>NC_091789.1:122901036-124264036 GCF_029378745.1 Bos indicus | reverse complement strand
GTTCTTGCCTGGAGAATCCCAGGGACAGGGGAGCCTGGTGGGCTGCCGTCTATGGGGTCGCATAGAGTCGGACACGACTGAAGCGATTTAGCAGCAGCAGCAGCAGCAGCAGCAGGTGGCTCTTTCAGAAGAGATGGTCATGGAAAGTCCCTCTAAAAACACGACAGCTCTAAATGACAAGAAGAAATGAGCCACCTACAAACCAGGGGAAAGCATTCCAAGAGGTACGCATTAATGCAAAAGCTGAATGGTTGTAAGGAGCTTGGTATTTTGTAGGAACAAAAGGAGACAAAAGGCCAGCCCTGCTAAAGCACAGTGAGCAGGAGAGAAAATTGTGGCTGAAGTCAAAGGGTTAAGTAAAGCCAGGTAATTTGGAACTTTAGAAATTAGAACAGAGAGCTTAGATTAAATCTAAGCACAATGGGAACTTAAGCAAAAGAGAAAGAATCTGGTTCATATTGTGTAAAGAATCAATGCATTTTGATAAAAGCTGAGGAGAGGCAACTGAAGCAGTCCAGGCAGGAGGTTATGGAGGTCAAGGTAGTCGTCTCTGCAAAACTTCCACTATCTATATTTTCATCTTAGGTCCTCAATGCTGTCATGCTGACCCTACATGTGCTTTCTCTCTCACCTCACTTCTTCCTGTGTTACCTCCTTTACTCTTCACAACAACTCCACAGTATTAAACCTATTGCATGTGTGCGTGCTAAGTAGCTTCAGTTGTGTCCAATTCTTTGCAAGAAGCAAAGAAGCCTGGAGCCCACCAGGCTCCTCTGTCCATGGGATTCTCCAGGCAAGAATACAGGCATGGGTTGCCACGCCCCCCTCTAGGGGATCTTCCTGACACAGGGACCGAACCTGCTTCTCTTATGGCTTCTGCATTGGCAGGTGGCTTCTTCACCACTAGCGCCACCAGAGAAGCCCTATTAAACCTATTACACAAATACTAAAAATGACACTGAGAATTATGGAGACTTATCTTGAAACAATCAATTTGCAAATTGAAATGGTTATTATTTACAAGATGTATTATTTAAATTATGTGATAGCTTTCATGACCCTGCGATCCAGCCCTGTATCTTATTCATACCCAACAGTGCTACTAAAACATATATTAAGCATATGGCAAAATATAAGGTTTGAATTTTTGAAGCAATTTATTTATAAAAAGTAACATTCAAAATTCTGCTTTATCTTAAAAATGCTAATATAGACATTGTGAAAGGGAAACAATTGTTAAACACTATTAATCAATGTCATTTTAAAAAATGCAATTGTACATCATGAGTCATGGTTATAATTGTATGGAAATTGCCTTTGGCTAATAAATAAGGAGGATTAAAATTAAAATATTTTGAATGTCACCCTGATCTAGTTATGATGACTAATTTGTATTACTTCTCATCCTAACTCATTTCTTTTTTCCCTAATTCCTTTTTAAATACCATAGCTTCAAATGTCTTCTTTATATTCCTTTTAATTTCAAATAGTGTCCAATCTTGTCTCTATACCTATATTTTAAAAATTATTTTAGCTATCAGCAAAGTTTAAATGTTATATGCCTTTCCAGAACATTAGATACAAAAAAAAATAATGATGAAAGGAAGCAACATGAAATTCTTATATGCTGATTCTTAGCAGAGGATTGTTATAACATTTGTGACTGGATGAATGGAAGTTAAGTTCATCAAATACAGTTAATTTTCCTTATATCAAACTTCTAGTTAATGTTTTTATAAAGAAAAAGATGATTAAAAGCCCTTGACAAACTTAAGGCTTAGAATGACCTTAAGGTTTTCATCAGGGAAAAAAGTTAGTTTTGTGTCAGTAATATTAACATGGTATCTTGAATGTACAAAAGAAAGGTACTAAAACAAGTCAAAATTACATCAAAATCACAACAAACAAACATTCCTGACTCCCACACTCAAACTCAAACCAACCACCTTAGATTAAATTCAAATCAAGGCACAGTTATACTGAATTTGGGATTATCAGAAATAACCAAGTCCAACCAGTTAAATATCACCTCTCACCTCATTCATTTTCCAACTTCTTAAAAATTAATTGTATCATTCAACAATCCCACTTCAGGGTATTTATCCAAAATAACTGAAGTCAGGATCTCAATGAGGTATTAGCATCCCCATGTTCATTGTGGTACTATTCACAAGAGCCGATTGGGACAGATGAATAAATTTAAAAACATGTGGTATATACATACAGTGGAATATTACTGAGCCTTAAAAAGGAAGAAATTGACACATGATATAAGTGAAACTTGTGAACATTGTGCTAAATGAAACAGATCTGTTACAGAAGGCAAATACTACATGATCCACTTATATGAGGTGTCAAAAATATTCAAATTCATAGACTCAAATTGTGAAATGGTGGTTTCCAGGGGCTGAAGAGTGGGTAAAATGAGGAGTCAGTTATCAATGGGTACAAATTTTAGCAAGATCAATAAACTCTACCGTAGCCCACTGTATAACATATTGATTATAGTCAAAAACACTGTATTGAGGATGTAAAAAAAATTAACAGGGCAGATACTATGTTGTATTCTTATCACAATAAATTAAAAGAAAAAAAATAACTATGTGTAGAAATTGATCATTCCCATAAACCTATTCTATAGCAGATTGGTTTTAGTTCTATTTTTTACTGATTTCACTATAGTTACTAGTTCATATGCCCATTTTTCCAATCATATGAAAAGTTTCAGCCATTGCATTTTGTCTCAATCTTCACAACATCCTGTGAAGCAGAAGCAATTGAAATCCAAAACTACAGATTAGGGAAGCCAGGCTACTTTCCTCTAGCTGTTAAGAACAGGGCTGTTACATGAAACAACTCTCTCCAACTCCAGAGTCATGTTGTACTCATCATTCCATATGCCACCTGGTCCTTGTGCTAAGTACTCTTGCCCCAGGAGGAGGGAGGACTTAGTTTTGCTTAAGTAAGTTCCTTAATATTCACAATCAGTGAATCTAGCGGTCATCATTAGGAGCTATTCAAAGTTTCAATAATGGATCAATATTATATTGTTGACAGTGTTTTATACCAGATTCAAGGAAAAAAGTTAGAAAATTATATGTATGCGATCTCCAGAAACCATGCTTCATCACCTCTTCAATTACTCTCAATTGAAAAACTTGATTTAACTACTTTTCAAGATGCACTTGTGATGAGGATATGACAAATAAATTACAAATAGAAAAGCACCTTCTTGAATGAATAAAGAAATTTAAATTGAACAACAAAAAATTGAATTGTGTCACTTGATAGGCACTTTTTTTCACAAAATCATATCATATATTGAATACAAAGTTTAGGTTTTGAGCAACTTCTTTATAAAGATTAGCCATCAAATTTTTGCTTTAAAAATATCAGTACATTCACATATGTGAATGTAAAACAGCAATGATTTTTAGACAATATTAATCAATGCCATTTGTTTAAATAAAAAGCAATTGGTGCATATCATGAGTCATGATTATAAATCTATGTAAACTGCCTTTGGCTAATAAACAAGGAGAATTAAAACAAAAATGTATGGAGTATCAACTGGATCAATGATAACTAATTTGTGTAGATTTAAATTACATCTATCTACCTCCGGCAATCACTGATTTCTTTAATAACTGTGTTGGAACATACTTTTGAGCAATTAGAATTCAATTGCTATGAAATAGCTTAGGTTTTTAAAATGGCATTTAAAAATTACATGCTTGAACATCTAGAAGAAATTAAAATCCTGTTTATTTCTGATTGCTTATTATATAGGTCACTGAAAATCTTCTGGGTTCAATTTCAATAATGTCATGTGATATTTTCTAACATTCTTCAAATTTCTAGGTTTTAAGGATGAGGGTTAAAATAAAACAAACCTTTGCTGAAAAACCATGTAAGCAGGACTAATTCCTACCAAATAAAGGAGTGACCAGCCTAAGCTCAAATGAAAGAATTGATTTGACCGAGAAAGGTCCAGGTTAATTTTCTTTCTCTAAGTTTCTGGGGAAAATCACAAGAGTATGCCCTAAGCCATGCATAAGGAAAGAGGTCTCCCACTCAAACCATTTATATTCTCTGCTGCAATCAAGTTGGTTTCAGAAAAATCACTTAAATCTGTACTGTTCATATGCCAGTAGACATCAGGACCTAAATGGTTTGAAAAGTTGAGGCTCTAACATGCTATGAAGAATATCTCTCCCTCTCCCTTGGATTCTCTTTCATTACCAGTATTTTTATGCCGTAATTTGAGAGGATGATTAATAAAACATGTTCTTCCTTGTAAATCCATGAAGAGAAAACGAAGCCAGCTCTCTGAAACATAACCCCTGACAGTGCCCCACAAATCTGTGGTGAGTGCTAACCATGAAATTGTGTTTGTATTGCAAAGAAGTTCTCATTGAAAATATAATTTAAAAACTAATGCTATGGGAGTTTCACTTCTTGAAATGGCAAGGTAGATTAACAAACACCCATTCTCCCCTAGAAAATAATTTTAAAAGTTTTAAAATAGCTTCTCAAAAACATGAAAAAGACAGCATGATAGTCAAGAGAATAAAGGAAAAAGTGAAAGCCCAGAAAGGTTAACTAAGTTTTCAAAGCTAATTTTGCCTTAATGACATTTTCTAACCTAGGAGAACTATCTGAAAAACTAAGCTGCAGTTTGGTTAATCTCATAGGGCAACAGGAAAAGATAAAGTCCAAGGCCTTTCTGATGTGAGACCCTGACAATCCATAAAAAAATTAGATGCTTATGTATGCTTATGTGTAAGCAAAATGAATGATGATAATGATTAAAGGGACAGGAGAGAACTAGAATTATTTTGTTATGATAAGATATTTATACTACCCATGAGACTGTATACTGTTAAATGAAAAGTGAATCACATTAGATATAAACATATATGCAAATTCTAGAACAGCAAGTTTAAAAAGCCAAAATAAAATATAACTGATATGCTCTGCTAAGAGAAAAGGGAATCCCATAATATGCTCAGTTAAAACCACAAAAGGCAGAAAAATAATGAAAGACAAAATTAGGAACAAAAAGCAAGCCAAAAAAATAGAAAACAGTAACAAATATGCTGGGAGAAATATCAATAACCTCAGATATGCAGATGACATATCTGCATATCTCTTATGGCAGAAAGTGAAGAGGAACTCAAAAGCCTCTTGATGAAAGTAAAAGTGGAGAGTGAAAAAGTTGGCTTAAAGCTCAACATTCAGAAAATGAAGATCATGGCATCCGGTCCCATCACTTCATGGGAAATAGATGGGGAAACAGTGGAAACAGTGTCAGACTTTATTTTTGGGGGCTCCAAAATCACTGCAGATGGTGACTGCAGCCATGAAATTAAAAGACGCTTACTCGTTGGAAGGAAAGTTATGACCAACCTAGATAGCATATTCAAAAGCAGAGACGTTACTTTGCCAACAAAGGTCCGTCTAGTCAAGGCTATGGTTTTTCCTGTGGTCATGTATGGATGTGAGAGTTGGACTGTGAAGAAGACTGAGCACCGAAGAATTGATGCTTTTGAACTGTGGTGTTGGAGAAGACTCTTGAGAGTCCCTTGGACTGCAAGGAGATCCAACCAGTCCATTCTGAAGGAGATCAACCCTGGGATTTCTTTGGAAGGAATGATGCTAAAGCTGAAACTCCAGTATTTTGGCCACCTCATGAGAAGAGTTGACTTATTGGAAAAGACTCTGATGCTGGGAGGGATTGGGGGCAGGAGGAGAAGGGGATGACAGAGGATAAGATGGCTGGATGGCATCACTGACTCGATGGACCTGAGTCTGAGTGAACTCCAGGAGCTGGTGATGGACAGGGAGGCCTGGCGTGCTGCAATTCATGGGGTCGCAAAGAGTCGGACACGACTGAGTGACTGAACTGAGCTGAACAAATATGCTAGGTACTATTCCAAATATATCAATAATCACTTTGGGTATCAGTGGTCTAAATATACCAATTTAAAGAGATTATCAGAGAGGATAAAAGAAAGAAGATTATGTATTGTGTGTCAGAAACCCACTTTAACTATAAAGATACATATAGATTAAAAGTAAACAGATGGAGAAAAATATACCATGCTAACACAAATCAATAGAAAGTAGGAGTAAGTATCATAATTTCATAGTATACAGAGTAAGGAAAGAAGGAATATTTTGTAATGATAAAGGGGTCAATGCTCCAACAAGATATACTCTTAACATGTATGCCTCTAACAATATACAATCAAAATAAATGAGGCAAAACTGATAGAACTGCAAGGAGAAATAGATTAAGCCACTGTTCCAGTTAGAGACTTCAACATTCCTCCTTCAGAAATGGGCAGATCCAGGAGGCAACTTTTAATCTATATGTATCTTTAGAATCTGGGCATAGTCTTAACACAGATCTTCTACTGTTTATAAAAATTAAGTCTAAATGTATCACAAACCTAAATATAAAATGTAAAACTATAGAACTCCTAGAAGATAACACAGGAGAACACCTAGATGACACTGAATATGTCAAGGACTTTTTAGATACAGCACTAAAAGCATGATCCATGTAAGAAAGAACTGAGAAACTGCACTTTATGATAATTACTAAGTTCTGCTCTCTGGAAGACAATGTCAAGAGAAAGAAATGGCAGTCCACAGACTGGGAGAAAATATTTGCAAAAGACATCTGATGAAGGACTTTTACCCAAAATATACAAAGAATTTTTAAAACTCAACAGTAAGAAAACAAACCACCTGATTTAAAAAATAGGTCAAAAAATCTTAACAGATCCCCTTTTTAAAAGAGATACACAAATGGCAAACAAGCATATGAATAGATGTTTCACATCATATGTCACCAGGGAAATGCAAATTAAAATGAGATACCACTACTCACCTATTAGAATGGCCACAGTCTAGAACACTGACAATACCAAATGTTGGCAAGGATGTGGAATAACATGAATTTTCATTTATTGCTGGTGGGAATGCAAACAGCCACTTTGAAAGATAGTTTTGTAGTTTCTTACAAAATTAAACATATTATTACTATACAATTCAGTGATCATGCTCCTTGGTATTTACTCAAATGTATTGAAAACTCATATCCATGTAAAAATCTGCACATGGATATTTACAGCAGCTCTATCCATAAATTCCAAGAACTTAGAAACAACCAAGATGTCCTTCAGTTGGTGAGTAAATCAACAAATTGTGGTCCATCCAGACAATGGAATAAAAGAAATGACCTATGGAAGTCATGAAAAGATATGGAAGAAAACTTAATGGATATTACTAAATGAAAACACATCTGAAAAGAGTACATACTATATTATTCCGACTATAAAACATTCTGGAAAAGGCAAAACTATGGAGACAATAAGATTAAGGTTAGGGAGGAGGGAACCAAGAACTTCCAGATGTCCAAATCTGGGTTTAGAAAAGGAAGAGGAACCAGATATCAAACTGCCAACATTTGCTGGATCATGGAGAAAGCCTAGGAATTCCAGAAAAACATCTACCTCTGTTTCATCGACTGTGCTGAAGATTTTGACTATATGGATCATAACAAACTGTGGAAAGCTCTTAAGGAGATGGGAATACCAGACCATCTTATCTGTCTCCTGAGAAACCTATATGTGAATCAAGAAGCAACAAGTTAGACCCTGTATGGAACAACTGCTAGGTTCAGGACTGAGAAAGGAGTACAACAGGACTGTCTGCTGTCACCCTGTTTGTTTAACCTATATGCTGAGCACATGGTGAGAAATGCCAGGCTGGATGAGTTGCAAGCTGGAATAAAAATAGGTGGGAAAAACATCAACAACCTCAGATATGTGGATGATACCACTCTAATAGCAGAAAGCAAAGAGGAGCTTAAGAGCCTTTTGATGAGGGTGAAGGAGGAGAGTGAAAGAACTGGCTTAAAACTAAGTATTAAAAAAAAAAAAAAAATCCAGATTCCACAGCCATTCATGGTGATATTGGCAAGCTTTTAAGATGGCTGTGAGGCACAGGAATTCTCACTCCAAGCAGGTAAGTACCATTTCCTGAAAGGAATAGACACAGGACAGAGAGCTGAGGGGCTGGTATCACCTAGGTCAAAGAGGCTCAGCTGTAGTCATCAGTCTTGAAGGTAAGGATCTAGGTTGGGTAGGGATGAACTTCAGATTTTATATTTTGGATATAAAAAGAGGTCTTCAGATGTGTTTTCTATAGTCCAGATCAAGCCTTTCTTTGGGGAGAACATGTGACATTAGATTCATCACATATACAAAGTCCTGGGAGGCGATTCCAGTGATTTCCTACTGTAATGTAATTGTGCTTGAGAGTGGCTCAGGCTTCAAGTTCAGAACAGGAAGTGCATCAGTTTAATAGACTCATAAGTTTCTGTCACAAGTTAAGGTCCCACATACCTCATGGCCAAAAAACCAAAACAAGAAAAAAAAGGAGCAATATTGCAACAAATTCAATAAAGACTTTAAAACTGGTTTGCATAAAAAAAAAAAAAAAGAATAATAAAGTTGGAGTGAAAACAGCAAGGAGAGAGGAAAACTACCCAAAGAACTTTTTTTTTTTTTTTGGACAGGCTGTATGGCAGATGGGATCTTAGTTTCCAGACCAGGGATAGAACTGTGCCCCTTGCACTGGAAGTGTGGAGTCTTGACTACTGGATGGGCTTCCAGGGAAATGCCTTAAAATACTATTTTTACTTTTCCAGAATCCTTCCCAGAGTTGTGCTGTAATCTGTTCTGTCTGCCCTTCAAGAAACCCTGAAGACAAGTATACTGCTTGCACTGAGGACCTCCTCTTATGTAAGTACATCTGGAAGGGAAGAAGGATTGAGACCCTAAGTCACTGTTGATATTTCCATGAGCAGTTTCCTGCCACGGTGAGATGGAAGGGGATTTTGTCTGGATTCTGAGACTGTGGAGTTACTTAGCTGGAGTGTGGCCATGAGAATTTCCCTGTTGGGAACTCAGGGAGCACTACTAGAAACTGAGCAAGCTGCATCTTCAGATAAACAGAAGGCAGGTCCCAGCCAAAGGCCACTGGAAACCTTAGGTATTGTCTCACACACATTTAATTACTTAGTAAATACTTAACAAGCACTAAATGATAAGCATAGGTCTAGGCACTGAAGGTGTGTCTAAAAAAAAAAAAAATCAAAATTCCTGCCCTCATGAAGCTTCTATTTATCAGAACAAAATTCTGTATCTAGACTTGGCCTTAAGGAAAAAAAAAAAAAAAATTCAAGCTCATATTGGAAGCAGCAGTGGATTCCAGGGCTGAGGTTCAAAAATCAGTTTTTAAAAGTAGGTGGAGCTGGGCCATAGCTGCATGGTATAGAAAAAGAGGACCATGTTCATTGAGTTTGACTTGAGAAACCTCTAGGATCTCAGAAGCATTAAGTTCTAAAAGACGTATTACCAAATAAGAACAAGATCGAAAGCTGAATATGTACACAGTAAAGACACACAAGATGGGATTAGTGAGATCAGGAGGCAAAGCCAGATCAGAGCCTGGGAGAAAACAGAAAACAGAGCAAAATAGTGTTTCATCTAATAGCTGTGGCCTTACCATGAGAAGTAGGTTGCTATAAAGACCACCTAGCTTGTCTACACAAGTGCAATATTTGTGATCGAATTTGTGTTACTACTGAGCAGCTATACAAAAAGAAAATCTGGCTTAGGAACTCATACTTTGAAACGTTCCCAGGACAAGTTCTAGCTTTAACTGCTCACCTTTATTTGTTCTTCTAGTTTAATTGGATGGCTATATTGACAGGAAGGTCTTATACTTTTCCTGTCATAGGACTTACCATTGGTTCCTTTAATTATCAGTTCCCCTCACTGAACTGTAAGTTCTAAAAGAAAAGCTACTTTGATGTCATTATGCTTATATTCATGCCGGGCACATATCGTAGTGTCTGACTTCATGCGAGGTGGGGCCACCTTATACAGTGCAGGTTGTATAGTGCACAACTCTGGGGGCACCGTACTCATAAATATGATGTGAATGGCACCTCTGAAGTCATAGAGTGCACAACCTCACAAGCATTTATGGTGGCCCTGGACCTCATCAATGTTTATTAAATTAATGAAAATATTTTTACTGCTTATGATTTGTTGTCAGATGTCAAATAAATATGCCAACTTGTGACACACATAAGAGTACATGGCAAGGACAATGGCACTGTATAATAAATAAAATGCATTTCTATTTTAATCTTAGACTAAAAGAGATGGCTTTGAAAGTGTGTGTCGATTACTTTACTGAAGTGGTACCTGTGGCCAATTCATGTTGATGTATGGCAAAAACCATCACAATATTGTAAAGCAATAATTCTCCAATTAAAATTAATTAATTTTAAAAAATAACACCTCATTAAAAAAATTCTAGTCTGAAAATAAGTGGATTCCAGTTTCCTATGAGATGTATGATGTTAAAAACTAGAACTTGTCATATAGTTAAGTTAGCAAACTAGGGATTCATTTACTAGAAGGAACAGAAAGCCAGGGGAACAAAATTTATATTTTAATAGAATTTGATCTCCCTGAAATTTACCTAAAAAGTAATTTTAATTGTTACATATACTTTGACAGTATAGCCACCATGTTTTTCCCACACTATGCAGGCTACGAAGGTAATACAAAATATATTTTCCCCTAATGAATTTCAAGTCCCCTTTAACAGATACAAAACAGAAATGAGGACAAAGTGATGTGTCCATGTGTAATCTTACAAACAATAAACCTAGGTGAAGTGACTGAAAACGTAATCATTTCTATCTTAATCATTTGGTATCTTGTTTTGGCTATGATTTCTTGCTCCTTTGATAAGTTCCAAGGTCATGCTATTAGCATAGATATGGGTATGTCTTTTAAAAAATATTCAGTAGTGTATTAGTTTGTATCCAATAATTATGTCTATAAATGTTTAAATCTTCCCCAAATAAAGCCTCATGATCTTTTATAAAACTGTGAAATGTAATGTAAACCCTTGAAATGAGAATGAACTGAACTGAAGTTATTTTATTCACAAACACAATGCCTGTTAGAACAACTTGACATGGGAAGCTCTTAGAATGCGGTGGTCTCAACTGGTCTATATTTGGTATTGATGGAGAGAAGTAAAAATATGGCTACAACACAGCTGAGTGAAACAGTGAATAAATGATGACTGCTATGATGACTCTAGAATTTTATTTAAAGTATATGTATTTTCAATACAAGTAGAGAAAAATTTAATTACTAAAGCAACAAAGGTAACTGGTCATTAAAAACCGGATCTCAAAGCAAGGATCACTTGGGGTACTGGTTAAAAATTTAGACCTCTGCAGAGCCAACTCATTGGAAAAAACCCTGATGCTGAAAAGAAAGATTGAGGGCAAGAAGAGAAGGGGGCAACAGAGGATGAGATGGTTGGATGGCATTACCGACTTAGTGGACATGAGTTTGAGCAAACTCATGGAAATAGTGAAGGACAGGGAAGCCTAGCAAGCTGCAGTCCAAGAGGTCGCAAAGAGTCGGACACGATTTAGCGACTGAACAACAACAATCACATCCAGAACAAATTATCAGGTGGATGAAGCTGTGATAGGAATGTGGTTATCAGACAAGTTTTAAGGACATTATGGCACATGCTAAATCTTCAGAACCACTGACTTGGAGAATACTTTTCAAGTTCATTTAATATTTTTATCTAGTTCACATGGTCTGGGAAGTAGGGACATCTGCTTTCTAAACATGAAAATATTAAAGCAGCCACGGGTGCTTAAAATTATACTCATGTTTAGCTTTATTTAACTTGCAGTTAGATATGTTTGCTAAGATGACTGAATTCAGTTTCCAAACTAGGGGTCACAGCTTCGGGTACTAGAAAAGGTCTGAAATTTTCTTCTGCTTGCACAATTTCATGGATGCTGATAGACAGGCAGCTGCTGGGGCAGAGACTGGGAGACGGAGAGTTTATTCTGGATTATCCTGGTAGGCCTGTCCTAATCACAAGGATCCTTTCAATGGGAACAAACTTTCCTGCCTGGGGTCGGAGAAAAGGATGTGAGGATGGAATCAGGACCAGTGAGATGCTACCTTGCTAGCTTTGAAGATGGAGGAAGGGAACCATAAGCCTGGGAAAGTGTTCAGCCTTTAGACGCTGAGAAAGGCAGGGCGATGAGTTCTTCCCTGGAGTGTTCAGAAGGAACACAGCCCTAACTGACACCTTGATGTTAGCTCAGTCAGATTTCCATTGGTCTTCTGACCTCTAGAACCATAAGGTAATAAATCTGTGCTCCTATAAGTCACTAACTTTGTGGTGATTTTTTAAATAGCAGCAATAGAAAACGAAATACAAGCAGTAGCCAGAGTATCAGCATTTTGGTGCCAGTTTTCCCAAGCCCCAGTTCCCAAAGAGCAATGCAGAGAAAGCTAGGGGATACTTGCCCACATGGTGGATTGCCCTACAGTAGGGAAATCGTGAGTTTAGGAAGCCTGAATCATTTGTAATGAGAAGCAAGCATGCCTGTCCTTTGCTTCAGAGAGACACACTATCTGTGTATCTCAGTGTTGTTTGTTTTACAAACATCCTTGAAAAGATTGTCCAAAAAAAGGTAGCTGGTGTCTCACTTGCAAGATACACCAAAGACCCATAGAGAATTGCTCCCCAACACAAGGTACCATCCAAATTCATTACTCAAGTATTGCCAAGATATCATAGTTTTCATAATTCAAACTGAGGGACTTTGTGAAAATAAGTGATGAAAATAAGTAATGAAATTGATCAAGGTTGATACTGCTGTATAAAAAAATGTCTGTTAATGAGATTTTAAAAAAATCAAATCATTATTATAAAACCAAACTTAGTATGAGCATATGCCGGGTTCATTATATTTATAATATCAAACACAGTGACACAGACACAAATATACCATCACTACTTATTGCTAGTCTGGAATTTTTTGGACTGTAAACCACTTTTCCATTTGAAACAATTATTTTTATTGTGGAATTTTTTAATAATGTGAAGTTTTTTTAATACTCTCACTGTCGGAGTATAGCAAAAGCAGACTGTGCTTTTTAGATAAGATTTATTTTTCTATGAAACTTAGAAATAGGCTTTTTATTGGAATCTTGCTGAAATTGATCAAAGTTGCAAAGGGATGAGTATGAATTGCATTTTCCAGTAAAAGCAGCTGAAAATGCCAGTGTACAATAAACTTTCTTGTCCTGCTCAAGTTGATAGGATAAATTAAAACTCATTTAAAAGAACTACTTCACATCTTCTAGCTATTATTAAATGAAACAGTATCTGTAAATGAAGAAATATTTTCAACAGCAGTAGAAAACATACTGGGTCCCACAGTCTGCCTCATAAACATTTTAGTCACCATGGTTACCATGACAATCTCTAAGTCACGAGGCCCTCCATTCTGCTCAGTTAAGCCTATGTTTGTGAAATCCCTTCTATGTCTCCTATCAAAATCCACTCCTTTATCCAGGTCTGCTCCTGGGGATGTCCAGTAAGTGCCATGCCCTCTATGAATTTAGGAGAAAACTTTCATTTGCTACTGAGTCTCTCTGAAGACTAAAAAAATACTCAAGAGGGCAGTTTAAGGAATGACCCTTTGTCCCTTTAGAAAAGATTAAAAGGGCTGTGCTTCTGAAATTTAGTTCAGATAACTGCCCCCCCACCATCCCCACTGTGCTGGTTAAGCTGCTGGCTCTCAACCTCAAGCCCATCCCTCTGTCCACTGCTCTCCTATGGAGACTGCAGAGCGCACTTCTACTGTTCTAGCTGCTTCCTGTTAGACTTTACCAATAACGAGTGCTGTCAGGAGACTGCATGGCTCAAAGGGGAAGGAAGGGAGAAGGTTAGAGGAGGAGGAAGGGCCAGTGCTGTGGGAACCCACCTTAAAGCCTCTAAGTTTTAATATTACAACCTCTTTCTTTTGTTCCCCAGCCATAAGGAAGGTGGCTACTGTCTGTATTTCCTACCTCTCTGATGTCTCAGAGTCCCCTTTTGGCCTTTTCAGCTCTCTAATAAATTTAAAAAAATTATTCTTCAAATTCTTTCTTTTAATCGCTTCTCCATCTTTCAGCTAAGACCAGTGTAAATTTTTTCTTTTAAAATAATTGGTGTACATCTGTGTTCTGACGTGATCCTGACTTATATTGATACAACTTCCTTCATTCACATGAAACATCCCAGAGTTAACCATGGGCAGGAACACAGAAAATCTTGAGTGAAATGGATTTCAGATCACACAGCTCTTCAACAGTTCATAGATTGTCTGATGTTTGATACAATGTTGCTGTACATCTGAAACTAACACTTTAAATCAACTATACTTAAATTTTAAAAAATATGTGTTTTATGGTTGTTGGCTGTAATGTATAAGAAATATCAATTAGGAGAAGCTTGTTGATAGTGTTTGTCACAAATTGGGATATCCAAAAGCAGATACTGAAAGGTTTTCCATGTAAGGTATTTATTAGTTATCAACACCTGTGAACAGGGTTGGAGATGGGTTAAGATTAGGCAAAGGGAGAAATTGGATTGTACTGCAGTCCCAGCAAAGCCTTGGACAATCCCAAAACACTGCCTGGAATGTACATGGCTCATTAGGATTGTCCCCCAGTGGGCTGAAAAGCCTTGATCAGTCATTAGATGCAGAACCGTGCCATAATCAATACTTGGATGAGTTACCCTGAATAATAAGCATTCTCTTGTGGCTCTCTGTAGCTGAGATAAAATCTGAGGGAGCTAACACCTGAGGAAACAAGTTCTTCCTTCAAGGGACACTTGGGTGTTGAATCCTTGTGTCCACCAGTATTGTTTAAATCTGCATCCTTACTGATTTTTTCTTTTACTTGTGTTAAGTTTATTCCATGTGTTTTGAAGCTCTATTATTAGGTATATCTTTGTTGATGAAATGCTCCTTTTACTATTATAAATTGAACCTTTTAATCTTTGATAATGGTTCTTTTCTTGAGATCTATTTTGCAAATAAAACTACATCTTTCTTATACCTGAATATTCTGTGGTATCTTTTTTTCAATTCTTGGATTTCAACCAGGCTCTGTCTTCAAATTTAAAATGTGTTGTTTGAAAACGCACCATGTAGTGTTGTCTTCATTTATTAATCAGTCTGCTAATTGATCTTTTGAGTTTTTAGACAACTGAGAATGAAGTGATTGATACAGTTGAATTTTGAGTCTAGCATTACTATTTGTTTTCTGTGTCATCTCTATTGTTTCTTCCTTTCTTTTTTGATTAACCAAATATGGTCTTAGTGAGCCACATGTCCCCTCTACTGGTATGCATAAATGCTTACTTTAGTAAAAAATTATCTTATCATAGACTATTTTAAATTCAGTTATAAAAAAACTTACACTAGTACAATTCCATTTATACCCTCTGTAATACGTTGACCTGATCATTTTTTTACTATGCCAGACTTTGTATATGAAAAATTGTAAAGGTCTCCTGGAACTTACTGTATTTTTTCAGGAGAGTTATCCATATTTTCAGAGAGGAAGAAAGAGTAAAGGCAGATTACCCTAATCTAATTGAGGCCAAACTTACTGAAACACAGTAAGTTTCTAATTTTCCTGAGGTTCCATCTCTCTCTGATTTTTTTTGGAGTGTTGCCCACTGGGGATCCCAACTTAGAAGCCAGTGGGTTTACTGGGGGAGGGTCCCTTTTTCTGTCTTAAATTCTAATTCTGCCCAGTCAGCACTATGAGACTGATAGAAATTTTGCACTGCTTTTCTTCAGTGAGACATGATGTAGTTTTCAAAGATGACCATACCAATACATCCCATCCCCTTTGTTTTTCTTGCAATTTAGTGCTGACATTAAGAGGTAAAATTCATGTTATTTGAATCTGGATGAGTCTGCTTCTATGGTAGAAGTGATATTGTGTCACTTTCGTAACTAAATCATAAAAGGCAACGTGGCTTCCTTTCACCCAGTCCTTTTGGGATATTCTTCCCTGGGACACAGCTGCCATGTTGTGACGAAGCCAAAAAGTCACATAGAAAGTGTTTGGGTCACAGTTCCCTCAGGGGACCCAGACCAGAGCCAGTATCAACTGCAAGACATGTAAGTGGTGAGGAAGTGAAGTCACATACGATTCCAGCCTCAGGTGACAATGAATAGGAATGAGACAATCTGTCCTTTCCAAGCCTTGCCTAAATAGTAGCATCATGAGTAAATCAATATTGCTATTGTTTTAAGCCTATGCCTTTGGGGGTGCTTTGTTACTCAGAAACAGATCATTTAAACATGCAAACTTTTGTTAGGTTTTTAGCTGCTTATAAGGTCTGAACAAATACCTAAATGGAATGCTGTCAAGTGCTGGGGGATCTGCTCCCTTTTTGCCAGGATCTCAGCCCCATAAATCCCAGTTGCTTTGTAAATCCCGAACATCAGTCTTTGTTTCTTCAGCCCTAAGAGGTTGTCAAACTCTTTGTTGGCTTCTCTGCTTCCTTTTTGGGGGTGGGTGGGGAGAGGGGTTGTAACCCAAACTTCAGGATTTTGATTTTTTTCTCAGGTCTATTGAGGCATCATTGACAAATAATGTTGTATGTGTGTGTGTGTGTGTGTGTATCTCCCTGCTTCTTTATCATAGCCTTCTGACAGAATTCTCAGCCTTTCACCCAGTGCCAAGAAGTGGCACACATCCAATGAGGGATGGGAGCTTATAAAATGTTGGCTTACCTCTTTGCACTTCCCTTCACTAAGTGATTTTAGTGCCTTAATGAGCAACCCACTCCAGTATTCTTGCCTGGGAAATCCCATGGACAGAGGAGCCTGGTGAGCTACAGTCCATGGGGTAGCAAAGAGTCAGACATTACTGAGCAACTAACCTTTTCTAATGAATATTTCTTACGAATTTTTCAATTTTTTCTGGTCATTATCAATGGCAACGTTGGCCTCCCATAATTACCCTATCAGAGATAAAAGTGGAAGCTGATACTGCATTTTAAAAGATCTCCCTAGTGTAACTATAGAAAATGGATTTGAAGAAGACCAACCTAGAGTAAGAAGCAATAACTTGGGTGAGAATTGGTGATGAGCAGAGCTATAGTAAAAGCAACAGGGCTAGAAAAATTCATTAAAATTACTGAATGAATGATTAGAGCTTATAATTTTCAGGGTTTGGTATAAGAAAAATGAAAGTACTGGGGGGCCTTGTAGGATTCTTGCAAGGAACACTGAGGTACAGGGTAGGGTCTTTCACTATAGTGAATAATATGGGGTTGACCAGAAAGTTCATCTGGTTTTTCTGCACCATATTATGAAAATATCAATGAACTTTCTGGCCAACCCAATATTTCACAATCAGGGCTGATATACAGAGTTCCTATGCTAAATGTGGAACTTGGTATGTTTGAACTGTCATTAGAATACCTAGTTGAAGATGGCCAATTAAGAGTGGCTTGAGAATGCAGAAAAGAAACTTTGACTAGAGACAGAAAGATAATTGGGAGACTGTAGAATATCAATATCATTTTAACACACAAAGTGGATTAAAATCACCCAAGATGAGTACCTAGAGAGAAGAAAACAGATAAGCCTTGGATAGAACTAACTTGCTTCAGCACTCTTTGGAAGAAAATAAGATGAAATAAAACCACAAGCATCAATTTCACGGTTTTACTTCTCTTAATTTACTTACATTGCTTTGCTTCTCCAATACAGATTTAGATGAATGTTACCCAAACTGTAGGATACCCTTTTTTAAATGAAAAGAGGAAAAAGAACCTAAAAAGTGATATGAGTCAAAGGAAAAAGGAAGAGTTTCCTGTGGCTCTCAATTTTAAACAATATAAACTGGCTGAAATAACTTGGATAAACCATTACATGCCCATATTACAAGCCATGCTTATACTCTTGATTGACAGGGGAAATTGAACACTCTAGAAAATACACAACCATAATTTCAGTAGATTCAGAAAAGCAAAGCTAAGTTAATAGGAAGTTCATGAAATATAGATGAAGCAACAGAAGCAAATACAGGAAGAATGGGTGATATTATAAAAAAAAAAAAAAACAAAAGCGTGTATCAGTTACCAAAAAAATTAAAACTTTTTGAGAAATAACAATACAGAATACATTCTTCGGTGGAGCCCACAGCCTCAGCCATGTGCTTTTACTCGCCTGATGAAAAATACAGTAAATCTATTTTAATTCTATTCATATTGAGAGATAGTTATTCAATATTATAAAGACGAAACTACCATTTCCTTAAAAAAAAGATAGAAGTAGTCAAATTAATACATGATAAATGAAAAGGTATGGAAATACACAGTATACTATGGACATCTTCGTTTGTTAACCGATTATCCATTGCTCCTTCTTTGGACAATATAATCTTCATTTTCCCTTAGACAACTAAATCTGCTCACATACCTCTTTCTGGAATTTGTTGGGCTTACACTGGCTTTAGAGACAAGCAAGTATCTAGGCTGGCCTACATCTTCCCTGTCACAGCTTTTGGTTCAGGAATTCTCATAACCAAAAAAGAGAGTCAATTACATAGTTCGGCTGGAACACCAGGAAAGAATAATTTCCACTGAGGCTACAAAGTGGAAATATGTAAGCGTGGAGTGATTTGTGTTCATTTGTTATGGACCCTAAATGGCAACCCACTCCAGTACTCTTGCCTGAAAAATCCCATGGAGGGAGGAGCCTGGTAGGCTACAGTCCATGGGGTCGCAAAGAGTCAGACACGACTGAGTGACTTCATTCACATCCCAATTACCCAGAACAATCTTGGCTTACAACTGTGATCCCAGTATACTTACTGGTTTGGATAATAAATCACATAGTAACTTCATTCTTTGAAGGAAACATACATAAATTTTTAATGTAAGAAAGCATGCCTGAGAGGTTAAAAAAAAAAAAAAAAGGCAACCAGCAGATTCCTGAGAGCATCATGTTACCATCCTGATCCAGGTATACCCTGAGAATACGTCTACCCTTGGATTTTTCTGTTCTGTGTACATAAATAACTCACTCTAAAATCTGGTTTAAATTGAATTTCTGACACTCACATCTGAAACAGGACTGATGATTACTACCTGCTATGTTAAAAGTTTGTTTAATGACAAGAAAAGGTCTACATTTATACAGAGATTTACTTACTGTAAGAGGGTACTCCCCAAGGATAAGAGTCTGACTCTTCCCTATTCTATCAAGAACCTAGAGACATTAACCATTCTTCTGACATAAATGTCACTACATTCAACTATATGTGCATCATTTATTTTTAGTGATTTTCAGGGATCTTCTGTCTGAAATAGCACTCTGTCTTTCATTGTTAACAACCCATCCTTATCTTTCAAGGCTTAGAAAATAAACTTTGTCTTCCCAAAGATGCCTATTTGAACAGCCAGGTGGGAGAGCAGGATTTCCCCTGTGCCTCCACTCAGCAGAGTTCTATGACCTCCATCATAAAATTTAGCATGTTATTTTAAAATTTGCTGTACTGAGATATGATTTACATATATTAAAATTCACCCATTATAAGCATATAGTTCTGACAATACAGTTACAGGTTTGACAAATGCTGACAGTCATGTAACTACCATCACAATAAATATATAGCTCACATCCATCTCCCCCAAATTTTCTCTGGTCCTTTTGCATTCAATTGCCTTCTTCCCCCCTCCTTCACTCCCAGCGCCTGGTAAATGCTGATCTTTCTTCTAGTATGTTTTCCCCTTTCTAGATTTCATATAAGTTGAATGAGAAAATACCTAGGCTTTCGTGTCTGGATTCTTTCACTTAACACCATGCTACTGAATGTCATTCATGTTGTTAAATGGAGCAATGCTTTTTTCCCTCTGAATGATATTCATTTGTATGGATACATTCTAACTTTAATATATTCAGAAAACTAAGATCATGGCATCCGGTTCCATCACTTCATGGCCAATAGATGGAGAAACAATGGAAACAGTGACAGACTATATTTTTAGGTTTCAAAATCACTGCAGATGGTGACTGCAGTCATGAAATTAAAAGACATTTGCTCCTTGGAAGAAAAGTTATGACCATCCTAGACAGTATATTAAAAAGCAGAGACATTACTTTGCCAACAAAGGTCCCTCTAAACAAAGCTAGGGTTTTTCCAGTAGTCATGTGTGGATGTGAGAGTTGGACCATAAAGAAAGCTGAACACCGAAGAATTGATGCTTTTGAACTGTGGTGTTGGAGAAGACTCTTGAGAGTCCCTTCGATGGCAAGGAGATCCAACCAGTCAATCCTAAAGGAAATCAGTCCTGAATATTTATTGGAAGGACTGATGCTGAAGCTGAAACTCCAATACTTTGGCCACCTGATGCAAAGAATTAACTCATTGGAAAAGACCCTGCTGCTGGGAAAGATTGAAGGCAGGAGAAGGGGATGACAGAGGATGAGATGGCTGGATAGCACCAACTCAATGGGTGTGAGTGTGAGTAAGCTCCAGGAGTTCATGATGGACAGGGAAGCCTGGCATCCTGCAGTCCATGGGTTCACAAAGAGTTGGACACAACTGAGTGACTGAACTAACTAATTTTAATTTGCTTATCTATTTACCTATTGATGGACTGATGGACAATTGGGCTGTTCCCAGTTTGGGTGTGCTTTGCACAAAAGTATCTTGAATATTTATATATGAGTCTGTATTTGAACTTAATTTTTCATTGATAAACATCTTGCATACGATACAAAAATGTAACATATTACTGAAAGATGTTAATTATAGGGAACACTGGGCAGTGAGGTATATAGGAACTATCTGTATTATATTCATAGCTTTCATGCAAATCTAAAACTATTCTAAAATAGAACATGAATTTTACAAAAAGGGTAAATGATTTAAACAGACACTGAAGAAAATTTTATGTAGGTAATGTATAGTGTGTGTGTGTGTGTGTATACATATATATATATACACACACACACACACATATATTCATATCAGAAGAATGGTTAGTGTCATTAGATTGATAGATTAATAAATAGCAAGATAGTAGAATTTTCTTTACAAACTGCTAGAATTCATTAGCTACAATTTTGGTAAGGATTTTCACACCTAGATTTATGAGAAATATTAGTTTATATTTTTTTCTTTGTAGTTTCTTTTTCTAATTTAAGTAACGGTGGGATGGTTTCAACCATAGAATCATCATCATATTCTTGAGATGATAAGGATCTCTTTTCACTTAAAAGTCACCATAAAAACACACACACAGCAAACAAATATAAAAAGAATACAATAACCTCCCCACAAAACCAAACTTTGTATAACAAAGTTTGTATAATACCTTACATCAATTTAACCTGAAAGAAAATGTAAAAGTTAGTCACAATGACCTCACAGGTCATTGACAGAATGTAAGTCCTCTGTAGGAGGACAAAGTAGAGTAAACCAAACAGGATGGTACTAGCACAAAAACAGACACATTGATCAGTGGAACAGTATAGAAAGACCAGAAATAAACTCACACACTTATGGTCAATTATTCTATGACAGCTGGAAAAGACTCTTGAGAGTCCCTTGGTCAGCAAGGAGATCAAACCAGTCAATCCTAAAGGAAATCAACTCTGAGTATCCATTGGAACAACTGATGCTGAAGCTGAAGCTCCAATACTTAGCCCACCTGATGCAAAGCTGTGACTCACTGGAAAAGACCCTGATTCTGGGAAAAAATTGAGAGCAGGAGGAAAAGGGGACGACAGAGGATGAGGTGGTTGCATGGCATCATTGACTCAATGGATGTGAGTTTATGCAAACTCTACGAGGTAGTGAAGGACAGGGAAGCCTGGCATGCTGTAGTCCATGGGGTCGCAGAGTCAGAGATGACTTAGCAGCTGAACAACCACCACCACATCCTTGCCAACATTTGGTGTTGCCAGTGTTCTAGATGGTAGTCATTCTTATAGGTGTGTAGTGGTATCTCATTTTAATTTGCATTTCCCTGATGACATATTGTGGGAATATCTATTCATATGTTTCTTTGCCACGTGTGTATCTCTTTTAGTGAGGAGGTCTGTTATCGCTATAACTTTGCCTAAGAAATGTATATAAGAAAAAGTTGAACAAATTATCCTACAGTTTACAAGTGATTTTATCCTTAAGCTAGTTTGTGCTTTCTGATGCCTTTTTTGGCTTGCTTCTTTAATATATTTTTTAAAAAAAATCAGTTTTATGGTTAAGTATTCCTAACACTTCTTTGATAATTGCACTGACGTGGGTGAACAATATGCTTGTACTGATGGAACAACTGCACACTGACATTGATCTGCATAAATCAAATAAGTTTTATTAATTACAAAAGGAAATCAGTGTAGTCAGAGTAAATCACCAAGTTACCTGAGCCCCAAAACGTTACAGGGTAGATGTACTAAGGATGGGCATATATAAATGACAGAGGGTCCCTTCAGACATTATGGAAGCCACATTTCTTGTGCACAGTTTTATATGAATACTCTGAATTAAATCTGAATGTTGTTGTGTCTGGATATATAAGGGACATAAATTCATCTAGGTGAGGAGTTCCTCATCAAACTTAGCTGTGTAATATACAACAAGTTCAGAGACCAGTGTAGTACAGAACACTCAGGAATAGACATCTCTGTTACCCCTCAACTCCTGAGAATAATTACAGCCATGTCCAAGAACATGCCTGAATTTCACATGCTATGTAACCAAATCGAGGATCAGTTATTCAGTTATCTCTGGGTATCATAAACCAGACTTAGACCTTATCAAGAGCACACTCTGAAATATGTTATCTCAGATTTTCCCAACATTAACACCTTTGGTTCTTCCTATTTCAATCTTCAGACGTCATGATCTGAAAGCTTTCACTCTCAATAAATGTTTGATAATAATTCACTTTCTCAATTTCATTACAGTAAAATAGAACAGTCACAGTTTCAAGTAAGCTGAGGTAACCAGTTAACATGCAACATACAAAGACTTCCAGGAAATAAAGCAAAGGAATGTGAGGTTTCACTTGTGTACTGAAGCCTCATGAAAACCTTATGAAAATGTTGAGATTTACATTTGGCTTTTCAAACAACTAAGCATAACACAAGGACCACCATTTTTGCATTTAGTTTACCCAGGGATACAAGTATCCAAGATTAGAAACTCATGCATCAGTTAATATAAAGGATTATTTAGGAAAAAAAATTTTAATCATTAAATTTCAAAATGTTCTTAGAGCATTGTCAGTGAGGTAGAAAGTCTGAATGAGTAGATGCTGAAAAGTATATAAATCTGCATAATCAGAGAGCTCTGAATAATTCATTATAGCAGAGCTGGATTACAATAAAATTATTTTTCTTTCTATATAATTCTATCTTCCCGTCTGTCATGATTCAGGTCATAGTGTTGAATGGGAACACATAAAGAAAAAAACACTGCATGAAATATGAATATATAATTAATGTGTGTAAGAAAAAATACATGCAACTTTAACTTATAAATGTCAAAAATTAATACAAGGGTTCACATGAAGCTGTGCTTATCCCAATAGAAGCACAAGAGACATTTTTATGAGCTAGGGTTATCAAATAACAGATTCCACAGCCTGTTGATTAAATTGACATTATCAGGTTGGGACTGTGGAAAAGCAATGGTTGAACCTATTTAAGTCTAATCTGATTACACTGGATAGAATGTTCTGCTCAGTTAAGAATTTTGATTAGAGGAGTTATGAGGTTAGAGTAAGAAATTCATTTTAGAAGCAATGTTTTAACTTAATTAGTGAGGTGAGAAGTCAAGAGGTCAACAAGAAAAGACTTATGCATGATCAAGCCCTTGTCTATCTTGTCTTGAAGATCAAGAAGTGACAAGCACTAGGAACCCTAAGATAGAAAAGGGAGTGCTTTTGGAAGTGTACATAGAAAGTATGGAGAAACTTAAGATATTACCAGTGTTGCCTGGAAACAGACAATACTGAGGCCACAGTATCAATGAAAATGTATAGGAAAAAACATACCTGTTGAAATGTTTAAAATGCTGCCTCAAAGTACCTCAAAGTCATTTTTTAATTTTTGCATCACTCTAAGTATTATGTAGGTCTTGATATTTTTATATCTTGTCATTAGGGTTTGTATATATTTTTATAAATCCTGTAACTCATCTCTTCAGTCAAATGGACATTATATTAGACAAGTTAATTATGAGAGAATAAAATGCTTCTTCCCTGAGACTTGTATTCATTAGTGCTTGTAAATAATTGAAAAGTATGGCTTCAATTCATTTCTTTATAAAAGCTAAAAGCAAAATCAGGTTGCAAAAACCTCAAAAGGAACCTATGGACAAAGAGTGTAAATGACTTGGTCAAATTGAACTCCTATGTTTTCCTGGGACATTGTTAAATTAGTCAAAGGAAAGACTAATTTATGGTAGAAAGCAAAGAACTATAGAGCCTCATGATGAAAGTGAAAGAGAAGAGTGAAAAAGTTGGCTTAAAACTCAACATTCAGAAAACGAAGATCATGGCATCCGGTCCCATCATTTCATGGCAAATAGATGGGGAAACAATGGAAACAGTGAGAAACTCTATTTTCTTGGGCTCCAAAATCACAGCAGATGGTGACTGCAGCCATGAAATTAAAAGATGCTTGCTCCTTGGAAGAAAAGATATGACCAACCTAGATAGCATATTAGAAAGTGGAGACATTACTTTGCCAACAAAGGTCCGTCTAGTCAAAACTATGGCTTTTCCAGTATTCATGTATGGATGTGAGAGTTGGACTATAAACAAAGTTGAGCACCGAAGAACTGATGCTTTTGAAATGTGGTGTTGGAGAAGACTCTTGAGAGTCCCTTGGACTGCAAGGAGATCCAACCAGTCAATCCTAAAGGAAATCAGTCCTGAATATTCATTGGAAGGACTGATGCTGAAGCTGAAACTCCAATACTTTGGCCACCTGATGCGTAGAACTGACTCATTGGACAAGACCCTGAAGATGGGAAAGATTGAAGGTGGGAGGAGAAGGGGATAACAGAGGATGAGATGGTTGGATAGCATCACCAACTAGATGGACACGAGTTTGAGTAAACTCCACAAGTTGGTGATGGACAGGGAAGCCTGGCGTGTTGCTGTCCATGGGATCACAAAGAGTTGGACATGACTGAGTGATTAAACTGAAGGAAAGGACAAAAGTTAAATCCAATTCAATCAGCAAATATTTCTTTAGTGTTTATTATGTATCCGACACTATAATAAGCACTAATAACTTCTATCATGTAGAACATTCAAACAGAAATGAGTTTTAGTAAAGCAATATTCTGCTAAAGAGGCTACTTAACAAGTTTGCTTTTTTGAGCTTCAGATTAATAATCACAACGAGCAAGGTGGGGTCTAAAGGGTCCAGACCCAGAGTGTACGCACCTCCACACCCAGCTAAACTACAACCAGTTCCTTTATGACTTATGCTGCTGGCATATACCATAGCTCACTTCATTAATTTTTACCATGACCAACTAAAAGAAGTATTTTTTCCCAATGTCTTAAAAAATACAAACATTAAGATGAGTGACTTTTAAATAAATTGTCCATGTAATGGATAGTATACCCTTAACCTTAGATGTGAACTCCACATTGTGCTTTGTTACAGTCACTGCTTTTTCCAATATATCATGTTTTATCTTTCTGACTACCCTGAGTGCTTAATAAACATGCCTCCACATCATTAATGAATGAGAAATTACTGAATGTCCCTGAAACAGGTATGCTTAAGATAACTCTGTCTCTTCAGTTCTTCCCAATTATTTTTCTCATTACTTATCTCAGTTCTGTGGTTCCTCTTCTCTAGTTTCAGAAATGCTTTGTAATGGGATATTTATTTATTTTCATGAATATTAAAATATGCAAAACTTATACTTTCTACAAATACAATTTTTCATGTTGACTTGTAAAGTAAAATGATCATCAATTATATTATTAATGAGGCTTTGCTTCTCTCCAATATACTTTGTACAATCCTTCCTCTAGTTCTCCATGACCATGGAATGGATTCACCCTACAAATACTACCATGTAGTTACTATGCTCTGTGTTGAATCCTTATCTGGTTATGTAATATGTTTTGTGTGTTCTAATGAAGATGATTTGATAACATTGTTTTTATCAACACTCAAATTAGGGGGGATAACATTTCAACTGCAGATTGAATCCTGACTAAAAGCAGATGCACTGATGGGCAGAAATGTGAATGTTATGATACTTCTGGGGTACCACAGTGGAATAGTCCCTCTGGCTATCACAGCTTTGGTGTTTTCTATTTTTCCATTTCACTTCCAATACTATGTGAGCCTTGCTATTTGATAAAAAGAACCCACACACCTCTAGGTAAGTATGGCCAAGTATGTGCATTGATCTGTGTTCCCTCCAGAAACGCCACTGTCATTTTAGTGGAATTAAAAGTAGTATAAAGCCGGAAAGGAAGTGAGAATGGGAGGGGAGTTAACAATGGACAACATATGTCATCCAATTCATGAAAGAGGAAAGACAGAAGGAAGTTTTACCTCATTAAGGGACGCTAAGGAAGCTAGAGTGTTACAGAGGGAGACACTGATGAGTAACAAGTATATTTTCAGAATACTGGAGGGCAGAGGACTGAGGTAAGGTCGTCAGGTAACTATCCCAACCACAATACTCTCAGACACTAGAAAAAACTTTTCTGTGGAGAAAACAAACATCAGAGAATCCAGGTTCTTAGAGGATGAGAGAGGCATGTAACCTGTAACCGGGAGATGTCTACAGACTAAATACTGACAGATATAGCTGCTTCTACCAGTGTCTCAACATACCACCCAAATACTATCAGATAGGAAACTAGACTTTTCTTTTCTGGAGAATCTGAATATCCACAGAGAAGATGCAAACCAGTAAGGAAAACATGGTTCCTCACTTAATTACTCCAGAACTCTGCCCAAAAAACCAAAGCTGATCCCCAGCCTGTTTTGTGTAGAAACTTTTATTGGAAGTCAGACATACCCATTCATTTTCAACTGTCAATGGCTCTTCTTGGGCTTCCCTCGTGGCTCAGTGTTAAGAATTTGTCTGCCAATTCAGGAGACACAGGTTCGATCCTGGGTTGGGAAGATCCCTTGGAGAAGGAAACAGCAACCCACTCCAGTGTTCTTGTCTGGTAAATCTCATGGACAGAGGAATCTTGTGGGCTACAGTCCATGGGTCACAAAAGAGGCAGACATGGCTTAATGACTGAACAACAAGAACAACGTGGCTGTTCTTATCCTACAACAGCAGAGTGGCGTGCTTGTAACTGAGAACACATTGCCCATGAGGTCTAAAATATTTCTCTATGGCCATTCTCAGAAAAAGTTTGCCAACTGCTCTACAGGAAACCTTTTCAACAATTCCAATGTATATTGTGATAATGTGCCTTAAATATAAAGAGATCAACAAGGAGCACTATACATTGGAGATAATTTTCTAACACATAAGACTATAAACAAACTACCCATTGAAAACAAAGAAAAATGTGTCGAAAAAAGAAAATATGTAAGAGATACAAAAAGAAAATAGAAATGAAAATGCTATCAATATAAAAATATGCTAAAATGAGTGGTGGCCGTTCATGGGTTAAATAAGAACAGAAGTTGAGCTAAAGGAGTATCAGGAAACAAGAAAATAGCTAGAAATTTCTTTCTGATAGGTAAAGTAAGGCAATAGAATTTGGGGTAGAAATTATTTTCTCTCCAGAAGTCTCTTTATTATATTTTCTCTTTTGCTATTTTGGCTGACATATAGGCAATGCCTCCATGGAAGAAAATTCCTTTGTTCTCATCGTCTTGCTCTTATTTCCTGGTCTTCTCTGTCTACCTTTTCCCTTTATCCTATCTACAACACTGATCAAGATCCTTCTATTAAGAACTGTACCCCTTGAGGAAATCAAAACTGAAAAAAACTAAATGTACCCCAATGTTCATTGCAGCACTATTTACAATAGCTGCAATGTAATTGTAAATTACATCTAGGTAATGTACTTCAACAGATGAATGAATAAAGAAGCTGTCATACATATACACAACGGAATACTGCTGCTGCTGCTGCTAAGTCGCTTCAGTCATGTCCGACTCTGTGCGACCCCATAGACAGCAGGCCACCAGGCTCCCCCATCCCTGGGATTCTCCAGGCAAGAACACTGGAGTGGGTTGCCATTTCCTTCTCAGAATACTACTTAGCCATAAAAAGGAATGCATTTGAATCTGTTCTAATGAGGTAGACAAAACTAGAGCCTATTACACCAAGTGAAGTAAGTCAGAAAGAGAGATATAAATATTGTATATTGACACATATATATGGAATCTAAAGAGATGGCACTGATGCATTTATTTTCAGGGTAGCAATGGAGAAACAGACATAGAGAACAGACCCATTGACATGGTGGGAGGAGAGGAAGGAGAAGGGGAGATATATGGAGAGAGTAACAGAAATTTACAATACCATATGTAAAATAGCCAATGGGAATTTTCTGTATGACTCAGGAAACTCAAACAGGGGCTCTGCTACAGGCTGAAGAGTGGGATGGGGAGCGAGATGGGAGGGAGGTCTGGAAGGGAAGGGACATGGGTGTACTGATGGCTGATTCTTGTTGATGTATGACAGAAAACCACAAAATTCTGTAAAGCAATTATCATTCAATTAAAAAATGTTTTTAAAAAGAATTGTACCCCTAACAATGGTATTGTCACAGAACTAGAATAAAAAAATGAAACAACTGACAAAGGAATTAATCTCCAAAAATATACAAGCAGCTCATGCAGCTGAATACCAGAAAAACAAACAACCCAATCAAAAAGTGAGCAGAAGATCTAAATAGACATTTATCCAAAGAAGATATCCAGGTAGCTAATAAACACATGAAAGGATGCTCAATGTCACTCATTGTTAGAGAAATGCAAATCGAAACTACAATGAGGTTATCAACTCACGCCAATCAGAACGGCCATCACCAAAAAAATCAACAAACAATAAATGCTGGAGAGGGTGTGGAGAAAGTGAATTCTCTTGCACTGCTAGTGGGAATATAAATTGATCCAGCCACTGTGGAGAAAAGTATGGAGATTCCTTAAAAAACTAAGAATAAAACTACCATGAAATGTGAAAATGTTAGTTGCTCAGTTGGGTCCGAGTCATTGTGACCTCATGAACTGTAGGCCACCAAACTCCTCTGTCTATGGAATTTTCCAGGCCAGAATACTAAAGTGGGTTGCCATTTCCTTCTCCAGGGGATCTTCCTGACCCAGAAATCGAATCTGGGTCTCCTGCATTGCAGGCAGATTCTTTATCATCTGAATCACCAGGAAGCCCTAAACTACCATACCACCCAGCAGTCATATTATTGAGCATATCCCCTGAGGAAACCATAACTGAAAAAGACACATGTACCCCAATGTTCATTGCAGCACTATTTACAATAGATAGGACATGGATGCAACCTAGATGTCCATGGACTGATGAATGGATAAAGAAGCTGTGGTACATAAATACAATGTAATATTATTCAGCCATAAAAAGAAATGCATTTGAAGTCAGTTCTAATGAGGTGGATGAACCTAGAGCCTATTATACACAATGAAGTTAGTCAGAAAGAGAGAAACAAATATTGTATATTAACACATATATATGGACTGATGAACCTATTTACAGGTCAGCAATGGAGACACAAAGAACAGACTTGTGGACACAGTGGGGGAAAGAGAGCATGGGATAAATTGAGAGAGTAGCACTAAAACATGCACATTACTATATGTAAAACAGACAGCCAGTGAGAATTTGCTTTTTGAAGCAGGGAGCTCAAACCCTGTGCTCTGTGATAACCTAAAGGGGTGGGATGGGGTGGGAGGTGGGAGGTGAGAGGTGAGAGGTAGGTTCAAGAGGAAGGGGACGTATGGATACCTATGGCTGATTCATGAGGATGCATGACAGAAACCAGTACAATGTGGTAAAGCAATAATCCTCCAAATAAAAATAAAATTTTAAAAATATACCCCCAAACATCGAAAAAAGCATCTACAACTGATGACATCACTGAGCTTGTTTCAGTTATGCACTGCCTAGATTCATATTTCTTGTATCATGAGACAGAAAAGAAAAAAAGAAAAATATTTTTTAAGCTACTGTGTTTTAGGTATTTGCAATAGAATGGAAGAATGAAATCCTAAGTGATAGAAACATGCTAGAAGATAAAGTTAAGTAATCTCCCAAAAAGCAAAAGAAAAATATCATGACATGGAAAAGAGGGGGAAAGAAAGCCAAGAAAATCAGAGGATCAATGGAGGCGGTCCAATACCTGCTGAACAGATGTACCATGGAGAAAGAACTGGGAGAAATGCGCTTCCCACCTGAAGGATATGATCTTTCAAACTGAAGAACTCTTTGAGTGTTCAGAACAATAAATGAAAACCTTTCATAATACCAAAAAAATTTTTTTAATAAATAAATAAAAGGAAAGAAAACAAAGAAAAAAATCTTAGAGTACAAAACCAAAGGAATGTGAGTCAGACTGGGACCAGGCTTTTCAACAGCACCTAATAAAGAAATGTCATCAAAATATTGAAAAAAAAAAAAAACTTATTTTTAACTGTGAATTTTATACAAATCCAAACATTAAATCTTTTTTATAGTTGACTTAACAAATAATAAGTACCTAGTTATTTATACTAAAGCTGCAAACAGATGATTTTAAAAGCCTACTCTCATAAAGGTTATATTTTAGTGGGCATGCTATAGACAGTAAACAAAATACATAAGAAAATTGTAGAGAATACCATAGGATGACAGGTAATAGAAAGAAAAATCAATCATGGAATTGAGATTGGGTGCTTTGAGGAGTGGGTCTGCAGGATTTCAGTATGTAAATTTGTTGTTCAGGAAAGACATTCTGTGAAGACTTTTAATCTATTTAATCAAGGGTTGGAAGGAAGTGATAGTGAAGTGAACCCTGATGTGGAAAGATGTCAGGAATGCTCCATCAAGTTCAAGGAGGCTAGCATGGCTTAAGTAGTGGAGAGTGTTAGAGGAGATGAGACCTAGAGCAGATCCCTCAGGGCACTTATAGGCCAGAGTAACTCTTACTATGAGTGAGATGGGAAACCACTGAAGACTTCTGAACAGAAAGACATATGGTTTAGGTTTTGAAAGGATGACCTGACTGCTTTCTTTAGAATTAACTGAAACAGAACAAGGACAGAAACAAGTGAAAGCTGATTAGAATAATCAAGGTGAAAGATAATGGTGGCTTGCACCAACGTGCTAACCAGTGGAGATGGCATGAAATGGTCAGATTCTAGATCTCTTTATAAGATCAGTAGGATGTGTTTATGGATGGATTGCATGTGGAGCATTGAGAGAGAGGAGTCCTGGGTGTATGAACAATTAGAAGGATGGAATGGCCTTTTAATGAAGTAGTGGGGAGCAGATTTGGAAAAGGAAAATTAATGATATGGCCAGACATCCAAGGATTAAAGTACTCTACTTGCTGGAATATGTACTTTAGCAAAAGAGGATTAAAGTGAAAAAGAAGGAAACAGGCAATCAATAAAAAGGAGATTCAAGACAATGGTGAAATAATGTCCTAGAATGACAAGGAAAGGAAAGGAAAGTGAAGTCGCTCAGTTGTGTCCAACTCTTTGCGACCCCATGGACTGTAGCCTGCCAGGCTCCTCTGTCCATGGGATTTTCCAGGCAAAAGTACTGGAGTGGATTGCCATTTCCTTCTCCAGCGGATCTTCCCAACACAGGGATGGAACCCAAGTCTCCCGCATCGTAGACAGAAGCTTTACCGTCTGAGCCACCAGGGAATGACAAGGAGCCCAAGCATTTGAGAGTAATAGCTGAACCTGAAGAGAAAGGATGGACAACTGAGGGAGGAAGGAATCTGGGAAAATAAAATATAATTGATCAAAGTATTGAGAACTGTTTGATCTCTTGGAGAAAAAAGAGGAATAGGCTTGTAGAAGATCTGCTGGAGCATTTTGGAGAAGAATACTGACAGATATTCAGAAAAACAAGCAAATGTAATAACAAGGCTATTATGGGTGTCAAGAAAAAAGGAAAGTGATACGAGAAAGGAAGTATGTTGAAATACACAACTTCAATTAAGTTGAAAAGATTTTGATTAATAATATTCAGAAAATATGAAGAGGGAAAACTTGCCATTTCCATCATACCATGATCTGTCATTCTCCTATCATCTGTAGTCCTGGATCTCCCCAACTAGAATGGAAATGTCATGAGAAGACATTATTTTTGCTTCTGTGTTCCCAGAGCCTAGAAAATACTCAGCACCTAATAGGTGCCCAGAAAATATTTGTTGGAAAAAAATGAGTAAAGAAAATGTTGAAGTGACATTAGGAAACCTTAAATGTTAGTAAGCAGTGCTGGAAATGTCTCAGTGTGATAAATTAAGAAACAGCAGTTTAAAAACATTAGTTAGCAATATGGAGGTAAGTTCTAGAGAAAATATGTAAAAGGGATTAAATGTGCGCTTTCTGGGCAATGTGACTGCCATGAAAGGTATGTAAGGAAATGAGAGTGGGAGAAAAATGAGAATGCAGTTTTCATTTTAAAATGCTATATATTTGGTTTGAGTGATATGCATGCATTACCTATGCAAAAACAAAAATGAATTTGGAATTTTTTTCATTTAAAAATTACAAGATTCTAAGGAAGTAATCGGGTCTATAATTATCTATAATATTCCAACATGGAACATTTTCTCCTTTTTTTCCCCCAGGGAAGTTCAATTAAAATAATAACATTAGTAGAATAATCAAAGAATTTTCTCTACTTTATGCCAATACCATCTAATTGTTTCATGCTGCAAAATTCTATGGCTATTCATTTAAGATTACAACATAATTATGAGCAAAAGTGTATAATCATATGCATATATTTTCATATTAGATTGAGTTTCAATCAAATTTATTGGAATTTTTGGTGTCTACAATTATTCCTTGATATAATAATTATGATAGCTCACTTAGAATATTGTGGCTTTAAAGCTCTTTTAAATGTATTATCTAATTGGATTCTTTCCCCAATCATAGGAAGACAGTCTAGCAGTATTTTGTCACATGGATTTTTTACTAAGAAACAAGCCTGGTGTCAAGACTTATAGGCTTTGAATAAGCAACTTAACATTGCTATTCTCATTTGAGATTTATCATGAACATGACAATTATACATGCATCTTCTTCTTGTGGGGATTAGATAAGAAATGTATGAAAGTGCAGTAATGCACAGAAAACCTGTGACAAAAGAAGAAACTTTTTTAAAGGTTGGTAAAGAAGGTAGTCCATACAACTGACACATGAGGAAACTGAAACTCAGAAGTTGTATTTTGTTCATCCCAGTTGTCTCCCACATCTAAAAGGAAGTCATGGTATTTGTACTCTTACTGAACTGTTCCTGTTGTTATAAACCTCTTAGAGAGATTACAATCTCTAAGAAAATAAGTTTTGAGACTTCCAAGAGGTTGAAACTCTGCTGTGTGGGCCAAATAATTCAGTCCACAGATTGCTCAATTTGATTTGTTAGTGTTTGTGTAATTTTTGAAGATCTATTTATTCTCATATTTGCCATAGTCCCATTATCCACCTAAATGCTGACTTAACTTTTCTATCATCTGTCTGGGCTCTAAAGGCATTTAAAATCACTGCTTACACATTACTAACTTTAAAGCAATGGCCCGCTTTTTTTTACTGTAACTGCAATGTCATTGCTCTTTTTATGCCTGTTTCATGGGATACAGTGGAAAAGCATATTGCTCCCCAGACTTCTTATACCCCATACTGATAGAAATTATTTATGAAATGGGCCAGGCAATAGAAATAAAAGCAAAAACAAACAAGTAAGACCTAATCAAACTTACAAGCTTTTGCATAGCAAAGGAAACCATAAACAACACAAAAAGACAATCTATAGAATGGGAGAAAACCTTTACAAATGAAGCAACTGACAAGAGCTTAATTTTGAAAATAGATAAACAGTTCGTACAGCTCAATAACAATAAAAAAAACAACCCAATCAAAAATGAGCCTACTACACAGAGTGAAGTAAGTCAGAGAAAGACAAATATTGTATACTAACACACACACACACACACACACACATATATATATATATATGGAATCTAGAAAGATGGAACTGATGAAATTATTTGCAGAGCAGCAATGGAGACACAGACATTGAGAACAGACTTATGGACATGGCCGCATTGGGGGAAGGAAGGAAAGGGTGGGATGTATGGAGAGAGTAACATGGCAACGTACATTACCATATGTATAACAGATAGTGAATGGGAATTTGCTGTATGGCTCAGGGAATTCAAACCTGGGCTCAGTAACAACCTAGAGGGGTGGAATGGGGAGGGAGATGGGAGGGGTGATCAAGTGGAAGGGGCCGTGGGTAAACTTATGGCTGATTCAAGTTGATGCTTGGTAGAAACTGACACAATACTATAAAGCAACTATCCTTCAATTAAAAAGACATAAATTTAAAAAAATTAGCAGAAGACCTATATATACATTTCTTCATAAGAAGACATACAGGCACATGAGAAGATGCTTTATATTGCTAATTATTAGAGAAATGCAAATCAAAACTATAATGAGGTACCATCTCACAGCAGTCAGAATGCCCATCATTAAAGTCTACAAATAACAAATGCTAGAGAGGGTATAGAGAAAATGGAACCCTCCTACACTGTTGGTGGGAATGCAAATTGGGGCAGCCTCTATGGTGAACAGTATGGAGATTCCTCAAAAAAATTAAACACAGAACTTCCATCAATTCAGTTCAGTTCAGTTGCTCAGTCGTGTCCAAATCTTTGCGACCCCATGGACTGCAGCACGCCAAGCCTCCCTGTCCATCACCAACCCCAGGAGTTTACTCAAACTCATGTCCATTGAGTCAGTGATGCTATCCAACCATCTCATCCTCTGTTGTCCCCTTCTCCTCCCACCTTCCATCTTTCCCAGCATCAGGGTCTTTTCAAATGAGTCAGTTCTTCCCATCAGGTGGCCAAAGTATTGGAGTTTCAGCTTCAGCATCAGTCCTTCTGATGAATATTCAGGACTGACCTCCTTTAGGATGGACTTGTTGGACTTCCCTGCTGTCCAAGGGACTCTAAAGAGTTTTCTCCAACACTACAGTTCAAAAGCACCAATTCTTCAGCACTCAGCTTTCTTTATAGTCCAACTCTCACATCCATACATGACTACTGGAAAAACAGTTTTCCAGAACTTCCATATGATCCTGCAATCCCACAATCCTGGACATATATCCAGAGAAAACTCTAATTTGAAAAGACACACACTCCCCAATGTTTATAGCAGCACTATGTACAACAGCCAAGACATGGAAACAGCCTACATGTCTATCAAGAAATGAATGGATAAAGAAGATGTGGTACATGCATTGAATAGAATACTACTCAGTCATAAAAAAGAATGAAATAATGCCATTTGCAGCAACATGAATGGACTTATTATATAAAGTGAAGTAAGTCAGAAAGAGAAAGACAAATACCATATGATATCACTTATATGTGGAATCTAAAACACAGCACAAATGAACTCATCTATAAAACAGAAACAGATTCACAGACAGAGAACAGACTTATGGTTGCCAGTGGGGAGGAAGGGTAGGGGAATGACGGAGTGGGAGGTTGGGATTAGTAGATACAAACTATTATATATTGAATGGATATGCAAAAAGGTCCTACTATGTAACACAGGAAATTATATTCAATACCCTGTGATAAACCATAATGGAAAAGAAAGAAAAGGAATATATAATACATATATATATATATATATATATAACTGAATCATTTTGCTGTATAGCAGAAATTAACCCAACAATGCCAATCAACTATACTGCAATAAGATAAATATATTTTTGAAAGATACGAGCCAGGAATTTTCATCACTTAGATACATCAATAATTTGAATTACCAGTAAGAGAAATTAAGCATGAAGAAATTTTTTTTCCAAAATACTGACCTCATGACATTATTTCAGTTACACACTGAGGTAATTTGGTGATGGAAGGCAGATGTGCTACATAGCTAAGGAAAGCAGTACACAATTTAGGAAAGCAATACACAGTTCAGGAAAGCCCGTATGGTGCTAGTGGTAAAGAACCTGCCTGCCAATGCAGGAGATGTAAGAGACATAGGTTCGATCCCTGGGTCGGGAAGATTCCCTAGAGGAGGGCATGGCAACCCACTCCAGTATTCTTGCCTGGAGAATCTCATGGACAGAGCAGCCTGGTGGGCTACACTCTATAGGGACCCAAAGAGTTAGACACAACTGAAGCGACTTAGCACACACTCTGACCAAATTACCTTCCAATGTTTACATTAGTTGTGAGTGGCGCTGCTCGAATTTCCGTTGTACTGACAGTATTTATCAAGAATTCAATGCATATGATAAACATGTTACATAAACCATCTCATTTAATCTTCTCAACAATCTTAAAAGGCATGTACTACTGTTAGCCCCATTTTAGAGATGAGAAATCTGATGTTTACAGAGGCTGGGAAACTTGCATACACTACAGTCAGACAGTGGACAAAAGGCTCAGTCATTTGAATTCCAAGCCTGTTACTTTAACCACTGTCCTAACTTGAAAATATAATAGACACTGTTTGGAGATGTCTATTGTTTCTATTTTCTGTAAGTCTATTTTGACATTTTACTCATTTTAGTTTTCAAATGACAAAAGGTTACTCTATAAAAAAGTATATCTAGAGAAAATAATATCCTATGCTATTTAGCTGAAGGATTATCATCTGTCAACAGCTCAAAGGATCAGGGTTACTGCATTGTTGACTTGCCACAGATAAGGAATGGATGTGACAAACAGCTGCAGCTGAAAAGGCAACGTAGCACCTAACACCATTATATGGGAAACAAAACAGCATCCTACTGTTGGGCAGGGTCCTGTTACTCTTGGAACATTTCTTGCTGTGACACCCATATAATAGAACTGAAAATGCTTTCAAATTCCCCAGGCCATTCTGAATTAAAAAAAAAAAAAAAAAAAAAAAAACCCTAAATGAGAATTATAGTATTGCTTTTGAAAAAAAATAAATTAACTTTCTATTTTTAGTGTCCACTCAGAAAAGATATACTTATTAAAGAGTAGAAAAAGATTATAAGGAAAATATTGCCTCTTATTAGCAAAATTTGCCCATCAAAGTTACCTCCAGTGCATTTTTGGTCATATACGTAGACTTAGATCAAATACCTTATGATTATACAGTGGAAGGAACAAATAGAATCAAGGGATTAGTACTTACAGAGTCCCTGAAGAACTATGGATGGAGGTTCGTGACATTGTACAGGAGGCAGTGATCAAGACCATCCTCAAGAAAAAGAAATGCAAAAAGGCTAAATGGTTGTCTGAGGAGGCCTTACAAATAGCCGAGTAAAGAAGAGAAGCTAAAGGCAAAGGAGAAGGAAAGATATACTCATTTGAATACAGAGTTCCAAAGAATAGCAAGGAGAGATAAGAAATACTTTCTTAGTGATCAATCCAAAGAAATAGAGGAAAACAATAGAATGGGAAAGACTAGAGAGCTCTTTAAGAAACTTAGAGACACCCAGGGACCATTTCATGCAAAAATGGGCACAATAAAGGACAGAAATGGTATAGGCCTAACAGAAGTAGAAGATATTAAGAAGATGTGGCAAGAATACACAGAAGAACTACACCAAAAAGATCTTCATGACCCAGAAAACCACGATAGTGTGATCACCCACCTAGAGCCAGATATCCTGGAAAGTGAAGTCAAGTGGGCCTCAGGAAGCATCACTACAAACAAAGTTAGTGGAGGTGATGGAATTCCAGGTGAGCTATTTCAAATCTTAAAAGATAATGCTGTGGAAGTGCTACACTCAATATTGCAACAAATCTGGAAAACTCAGCAGTGGCCACCAGACTGGAAAAGATCAGTTTTCATTCCAGTTCCAAAGAAGTGTGATGCGAAAGAATGTTCAAACTACTGCACAATTGCACTCATCTCACATGCCAGCAAAATATTGCTCAAAATTCTCCAAGCCAGGCTTCAACAGTACATGAACTGTGAACTTCCAGATGTTCAAGCTGGTTTTAGAAAAGTCAGAGGAACCAGAGATCAAATTGCCAACATCAGCTGGATCATAGAGAAAGCAACAGAGTTCTAGAACAACATCTACTTCTGCTTCAATGACTATGCCAAAGTCTTTGACTGTGTGGATCACAACAAACTGTGGACAATTCTTCAAGAGACGGGAATACCAGGCTACCTTACTTGGCTCCTGAGAAATCTGTATGCAGGTCAAGAAGCAATAGTTAGAACTGGACATGGAACAACAGACTCGTTCCAAATTGGGAAAGGAGTACATCAAGGCTGTATATTGTCACCCTGCTTACATGTATTTAACTTACATGCAGAATACACCATGCAAAATGTCAGGCTGGATGAAGTGCAAGCTGGAATTAAGATTGCCAGGAGAAATATCAATAACCTCAGATATGCAGGTGACACCACCCTTATGGCAGAAAGCGAAGAACTAAAGAGCCCCTTGATGAAAGTGAAAGAGAAGAGTGAAAAAGTTGGCTTAAAACTCAACAGTCAGAAAACTAAAATCATGGCATCCAGTCCCATCACTTGATGGCAAATAGATGGGGAAACAATGGAAACAGTGAGAAACTTTATTTTCTTAGTCTCCAAAATCACTGCAGATGGTGACTGCAGCCATGAAATTAAAAGATGCTTGCTCCTTGGAAGAAAAGCTATGACCAACCTAGGCAGCATATTAAAAAGCAGAGACGTTACTTTGCTGACAAAATTCCATCTAGTCCAAGCTATGGTTTTTCCAGTAGTCATGTATGGATGTGAGAGTTGGACTATAAAGAAAGCTGAGCACTGAAGAATTGATGCTTTTGAACTGTGGTGTGGGAGAAGTCTCTTGAGAGACCCTTGAACTGCAAGGGGATCAAACCAGTCCATCATAAATGAAATTGGTCCTGAATATTCATTGGAAGTACTGATGCTGAAGCTGAAACTCCAATACTTTGGCCACCTGATGCAAAGAACTGACTCCTTGGAAAAGCCCTTGCTGCTGGGAAAGACTGAAGGCAGGAGGAGAAGGGGATTACAGAGGATGAGATGGTTAGATGGCATCACTGACTCGATGGACATGAGTTTGAGCAAGCTACGGGAGTTGGTGATGGACATGAAGCCTGGTGTGCTGCAGTCCATTGGGTCACAAAGAGTTGGGCACAACTGAGTGACTGAACTGAATGACTGACGTATACTTTATTTAATAAGGAATTCAGAATCCCACATTTTCATGCTAACACTGTCACTAAACAACTGTAGGAGGGCAGACTAGGGTCTTCCTAGACTTCTGTTTTCTCTCTGTTTAATCAAAAGTTGACTTTGATACCTCTTGGATTCAGTCCATCTCTAGAAGTCAAAGATTCTAACTCCTATAAAAGAACAATTGGAACGATCTAGAAGATAAAAGAGTTTGTACTGGAGGTTAGAATAAGGCAGTAAGAACTCTGGAAGGCTGAGAAGGATATCATTAAAATTTGTTTTAATCATTAGTAGTACAAATGTATTAAAATATCAAAGACATTCTCAGGTGTTCGACACCATGCTCTACACTGACTTGTACATCTCTGCATCTTTGGTTGAAGGTTCTTGTACCTGGTTAGGGATTTCTACCTCAAGCACTGGGGTCTTTCTGGCTACTGGAGTATGCCAGGCAGAGGTGATGGAGAGTTAATGCCTTCAGAGGTACAGCGACAGAGTGTGCATTCTTCCCTCATTAGTGGACAATTCTGAAATGTGTTCTACAAGCTCTTAAAGGGTCCTTGGGAAATTTCAGTACTACTTTCCCACAAAAAGTTCTCATTAATACATTCTTCACTGGATTTCTTCCTTTGTTGTCTCCCTTCTCCAAGCTCTCTCTGAATTTCCTAGGATCACATCCCCACTAAGTTATTTCTACCCACAACTTTATCTTGGGATCTATACTGGGGGAAACTTTAAGATCCGTGGTCTGAAGGGCAGCCCTTAAATTTCTTAAAAGTTTGGACATTGTGGGGGAAAAGCAATGTTTCAGCTCCAAGGTATGAATGATTAATAGCACTAAAACTAGTGTGTGAAAGTTTGGTGAGTAACAATGTATTTGCATGATCTCAAACCATCTCCCACAACACATTATTGATGCAAAGGAGAAAACAGTAACTGTACAGTGAAGACATGGCAAACAACACTTTGAGGATGTTAGGCAAAATAATCCACCCCCACCGAGGATATCCATGCCCTAATATCCAGAACCCCTATCTGTTCCTTACATGAAAAAAAGGGATTTTTGCAGATGTGATTGAAGTTAATGATCTAGAGAAGGGAGACTAGAGCTGATCTTTCAGCAATATGGGTGTTAGGGACACTGAGCCTCTGCCAAGTTTAAAAGTCTAAAAAATTCAAGTATAAGTTTACAGTCAGCCCTTTATATCTGAGGTTCTGCATTTGCAAACTCAATCAACTGTGGATCGTATAGTACTATGAGTGTGTGTTAAGTCACTTCAGTTGTGTCCAACTTTTTGTGACCCTATGGACTGTAGCCCACTTGGCTCCTCTGTCCATGGGATTCTCCATACAAGAACACTAGAGTAGGTTGCCATGCCCTCCTCTATGGGATCTTCCAGACCCAGGGATGGGGCCTGCATCTCTTATGTGTCTTGCATTGGCAGATGTGTTCTTTCCCACTAGCACCACCTGGGAAGTACTATAGAATAGTATAGTAAATATTTATTGAAAAAAAAAATCCACATGTAAGTAGACCTGCACAGTTAAAACCCATGTTTTCACGGCTCATCTGTATATTACGTTATCCAGGTATACCTGATGTAATCATACAAATCCTTAAAAGTGAGAATCTTTCCCAACTATGGTCAGAGGAAGATGCAACTACAGAAAAAAGGTCAGAGAGATGCAATGCTACTGGCTTTGAAGATGAAGAATGGGGCCGTGAGCCAAGGAATGTGTGCAGCCTCTAGAAACCAGAAAAGGTAAGGAAACAATTTTCCCCTAGGGCCTCAAGAAGGAAAACAGCTCCACACTTTGATTTTAGCCCAGTGAGACCCATGTCTGATCCCTGACATACAGAGCTGTAATATAACAAATTTGTGTTGTTTTAAGCAACTTGTAATTTTTTTTTTTACAGCAGCAATAAAAAGCAAATACATCCACTAAATGACCAAACTTAACAAAAGTAGTAATGGGGGTAATCAACATCATGTGAATCCAAATATGATAGTATCACGACTATGGTATTCCTACTGTAAAATGAAGAACCTGAGACTAATCAGAATAAAACAGTGACGAATCCAAATTGAGGTACGTTCTATAAAATAGCTGACCTGTACTCATCAAAAAATAAAAAAAAAAAAAAGTCAAGGTCATACAAAACAAGGAAAGACTGAAACTCTTTCAAATTAAAGGAGAGAAGGAGACTTTATACCTTTATGCAACACATAATCCAGGGGTTTATTTTTCAATACAGGACATTATAGGGTCAGCTGATGAAATAAGTAAGGTCTTCAGATGAACTAATGCTGTGTGTATGTGTTAGTCGCTCAGTCATGTCCAACTCTTTGTGACCCCATGGACTGTAGCCCACCAGGCTCCTTTGTCCATGGGATTCTCCAAGCAAGAATAATGGAGTGGGTTGCCATTCCCTTCTCCAGGGGAACTTCCTGACCCAGAATCAAACCCAGGTCTCCTGCAATGCAGGGAGATTTTTTACCATCTGAGCCACCAGGAAAGCCTGAACTAACACGTAACAATAGTAATTTCCTTTTTGATAATTATACTATAATTGTCCTTTCAGTTCAGTTCAGTTCAGTTCAGTCACTCAGTCATGTCTGACTCTTTGCGACCCCATGAATTGCAGCACGCCAGGCCTCCCTGTCCATCACCAACTCCCGGAGTTCACTCAAATTCATGTCCATCAAGTTGGTGATGCCATCTAGCCATCTCATCCTCTGTCGTCCCCTTCTCCTCCTGCCCCCAACACCTAAGTATCTCAGTATTAATATGTATTATATGAATAACGAGAGAAAGAGTGCATGACAGTATAGGATGTATAAGAGCTCTGTATTACCCATGCAATTTATTCGAATATCTGAATCTACATCAAAATATTTATTAAAATAAAATTTTAACTATACTAAGTATAAAAATGTGTGATAACATATCATGGAAGGACTTCCCTGGTGGTCCAGTGGCTAAGACTTCATACTACCAATGCAGGTGCCCAGGTTTGATTCCTGGTTGGGGAACTAGATCCCACTTGCTTCAACTAAGAGTTCATATGCATCAAAGAACCAGAGTGCTGCAACTAAGACTCAGTACAGGCAAATAAACAAATAAAATAAATTTTTAAAATATATCTTGGAAATCCAGAGATAAGATATATTCAAACCCTGATGGCTCAGCTGGTAAAGAATCCACCTACAATGAGGGAGACCTGGGTTAGATCCCCAGGTTGGGAAGGTCCCTTAGAGAAGGGAAAGTCTACCCACTCCAGCAATCTGACCCGAGAATTCTGTGGACTGTATAGTCCATGGGATCACAAAGAATCGGACACAACTGAGTGATTTTCATTTTCACATTCAACCCTAAAAGGCAGAGTTTTTAAATTAAGTCCTTCAATATATATTTTTATTCCTTCAATAAATATTTATTTTGCACTTATCATGTGCCACATTCAATTCTGTGTTAGAAACAAACTGAAAAAATATCAAAACCCCCAGTCTTTATGAAACTTACAATTTGTGAGAGCTTAGATCTTATGGACATCCTGGAATGTGAAGTCAAATGGGCTTAAGGAAGCATCACTACAAACAAGGCTAGTGGAGGTGATGGAATTCCGGTTGAGCTATTCCAAATCCTAAAAGATGGTGCTGTGAAAGTGCTGCACTCAATATGCCAGCAAATTAGGAAAACTCAGCAATGGCCACAGGACTGGAAAAGGTCAGTTTCTCAGTCCAGTTCCAAAGAAGGGCAATGCCAAAGAATGTTAAAACTACCACACAATTGCACTCATCTCACACGCTAGCAAAGTAATGCTCAAAATTCTCCAAGCCAGGCTTCAACAGTACGTGAACCATAAACTTCAGATGTTCAACCTAGATTTAGAAAAGGAAGAGGAACCACAGATCAAACTGCCAACATCCACTGCATCATCAAGAAAGCAAGAGAGTTCTAGAAAAATATCTACTTCTGCTTTATTAACTACGCCAAAGCCTTTGACTTGTGGATCACAAGAAACTGTGGACAATTCTTCGAGAAATGGAATGCCAGACCACCTTACTTGCCTCCTGAGAAATCTGTATGCAGGTCAAGAAGCAACAGTTAGAACTGGACATGGAACAACAGACTGGTTCCAAATTGGGACAAGCGTACATCAAGGCTATATATTGTCACTGTACTTGTTTAACTTATATGCAGAGTACATCATATGAAATGCAAGGCTGGATGAAGTACATGTTGGGATCAAGATTGCTGGGAGAAATGTCAGTAACCTCAGATACACAGATGAGCCCACCCTTATGGCAGAAAGCAAAGAGGAACTAAAGAGCCTCTTGATGAAAGTGAAAGAGGAGAGTGAAAAAGTTGGCTTAAAATTCAACATTCAGAAAATTAAAATCATGGCATCCAGTCCCATCACTCCATGGCAAATAGATGAACAAACAATGGAAACAGTGAGAGACTTTATTTTCTTGGGCTCCAAAATCACTGCAGATGGTGATTGCAGCCATGAAATTAAAAGATGCTTGCTCCTTGGAAGAAAAGCAATGACCAACCTAGACAGCATATTAAAAAACAGAGACGTTACTTTGCCAACAAAGTTCCATCTAGTCCAAGCTATGGTTTTTCCAGTAGTCATGCATAGCTGTGAGAGTTGGATTATAAAGAAAGCTGAGTGCCAAAGAGTTGTGGTGTTGGAGAAGTCCCTTGAGAGTCCCTTATACTGCAAGGAGATCAAACCAGTCCATCCTAAAGGAAACTGGTCCTGAATATTCATTGGAAGGACTGATACTGAAGCTGAAACTCCAATACTTTGGTCACCTGATGCAAAGAACTGACTCCTTGGAAAAGACCCTGATGCTGGGAAGATTGAAGGCAGGAGGAGAAGGGGATGACAGAGGATGAGATGGTTGGATGGCATCATCGACTAAATGGACATGAGTTCGAGCAAGCTACGGGAGTTGGTGAAGGACAGGGAAGCCTGGCATGCTGCAGTCCATGGGGTTGCAAAGAGTCAGATACAACCGAGTGACTGAACTGATCTGACTGAGATCTTACGGTGTCAGTAAACTGGGCAAGTCATTTATCCAAGAGAGTAAAATCCCAAGTTCTTAGTCACATCTTCAGTAGTGTGAAGTATTCTCCCAATGAAGATAACTGGAACAATTGCTTTGACCTGAATATTTATCCTTAACCCAACTCCCACAGTTATGATGTATATTTGAATCGTTCAAAAGATTTTTGGGAAACTAAATTTTGATCATTTTTTAAATGAAAGTTAGAGTATATGTTCTATCGTGGTTTTTTCTGCCTTACATCAGATAGCTAACTCTCAAATGCATTTGTTTCTCATTCTGCAATGCACTTTGTATTTGGAGGATTTTTAAAATTCTCAGTGCTATTATTAGTTTAGTATTATTGTAGTTTCATTATTATTACTACCTTTCATTGTGAAAAAAATCTCTCATTCATCATGTATATCTACTTGTCTAAGAAAAAACGAACTTAATGCAAATATAACTTTTAAAATGTGTTTGGGGGTAAAGTCATTGCTAGGTATGGGGGAAGAGTCTATACCAGTGGTAGACATGGCTCAGAAAAGAAAATGTGAGGGACTTCCCTGGCAGTCCAGTGGTTAAGACTCCGCATGCCCACTGCAGGGCCATGGGTTTGATCCCTGGTCAGGGAACTAAGATCCTGCATGTTGCCAAAAAATAGAAAAAAGTGTGAAATAAAGGAAATGGTAATAATTGGTTTTTCAAAGGCCAGTTGAAAAGTCAGTTGCATGGAGAACAAAGAACCATGGACAGTGGGCTCTATAGGAAATAAAAAATGCTGTGTGATTCCTACCAGGGTATGCTGAGACTTTAGTGCCTTCTTTGGACAGCAGATGGAGGAGGGGAAGCTACTGCATTTAAACACAGACACAAAGCATCTAATAGCTCCTCTGACAGACTGCTCAGATGTGTGTATTTAGGGCTCACTGTGATGGGGTTCTAATTTCTCTAGAAAGAAACATGCAAATTTCCACTGTGGACATAGAAGTGTATGCCATTTCTCTGTTCACATCAACGTCTCCCACATGACAGAAATCTATCTACACCCTCTAAGTGACAAAGGAATCATCGTCACCACATCGTCACCTTTACCCTCACAATCATTGCCGAGATGTGGGAGAGATTTATGTGAAAGTCACTGTTTTCAGCACTTTACAGGCGGATCTTTCTATTATAAAGCTGACGAGAACACCATCTTCAATGTTAAGCAAAGGACTTGGAGTTGCAGAGAAGTTAAGTAATTTACCCAGTGTCCAACACCTACTAAGTGTCAGAGTCAGGAGCCAAACGTAGGCACCTAAGAGAGGTATAAGTGAATATAAGAACGTTTCCTTGTACACTCCACCTCCCTATCAGTCTGTTCTGAGGGTATCACAGGAAGCAAGCCAAGAGAACCTCTGAACCATTGATCTGGAATCCTCGCACCCGAAGTCCTGAGACGACCCTACCTATGAGTTTCACATTACGTGAGATAGAAATTTGCTTGTCTTCCTTTATTTGCATCTGATGCATATGCAGTTGAAGAAAATTACTCTTCCTATATTTCCTTTGTCATACTGTCTTGGATTCCCTCATCTTCTACTTCTTTGTAGAACTGGAAATGTACAAGTGGTTTGGACATCCAGTCATGGTTGCTGAGATTAATTTTGATTCCTTTGTTCCTGTCTCAATTTCCTGGAATATTAATAGTTTATATAAACATTTTATGGCATTGGAGAGTGTTCTTCACTTATGATGGACACCACCTCTGCCACGTCCATTCTCCACATGCATGCTACACTCTCTAAGACCACGTGCACAGTTCCCTTTCAATACAATCATTATTCCTCTCTTATTTTATTCTCTGCAACACTAAGATTTTACAATATTTTATCATTCTACTAGCAAATCTTGAAAAATGAGAAACTCCTTTGAGTAAGAGCATATAAAGTTTTAATGCTTTTTAAATTTTTATTTTATTTTGATTTCTTGGCTGACATTATCTCACTGGGTTTTATTATAGAATTTAGTCTTATTCAGTGATGACACGCATTTCAGTGGAGAGACTTCTCATTGCAGAATCCTAGTTAACACAGAAACTTGCCATTCAGTTAATTAAAGGATTACAAAAATGTGCATGCTTCTTAAGGGTCACTAACTTCTTCAGGTTTCCTTATAAACATATAAAACATTTACAGACAGATCTTTCAAAGAAGGATTCTGATTGTGGGGGAGTTTTTTCCCCTTAACTTTTACAGCATCTTACAAACATATAATTTTCTACACTTGGCAAACAAAGCAGAAATATATGGCTTGTTATGCAAATAGTAGTGTCAAGCCAGACAACTCTGTGACTTTTAAAGCAAACATCACACCACCTACCTACTACTAATACCTTATAAGTTAAAAAAAAGTAACACTTTTTCACATTAAACATTAAAAAAAAACTGAAAATTAATATCAAATTATTTATGAAGAAAAGTATGTATTGATAACTCAAACCCTGAGAAATTAGCACTTCTGAGAAATGCAACCTTCAAACTATTTTCTCATCTCAAAACTTAATTTTGACAAAGATAATGACTGGCTTGATTCTTCTCTCCAAAGTGAATTCTAATAACACAATGGTTATACACTGAGGTTATACCAGCTATTTGAAATGCTAAGCTCAATTTCCAAACACTATTTTAAAGAGTTACATTATACCATGCCTCAACCAAAGGGTATTTACAACTTCTTGCCTGATTTTTAACTGACTGTACCTTTCTGATCTCCCTGTGAGAGTTTCAAACATTTATTATAGAATAAGAGATGGAAAGTCAGTTCTCAGCACAGTATGATTTGAGTCAGTGGTTTTCAAAGTGTGGTCCCCAGACAGCATCATCAGTGTTTTCTGGAAACTGGTTAGAGACAGAAATTCTCTGACCCCATACCTCCGATCTACTGAGTTTGAAACTCTGAAGGATGGAGCCCAACAACTTGTATTTTAACAAGTCTTCCAGGGCATTACAATGCACCTTCAAATTTGAGAACCTCTGATAGTAGACAACTTAATTAGTCCTTGTCTGTTGTTTGAATTCCAAATCTATTTAACTCTGGAAAGCTGTTAGAAATCTGTAGTCTGCATTCAACTTGAGGTTTTGCTGACTAGTTAGATTTTGATTATAGTTTATTGAGTTTTAGAGTTCTCTTAGTAAATGTCATCCCAATCCTTAATTACTGCTATTATTTAACTGCTTTTTATAACTGCCAGCAAGAATCAGCCTCAAAATTTCCTTCTAGAACTTTTAAATTATCCATATGTTACAAAATCACTCCACACAAATGAATTATGTACACAGTAGATCAATCTGCCTTTTCTTCCTATTGCCTATTTATTGAATGCAAGATCATTTGCAATTTTTCTACAAGAAATAGCTCAAAACTGCACTGCATTTTCTTTTGCTGGTCACCATCTTCCTAACAACACAACAGTACAAGGTCTGGAGTGATGCTATCACATTCTGAACCTCTTCCAGGCTACCCACTTGAGCTCTGAACAGTCCATTCTTTTTAGCAAGTTTTGCTCCCTGATTTCACTCTATATTGTGCTACATCCTGAGTCCCACATATTTTCATTGAATTACCAGTTTTAACATTATAGGCATTGATTTTACTTTTCCTGGAATGACTGGATCATAGTAACAATTTATGAGTGTGAAATTGAGGAGAAATCACCATTTCAAGTCACAGATAAATATAGTCATATCTATTGAATTTAGGCATGTTTATTTTCTTAAGAGAGCTCAAAGTCAACTCTGTTAACTAGGTTAATATACTTTACTTCCTATAGCAGACTTCCACCTCCACCAACAGGCACTTAGTAGTAAGGAGTGCCATGTGTTTCAAAACCAGACTCTATTTTCTTTCGTCTCCAAATTCTGAATAAATGAGGAGTCAAAAGAGTACTAGCCTTGGAGTCCAAATATCTGACTGGTCATTCATATTATAATACAGGTGTTAGTGTAAACACACATTTAACTCACTGCTTATGAAAGAATTTAAGAAAAAAATAACAAAAATTGGAATTGACAAGATAATCATGAGGATGCTGATACAGTCTGTAAATATTTTTTTTAAAAGATTTACCTTCAAGGTTATCACACACTTCTTAATTAAATAAGGTGGAGGGATGTTATCAAATAAACTTGCTAGGAGTCATTCAGTTAACTCACACTTGACTCAATTACACCTGTATTATACTGAACACTAAAATAACTTGTGTAACTTTTGGTAATAAAAGACGGGACACTTTTGATTTGAAATGTAATGGAGCTAACTTTTCAAGAGCAGGTAAATACAAAATAAAACATTAAATTTTCAAAAGTGACACACACACAAGAATAACATATATTCATATCGAAAGCCTCAAATTTAGGAGCAAAGGGTCCTTTTATATTATTTCAGTTTTTAAGCACTTTACTTTTCCCAAACATATCCTTACACATTTACTTATCACTTACATGATTCTCTCATCCAGCATTTATTATTGGTCCTTAAAAACTGAATATGAATTCCATGTGTAGTTTTAACTAATCATCACTAATTAAAAATAGAATAAAAACAGGGAAAAAACTCACTTGGGGAAGATTAAACCAATAAAAGCACAAGGAACAACAGTTCAGTAAGATCTTAATAGTGTTATCATGATGCTGTGTTTTTTCTGCCTTTGTTTTAAAATGAGAGAGCATTGGGAGGAGGGTAAATTAAGAGTAGCCTTTCCTGAGGCTCAGTGGTAAAGAATCTGCTTGACAATGCAGGAGACTGGGGTTTGATCCCTGAGTTGGGAAGATCTCCTGGAGGAGGGCATAGCAACCCACTCCAGTATTCTTACCTAGAAAATCTCATGGACAGAGGAGCCTGGCGGGCTACGGTACATGGGGTCACACACGGGGTCAGACACAACTGAGCATCTAAACAGCAACAACAAATTTAGGAGTATGGGATTAATAAATGCATGCTATGAAATAGATTAACAATAAGGACCTATTATACAGTGTGTGTGTATATATATATATATATATATATATATATAGTAGCACAGGGATGTATATTATCTTATAATAAAGTATAATGAAAAAGATGAAAAAAGAATATTAATATTTGCTTATATATGCATAACTGAATCAATTTGCTGTACATCTGAAATTAACCAAAAAGAAATTAAAAAAAAATTTTTTTGGGGGGGGGGGTTGACTATTATCTTTTTTTTTTTCTAATTTTATTTTATTTTTAAACTTTACATAATTGTATTAGTTTTGCCAAATATCAAAATGAATCCACCACAGGTATACATGTGTTCCCCATCCTGAACCCTCCTCCCTCCTCCCTCCCCATACCATCCCTCTGGGTCGTCCCAGTGCACTAGCCCCAAGCATCCAGTATCGTGCATTGAACCTGGACTTGCATCTCGTTTCATACATGATATTTTACATGTTTCAATGCCATTCTCCCAAATCTTCCCACCCTCTCCCTCTCCCACAGAGTCCATAAGACTGTTCTATACATCAGTGTCTCTTTTGCTGTCTTGTACACCGGGTTATTGTTACCATCTTTCTAAATTCCATATATATGCGTTAGTTTACTGTATTTATGTTTTTCCTTCTGGCTTACTTCACTCTGTATAATAGGCTCCAGTTTCATCCACCTCATTAGAACTGATTCAAATGTATTCTTTTTAATGGCTGAGTAATACTCCATTGTGTATATGTACCACCGCTTTCTTATCCATTCATCTGCTGATGGGCATCTAGGTTGTTTCCATGTCCTGGCTATTATAAACAGTGCTGTGATGAACATTGGGGTACACGTGTCTCTTTCCCTTCTGGTTTCCTCAGTGTGTATGCCCAGCAGTGGGATTGCTGGATCATAAGGCAGTTCTATTTCCAGTTTTTTAAGGAATCTCCACACTGTTCTCCATAGTGGTTGTACTAGTTTGCATTCCCACCAACAGTGTAAGAGGGTTCCCTTTTCTCCACACCCTCTCCAGCATTTATTATTTGTAGACTTTTGGATCGCAGCCATTCTGACTGGTGTGAAATGGTACCTCATAGTGGTTTTGATTTGCATTTCTCTGATAATGAGTGATGTTGAGCATCTTTTCATGAAAAGAAAAGTAAACCATCCAAAAGAAAACCTATTCCATGTCAAATAGATGATTTTTTTAGATAGGATTTATCACATCCTGAAAGAGTTCTCTAACCTTAATAAATAGATAATGGAAAACACAAAGGCTGAAGTTATGTATTTTTTAACCATGCTTCATTCAATTCAGACAACATTGATCAATTCCCTGATCTCTATGTTATTTTTACATTATCAAGATTTATAAATTTTACATTCTTTTCTGAAACTATAACTCCCACAATTTGGTACTCATAATGTTCTTTATTATATCCACTCCTTTCTAAGAATATTCATTTAAATTTTTTTCAACTGTCTGTATTTCAATAGCATAATGAGATGCAAATTACTTCTTCCCCCTCCCCACCAAATACAAGACAAGAAGATTTTATAGGCTCTCTACTCCTTATTCTTTGATAATTGAAATGGCTGCTTGATACTGCAATGGTTCTTAATGCCTGGCAATACATTTTTCAGCTACATTTTCCTTCAGAAATGTATAGCCATTGGTCTGAATTTTTATTCTTCAAGGCGATTTAAATTTTCTGCCCAGATGACTAAAGAATTATTTTTTATGCTTCCATTTCAATAATTTAACCAGGATATGTGTTTCCCAGTGCTTTTCCCAAACTTGGATTGTTCTTTCATTACAGGGAATTTTTTTTAATCCTTGTTAATTGGGATTCTCTATTTTGGTATACAAATTAGTTTTATTTTGAATCATTATTGTCTATCCTCTACTAGTTTTTCTCTAATTGATGCAACCTGTTTGTAGTTTTGTCTGCATTGACTGATTTTTTCACCCATCCCTCCTACGTTGGTAATTCCATTTTCAGTTTTATCATTTTTTTTGTGTCATTCCCTCTAAGATACTTACTCTTTTTAAAATAATTTTTTTACTGGAGTAGAGTTAATTTGCACAGTTGTGTTATTTTCAGGTGTACAGCAAAGTGACTCAGTTTTATATATATATTTATTTATATATATATATATATATATATATATATTCTTTTTCAGATTTTTTTTCCATTATACATTATTATAAGATAGTGAATATCATTCCCTGTGCTATACAGTAGGTCCTTGTTCATTATCTATTTTATATATAGTAGTGTGTATATGTTAATAGGATTTGTTGTTTTGGTCGCTAAGTCGGGTTCAACTCTTGTGACCCCATGAACTGTAGCCCACCATGTTTCTCTGTCCATGGGATTTTTCAGGCAGTATTACTGGAGTGGGTTGCCAGTTCCTCCTCCAGGGGATCTTCCCAACCCAGGGATTACACCCACATCTCCTGCATTGGCAGGCAGATTCTTTACCACTGAGCCATCTGGGATTTATTCTTAATTTATCTGTTCTAAGTGGTATTGTTTGGTCCTCAAGAAGTTATTTTTTATGATCTGCAATCTCCATTTTAGTCACATATTATTTAATCATCTCATTTCTGAGCTCTAATTTTATTGAAAATAATTTTATTTTCTAGTGCAAAGCACATGTGGAGAATTATCTTCTCTTGCTTGGGTTATGCATTATTCTAAGTTGGATAATTTATCTTTTATATAACCTTTCTTCCTTCCTTTTCCTTCTTTTCCCCTGGTTATCGTACTGTTTCTTTTTGGTGCTTAGAAACCTCTCTGTAGATCTGTTTTATCTGATATTGTATAGATGACTTCTTGACTCGGTTCTTACCATGCCAGAGACATGTCTATTTCATTCTGAGCTGCTGCAGTTTCAAGACATGTTATATCTGGCATTTCCACTCCCCTACCCCTCACTTCTGCTCCCATAACATGAGGTCATAGAAAGGAAAGTTTCTTTCAGGTAGTGATTTGTTTTTCTTAAAATTTCTTAGACCACTTACTCTTGGGACAGTTCGTTAAATGCCTTGTTAGGGTTCACTCCTCCTAGTTGGAGAATGGTGTATAACACTGACATAGAGGAACAAACCTAGCCAAGAGTAAACAAAGCTAAACATCTGTTAGGGCAGTAAAAAGCATTTTATTTATGAACTACTGACAGTGGAGTTAAGAGCTGAGCTCAATTCTGATTTGTGCAGGGGTGACTGGGTATTTTAAAATAGGAGATTGAGGGAGAGGGAAGGGGGGCAAAATGGGAATGGAGGCAGGCTCAAGTCAAGTCAGAGAAGGAGAAAATTACAAAGGGTTGGTTGGTGAAAATAGGCTTAGGCCTCTTTGTTTGCTGGCTGGCACTTATCAAAATTGGGATGCTACCTTCTTACAGAGGCTGAGAGCCAGAGGCCACATCCCTCTGGATGGTTACATTTCAAAGGAACGACTTTCAGGTCACTGAGAAAGACACTTCTGAGTTATAGGAGACACATACACATCTCCAAGGGATAGAGGAAGGATTCATAACCACAAGGCTCTAAGAGAAGTAGGTCAGAGGCCTATCTTTAGGTGTTGGTTTGAACCAACAGTAAATTCTTCTGACAGTCCTGAGACTTCCCAGAGTGAAACTCAAAGGGAGGTTGGGTCATCCCAGAGACCACCTTGGGCTGCTAGAAGCCAAGCTAGGCTTGGCCAGGTCTCTTAGTTTGGGTATTTGGACGGAGTGCTGGGCTTAGAGTTTTGGCAGGTCTCAAACCTCAAAATTCAAACTGCTGTCAGTGGGGTGAGGCCTGGAAAATTTCCTTCCCATTATGATCATCTAGCTCAGTGTTTGTCTTTCTTCTCCTTGGTGAGCCTTCTTCCTAAGTCCATAGTCAGAAGATAGAAACAGTAAGAATACTCACTTTCCTTATTTCCAATTTTGAGTGTTTGGTGAGAATTCTCAGAATAGCTTTCTATTTGCCACTGTATATGCACACACACACATGTAGTTCCTTTGGGATGGAGGGTATATTTGTGGGGTAAAAAGTCTGTCCCTCAGAACTGAATCACAGTTCTCTTTTTATTTCTTTGGCCAGTACTCCTGGATTATGCCCCAGATAGTAGTGAAATTTACCTGACTTCTGTTCTCCCAGAAAACAATGCTTTAAAAACCCATCCTTCTGGGAACCCCAGAAATGGCTACTTTCAAAGGACCAATAAACTGTTAACATTCCAAGATAAGACCTTCACTTTTCCTTAACAACTCCCCTGTTTCATAAAACATCACGTTTTCTCCCACTTTGTCGAGAAGTTCTACTCTAAGAAATGTTCCCCCACTGCAAAAGGCTAGACACAATTATCTCCTTAATGCATTTTTGCCTTTCATATCCTCACCTTATCTGTGATGCTATCATGTCTTTTTAAGGTTGAGTTTGTTTATTTCCTTAGATATTTCAAGAGAGATTGTGTGTTGAGGTATCTTATCAGATTACACTGGAAACCCAGTTGTAGCATCTGAATTGTTGCACTCTTGCCTGGAAAATCCCATGGACGGAAGAGCCTGATAGGCTACAGTCCATGGGGTCGCAAAGAGTCAGACACGACTGAGCGACTTCACTTTCACTTTCCCATTGGCCAACAACTGAGAATGAGATGCCAGCCAGTTAGGCAGCCCAAACTGTTAGCTTGGACCATGTGCTGTTAATATGTACATAAGTCATGTTAGTGATGAGTCACTCAGGCACCCAGTTGTCAGAAATTAAGAAAAAAAAATACACTGATTATGAGTCTCAAAAACAAAAGGGCAGGAGGACTTGGGGAGAAAGCGTTAAAAAACACCTATGATTTTTTCCTTTTCCCTTATGCTTTTCCTTATCCACATTCATCTACTCTCCTCTCCCCCAGCTTAACTTGCTCCTACTACAATGGCTTGCTTGAGGTAAATATTACAAGCACATTTCCATCTCAGATATTTGCCCCATGTTGTTCCCACTCCTAGAATTCTCTTCCTCAGAATATCTACATAGCTTGTGCTCTCTCAATTTCTATACCCCAACTTTACCACTTTAGAAAGATACTTCCTTATACCATATATAAAATAGTGACATTCCCCCCCATCAAAACCTCTTTCTTATTTACCCTGCCTTTTTATCTAATCCACTGTAGACACTAAATGGATGTTTTTTGAATGAGTACATGTTTTGCACTTACCACATGTTTCTTTCATCTCTAATAAACCTCCTGTAAGTCAAATAAAGGATACTGAACTGATTACACATTCAAATTAGAGTAGTATTTCCATATCCTATAAACCCAACTAAAGATAAAACTCTACAAACTAAAATTGACATGTAGTAAGGGTCTATTCTTAATGATGATTTAAAACTTATAGGAAAAATGTAGTTTTAACCAGTGTAACTTTTATAAAATACCAGAAAATCTGGATTTGTAGGAGAGTATTTAGATAGCTATGAGTATGATAGAGGATTCTATTCAGTCTGACTTTCTCTATTCATCATTCCTTCTGAAATTATGGATAGTTTAAGATTAAAAACACATCAACAAAATGAAAAAGCAACCTACTGAATGGGAGATAGTATTTGCAAGTCATAAAACAGATAAGGGGTTAATATTCTAAATTTGTAAAGAACTCATACAACTCAATAGCAAAAACAAACAAACAAAAAAAACACCAAAAAACCCAAAACCAAACAAAAAATCCAAAAAGTTCAATTTAAAAAATCAGCAAAAGATCTAAATATTTTTCCAAAGAAGACATACAGATGGCCAACTGGTATGTGAAAAGATGCTCGACATCACTACTCATCAGGGAAATGCAAGTCAAAACCACAACAAGATAGGCATGATCTGTGACATCTAGAACACTGGTTGGATTATGTTCGTATACTGAGCACCCACTATGTACCTTGCTACTGTTCAAGCTGCAAGAGATGCAGAAGTAAGTTGCACAGATCAGAAACTTAAAAGGCTCATATGAAAAAGGAATTATAAATATAAAAAGGTTAAATGCTGGATGTTGCTACTGACCAAGAAAGACACTGGGTAAGATAGGCTTCCCCACACCCAATACCCCACACACCTCCTTTCCTCTTTCAGAAATTGAAATTGAGTCTCCTCACCTTAAAGATCTTCAAAACTGTGATTCTGAAGAATTTTACCAGTAACTTCCAATGATTTCAGACTGGTAAGAGGGTAATTCTGGCTACTGACAATGTATTTTTTTTTTTTTTACAAAGAAAAAAAGTCCTTAAGAAAAAATATTTTTAGATTTCAAATGCTGAAAGATGTAGATCTTAGAAGAGCCACAGGAGTGATCTAGCCCAACCATCACAGATAACTAACAATCTTCAAATCGGTGTGAACCAAAATAAATATTCATTGAACAGCTCACTCCAAAAGAAGAAACACAGTGAGATTTCACCTCAAACCTGTGAGAATGGCTATTATAAAAAAAGACAAGAAATAACAAATGTTGGCAAGGAGGTAGAGAAAGGGAAATCCTCAAGCACTGTTGAGAATGTAAACTGGTATGACCATTATGGAAAATAGTATAGAGTTTCCTCAAAAAATTAAAAACAGAACTACCATATGATCTAGCAGTCCCACTTGTAGATATTTGTCAGAAAAAAATGAAAATACTACCTTGAAAAGATATATGTTCCTACATATACATTACAGTATTATTTACAATACTGTAGTCATGGAAACAACCTGTGTCCCTTGATGGATGAATGAATAAAGAAAATGTAGTATATGTATACATGTGTGTGTAATATATGTGTGTATATATATATATATATGTATGTGTGTATGCACACACAATGAAATATTATTAAGCCATTTTAAAAATGAATGAAATCTTGCCATTTGTGACAACATAGATGAACCTCAAGAACATTATACTCGGTGAAGTAAGTCATACGGAGAAAGATAAACACCATATGACCTCACTTACATATGGAATCTAAAGCCAAACAAAACACTCATATATACAGAGAGAAAATATGGGTGGTTGCCAGAGGCAGGGGGTAGGGAGCAAGAGAAATGAGTGAAAGGGGTCCAAAGGTACAAGCTTCCAGTTATAAAATAAGTCAGGCACGGGAATGTAATGTACAGCATGGTGACTATAATTAATAATACTGTGTTGCATATTTGAAAGTTCTTAACAGAGTAAATCTTAAAAGTTCTCACCACAAGAAAAAAAAATGTTTTGTAACTCTCTAAGGTGATGGAGGGTGATTAAATTAGGTGGAGGGTGATGGTGTGGTGATCATTTCACAACAGATACAAATATTGAATCATTATGTTGAAAACCCAAAACTAAACTAAGACAACATTATATGTCAATTACATCTCAATTTTTCAATAAATGAAGGACAAAAATATTTTAAGCAGTAGGGTTGTTCAACTTGTATGACATTTCAGCTTTCAAATAACATTTGAAGCTCCTAGTCATAGATACCCTTGATTAACTCAGCAGTAGGCAATGCCAAAGATGGGACACTGTAACATTATTAAAAGGGATGAGGTAAGCTGTACAGAGAACTTAGTTGACATTTACCGAGAACTGACTGTGATAGTTAGGAATAGTGACAGGAGCGGGGGGAATGACTCAGATTCAGCATGTCCTTTGGGATGAGTGTTAACAGAATAGACTAGTACAATTAATGATGCAACCAGGTTCCAGCAAAGGCCCAGGTAAAGCTGTGCATGTCCAGAGATAGGAGGGGAAAATGATATATAGGGAATGTAGGGTAAGGGAGTTAGAGAAGGCGAGGTTCAGAAAAAGAACAAGACCGGCACTTTACAGGAACAGATCACCTTTAATGAGACGAGAAGGGGCAGCAGTTAGATTATTGAGCTGCTGCCCTAACCCAAGAAAAGAGTAAGTATATATAGGCATATATGTGGAAATCTACTGTCTTAAGGGGGCCTGTTTTTCTCCAAGGTTGTTCGGAGTAGTTATCTCTTAAATGGCTGGGGCAAGGAATTCCGGAGATTGGCCAGAGACTGGACCGGCTAGGAGCTGGGCATTATCAACCTTAATGTCCACTTTTTTTTCCTTCAGGTGAGAGAGTTCTTTGTTTTCATAGAATGATGGGGAGGACCTGGAGGGGAGTTTTAACTCCAGGCTATTTTGAGCCATGTAACTTTCCTTCAGGGAAGATCTATGATGATTTAAAGCTTATAGGGAAAATCTAATTTTAACCATATACAGCCTTTTATAAAATGACGGAAAATTTTTGTAGGAGAGTATCAGATAGCCAGTGGGGCTTTTCAGGTGGTTCAGCAGTAAAGAATCTGCCTGCCAATGCAGAAGATGTGGATTCAATCTCTGAGTTGGAAAGATCCACTGGAGGAGGAAATGGCAACCCACTCTAGTATTCTTGCCTGGGAAATCTCTTGTAAAGAGGAGCTTGGTGGGTTACAGTCCACGGGGTGGCAAAAGAGTTGGACGTGACTTAGCAACTAAATAACAATCAGATAGCCAACAGTGTGATAGAGGATTCCATTCAGTCTGTTTTTCTCTGTTTAACATATTTATCTTCTTTCTGATATTGTTGATACTTTCAGATCAATTTTTTCTAAACATAGACAAAAATCATTGCGAATAAAAACTAATTTTTGAAGAGAAGAAAAAGGAGGTGACATATTTTTCCTCCAAAGAAAGAGCACCATGGCCACTCATACTAAGCATTTCTAATTGCAGTTTTCCTTCATATGCACATTTTAAGTCTATTTTTAAACTTTAGAGTAAATTTTACATACTTTATGAATAGTATAAATGCATCATTATAAAGTTTCTCTAATGTAACACTTGCTAAACTAAAATCATCATGCAAATCAAAACTATAATGAGGTACCATCTCACAGCAGTCAGAATGCCCATCATTAAACAGTCTACAAATAACAAATGCTAGAGAGGGTATACAGAAAAGGGAACCCTCCTACACTGTTGGTGGGAATGTAAATTGGTGCAGAATGTAAATATGGTGATCAGTATGGAGATTCCTCAAAAAAATTAAACACAGAACTGCCATCAGTTCAGTTCAGTCGCTCAGTCATGTCCAACTCCTTGTGACCCCATGGACTGCAGCATGCCAAGCCTCCCTGTCCATCACTAGCTCCAGAAATTTACTCAAACTCATGTCCATTGAGTCGGTGATGCCATCAAACCATCTCATCCCCTGTCATTCCCTTCTTCTGCCTTTAGTCTTTCCCAGCATCAGGGTCTTTTCAAATGAGTCAGTTCTTCACCTCAGGTAGCCAAAGTGTTGGAGTTTCAGCTTCAGCATCAGTCCTTCCAATGAATATTAAGGACTGATTTCCTTTAGGATGGACTTGTTGGATCTCCATGCAGTCCAAGAGACTTTTAAGAGTCCTCTCCAACACCACAGTTCAAAAGCATCAATCACTTTGATGCTAATGTAACATTTGCCGAAGTAAAATTGTCAAGTGATTTCTTGTAATTTCATTGTTGCTATCAGTATTAACTGAACTCCTGAAATCTAAGAATCAAGCTGTGTGTCTGTTTTAAAGGACATATTTTTTTATTTTTTTTCTCTGAACAAGTCTGTTGTAGGAATTAATGAGAACATTTGTAATGCAATTTGTTCTTCCTCAGAGAAGGTGTTATCTCTTAAAGGAGCAAGAATAAGATGTAACTCTATTCATTAGTTCCAGTTCTCACAAAAGTTGTGAGAACTCTCCAGACAAGGGCTTACAGAAAGAACATTAAATGGATAAAAGATTTTATATCCCAAAGTGATTGAGGATATAATACAGGCTATGATTTTCATCCCTTAATAGGACTTGCCATTCAGGAATATAAATTCTATACAAATATGAACAACTAAAAACCTTCAAACTACTCTGATGAAATCCTAAAGTGTTTTGGCCTTTGTTTATAGCTGTGCAGACTAATGATCTTAAGGTCACAGAAAGATCCATGGCCACTTAATATACAGCTTCCAAAAATGGTCTTCATTATGTTTTAAGAGCTTTAAGGAGTTATAGCTTACATACTATAATATTCATCCATTTAATGTACATGATTCAGTAATTTTAGTAAACTGACAATGCTCTACAACCATCTCCACATCCAATTTTAGAAGTTTGAATCATTCTCAAAGTTTCCTTCATTTCCACTTGCAGGTACTCCCTACTCCCACCCCCAGTGTTAGGTAACTACTGACCTGTTTTCTGTCTGAATAAATTTGTTTCTTAAACATTTTATATGAATTGAATTATACAATATGTAGTGTTCTGCCTTCTTTCACTTAGTGTGCTGTGTCTGAGGCTTATTCATGTTGCATGTACCAGTTCTTCCTTTTCATTGTTGAGTACTATTCCATTACATGAATATACTACACTTTTTTTTTTTTTTTTTTTTGTCCAGTCATTAGTCAACAGATACTTGAATTATTTCCTGGTGTTTCTATTCTGAATAATGCTTTGAGCACCTACTACCATACCTTTGAGCAGACATTTTTCATCTCCCTCGGGCAGATCCTTAGGAGTGCCACTGCTGTGATTATGGCAAATTTAACTTTTTAAGAAACTGCTTTCTAGAAAGTGGAAACCACCCAAGCTTGAGGGCTCATTTCTGTCTGTCCTTGTAAACACTTAGTATTTTTTGGCTTTTGCACTGTGTACATTCTGGAAGGTGTGAAGTGATATTTCGTTGTGCTTTTAATTTTTATTCCCCTAATGAGTAACAATGATAAGCATCTTTTCATCAGCCTCTTTATATGTTTTGGTAAAATGTCTACAGATTTGTTTGCCCATTTAAAAAGTAGGTCTTTGTCTTAGTACTGAGTTGTTGGAGTAGATATCTGGATATAAGTCTTTTATCAGATATATGATTTGCAAATATTTTTTTCCAGCCTTTCATTTATCTTTTCATTTTCTCAATGGTCTCTTTTGAAGCACAAAAGTCCTAAGCTTTACAAAGTCCAGTTTTTGAATTTTCTTCTTTTTTGGATCAAACTTTTTTTTTTTTTTTAACTTACCTAATTCAAGCTCAATTTTTTTTTTTTTGTTTTCTTCTAGAAGTTTAATAATTTTAGCTCTGAAATTTAGATCTATGTTTCATCTTGCATGAATTTTTATGCCCGGTGTGAAGGTTACGTTCATTTTTGTCATGTGTATATTCCATTTTACCAGCCCCTTTGTTGAAAATATTTTTCTTTCTGCAGTGATTATCTTGATATCTTGTCAAAAAGGGCTTCCCTGGTGGCTCAGATGGTAAAGAATCTGCCTGCAATGCAGGAGACTCAGGTTCAATCCCTGGGTTGGGAAGATCCCCTGGAGAAGGGAATGGCTGGCTACCCACTCCAATATTCTTGCCTGGAGAATTCCATGGACAGAGGAATCCAGTGGGGTACAGTCCATGGGGTCACAAAGAGTCAGTCACGACTGAGTGACAAACACTTTCATTTCCTTTTTTCTTTGTCAAAAACCAATTGGATATACCAGTAGGCACATTAAAAAATGCTCAACATCACTAATTATTAGAAAAATGCAAATCATAACTACAATAAGGCACCACTTCACAGTGGTCAGAATGGCCTTCATTAACAAGTCTATAACATTCTGGAGAGGGCATAGAGAAAGGGAACCCTCCTACTCTGCTGGTGGGAATGTAAATTGGTATAGCCACTATATAAAGTAGTATGGAAGGTTCTCAGAAAACTAAAAATAGAACTACCATGTGATCTGTTAATAGCAATCCTACTCTTGGGCATATAGCCAGACAAAATGATAATTCAAAAAGATATATGCACCCCCATGTTCACAGCAGCACTGTTCACAATTGCCAAAACATGGAAACAACCTAAATGTCCAATGGCAGAGGGATGGATAAATAAGACGTGGCATATGTATGCAACAGAATACTGCTCAGCCATAAAAAGAATGAAATAATGACATTTGCCACAACGTGAACGCAAGCAGAGATCTTCATCTAAGTGAAATAAGTCAGAAAGAAAAAGACATATACCACATGCTATTTCTTATATGTGCAATCTAACATATGACACCAATTAACCTATCTACAAAACAGAAACAGAGATCAGACTTGTTGCCAAGTGGGAGGGGGAGAGGGAGAGGGAGAAGAATGGAAGATTGGTAGATGCAAACTATTACATTTAGAATGGATAAACACCAAGGTCCTACTGTACAGCACAGAGAATTATACTCAGTATCCTGGGATAAATCATAATGGAAAAGAATATTTTAAAAAATGTATATATGAGTAAGACTGAGTCACTGTGCTCTATAGCAGAGATCAGTACAACACTGTAAATCAACTATACTTCAATTAAAAAAATAAACTGACCACAATGTAACAGTTTGTTTCTGAATTCTCAGTTACAGATTCCAATAGTCTATCCTTACGCCAGCACCGCAGTTGTGATTACTGTAGCTTTGAAATAAGTTTTGAAATAGAGATGTCTGAGTCCTCCAACTTTGTTCTTCTTCAATATTGCCTTGGCTATTTGAGATCCCTCACATTTCCAGATGAATCTTAGGATCCATTTGTCAAGTTCTATAATGATTCCAGCTAGGATACTCACAAGGATCCCATTGAATTTGCAGATCAATTTGTGGAGAATTACCACCTTTATTGTAGTGAGTATTCTCAGCCTTGAATGTGAACTTTGAATTTATTTGTGTGTGCATGCTCAGTCATGTCTGACTCTTTGTGAACCCATGGACTGTAGCCAGCCAGGGTCCTCTGTCCATGGGATATTCCTGACCCAGGGATTGAACTCATATCTCTGGCATCTACTACACTGGCAGGCAGATTCTTTACCACTGAGCCAATGGGGAAGCCCTTTGATTTATTTAGATATTTTTTAATTCTCTCGGCCATGTTTTATGGTTTTCAGTCTACAAGTCTTGCACTTACTTTGTTAAAATTTATTTCTATGTATTTTATTCATTTTGAGGATACTGTGAATGAATAATTTTCTTAATTTCATTTTTGAGTTGTTTTAGGATATAGAAATACACTTCATGTTTTATTTTACCCTTATATTCTTATTTCTTAGTTCTAAAGTTTTTTATTGATGTTGTTGATTCCTTTGGATTCTCTAGAGAGAATATTTTCTATATAGACTTGTGAATCAACACAGCTTTACAGTTTTAGTTCCTTTCCAATCTGAATTTACTTTGCTGTGTTTTGTTTCACCTTGTTGCATTAGCTAGAACCCCCAGTGCAAAGTTGAACAGAAATGATGAGAGCAAACATCTTTGTTTTGTATCCGATCTTAGGAAGAGGGCATTCCGTCTTTCACAATTAAGTATGATGTTAGCTGTGGGGTTTTCATAGATGCCCTTTATCTCCATTACAGTTGGAAGCTGCCATAACACATAAAATATACATTCTTGTCTGGACTCACTTTTCTCTCTTGTCCTTAAAATCGTCTGTCAATGTCAGCTCAGGCAGTTACCACAACATTTTTTAAAAGATGGGTAGATATTTGATGAGAAGGAAAAAGGATGCTGCCACAAGGCCAATGGAAAAATATTACCACATTCCTCAATTTTAAAATGTATTTGGGTATATGTCACTGTAACAACTTGCTATATTGCAAAATTTGAGTGATTTTGCTAGAAACTTGGGGCTTTTTAGAACACTATCTGTAACACTGTACTCAAGTGCCTCAACTAGCTCTTCAGTGAGTGTTACATATGCTGGGTTTATTTAGCTTTTTTCCAAAATTTAGAGTTAAAAGTACTATATAAATATATTAAAATATTTGTTATTTGTAAATCTGAAAAAAGGCACATGTGTACAGAAATATGCTTCATGTACATTTGTAAAACTAAGACTTTTAATACACATGCATACAGAATATCTGCAGTAATTTTTTGTTATTGTTTACATCTATGCTTTAAATGTATATTTTAAATGGCTTTAAGTGATGACACTTTAAAAAATCAAACATTATATAAGTATATATTGGGAAAAAATAGACAATATTAGTTATTTATAATATTATACTGACTCTCATGCTTTTCTTGTGAAGACAAACTTTTATTCAGGATACTCATGGGCACTTTAAGAATGCATACTTCCCCCGGGGCCTTTGCAGCTAAATGGGGCCTTGTGACTAACCTCCCCTCAATAAGACAAAAACATAAGTTGCTGGGTGGAATTCCAGGAAATTACTTTCCTGATAAAAAGGAAAGAGTTTCAGATAGCAGGCAAATTTGCCCTAAAATTCCCTTTTATTTTTAAAGCCTAGAATGAAAACTGAATTCTTGGAGGTGGATGGAGTAGCCATTTTTGTCATGAAAAAGACTAGATCTACATTTTAAGAGATGCAGAACATCGAGGAAAAAGCATCTCAGTTCCTTGAGCATTGGCTTTTACTTGCCCATTTATTGATCCACTGTTTTGTGGAAAGGAAGAAACAAACCCACACACTTATTTCAGATTTGGCTAGGACATCATACTCAGCTTCTGTTACATTGCTAACTAAAAACTGGCACTTGCCATGTATTTTTAGAAGGATTAAATCACGAGCTGCTGCAGCTGCTGACCTTCAACACTCCCTGAAAGGGGTGAAGAGTGGAAATCAAGAATGAGACCCTCTGTGCTCTGGGAAAAACCAATGAACAGGTCTTCAGATTGTTATTTTCAGAAGATTTTATGAAGCCAATTCTTGCATCTCCTCATATCTAGAAAAGCACTAAAATCATTAATGGAGACATCTGCTCCCTGTGACTAGCAGCAATCTTCTGCCAAAATCTAGGCTCCACTTCAAGTATCCCCCTTCCCTGACACTGACCTCGTCCCCCACTTCTTTGGAGCAGTTTCTCAGAGCTATCTGCAATGCTACCTCACAGGTTATAGCCTTCATTTTGCCCCAAATAAAACTTAGCTCTCACTTGATTCATTTTTTTTTTTTTAGTTGACACATGCTGTTGAAAATTCTCCTTAATTAAGATACCTTCCCTCAACTGGCCCTCAGTGCCCCAGCCTCCCTTCCCAGAAGTCATTGCAATTGCCTGTTATTACTGTATTCTTCCAAAGAAATTTTATGCATTTGATTCCATTTTAAAGAGTTGATAAGAATTTTATTTACATGCTCAAATTCATAATGCATTTTGAGGACACTGGATTACCTCCCAGAAATGTTGAATATAACTTAAATCTTATTCATTTTCTATATATAATTTAAAGTGGAAAGTATACCAAGCAATTATATCTGGATTCAGAATATGATCAATGAGTTTTATAGTATTTTTTTAATCTAGAAGAAAGGCCTAGTGAGCAACTCAATACATAGTTAATAACCCAGAAAAAATTTTTTCAAGACCACAATCTTTGGAAAGAAAAATCTAGTATTAAGGATTTAAAGAAAATACATTAATTTCATAATATTTAGGACTTTTAAATATTCTAGAAACAAATATTTCTCCTACTGGCTATGAAAAATAGCTTATATCAGACTAACCTTCATACAAACTGGACAGGTGAAATAAAATATAGAAAACAATTTTATGAAAATAACAAAAAGTAACCATAAGAGGAATCAAGACCCAGGAAACAGGGACATGAAATGAGACTGGACATGCATTTGCCAACATTTTCCCTCTAAAGACCTTTGGATCTTGAAGTCTTGGGTCTTATCTTCCTTGGGTCTTGAAGCCTAAACAAATACAGTGGCAGTTTGCAGCACTCTCACCAGGATGTAGAGGAAAATATTGGAGTTCAGAGCTATAAGGACCATCAATACTTCAGGTGCCAAAACTCTGGAATTGGGAATATCAAAGAACTCAGATCTACAGGGTTGGTGATATGCACTCAACTTTTCCTTGAGAAATGAATGGAGTGAGATGCCAAAAATAACTAAAATAAGCAGAGGCTAAGAGGTTATGTGGAGAAGGCAACGGCACCCCACTCCAGTACTCTTGCCTGGAAAATCCCATGGACGGAGGAGCCTGGTAGGCTCCAGTCCATGGGGTCACTGAGTCGGGCATGACTGAGCGACTTCACTTTCACTTTTCACTTTCATGCATTAAAGAAGGAAATGGAAACCCACTCCAGTATTCTTGGCTAGAGAATCCCAGGGACAGAGGAGCCTAGTGGGCTGCCGTCTATGGGGTTGCACAGAGTCAGACACGACTGAAGCGACTTAGCAGCAGCAGCAAGAGGTTATGATGCCAAGCAGATATCTGGGCAGTACCACAGTGCTAGGGAGACAAGTATTAGACTCCAGGGTCTCTGAAGTGTCATGTTGTAGGAATAAGGCAAACAAATGTAAATCAGATTTTTCCAAAGCTTAAAACACAGCCTTGAGTCATATCAATTTATGATGAAACTGAGATGATTGCTTTGATTCTAATTGCACAGTGGAAAAAATTTAATTCATTGAGAGGCTGCCATTTCACCGTAAATTATCATTCATTTTAAAAAATAAGACAAAAATTACCAAACGCCAAGAGAAAAAATCATATACAGGTGAAAGAGATAAAACCAATATTGGTTTTAGCAGAGACAGATTTTAAAATAACTATGATTAATATGGAGAAGGCAATGGCAACCCACTCCAGTGGGTTGGAAAATCCCATGGAAGGAGGAGCCTGGTAGGCTTCAGTTCATGGGATTGCGAAGAGTCAGACATGACAGAGCGACTTCACTTTCACTTTTCCCTTTCATGCATTGGAGAAGGAAATGGCAACCCATTCCAGTGTTCTTGCCTGGAGAATCCCAGGGACAACAGAGCCTGGTGGGCTGCCCTCTATGGGGTCGCACAGAGTCTGACATGACTGAAGTGACTTAGCAACTTAGCAATGATTAACATGTTGGCTTAAAGCTCAATGTTCAGAAAACAAAGATCATGGCATCCGGTCCCATCACTTCATGGGAAATAGATGGAGAAACAGTGGAAACAGTGTCAGACTTTATTTTTTTGGGCTCCAAAATCACTGCAGATGGTGACTGCAGCCATGAAATTAAAAGACGCTTACTCCTTGGAAAGAAAGTTATGGCCAACCTAGATAGCATATTCAAAAGCAGAGACGTTACTTGGCCAACAAAGGTCCGTCTAGTCAAGGCTATGGTTTTTCCTGTGGTCTTGTATGGATGTGAGAGTTGGACTGTGAAGAAGGCTGAGCACTGAAGAATTGATGCTTTTGAACTGTGGTGTTGGAGAAGACTCTTGAGGGTCCCTTGGACTGCAAGGAGATCCAACCAGTCCATTCTAAAGGAGATCAGCCCTGGGATTTCTTTGGAAGGAATGATACTGAAGCTGAAACTCCACTACTTTGGCCACGTCATGCGAAGAGTTGACTCATTGGAAAAGACTCTGATGCTGGGAGGGATTGGGGGCAGGAGGAGAAGGGGACGACAGAGGATGAGATGGCTGGATGGCATCACTGACTCGATGGACCTGAGTCTGAGTGAACTCCAGGAGTTGGTGATGGACAGGGAGGCCTGGCGTGCTGCGATTCATGGGGTCGCAAAAAGTTGGACACGACTGAGTGACTGAACTGAACTGAACATGTTCCATGCTTAGTCATTCAGTCCTGTCCGACTATTTGCAACCCCATGCACTGTAGCCCACCAGGCTCCTCTGTCCATGGGGATTCTCCAGGCAAGAATACTGGAGTGGGTTGCCATGCCCTCCTCCAGTGGATCTTCCCAACCCAGGGATCAAACCCAGGTCTTCCACATTGCAGGTGGATTTTTTTTACCATCTGAGCCACCAGGGAAGCCCAAGAATACTGGAGTGCATAGCCTATCCCTTCACCAGTGGATCTTCCCTACCCAGGAATCCAACTAGGGTTTTTTGCATTGGAGGCAGATTCTTTACCACTTCGAGATGCTCTAGGGGAAAAGAAAAGCTTATAGACAAAAAGGATATTTGCCCCCTAATCCTCAGTGTTCCATGTCTAATTAGGAGGGGTCTACCGATGTAATTTAGGTTTCTCTGTGAAACAAATCAGTTAAAAGGGAGTCCCAGGGATGAGTGTGTGTTTATGTAGAGAGGTAGTTTGAGTATAGAAACATATTCAAGATTGTCTCTTTTTCAAAAGTTTTCCTGGTTTCCCTGGTGGCTCAGCTGGCAAAGAATTTGCCTGCAATGTGGGAAGCCTAGGTTTGATCCCTAGCTTGGGAAGATCCCCTGGAGAAGGGAATGGCAATCCACTCCAATATTCTTGCCTGGAGAATTCCATGGACAGAGGGGCCTGGCAGGGTACAGTCCATGGGGTCGCAAAGAGTTGGACAGGACTAAGCGCGTTTCACTTTCACTTCACCTGTGTAATTTAGCCCTGACAAACTCTGTTGCCGTGGAATATCTTCAATTTGCTTTAATGTGGCTTTTCCCAAGCTTGTCTGAACTCAGATTCACCCTCTTTCATCCCACATACACTTTTTATGGCATAAATCCAGTAAGCAAATATTGTATCATGAAAATTATAGGTTTGTTTTTTCTTTTAATCTATTAATACCTTTAGACTTTTCTTAACCTCTTTCCCAGATTAACTCTGTTACTTTGGAGAAAGAATCTCCCAACTTCTCCAATGAAGATATTTTTATTTTTCCAAATATTATGATATCTTGGCGTATAGAAGAATGGTGGAGAGGAGAGAAGATAATGATATCAACTATAAAAGCTATATAGGCAGAGGTTCATGGTTTTATAACTCTACTGAGAGTCTTGATGGCTGGTAAGGAAAGAAGAGTGAAGATTTTAGAAGTACAGCATCAAATTAGACTAGTGGATTGCAATGAACTTGATGGTCATATTTTTGTCAGTTTTCAAACTGCCTGTTTTAACTCTCCTGCCTGTGTCTCTGTTCCGTACTCAGTCTTCCATTTTGATTTTGCACCACCTTTGCCTCTTTTGTAAAAATACACCTCAGTAAAAGAGACAGTCTTGAATGTTTCTATACTCAAAATGCCTCTCTACATAAACACACACCCAGTCTCGGGATTCTTTTTCAACCAATTTGTTTCACAGAGAAATGACTTATGGTAAAAATTTTGATCAAGAGTCCATTTTTTTAATGAAAAATTTTAAACTATTTTTAACAGTTAAAGTTACCATTTACAAGAAGGACATTTTTTTTAATATAAATTTATTTATTTTAATTGGAGGCTAATTACAATATTGTAGTGGCTTTGCCATACATTGACATGAATCTGCCACGGGTGTACAGGTGTTCCCCATCCTGAACCCCCCTCCTACCTCCCTCCCTTCCCATCCCTCTGGGTCATCCCAGTGCACCAGCCCCAAGCACCCTGTATCATGCATCGAACCTGGACTGGCGATTAGTTTCACATATGATAATATACATGTTTCAATGCCATTCTCCCAAATCATTCCACCCTCACCCTCTCCCACAGAGTTGAAAAGACTGTTCTATACATCTGTGTCTCTTTTGCTGTCTCGCATATAGGGTTATTGTCAACATCTTTCTAAATTCCATATATATGTGTTAGTATACTGTATTGGTGTTTTTCTTTCTGGCTTACTTCACTCTGTATAATAGGCTCCAGTTTCATCCACCTCATTAGAACTGATTCAAATGTATTCTTTTTAATGGCTGAGTAATATTCCATTGTGTATATGTACCACCGCTTTCTTATCCACTCGTCTGCTGATGGACATCTAGGTTGCTTCCATGTCCTAGCTACTATAAACAGTGCTGCAGTGAACATTGGGGTACACATGTCTCTTTTCTATGTCTAGCAGTGGGATTGCTGGGTCATAAGGCAGTTCTATTTTCAGTTTTTTAAGGAATCTCCACACTGTTCTCCATAGTGGCTGTACTAGTTTGCATTCCCACCAATGGTGTAAGAGGGTTCCCTTTTCTCCACACCCTCTTCAGCATTTATTGCTTGTAGACTTTTGGATAGCAGCCATTCTGACTGGCGTGAAATGGTACCTCATTGTGGTTTTGATTTGCATTTCTCTGATAATGAGTGATGTTGAGCATCTTTTCATGTGTTTGTTAGCCATCTGTATGTCTTCTTTGGAGAAGTGTCTGTTTAGTTCTTTGGCCCATTTTTTAATTGGGCCGTTTGTTTTTCTGGAACTGAGCTGCAGGAGTTGCTTGTATATTTTTGAGATAAGTCTTTGTCAGTTGCTTTGTTTGCTATTATTTTCTCCCATTCTGAAGGCTGTCTTTTCACCTTATTTATAGTTTCCTTTGTTATGCAAAAGCTTTTAAGTTTAATTAGGTCCCATTTGTTTATTTTTGCTTTTATTTCCAATATTCTGGGAGGTGGGTAGAGGATCCTGCTGTGATTTATGTCGGAGAGTGTTTTGCCTAAGTTTTCTTCTAGGAGTTTTATAGTTTCTGGTCTTACATTTAGATCTTTATCCATTTTGAGTTTATTTTTGTGTATGGTGTTAGAAAGTGTTCTAGTTTCATTCTTTTACAAGTGGTTGACCAGATTTCCCAGCACCACTTGTTAAAGAGATTGTCTTTTTTCCATTGTATATTCTCTCCTCCTTTGTCGAAGATAAGGTGCCCATAGGTGTGTGGATTTATCTCTGGGCTTTCTATTTTGTTCCATTGATTTACATTTCTGTCTTTGTGCCAGTACCATACTGTCTTGATGACTGTGGCTTTGTAGTAGAGCCTAAAGTCAGGCAGGTTGATTCCTCCAGTTCCATTCTTCTTTCTCAAGATTGCTTTGGCTATTCGAGGTTTTTTGTATTTCCATACAAACTGAAATTATTTACATTTAAAAATTCAATTTTCACAAAATAATCCACAGCTTTGATTGAGAGTCACAAAAGAGCAAGTATGGTCTTGCCAAAATGAGTCCCCAGTAGACGCAAAGGCAAACTGAAGAGGTCTGCATTAAAACCCTTCTAGATAAGAAAAAAAGTTCATATCCAAACTCAGAAAAGGCAGTGTGCCCTCAAACACATTTAAAACAATTTATCAGTCAGAAAAATGTTTAATCCAGAAAACAGCTTCAAATGCACTGTAATCCACAGAAAAAATCATGAGTGGAATCATTCAAATTGACTTCTACCTTTCAACTCAGAAGACAAAATAATTATTAGTGATGAATAGTCTGAGTCACTTCTAAATTAAGCACAATGGCCTACTTAAGGCATACACACACACACACACACACATATATATACATGTGTGTATATATATACACACATGTATATATATATATATATATATATATATATACACACACACACACACATACACATACACATCTTCTACATACACACACACACACACACACACACACACACACACACACACTAGCAGATAGGTTTGAAATTTTGATCTACTATTGATAGCCCTAGTGAGAAAGATAACACAGGATTGACGGTTTGGAAAATTCAATGAACCATGTCATGATTTTTGGTAATGAAACCCCCTTTGCAATTTATTCTTTCAATTTAATTATGTGCACTTGCTCAAGAAATGCTAGTTTATGCAAGTCTAGGAAATAAGCATTTCTCAACCAAATTACAGGGATTCTATACTGAGCTTTCTTTGTATCTATATTAAATCAAAGCCCTTCAATTATATTTATAAACCGCTATGTTTCAAGCCCCATGCTAACTGTTGGGGAATACAAAGAAAAACAAGACATGGGTGCTGCCAACAGGAAGTCAGGATCTACTGAAATCTAATGAGTTCATCTTAATTGGAACTGAGGTCACACTATACTAGAAACTGTTTCAAGAGGATTTTAAAATATTGATATAAAAGGAAACCTTCACTTTTTGAAAACTTGGGGTTTCATGAACACTGTCACAATTTTTTTTAAACTAAGGTATTCATGGACTTTCCAAGTACAAGTTGGTACAATTATTTAGTATATTTTATAATCTGAATTACAGAGAATACTTAATTTTTACTTTTTTTTCAATCTGTCATGGTAAAAGGCATTTGAAGGTGAATGACTTGCATCATGAATAAACTCAATTGTTCAGCAGACAGCTCCTTAATTATAAATCTTTAAATGTTTGGGAGGACTGTATTTTACATGAGTTCCTTTCACACCATGAGGAACTGTGGAAATACAACTTTTGTGTTCCATAATTAGGAGAAGATATTGCTAAAGAAGGCCAAATGGCAAGTTCTTTTTTTTTTTTTACGTGTATATAATGGTACATGTTTATACGTCATCTTTTCTATAACATTTAAAGTCATATTTATGCAGTGAAGATGGCAAAGTGATGATGAAAAAATATATTCTTTCTACAGTACAGAACACTTTTACAAAGTAATGCTGGATATGTTTCAAGTCAGTAACTCTAATGGCATTCTTCAATTTCTCATATTACCAAACCCTCAGAACAAAAGTGCCACTATCAATAGGGTGCAGATTTTCTCACTAACTCATTTAGATTTCCATTGAAACCTTTTCTTCAGACTTTCATGGACTCTTTAAAAAGTCTTCAAGCTTTTTAAATATTGGATGTGAAGACTAAAGCCAGAAGCTATTTATTTGGGAAATGAATTATCCTAATCTCTTGCAGCCATTTCCACACTACAGAAATGCAGAGAAGAAATGAATAACAACAATGAGAGGGATAAATGAGAAGTGAAAACATGAAGCCCAGTTGGAAGGAGAGAGCGTTTTCCATGTCCAAATGAGGATTTAATAATCACATTCAGGAGTGTTCCCACTGGAGAAGGGATGAGCTACCCACTCCAGTATTCTTGGGCTTCCCTAGAGTCTCAGCTGGTAAAGAATTCAGCTGCAATGCAGGAGACCTGGGTTCGATCCCTGGGTTGGGAAGATCCCCTGGAGAAGGGAAAAGCTACCCACTCTAGTATTCTGGCTTGGAGAATTCCATGGACTGTATAGTCCATGGGGTCGCAAAGAGTCAGACATGACTGAGCAACTTTCACTTTCAATGGGCTTGCCTAGTGAAATTGGCTTAAGAATGTATGATATCAAACTCATAACAATTCAAGCCTATATAGGGGACACATTTCTAATCAAAGTATCGGATGCATCCTTCAAATCCCTCAGTGTATAGTAACATACACATACTAGCAATGTGTTAAGTCAGTGGTTCTCAAATTTCTGTTTGCATCAGAAACCCCTGGAGAGCTTGTTACGACACAGACCCCTGATCTTCAACCCCAGAGTTTCAGTTCCAGAGTGAGCCTGCAAAACTTGCATTTCTAACAAGCTTCCTGGTATACCCATCTATTTGGGTTGCCATTACAAAATACCACTTGACTGAGTGGATTAAACAACAGAAACTTACATCTCACAGTTCTGGAGCCTAAGGAATCCAAATCAAGGTGCCAATAAGGTAGGTTTCATTCTGCAGCCTCTTTTCTTGGCTTGTAGGTGGCCACCATCTCACTATGTGCTCGTATGACTACTACTTTGGGCACATTCAGAGAGAGACCTCTGCTGTTGGTTCCTCTTCTTATAAGGATACCAGTTATATCAGATTAGGGCCCCAACCTTATGACCCAATTTGAGTACCACTCTAATGGTCCTATCTCCAAACAGAGTCAGAATGGGTGTTAGGGCTTCAAGACATGAATTTGGGGGAACACAGTTTAGTTCAAAACCCTACATGATGACACTGCCATGGTTTCAGAAACCACACTTACAGAACTAGTAATGTTAGGCAATGCAATGTATATAAAACAAAATTTACATAGGATACCACCCTCAGTAAATTTCCACCACAGTATTTTTAGGACACAAGTATAACAAATACTAAATATTTAGACAGCATAGTAAGACTATACAAAATAATCTTATGCATGTGTCAAAATATAAAGTGTATATACGAAAACATCAGATCATTAGGTTCTTGAACATCACAGAGTTAATAAAATACTGGATAGCACTGCAGGATTTGGTATGATTTTAAGAAGGATTTTTAGGGCCATAGAGATACTCTTTATGATATTATGATGGAGATATATATATATATATATATATACATATAAAATTTTACATTTGCCCAAACCCTTTACACATATACAATCAAAACTGAACTCTAAGGTAAACTGTGGATTGTGGGGAATAATGATGTGTCAGTGTAGATTAATCAGTTAAAGCAAGTGTCCCACTCTGGTGGAGGATGTTGATAATAGGGGAGTCTGTGCATATGTTGGGGCAGGGAGTATATGAGAAATCTCTGTACCTTCCTCCTCAATATTGCTGTGATCCAAAAACTCTTTAAAAAAAAAAAGTATTTTAAAAACCCAGGAAAATTCCAAAGAAAGAGTAAGTGGAGGGTATGCAGATTTATACACCCCTGAGCCAAAAAAAGATCTACAATCATCCTCCGTATTACAAATCAGATACTGCCAAATAGCAAAGCTCAAACTAGTTATGGACAGGACTGTTTTCTATTTCTGTATGTATCCTGTACATTTATTCAACACCAAGAAATAATTTTTCAGAATATTGCATAATTTAGAAATATATATATATATATATACAGCTTAATTTGCATAACTGTTTAATTTTAAGTACATCCAATGCATATAAACATGCTCTTACAGTACCTTATTTCCCCTTCGTCTATTCTTAGTAAGAAAGAACAGATACTATTTTCCTTATGGTATTATTTTTTAATGGAATGAATGATATTTCTGAGTTTATACTTATGCCATATATATTTGGAATCACTTTTTTAGGGTAAGCCCTAAAATGTACTAATATACCTATCAGTCAACTTTATTTTGCAGCCCTTTTTTCTTTGGATTAATTAAAAGCACATATGTCTTAATTCTTTCACTTTATAATTAAAAGAGAAAACACTAGCTCCCAAATGAAATCGAAGAGTTTTATGGGGGAAAACAGAGGATAACCCTTCAACTTGTGTGCTCAGAAAATAATCATTTTAATGGAAACAATTTTACAAGGCATGAAGAATGCTTGTGCTTCTTAGAATTCCTCTTGTAATATATTTTCTAGGGCAGTTAACTTCTGTAAACAGAAGTTTCTACTGAAGATGCTATCATAAACAAAATGCTTGTGAAGGGAGCCACAATGGTAGGAAAATGTATAGATGTTTATTCAACCTGAGAATACAACTGATAAAAGTATTGCATAGGGACTAACATGTTTACCACGAATAAGGACCCAACTTGTTTACTAGTAAGGTGTATTATCATGATATGGTAGTAGCTCAATGAAATAAAACATGAAATGTCTCTTTGCTTTCTGCTGTGAGACTGTTACAATGCCACTGGAATTATCTGTTTCTTAAAGACTGGGAAGAACTTCTCCAGGGATGTCCATTCAGGCACTATTCCATGAAGGTAATTCTTAGAAATTTCAATTTCTTCTGTAATCCAGAATTCTGCATTCTGGGGTCTTCCTCAGTCATTTTTATTTTCCTAGAAAAATTTCATTGCTAGAAAGAAGAATTCACATTCACTGTCATGTAATTGCTTTTTATGTTTACAAACTCCTTTGTATATGTGTTTATATATTTTTCTTACTCATAATCCCATGTGCTTCATCTTTGGTTCTTTGTCCTAGGTCAATATTGGCAGAGTTTTGTCTAATTTATTGTTCTTTTAAGTTCTAAGTTCTCTTAATTTCTCATTTTCTAAATTATTTAACTCTATCATATCACCATCTACTCTTCTCAAAGGATTTTACTATCCTTTTAGTAATGTATATTTTAACCTTCATGTATACCTGTGGCGGATTCATTTTGATATTTGGCAAAACTAACACAATTATGTAAAGTTTAAAAATAAAATAAAATTTTAAAAAATAAAAAATAATAAATAAAAAAAATTTTTTTTGGAATAAATATCTTTTACATGGGTTCAAATATTAAAATTTATATATGGAACAAGTTGTACAGTGAAACATCTTCCTCCTTCCCATCTGGTTCACAATTCACTTCCTCCTTGAGAAGCCACTATTAATAATTATTGTGTATCCTAACACATATTTAAAAGCAAATACTAAGATAAATTATCCCTTTTTCTAGCAAAACAACTTCTTTCCTAAAAAAACAACTTCAATACACTGTTTTTCAGTTTGCTTTTACTTAGGATTTCTTAGAGATCTTACTATATAAATATTTAAAAAGCTTCTCTTTCCTTTTATCCAGGTTTATTTATGGATTTACCATGATTAATTTAATCAGTATTCTATTGATATTCTTTTTTTTAGCACTTATTGTAAACAACGGGTAAATAAAATCTTTTCACATAGTGAGAATATCTGTGGGATAAATTCCAGAAAGACAAATTGCTGATATTGCCAAATTGTCTTCCAAAGAGCTGTATAAATTTCAATCAGAAATGAATGAGACTCTGTATTACCCAATAGCCTTGCCAACACTATGTATTTTATTTTTTTCAAACCAGGAGGTTAAAAATGTTATCTAACTGCATTTTAATTTGTACATCCTTTTAATAATAAAAAAGATATGTTCCTATATATTTAATATCTATTCATATTTCCTTTTCAATGAATTATATGTTTATTCCCATTAACCATTTGAGGAGGAGGGTTAGTATTCATATATCAGGGAGAATATCCTCTTGAGAAAAAAAACACACAGATTTTAAAAATAATATGTTGTCATTTGATTTAATTTCTTTCTATGCAGATTTTTAAAAATGGTATATAATTTAAGTATCAGTGTTTCATGTGTGGTTTCTAAAATTCTAACAAGGTATAAAACATTCCCCAGTGCCAGGCTGTCAAAGAATTCTCCAAAATGTTTGTCAATTTAGTGTGAAATTATATTTTAATCAGTATTCTACTGACATATTAATTTTATTAAGCATTTATTGTAAACAATGGATGAATAGTCTTTTCACATAGTGAGAATATCTGTGGGATAAGTTCTAAAAAGAGAAATCGCTGATGTTGCCAAATTGTCCTTCAGTGAGATGCATACATTTCAATCAGAAATGAGACTGGAGGAGGAGCCAAGATGGCGGAGGAGTAGGACAGGGAGAACACTTTCTCCCCCACAAATTCATCAAAAGAGCATTTAAAAGTCGAGTAAATTCCACAAAACAACTTCTGAATGCCGGCAGAGGACATCAGGCACCCAGAAAAGCAATCCAACTCTTCGAAAGGAGGTAGGAAAAAATATAAAAGACAAAAAAAGAGACAAAAGAGGGAGGGACAGAGTTCCGTCCCGGGAAGGGAGTCTTAAAAAGAGAGAAGTTTCCAAACACCAGGAAACCTTCTCACTGCCGAATCTGTGCCGAGCTTTGGAAGCACAGAGGGCAACATAACAGGAAGAAAAAATAAATAAACAATTAAAACTCGAAGATTGCGAGTCCTACGGTAACTCCCCCAGCGGAGAAGCAGCGCAGAAGCCTGCACGCGCCATTAACAAGCGGGGGCTGGGCAGGGAGGCGCAGCGCGGGCTGCATCGCTTAGAGTAAGAATCTGGCCTGAATACCCTGAGCACTATCTGAGCGAAATAATTTGGGCTAGCAAACCAGACTGTGGGATATCTACCACGCGAAAAGCCAGCCCCAACCTAAGACACCGCCAGGCCCGCGCACGGAACAAAGAATTGAACAGAGATAGCCGGCTGCAGACCTTCCCCCTCCGGTGACAGGCAGCCAGAGCCAGAAGGGGGCAATCGCAGCCCCAGAGAGACATTATCTATAAAACTGTAAGCAGGCTTCTTTGCTAACTAAAACTTCTTGGGGGTCTGGACGGTTAACATCTGCCTAAGAAGGTGCGCCGGTTTTACGCCCAGATAACCGAGTGGCGGGGAGGCGATAAGTCGCAGCATTGGCGCTCGCCAAACACCTCATCACTTGAGCTGCTCGGACCTGGGAAGAGCACAATACTCAGGCCCAACTGAGTCTGCGCCTCTGAGGACGACCCGAGTGCCTGAACCTGAGCGGCTTGGACCTGGGAGGTACATGCAACCCAGGGCCAGCCTCGGATTGTTCCCGGCAGAACAACCTAGAGGCCGAGCAGTGTGGGCAGGGAGGCTACACGCACCGTGAGCGGGGGCAGACCCAGTGTGGCTGAGGCACTGCGAACGCACGCCAGTGTTATTTGTTTGCAGCATCCCTCCCTCCCTCCCTCCCCACAGCGCGACTGAACAAAGAGAAGAAATACAGTTCCACCCATCAGAACACTGACACAAGCTTCCCTAACCAGGAAACCTTGACAAGCCACCTGTACAAACCTACACACAGCGAGGAAAAGCCACAATAAAGAGAACTCCACAAACTGCCAGAATACAGAAAGGACACCCCAAACTCAGCAATTTAAACAAGATGAAGAGACAGAGGAATAGCCAGCAGATAAAGGAACAGGATAAATGCCCACCAAACCAAACAAAAGAGGAAGAGATAGGGAATCTACCTGATAAAGAATTCCGAATAATGATAGTGAAATTGATCCAAAATCTTGAAATTAAAATGGAATCACAGATAAATAGCTTGGAGACAAGGATTGAGAAGATGCAAGAAAGGTTTAACAAGGACCTAGAAGAAATAAAAAAGAGTCAACATATAATGAATAATGCAATAAATGAAATTAAAAACACTCTGGAGGCAACAAATAGTAGAATAACAGAGGCAGAAGATAGGATTAGTGAATTAGAAGATAGAATGGTAGAAATAAATGAATCAGAGAGGATAAAAGAAAAACGAATTAAAAGAAATGAGGACAATCTCAGAGACCTCCAGGACAATATTAAACGCTACAACATTCGAATCATAGGGGTTCCAGAAGAAGAAGACAAAAAGAAAGACCATGAGAAAATACTTGAGGAGATAATAGTTGAAAACTTCCCTAAACTGGGGAAGGAAATAATCACCCAAGTCCAAGAAACCCAGAGAATCCCAAACAGGATAAACCCAAGGCGAAACACCCCAAGACACATATTAATCAAATTAACAAAGATCAAACACAAAGAACAAATATTAAAAGCAGCAAGGGAAAAACAACAAATAACACACAAGGGAATTCCCATAAGGATAACAGCTGATCTTTCAATAGAAACTCTTCAAGCCAGGAGGGAATGGCAAGACATACTTAAAATGATGAAAGAAAATAACCTACAGCCCAGATTATTGTACCCAGCAAGGATTTCATTCAAGTATGAAGGAGAAATCAAAAGCTTCTCAGACAAGCAAAAGCTGAGAGAATTCTGCACCACCAAACCAGCTCTACAACAAATACTAAAGGATATTCTCTAGACAGGAAACACAAAAATGGTGTATAAATTCGAACCCCAAACAATAAAGTAAATGGCAACGGGATCATACTTCTCAGTAATTACCTTAAACGTAAATGGGTTGAATGCCCCAACCAAAAGACAAAGACTGGCTGAATGGATACAAAAACAAGACCCCTACATATGTTGTCTACAGGAGACCCACCTCAAAACAGGGGACACATACAGACTGAAAGTGAAGGGCTGGAAAAAGATTTTCCATGCAAATAGGGACCAAAAGAAAGCAGGAGTAGCAATACTCATATCAGATAAAATAGACTTTAAAACAAAGGCTGTGAAAAGAGACAAAGAAGGTCACTACATAATGATCAAAGGATCAATCCAAGAAGAAGATATAACAATTATAAATATATATGCACCCAACACGGGAGCACCACAGTATGTAAGACAAATGCTAACAAGTATGAAAGGAGAAATTAACAATAACACAATAATAGTGGGAGACTTTAATACCCCACTCACACCTATGGATAGATCAACTAAACAGAAAATTAACAAGGAAACACAAACTTTAAACGATACAATAGACCAGTTAGACCTAATTGATATCTATAGGACATTTCATCCCAAAACAATGAATTTCACCTTTTTCTCAAGCGCACACGGAACCTTCTCCAGGATAGATCATATCCTGGGCCATAAATCTAGCCTTGGTAAATTCAAAAAAATAGAAATCATTCCAAGCATCTTTTCTGACCACAATGCAGTAAGATTAGATCTCAATTACAGGAGAAAAACTATTAAAAATGCCAACATATGGAGGCTGAACAACACGCTGCTGAATAACCAACAAATCACAGAAGAAATCAAAAAAGAAATCAAAATTTGCATAGAAACGAATGAAAATGAAAACACAACAACCCAAAACCTGTGGGACACAGTAAAAGCATTCCTAAGGGGAAAGTTCATAGCAATACAGGCACACCTCAAGAAACAAGAAAAAAGTCAAATAAATAACCTAACTCTACACCTAAAGCAACTAGAAAAGGAAGAAATGAAGAACCCCAGGGTTAGTAGAAGGAAAGAAATCTTAAAAATTAGAGCAGAAATAAATGCAAAAGAAACAAAAGAGACCATAGCAAAAATCAACAAAGCCAAAAGCTGGTTCTTTGAAAGAATAAATAAAATTGACAAACCATTAGCCAGACTCATCAAGAAACAAAGGGAGAAAAATCAAATCAATAAAATTAGAAATGACAGTGGAGAGATCACAACAGACAACATAGAAATACAAAGGATCATAAGAGACTATTATCAACAATTATATGCCAATAAAATGGACAACGAGGAAGAAATGGACAAATTCTTAGAAAAGTACAACTTTCCAAAACTCGACCAGGAAGAAATAGAAAACCTTAACAGACCCATCACAAGCACGGAAATTGAAACTGTAATCAAAAATCTTCCAGCAAACAAAAGCCCAGGTCCAGACGGCTTCACAGCTGAATTCTACCAAAAATTTAGAGAAGAGCTAACACCTATCCTGCTCAAACTCTTCCAGAAAATTGCAGAGGAAGGTAAACTTCCAAACTCATTCTATGAGGCCACCATCACCCTAATACCAAAACCTGACAAAGATCCCACAAAAAAAGAAAACTACAGGCCAATATCACTGATGAACATAGATGCAAAAATCCTAAACAAAATTCTAGCAATCAGAATCCAACAACACATTAAAAAGATCATACACCATGACCAAGTGGGCTTTATCCCAGGGATGCAAGGATTCTTCAATATCCGCAAATCAATCAATGTAATACACCACATTAACAAATTGAAAAACAAAAACCATATGATTATCTCAATAGATGCAGAGAAAGCCTTTGACAAAATTCAACACCCATTTATGATAAAAACTCTCCAGAAAGCAGGAATAGAAGGAACATACCTCAACATAATAAAAGCTATATATGACAAACCTACAGCAAACATTATCCTCAATGGTGAAAAATTGAAAGCATTTCCTCTAAAGTCAGGAACAAGACAAGGGTGCCCACTTTCACCATTACTATTCAACATAGTTTTGGAAGTTTTGGCTACAGCAATCAGAGCAGAAAAAGAAATAAAAGGAATCCAAATTGGAAAAGAAGAAGTAAAACTCTCACTATTTGCAGATGACATGATCCTCTACATAGAAAACCCTAAAGACTCCACCAGAAAATTACTAGAACTAATCAATGATTATAGTAAAGTTGCAGGATATAAAATCAACACACAGAAATCCCTTGCATTCCTATACACTAATAATGAGAAAACAGAAAGAGAAATTAAGGAAACAATTCCATTCACCATTGCAACAAAAAGAATAAAATACTTAGGAATATATCTACCTAAAGAAACTAAAGACCTATATATAGAAAACTATAAAACACTGGTGAAAGAAATCAAAGAGGACACTAATAGATGGAGAAATATACCATGTTCATGGATTGGAAGAATCAATATAGTGAAAATGAGTATACTACCCAAAGCAATTTATAGATTCAATGCAATCCCTATCAAGCTACCAACAGTATTCTTCACAGAGTTAGAACAAATAATTTCACAATTTGTATGGAAATACAAAAAACCTCGAATAGCCAAAGCGATCTTGAGAAAGAAAAATGGAACTGGAGGAATCAACCTACCTGACTTCAGGCTCTACTACAAAGCCACAGTTATCAAGACAGTATGGTACTGGCACAAAGACAGAAATATAGATCAATGGAACAAAATAGAAAGCTCAGAGATAAATCCACGCACATATGGACACCTTATCTTTGACAAAGGAGGCAAGAATATACAGTGGATTAAAGACAATCTCTTTAACAAGTGGTGCTGGGAAATCTGGTCAACCACTTGTAAAAGAATGAAACTAGAACACTTTCTAACACCATACACAAAAATAAACTCAAAATGGATTAAAGATCTCAACGTAAGACCAGAAACTATAAAACTCCTAGAGGAGAACATAGGCAAAACACTCTCTGACATACATCACAGCAGGATCCTCTATGACCCACCTCCCAGAATATTGGAAATAAAAGCAAAAATAAACAAATGGGACCTAATTAAACTTAAAAGCTTCTGAACATCAAAGGAAACTATTAGCAAGGTGAAAAGACAGCCTTCAGAATGGGAGAAAATAATAGCAAATGAAGCAACCGACAAACAACTAATCTCAAAAATATACAAGCAACTCCTACAGCTCAACTCCAGAAAAATAAATGACCCAATCAAAAAATGGGCCAAAGATCTAAATAGACATTTCTCCAAAGAAGACATACAGATGGCTAACAAACACATGAAAAGATGCTCAACATCACTCATTATCAGAGAAATGCAAATCAAAACCACTATGAGGTACCATTTCACACCAGTCAGAATGGCTGCAATCCAAAAGTCTACAAATAATAAATGCTGGAGAGGGTGTGGAGAAAAGGGAACCCTCTTACACTGTTGGTGGGAATGCAAACTAGTACAGCCACTATGGAGAACAGTGTGGAGATTCCTTAAAAAACTGGAAATAGAACTGCCTTATGATCCAGCAATCCCACTGCTGGGCATACACACTGAGGAAACCAGAAGGGAAAGAGACACGTGTACCCCAATGTTCATCGCAGCACTGTTTATAATAGCCAGGACATGGAAGCAACCTAGATGTCCATCAGCAGATGAATGGATAAGAAAGCGGTGGTACATATACACAATGGAGTATTATTCAGCCATTAAAAAGAATACATTTGAATCAGTTCTAATGAGGTGGATGAAACTGGAGCCTATTATACAGAGTGAAGTAAGCCAGAAGGAAAAACAGAAATACAGTATACTAACGCATATATATGGAATTTAGAAAGATGGTAACGATAACCCTGTATACGAGACAGCAAAAGAGACACTGATGTATAGAACAGTCTTATGGACTCTGTGGGAGAGGGAGAGGGTGGGAAGATTTGGGAGAATGGCATTGAAACATGTGAAATGTCATGTATGAAACGAGATGCCAGTCCAGGTTCAGTGCACGATGCTGGATGCTTGGGGCTGGTACGCTGGGACGGCCCAGGGGGATGGTATGGGGAGGGGGGAGGGAGGAGGGTTCAGAAATTAATAATTAAAAAAAAAAAAAAAAACCTTGATTTGAATCCACTAAAGCCTTGTGGCTACAAGACCCATTCATTAAATGTCTGAATAGATGAAGGATAAGCTGTGTTCAAGGTCTGAGAACTGTACTCTGTTTTATTGCTATGCTAACCAGATGGGCAAAGCTCTGAATGTTCATTTAGGGAGAATGGGATGTATCTGAAATTCTTTCTTTGAAGTATAGAGTGTTTAAGATGAGTATTTGCTCCATACTTTTTTCCCCAAAAGAGGTAAATTCAGGTGTTCAAGTTAAAAAAAAAAAAAAAAAGAAATGAGACTGTATTATAGTGCATGTTGTATAGTGTATATTTAAATCTTATTTCTCTTGGAAATTGGTGTGTAGTATGAGCTGGAAAGTTATTTCTTCTCTCCGCAGATTACCCCTTTTTATCAAAGCTTATTTTTCTTTCTTTTATAACAAATCCCTTCTGGCATTTTTGCCCTCTCTCCTCATTTTCAGGCTGTATCTGGCTCCTCCGGTAGTAAGCGGGTAGGGGACAAGAGCAGTGATCTTTGGTTTCACGTGACTAGTACCTGTGTGTCATTGGTTTCCTTTGTCTGTGACAAGTACTTAAGTCTGACTCTAGCAGGCTTTTTTTTTTTTTTTTGTAATACTCTAACTGTGAAGCTGGTAAATGGTTCTCCACATTTGTCCACTTAATATATTTTCTGTCCTCCTAGGATAGGAGGAAACAGTGACAGACTATTTGGGGGCTCCAAAATCACAGCAGATGGTGACTGCAGCCATGAAATTAAAAGACGCTTACTCCTGGGAAGAAAAGTTATGACCAACCTAGACAGCACATTAAAAAGCAGAGACATTACTTTGCCAACAAAGGTCCGTCTAGCCAAGGCTATGGTTTTTCCAGTAGGCATGTATGGATGTGAGAACTGGACTATAAAGAAAGCTGAGTGCCGAAGAATTGATGCTTTCGAACTGTGGTGTTGGAGAAGACTTTTCAGAGTCCCTTGGACTGCAAGGGGATCCAACCAGTCCATCCTAAAGGAAATCAGTCCTAAATATTCATTGGAAGGACTGATGCTGAAACTGAAACTCCAATACTTTGGCCACCTGATGTGAAGAACTGACTCATTTGAAAAGACCCTGATGCTGGGAAAGATTGAGGGCAGGAGGAGAAGGGGATGACAGAGGATGAGATAGTTGGATGGCATCACGGACTCTATGGACATGAGTTTGGGTGAACTCCGGGAATTGGTGATGGACAGGGAGGCCTGGTGTGCTGCGGTTCATTGGGTCACAAAGAGTTGGACACAACTGAGTGACTGAACTACTATGACTGATCCTCCTATACTGTATTTCTGCTGAGGTTTTCTTGCCTGTCCAGAAGGCTCTTTAAAGTAAATTCAGAAATTCTCTTCTCCTTATGTCACCCATATCTGTTCCTCTGATAAAGCAGATGGGTTCAAAAAGCAAAACATCAACAATTATCTTTTTAAAAAATAAATATGTGGATGAGAGGCTACAAGTAATACAATTCATTTTTTTCAAGTTTCTTCTATCTAAACATGGTGTGCTCATTTTGGAACTCCTCTTGGGTACAATCCACACTGAGCCTGAATAGCTACGTTTAACATCCATTTAATATTCTGTCATATAAACTATTTATCATATTATTTATTTCCTGCATTTCCTTGTTACATGATCTTTCAAAACTTGTGATATGTTTTAAATATTCTACCATGACTGTGGTTTTCTCCCTTTTATCCTCTATTTCTTCACTAGTCTCCTATGGCTGCTGTAAACAATCACAACAAACTTGGTCACTTAAAACTGTACAGTTTTATTATCTTTAAGGGCTCAACAAACTGCTATTTCATTTATTTTTCTCCTATTCCCAGAAGACCCTTTCCATTTGAAGTTCAGTTCTTTCCTGTCTTGATGAAACTGTTATTTTTTCCTGTCCTTTGATTTGCCTTGTTCTCTCTTTATAGAGTTATTATACATATTGGATTTCCTGGATTTGTCCTCTAGGTCTCTTATCTTTTCACTCATCAACTTCATGTCATTAACTTTTTCCTCTGACTTCTGAGAAAATGTCCCAGGTCAATCTTTTAAATTAATTATATGGACTTCTGCAGTACTGAGTTTGTTGTTTCCTGTCTATTGAATTTTTAAATTTGATCAGCATGTCTACTGAATTGTGGCTGACAGAAGTATATTAAAATCTCTCACTGTGGTTGTGGTTTTGTCAATTTGAAAATAATCATTTTGGATTTCTAATTGATTCCCTTCTGTAGTTAAAAGCACAGTTCATTTTAAGGCTAAAAGTTAGAAATTTTTAAATATTTCTTATTGTTTTTTTTTTTTTTCCTTAGGAAAATATCTGTTTGGAGTCAGGAACATGATAGAATATTTACACTTTTCCTTTCCTTCTTGCTCATTGCTCTTTTTTCTCCTTGCTCATCCTTCAAATTAGAGCTAGATTTTACAAGAAGTTTTAAGTTTCTGTTATTCAAATGTAGAACTGGACAAAAGACAAAGAAGTTTGTGGTTTGTTTTTATTTTGCTAAAGTATGACTTTGAATCTAATCTAACACAGATAGTTTTATTAGCTTGGCATACAGTTAATTTTCAGTATTTCATATGTAGGTAAAATTCCCTAAAACTTCTTGGGATCAAGATTACCTCTTTGCCAACTGTTCCAGGCCAAACTTTTCCTCTTGGCTCAACAAGTCTGAGGTTGGGAGCCCTGTATTTGGCCAGAACTCCAACATCCTTTAGAAAAGTGGAGGTAGCTATCATGCACAGTCAGTATCTTTTATTTTCCCCTGTGTACGTGTGTGTGTTCACGTGTGTCTGTGCATGTGTGTGTGTGTGCATTGAGCTTTGTTGTGGAAGCCTGACATTGACATTGTCTGGGTAGCTACAAAAGCCCTGAGTAACATGACCATCATCTTCGTTCAGTTCAGTTCAGTCACTCAGGCATGTCCGACTCTTTGCAACCCCATGACCTGCAGCACGCCAGGCCTCCCTGTCCATCATCTTTGAGACAGAAACAAATAACAGCATTCTCTGTATCATGTTTCATTATGGAATCTTATCTACTCTATATATTAGCAACACTTTGCTTATACTGAAATTTTAAATGGTTGCTAACCAAGCAGTATCAACTCTTCAGAAATTACTCAAACATTCTGGCTTTTGAATGGCACCATTTGCTGTTTTCATGTTTCTTGGATAATTTAAATGGAAGTTAAGATGAGAGGAGATGTAACCATAGGCTCAAATATATCTAACTTGTTTCAAAAGTTCAGATGTAGTTCACAAGTGTCCTTTTATGTCATGTCAATAAATATTTATTCTACTAGTTTAATGGTGTACAGAGAATCTAAGTTGTTATTCAAAAGTCCAGACTAATGAGTTGGTCATTTTTTTTATGAATGTTCAGCAAGCTCAGGAGGACTTGGATAGTTATAAACAATATATCACCTCTCCTCAACAGTGTCAGCAGAATAAAAAAGTGATTCACACTAATTGTTTCCTTCCACAACAAATTTCATTCCCTTTCTATGCAACTGTATCCTTCACTAAAGCTGTGCTAAGAATAAAAGTTGTATTGTTTCTTATTTTTTAAAATGCTGTTCAGATGGAGAAATTCTAAATCACCATCATTAACAGCAACAAACATGTATTGCCCCAACTCTCACAGATGTACCACTAAGGTCAAGGGAATGGATCTGAATGAATCAGCTTGCTAGAAGCAAATATACTGAACACATAAGACATTAGTCTGAACTTTCTTTGACAGCTAAAAAAAATGTGTATATATATATATATATATATATATATATATATATATATATATATATGCCAAACAGATCATCTCTCCAAAGCCTTCTAAAATTTAAAAAAGGACAGCAATAGAGGTATTTGGAATAAACAGTGAGCACTGGGATTACAGCATTGTCACTGTTTGAGAAACAGATTTCAGACTGAGTAGAACAGTGCGGCTGAGGCAAGTGACCTGTGTGCAGATACCAGCTCATTATGACAGCTCAGACTGTATTCACATTCTAAAGCAGCAAGTACAAAACAGCTTGGCAAACAGTTGTGTGTTTATGTTGCACATGCATATATGCATACTATAGCCATCACCAGGCCTTAGTTAAAAAGAGGGGATAAAAAAGGGGAGGGTAAAGGAGAAGAGGGAGTAAGAGAAGGGGGAAGGGAAGGGGAAAAAGGAGGAAAGGAAGAAAACTTTATGTCCCTTTTTTACATTAAAAAGCATGTTTTACTATTTTAAATGACTGTATATGTTTCGGACATTGATGGCCAAGTCTATTTTTATTATACTTAAGCATTAGACAAACAACCACCTCCAATCAAAGCAGAGCCTGCATTAGAGAATTTGGAATACATATTCCGTGGCTCAGTGGGAAAGAATCCGCCTCCCAAGCAGGAGACATTTGATCTCTGGGTCTAGGTAGATCCCCTGGAGAAGGAAATGTCAACTCACTCCAGTATTCTTGCCTGGGTAATCCCACGGACAGGGGAGTCTGGTGGGCTACAGTCCATGGTGTTGCAAGAGTTGGACACAACTTAGTGACTGAACAACAAAAACATTTCTTATAGTAGTTGTACGGTCCAGCTTTCAAGGACTTTCCTTTCTCTAAAATTTGCCTGGTTGCTGGGAAACTCCTCCATGTTTTGTAGCCTCAGCTTTTTCGTCATACCTGAATGATCTGGGAGTGGAACCAGGCCCTAAAGCTAGGGCAACCAGATACTTTCCCACTGGCAATTACAAGAGGGAAAGAAGGTAGGAATTAGGCGAAAGTCAAAGTCGCTCAGTCGTGTCCAACTCTTCATGGCTCCATGGACTGTAACTCGCCAGGCTCCTCTGTCCATGGAATTCTGCAGGCAAGAATACTGGAGTAGGTAGCCATTCCCTTCTCCAGGGGATCTTGCCAATGCAGGGATCGAACCCAGGTCTCCTGCATTGCAGGCAGATTCTTTACCAGCTGATTCCCCAGGGAAGCCCAAGAAAACTTCAGTGGGTAGGCTGTCCCTTTCTCCAGGGGAATTAGGTGAGTTATGCTAATTGAAACACTCATATTGATTAGATGCCTGAACTCTTTCTGCAGGGCTCCACTCTGCTCCATGGTCTTGCTCTAAGCTCTTTCTGCATCCTGTTTATTAATTACCATCTATTGGAGATACTAGCCAGTTACTTTCTGTTACTTTCAACCAAAATATTTAGAATTTGATTGACTATATCACTGATGTTAAGAACATTTGGTGGCAAAACTGTGGACTGTGTACAATTGCAAATTATAAAATGACAAAGTTACCAAATGCTGAGATTCAGTTTAAAGAAATGTCTAAACTCTAGAACACATCACTAAACTGTAAACACTTCTAAGATATCAAACATTTGGCTTTGGTTCTCTTTGAGGACTCAACATCTACATACAACAGAAACCAATGATCACTGAAGAGCCAGTCAAAATGTATTTTAAATGTTATCACTAAATTTTTTTTTAAGAAAAAAGTTCATCTAGTTAGTAACCTTTGTTACTTAGTAATCGTAATACATTTTTGTACTACTTCTTACTTTCAAAAGCCTTAACCATAACTTACAAGTTAATCCTTTCCATGCTGGTTAATATAGTCTCACATAAATAATTGCACAAAGGGAGATAAGCACAGAGAAATGTTCTTAACCCAGGTTTTTAATCAAGATTGTTACTGAGTCAAGAAAAGTCTACAGCATGCAACTTCTTGACCTGTGAAATTTCATCTGAATTTCAATGACTGCCTTCAGTTCAGTTCAGTTCAGTTGCTCAGTCACGTCCGACTCTTTGCGACCCCATGAATCGCAGAACGCCAGGCCTCCCTGTCCATCACCAACTCCCAGAGTTCACTCAGACTCACGTCCATTGAGTGAGTGATGCCATCCAGCCATCTCATCCTCTGTCATCCCCTTCTCCTCCTGCCCCCAATCCCTCCCAGCATCAGAGTCTTTTCCAATGAGTCAACTCTTCGCATGAGGTGGCCAAAGTACTAGAGTTTCAGCTTTAGCATCATTCCTTCCAAAGAACACCCAGGGCTGATCTCCTTCAGAATGGACTGGTTGGATCTCCTTGCAGTCCAAGGGACTCTCAAGAGTCTTCTCCAACACCACAGTTCAAAAGCATCAATTCTTAGGCGCTCAGCCTTCTTCACAGTCCAACTCTCACATCCATACATGACCACAGGAAAAACCATAGCCTTGACTAGATGGACCTTTGTTGGCAAAGTAATGTCTCTGCTTTTGAATATGCTATCTAGGTTGGTCATAACTTTCCTTCCAAGGAGTAAGCGTCTTTTAATTTCATGGCTGCAGTCACCATCTGCAGTGATTTTGGAGCCCAAAAAAATCACTGCCTTAAGAACTTGACAAACACCCTCAGCTAAAATCAAGGGCATATAGTATCATGGGAGTTACATGTCCAAATGTGCATGTCCAACATTCAAGATGCTCTCTGAAAAACATGGGGGTTGTGAGTCAACAGCAGGTACAGGGACTTCCCTGGTGGTCCAGTGGTTAAGAAACTGCCTTGCAATGCAGGGAACATGGATTTGATTCCTGGTTGGGGAACTAGGATCCCACATGCTGTGGAGCAACTAAACCTGCACACCGCAACTACTGAGCCTGCCCGACGTGAGAGAATCCATGTGCCACAATGAAGATCCCAAGTGTCGCAACTAAAACCCAATGCAGCCAAATCAATAATTAGTTTTGAAAAGAGCAGATACAGCATATAAGAATTTCAGGCCCTACTTTATCTCCAGCACCAACTTGTTCTCACATGGAGAAACATACTCAGAGACTCTGTCCACGTACATCCACCATTATATTCTAGGAGTTACTAGAGAGTTCTCTCCAAGCGTTTGTTTCCTTTGTGATTTACTTTTATGGGTTTGAAACCAGATAAATGATTGATAGATAGACATACCGAGATATCTAGATATTTCATTAAATGCTCGGACATAGTCAAATAGCAAGGTCGCTGTCCTACCTCTTACCACTCATAACTACTTCCACTTTACTCAGCTTATGAAGAAAACATCACTAATGTGACAAATCCAAGTTCTAATTCTTATCTTCTTAAGTACTTGTTGGTTTGACTGCGGAAATCCCAAGACTGCCCTTAGACTGACAGCCCTCAATCTCCTTACATTCTATAAAAGCTTTTATTATGATAATTCTCTAATATTCAACTCAAAAATTTCATTGGTTCATTGTATTTATAATAAAATATTCTCACACAGGGCTAGGTATAATAGGGCAGACAGAAACCATCAGTGCCTCTTAAAACTTGCCTTCAGGACTGCCTTCACTTAAAACTGGCAGGTTGTCATTCCCCTCCACATTCCACTGGTCCACTGGTCAAAGTAAATGATATGGTGAACTCATCATCAAAGGGGCAGTGAAGTACACTCCTCCTGTGATGGGGTGATCGAGATGAGTGAAGATTTTCTAAGCAAGAATGCAATCCAGTACATATTTTCTGCCCAAGACACTCCAGAAAATTAGTATCCTGCTGAATTTTCAGGTGAAAACTGGAACCACAGACAATTGACAAATGTGAAATGATACTTTAACAAAGGAAAATGGTAAGAAAATTTGGGGAGCTGTGCGAATTTTGATGAGAATATGAAATGTTAAAAGTCAAAATGCTCAGTGCATGTGCAAATGACTAAACCCTAGTCTCACTCTGGTATCCTGATCTATTATCTACATTCATTTAATGTTTATTTCCTTCAGCAGATATCAATGGTATTTATCTAATGTATCCTGAGGAATAACCCAGAAATAATATTTTGAAACTTGAAATTTGGTCTTCTATGAAATTAACACTGGGATTCATTTCCTTGTTCCAGGTATCTTCCTCAGAAGTGTGTCAATTGTTAGGATGTGAATACAGAGTTGAAGTTTAGTATAATGTTTATTGCCATTTTTATTTTTTTCCTGCTTTAATTAAAGCTTTCACTGATGGTGAAATTATTGGTCCTGGAATGATCCTTGACAATGTCTGAAAAGAACACTTAAAACTCATTGTTATATAGTGCTTTTGCACTAGCTAGCAAGAAAAGAATAGCTATTACATTGCACACAACAACTAAATTTTTATTTGGTAACGGCCTCAAGGAATTTAACTCAGAAGACACTAAAATGTCTTTAGAATCATAGTTTGCTGACAATTTATCTTTCCCTTTGTGTGTGTGGGATACTACATCTATCATTTTATTTTTTACATCTATGGAAAAGAAAAAAGAGCATGCATTATCTCTATTTTGTTAGTAGAATTTTTAAATACAGTTCTTTTCACTTCAACAACAAGTCAGTGCTATCAAATTTTACCTTTTGTCAGCATGCAGTGTTTTAGTTTTCAATAACAGATTTTTTGTGTGTATTAGTTTGACTGGCTGGGTTTTTTTTTTTTTTTTTGGAATGGGGTGCTGTTATAGCCACGCCACATCAAGGTGCTACTTTTTCCTTTAGTGAGCTTGAAAGATATTTTCTGGCTCAGATTTAAATTCTAAACTTGATTCATCTTCCAATTCCAAGTATATTACTATTAAATATTTCAGTGGATTTCTCTGAACTCTACATATTGTCTCTTGAGAATGGAACATTCAAAGCAAAGTTAGAGTTTGCTTTTGGATTTGTAGTAGAGCAAAGCAGAAAGGCTGGGGTTTAAAAAGATACATGGAACACCACCAAATTAAAAATGTGAAGCTGCCAACCTCCTGCTCTCCTTTTCAGAAACATGTGCGGCAGGATTAGATAAGCTACCATCACCTGAGTGGTTTCTTCTAATTAAGGCCTAGGTCCCCAAAGGCCACGTATGGCCACTTCTGTTAGGAAAACAAGAAAAGCAAAGCTTTGTCATGGCTTCAGGATGCCGAGTTCCTTTGTGTTCCATTGAGTTTATCTGGAGCCCCAGTGTTGGAGCCCAGCATGACCAGATAGCTTTCCTGACAAACCTACCCCTTGCTCAGACTTGCCTTGGCTGGTTTTCTTAACATATCTTTAGTCAAAAAGAAAGGCAAGAACTGTAAAGTAGAAAGTAAGGGGTTTGGGCTGAGATCCTGACATTTCCGCTTTACATATCCTTTTTTAGAAAACAAGTTGGGGCACAGCTCACAGCTGCAGAATCCAATGTCTGCCTCAAACGGCTGTTTAACGTATGGAGTATAGAAAGTAGATTCGAAGTTTGACTCTGAACTCTGCCAAGGTGTGATCTTAATCATATTATTTATCTGTGCCTCAAGAGTGTCTGTTAATAGAAGCAATGTATTAATAGTATCCACTTTAGAGAGCTGTGATGCTGATTCAATGAACTGTTAGAAAGAACTTCACCTAAGAATTCAAGTCTTACTAAGTAATCAATTAGACGCTAACTTAGAAAGATTAAGTGAAATTATAACCCATCCAGGAACGCAGTAAACAACAAAACTGTTTGTCTCTAGGTTATATATTTCACTTAATGAGAATCAAGTTGGTCAGGGTAAAGGGAGACAAATGATAGTCTTGGTTGACCATCCTTTCTCCTTTTAGTATGCTGTTCATAACAGCATGAGTGAACTTTTGGGAAAGGATTGCAGCTGGCAGGCACTTTTATTCTGAAAAAGAGTGGAAGGACTAGAGCCCTGTTGTTCAAAAGAAATATAGTGTGAGCCATATAGGTGCAGGCTAAATTTTAAATATTTTAGTAGCCACATTTAAAAAGGTAAAAATGAACAGGTAAAGTTTATTCTATTCAGTCTAATATATCTAAAACAGCATAATCCTATATAACTCATAAAAATTGTCAAGGTATTTTATTGATACATTTTCCCTCTTTGAAATCCGATCTATATTTGCCATTTCTAGCCTATGTCAATTTTGCCCAGCCAGCCACACTGCCAAGTGTGCCATCGTCACATATGGATGATGGTCACCATCCATATGGTGGAGAAGGAGTGGAGGATGAGGAAGATGAGTTTGGTATTCATGTCATTTTGTGACCAAATACTTGTTTGCAGGCTAGTCGACTGATAACAGAGAATCATTTTCAGGGTTGGCTGTAAACCACATGAGCCAAAGATGTAGTTATGTCACCTAAGAAAACTTGACCATCTTTCTAAGACATTGATTGATCATAAGGAAAAGCTGAGACTGTCTTTTGCTGCCTACCTAATAAAATAAGTCATAAGAGGTATAACAGCTTGAAATTGCTCACTTTTACAATGAAGGGTCTAATTAAAAAGGAAAATAGTTCCTTCAACACAATTTATTATAACTCTACCGAGTTCTCTTCTAGCCTCATCTTAGCATTCTATTCAAAATGTACCACTGAATAGTTTTGTAACTGAGCCTATGTACAGGGTGCTGCATATAGGAATATTGATCAGTTTTATCTTAGTCTCTTAGGAATTGACCATTTTATTGTACTAATGCTTCTTACAGTAACTACTGTATTAAATCAGAACTTTAACATTATGATTCATAAATAGCACGAAACTTGTCAGCCATAAATCACAGCACTAAATTGGAAATTTAAACATAAGATTTATAAACTAACATACTAAATCACAACTTTAAAATTTAGGATTCATTAATAAGAACTTTTATATGCATGATGTATAAATCAAAGCTCTGTACCTGATTCTTGGAAGTTAATGCATGTAAATCAGAATTCTGAAAGTTAATATTAATAAATCAAGGAAATGCATTTTCCTTGGTAAATTTCTTTTTTAATGGAATAGTTCCTACATTACATAATGGACACTATCATCTGAAAAATATGAATCACAAAACTTCCCTTGAGAGCCATTTCCAGAACATCTTTCTTATTTAAATCCATTTCTGTGTGGGCATTGGAATATCCAACATGCATCTTGTTCATACAAATTCTCATATTCTAGAAATTGTAATTAAGTCACACTACAAATTTTCCACTTATAGGCTAAAAATACCCACAAAACTTAGCTTTACTCCATAGGAGTTATTTTCTGCACGTTTGATCATTTTTAACACATGTCTGCAAGTTCTTTTGAAGGTGATATGAGCAAACCTGGACAAAGTGTTCTTACATGGGTCCTATTAACACAGAGTGTGGTGGATGAATTACTTCCGGACTCTCATATGTCATGCCTGTTTGTAACAGTCCATTTATATCTCACAGTCAAAACAACAGGAGCATGTGTTATCGTGGGCTCAGAGGAAGTACTGCTTCACTCTCCTCATGCTTAGATTCCCTGGGCTTCTGAGGAACCCAAAGCAAATTGGATTCTATCCTTTTCACTCTATTATAACAGCTCTTATTAAAGTTACTAAAGACTTCCACGCTACCAAAGACCAAAAACCATGTTGAGTTATCTTACATGAATATTCATCAACAGTTGGCACTGTTATTCCCAACATCATTTCCTACCTTTTCAGCAACTCATTCTAATCTTTTCTATGGCTCCTCCTATCCTAAGATCTCTTAACTTAACATGTTAGTGTTTCACATTACTCTCTCCTTAAGTACCTCATTTTCTCAGTCTATTCATCTTCTCATCTTTTCCCATAGAATCAACCCCCACTTCAATGTTGTTTACTTGTGGAGTGCTTTTCCAAGATCTAGAAATATTCACTAGGTACTTCTTCCTTGATATACTACTAGCTCCTCTAAATCTATCAATATATACACAAAATGGGATTCCTTATTTCACCAAAGCAACTTCATTTTTTTCAATCTCAGCACCAACCTCGAAGTCTCATCAGCTCAGACTTTTGTTAGATTGCTTCCAACCATTTCAGTCCTATAGGCACTGTTCTAGTGTAGAGTCCCTTATTAATTCTTCCTTGGAGTGTTCTATAGTTATCTAACTGCTACTCTGAATTCCAGAATGAAAATCTGATCACAAAACTCCTTGTGTAGACATTTCCACTTCCATCCCCTATTTCTTCAATAGACATGGCTCTAATGACAAGCTGAATACTGAAGAATTGATGCTTTTGAACTGTGGTGTTGGAGGAGGCTCTTGAGTCCCTTGGACTGCAAGGAGATCAAACCAGTCAATCCTAAAAGAAATCAGTCCTGAATATTCATTGGAAGGACTGATGCTAAAGCTGAAGCTCCAATACTTTGGCCACCTGATGCAAAGAGCTGCCTCACTGGAAAAGACCCTGATGCTGGCAAAGACTGAAGGCAGGAGGAGAAGGGGACGACAGAGGACGAGATGGTTGGATGGCATCACTGACTCAATGAACATGAGTTTGAGCAAGCTCTGGGAGTTGGTGATGGACAGGGAAGCCTGGCGTGCTGCAGTCCATGGGTCACAAAGAGTTGGACACAACTGAGTGACTGAACTGAACTAAATGACCCAGCTGCTTCCTACCATATTCTACACTTTAAATGAATGGTTTTCAAGCTGGGGAATTTTTCTCCCCAGGAACATTCAGCAATATCCAAAGGCATTTTTGACTGTGACAACTGAGGTGGTGTGCTGCGGCATCTAGCAGATAACAGATCCTTCAGTATACAAGACACAACAAATCATTATCCAGTCCCAAATGTCAACAGTACAGAGACTCAGAAATCCTGAGCCTTACCAAGAGGATGGAACTACTGTGTAGATCTGAGTCTTTGAGTATGTCATGTATTTATGCTATGTCCCTTGCCTGAAATGCCCTTGCACTCAGGCCCAGTAATCTTCATGCTACAAGCCCCATTTCAGTGTTTCCTCCTTGTGAAGGGGTTTCCTCATCCTTCCAAGCATCAGTGAACTAACAACATCGTTTTGTGGAAACAATATGCATGGGATTCAGAGTTAGAATGACATTAGCTTGAAATATGAACCCACCTTACTATTGTGTTTTCCTGGGCAAACTAACCTCTCTGAATCCCGGTTCATTCTGTGAACTCTGATTAGAAAATACCAAACCAACAAGTTTATCCTTAGGAGTTAATCAGATATTGATGAAAAAGAAATCTGGCTTCACAGAATCTAAGTTTACAGGTAATCAACTACACATTAAGTGAAGAAAAAGGATCATCTTACCTAAAGATGCATATTCTTCAATAAAGGGAATACAAGTAACTGGATTCCCCAACTAGACTCTGAAAAGATGCCTTTAAGATCTATTGGCCAGTGAATATAAGGTAATTAAGAGTAAAATGTGTCTAATACCTGTCATGGGCTGCACATGGATAATTGGATTGTTCAGCAAGTGGAATATATGGCACCTGATACACCTCCTTGTAAAAATATGCTAGTTTATGTGGATTATATAATGAAGTATAAGAATTTGTTGTTTACTTGAAAACAGAGGACTACAATTCTCAACTAAGGAGAAAATAGAACACTATAAATTTATAATCAGCTAGCAAAATGATGGCACAGAAAAGTACTCTACAATTTCCCATACATTTTTCCCATATATTTTTTAAGGTTAAAAGTAGTACTTACAACTAGTTTATGAAATGGAAGATACTGCAGTTGTCATTATGTGAGTGTATGTCCCTGTGTGTATTTCTACTCTCTTTTCTTTCCTCTCTAGATTTTTTTCAGCTAATTTTGTAGGGTGAAAGATGCAATATGCACACTCTAGAGCATTCTATGGTCAAGAGTTACAAATATAAATTAATCAGAGTGATGCAGAACTATAAGGAAGACATGTAGCAATATATTTGAAATAATTCTCAAAAATGTGATCACGATTAATTATTCCACTAAAGCTCTCACAACAAATGTTTACTTGAAAATTTTTGAAGCTATTTTTTTAAACTTGTGATGAATTCAACATTACAGTAAGCAGAGCCATCCTGTCTGCAGTAATGCTCTTGCATCATCTGAGCTATTCCCAGAGGAAATAATGGGTGAAAGGAAAACCAAGTAAAAAATAACTTTTATCAGATCTACTGTAAAAGGTTTTTCTGACATCAAGGGCATATGCAGATTTCCTTGATAGCCTGGCTCCACGTGATTTAGTTTAGTAATTTTCTTTCTTCCCACTTATTTTCTCTAAGTAATTTGAGATCTGAATATATACTTTTATGCATAAAATTACACATAGCATGAGGAAATACAGCATTCATCCCATTTTGAACATATCAAAACATATGCCTCTTGAGAGTTTAATAACATATTTGTGATTCCAAGAGAATCATGTTATAAAATTTTGAAAAGGATCAGTTCTCATATTTACCTACTTGTTACTTTATATCAATTAAGTTAGGAAACTTTCAAACATGTATAATAGTGCTATCTGAAGTTATCTCAATTTTAATCTTTAATAGGTATTTCTTATTACCAAATGAGAACACATTTAAAAAAGTTTCCCCCAGAGATTAACATAACTTAACAGAATCATATAATCTACAAAGAATCTCAAAATATAAAGTGAAAGTCTTAAATAAAAATTTACAAAAAGCCTATATGCTATAGGTATTATTTTTTATATGCTGTATGTATTATTTTTAAATGAAAGGTGAATTATAACCCTAGGAGAAAAAAAATGAACATTAAGACAGACAAAGGGTTATTCATTTATAATACAAATGCTTTGATAAAAATGGAGAAAAATTACATTTGTAGAAATATAGTAAGGGGATATGAATAGGTAATCCAGAAAGAAAGTAAATACAGATGGCTAGTAATGTAAAAACAGTCTTAAGTTTACCAGTTATTGAGTAAATTTCAACTGAAGCACTAAGGTCATTTATGTATCTTCCATATGGTTAATTTTTTTAATGCAATGTTACTACCCAATATTGATGTGGATGTGAATAAAAGTGAATGGTAATTTTATATATTAATACTTCTGGTAAGCATAAAAAGTACAACTTTCTAGGGAGAAATTTTTCTTTAAAAATGGTAACATCTTTTGACATAGAAAGTTCCTAGAAATTTATCCTAAGAAAATAACTATAACCACAAGATGTGTATCCCATTACTTAGTATCTATAATCACAATCTAGATATCAAAGAAAAGGGGATTACTTGAATAAAATATGCTATACCCATGAGAAGAACTACTATGCATCCAGGAAAAATAAGATATTCTAGAAATACAGTAACATCCATGGACAGAGGAGCCTGGCAGGCTGCAGTCAATGGGGTCTCAAAGAGTTGGACACAACTAAGCGACTTTCATTTTCACTCAATAAGATTTTAATAATTCAAGGTTATATAAAAAGAAGCTTCAAAAATTCACACTATGATCTTGTGTTAGAATCTTTTAGCCATAAGAAATGCTTAAATTTATGTATGTAATAAAATGGTATTATGATATGTGCCTGATGAAATGAAGAGCCACAGAAAACCTTTCTCAACAGCTTCCTTTCAGGACTCAGGCATTAATAAGACAATAGTCCTTCACAACTCTGGGCAAGAAACCAAACCAGCTTTGGGGAATCAGTTAGTACATCATTCCACAAGAAGTAGGCATTTATTCTTTTCTGTAATGTTTCTAACTTTCTTGCCTTCTCTTTTTTAATGAACATATTCACTTTTATGTATAAGTTATAAATACCACAATTTATTCAAATCTAGTTTCTTATTTTTTATATTTCACATATAAGTGATATCATACAAAATTTGTCTGATTCATTTCACTTAGTATAATATCCTCCAGGTTCACCCATGTTGTTGCAAAATTCATTCTTTTTTATGGTTGAATAATATTCTACTGTATATATGCACCACAGATTCTTTACCCATTCATCTGTCTTTGAACACTTATATTGCTTCCACTCTTCTCTCTCATTTCTATATCATTGTTTCATTTTATATATCCTTTAAATCTGATATTATTGCTTTTGTTTGTGTATCCCTGACTGTGTCACATACAAAACTCCCTAAGGGAAAGGATTCTACTGAGCCTAGCAGTTAACATCCAGTATAGCATACCCACACTGTGTAGAGTTCTTATGGTAGGCTACCTATTTAGCTCCTGGTCCACTCTTTAGCTGGTTATCCTGATTCAACCAGTTCTGTCTATGACAATAAAGTCACATGACACAAAGCATGGTGGTTTGTGCAGAAGAAGCTACTTTTTCTTGCTTTCCCCAAAAGGGAGTTATAGACTCAGAGGACACTCAGAATTTTTTTTTCTGTGTTGAAATTATAGAATCTATAATATAAAATCTGTAACATACATCAACTTATTTTGTTTTCATTAATGGCTCACTTTTTATATTAAACATTTCATTATCTGCCTATACAGGAAAAGAAATCTATATTTTAAACCACTCAATATTGTCTCCTGCCTAAATGCTATTATATAACCACCAGTGATTACTCGTCAACATGAACTTCTTCAGAAACATACACTGTCTCTCATGCATCATTCCACCAGCCATTTTCCCTCCCCTCCCATCCTGATTCCTGTAAGAACCTTGTAATTAATGCTTAGTAATGTCAGAAACTTCCAAATCCTAAACCATTGCCTTTATCCACTCACATCATGTTTTATTGCACCTTTCTCTAAAAAAAGTAGGTGAATATAGAAGCTGAATAATTACTTAGGTTGTATGAAGAATCTTCTAAAACTCAGTACAGGACTTTGTGTTTTCAAAACTTTGTGGTGCTTTTCTGAATGGCTCATTCATTCTCAAAGCCTTGGTCCTTCTAATTTTAAGCCTTGGATTCAGAAATAAGTCTCTAAAAATTCCCTTATCTGTAAATAATGTCTTATTTAATATCATCCTAGCCTATTTTCATTCCTTAAGCTTGATGTTACAGCTCATTTTCTTCTGCTCTAGCATACCAGTAGTTGCTATTTTTTTTAACCTTTCTATTATCAATTTTATGCTGATCTTTAAAAACTTTACATAATTCAAGTCATGTATATTAGTATCCACTCTTATGTAAAAACATGGCTTTGTACTAGAAACTCAGGCATACAGGTCCTAGTTCCTTCTCATTAGAAGAGGGAAGGAATGTATTTAATCATAATATGGGGAAAGGGTACAAAGAAAAGCACAGATAACAAACTATACTAGAAATACCAAGAGAAAGTGAAAGAATTAGTGAGGGAGGCAGCATAGGAAGAATCTGAGTATAAAAATTATTGATAAAGAGTACTCAGTTCAGTTCAGTCGCTCAGTCGTGTCCGACTCTTCGCGACCCCATGAATCGTACCACGCCAAGGCTCCCTGTCCATCACCAACCCCCGGAGTTCACTCAGACTCACATCCGTCAAGTCAGTGATGCCATCCAGCCATCTCATCCTCTGTCATCCCCTTTTCCTCCTGCCTCCAATCCCTCCCAGCATCAGAGTCTTTTCCAATGAGTCAACTCTTTGCATGAGGTGGCCAAAGTATTGGAGTTTCAGCTTTAGCATCATTCCTTCCAAAGAAATCCCAGGGCTGATCTCCTTCAGAATGGACTGGTTGGATCTCCTTGCAGTCCAAGGGACTCTCAAGAGTCTTCTCCAACACCACAGTTCAAAGGCATCAATTCTTCGGCGCTCAGCTTTCTTCACAGATAAAGAGTACTATTGTTTAATTGCTAAGTCATGTCTGACTTTTTGCAACCCCATGGACTGTAGCCCACCAGGATCTGTCCATAGGAATTTCCAGGCAAAAACACTGGAGTGGGCTGCCATTTCCTCCTCCAGGGGATCTTCCCTACCCAGGGATCAAACCCGTGACTCCTGCTTGGCAGGCAGATTCTTAAACCACTGAGCCACCTGGGAAGCCCAAGGAGCACTATATTTTTATTTATATCTCATACACATAATAAAAGAAGTATTAAAATTCATTTTGAATTAAAGTTTAGTGAATCAGAAAAATGTGACATCAGGATGTCAGTATGGGGAGAGGGTGTCGAAAACAGCTTAGGATCAAATGAGTCATGGTCAAATGCAGTAGAATGAAGACTACATAAGGAAAACTCCTCAGAGAAGCCATGAGGAACAAAATTCAGGAATGCGCATTCAGTGGAATACGTATTAGTCGCCTAGTAGTGTCTGAGTCTTTACGACTCTCTGGACTGTAGCCTGCTGGGGTCTATCCATGGAATTCTCCAGGCAAGAATACTGGAGTGGGTAGCCATTCCCTTCTTCAGAGGATCTTCCAAACCCAGGGATTGAACCTGGGTTTCCTGCACTTCAAGCAGACTCTTTCCTGTTTGAGTCACCAGAGATTTGGTGTAATGGAAATATACAAATGCCATGTTGTAAAACGAGTGTTGAAAGAATTGTTCTCCAAGCATTTGAGCATTTTGGTAGTGAAAATAGACAAGAAACATAAAGGAACGAGTAGATAAATGGCAAGAGAATGCTCTAAGAATGATGAAAAGCAGGTACCAGCATCTCTAAGAACAGTGTTGGACAGCTCAAAGTACAAACTGAAATTTTTTTGAAAAATCCTATCAATACCAAAAACTTTATTTATAAGCATATTTGAAATACGTATGTAAACTAAAAATAATAAAGAAAAGGGAGGATATCTTAAGAACTTTACATTTATTGTAAAATAAAAATCTTCACCCTGGTGAAAGGACAATCTTTCAAGCATATGTTGTTGCAAAAACTGGACTCTGATGTGCAAAAGAATGAAGTAGGATCTTACACCATAAAAATTAAGTGAAACGGATCAAAGGCTTAAATTTAAGAGCTAAAATTCAATCTCTTAGAAGCAATGATAGGCGAAAATTTTCATGACGGTATGTTTGGCAATGATTTCTTGGATACAATGTCAATAGCACAGGCAACAAAATTACATAGAGATAAACTGGACTATACAAACATTAAAACCTTTTATATTTCAAAGGACATAATCAGCAGAGTGAAAAGGACACTCAAGAAATGGAAGGAAATATTTGCAATCATGTATCTGGTAAGGAATTAATATCCAAAGTATATAAAGAACCCCTATAAAAACAATTAAAAATAAGCAAATGACTTTAACAGACGTTTCTCCAGAGAAGACAAATCAATGGCCAATAAGCACATGTAAAGAAGTTCAACATTATTAATCATCAGAGAAATGCAAATGAAAAGCACAATGAAAACCACGTCACATTCATTAAGATGACTATTGTCAAGCAAAGAGGAAAAAAATGTTGTTTAGGCTGTGGAGAAATTGGAACCCTTTTGCACTATAGGTAGAAATATACAATGATGCAAACAGCATAGAAAACAGTACAGCAATTCTTAAAACAATTTAACATAAAACTAGCATATGATCCAGTAATTCCACTTTTGATTATATATACAAAATAATTATAGGAGGGTCTCAAATATTTCTACATCCATGTTCACAGCAGCATTACTCACAATAGCCAAGATGTGAAAGCAAACCAAGTGTCTCTCCACTGATGAATGGATAAGCAAACAATTTATACAATTTTATACAATTTAATACAATTCCACCTTAAAAAGGAAGGAACTTTTTACACATCTTATAACACAGATGAACTTAGAGGACATTATGCTAAGTGAAATAAGCCAAATCACAAAAGGACCAATATTGTGTGATTCCACATACTAGATAATCATCATCAAGGTATGTAGTCAAGTTCAGAGAAACAGAAAGTAAAATGATGGTTGCCAGGGGCTGGAGGAAGGGAACACTGGAGAGTTGATTTCATGGTTATAGAGTTTCAGTTGGGGAAGATGAAAAAGTTCTGGAGATCGGTTGCACAACACTGTATGTATTTAACACTACTGAACTGTATACCTAAAATTTACTATCATAACCACTTTTATGTTGTATGTATTTTACCACAATAAAAATCTAAAAATATATTTAACAAGATCAAGATGGTCAATTGCATGTTATGTATACTTCATAACAGTTAAAGAAACAAAAAACATAGCTCACCGTATCTTGGAATTGGACAACTTTTTGACCCTCCCTAAACCACTCCTTTTTGTGTGCAGACATCACTCTTCTTTTTCCAGTAGTCATGTATGGATGTGAGAGTTGGAGTATAAAGAAAGCTGAGTGCCAAAGAATTGATGCTTTTGAACTGTGGTGTTGGAGAAGACTCTTGAGGGTCCCATGGACTACAAGGAGATCCAACCAGTCCATCCTAAAGGAGATCAGCTCTTGGTGTTCATTGGAAGGACTGATGTTGAAGCTGAAACTCCAATACTTTGGCCATCTGATGTGAAGAGCTGACTCATTTGAAAAGACCCTGATGCTGGGAAAGATTGAAGGCAGGAGGAGAAGGGGATGACAGAGGTTGAGATGGCTGGATGGCATCACTGACTCAATGGATATGAGTTTGGGTGAACTCTGGGAATTGGTGATGGACAGGGAGGCCTGGCGTGCTGCAGTTCATGGGGTTGCAAAGAGTCAGACATGACTGAGCGACTGAACTGGTTGCTTTTCTTCTCTTGGTCTGCAACCCTCTTCCCCTCAGTCCATCTCCTGTTAAAGCTTGCAGGTCATATTACTTTTCTCAGGGAGAAAAAAAAGCAACTTTTCTTGACCATCTCAATCAATAGTATACTCCCTTGTTTTGACATTTTATCATACTTTCCCCTACAATAATTTTAAGTACACATTTTGGGATGGTCATTTCTTACAGCCTGTCTTCCCCAATAGACTATAATTTCCTTGAGGACAGGTACCATAGCTTATTCAATACACAGCTGTATCCTCAACAGTTGGGAACTTGCCTGGCACAGAGTCTTCAGGAAATTTCTGTTTAATGAGTAAGGTGAGTTAGTTGATAATAAAACATATTGCATATTTAGGTTAATATAGTTAAACCATTTATTGTCAAGGCTCATCAAATCCTAGGAAAGTGTTAGTAGATTTGAAGAAAAATGACAATAAAACAATTAAGAACAAAAGTGAGGACAAAACAGTTAATCGGTAGCTGTCATTTATTTGCATTCCCTTCTATATACCTTCATATACAATGTAGAAAACTAAAATTACATTCTTATATTCTCTGCAGTCTAGGTCTCTGAATGGTAATTAGTTTCCATCAGTGAGAACCACTCTTAGGATCAAATGGCTTGGAAGCCATCTTCCTCCTGTGACTACTTATCACTGCTTGCAAAGCATTCATAAAGATATGTCTGTCTGTGGCCTGACTCAGGGTCCTGGTGATAAGCATTAGCTCATGGATAGAAGAGGCAGATGTGACTCAGCAGATGGTGCCAATAGCATCTTCCTTATCTTTGAATCTCAGCTATGGTGAGCCCAGTGACAGGCTGCTAACTTTGTTCCTCCATTTTAAACACCTAAGTCCCAATATTAAATCCCTTCTGCTTAAAATACTTAGAATGGTCAGTTTCACACATCAAACCTAGAAAGATACACATCAACTTTTGAGAAAACCAGAACTGGCAAAATGGTAAGCTTTCAAATCACTGACTCATAGCTTCAAACTCAAGACAGAGCAAAAGTCTAGAATAATAAATGAAGTTGTGATCATTTAAAATAGAACAAAACTGATCAGGCAAGGTTCACATGGGATTACTAAATGAGTATCATGGCAAGCTAACTTTGTTTCTTGGTGGAGACCTTCCATTAGACAATTAGTATAATCCCAAACTTACAGTGTACTTGCATCTCAGAGAGCATTTAACAAAAATCCCTCATGTAACCTCCTGCCCTGAATCCCTCCAGTAAACTTGATCACTGTCCTCTAGGCTCCTTTATCATTTTGTTTATTCTTATATGATAATTACTATCACATTAGTTTGTGGTTACAGTTTCACATATCTGTCCCTCATCTCCCAATATCTGGAGCTTCTGAATATCAACGAACATTATTTTCCATATAACACCAAGACCTAGTACTATGCTTGGCATCCTGTAGGTATGCTCAAAAAGATCTGAGTATTTGATACTGAATTATGACATACTAGGTAAACTCATAAGTAATTGAAAAATATTAATCTCACATGCACTGATGAATCGATCTATATAAACTAGAGAGAAGTCTCAGTTAGAATCACCCCAGGCATTTTCACTCTAATTGAGTAAATTTTTAATCTTGGAAAGAAGTGTTGCCTTATCTTCTGCCAGTGTGTCATAATGTATTAAATTGGTACAGTGTCATTTTTTATTCTGATTTGCAACTGAGCTCATCATTTTGTTTGCATGGTACTCAGCCTCATCAACTGGATTTAATAACATTTCTTAAAGGTTCAGGCTCTATCTACCTCCTCTCTCCTCACACCATTAATGTCACTGTTATACCCTCAGTGAGTATGCAGTGGGCCCTTTTGCGGTGACCCTTTGGTTTTTGTGGGTTCCCTCCCTCTTAGCCGATTCTTCTGCTGGCCTCCAAGCCTCTATGGCAGGTCTTTTCTCAATTTGAGAATTAGTAGGGGATCAACAGAAGCTATTGTTTGTTGCTTCTCATTTCATCCATTAGAATAAACTGACTTTTTTTCTTGGACAACACCCATATACTTAAGACACCCACATATTTGAAGTAAATCACTGTAAATAGGCGATCAGCAGAAAACAACAGCCTGTAGAACACATTACCAAGGAGCAGCAGGCAGCCAAGTTTTTCATAACTGGGCTACTAGCCCACCAATTTAAAGCTTTCATCCGAACACACTTTCAGCACACAGAAGTCTGTTTTTCTGCACAACATAAATGGAACAGGACAACACACTACTGCTCTAAGTTATATTAAATTGATATTTTAAAACACAATTCTGGCTTTGAGTTGGTAAACATGCTTGGGAAAAATGCATATCACCCCTCCCCCATAAATTAATGATGCTAACAATAAGAGAATATATGTAAATACACATGAAAAGGGATCTTTTTTATAAATAGCTTCCACTACCATCATCATCCCCACCCCCTCACCTCTTAGCATAAGGTTAACTTACAACTAATTGGCTCTGGAGGTATCAGAATTCATCCTTACATAATGCCATTGTATGTTTCCTCTTGGTTAGTCTCTACTAACACTCTCTGCCGAAAAAAGGGCAAACAACTACATTTAGCTTCATTTGAATGCTGGAAAGAGCCTTTTTAAATTTTGATATTTTCAGTTCCAAACTGAAACTAAGCATTTTCCAAAGAAAGTGAAGTTGCTCAGTCTTGTCCGACTCTTTGCGACCCCATGGACTGTAGCCCACCAGGCTCCCCCGTCCCTGGGAGTCTCCAGGCAAGAACACTGGAGTGGGTTACCATTTCCTTCTCCAATGCATGAAAGTGAAAAATGAAAGTGAAGTTGCTCAGTCGTGTCCAACTCTTTGCGACCCCATGGACTGTAGCCTACCAGGCTCCTCCCTCCATGGGATTTTCCAGGCAAGAGTACTGGAGTGGGTTGCCATTGCCTTCTCCTAAATTAATGCAAAGACCTACTTTGTGGGCGAGCAGAAAGAGTAACATCATAAATTGCAACTTACCATGATGGTCAGGGAGTGAGGTGGCCCTGGCCTTGGTCCCAAGATACTTGCTTTTTGTCTTGTTTCCAGTCCCTTGATCCACAGAAAAGAGGCAACTGTAGCTCCAGGAGACTTGTAAAAACACCAAGACCTGAAAAAGCACCAGGAGTTACTTTACCTAAAGAAGGGCTTTGAAGATTTCAGAGCGAATCGGAAACCTCTTTCAGCCTCATTGAGACCAGGTAATCCCTTCTTCACTTCTCTAGGCCCTTGCTCCTTAAAATGATTCCAGCATTATGAACATCACCTATAAACTTATTAGAACTGGCCCAACCTCTGACCTCTAAAACAGAAACTGCACTTTAACGAGATCCCCAGGTGGTCCATATTCACATTAAAGTTGGAGCAGCCCTAGTCTCAAACTGCCTTCAGCTTCTGACTACATAATTTGGCAAAATGGTCCTTAAACCAGAAGATATTTGAAGAAGTTCTCAGCTCTGAGATATGTGGGCTGTATACATTCAAGCCTTGTGCTGTGCTCAGTCACTCATGTCTGACTTTTTGCTACCCCATGGACTGTAGCCCACCAGGCCCCCCTGTCCATGGGATTTCCCAGGTAAGAATACTAGAATGAGTTTCCATTTCCTTGACCAGGGGATCTTCCCAACTCAGGTATTGAACTCACGTCTCTGTGGCTCCTGCATTGGCAGGCAGATTCTTTAACACTGTGCTACCTGGGAACATTGTGGCAAAGCTCCATGATGCTTAACAGACTTTTGGTTTTTCAATTCTAGACAGAGATTTTTATTTTCCTTTTCTTTTTTACTTTTTTTTCCTTTTGACAAAATGTCCCTTTTATTGCTTATAAAGATTTTAGTCAGTGAAGTTGAGGTGTGTGGGCCAAATGGGCTTGTTAACTCTCCCTGGCCGTGCTTCTAACTCCCTTCTCTTCAATTCTGACTTTTGGACAGTAGCTTTAAAAAAAATTTTCAGAGCAGACACACCAAAGAACACAGTCTCACATGAGGGAAGGAAACAAGACAGAATACCCAGTGTTCATGGGTGTCTAACCAATTATTTTCATCTATTTAAAAAAACATGGAGTAAAAGTTAGATTTTCAACCAGTGGGGAGAATTGGGTGTGGGCCGTGAGATTGGAGTGTTACCCTGGGAAAGTCCTTCCAATTGAGCTTCCTGATGTCTTTTTGAATATCTTCCAACTTAAAAAAAAAAAATCATTTGTAAATCTGTATTTTTGAATGTACAAAATTCCAGTTGCTGCCAGAACCTATTAAGCACTGTAAAATCATTCTTACTTAGAAATGTGTTAGGCTCACACACACACACACTCCTAAGTTTCATGGAGTTTAAATCATCTCTAAAAAGGACAAAATGCATATTTTTATAACTAAATAGGTAATTAATAAATGTTTATTGAACTACTGTAACAAAAGAGGAACTTAAAAGATGTTAGTATATCCTTGTATAGAGGTTTAGGATACGGGTTACAGATTGTGTTGGGAAGGTCTTAAGAATGAAGTTCGAACACTAGGAATCACTATGATTTCTAAACATCTATTGATAAGTTGGGCCTTTATCTTGTGAATCAAAATAATGATGGATTGGGGGTGCAGACATTTTAATTCCTGTACCGCCTTTGTGTCTCACTGACTGACCTCATCATGTCAGCTGTTTTCCCATCTATATCTAAAGAAGGTGAACTAGCTTAAAAGACCTTTCACATCCCGACCAGATTTAAAATTCTGTTTCCAGGGCTTCCCTTGTGGTTCAGAAGTGAAGAATCTACCTGCCAATGCAGAAGATGCAGGTTCGCTCCCTGAGCCAGAAGATCCCATATGTCATGGAGCAACTAAGCCCGTGCGCCATAACTAATGAGCTGTGCTCAAGAGCCTGGGAACTACAAGTATGGAGCCCACATGCTGCAGCTGCTGAAGCTCAAGCACCATAGAGCCCATGCAGCACTGCAATAGAAGCCTCCACAATGAGAAGCCTATGCCTCAGAACTAGAGAGCAGCCTCCTATCACCACAGCTAGAGAAAGCCTGAGCAGCAATGAAGACCACAGCCAAAAATAAAATATATGTATATATATATATATTTTTAAAACATTCTTTTTCCACTGGCTTAGAAGTCATAAATACTATTAGCTGTGTTATACATAAAAGAGTGATTATTCTGATTAGTAAGTTCCTTTTGGTTACCTTGTTAATTTGCTCTGAATTTTTGAGAACTGGAAACTGCCACAAAGCTAGCATTATAGAAGGAAACATTTAGATGAGGGCTTCATCTTATGAAAAATTCCATGGAAGTTTTAAAAAATTACCCAAGAACTTTTCATTAAGATTGCAATAAGTGCTACGTGTTTTTTTTTTTAAGTGGATTCCACTGTAAATAAGTTAGGAAACAGTGGGTTAAAGAAGTCAAAAAGAGCTATCTTTATGCAATGCTAATTAGGGGTTTAGCATGTTAATGAGAACTGAGAATCTACAAGAACCGAGGTTTGATACAGTTGCAAAATTGCTCAAATTTATTTGGCCATGGAATAATTTTGGGGTGAAATATTCCAATATTCCACTAGTGTTCTAAGAGAAGTGCTGAACTCAAAGTGGCAATTGGACCCTTAAATACACACACATACACACAGACACACACACACATACAAATAGTGTTTTTTTGGGTGGGAACCTAATAAAAAAAATGAGGAAAAGCTATCATAATTTAAATCCACTTGTGCCTGGAGAAGATTTCTTAACCATGTCAGAAAAACTGACCTTTCAGTACAGGAAGAAAAGGATTACCATGGGGAATTTCTTACCTACATAAAGGGACATACTGCAGAGGATTTATCCCTAGTGGCTAAACCAACACTGTCCCAATACATAACAAGGATGACCTGCAGATTTGAGACCATAACAGTGGAGATATTTTTAGATATAATTCAATACTTGAATTAAACGCAAAACATAGCTGACTATATAGAAGTGTTGAAAGCTCAGCATTTATACTCAAGAAAGCAAATTGCAGCATTCTGCACCAGCATCAAATTCTAAACGCTTTTCACCTAGATATCCTTCTGCAGTTCAGCTTAAAATGGTATCAAATTAAACGTTACATCTTCCCAAATAAAGGTGAACACATACAAAGACAAGAATGCTAAAGAGATTATCAGAAATCCATGATGACCCTAGGCCAAATATACCCAAATGTTTATATCTCATACATACATTTAGATAAACAAATATTTATGTCCTCCTAAACATTTATGTACTCTTTTACAAAGTGAAGAATGTGTTTACAAGAAAACCTTCTGAAGTGGAATCGTATGTTTTGATCCTTGCAGGGTAAAGAAAATAAAATTTTTTAAATTAAAATGTTGCCTTAAGGCCCTAAAGACAGCCATATGCTTTTGCATACATTTTCACAACTCAGCAGCTGCTCACTGAACCTCTTCCATTTCAAGTTTTTCCTGTTGACCACTCTTTTCAGCTAGGCTTCTGTGACTGCCGGATGGAAATATTTATGAAAACACTGGGGCAGCCAGGATCGTCCAAGTGTTTTCAAAATGTTTGCTTGGCAAAGAGTTGCTGGCAGGCAAAATGTGCTCCTACAAGGGTTTCAGTAAGTGTTTATGCCTCCTCAGTGTATTCCATTTGTAAATGTGGGCAGAGACCTAAACTGTGATCTCTATAAGCTTTAAATGAAGAAGCTGAAATTCACTTTGCCTTAGAGAGCCTTCACACCTGCCAATCCTACCCCTTGCAAATCATTTTAATTGATTCACAGGCAGGCTCCTTTTTAAACCACTTCTATAATCACAGACACAAACTGAGAAACTTGAGGCTCCCCATGATCCCCCGAAAAAATTCTGTGACTTTGTTTCAAAAGACTCATTTCTTGAATGCTTGACTTAAAACTTTTAAGAATTTGTGCTAAGAACGACAATGAGATGGTTGGGGAGGTGTGGGAATTTTCAAACAAGAGGAAAAGACAGAGAAGAACTAGAGAGGATGATGCATTCAAGGAACTGTAGTAATATGGTGAACACTGGTTATCAGATAGGCAAGGCAGGGGATTAGTCTGGAGAAGGAGCCAAGACTCACATCATAAATAACTTCCTAAATCATATTCAGGAATTTTCAGAATCACTGAAGTCATTTAAGTAGCTCTATGGTATGATTTGATTTTTATGTTTAAAAGGCCATTTGCTTCAAAATGAAAACTGAAGCAACTTTGAACTAGAATCTAATAGGAAGGGATTAGAAAGCTGAAGCAAAGAGTGATGATGTTATACAAATAGGATCACACAGCATGCAACTTTTGAAACTAGCCTTTTACTTAGCTTAGTGATTGTCAGATTCACCTAAGTTGTTTGTACCAGTCGTTCAATCCTTTTTCTTACAGAGTAGTATTCACTGTATGGATGTACCATAATTTGCTTCTGAATTTACCCACAAAAGGGCATTTGGGTTGCCTCCAGTTTTTTGACATTATGGATAGAGCTGCTTTCAACATTCATGCACAGATGGGACTATTTTGTTTTCTGATTATGGTGGTGGTTACACAAATCTATATATAGTTTAAAATTTGTAGAACTATAGATCATAAGTGTCTGTGTTAATTTACATATAAAATTGTCAAAATTTTTTTAAAAAAGGATAATGAACTGAACTAAGAAAGTGGGAGTAAGTGAGCTTCACCCATTCATTCATCATTTGCTTTTTGGATTTGACAAGATCTTAAGAAAAACAACACTAAATCACAAACAAATGAAAACTAAGCCAGACAGAAAAAACAGGCCCTTCATTAAGGAGTGCTAGGAAAGCTGGACAGCTATTTCTATACAAAAATAAACTCAAAAATGGTTTAAAGACCTAAATATAAGACATGACCCATTCCAGTCCATTTTAGTTCACTGATTCCTAGAATGTCAACGTTCACTCTTGCCATCTCCTGTTTGACCACTTCCAATTTACTTTGATTCATGGACCTAACATTCTAGGTTCCTATGCAATATTGCTCTTTACAGCATCGGACCTTGCTTCTATCACCAGTCACATCCACAACTGGGTATTGTTTTTGATTTGGCTCCACCTCTTCATTCTTTCTGGAGTTATCACTCCACTGATCTCCAGTAGCATATTGGGCACCTACCGACCTGGGGAGTTCCTCTTTCAGGATCCTATTATTTTACCTTTTCATACTGTTCATGGGGTTCTCAAGGCAAGAATACTGAAGTGGTTTGCCATTCCCTTCTCCAGTGGACCACATTCTGTCAGAATTGGTCTACTATATCTGGTCCATTATATCTACTACTGTGGGCAGGAATACTTTAGATGAAATGGAGTAGCCATCATGGTCAAAGAGTCTGAAATGCAGTACTTGGATGCAATCTCAAAAACGACAGAATGATCTCTGTTCGTTTCCAAGGCAAACCATTCAATATCTCGGTAATCCAGTCTATGCCCCAACCAGTAACGCTGAAGAAGCTGAAGTTGAATGGTTCTATGAAGACCTACAAGACCTTTTAGAACTAACACCCAAAAAAGATGTCCTTTTCATTATGGGGCAATGGAATGCAAAAGTAAGAAGTCAAGAAACACCTGGAATAACAGGCAAATTTGGCCTTGGAATATGGAATGAAGCAGGGCAAAGGCTAATAGAGTTTTGCCAAGAGAACGAATTGGTCATAGTGAACACACTCTTCCAACAACACAAGAGAAGACTCTACACATGGACATCACCAGATGGTCAACACCAAAATCAGATTGATTATATTCTTTGCAGCCAAAGACAGAGAAGCTCTATACTGTCAGCAAAAACAAGACTGGGAGCTGACCGTGGCTCAGATCATGAACACCTTATTGCCAAATTCAGACTTAAATTGAAGAAAGTAGGAAAAACCACTAGACCATTCAGGTATGACCTAAATCAAATCCCTTGTGGTTATACAGTGGAAGTGATAAATAGATTAACAGACTAGATCTGATAGATAGAGTGCCTGATGAACTATGGAATGAGGTTTGTGACATTGTACAGGAGACAGGGATCAAGACCATCCCCATGGAAAAGAAATGCAAAAAAGCAAAATGGCTGTCTGGAGAGGCCTTACAAATAGCTGTGAAAAGAAGAGAAGTGAAAAGCAAAGGAGAAAAGGAAAGATATAAGCATCTGAATGCAGAGTTCCAAAGAATAGCAAGAAGAGATAAGAAAGCCTTCTTCAGCAATCAATGCAAAGAAATAGAGGAAAACAAAAGAATGAGAAAGACTACAGATCTCTTCAAGAAAATTAGACATAACAAGGGAACATTTCATGCAAAGATGGGCTCGATAATGGACAGAAATGGTATGGACCTAACAGAAGCAAAAGATATTAAGAAGAGGTGGCAAAAATACTCAGAAGAACTGTACAAAAAAGATCTTCATGACCCAGATAATCATGATGGTGTGATCACTGACCTAGAGCCAGACATCCTGGAATGTTAAGTCAAGTGGGCCTTAGAAAGCATCACTATGAACAAAGCTAGTGGAGATGATGGAATTCCAGTTGAGCTATTTTAAATCCTGAAAGATGATGTTGTGAAAGTGCTGCACTCAATATGCCACAAAATTTGGAAAACTTAGCAATGGCCCAGGACTGGAAAAGGTCAGTTTTCATTCCAATCCCAAAGAAAGGCAATGTCAAAGAATGCTCAAACTACCACACAATTGCACTCATCTCACACGCTAGTAAAGTAATGCTCAAAATTCTCCAAGCCAGGCTACAGCAATACGTGAACCATGAACTTCTATATGTTCAAGCTGGTTTTAGAAAAGGCAGAGGAACCAGAGATCAAATTGCCAACATCTGCTGGATCATCGAAAAAGAAAGAGAATTCCAGAAAAACTTCTATTTCTGCTTTATTGACTATGCTAAAGCCTTTGACTATGTGGATCACAATAAACTGTGGAAAATTCTGAAAATACTAGACCACCTGACTTGCCTCTTGAGAAACCTATATGCAGGTCAGGAAGCAACAGTTAGAACTGGACATGGAACAACAGACTGGTTCCAAATAGGAAAGGAGTACGTCAAGGCTGTATATTGTCATCCTGTTTATTTAACTTATATGCAGAGTACATCATGAGAAATGCTGGGCTGGAAGAAGCACAAGCTGGAATCAAGATTGCCGGGAGAAATTACAATAACCTCAGATATGCAGATGACACCACCCTTATGGCAGAAAATGAAGAGGAACTAAAAAGCCTCTTGATGAAAGTGAAAGAGGAGAATGAAAAAGTTGGCTTAAAGTTCAACATTCAGAAAATGAAGATCATGGCATCTGGTCCCATCACTTCATGGGAAATAGATGGGGAAACAGTGGAAACAGTGTCAGACTTTATTTTGGAGGGCTCCAAAATCACTGCAGATGGTGACTGCAGCCATGAAATTAAAAGATGCTTACTCCTTGGAAGGAAAGTTATGACCAACCTAGATAGCATATTGAAAAGCAGAGACATTATTTTGCCAACAAAGGTCTGCCTAGTCAAGGCTATGGTTTTTCTAGTAGTCATGTATGGATGTGAGAGTTGGACTGTGAAAAAAGCTGAGCACCAAAGAAATGATGCTTTTGAACTGTGGTTTTGGAGAAGACCCTTGAGAGACTCTTGGAATGCAAAGAGATCCAACCAGTCCATTCTAAAGGAGATCAGTCCTGGGTGTTCTTTGGAAGGAATGATGCTATAGCTGAAACTCCAGGACTTTGGCCACCTCATGGGAAGAGTTGACTCATTGGAAAAGACTCTGATGCTGGGAGGGATTGGGGGCAGGAGGACAAGGGGACAACAGAGGATGAGATGGCTGGATGGCATCACTGACTCTATGGATGTGAGTTTGAGTGAACTCCAGGAGTTGGTGATGAACAGGGAGGCCTGGCGTGCTGCGATTCATGGGCTCGCAAAGAGTCGGACATGACTGAGTGACCAAACTGAACTGAACTGATAAGATATGACACCATAAAAGTCCTAGAAGAAAACATAGGCAGCACATTCACTGATATAAATCATAAGAACTCTTTCTTAGATCAATCTCCCGAGACAAAAGAAAAAAAAGCAAAAATAAACAAGTGGGGCCCTAATCAAACTTATAAGCTTTTGTGCAGCAAAGGAAACCTTATTCAAAATGAAAAGACAACCTAAGGAATGTGAGAAAATATCTGCAAATGATGTGACTGACAAGGGTTTTATTTCCAAAATACACAAACAGCTCATATAGGTCAATATAAAAATAATCAAAAAATGGGCAGAAGACCCAAACAGATATTTCTCCAATGAAGACATCCAGATGGCCAACAGGAACAGTAAAAGACATTCCACGTTGCTAATATTAGAGAAATCCGAACCAAGTCTAAAATAAGGTATCATTTTGTGCAGGTCAGAATGGTCATCATTAAAAACTCTACAAACAAATAAATGCTGGAAATGGTGTGAAAAAAAGAGGACCTTCCTACACTGTTGGTAGGTAGGAGTATATATTGGTGCAGCCACTATGGAAAACTATGCATTTTCTTAAGGTACAAAAATTAGAGCTACCATATGACTCAGCAATCCCACTCTTGGGCATATAACTGGAAAAGACAAAAATTCTAATTTGAAAGGATACATGCACCCCACTGTTCATAGCAGCACTATTTACAATAGCTGAGACTTGGAAATAACCCAGACTTGGAAATAACCCAGTTCAGTTCAGTTCAGTCGCTCAGTCGTGTCCGACTCCTTGTGACCCCATAAATTGCAGCACGCCAGGCCTCCCTGTCCATCACCAACTCCTGGAGTTCACTCAAACTCATGTCCATCGAGTCAGTGATGCCATCCAGCCATCTCATCCTCTGTCGTCCCCTTCTCCTCCTGTCCCCAATCCCTCCCAGCATCAGAGTCTTTTCCAATGAGTCAACTCTTCGCATGAGGTGGCCAAAGTCCTGGAGTTTCAGCTTTAGCATCATTCCTTCCAAAGAACACCCAGGGCTGATCTCCTTTAGGATGGACTGGTTGGATCTCCTTGCAGTCCAAGGGACTCTCAAGGGTCTTTTCCAACACCACAGGGAAAGAGATGGGGAAACAGTGGAATCAGTGGCAGACTTTATTTTGGGGGGCTCCAAAATCACTGCAGACGGTGATTGCAGCCATGAAATTAAAAGATGCTTACTCCTTGGAAGGAAAGTTATGACCAGCCTAGATAGCATATTCAAAAGCAGAGATATTACTTTGCCAACAAAGGTCCGTCTAGTCAATGCTATGGTTTTTCCAGTAGTCATGTATGGATGTGAGAGTTGGGACTGTGAAGAAAGCTGAGCACCGAAGAATTGATGCTTTTGAAACCCAAGTGCCCATCAATAGACGACTGGCTTAAGAATATGTGAGATATATATATATATATATACACACACACACACACACACACATATACAATGAAATATTACTCAGCCATTAAAAAGATTGAAATATTGCCATTTATATCAACATGGATGAACCTAGAGAATATTAGTGAATTACGTCAAAGACAAATATTGTATATCAATAGTATTGCTTATACATGGAATCAAAAAATAATACAAATGAATATAAATATACAACAGAAACATTCTCATAGACATAGAGAACATACTTAAGGCTACCAAAGGGGAAAGGGAGGGGGGAGGGATAAATTAGGAGTTTGAGATTAACAGATATACACTACACACAAAACAGACAAGCAACAAGTATTTACTGTATAGTGCAGGGAACTATATTCAACACCTTGTGATAAGCCATAATGGAAATAATCTGAAAATATATAACTGAATCACTTTGCTATACACCTGAAACCAACACAATACTGTAAGTCAACTGTGTATGTGCGTGCTCAGACACTCAATTGTGTCCAACTATTTGCCTGGACTATAGCCCACCAGGCTCCTCTGTCCATGGAATTTTCCAGGCAAGAATAGTGGAGTGGGTAGCCATTTCCTTCTCCAGGGGATCTTCCCGACCCAGGGACTAAACCCACATCTCACGTTTCCTGCATTGGCTGCTGCTGCTGCTAAGTCGCTTCAATCTTGTATGACTCTGTGCAACCCCATAGACAGCAGCCCACCAGGCTCCCCCGTCCCTGGGATTCTCCAGGCAAGAACACTGGAGTGGGTTGCCATTTCCTTCTCCAATGCATGAAAGTGAAAAGTGAAAGTGAAGTCGCTCAGTCGTGTCCGAATCTTAGCGACCCCATGGACTGCAGCTTACCAGGCTCCTCCATCCATGGGATTTTCCAGGCAAGAATATTGGAGTGGGTTACCATTGCCTTCCTGCATTGCCAGCTGGATTCTTTACCAGTGAGCCACCTGGGAAGCCCTGTAAGTCAACTACACTTCAGTTAAAAAATGCATAACCCAGATGGCTCTTGGGGAGTTGGTGGTGTTGTCAAGACTTCCTGGGAGGAATATCTTCACAGTTGATCAAGTCACAACTGCCACATAAAGCCATTTGGACTTTGGAACCTACATGACACAAACTCAATAACTTCTTTTACTCTAATATGCATCTACATATGTAGCTACACCATTATTTCTTCAAAAAATATAACACCTGGCTAAAGAAATGGAAAGATCTTATGTAGAAAAAGTAGCATGCAACATATGGTTTTTTTAGTCCTCAGCTGAGCCGTGTTAGAAAGAGTTCAAAAAAGTCTTGAAATAACACTTCATTAGTAATTCCACAAGGATGACACTTGCTGAACCTAGAATCACATATTGAAAAAGCTATCTTACAAAAACAGACATTTTCCATTAAAAGATTAATATAGGGGGTGCAAATTTCACTTGATAAATAGCTATGAATGTCATTAAGTGAATTAGTTGATCAGATCTTTTGAAAACTAACAGGCAACAGTAGGTTATCAGAAGTTCCTTGGCATGTGAACATTATGCAGAAAGAGGAAATTATGAGATGGTTAAAGTAATGGCCAAATGCAGGACTTGGAAACCAGGTAAAAACCAAGATACATGTTTTTCCAAGAGAGGCTATGTAGTACACTGATTGTAAAAATATCTCAAATTCTTCATCTCTCTCTGTATCTCCACCCCCTTAAAATATGACTCTTAAACTTCTCCCATTAAGAAGTGAAACCTATTTCACTAGCCACTAAATTCTGGGCTAGCCCTGTGATGTGCCTTGGCCAAGAGAATGTAGCATATATGCATGCTGGGTTATTCAATAGTGTCTGACCCTTTGCAACTTCATGGACTGTAGCCTGCCAGGTTCCTCTGTCCATGGGATTCTCCAGGCAAGAATATTGGAGTGAGTAGCCATCCCCTTCTCCAGGGGATCTTCCCGACCCAGGGATTGAACCCACATCTCCTACGTCTCTTGCACTGACAGGTGGATTCTTTTACCACTGCACCACCTGATGCTATGTCAATTCTGAGCCTAAGCCTCAAGAAGTCAAACATCCTTCCTTGTTCTCTCTCTTGGAAAAGCTTCAGCCAGCTCTTCTTAGGAGCATGTTGAACAGAGATCAAACTTCCCTCTCCAGCTAAGGCCTCCCTAGACCAGCCAACAAACAGCAGATCTGGCCATTGACCTGAGATGCATGAGTAAGCCCATCTATGATCAGCCAATCCCAGGCCAGATCAGCAGAACACTACAGCTGATCCAACACTTGGGAGGTTAATTTTAATTCACTGTGTTAATTTTAAGTCACTGATTTAAAGCAGTTTATGACATAACACTAGCTAACAGATGCAGAACACAAATGACTTTATACCTGTATTAGTTTCTTGTTGCTACTCTAACAGACCACAAATTTGGTCATTTAAAACAACACTGTATTCTCTGACAGTTCTGTAGGGCTGAAGTCTGAGGTCAGTTTCACTGAACTAAAGTCAAGGTTTGGCAGGGCTGGTCTCTTCTAGAGGCCCTAGGGGAGAATCTATTTTTGCCTTTTACAGTTTCTACTGGCCCCCTGTATTCATTGGCTTCTGGCCCCTTCCTCTACCTTCAAAGCACATCACTCCAATCTCTGCTTCTATCATCACATTACTGTATCCTCAAAATCTGCCTCCTCCAGTGCCCCTCTGATAAGTACTCCTGTGAGTATATCAGGCTCATCTGGATTCTCCAGGATAATCCCCCCCCCCCCCCCGATAGGTACTCCTGTGAGTATTTCAGTCTCATCTGGATTCTCCAGGATAATCCCCCATCTCAACGTTCTGAACTTAGTCAGATTTGCAAAGTCCCTTTGGCCATATAAGGTGACATAGTCAGAGTCTGGAGATGAGGATGTGGACACATTGAGGATCACTCTTCAAGCTTCATACTACCTTATCCTTAAAGTTACTATAGCCATATCCATTCCTTTTTAAAATGGGTTGTGGAAAGTTCACATATGGGAAGAAATGTGAATACCAAGTTCACTGGAAAAGACCCTGATGCTGGGAAAGTTTGAGGGCAGGAGGAGAAGGGGGCAACAGAGGATAAGATGGTTGGATGGCATCACTGACTCAATGGACATGAGTTTGAGCAAACTCCGGGAGATAGTGATGGACAGGGAAGCCTGGTGTGCTGCAGTCCATGAAGTCGCAAAAGATTTGGATATGACTTAGTGAGTGAACAACAACAAAGTTAAACTATAGCAAGATGGGGGGATAGAGGATTATAATATCAGATTTAGTTGGAAGGAAAGTAAACTTAATAATAATAACTACTAAAAAATAACAACTACTACTTATTAACCTCTAACCACAGTTAGAAACTGTGCTATGCATTTTAAACTTAGTTTTCATAATCATTAAAGTCTTTCAAAGTAGTTCCTTGCCTACCTGAGGCCAAGGGCAAGAAATTTAAATAGCTTTCTGTAGCTTTTAAGTGGTTGAGTTGCGATGTGACCCTAGATCTTTTTTGTCTCCAATGTACATTATGCACATTACTTAAAGTCTCTCTTACTCCTCGATACCAGTCCTTCAACTTGCAAATCTAATAGTCCACAGGTAAGATTTATAGGCTCGAGGCAAGGGTGAAAAATATTCTCTAGTTCTAAGTGATAGAAGGTTCTACTATAGCTTACTTTAACTAGAAGTCAAATGCTTCTTAAGTCAATTTTTAATGTTTCTGGATTTTAGCCTAATAATCTGTCAGTAACTGAAAGCTCTTCTGGTGTTTTTGAACAAACTTTCAAATTTTGACCCATGGAAGAACTTGTTTTAATTGTCTTATGAATCATATTTATTATTATTATAAAATTGCACTCAGCTTAATCTATTTTCACATTGGCCTAATTTTTATGCAGGCAACAAATTTCTAAGTTTGGGTTACTTTATAATTTCTCTGAGATTTTTACTTTGAGAAGTAAATTTGAAGAGTCTTTTTGTTAATGAGGAAAAACTGCTGCTTCACTGAAAAGCATTTCATTTGTAAAAAGTTAAGAGCTTCGAACCTGGACTGGCGACTCATACTGGATGCTTGGGGCTGGTGCACTGGGACGACCCAGAGGGATGGTAGGAGGAGGGAGGAGGGAAGAGGGTTCAGGATTGGGAGCATGTGTATACCTGTGGCGGATTCATGTTGATATATGGCAAAACCAATACAATATTGTAAAGTTAAAAAATAAAATAAAAAGTTAAGAGCTTTTCTGACTGGATATTTGTCACTGGCAAGGAACAGGAAGGGCAAATGTATGGTAAATGAAAACAATTTAAATATGTACATACTAATGCACCCTTATTTGAAATATTTGTTAATAAAATATTCATGCTCTCTTGTTACCAAATACTTGACTTCAATATATTCTTAAGACTTCAAGCTATTTTGGAACTTCACAAGATCATTATAAGGGATGAGGGTACCTTTTGTTACATTGCAAACTAAATCCCACTGATTTATTTTGTGGAAAGGTCAAGTTTCTTTTTCACATCTCTTGATGTACTGGTATGCTACAGCTACCATAAAAAAGTACCACCAGCTGGGTGACTTAAACACCAAACATCTATCGTCTCTCAGTCCTGGAGGCTAAAAGTCTAAGATCAAGGTGTTGGCAGAGTTGGTTCTTTCTGAGATTTATGAGGGAGAATCTTTTCTATGCCTCTGTCCAGCTTCCAGTGGTTTGCTGTCAATTCTTTGGCACTCTGTGGCTTATAGACATATCACTCCAATTTCTGTTTTTATATTCATATGATAATTTCCTATGTGCACATCTATGTTCCAATTTCCCCCTCTTATAAGGATATCAGTCAGATTAGGGGCTCACCCTACTTCAGTGTGACCTCATCTTAACAAATTACATCTCTATCTGAAACCAAGTCCCCCTAAAATCAAGTTCCTCTGCCAAATTTACATTAACTTCTTTATCCAAAACTTTATTCCCTTTCTTGTCTCACAGCTGTTCCCCTCAAGATTCAGAGGTATCCAAGGAAAGGGGGGATTGTCATCCTTAAGAACTCTCTCCGGCCTTCCCAGGACAGACCCCCAGGTCCTCGGCCTGCCTCTTCTTTATAGAAAAGCTTTAGAGTCTTGGGCTTCCCCTGAGTTGCAAAAACTGACCCAAGAATTAATTATTGAAAGAATGTGAAAGTGTAGCAACAAAAAAATAACAGTTGGGCCAGGAGAACTGGTAACAATTTAACAATGGATCAGTCCTATAGCAGTCATAGAATCTTTAGTTCCTCCCTGAAGGACATGGATAACAGTGTCTGGTGTGCATTTTTGAGTTGTTTTATAGGTTCTAACGGAGAAGGCAATGGCACCCCACTCCAGTACATTTGCCTGGAAAATCCCATGGACGGAGGAGCCTGGTAGGCTGCAGTCCATAGAGTCGCTAAGAGTCGGACACGACTGAGCAACTTCCCTTTCACTTTTTACTTTCATGCATTGGAGAAGGAAATGGCAACCCACTCCAGTGTTTTTGCCTGGAGAATCCCAGGGACGGGGGAGCCTGGTGGGCTGCCATCTATGGGGTTGCACAGAGTCGGACACGACTGAAGCGACTTAGCAGTAGCAGATAGGTTCTAAAACCCCCACCGAATGGAAGAGGTTGACTGTATGATGACCAGAAGCATGTAGCCCCCAGATCAGCTGGAAGCCTGAAGATTGATAATGTTAACCCCCTGACATCACCCTGTTATTTCACCATCAATCAATCAGAGAATTGTGCACCAGTTGATCACATACCCGGGATTCTTTCCTTCACCTTGCTCTAAAAATGCTTCCCTGAAATCCATCAGGGAGTTTGGGTCTTTTATGCTCTTGTTGCCCAGACTCCTTGCATGGCCTCACAATAAACCCTGCATTTTCCTTCACTACAACTTGGTATCAATAGAATGGTTTTACTGCGCATGACTGAGTGGACCCAAATTTGGTTCAGTAACACATCTACCCTATAGCCAAATAAGATCACATTTTGAGGTACTGGGACTTCAACATATGAATTCTTGAGGGAGATAAAATTTAACCTAGGGCACGTAGTGGTACATAAGTTTTAAAGCTGAAGCTTCAGTGTAGCTTTAAAAAGCAGCCAGAAATAAATATAGACTGACCATAATGATGAGATAAAGCCCTACTGTTGTTGAGAAAGGAAGGGGCATATCAGAAACAAAAGGTTTTAATTTGGGCATAGAAAGAATCAAAGAATTTTGAAACTAGAATTCCAAAATATTTTATGACATAGCAGGGATATAAATTCATAAATTTGGTGGCCCTAGGTTTCACATAGGCTAGATAGTATATCCATCTAAACAAAGAGGAGAATTCATAATAAGGAAGAGCACAGTGGCAGACATAAAGTAATATTAGAATGATTGGCTCATCTATTTATACTCTCTAGCCTTCAAATTCTATTTCCTCAAAAATCTATAGCTACCTGTCTATTTTAATCATTAACAAATCTCCCACCAATTCACAGTACTAAAATGCAATATAGCAAAGCTTCAAGATGTGGGAGCTTCATAGAAAAGAAGAATCTTCAATTTGAAAGAGACATGAAAAGCTATCTAGTTCAAACTTCCTCCACTTGCCAAAATCTTAGAACGCCTGTGACAGAGTCAGCTACCACTGCTAAAGTTCTTCCAAAGCTGATTACTGCCAAAGACAAGCCATTTTATGTGTGACAGTTCATATTCTACTTAGCAAAAATCTACATCTTTATAAATGTACCCACTGGAACATCTACCGTACTTCAGAACAAGTTAAATTAATTCATGTTCTACACAGCAATGCACAAAACATTTGAAGACAATGGGCATATCTATAAGGTTTCTCTTCTGGAGGTCAGCATCCTCACTCCCCGCTGCCCCATACACTGATTCATTTGATAATGTTCAAGGAACATCTCCCCAACATAGCATATAATAGGGCTGTCACTACCATTGACTGTTTGCTTTTCACCAGTGCACACCAAGATTGATATAGGTATTGCATACATTAGATTAAATTCTTGGCTTAACATACTATATACTAGAGAAAAGAAATGTCAACTTAAAGAATGATTACAATTTAAGCTGGGAGCTAGTCTAAAATTGGGAGAAAGGCAGTTTAGTCTTCTGGTCTTTTCTTTGTAAGATTATCTTCATAAGGCTTTTGGAGAAGATTCATTTAGAAGTTGGAAAATATAACAAAAGGAAAACAAAATTGCTCTGCATAACCAAGTAGCTGGAATTTGGAACTAGTTCTTTGGCAGTTCAAGAGGAGGATCATTAAGCCCATTATGGAAAGATAACAACTAAAAGTAAGCAAAAACAAAATCAAAAACAAAACTCTAAAACCACCTGGGGATGCTGGCTATAACAACAAAAAAGTTGTTGCATAGCTCATTTCATGAGAAAGAAAGAGTAATCTTCCATCCAAGTTTTCAGAAATAAAGATGGAAATGAAGTGCTACTAATTGTTTCATGTATTATTACTACTGCTACTTTGAGAAAAGGTGATTGGGTAAAAAACCAAGGTCTTAGGCTGTTATGTCACATAAGAAAAGAAATGCAGAACTTCTATGAGACTGGAAGTTGGAAGTGAGGCCCCAGAAAATATCCACAATTCTGCGTCCTCTGCTAAAGTGAGTACCAGAAAAAAAAAGAAAATCACTAACCAGCAAGGGAATTTTAACTGTCTACTGTGTGTTACAAAAAAATCTGCTCTGAAAAGTTAAAACCTGTTCCTTGGGGAAATACAGATTTGGGAGAATAAAAATAAAACAGATTTAAAATTTTTCTATATCCAAAATATGGTCACAATTAAGTGCACATTTTGTTCAAAAGCAAATTAGACTCAGCTGAATAGATAAGTAGTGATCTGGATGATGGGTGTGAGGAATAATTGCTCAAGATACTATATAGAGGAAAAAAGGGATGGAAAATAGAAAAATAAAATTTAAGAGCAAATGGGGATGAAATGTAAGTTTAATATATTTTTAGTATATGTTCCTGAAGGAGAAAAGAGTAGAGAGATTATCCATTAGGCGTTATTAGAAGGGATGATGACTGAGATATATTTTAGTACACACAGAAGATGTTGATACTTAGAAATAAAAGCATAAGTGCTGAGCAGAATAAATAAAAATTGTTCCACACTTTTATGAACAATATGAAATCCCAGGCCACTAATGAAAAATCTACATTATCAGTACTTTGAGGATGACACTAAAAAACAACCGAAGGCACATTTATAAAATTAAACACATAGACTAGAAAAGGAAAATCAAATACGCAGCAACCAAGTCGAGATTTTGAAAAAAAAAAGGGGGGGGAGTATGAAAAAATTAAATCAAAAACAAAAGCAGAGCAAAGCAAATATAATAAGCATTAATGAAAGAAAAAAACAATAGAAAAAATTAACAAAAACAGAAGTAGGCTATCTAAATAGACTAACTATAAAAAGCTATGAAAAGGTTGGTTAATTTATGAAGGAAGAGTGTGTGTGTGTGTGTCTCAGTGTATGTGAGTAAGAGAGAAAGATGGGATATACCCATATTAAAAGTGAAAAAGAATACATGACTGCAGTAGTTATGGCAAAATTTGTTGCCTATTATAGTATACCATGAACACAATAAACAGAGTGAAGAGGCAACCTATGAAACTGGAAAAATACTTGCAAATCATATATCTGATAAGGGGTTAATATATAGAATATTAGAAAAACTCTTACAGTTCAACAACAAAAATAAACCCAGTTAAAAAATGGGCAAAGAACTTCATGGAACATCTACAAAAATGATTATAAAAATGGCCAACAAGCATAGAAAATATGCTCCATATCACTAATCATTAGGGATGGCTACTATCCAAACAAATAAAAACAGAAAATAAGTACTGGCTAAGATGTGAAGAAAATGGAATCCTTGTGCACTGTTGGTAGGAATATATTATAAAATGATGTGGCTTTTATGGAAAACTGAATGGCAGTTTTTCAAAATAGTAAAAATAGAATTACCATGATCCAGATATCCCACCTCCGGATATATACCCAAAAGTTTTGAAAGCAGAATCTCAGGGATGTTTGCACACCCAAGTTCATAGCAGCACTATTCACAATAACCAAGAGTTGGAAGCAACCCAAGTGTTCCTCAATGAATAAATGAATAAACAAAAATACACAGTGGAATATATTCAACCTTGTTAAGGAAAGAAACTCTGACACAAGCTACAAGACAGATGAACCTTGAAGACATTATGCTAAGTAAAATAAGTCAATTACAAAAAGACAAACATTGGCTGGTTCTACTTACATGAATTATCTAGAGTAGTCAATTTCACAGAAACAGAAAGTAGAATGGTGGTTGCCAGGGGCTAGGAGGTGGGGAAAATGGGTAGTTGTTTTTTCATGAGTATAAAGTTTTACTTTTGCAAGATGGAACAGTTCTAGAGTTGCTTGCACAATATAAATATACTTAACACTACTGTTCTATATACTTCAAACAGTTATAATGGTAAGTTTTATAGCAATAAAATTGATCATCAAAAAAGGGAATACCTATTTACAATGGCCAAGATATGGAAGTAAACTAAATCTCCATTGACAGATGAATGGATAAAGATTTGGTGCACACATACAATGGACTACTATTCAGCCATAGGAAGAATGAAATAATGCTACTTGCAGCAACATGGATGGACCCATGAAGTATGTGGATCTAATTTCGCAGCACTGTTTATAATAGCCAGGACATGGAAGCAACCTAGATGCCCATCAGCAGATGAATGGATAAGAAAGCTGTGGTACATATACACAATGGAGTATTACTCAGCCATTAAAAAGAATACATTTGAATCAGTTCTAATGAGGTGGATGAAACTGGAGCCTATTATACAGAGTGAAGTAAGCCAGAAGGAAAAACATAAATACAGTATACTAACGCATATATATGGAATTTAGAAAGATGGTAACAATAACTCTGTATACGAGACAGCAAAAGAGACACTGATGTATAGAACAGTCTTATGGACTCTGTGGGAGAGGGAGAGGGTGAGAAGATTTGGGAGAATGGCATTGAAACATGTAAAATATCATGTAGGAAACGAGTTGCCAGTCCAGGTTCGATGCACGATGCTGGATGCTTGGGGCTGGTGCACTGGACGGCCCAGAGGGATGGTATGGGGAGGGAGGAGGGAGGAGGGTTCGGGATGGGGAACACATGTATACCTGTGGCGGATTCATTTTGATGTTTGGCAAAACTAATACAATTATGTAAAGTTTAAAAATAAAATAAAACTAGGAAAAAAAAATGAAAAAAAAAAAAAAGAAATGATACAAATGAACTTATTTACAAAAGAAACAGGTTTTAAGGTATGCTTTACAAACTTATGGTTACCAAAGGGGAAATGTGGTGGGCAGGGATAAATCAAGAGCTTGGAATTAGCACACACACACTACTATATATAAGATAGATAGCCAACAAGGACCTACTGTATAGCACAGGGAACTCTACTTAATATTCTGGGATAACCTATATGAGAAAAGAATCTAAAAAAGAATGAATATATGTATATAAATATATATATATATATATATGTTTAACTGAATTACTTTGTTACACACCTAAAACTAACAGAAACTTGAAAATCAACTCTACTCCAATAAAATTAAAATTAAAAAGAGTATACCATGTACATCTTTATATCAACTAAGTAAAAAAATGTGATAAAATGGAAAATTTCCTGGAAAAAAGTATAAAAATCAATTCAATAAGAAATTTTTAAAAGTCTAAATAGATCTATAACTTGTAAAGAAATTAAATCACCAGCTAACCTAGTAGATGGTGGGTGAAATCAGCTTGAAGTTTCCACATGACGGTTTAATAAATCTTTGGAGACTAGGTCATTCTTATTTTAGGCAAGCAGTTCCAAAGAATGGAAGAGAGAGAAATGACACAAATCATTTTATTAAATGAGTATAACCTTCATGCCAAAATCAGCCATGGCAACATGAGAAAGAAAAATTAAGACAAATCCTGTTTGTAAAAAAAAGACCCCCAAAATTAGAAAATCAAATTTAGCTATATGTTTTTAATAACTCCAAAGTAGAAAATCTGATTATAATTCACATTCTTGATATAATTTTCTAAACTGTTAAATGCAGAATTACAAAGTCTATTTTTTTATAGGCACTTACATTAGTAGTAAAAGTACAAAAAGGTGTTTGGATAGAATATATAATTACTTCAAGGCAGTGGTAACTTTTGGATAGGAAGGGGATGGGAATAGAATGGTTTGACAATTTAGTTGTATTTATTATAATTTATATTTCTTTCTTTTATATTTATATTATATTCATATTTATATCTTTATATATTATTTTATATATTATATTATATGTAATATATTTTAAATATACATGTAATATATGTGTGATATATTTTAAATATATATAATATATATGTAATATATTTTAAATAAATATAATATATATTTCTTTCTTTATAAAAGTAAAAGTGTTAGTTGCTCAGTCATGTCTGACTCTTTGCGACCCCATGAACTATAGCCCGCCAGGCTCCTCTGTCCATGGCATTCTCCAGGCAAAAATACTGGAGTGGCCATTTCCTTCTCCAGAAGATCTTAAAATGGAGATCTAAAATATTAAAGTAAAATAAAGTAAAAAAAGAAAATACCTCTTTTTTTAAATAGGTTACATACATGTCTACATGTACGTCCAGTACTCATATCTGGATGTGAGAGTGGGACCATAATAATGGCTGAGTGCTAAAGAATTGATGCTTTCAAATTGTGGTGCTGGAGAAGACTCTTGAGCGTCCCTTGGACAGCAAGGAGATCAAACCAGTCAATCCTAAAGGAAATCAACTCTGAATATTCATTGGAAAGACTGATGCTAAAGCTGAAGTTCCAAAACTTTGGCCACCTGATGCGAAGAGCTGACTCACTGGAAAGGACCCTGATGCAGGAAAATATTGAAGGCAAAGGAGAAGGGACAGGCAGAGGATGAGATGGTGAGATAGCATCACCAGCTTAAAGGACATGAACTTTAGTGGACTCCAGAAGATGGTGAAGGACAGGGAAGCCTGGTATGCTGCAGTCCATGGGGTTGCAAAGAGTTGCACACAACTTAGCGACTAAGCAACAACATGACAATGCATGTCTACTATAGAAAAAAAATATATTTAAATGGAAAACTATACATCTTATATAGTACACGCTTCCGAGTTATCGGAGTCTAGCTCTGTTCATTGTCTTTGAGCTATTTTGCACCTTTTATAACCTGGAGGTAGATTCTGCCAGGTGGCTCAGTTGGTAAGTGTACCTGCAATGCGAGAGACCCAGGTTTGATCCCTGAGTTGGGAAGATCCCCTGGAGAAAGGAACAGCTATCCACACCAATATTCTTGCCCGGAGAATTCCATGGACAGAGGAGCCTGGTAGGCTACAGTCCATGAGGTCACAAAGTGTAGGACACCACTGAGTGACAAACACTTTAAGTTAAAACTTTCATAATCTGGAGGTAACTGACAGACACAGGGCTCAAATAAAGTTCAACAATGTCACATTAAATTTCTGTAGCCTATTAAACTGGCCTGGCTGATAAAGATTTAATTGACTTCCTCTCCCACAGCCCAAAATGAAAACGACAGTTTGCTTCCATTTACCGTTAATCTCAACATTACTTTACTCCCTATAAATGTGTTATTTTTAAAGTAATCAATAGTTTTTTTTAAATTTTATTTTATTTTTAAACTTTACAATATTGTATTAGTTTTGCCAAATATTGAAATGAATCCACCACAGGTTTTTTAATTTTGATTCCTAACTCAAAACTCTTCCTGCTATACTGCACTAGCCATAATTTTTATATGTTCAGTTTTGATTTTCTATTTTTATCAAAGTAACATATAAACATAGTTTTGGAAATCAAATAATGTTCAAATATATTTATTATTATAAATAATAAAAATCAAAAATTCTTTCCCCCTCCTCAACCCACTCAATGTGTGCTATTTTGATTTTTCCTCTTTTGACCACTTTATTGGGGTATGATCGACATACAAGAAGCTGTACAAATTTAATGTATAAATCATGATGAAGAGTTTGGAAACTAGATACACCCATGAAAGCACTGACACAATATGTGCCATAAAATTATACTTTGCACTGATTCTAACATCTGCCTTGTTCCCTCATAGCATGTGAAAAAAATAAATTATTTAACAAGTGTTCACTTTTATATCTGCATGAGTCATGATCTTACCTTTCCTGAAAATTGTCTTTTCACACTATGTTCTGTGTGTTTGTAATATTTCACAATTTTTAGCAATTAAGTGATAAAAGTTTTGAAAGACTTAATATCTGGAAGCAGAAGAGGGAGGAACCAGAGTTATCCTAATGGGAAGAAGTAGAAGCATTACCAGTGAAGGGTGTTCCTGAGTGGGATCATGGACAAACTATGGGGTGAAGATTTTAATGTACATTTTTAATTTGTACATTTGCACTCCCTTTTCTATGTTCTGTTTTACTGTCTCTCCATTTTTCCAAGCCATTAGCAAATATTTTACTCAAAGAGCCTTGTAGTAATGCTTTTAGGAAAAAAAGGGGCAAAACTAGTAAGGGAGACCTGCAAACACTACCCAAACCCTCCTGAAGGCCCATTGGTTATTTCCCCAAGGTGACTTCCAAATTTTCAGCTACTTGTAGTAATGATCACTTCCTTTTTGTCCATGGGATGATTAAAGGACAAGTAAAGTATTTTGAGCCAAAAACTGAAAGCAATTTCATTCCTATTTTAGTGAATATGTCATAATACTTAAAATATTTGTTGGGTTATTACAGAATCTTATTAATCTTTTTCTGATAAATGTCATGGTCCATGTTAGTAAAGGGTTTTTACCTAAGAGTTTTTACTCTTGCTCCTGAAATAAAGTGTCACTTTATTGGATCTTAACATTTGTGTAAGACAGAATGCACTGGACAATTAAGGAAGTGATTTTATTCAGAGCATGTTATATCAATGAAGATCATCTCAAAGAAAAGGAAGGAGATTTGGTATTTTATAGAGGGAGTTGAACAAGGGAGACGTTGGTGAGTTTTAGCACAGTCACAGGAAGGATGGAAGCTGATCTTAGATCTGAGTTGTAGAGGAATAGTGGAGATGAGTCTTATCTCAGGATATGGGAGAGCAGGAAGGTCTTTTATGGTTAGCCCCCATCCTCACAACACATAAGGATGGGAGATTTTTTAAACATCACTGCTTCCCAGGGGCATAGGGCTCAGATAAATTTCAACAATATTAGCCCCCTCATTGGTTCATAATGAATAAGTATCATTGCTGTTAAACAACTCAGATGTATTCATAAACCATCTGAGTGGGAAAAAGCAGTGTTTAAGAATTAGTCCCTCAAGGATTCTTGTTGGCATTGTTCCTATAAAGCCAGTTGAACAATCTCTTGAGAGTTAGTGGCAAAGGTCAGTTGTTTTAGAGTTCTAGGGATAAGGCATCTTTTTAATTATTTTATTTTTATTTTTTAATTAATTTATTTTTTATTGAAGGATAATTGCTTTATAGAATTTTGATGTTTTCTGTCAAACCTCGACATGAATCAGCCATAGGTATACATATATCCCCTCCCTTTTGAACCTCCCTCCCATCTCCCACCCCATCCCACCCCTCTAGATTGATATAGAGCCCCTGTTTGAGTTTCCTGAGCCATACACCAAATTCCCGTTGGCTATTTTACATACGGTAATGTAAGTTTCCATGTTACTCCTTCCATACATCTCACCCTCTCCTTCCCTCTCCCCATGTCCATAAGTTTATTCTCTACGTCTGTTTCTCTGTTGCTGCCCTGTAAATAAATTCTTCGGTACCATTTTTCTAGATTTTGTATATATGCATTAGAATATGATATTTATCTTTCTCTTTCTGAGTCACCCTACTCTATATAATAGGTTCTAGATTCATCCGCCTCATCAGAACTGACTCAAATGCATTCCTTTTTATGACTGAGTAATATTCTATTGTGTATATGTACCACCACTTCTTTATCCATTAGTCTGTTGATGGACATCTAGGTTGCTTCCATGTTCTAGCTATTGTAAATAGTGCTGCAATGAACAGTGGGATACATGTGTCTTTTTCAATTTTGGTTTCCTCAGGGTATATGCCTAGGAGTGGGATTTCTGGGTCATATGGTGGTTTTATTCCTAGTTTTTCAAGGAATCTCCATACCATCATCCATAGTGGCTGTATCAATTTACATTCCCACTAACAGTGCAAAAGTGTTCCTTTTCTCCACACCCTCTCCAGAATTTATAGTTTGTAGACTTTTTGATGATGGCTGTTCTGACCGGTGTGAGGTGATATCTCATTGTAGATTTGATTTGCATTTCTCTAATAATGAGCGATTTTTTAAAATTTAAATATATTTATTTTAATTTGAGGCTAATTAATTTACAATATTGTATTGGTTTTGCCATATATGAACATGAATCTGCCATGGGTGTACACGTGTTCAGCATCTTTTCATGTGTTTGTTAGCCATCTGTATGTCTTATTTGAAGAAATGTTTAAGTCTTTTTCCCACTTATTAATTGGGTTATTTGTTTCTCTGGCATTGAGTTGTATAAGCTGCTTGTATATTTTGGAAATTAATCCTTTGTCAGTTGTTTCATTTGCTATTATTTTCTCCCATTCTGAGGGTTGTCTTTTCACCTTGCTTATAGTTTCCTTTCCTGTGCAAAAGCTTTTAAGTTTAATCAGGTCCCACTTGTTTACTTTTGCTCCTATTTCCATTACTCTAGGAGGTGGGTCATAGAGGATCTTGCTTTGATTTATGTCATCGAGTATTCTGCTTATGTTTTGCTCTAAGAGTTTTATAGTTCCTGGTCTTACATTTAGGTCTTTAATCCATTTTGAATTTATCATTGTGTATGGTGTTAGGAATTGTTCTAGTTTCATTCTTGTACATGTTCAGTTCAGTCGCTCAGTCATGTCTGACTCTTCGCAACCCCAAGAATCGCAGCACGCCAGGCCTCCCTGTCCATCACCAACTCCCGGAGTTCACTCAAATTCACATCCATCAAGTCAGTGATGCCATCCAGCCATCTCATCCTCGGCCGTCCCCTTCTCCTCCTGTCCCCAATCCCTCCCAGCATCAGAGTCTTTTCCAATGAGTCAACTCTTCACATGAGGTGGCCAAAGTACTGGAGTTTCAGCTTTAGCATCATTCCTTCCAAAGAAATCCCAGGGCTGATCTCCTTCAGAATGGACTGGTTAGATCTCCTTGCAGTCCAAGGGACTCTCAAGAGTCTTCTCCAACACCACAGTTCAATTGGAATTTTTTTTATATAATTTATAGTTTTTTATATTTATTTTTTAAATTTTATTTTATTTTTAAACTTTACATAATTGTATTAATTTTGCCAAATATCAAAATGAATCCATCACAGGTATACATGTGCTCCCCATCCTGAACCCTTCTCCCTCCTCCCTCCCCATACCATCCCTCTGGGTCGTCCCAGTGCACTAGCCCCAAGCATCCAGTATCGTGCATTGAACCTGGACTTGCATCTCGTTTCATACATGATATTTTACATGTCTCAATACCATTCTCCCAAATCTTCCCACCCTCTCCCTCTCCCACAGAGTCCATAAGACTGTTCCATACATCAGCGTCACTTTTGCTGTCTCATACACAGGGTTATTGTTATCATCTTTCTAACAGTTCAAAAGCGTCAATTCCTCGGCGCTCAACCTTCTTCACAGTCCAACTCTCACATGCATACATGACCACAGGAAAAACCATAGCCTTGACTAGATGGTGTCCAGTTTTCCCAGAACCATTTATTGAAGAGGGTGTCTTTGTCCCATTGTATATTCTTGCCTCCTTTGTCAAAAATAAGGTACCCATTAGGTGCATGGGTTAATTTCTGGGCTTTCTACCTTGTTCCATTGGTCTATATTTCTGTTTTTGTGCCAGTACCATACTGTCTTGATGATTGTAGCTTTGTAGTATAATCTGAAGTCAGGAAGGTTGGTTCCTCCAGCTCCATTCTTCTTTCTTAGGACTTCTTTGGCTATTCAGGGTCTTCTGTGTTTCCACATGAATTGTGAAAATTTTTGTTCTAGTTCTGTGAAAAATGCCATTGGTAATTTGAGGGGGATTGCACTGAATCTGTAGATTGCACTTGGTAGTATAGTCATTTTCACAATGTTGATTCTTCCAACCCAGGAAAAAGGAATATCTCTCCATCTGTTTATGTCATCTTTGATTTCTTTCATTAGTGTCTTGTAATTTTCTGTGTACAGTTCTTTTGTCTCCTTAGGTAAGTTTACTCCTAGGTATTTAAATCTTTTTGTTCCAATGGTGAATGGGATTGATTCCTTAATTTCCCTTTCTGATTTTTCATTGTTAGTATATAGAAATGCAAGTTATTTTTGTGTACTGATTTTGTATCCTGCAACTTTGCTAAATTCACTGATTAGCTCTAGTAATTTTCTGATGGGATAAGGCATCCTGAAAGAAGATTGTCTAAATGAAAAAGGAGAAATATATAAATGCCTGCAATAAAGAGCTAGAAATTGAACTTTGAGAGACTAGACTAGTGGATTCCAAGAGGTGGTTAGAGTAAAATTTTTCAGTTATGCAGCACCACTTATTGAGTTAACTAGGTCCATCTAGTCAAGGCTATGGTTTTTCCAGTGGTCATGTATGGATGTGAGAGTTGGACTGTGAAGAAAGCTGAACGCTGAAGAATTGATGCTTTTGAACTGTGGTGTTGGAGAAGACTCTTGACAGTCCCTTGGACTGCAAGGAGATCCAACCAGTCCATTCTAAAGGAGATCAGTCCTGGGATTTCTTTGGAAGGAATGATGCTAAAGCTGAAACTCCAGTACTTTGGCCACCTCATGCGAAGAGTTGACTCATTGGAAAAGACTCTGATGCTGGGAAGGATTGGGGGCAGGAGGAGAAGGGGACGGCCGAGGATGAGATGGCTGGATGGCATCACTGACTTGATGGATGTGAATTTGAGTGAACTCCGGGAGTTGGTGATGGACAGGGAGGCCTGGCGTGCTGCGATTCATGGGGTCGCAATGAGTCGGACATGACTGAGTGACTGATCTGGTCTGAGGATGTCAATGTTCTTCGTAATGTTGTTGACAGTTCTGGCTACATTTCATATAAGGACGTGCATGACCCAAACATTTGGCCAGACTTCCATAGTAGTACCAACAGCATTTTTCCCAAGAAGATTTATATCCCATACATAGTCTTGCTGTGGTGAGGAATTCCTGGAAGTTTACACAATGTCAATGAACTTCAGCTAGCAAGTCTTCTTTCAGATCTTGGAGCACAGGGTCAGCTACAAGGTAACCCAGAGTTCCAATAAGGGAATGGGTAGTGAGGTTTTAGTTTTTAGTGACTCCAAGTCAGGCGGCAGGGAGAAAAATTAGAAATCTTGGTTTAGAAGATTATAATCAGATATTGATAGAAACATGAAGAACTGAAAATTTGGTAAGTTTTGACAATTTGGGCAAGGTAACAGAATACAGTCAAATTTGCAGCTAGAAACCCAAACTGAGTTTTTCCACGTTAGGAGAAGTCAATACAATCTCTACCAGGCAAGACACTTAAGTATCTATTAGTTACCACGATTTACAAAAAGGAGCAAAACAGATCAAAGACAATGCATATGACTGAAATCGGTTGACTCAGAAGGATTTGATAGAGATAATACATAGTTTCCCATTGAAACACAAAGTTTCTCTCTATAATCTCCACTTTTTTTCATCAAAAGTAACCTCAAAGAAAGCTTACTCTTCTTTTTTTTTGTTTTTGTTTGTTTTGGCTGCACCACACACCTTGTGAAACCCTAGATCCCCGACCAGGGATCAAACCCAGGTCCTTGGCAGTGAAAGTGTGGAGTTCTAACCACTGGATCGCCAGAGAATTCCCAAAGAAAGATTATTCTTTTTTTAAAATTTTATTTTTGGAGGTGCTGGGTCTTTGTTGCTGATTGGGCTCTTCTCTAGTTATGGAGGACGGGAGCTGCTCTTTAGTCGTGGCACATGGGTTTCTCACTGCAGCGGCTTCTCTTGTTGTGGAGCATGGACTCTAGGGCACTCAAGCTTCAGTAGTTGTGTCTCATTGGCTGAGTTGTTGCGTGGCATGTGGGGATCTTCCCAGATCAGGGATCAAAACTGTGTCCCCTGCACTGGCAGGCAGATACTTTACCACTGAGACACCAGGGAAGCCCAGAAAGAGTATTCTTAACCACAAAGTAAGATTGGTCTCATTAGATTTGGCCTAATTGCTTACATAGGTGAAGCAAGAATGTTCATTTACCCTATTGGTTTTTTAAAGGTTTTTTTTTTTTTTTTTCTGGAAATATTCATAATTTATTTTGATTGGATTTTACTGAAGCTCGGATTGGATTTTTCTCCCCCGTGTTACTGAGAAATTGACATATATCACAGTATAAGATGAAGGTGTACAGCATGATGATTTGATTTACGTGTATTGTGAAATGATTACCATAGAAGGCTCAGCTAACATACATATTCTTGTAATGATACAATAAAAATAAAAGGAAAAAAAGGGAAAAAATTTTCCTTTTGATGGGAACTCAGGATTACTCTCTTAATAACTTTTCTTTATATGATACAGCAGTGGTAGCTATAGTCACCATGTTGTACATTACAGCTCTAGTGCTCATTTGTCTTATAACTGAAAGTTTATACCTTTTACCACGTTCCTCCAGTTCTCCCTCCCCCACCCTACACTCCTGTTAACCACAAGACTGATCTCTTTTTCTGTGAGTTCACTTTTTTTAAGTGGGTTTGTTTGTTTGTTTCTAAATTCTACATGTAACTGAGATCATACAGTATTTACCTTTCTTTGACTTATTTTATTTAGCATAATAACTTCAAGGTCCATCTATATTATTACAAACGGTAGGATTTCCTCATTCTTATGACTGAATGATATTCCAGTGTGTGTGTGTTTGTGTGTGTGTGTGTGTGTGTGTGTGTGTGTGTGTATATATATATATATGCCAGATATCACAACTTTTTTTTATTGGATTGTATTTTTTCAAAGCCCCTTGAGACAGAGAAGCCAAGACAAGAACTCACAATAAGGATCCACCTGTAGTAATATAGATTTGGGCAAATTCTTCCCTTCTGTTTCCTGGGCCTGCCAGGAAGTGACCCTCCTTCTTTACCTGTAAACTTAAAAACCCTGTAAGCCAGGCATCAGACTAGTTTCTCAGGAGGGCTTTGTAAGTATTGGTTCCATAAAGTCAATGTTATTTCATCACAAGTGTCTAGTCATATTTTATGTAAGTATCACTCTTGACCATGACATTCCAGGCAAGACCTTGGTTGTATAACCAATGTTTCCAATTATATACTATTTCTGTGTAATATCAAAACAAGCAGTATTAAGACCTTGATAAGTAGAAATGTTCTATGGACAGGTAGGGTGTTGACAATTTTATAGAATTCTCTAGGAACTTTCCATACTGCATAGCCTTGCTGAAATATTATTAATAGTTTACCGATACATATTTAATATAGAGAAGGCTAAGCATCTCTTCTGATTTGACAATGCTTCCTGTGCAACTCATCAATCAAATAAATCAATAGTTAGCTATCAAACCTCATAAACCTAATTATATTGAGCACCTTTCCAGGGTGAAAGAGCAAATCCGTTTTGATTTTCTAGGAGCCCACAGAAAGGCAATGAATAGTATGTGTGAAAAACATCAATTAAGATTCCATTTTGGGAAGACAAAAGTAACAAAAGGTATTAAGATAGGATCATATGTTACCAAGAAAAAATACTTAGATATCTGTTTAAACCAAAGTGATGAATATTTTTAAAAATAAACATAGGAGGTAAAGAACCTTTGGAGAAGGCAATGGCACCCCACTCCAGTACTCTTGCCTGGAAAATCCCATGGACGGAGGAGCCTGGTAGGCTGCAGTCCATGGGGTCGCTGAGTCAGACACGACTGAGCGACTTCACTTTCACTTTTCACTTTCATGCATTGGAGAAGGAAATGGCAACCCACTCCAGTGTTCTTGCCTGGAGAATCCCAGGGATGGCGGAGCCTGGTGGGCTGCAGTCTGTGGGGTCGCACAAAGTCAGACACGACTGAAGTGACTTAGCAGCAAAGAACCTTAGCTCTTTCCTAAGTGAGAAACCTTCGTTTTCTTAAATAACCAAGAATTTAATAAAACCAACACAAACAATAAAAGATTATCCTGTTAAGACACAGAATCTTTGCTGTCTTGACAGACTACATAAAAGATAAAGAATAATATCTTACACCAAGCTCACAAAGAACAGATTGGCAGTTGCCAGAAGCAAGGATTGGGAGTCAGAGAAATGGATGAAGGGGGTCAGAATATACAAACTTTCAGTTATTAAATAATTAAATGATAGGCATGTAGTGTATAGCATGGTGACTATAGTTAATACTGTATTGCACATTTGAAAGTTGCTAGGAGAGTAGATTTTAAGAGTCTTCATCGCAAGAAAAAAAGGTTTTGTAATGATGTATGGTGATGGGTGTTAGCTAGACTTCTTGTGATCACTTCACAATACATACAAATGTCAAATCATTATGCTGTATACCTAAAACTAACATAAAGTTATGTGTAAATTATGTCACAATAAAAAATAACTATTTTAAAAGAATATTTTACAACCTCTTATTAAGAGCAGACTAATGATCCAAGACAATTTTATCATCTTAACAGAAAGAAAATCAAATTCCAATCTTGTATCAGTATAATATTTTATGCTAAAGCTCTTTTTGAATATATTCTTTTAAAAACCCATCATATCTTGGCTAGCTTTAACCACAACAGATAAAATTCCTTTTCTGAAAATCTCCTGCAATTGTCTATATACATAAATTTTCCTTACACACTATCTTTTCAAAGTGGCAGTGATGAATCTGTTCATTAGTAGATTCAAATATCTATAATCTCAGTATAGCATATACAAATAAGAGAAAAGTATATAAATTAAATTATGTTAACTAATCATCTTCTCAGTATTTCATTTTACTCAAAAATTATCTAGATATCTAATGAACATCTATTAATTAGTTCAATTTAGTATCAGTACAAGATTTTAAATTACCTAAATCTTGGAAATTATGTTGAAGTTAAAATAATAAAAAACAAAATTGCTATTGAAATACAGTGTGTCAAAATAATGATATGATTTGGGTAAACACAATTTACTTCTCTCATAATCTTAAACATTTGATACAAGTAATTCTACCTTCATAAAATAAATAAGCCACACAGGTTTTCTGTATAGCACAGGGAATTAAAGTCAATATTTTTAATAACCTATAATAGAATATGATCTGAAAAAATAACTGAATCATTTTCTTGTATATCTGAAAGTAACATAATATTGTAATCAAATATACTTCAACTAAGAAAAAGAAGTAATACTAGCTTATCTGATCAGTAAGCTTGTATAATTTCAGGAAGATCAAACCCAAGTAGAATAACAATACATAGGTATATTATACTTAACACTGACAAATCAGAGAAGATATAATTTTTTGTTAAACCAAAAATGTAAAGCTAGTCTCATTTGCCAAAGATTTACCTAAATTATGTAAATTTGAATTCTTAATGCATTTCTGAGTTCATTTCTATAAGGAAATTTTACCTTTTTAAAATTTTTAATATATATATTTTATTGATGTATAGTTGACTTAAAATGTTTCAGGTGCACACAGCAAGGTGATTCAGTTTTATTTATATAAATATATATACGTATATAATTTTTCATATTATTTTCCATTATAATTCATTAGAAGATATTGACTATAGTTCTTGTGCTATACAGTAAACTTTTGTTGCTTATTGTGTATCATTTTTTTAAATTAGAAATCTAGCTTTCTATTCATACTATGTCAAACAGGCAGAATCAAAATGTTACAAAGTTTTTAGCTAGGCAAAAATTCATAAGCTTTGTATAATATATACATACTATTCATATATATGCATACAAAAGCTTTTATACTATGCTTGATAAAGGCTTGAGAAAGAACATTAAAATAAAGAAGAGATAGAGAAATTGGAAAACATAAACTAAATGAAATGGCAGCACTGAAAAAGTGAAACTAGATGAAAGTTAAAGATCATCATATAGTCCAACTGTTTTTAAACATGACTGCTCACTAGAAACATATATGGAGTTTTGGAGAAAGAAAGCAGTACCTGGACATTTGTAGTTTTCAAAACTTTCCAAGATAATTCTGATATGCATCTGGATTTTAAAAAGTGATTACAGGCTTTTCTATTAAATGGCAGTTTTAGTGATATACAATTCTATTATTTTCTGTTGACCAATCATGATACAGTGGTATTAAGTGAATAATAGCCACATAATCACAAAGAAAGTTATGATCAACCTAGATAGCATATTGAAAAGCAGAAACATTACTTTGTCAACAAAGGTCCGTCTAGTCAAGGCTATGGTTTTTCCAGTGGTCATGTATGGATGTGAGAGTTGGACTGTGAAGAAGGCTGAGTGCCGAAGAATTGATGCTTTTGAACTGTGGTGTTGGAGAAGACTCTTGAGAGTCCCTTGGACTGCAAGGAGATCCAACCAGTCCATTCTGAAGGAGATCAGCCCTGGGATTTCCTTGGAAGGAATGATACTAAAGCTGAAACTCCAGTACTTTGGCCACCTCATGCAAAGAGTTGACTCATTGGAAAAGACTCTGATGCTGGGAGGGATTGGGGGCAGGAGGACAAGGGGACGACAGAGGATGTGATGGCTGGATGGCATCACTGACTCAATGGACGTGAGTCTGTGTGAACTCCGGGAGTTGGTGATGGACAGGGAGGGGAGTTGGTGATGGACAGGGAGGCCTGGCGTGCTGCAGTTCATGGGGTCGCAAAGAGTCGGACATGACTGAGCGACTGAACTGAACTGAACTGAAATCACAATAGTAAAAGATGTTGATCGGTTTTCACAATTAACAGCCAGACAAAAAATAAAAGATAATTGCAATTGCAAGCCATAATGGAAAAGTGATTAACCTAACAATAAAAAATAATTACAAACAATTGGGGGGGGGTTCAGTAGAGTGATGTGGTAAGTGGAAGTGCATACATACACATGTTTTCATCCACCCAGCTAGTCTGTCTTTTGGTTGGTGCATTTAATCAATTTACATTTAAGGTAATTATCTATATGTATGATCCTATTATCATTTTCTTAATTGTTTTGGGTTTATTTTCTTTAGTTATGGCTTTTCTTTTTCTTATGCTTCCTGCCTACAGAAGTTCCTTCAGCATTTGTTGTAAAGCTGTTTTGGTGGTGCTGAATTCTCTTAACTTTTGCTTGTCTGAAAAGCTTTTGGTTTTTCCATCAAATCTGAACAAGAGTCTTTCTGGGTAGAATATTCTTGGTTATAGGTTCTTCTCTTTCATCACTTCAAATATGTTGTGCCATTTTTCTATAAGGAAACCAGTTTTATTTATTTATTTATTATTGATACTATCTAGAGGTAGGAATATATTATACACACAATAAGGGGTAAATTATATGAGTTACAGACACACAAACATGTAGACAAACACAAAGAAAGCATATAGCTTCAAATCTAAAATTCCAGCCAAAGATCAAGCATTAATACAGAAACATAAACCTTATCAGTTTAGGTATCCACTTTCTGGTGGACATGAAATTCTTCATTGACTTGGACTCAGCACAGTCAAAAAGACAAATAGAAAACACTAACAAACCAGATTTATATCACCTTTCACCCAACAGAGGCAAAATCTCTATAAATTAGTAATTCATTTACATAGATCTCAAAAGGTCAGAGCATGAATCCAAATGAAGCCACCACCAGAAATCAAACCACTAATCAAAAATAATCAAAATCAAATCTTCACAGTAGACAAGAAAGCAGAGCACAGGAAAAGGAATCAGACTCATCCTGTGTCTCAAATTGCCACTACTCAGGAACGGATTATCAAGGGGTCTAAGAAGCCTTTATATTTGGGTGGAGTAAATGAGGATGCAAGGTCTAATTTCATTTGGTCTTGGTACCAAACTTTGAAAGACAAAATGAACTAGACAGTTAAGGGGATTATTTTATTCAGGCTATTGTAATAGGGAGCACATTCATTAATGAGACACATCTCAAAGAAATAGAAGGAAATCTAGGTTTATGGAGGCAGGAAAACAAGGAAGTCATCAGTAGATCTTATGGGAGCTATCAAGAAGGATGGAGATAGGTCTCATATGAGTCATTAAGGAAGAGAAGGAGTAAATGTTATCTCAGATATTCAGGTGCAGTGTGGTCCTTTAAAGGTATATGAGAAAACAAAATGGTGGGGAGATTTCTCAACCATTTCTGCTTTGGGGAAACACAAAGTAAATTTCAGCATTGTCACTTTAAATCTCTGCAGCTTATTAAAATTAAATCATATAAATATGGATTACTTAGACTTACAATTTGATTTGTAATTATCATTGGATGTCTAAATCTATTTGTAATTATCATTGAATGTCCATATCTCTATCAGACTGGGAAGTGCCACCTAGTGTTAAACCACAAATCCCTTAATATCATGTCATGTACATAGTATAAGTTTAAGAAATACTATAAGCTTACCCATGGGCTAAACTCTTCAGTTTCTTCTGACGTCTTTAATTAGAAGTTGTGATCAATTTTGACCACTTTTCAGATTTTCAATTCCATAAATTGGCTGATAGTTTATTTTATTGTTAATAGAAACTACACTTTAATACATGTATATAGATATAGATATAATGCTAGAAAACCCCTATTTTGGTTTTATGGCAAAGAAAAACCAAAGTTATTGTCTCATAGTAGGAAATCATTATATGGAAACTTAAAATATAAGTTGGCAGGTCAGAGATGTATATATAGATTCTTCCTCCTTGAAATTACTAATATTGTGCTAAATTACTAGCAAGTATCTTTTCCAGCCAATTACTTTATAATTTGCCTGCTACCCAAGAAGAGAGTGTTTGTCCCCACTCCATAAACTTTAACAAATCATCTAAGATGAAATGCTGCCCTAAGAGGAGATCTCAGTCTTTTCAAAACTGGCAATTTACTCTGGTTCCTAATTACAGGACACCATTAAGTCCAGGAAAAGAAAAATGCTGAAGGGCATTTTTTCTACCTATATATATATCATTAAAATTAGTTGAATTAATTTTATTTTTAAAATAGTTTATTTGACAAATTTTCTTTATGTGTAAGAATAAAGGATGATGAAAAGTAAGAAAGTAGAAGGTCAAAGAAATGCAGAATGTAAGCTGCCAGTCCTTGAAGAAATAAGGATCCACATAACCAAAACTCTTCAATTATTTTCCAGCTCTTCAAATAGTAATTATCTTTGTGAAAATCTGTTTTATTATCAGTCCTCCAATTGACTCTACATGAATTAATTAATTCAATTTCTGATTTGTTTGATTGCAGAAAAATTAGTTTAATAACAATTTATTATTTTTAAAGTTCCCCAAGATGTTTTCAAGATAGATGAATTAGGAATTTACATTATATTATCTTAAATATAAATATATTTTATAAGCTTCAGTTGAATATAAAGATTTATAATAAAGCTCCATAGCATGAATATTTTATGTTAAAAATCTTTTCAAGATTTTAAATGATAAATTAAATGTAAGACTCATGTGTGGATACTGTTTTTTTAATGCATATGTACAATACATATTTTATACCTAGATTAGAATTTATCTTTTAGTAAGAAAATATACAATAGAGTGGTATTTTACTTCATTTTCTTTTTACTTATATGAGAAAATGTTCCCTAGGAATCTTCTTAGAGATGCTAGCCAATCTTAATGTGTTCTTTCAGGACATAATGGACAGCTTAAGGTAAGTCACAAAACTCCCAAGAACTTATCTTTTTCATGACTGTGATTTATGCCTTTGCATGAATAAACTTTGCCTTTGAAATTTCTGAGTGCATAGAGAGTTTTACCCCTCCCAACTAACCTAATGAGTTAATTTAAAATTTTCTCACCTCTTTGGCATAGTGGCCAGGATCCATAAATTTTGTGGTGATGTGATTTAATCCAATTAAAAGGTCCCTTCTTTCCTACTGTGAGGTAAGCTGCACCTCTTTTTTGTTCCAATTTTCTGGTATTCTTCCCAAAGGGTGCCAGCCCTAGATTAATTAACAACTTTGTAAGGCCTTCCTACACCAAAGTGACTTCAGGACAACATGCTGAGTCTTTCTAAGGTCAAAGGACTAAGATTTTCAATCTATTTTTTTGCCATATTGAAATGTTAACGTTTTATGTGGGTTTTTTTGCCTTGGCCATTAGACATAGGTTTGTACATGAAGATTATTAAAATGTGTCATGGAATACCTTTCCTAATATGCCACTAAACTTATTTAATAATATTGTGAGCCAATTTTGGTTTATAATGATGAAAGAGGGTCTTACCAGCAAGTTATAGGGCAGGATTTTATCTACACTAAGTTGTAGCTTTGATGATAAAAGTCTTTTAGCATTTGACAATTCAAGAATGTGGTTGTTAACAGTGATCAATTCATTCTAACTGAATGGAAGATACAGCTCTACAAAGCACAAGATTTAAACAGTTGCTAAGTCTCTGTTTCTTAGAAATGTATCACTTCAGTCATGTCCGACTCTGTGCGACCCCATAGACGGCAGCCCACCAGGCTCCCCCATCCCTGGGATTTTCCAGGCAAGAACACTGGAGTGGGTTGCTATTTCCTTCTCCAATGCATGAAAGTGAAAAGTGAAAGTGAAGTCGCTCAGTCGTGTCCGACTCCTAGCGACCCCATGGACTGCAGCCTACCAGGCTCCTCCATCCATGGGATTTTCCAGGCAAGAATACTGGAGTGGGTTGCCATTGCCTTCTCCGAGAAACGTATCATCTTCCCTAAAGTGATAGTCCTTAGACAAGGTTGAGGACTTCTTCAAGTCTTGTCAAGGGTGAGTGAGTGAGTGTGTGTGTGTGTGCTCAGTCGCTAAGTTGTGTCTGACTCTTTTGTGACCCCATGGACTGTCACCTGGCAGGCTCCTCAGTCCATGGGATTTCCCAGGCAAGAATACTAGAGTGGGTTGACGTTTCCGTCTCCAGGGGGTCATCCTGACCCAGGGATGGAACCCATGTCTCCTGCATTGGCAGGTGGATTCTTTACCACAGCACCACCTGAGAAGCCCTGTCAAGGCAAGGGTGAGAGTGCTGTATATAATTATCCACTACTCATAATGTTAAAGTTAATGGTTTATGTTTGTTTGATAATATTAAAAGATAATGTTCAGAAAAAGGTAAAATCACAACTCTGATATGGATATTAAAATGACCACATGGTAAAGATTTTCTCATGCGAGGGAATCAGACAGATGTTATAACTAGCTCAAAAGAAAAGCCAAAAAGCACAAATTTATATAGGGCAGTGATCCCCAACCTTTTTGGCACCAGGGACCGATTTCGTGGAAGACAATTTTTCCACTGACTGGGGGTGAGGATGTGGTTTCGGGATGATTCAAGGGCATTACATTTACTATGCACTTTATTTCTAATCTAATCCACTGCTAATCTGACAGGAGGTACTGGTCCTTGGCACAGAGGTTGGGGACCCTTGGTGTAGAGGAATTGAATTGCAAGTGAAGGCAAAACTAGTTTTTCCAGGGCTGAGGGTATGGATATGTGTGGTGAGGATGAGGATGTGATTTAAATCTCCATCACAGAGGCTAAAATGTATACATACATTAGTATCTATAGCTTAAAATCCTGTAAAATGGCTGAAAGGTAAGGAATAAAGCTAGAATCCAATAACCTAGAAGTATCTATAGTTTGCCACGGAAAGATAACTTTTCCTACAGTAACTTCCTGATCATATTTTCCTTTGATAATTTTCTTACTGGATTTATATATCATGCTCCATTTATTGGAGTTGGGAGTGAAAAGCAAGAATTACATATTCAATACTGGGCTCTAATCCCCTATGTTACATATTAAACCTATCCAAAAAAAGGAGAGCTATTTCCAGTGATTATGAAAATTCCTCAACAAATCTTTTTAAAAAGGATTAATATTATTAAGATATTATTGAGCAAAAGAAACATGACATAAAAGAACATATTCAACATGATTTCATTTTTACAGTTCTAAAAACAGGTGGAACTATTTTGTTTATGAATGTAATCCTATGAAATTTAATACAAAGACAGCTAAGGATATCAGTATCATAAAACCCACACATAAGAAAAGTCTATTTTTTTGAGAAGTTCTTATTTGAAAAAAATTTTTCTGAAGGTAAATTATTTTTTTTAAATAGTACATCAAACTGGAGTGGCATATTAACCCATATCCAGGTGCCATGGTTTAATTTCATGTTTTTATATTATTTTAGATCCCGTGCATGCCTGATGCTTCCTTGTTTATTTGTAGGGATAGAAGAGATGTTTTTTACCCAGTCAAGAAGTATTCTAATAGCTTCTTCTTTCCTCACACATTACATGCTACCATTGTAACAGAAATCATATAGTAACAGATGCACTCAAGCCTGGCCCTAAAGCTCTGTGCTATAGAGTTTTACTCCACAAAAAGCAGAGGCTTAGATTCAACTATAAAGATAAGAGTATTATCATGCACATTAAGAGAAGACCAGCTGCACTCTAGCTTTAAAACTCCCTGGATTCTGCGGAAGAATTGAGCCCAGTAGGTTAGCAACAACCTGACTTACTTAGAATTTCTCAATGGGGATGCTATTGGCATGTTTTGAGCAGGACAGTTCTTTAATATGAATCATCTGTGTTCTAAATATTGCATGATATTTAGCATCCTTGCCAGTTGGGCACAAAGTGCCAGTAACACCCAAGTCACTGTGACATCCAAAAACCTCCCACATGTTTCCAGTTGCCCTTGAGGGATGTGCTACCTCTGGTTGAAAATACTACCATCTATATAGCAGTTTTATTCACGATAGTCAAAAGGTGGAAGCAACCCAAATGTCCATCAGCAGATGAACAGATAAACAAAAAAGGCCACATACATACAATGGAATGTTATTCAGTTTTAAAATCAAAGGAAATTCTGATACAGACTTGGGATGAATCTTGAGGACATTACACTAAGTGAAATAAGCCAGTCACAAAAAGACAAATATAGTATGATGCCACTTATATGAGTTATCTAGAATACAGGCATGCCTCATTTTATTGCACTTCAAAAATATTGGGTTTTTTTCTTGGTTACAAATTGAAGGTTTGCAGCAACCTTGTATTGTCAGATGATGTTCAGCTTTTTTTAGTAATAAAGTGTTTTTAATTAAGGTATGTACACTGTTTTAGATGTAATGCTATTGAACACTCCAAAGACTACAATAGAGTGTAAACATAATTTTTATAGGCACTGGGAAACCAAAAAACTGTGTGACTTGCTTTATTGCAACATTTACTTTATTGCAGTGGTGTAGAACCAAACCTACAATATCTCCAAGATAGCCTTGTGGTCAAACTCACAGCCACAGAAAAGTAGAATGGTGGTTGTTAGGGGCTAGCAGAGGGGGAAATGAGGAGTTGTTTAATGATAAAGAGTTCCTGTTTAGCAAGATGATAAGGTTCCTGAGATTGGTTGCATGACAAAGTGAAGATAATTAACACTACTGAATTGTATACTTCAACTTCATTTAGATGATAAAATTTATGTTATGTGTGTTTTATCACAATTTAAAAAATACTACCACCAATCTGAAATTTTAAGGAAAACATTTTTGATACATATGATATTATATAGCATCATGTAATACATCACCAAAATAGTGACTTTTTATGAATAAATTATAACTTTAAAATCTGCAAAGGAAAATGATTTTTCATACTTTTCAATATTTGAGAAAAACTCTTTTAAATATATTCTTTACAGTAACAGTTCTCCACTTTCTGGAGTAGCCTGGAAAAATATTTCATAAAGCCCTAGGAGTTTTTGATACATAGAACTTTGGCCACCTGAATGCATCCATGGCTAGATCTGGACAAAAATGTGAAGTCATATTAAAATACATGTTAAAATACTATGCAGTCCATGGAATTATCCAAGCCAGAATGCTGGCCTGGGTAGCCGTTCCCTTCTCCATGAATCTTCCCAACCCAGGTATTGAACCCAGGCCTCCTGCATTACAGGCATATTCTTTAACAGCTAAGCCACCAGGGAAGTCCAAGAATACTGGAGTGGGTAGCCTATCCCTTCTCCAGCGGATCTTCCCAACCTATGAATTGAATCAGGGCGTCCTGCATTGCAGGTGGCTTCTTTACCAGCTGAGCTACCAGGGAAGCCCCAAATTAAAATCTATTAATAGAATTTTCAGAATTTAAAAGAATTATTAACAAGGTTTTACACACCAGAGAGCCTTGGATAATTTTTTTCATGCTTCAGGTCTTATCACAAGTTGTTCTATGTTCTTACAAGCCAGCTCTGCATGTGTCATATTGCTTGTATAGAAACATGCTGTGCTCAGTCGCTTCAGTTGTGTCTGACTCTTTGCCACCCTGTAGACTGTAGGCCGCCAGGCTCCTCTGTCCATGGGAATCTCCTGGCAAGAATACTGGAGTGGGTTCCCACGCCCACCTCCAGGGGATCTTCCCCACCCAGGGACTGAACCTGCATCCCCTAAGTTTCCTGCATTGCAGGCAGATTCTTTACCCCCTGAGCCATCAGGGAAGCCCAGAAACTTACTAAGGAGTGATCTTTCATTAGAATGGAACTTATTCCTCAATTCACGGTCAGGTCTCCCATATAGTATTTCATTTAACCAAATAATGTCAAATCTTGAGTTGTCTAGATGTCAGATTAAGAGGAAAACAGAGCATATTTAAAAAATAATATACCTGCCTCAAGGGATTCAAGTTTACTTCAGTGACATTAGCTTGTGTGCTCAGTCACTTCAGTTGTGTCTGACTCTCTTTGACCCCATGTACTGCAGCCCACCAGGCTCCTCTGTCCATGGGATTTTTCGGGAAAGAATACCACAGTGGGCTGCGATTTCCTCCTCCTGGGGATCTTCCCAACCCATGAATCAAACCCATGTCTCCTGTGTCTCCTGCATTGCAGATGGATTCTTTACCTGCTGAGCCATCAGGGAAACCCAAGATTAGGTTAACATTTAGGCTAAAAGCAAATTAAAAGCTCACCTAAGATGTCAGTGTCTGAGAAAGACCCAAGATAACCTCATAGTGTCCAATTTTGATATATGAACTTGGCCCTGTGCTGTGCCATGCCAAGTCGTGTCTGAGTCTGCAACCCTATGGACTGTAGCCTGCCAGGTTCCTCTGAATTTGGCGCTAACACAGTACTAAAATGTATACTAGGTTTTCTGAGGGAAAATTTTTATTTGATATATCTGGTTCCTATCCTCCACTGATGCCTAGACTATTCTTCTTCATATCTACCCTGATTCTTTGTTTTGCTATATTCCAATCTTTAAGGAAAATCCTTCCCTGGTGGCTCAGAAGGTAAAGCATCTGCCTACAATATGGGAGACACAGGTTCAATCCCTGGGTCAGGAAGATGCCCTGGAGAAGGAAACAGCAACCCACTCAGGTACTCTTGCCTGGAAAATCCAATGTATGGACAAGCCTGGTAGGCTACAGTCCACGGGGTCACAAAGAGTCAGACACGACTGAGCGACTTCACTCACTTATCTTCAAGGAGTGGTACAAAAATGCAGATGTAGGGGAAAGAGGGTTACGATCATAAATGTCGTTATTTATTTATAGGAAATCATTGAGTTAAAAACAGATAGCCAGTGCAGTGTCAAATTAAAAAACAAAACAAAACAAATGTGAACTTAGGTAAGGAGAGACTCTATTTGAAAAAGACTTGCAATAAGAGGAGGGCAACTATTGCAATAGGGAAAATATTGACCAAATGATCTGTAAGTATCTCAAATGGGAGGCACATGGCTTTTCTTTTATAGGGAGGAATAAACAAGTCTAGAAAGAACTGGGTATGGGGATATGGAATAAGCAGGAGGAACAATGATGTAGTTAAGCAGGAAACGTTTTTCTGGAGGTCAGCTGATTCCCTGAAAGGGACCATGAAGTGGAATGGGTTACACATTCAATGCTTGCTTAAGTTCAAAGGTGGGCCAAAGTTCAGGGGCCTCTGGAAGAAGGAGAGAGGCTTAACTAGAGTTTGGTTATGTCAAGTTAGTAGGTACTTGTCCATTTGTCAGTGGGGACAAACAGTTCAGCTGACCATTTATGAGACAAAGAGTGGGAAATTGGAGGGCCTGTGGCTGGTCCTGCTATGGGTAAACAAAGGGGGCATTTGGGGTCTTATCTAAGTCTTATGGAGAACAGTGGTTCTGTGTAGTAATTCTTTCTCAGAATTACTTAACTGTCACTGTTTTCCAAGAGCAGAGGGTTCAGGGAAAGCTCAATACTGTCAGTAACATAGAGGAATACACACAGATTGTTAAGCAAATCATTGGATTGAAGTCTTAGTTCTCCTACCAACTGGGAAATTTTCTAATAGTCTTTATGGGCTTAACTGTAGCAGATGTCACCCGTGGATTAAGTATTAATGTTCATTCCCTTAAAACGTGCTTTACCTTCACTTAAGGTGCTTGCTAGCCTCTGATTTTTGGTCCAATCTACTCTTGTAACTCTTTATCACATAGGCAAAGGTCTTTTCCTCATTCACAATTACACTCCTGAAATGTCAGCTGACAGTTCCTGCTGCTGCTGCTAAGTCGCTTCAGTCGTGTCCAACTCCATGCGACCCCATAGACGGCAGCCCACCAGGCTCCTCTGTTCCTGGGATTCTCCAGGCAAGAATACTGGAATGGGTTGCCATTTCCTTCTCCAACGCATGCATGCATGCTAAGTCGCCTCAGTCATGCCCGACTCTGTGCAACCCTATGGACAGCAGCCCACCAGGCTCCTCGATCCACAGGATTTTTCAGGCAAGAATACTGGAGTGGGCACAGTTCCTGCTAACTGGGCCTTATGGCAGAAAGTGAAGAATAACTAAAGAGCCTCTTGATGAAAGTGAAAAAGGAGAGTGAAAAAGTTGGCTTAAAGCTCAACATTCAGAAAACGAAGATCGTGGCATCTGGTCCCATCATTTCATGGCAAATAGATGGGGAAACAGTGGAAACAGTGTCAGACTTTATTTTTCTGGGCTCCAAAATCACTGCAGATGGTGACTGCAGCCATGAAATTAAAAGACGCTTACTCCTTGGAAGGTAAGTTATGACCAACCTAGACAGCATATTAAAAAGCAGAGATATTACTTTGCCAACAAAGGTCCATTTAGTCAAGGCTATGGTTTTTCCAGTGGTCATGTATGGATGTGAGAGTTGGACTATAAAGAAAGCTGAGCACTGAAGAATTGATGCTTTCGAACTGTGGTATGGGAAAAGACTCTTGAGAGTCCCCTGGACTGCAAGGAGATCCAACCAGTCCATCCTAAAGGAGATCAGTCCTGAGTGTTCATTGGAAGGACTGATGTTGAAGCTGAAACTCCAATATTTTGGCCACCTGATGCAAAGAACTGACTCATTGGAAAAGACCCTGATGCTGGGAAAGATTGAGGGTAGGAGGACAAGGGGACGACAGAGGATGAGATGGTTGAATGGCATCACTGACTTAACGGACATGGGTTTGGGTGGACTCCGGGAGTTGGTGATGGACAGGGAGGCCTGGTGTACTGCGGTTCATGGGGTCGCAAAGAGTCGGACACGGCTGAGCGACTGAACTGAACTGAACTGGTGTTGTTTATAACAATATAAATTGCATCCCAGATAATATAAATTGCATACTATAAATTGCAGCTGAAATAGATCAACCTCAGAAACATCAGTGTCGTGCTCAGGTGAATCTCCATCATTGTTACCTAACTTCCTCTTCCTTTTATTTCATATACTCTGGATGGATGGATCCTGCCTAATCTACCTATCTCTGGGCCTAATTGTCACTAAAGATAATAATACCTGCTCAGCTTAATTCCACAATTGTTGCAAGGATCAAATGAAAAGAACAGGAGATGCATTTTGATGGGCTAAATGTAGTTGCTACTCAGGCCTTTTATGGTATAATCTTCCTGGTTATCCTTTACACCTGAAAAAATCAACTCTCACATGTTCAAATTCTAAACTGCTGCTATGAAACCCAATCCAGATATCATTATTATAGATTATCAGTGTTTTGGCTTATAATTCTCACTTGTTTACTGTGCAGTGAAACTCTTAGAGGGCTGTAAACACCGATAGGACTGATTTTTTTTAATATTCATCCATTTATTCAATTATCATACTTTCACTGATTCTGAAGAGAAAAGCTCCTAGACACACAGGAGAGAATTGAGCTCAGTATGTCATTGGTTAGGGAAGAAACTGCAGTATTAGAGGTTTAATAATGAGACTTCACCATGTCCTCACCCACATGATGAGTTATGTAAAAATTTTTACATAGTATTTACATTACAGCACATAAAAGGAAGCACTGTAATGATTTTAGAGATGAAAATATCTAAGGCCATAATATATGTTATCATATGATACTTTTCAAACTTTAAAGTAAAAATTAGTTTGTTTTCTCTGCAGAACTGACAAAATTTCACTAATCAATATGTTGAGAACTTACTTCAGTGCTATAAATGCTCATAGTCCAGTATATCTTGGGTCACTGGGGCCCTTCCTTTTCTTTCCTATCAATAAGCACCAATATAGTTCTTAAACTTATTATTGGCAGGCACTACATTTTATGGAAGCCTGGTAATGAAGGGTAGCTGAATATGCCTACCCAAAGTATGTCACTTTGCCATATTATTATTTTGAAACAAAGACATTTGAGGAAAAGCAGATATAAGAAAAGCTCTCTGCCCTCCTTTTATTTGCCTAAAGCAAGACATAAATTTGTGAAGATGTCCTTTCTCCCTTCACTGCCAGGAAATACACAAGTTAATGACCAGAGACAACTCTAGACCTTTGTCAGCCCAGAGATAACATCAGAGGAATGCTTATAACAAACTTTGCTAAAACTAGCCCTTCTCTACCATTAGTTTTCCCATATATTTGCCTTCCAACAATTTGCCACCCTTAGAAGCTCAAAGTCCTTTTACTTTGTCTTGTCACATCTCTACAAAATTATTTTTCTTTGATAAGATGCTAAAGAAGCTCAAGTTCTAATGATCCAGTTGAGTTACTCATCACAGTGTATTACCACGTGTACATGTCTTGCATTCTTTTAAAAATTTCTGTGTGTTTTCCTTTGTTCATCTTTTTCAGGGCTCTAATTTTCAGGGCTCCAGCCAATGATCCTAAGATGAATAGAGGAAAAATACATTTTTTTCCTCCTCTATGGCAGAAAGAGAGCTCAGAAAAAAATGAAAAAAAAAATTACCTATCATGTGATCATGACATACTGGAGCACTTCTAGCTTTCACTACTGAATCAGCCACTCCAGGAAAATTCTTCTTTAGACTTCCCTAGATCTTGAATCATCAGCTCTTCCCAGAGGGCTTAGTCTCCCTCTTATTCCTACGAATCATGCATAGAACCTAGTGCTGGCTTCTCCCTATTCAACTCCATTCCAAGAAATGAGAAGGCATTTTGTTCTAAATTTTAATATGACCTTTTCTGTACTGTGACCAGGATGAAATAAAATTACACCTTCAAAAAGAGTAAAGGGAAAAGCAAATCCACTCCAAATGTCTCTCCTTACCCAGCATGGTTTCTATGGTTCATTATTACAATTGCTCCTTAAAAAAATGCTACCAACTCCCTTGGACTCTCTCACTGTCTTAATTACTCACTTGGCAGAGTGATCTCTAATCTTTGACTATTTTCACCCAAGCAGCTTAAAATTTCCAGGAAAAAAATAAAATCCACACAACTTTGCTGACCATTCCTATATTAAATGTATAACAGCAATTCAAGAAAGCCTAATACACTGAAGCTTATTAGATTTTTCTAGGGAGTTTATTTTCCCACTTTCCAAAATGGCCAGTTTACAGCTCCTTCATTCTCTTCAAATCTCCTACTCTCACCACCCACCACATTCTTGGCTGCTGAGTCTGCCTCCTACTTCATGAGTGAAAGGGAAGCAATCAGACGGTTATCTTTTTCATCCTCCACACTGATGGAACGTCTCAGTGTCTTCACTCTTTTTACAAGGCAACAGCACCTCTGCTCCCATCCAAAGCCATCACTTCCAGTTGAGCTCTGAGTGCCATCCTTTCTGCCTTCTCAAGATCAATTCCTCCAAGGTCAATCACATCAACATAAAAACACTTTCACATCTCCCTATTTATAAAATGGAAGAATTTTCTCTCTTATATCCTCCTCCAACGACTGAGCGACTTCACTTTCATTTTTCACTTTCCTGCATTGGAGAAGGAATTGGCAACCCACTCCAGTGGTCTTGCCTGGAGAATCCCAGGGACGGGGGAGCCTGGTGGGCTGCCGTCTATGGGGTCACATAGAGTCGGACACGACTGAAGTGACTTAGCAGCAGCAGCAACCAACACTCATTTCCTCTGCTCTTCTTCACATAAAGACTTTTCAAACACATTGTGATTTTGGATGCCTCCACTTTCTCACCGCCCATCCCGCCATCTCATCAAGACTACATTGGTCAAGGCTAACAGCTTCCATATTACTTTATCCAAAGGTTGTCATCTTATTCAACTTCTTCAAATTTCTTAACTCTACTGACCTTCAATCCTTCTTAAAAAACTTTCCTCTCTGGAATCCAGACTATTAACTTTGTATCATTGTTTAATATGTCATGTTTGTTTGCTTCTCACGCCTTTTCTGTTCTTACCCATTCTTTCAGTTCAGTTCAGTTCAGTCACTCAGTCGTGTCCGACTCTTTGCGACCCCATGAATCACAGCATACCAGGCCTCCCTGTCCATCACCAACTCCCAGAGTTCACTCAGACTCACGTCCATTGAGTCAGTGATGCCATCCAGCCATCTCATCCTCTGTCATCCCCTTCTCCTCCTGCCCCCAATCCCTCCCAGAATCAGAGTCTTTTCCAATAAGTCAACTCTTCTCATGAGGTGGCCAAAGTACTGGAGTTTCAGCTTTAGCATCATTCCTTCCAAAGAAATCCCAAGGCTGATCTTCAGAATGGACTGGTTGGATCTCCTTGCAGTCCAAGGGACTCTCAAGAGTCTTCTCCAACACCACAGTTCAAAGGCATCAATTCTTCGGCGCTCAGCTTTCTTCACAATCCAACTCTCACATCCATACATGACCACAGGAAAAACCATAGCCTTGACTAGATGGACCTTTGTTGGCAAAGTAATGTCTCTGCTTTTCAATATGCTATCTAGGTTGGTCATAACTTTTCTTCCAAGGATTAAGTGTCTTTTAATTTCATGGCTGCAGTCACCATCTGCAGTGATTTTGGAGCCCAAAAAAATAAAGTCTGACACTGTTTCCCCATATATTTCCCATGAAGTGATGGGACTGGATGCCATGATCTTTGTTTTCTGAATGTTGAGTTTTAAGCCAACTTTTTCACTCTCCTTTTTCACCTTCATCAAGAGGCTTTTTAGTTCCTCTTCACTTTTTGCCAAAAGGGTGGTCTCATCTGCATATCTGGTTATTGATATTTCTCCCAGCAATCTTGATTCCAGCTTGCCTCCACATAATGGAGTGCTCCAGAGCACAGCCTATCTACTCTCTCCTTCTAGAGCAGTGGTTCTCAAGCCTGGCTGCTCCTTCAAATAACTTCAAGAGATTTTAAAAATATGGTACAGGGACTATCTCCACAGAGTCTAATTTAGTTGGCTTGAGACAAAGCATGGGTTTTTTTTTTTTTTTTCTCTATATTTGTTTATTTTTTATATAAATTTATTTATTTTAATTGAAGGTTAATTACTTTACAATATTGTATTGGTTTTGCCATACATCAACATGAATCCGCCACAGGTATGGAACACGTGGGTTCTATATTTTTAAATATCTTCTTGATGCAGGATACAGGATGCTTGGGGCTGGTGCACTGGGATGACCCAGAGGGAAGGTATGGGGAGGGAGGTGGAAGGGGGGTTCAGGATTGGGAATACGTGTACACCTGTGGCGTATTCATGTTGATGTATGGCAAAACCAATACAATATTGTAATTAGCCTCTAAATAAAATAAATAAATTTAAAAAAAGAAATATAAAAAAAAATCTTCCTAGATGAGTCAATAGCACAATCGGGATTGAGGAACACTATCCTAAAAAATATTGGGGCTCATAGCTTTAAACATCAATTATATGCTGATGATTCCAAATAGACACCACCAGCTCAGACCTTTCCCTTGAGCTTTAGACTCCAGCTACCTATTTGATATTTCCACTTAGACATATCCACAAGCATCTTCAAAGAAGCACATTCAAAATGGAATTTGATGTCTTACTTATCTTCAATCCTGCTGCTGCTGCTAAGTCGCTTCAGTCGTGCCCGACTCTGTGCAACCTGAGATGGCAGCCCACCAGGCTCCCCCATCCCTGGGATTCTCCAGGCAAGAACACTGGAGTGGGTTGCTGTTTCCTTCAATGGATGAAAGTGAAAAGTGAAAGTGAAGTCCCTCAGTCGTGTCCGACTCGTAGCGACCCCATGGACTGCAGCCTACCAGTCTTCAATCCTACACAGCTAATAAATCGAGTATTACTGACCTCCTACCCAAAAGATATCTTGAATGTATCCTTTCCTTTCCATTTCCACTACCATTTCCCTACTTTAAGGTGCCCTGACTTCATGCCTTGACTACCACCACAGACTTTCAACTGGCCTAGCTCCCATATCCCACTTCTCTCCATTCTCCATACAGCAAGTAGACTCTATTAATGTCAATCAAATCAGGTATCTCTTTTGTTTTAATGTCCTCTAATTGCTTTGTATTGCTCTGACAATGAAATACAAAGTTCTTAACTATGGTTTAACAAGGCCCTATATGATATACTCCAAGTTGATTCCCAAAGCAACTTTTATATACCATTTTTAGTTACTCACTACAATCCAACTCTACTACCTTCTGTTCTCCAAGCATATCATGAGTTTTCTTGTCTGAAGACCTTTGTACTTGCTGTTATCTCTGATCTCTAATTTGCCCCTTCCTTTGAACCTCATCTGTCTACAGTGAGGTAACATGTCATTTCCTCAAAAATAACAATGATTGATAACACTGTTTCTGCATCAAACTACATAGGTTAAAATCTCATCTTCATACTTTCTTAATAGTGTAGCTTCAAAGAGTGAAGTAAACAATGTGTCTCAGGATCTGCATATTTAAAATTGTGATGATAACAGTACCTGTACCATTAGCTTGTGAAATAGCCTCATCTGTGTGATGGTCACCAGAGAAGTATTTGGTACATGATAAGTATTCAATAAATGTTAAGTACTATAATTTATATCTTATATAAAGTGTAATACCTAGTATATAAGGTATCTATTCTATTCCCGTTTTCTTCACTTCAAAAAACTTTTCATCTCCATTTTCTTAATTAATTCTTTAAGTAATTTTATGTTTATAAGTTTTTCTTTTCTATCTTCCCAAACCACACCTACCACTAACTCAGGCCCTGCTAGATCTTAAGTTCCATGAAGGCAGGAATCTTATCTGATTACACAGAACATACAACAAGAACCAGCACTAACTATGCACAACATAGATAACAACTTGGCACAGAGTATGCACTTAGTAAATATTTATTAAATGAATGGTTGGTATAAATAGAGCATATTTTTAATTCATGTTCTTTTTAAGGGAGGGTTGTATAGGAATACAAATCTGTAAACATCAGTAAATATATTCTAAAGACAAATAACTAGTTTGTTGAGTATAAATCTGACTGCCTACCTATTTCTAAGGCAAGACTTTCAATTACTCAGAAGTGGCATATGACATATTACCACCACAGGAAAAAAAATCAGTTTTTCAAGAACTTGTTATACATTTTCCACAAACATGGTAAAACCAATTGTACTTTATTTAAAGGCCACTGTGTTAAAATAAATTTAATTTTTGGTAGTCAAAAGGAAATATTATAAAGTAATATTTTTATATAAAAGTTGTGAGGTCAATTCATTTTGGAAACAAATACGTTCATGCAATCCACAATAATTTCATTGGAAGAGAATGACCTATAGCTTTTGTTGTTTACAATATCAAGACAAATACATTCTTTAAATTTCTTCATAAGTCATTTTTTAAAAATAATGTCAATTTATCTTGATTACTACTTCACCATAGAAACCATATTTTCTGCTTAGAAAGGATATGAACAGTATAAGGCAAGTTCAAAGACTCTCAAATGAATAGAGAATCAGTAACATTGAAGGAGGTGCACATTTCAAAATGAGTTTTCAAGAAATGCCATATTCTTCACTGTATTCTCACCAGTTTGAGTGGATTCTGAAAAATCACATGGGAATTTCAAAAACAAACGTCCCTTTTATTACCTAGTAAAAACCCCATAGGTTCATTCCAAAACATCATTCTATATTTTTATTGAACTTGAAAAAGTGAAATGAAAGAATACAAATTTCTTTGTTGCTGTGCTATTATTTCAGACCTAGGTTTATAAATTGTCACCACACCTCAGCAGTAGGACTAATGAATCTCTGCTCTCCTCAGTTCACTCTCTGTGAAATCAGGTTGAATGGAGAAGTAGTCTGAATTGCTCATTTATTTGAATCACGATAGGTGCCTAAGAAAATCCTAAGTAAAGGTAGGTTGATGCATAGGTTTTCTGTTCCCATACTGTTTTCTTAGACACCCAGTGCTACAGTAATTTCTGCCAAGAGGAAAGTGCAAAAAGAGTTTGAATCATATTGTAGATTTAATTTCATTTCAAGGACTTGGATCTCACCGAAAACCATACAGTCTTACCTTACCATTAGTTTTCTATTTCTAATGATTTGTGAAAGATGAATTACCCACTTTGTACACATATGAAATGATTCTCTTTATGAAAATTGTTTTTAAAAGCTTTTCGGACACCAGACTTTACTGCAATAGATTGATGACAATTGGGAAGAGACTAGTTCACACAATTTGAGGTATTAATTGTCCAACAGTAACAAATACATGTTATTTTCAAACAACTCATATGTTAGAATAATTTATGAATGGGTTACCTTTTTAAACAGTGTGTTGAGAAGAAAAATAGCATTTTAAACAATTAAAACTTTTATAATTATATATAAAATATTTGCAGGAGAATATATCATTCACCTGATTCTAAATATAGTTGATACTTGCACAACACAGGTTTGAATTGTTGGGGTCTACTTATACACAGATTTTTTTCACTAAGTATGTTTGGCTGAATCTGCAAATGTGGAACTGCAGGTATGGACAGCGACCTACAGTGTTCTACACCCCGAGTCCACACGCTATTCAAGGGGCAACTGTAATAAGTTAACTAACAAGTTCCTCTCCAACCTCTCCCCCCTTGGTCCATCTATTATTTGGTAACTGTATACTTGAATATCAATATTAAAATGCATACATGCATGCTCATTTGCTAAGTTGTGTCTGACTCTTTTGTGACCCCATGAACTGTAGCCTGCCAAGTTCCTCCATCCATGGGATTTTCCAGGCAAGAATATTGGAGTGGGTTGCCATTTCCTCCTCCAGGGGATCTTTCTGACCCAGGGATCAAGGTCACATCTCCTGCATTGGCGGGTGGGTTCTTTACCACTGAGACACCTGGGAACCCCATCAATACTAAAATAGCAGACGTTAATCCATAGCAGGCTTTACATGTGAGCAGACTTAATGGAAAGATGCCAAAAGACATTCTGCCTCCAAAGATACTACCCATTTTACCTTGTCTGAAGTGGGAATTATTGATCATTTAATTGAGCACCATCTATAGAAGAACTTATTTACCTCCATATACTGCCCTTTGGAATCATGATGATTTATTACTTAAACAAAAGTACATTTCTCAAATTAATTAATTTGAAAACCCCGGGAACCAATCCAAAAGATGTGATACAAGAACAGAGAAGTTTCCATGCATCATGTGAATAGCATGTAGGAAGTTTCACTTGTTATTGGTTTAAATAGAGTTCTGGTTCAAGAAAGAAAACAGAATGGAACATTCCAGACCATGCTGGAATTTAGAGGTTTACAAGAGTCATTTCTTTGACCTAATTATAAAAGTCAGTTACCCAATACATAGTAGGAACAAGTGTACATGCAGGAAGGAGGAAACAACACAGGACAGAAAGCCTGGGTGGGAGGAGGGAATAAAAAGAAGCTAGCTGGCAGAGTCCAGAAAGAGCTGTTTCTCTAAAAGGCTAGAAAAAGTAGAAATCCTGGTGACACTGAATTTCAGCCACTCTACTTTTGAATATTTGGGTATGCATCTCCTGCTCAGGAGAAGAATTTTGAGAAGGACAAAGCTATTCAGAGAATTTTATAAATAAAGCTAAAATAGTGTTTCCCACCATTTAGAATGTGGGCTTTTGGATGGCTTTGAGTTATCTCCCCAATAACTGAATCCTAAAATCTATACCATATCACTTGGGAAGCTGTGAACAATTTTGATATTAAGAACAAAAATCTGCACAATAACCCTGTATGTGAGACAGCAAAAGAGACACAGATGTATAGAACAGTCTTTTGGACTCTGTGGGAGAGGGGGGAGGATGATTTGGGAGAATGGCATTAAAACATGTATAATATCATATAAAAAATAAAAATAAAAAGTTTAAATTAAAAAAATAAAAATAAAAACAAATAAGCAAACAAAATAGTCTTAATCCATATGCATATAATACATATGCATAAAATGCTATATTATAACCTATTGTTTTAAGCTTTATAAAATATTAGTGTTTGATATAATCTATTATGATTTTTATCAGTAAATATTTCTTTAAGATTCATAAAAAACAAAAAATTTCAGAAAGCAATTGCCATGGTTGACAATCAAACAGTAGATCCCAATCCATAAGTTCTGTTCTCAAAATCCAAGCCTAAGGGTACTGCATATCTAACACACAGTAGCAGAGTGCTTTTTTCTTAGAAGCCAAAAAGAGGATTTTTAAGGGAACACGGCAAAAATAAAGGCTGGGTTGATGTGCTTGTACATACACAGTAGAATAGGCGCTACAGATAATTGAGTTGATGGCCCAGAGACACAATAATATCTTGAAGAAAGTCAATGTATTTGTTTGCAGTGGCTAAAAAAATCAAACTGTACCTTTGTTATGGGTAGAATCATGTCTTTCCACAAGAGATGTTGAAGTTATCACTCCAATTGCCTCAGAATGTGACCTTATTTAGAAATAGGGTCATCGAGGATACATTTAGCTATGATGATACTAGAATAGGGTAGGTCCCTAATCAAATATAACTGTCCTTGTAAGAAAATGTTATCTGGGGACTTCCCTGTTGAAAAGACGCTTGCTCCTTGAAAGAAAAGCTATGACCAACCTAGATAGCATATTAAAAAGTAGATACATTACTTTGCTGACAAAGGTCTGTCTAGTCAAAACTATGGTTTTTCCATTAGTCATATATGGATTTGAGCGTTGGACTATAAAGAAAGCTGAGCCACGGGTGTACACGTGCTCCCCATCCTGAACGCCCCTCCCACCTCCCTCCCCGTACCATCCCTCTGGGTCATCCCAGTGCACCAGCCCCAAGCCCTGCATATAGCCTCCAATTAAAATAAATAAATTTAAATTTAAAAAAAGAGAAAGCTGAGCACCGAAGAATTGATGCTTTTGAACTGTGGTGTTGGAGAGTCCCTTGGACTGCAAGGAGATCAAACCAGTCAATCCTAAAGGAAATCAGTCCTGAATATTCATTGGAAGGACTGATGTTGATTCTGAAGCTCTAATACTTTGGCCACCTGATGTGAAGAACTGACTCCTTGGAAAAGACTCTGATGCTGGGAAAGATTGAAGGTTGGAGGAGAAGGGGATGACAGAGGATGAGATGACTGGATGGCATCACCGACTAGATGAACATGAGTTTGAACAAGCTCTGGGAGTTGTTGATGGACAGGGAAGCCTGCCGTGCTGCAATCCATGGAGTTGCAAAGAGTCGGACACAATTGAGCGACTGAACTGAACTAAACTGAACTGTTGGTCTAGTGGCTAAGACTCTACACTCCCAATAAGGACCTGGGTTAGATCCCTGGTCAGGGAACTAGATCCTGCATGCAGCAACTAAGCACGTACAATGTAACGAAGACGCAGAGCAACAAAATAAGAAAAGAAAATAAATTTTAAAAGAAAAAAATAAAACATCATCTGAAGACAAGAGATCAATAGGGAATAAACCCATGTAACAACACAGGCAGAGATTGGAGCTATGCAGGTACAAACCAAGGAATGCCAAGGACTGTCAGCACCCCCAGGAGGTAGGGAGATGGGAGGAATGATTCTCTCCTGCAGGTTTCAGACACAACATGGCCCTGTTAACATGTTAATTTCAGACTTCTGGCCTCCAGAGCTGTGAAACAATAAATTGATCCTGTTCTAAGCCACCCCAGTGTGTGGTTCTTTGTTAAGGGAGCCCTAGGAAAGGAAAGCAGCCTCCTATGCTGGAGAAGTCTTTAGGCCCTCGGCTCCAAGTACCTTAGTTTGTCTTCCAGATCCTGTTCACAGTGTGCTTGAGGCTCTAAGAGAATTAAAAGTTTCAGGAAGTTATCTTAAGTCATCATTTTCTAGGTAGTCTTGTCTTGCCTAACTCCCATTATGCTCCAAAAATTCCTCTCTACCTCTGGGTCCTGAACTCATGATGTTCCTTCATACTTTTCACCTTCGTGCGTATTCATCCCTCTAAACAAAATGCCCTCTGCATCCACCTAGGTCTCCCTTTCCCAATCTTACCACAAAAAAGTCTTCCCTTAAGGCTCCTTTCTTCATAGCATTTGTTGAATGAATGAATGAATTTATTCCATCAAAATCTACAGTACAAAATATAAGCAATACAAAAAATAGTTGAAAATAGTTGAAGATTGTAAACATATTAGGAAGCCTCATACAATTTTCCTGTCATTATTTAAGTAAAAAATAAGTAAGCTGTAAAATATTAAACTATCTTGTTGAGGAAAAAAAAATCTATGGTATTTACATAGAAAGCCTCATAGTTAAATATTCACTGTTTATGATACAACAAAATTAGATATAAATTGGAAGGTGACTAAAATAAATACTTGGAATTTAAGAAAAAATGGAAAGGAAAAACATAAATTAAAAAACTATCTTAAGGGCAAAGAAAACACACCATATAAAAATAAATGGGAGGCATCTAAATTTGTAATCTCTTTCTCTATGTGTATATGTAAATACACAGGTATGTATATCCTTAATATCCTTAAATGCTTTTGTTATTATTAAATTTCAATAATATTCCATTATTATTGAAAAATAATTTTTAAAGGACGATTAATACTCATGGAAAGAAACTAAAAACAAAAAGGAAACACAAGGAAAAGGAAATTATCACAGATAAAATATAGTTAAGAGCTTAAATTAATTAAAAACATTAAGGATAAAGAAATTTAGAAAAGCAGGATATTAAAAAAAGATTTACTTTTTGTCTTATAAGTCTACATAGGGAAATCATAGAAAATCATTGTATGTAAATTTAAGAATAAGAATTGGTGATGTAACAAGCATCAGTTCAGTTCAGTCGCTCAGTCCTGTCTGACTCTGCGACTCCATGAATCGCAGCACGCCAGGCCTCCCTGTCCATCACCAACTCCCGGAGTTCACTCAGACTCACGTCCATCAAGTCAGTGATGCCATCCAGCCATCTCATCCTCTGTCGTCCCCTTCTCCTCCTGCCCCCAATCCCTCCCAGCATCAGAGTCTTTTCCAATAAGTCAACTCTTTGCATGAGGTGGCCAAAGTACTGGAGTTTCAGCTTTAGCATCAGTCCTTCCAAAGAAATCCCAGGGCTGATCTCCTTGCAGTCCAAGGGACTCTCAAGAGTCTTCTCCAACACCACAGTTCAAAGGCATCAATTCTTCGGCGCTCAGCTTTCTTCACAGTTCAACTCTCACATCCATACATGACCACAGGAAAAACCATAGCCTTGACTAGACAGACCTTTGTTGGCAAAGTAGTACCTCTGCTTTTGAATATGCTATCTAGGTTGGTCATAACTTTTCTTCCAAGGAGTAAGCGTCTTTTAATTTCATGGCTGCAGTCACCATCTGCAGTGATTTTGGAGCCCAAAAAAATAAAGTCTGACACTGTTTCCACTGTTTCCCCATCTATTTGCCATGAAGTGATGGGACCAGGTGCCATAATCTTTGTTTTCTGAATGTTGAGCTTTAAGCCAACTTTTTCACTCTCCACTTTCACTTTCATCAGAGGCCTTTTAGTTCCTCTTCACTTTTTGCCATAAGGGTGGTGTCATCTGCATATCTGAGGTTATTGATATTTCTCCTGGCAATCTTGATTCCAGCTTGTGCTTCCTCCAGCCCAGCGTTTCTCAGAATGTACTCTGCATATAAGTTAAATAAGCAGAGTGACAATATACAGCTTTGACGTACTCCTTTTCCTATTTGGAACCAGTCTGTTGTTCCATGTCCAGTTCTAACTGTTGCTTCCTGACCTGCATATAGGTACATGATAATTAAAATAATGATAATTTTATAACACATATAGTTCTATGGCACCAACTTTGAAAATCTAGAGGAAGTCAAAAAATCTTTAAAAAAGGAAAAATAATAATAAGATAAAATTATTTTTACAATAACACAAAGAATTCATTTGTCTTTTTCACTCTGCTTCTGTTATGAACATACAGGAGATTTTGCGGCAGACTGCAGAGGCCACATGACATATTTTATTACAACAGACTGAGTGCAGAAGCACAGGTGAGAATAAAGCTGTTTCCTATTCCCTAGACCTTAAAGTAATTTGCAAATATATGAAGCAAAACCAGTCCCAAATTGGTTTTGTTTTATAATTTTTTCATAAAAGGTATGTCATTTACATGAACTTGCATTGGGTTCATTAGTGTTATTTTTAACACTGTTTAAAACTTTCTGGTTCAGTTTTTAACATGGATAATATTGATGGATATAACCTACATAAACAAAAATTCTTTGGGCAGTCTTAATTTTTAAGAATGTGGCAGATTCATTTTGATATTTGGCAAAACTAATACAATTATGTAAAGTTTAAAAATAAAATAAAATTAGAAAAAAAAAAAAAAGAATGTAGATAGACCCTGTGACTAAAATATTTGAGAACTGTTGGGGTAGAATTTTGTTTCCAAATGTTTGAGAAATGTAGTTTTAAAATCATTATTTGCAGACAACAGCAAACCATACTAAGTTATTCACTTTCAACCATATTGGTCATTTCTTTTTCACTGAAATGCTTCCTCTAGGAGTGCTTGGAAATAGTGTGTCTGAGTAATAAGTGTATGAACATTTTCTTCCCATTTTTTATACTTTTAAATTTATATATTTCAGTGGAGGTAAAATTCTAGGTTCAGTTTTTTTCTTGAACTTTTTATTATTGTCTCCTTTCACCTACCATTTTTCTTGTAAAGTTTGATATCAACCTAAATCTTGATTCTTTAAAAACTTACACTGTAACAACTTAGAACTGAAAAAAGTGGTCTTAATATTTTGAAAATATGGAGATAATTATGTATATGTAAAATATGGAGAGGAAACACAAAGTTATTACAAGTTTTGTCTCCAGCTGGGATGAGTATGTGAATTTTCATATTTTCTTAAGCTTTTCTGTATTCCAAATTTATGAACATAAATTTCTTTTATAATCAGAAAAAGTCAATTTCTCTACAACCTCCCTGAATAGGGGCAGGAAAAGGGAAGAGGAGGAAACAAGCATGATTTACTGGGTAGCTACCATGTATCACATGCTCTCTACTGGATCCTTTTAAATTTTACATCATTTGTTCATCACGTAAACATTGTGAAACAGGCCTTACTAATCGACAGCACTGTCATTTTGTACTTGGGATTTTGTAGGTTTTTGATACAAAGTATGTATTTTCCCTTTCACCCACAAAATGAAAAATCTAATTTTGGAACTTTTTTTATAACAGGTTTTTAGAAATCATTATTCGGATAATGATAATTTTAGAGATTGTGTTCCCTGCTTTGCACTTCTCTTAATGTAACACTATTGTTTCCAGTGAATCATGATAATGTATATTCATATCCCAAAATGGAAATTTTAAAATACTTTGAAAATGACAAGAATGGAACTGTTAAACATCATTTTGTGTCCCTTAACCTATAACTGTCATTGTGTAACTAAAAGGAAAAAGAATCAGAAAAAAAAAAGATCTATAACCTCACAAATATAAGTAGAACTTTATCAAATTATTTTTAAAAACAGCAAAGAGTGGCAAAATGGGGGAGGGCTGTTAAGCTTTCAGTCTGCAGTTATGGACCATATTTATGTTGGTTTATATATATAGGATCATAAGATTGACAAAGAAAAGTGATTACAGCAGCAAAAATACAGAGAAAACTTCTCACATGTCAAAGCAAACTTAGGAAATTAGCAGCTCATAAGACAGAAATGAAGGTTGGTAGAATCTTGAAGAGCAATCTTTACATGATAATTAGGCAGTGAAATACATACAGAAGAGGAACACAATCAGAAAATAAATCTTCACTCAAGTGTCAATGTATATTGCACATTACTAAAGAAAGTACAGGGAAAAGAATAATTTCTTGGAGTAAAATTGAGCGGCCTTAAATCCAGAGCTCATGTTCTATTCCTGCTAGGAACCTGAGTCATTGTTTTATTGCAAGCAAGTAAGTCATTTTGCTTCTCTTTGCCTCAAATTACTCATCTATAAAAAGCTATAGTTCCAGCATTCTTACAGGCCATCCCATCACGCCTCTTCTTTATCCACAGAGTGCCGGATATCTACCCGGGAAGCAAATTTAGGAATTAATTCAGAAATAAAAGCTCCAACTCCGAAACATAAAAATAAAGATGGAACATAATGAACAAGCAAACTCTGAAAGTTCTCAGTTGTATATTTCATTTTAGTTCATGGATATGACTGACATAACCTTTAAAAAGTGTTATTTGCTGTTCAAATTTAATATCACTTATGTTGAAACTAGACTATAAATATAAAGAGAGCCCACATTATCATCATTGTACCCTAGGGAAAACTATTATATATTTGGTTCTAATGAAATTCATAATTTTGTTTTTGTTATTATTATTTTACAAAGAGCAATGAATCCTAGTCTGGTACATGTAAACTCAAGCCTTTTTCTTCAAGTTGTGCTTTTTATCAATGGATAAAAAGATTTTTAATATAATGGGAATAACTATTCATTCAGAAAAAGAAGTACAAATCAAAACCACAATGAGATATCACCTCACACCTTTTAGTATAGCTATTATCAAAAAAAAAAAATTAAGTGTTGGCAAGGATGTGGAGACATTGGAATCTTTGTAGACTATTGTAGAATGTAAAATGGTGTAGCCTCTATGGAAAACAGCATAGAGGCTCCTTTAAAAAAATAAAGATAACCACTTTACAATACATGTAAGTCGTTATGCTATATACCTTAAACTTATACAGTGCTGAATGTCAATTATATCACAAAAAACTGAAATAAAAAAGCAATTCCAAGTTCTCTTTAAAAAAATAAAATACAAGGGAAAAAAAGAGAAGGGAGAGAACCTGAAAATAGTAACTAATCACAATACTTTATTTGGACTCTGATTCAAACAAAATGCAAACCAAAATCATTTTTCATAGCATCTGTGTTAGATTAATTACATTAGTAAGCTCAATGAATGGCTTTCCTGAATTAAAAGAATTTTAAAATAGGAATATCATACGATCCAATGATCTGCCTTCTGGGCATATTTCCAAAAGAATTGAAATCATGATCTCGAAGAGATACCTGCACTCCCAAGTTCACTGCAGCATTATTCACAACAGCCAAGATATGGAAACAACTCAGGTGCTCATCAGTGGATAAACGGATGAAGAAACTGTGATATATGTATATATACACACACAAATTGGAGAAGAAAATGGCAACCCATTCCAGTATCCTTGCCTGGAAAATTCCATGAACAGAGGACCTTGGTAGGCTACAAGTCCTTGGGGTCGCACAGAGTTGGACATGACTGAACATGCATGCACGGCACACACATGAAGTATGATACATATACCTATATATATGTATGTGTGTCTCTGTGTGTGTGTGTGTGTGTGTGTATCGGAGAAGGCAATGGCACCCCACTCCAGTACTCTTGCCTGGAAAATCCCATGGACGGAGGAGCCTTGTAGGTTGCAGTCCATGGGGTCACTAAGAGTTGGACACGACTGAGTGACTTCACTTTCACTTTTCACTTTCATGCACTGGAGAAGGAAATGGCAACCCACTCCAGTGTTCTTGCCTGGAGAATCCCAGGACAGGGGAGCCTGGTGGGCTGCCGTCTATGGGGTCACACAGAGTCAGAAACGACTGAGGTGACTTAGCAGCATATATATATATATAAACATTATTCAGCCTTTAAAAAAAAAAAAAGAAGAAGGAAATCCTGCCATATGGGAAAACATATGAACCAGGAGGACACTGTGCTAAATGAAATAAGCCTGTCACAGAAGGACAAATACTGCATGATTCCACTCACATGGGATATCTTAAAAAGCCAAGCTCTTAGAAAGAAAGAACAGAATGGTAGTTGCCAAGGACTGAGGCGGGGTCAATGGGGAGTTACGCGTGTATGAAGTTTCAGTTATACAAGGTGATTAAGTTCTAGAAATCTGTTATATAATGTATTGTCTAGAATTGATAATATTGTATTGAACACTTAAAAATTAGTTAAGAGGGTAGATCTCATGTTAAATATTCTTACCACAATGAAAAGCACACACAAAATGATGCTGGAAGGAATTACTCCCTAGCATTGTTAAATTTATTAAAAGACTAAATAATAAAGTGAAACTACTTCTGGACTTATTTTCCCTACTCTCATTGTCAGGAAGATGGCAATGACCAGATTGCACTTGGATGCAACATACCAAGGATGGAACCTCCCAAATAGCTCTAGATCACTCACTTCCAAATGGTTCTGTATGAAAGAGATTATCACCTTTTTTCTTTGTGTGGGGGAAAAAAATGGTAAGAAAATAACTACATCAAAAAGGCTGAACAGTGAAAGGATAATTGGAGAGCCATAAAGTTTGGTTTCCTCAAAGATCTACTGGTAAAGAGTTACTAGACAAATCTACTCACATAGACTTTGAGTTCCTTATCTGTACAAGGAAAGCACTGGCAATGTTGGTCATTTGCAGTCTGTGCTCAAAGAATAATTTAAGGTAGCACAGAATTTCCCTAGGATAACAAGGGGAGGTATGTAGGAATCTCAGACTTTAAGTAGACTAACTTTTACTTGTCCAAAAAGTAAATTGGTAAATTAGTTAATTGATACTGAATTAAACTATTTTTTAAATACTGTAAAGCATTACTGCTAAAAGGCAAGTACTTCCAAGATCCTAAAATTTAAGAGGAGACAAGATGGTGGAGTAGAAGGATGTGAGCTCACCACTTCTTACAGAAACACGAAAATCACGACTAACTGCTGAATAACCATCAACAAAAAAATGCTGGAACCAAGATACTGATATTTATAATTATGTATGTCTCAGAAAATTAAGAATAATAGGCATAATATACTACTGTTCTCTAACACTAGGAAACAAATATTTATAAGAGTCACTTCTGAACACTCTATTTTCATGCATATCTTTGCATTAGTTTGGGTTATTTCATCTGTTAGGAACAATATGGAATTTACTTATTCCACTACTTGGAAGTCCAGAGTTAAGAGAGGTGGAAGGTAAGAGCCTCTGGAGTGTTTCCCTGAGAGGTGGATTCATTGAGAAGTTGATCAAGCTTAAACTTTAGAGGCTATCACTTGCCCCTTTTAAAGCCCTTCACCTAATTCTGTATAAGATTTTTTAATTAATTTTTTTGATGACATCCCTACTCCCCCTCATAAATTGTTTAATCTTGAGACCCCAGAAAACCTGGATCAATGCCTGGCTCTGACATAATTTCCCAGCAAGAGTCCTAGAGATGCACTCCTGATGGGGTTATCTTTGTTTACCAGCTAACTTGCCTCTGGATTACAAAATGGCTTCTGAAAGCTAACCAGGTAATAGGTCTTCTCATTCTCTTCCAGGCATTCACTTACAGGCATTTTTTTACTCCTTGAAAAGCATGGAACATGTGTCCTTTCTTTTGTAATGATGAACTGTGTCCCTGGTTTCTAGGATGATGTCACATGCTAATTGACTTAAGTCTAGATTTCAGAACCTACTTACTGGCAAAGGAATGGATATTGCCCAATTCATTCAGACAAATATAAACCCACCTCAGGAAATAGGGTTGGAATTAGCTCACCCAGTGGGCCATGGGCTACATAGGAGACTGCTGATGCCTGAACAAATTCAGATGTGGGATGACTTAAGCCTGTATGGGTCAATGACACTTGAGAAAAGCCTTGCTAGGGCATTCCTGGGGTGGGGGTGGGTGGGAAGGAACTCACTCTTAAGAGAAAGGCACAGAAAATCATTCTCTGTCTGTATCTGTTTGTCTGTCTGTCTCTCTCTCATCTGCTGGGTGTGAACATGAAACTATATTACCCCAGGGGCTACTGGCAGCCATCTTACCATCATAGAGAAAGTGAAACAAAGCACAGAGTTCATGTACACTATAAGGCAAAGGGAAAACACACACACACGCACACAGAGATCTATTGTTTTCTATAGTAAATCGACCCAACTTCTATACTTTCAGTTACATGGGCCAGAAAAATTCTTATTTTTAAACAAGCTTAATCTTTTTGCCATTTTCACACACTCAATCTAATGATAAATTCATTAAACTTTCATCATTCTACCTACATCAGAAAATGATCATTTTATTACAATGGAATTGATCCTTTTATTTTCTACATATATTAAATTATCGATTAAGACTGCAGTCTTTATATTCATATCTTTTCTATTGTGTTATGCATTCCACCTTCATGCCTTTTAGGTAGCCAAATAGAGACATAGGGAGGACTACTGGACATGACAGAAAAGTTTAGAGAGGGTTCTAGAAAGAGCTATAAATTTGGGGATCATCTTTATATTTAAAGCCAGGTGTCCAGACGAGATCACCTAAGATATGAGTACAGATTCAAATTAAAAGAGGTCCAAAGACTGCATCTTTCAAGGTAAAATAAGACAATCTGGAAACTCCAGCACAAAAGAGAAACATCATCATTGGTTGAGTTAACCACTAGGTCCTTCCCATAACAGATCAGTTTCTCAATTTCCCTCTTAATGCAATCAGGATAAAATCCTCTCTTCCTGACTGCCAATCATAGTGGTACAATTACTGAACAGATATTAATTTAGTCCTTATTGTGTTCTAGGTCTCTGTGAAGATCACAGGATGGTCACAGAAACCAATGAATAGAAAAGAATCCCATACTAAAGGGTGTTTTGGGGACTTCCCTGGTAGTCCAGGGGTTAAGAATCTGCCTTCCAATTCAGGGAAGTGAGTTTGATCCCTGGTTGGGGAACTAAAATCCCACAGGCCTCGGGGCAAGTAAGCTCGCCACCACAACTAGAGAGAAGCCTGTGCTGCAGGGAAGGCCCAGTACAGCCAAAAGTTTAAAAGAAAACTTTTTAAATTGTGTTAATAGTTCTAAAGGAACAAGACTAGAGGAGAGGGGAGAAATAGAGAGCAATATGTGGAGACAGATGAACACACTGAACCCCAAGCAACCATCAATGGTTCCCCATTCTGAGGGTGCCAGGGCCCAGTAACGAAGAAGTAATTAACCATGTTCAAAAAAACAATCTTCAGAGCAATTGCTTTTCTGTAAATATAATAATATATACAAAACAGGATTTTTGTAAGTTTGCTTAATCATGTTAGAAATTAGAAATAGGATTTAAAAAAAAACAGTCTCTTAGTTGGTATTTTAAATCTCCTATTGCTGCCTACCTTTCTAAATGAGAAAAATGGAATTTCAAAGAGGCAAGTGAATCTAGAAAGCAAAGGATCACAAAACGGGTTAGCAACGGCTAGAGTTCATGATTATTTGTATTTTAGAATTTGTATTTTAGAAATACACAAAGGGTAATTTAAGAGGCTTTTTTAAAAATAATAAAATATATGTCAAGCCCACATTGCAAACCAGATTTAAACTCAGTGAAGTGATCTTTCATACATTATACAGTGGCAATTACCATGTAAATAGATTTTAAATAAAGTGATGTATTATTTAAAACCTCAGTGTTATATAAAGCAAGCATGGGGAAATGCTTGATGTCTATTTTATTTTCAAATCAGCAACCCCTTTCCACATACAGAGAAGGGGCAACACTTGCGCTACGTAATTTTAATTATATTTCTCATAATAAGTTCTGTAGCCCCTATGATTATAGATTTCCCCAACATTTGTGGGAAACATGATAATATCCCCTATATAATCATAAGTCTGACATTTTTCCCATTTGAGGGCATTCTCCTTTCAGAAAATTTTTAATGAGAACTCCTAGAGAACACATTTAATTCAGACTGCTATAAATGACCTAAAATAATAAAAATCATGATGAATGAGAGCAAAAGTTTCCTCCCATATGAAAGAAATTTTTCAAGGTGTCCTTGCAGGAGCCAGTTGGAACAACAGAGAGGAAAGGAAGGGAAAGAACTTAGGGAGGGTTGCATGGGCTCTACAGAGGAGTCTGGATCAGAGAGACCAAGGCCAGGGTCAGAGTCTGCTGAAAACCCAGCCTCCTGCCAAATGGGTACCATTTGTACCAGCACCTGAGAGTCACATGGGAGTTGTATAAATTACATTCAGGCTCCCCAGGTCTCTACCTAAGTAGTAGCTGTGCGTGTATTCTTCTCTCCCTGCAATTCTTCCTCTGTGTTCCTGACTCTGGGCTCATTGCCCATTGGCCTTACCCCATTTAGGCCACGCCCATAAATGGAGAGTGAGAGAAGGTGGGGACAGATGGGTCCCCAAACACCAGTTGAGTTGACAGTGATGTGGGAGGGAGGATTCCCACACTTTCCCTGAGGACACCTAGCTTGGGATTCACCTCTTCTACTCACTTCCCCTCACTCGAGAGTCAGAGCCAAGGAAAAACACATTCTGGAACATATTATACATTTCTCAACTCAATGATCTCGTCCTGTCAAAGCAAAAAATACTCTACTTATTACTTGGAAATTGGGAACATAAGTCTCTAAGATGTGTTCAATTGATATTTATCATCTAATAACCCCTGAATTCTCCTTGTCTCTTTCTTCTCCTACTCATCATCTAAATTTTCAATTGGATTACATCTGTCTTTGTTCCCAATGGTACCCTCCTATCCATTTTGTATCAGATTACTTTAATAGCCCACTATCCATTTCCCTGACACCAAATGTCCTTTTGCTCAACAATCATATCTGAGCTCCTCCTATTGAGATCCTGCAGAATGAAAAAGATGGAGTAGCATTGTATTCTCAGAGTTTCTCATAGTTTTCATCCCTGCATATATGACCAAAGTTCTAATCCATCTTCCTAATATCATCTTTCAACTTAGTTTAACTCTACAGTGCTTTTTAAAGAACAGATACCTGTATATGTATAACTGAATCACTGCTGTACACCTAAAACTAACAGCAACATTGTTAATCAACTGCACCCCAATATAAAATAAAATTTTTTCAATATATAAGTAGATCAAATGGAAACACTTCATCCTTGGCAATCAAATCATCATGTACTTATCTCTATCTCTAAACACTAGCAAATTTTAGTTCAGTTTAAAGAGTGTCAGACCAGGGTATGAATTCACACTGTTGCCTTGGACACAGGACTTAACTTCTCTGTGATTCAGTTTCCCAATTTCTAAACTGGAGGTAACAGTTCCTCCTTTACAAAACTTTTGAAAAACTGAATGCCTTGATGTCAATAAAAATTATTTGGCAGTGGTAAAGGGCTGTATCAAGATAAGTTATTATTTTAAACTATCTTTCACATTTAATGTTCCCTACCAACACCAGACCTAAACTGTATTGGAACCATGACTGCCTGCCCTTTTCTTTCTACCAAATCTAATGCAATCTAGTGTAAATCTAATGATAGCTTCAAAGTCTATTTCAAGTTCTATTCCTCAGCATTTACAATAGCAATAATAGTTTATCCCTACTGCAAGTTTACTGCTGCTATAAATAAAGGACTTGTAATGCATTATCTTATTTCTTCTTTTTAACAACCTTAGGAGGTGATACTATGAGAATCACCATTGTATATGAAGAGAATGAGCATTAGCTAAGTTCAGAAACTTGATCACAGCAGCACAATATACAATAGACTCATGAGTCAAGTGAGTCGGAGTCTTCAAGAGTCCAGTATCATAGCCAGTACATTATATTTTATTTCTGCAGCCTTCTATCAAATTCCTCTCTTTTACTTCATACTTTCCCATTTCTGGATTTCCATAGCAAAGACTTTTTATCCAACTTTTCACTTTACACAGCCTGTATATAGTAAGCTTTATTTCTCTATAATAGTTATCAACTCCTAAAGGAAAAGGACCATGGATTCACTTTCATTGATGTTTTGTTCCACAGATCCTATTATATCCCTGCATGGAAAGCAAAAACATTAATAAATAGATTGTGCCTTTACTTGACATTATAGAGACCAGATAAAAGAGAGAAAGATGCATACAGTAAAGAATAATGAAATAGCAACACCTAATACTGAAATAATTTAAGAATTAAAATCCAAAGATTTTTTTTTTTCAAAGACTTTTTAGTTTATTTTCCTTTACTCATTTATGGTTGAGGATTTCTTTATATTTGAAAGACATCACCCTGTAAATAAGCTAGGTTTCCAGTAATATATGTTTTTTTGCCTCTTCTGACTTTTGTAAGTAGTATACCTTTTGAGTTTGTTGGTAGTGGCCCACTTAAGCTATCCTTTTTAGTGTCATGTTAAGGAGATTTGATGAGTACTTGTTTAATATGTTAGTGAAGTTATAATCTGTCATGCTATTTAAATGTCTGATTTTGTAGTGTGTGTTTGTATGTTTGTGTGTGACAATGATCTATGTGAAGTTGTTCACAATTGAGTTAGTTATCGCTGAAGAAATGATTACTAGTACCCTTGAGGAAAAGCAGGGAAATAATTTTGATTTTTTTCTTCATTAGGCCTGGGAGATTTAGTAAGAAACATCTGTTTGTTTGATGTGAATGTTATACTCATAAAAGGGAAATTCTGTATAATATATTTATTTCTAAGTCTTCTTGTACACATATTTATTTAGATATAAACATATACATAGCAACTGATTATCTCTTAATTAAAAGATGTGTGCAATCTAACCAAGCACAATAAATGAAAGAAAGCACCCTATTATACATAGCTTTACCTCTCTATCAATATTCTCAACTTTAAAAAGTAGATGTTAAATTCCACCTCACAAGACCATCACAAGAATTCTGTGAGATAAGAAAACACAATGATTGGCATGCATTAAACATTCAGTAAATGTGAATTCCTCAGTTCCTATGACCAATCCTCTCCCACTACATAAAACTGTTTTTAAATCTCTCATATCGTGACAAATGATGAAAATTGCACATCACAACTAAAAGAAATTAATACACACATACATGACCTTTACCAGTAACCTCCCATGAAAATACGGCTATCCTTCACAATCTAGCAGTCATTGATGACCTCTCTAGGGAATGGATGGGAAAGACGGTGTTTAATGGAGCAAACCAAAGGGAACAACCTATAAGATGAGATCCTTAGAGTCAGCAGATAAGTTCTCTGTTCATTTGACTTTATTCCTTCTCCTTTGTCGCACCATGAAACATGAGAAGTAAATACTAGGAACTGACACTCAGAATCAAAATACGCACATAAAGACCAACATACATACTACAAATGTCACTATGTTATCATTTTTACTTATCAAATTTTCTTAGTCCCCAGGCTATGACTAAGAAAGTGGGACATTAACTAATAATTAGTCAAAAGACCTTTTCAGTGAGTACTTGACCTGTATTAATAATCACCCTAGGCACTGTGAGGCATAGAGAAGGATAAGCCAGAGTTAAACCCAACAAATTTCCACTCAGCTCAACATACATGCAGGAAGCGAGTTTTAAAGTATTCCACAGGAGATCCAAAGGCAAACCAAGATATTGCCCTTGGCCTCAAGAAGTATTTGGCCCAATAATGGATTATAGGAATGCTATTTGGCATACGTTATAAGGGTTACAGATTTTGAAAAGAGAAAACTAACACTGAGTTCAAATGGGATTTTGTAGTATTATGTATGGGAATTTAGTTTTATCTTGAAAGATGGTATCATTTGAATGGATGAAGTAGACATAGGGCATGGTAATAGGTCATCATGGAAGAGTGGACAAGAAGAAAGGATTTACTGGGACCTTCCTAACTGCTGACAAGTCTTTCCAGAAAGATTGTATGGGAATGCTTAGTGATTTGATAGAAATTGTGAACCATGAGGTGGTTTGTCTTTTGTTTTTTAGTAGCTAGATTCCAGTGGCCAAAGAGTAGTGTTTGTCCACAATTGCCGTGAAGACCTGTGGTTAGACAATCTAAGTATCCATAAAAGAAAACTACCTATATGTTCCAATATCTGAGTCCAGAGATGACTCTTTATCAGAGGATTTATCACTTAAATTGGTCATCCATCTTTCAGAATACAACCACTTAGATGAGTTAAAATGCTTATAGTTGACCCTGGAACAACATGGGTTTGAATTGTACGGGTTCATTTATATTTGGATATTTTTCAGTAATAAATACTATAATACTACATCGTCCATGGTTAGTGAATCTACAGATATGGAGGGAACCCCAAATACAAATGGCCAGGCAGTCTACTCTGCATTTTACCCAGATTAACCCCCATCTTATTCAAAGATTAAGTGTATATGATTTACGGACAATGGCTAGTTTTCAAGGCTGCAGAAAAAAATATGGATTTAATGTTTGATTATATGTGCATATTCTGACTCTCACTGCTGTACAACCATTTAAAGAGAAATATTTTGCTTTCATAGGAAAGCACAGTGCAGATTTTAAACAACCAGAAATACAGACGATCTCTATATTTACTCTTAATTATATTTTCAAACAGGGCAAGTTCTTGGCAAATCTTTCAATAGTGAACAATAAAAGGCTGGATATAAAGAACTTGACACTATAATTATAAACTCAAATTTCTTGTAGACATTTTTAATGCAGGTCATGTGGGAAGTACCAAGAGATCTGTCCCAAAAAAAGGGACAATCACACGGAAACAGATGAAGACCACCCAGAGGAGAATAAGTAAACATTATTTATTCAGAGCTTGCTCTATCAAGGGAAGTAGTTCAAATCATTTGGATTTGGCAGAATCCAAGGCAAGCAGTGGAGTGGGAAAGCTTTATAGTGAAAAAAATGGAAGTCTTTATGTATCCCCTGATTGTGGCTAATGACATGGGGAAATTGGAGGTGAGATAACTAAAAGTAGGACATTTTTGGAGATAGGACATGGGAACATATTTAGCATTCTCTGCTTGGTTCTAAGTTGTAAGTGGGGACAAAAATTAGGGAAGCAAGTAGTTACTGACCAAGTCCTGACCATTTGAGGCCAATTGCTGCAGATGTTGTGATTTTGATTCTTGGACTGCTTGCTCTACAGTTTGTGGGTCAGAGATCTGTATTTATACATGGTCTGGCCATAGTCCCTTTGAATATCCAGCCTGTCAACCATTAGTCTCCAAGTATTTGGACTTAATGTTATAAAACAGGCTTTTACTTGGGTGAAAAAAAAAAAAAACTTGTGACAACTCATCATGACACAAATTTCTTTTTCTTTTATTCAGTAAATTCAACAGTTATAAGCCCATACACCATAAAAGGTAAATCTAAATAATTACTAAACCTTCCCAGGTGGCTCAGTGATAAAGTATCTGCCTACCAATGCAGGAGATGCAAGAGACATGGGTTTATCCCTGGGTTGGGAAGATCCCTTAGAGGAAGACGTGGCAACCCACTCCTGTTTTCTTGCCTGGGAAATCCTGTGGACAGAGGAGCCCGGTGGGCTACAGTCCATGGGGTTGCAAAGAGTTGGACATGACTTAGCGACTGAGCAAACACACAGAGAGAAGGGGAATGAGGGATTAAGAACACAGAGACGTTTTGGAAGAGGTAAGTCTACATAATCAAAATCAATCAAAACTTTTCACAGAGAGCTTTTTCAAGAAGCATCTCATTCCAAGGCTGAATCAAAGGAAAAAAAAAAACATCTAGAATACTTTTTGTGGCAGAGTGTAAGACAATTCTCAAAGAATGATGAGAATAAGTCAAAAGGAAGCTACCTATTTTTTCTAAAATATATTACAAAAGTGGTAAATATTTTTTTTATTGAACTATAGTTGGTTTACAATACTGTGGTAGTTTCAAGTATATAGAAGTGATTAAGTTATATATAGTTTTCTATTATAGTCTATTATAAAATATTGAATATATTTCTGCATTTTATACAGTATATTTTTCTTGTTTATTTTATATATAGTGGTGTGTATCTGTTAATTTGTTACTTGGGAAGCAAAGAGATCAAACCAGTCAATCTTAAAGGAAGTCAACCCCTGAATATTCATTGGAAAGACTGATGCTGAAGCTGAAGCTTCAATACTTTGGCCACCTAATGCAAACAACTGACTCATTGGAAAAGACCCTGATGCTGGGAAAGATGAAGGCAGAAGGAGAAGAGGGCAACAGAGGATAGGACAGTTGGATGGCATCACCGATTCACTGGACATGGACTTGGGCAAACTCTAGGAGATGGTGGGAGACAGAGAAGCCTGGCTTGCTTCAGTCCATGGGGTCACAAAGAGTCTACCATGGCTTGGTGATGGCAACAACAACAGCATCTGTTAATCGCACACTCCTAATTATCTTACCCTCTTTCCCCTTTGGTAACCGTAAGTTTGTTTTCTATGTTTGTGAGTCTGTTTATGTTTTATAAATGAGCTCACTTGTATTATTTTTAGATTCCACACATAAGTGTTATCATATAATATTTACACTTCTTTGTTTGGCTTACCTCACTCGGTATGATAAACTTTAGGTCCATCCATCTTGCCTCAAATAGCAATATTTCAATTATTCTGTATGGCTGAATGATATTCCATTTAGCATTATTAATAATAAAGATGCAACAACAACAACACTAATATATTATAACTTTTTACTTTTAAAATTAAAAAAAAATGCTTTTGGACACACTCCATGGCATGTGGAATCTAGTTCCCTGATCAGGGATCAAACCAGAACACTCTGCATTGGGAGTATGGAGTTTTAACTACTGGACTACAAGGGAAGTCCCTATAATCTTTTTAATAAAATAAGTAGTTATGGGTCTATAATTATAGTAGAGAGAGAAAGGTACAGCACCTCTTTATGTTAGAATATCAACTAATAAGTATATGAAGAATGATGGAATAAAAGTTCATATTTGGGGGCAGTTTTAAGTATTCAATATTCAAATAAAATATCAATGGATGCTAAAATTAATGAATGAAATTTTGAGAGATAACAGGACACACAGATATCTTTGAAAGTCTCTCCCATATTACTTAGTAATAATGAGTAATTACTATAATGAGGAAATGGTAACAATATCATAGAGAAACCCGGCAGGAATCACCATATTTAAGTGATCAAAATCAACATGAGCAGTAATTAAACCAATATTATGTGTCTCCTCATATAATGCACTAGCAAAACACAACTCACATATAGTATGCCTGCCAAAAATACAGATCCTAAATCTAATCAAGAGGAAAATTTAGACAACGGAATATTGAAGGACACTCTACAAAATACCTGGTCTTAACTCTGCAAAATGTCAGTATCATGAAAGATAAGCCTTTGAAACTGTGCAAATTAAAGTAACCAAAGAAACATGACAACTGAATACAAAACCTGATCCAGGATTGGATTCTGGACAGGAAAAAAAAAAGTTGTTATAAAGGACATTATTGAAACAATTGGGGCAATTTTAATATGAATGCAGTTAGATGACAGGACAGTATCAGTGTTATATATCCTGATTTTGATCATTATACTGTGATTATATAAGATGATATTTTTGTTCATAAAAATCACACAGTGAAATGTGAAATGTTTAGGGAAAATGAGGAATGATGTCTATAAACAGCAAATCGTTATCCATTTATAGATATAAAGACACAGAGAGAGACAGAGGGAGAGAGGAAGCATGAGTGGCAAATGATTAATAGTGAACCTGGGTGAAGATGAGGTATAGATAAGAGTTATTTGTACTAATATTACCATTTTTAAATTGCTTGAAATTATTTCAATTTTAAAACATTAAAAGTTGGAGTAATAACAAAATTGCAAAATAAAAACTTTTTCATAGCCAAGTTAATCTGCTAGTAGAGCTCCTGAACCTTATTAAGCTAAAAAAGTCCTTCCCCTTCTCCAACCATAAGATTCTTTAAAAATAGTCTTTCTTTCAAACCATTGCTATCTTGGGTATTCTAAAGACTTGGGAGAGATGTCAGTTAGTCAGTTCAGTCACTCAGTCGTGTCCGACTCTTTGCTACCCCATGGATTGCAGCACGCCAGGTCTCCCTGTCCATCACCAACTCCCGGAGTTTACTCAAACTCATGTCCATCGAGTCGGTGATGCCATCCAACCATCTCATCCTCTGTCGTCCCCTTCTCCTCCTGCCTTCAATCTTCCCCAGCAGCAGGGTCTTTTCCAGTGAGTCAGTTCTTCACATCCGGTGACCAAAGTATTAGAGTTTCAGCTTCAGCATCAGTCCTTCCAATGAATATTCAGGACTGGTTTCCTGGGAGAGATGACTAGATCCTAAAGTGACACACAGAAACATTCTCCAAGATCTCTATTTGTAAACAGATTAACAAGAAAACTGCACTACTCTTTTTTTCTGCCAGAGGGACACAGCACTGGGGTTAGTGAACTAAGCCAATAGTGGTAATTTACCTGAGCTGTAGTTAACTTATTTTCCCACCACCCTGAGAGCTAGTCCTCTAAACCAGGAGTCCCCAACTTCTAAGATCTAACGCCTGATGATCTGAAGTGGAGCTGATGTAATAATAATAGAAATAAAGTGCACAATAAATGCAACGTGCTTGAATCATCCCAAAACTAGTCTCCAACCCCAGTCCGTGGAAAAAACTGTCTTCTGTGAAACTGCTCCCTCGTGCCAAAAAACTTGGGGACTGCTGCTCTAAACTCATGATTCTCTCTTTCATATCTATTAATATGTATTTCCTGTGTAGCTAACCTTAAATGATTGGACACTCATCATTTCCTCTCTTTCTCAGACACATCTCACATAAAAAACAGACCAAAATCATCTTGGTCATTCAGCAAGCATCAGGGTGCTCTATTCAACTTCCTTACTACTTCCATATTACCTGATATGCAATAAAATCAAGTCTTAGAACTAATGTTGCTCTTTGTACAAAACTTTACTTACAAGCAGGCATGGAGTCTGTTTTGTAGCTAAGAAAAGACCCACTCCTCTGGACAACAGCTCAAACTGATGCCATTAAGATGGTGCGCTTACTATAATCTCATTGTTTTCATAAAAGAGTGTTGGCCTGTGTAACATTGCCAACTACCAACCGCCTATCTTGAACTATTTCTCTCTTTCTCTCTCTCAAACACACGTACACACACACACACACACATCTATGTATCTGTGTATAGTGGGAGAAGGGGAGGGAAGGAAGTGGTTCTTAGAAAACAAAACAAAACAAAACAAAACAAAAAACTAGGTTAAAACATTTGGGACTTCCCTGGCAGTACAGTAGCTAAGACTCCACGATCCCAATGCAGGGGGCACAGGTTCAATCACTGGCCAGGGAACTGAGATAAGCACATGCTGCACAGCATGATCAGATAAATATTTTAAAACCACACAAAAAAAAACATTCAACAGTGATGCAGTGATGCAGATTGCTCCCTCTGGGCCCAGCCCAGCACTTATATTTCCTCTTAGAGCAGCACTGGGCAAACGTTTTCTGTAAAGGATCAGAGAGTAAATAGTTTAGGCTTCATGGGTCCTCTGGCTTTTGTTGCTACAACTCAACTCTGCCCCTGCAGTGCAAAAGCAGCCATAGACAATACAGAAACAAAAATGGCAGGGCTATATGCTAACAAAACTGCATTTATAAAACAGGCAGCAGGCTCCAGCTTGCTGACCCCTGTACTGATGTACCTAAGGCAGATGCACATACTGTGAAAATGTTAGTGATGGCATGAAATACCATGGGTTTTCCTCACAGCTTTCTCTCAGGCTCCTCATCTTTTCTTAACTTATCCTATTGTGCCTTTTCAATTTTTTTCTTTCTTAATCTTAAAAAAAAAAAAAAAAAAAACTTCTTTATTTGGCTGCGCCAGGTCTTAGTTGCACCACACAGGATCATTCGGAGAAGGCAATGGCACCCCACTCCAGTACTCTTGCCTGGAGAATCCCAGGGACGGGGGAGCCTGGTGGGCTGCCGTCTATGGGGTCGCACAGAGTCGGACACGACTGAATGACTTAGCAGCAGCAGCAACACAAGATCATTAGTTGCAGCATGCGAACTCTCAGTTGCAGCATGTGGGATCTAGTTCCCTGGCCAGGGATTGAACCCTGGCCCCTTGCATTGGGAGCACAGAGTGTTAGCCACTGGACCACCAGGGAAGTCCCTATCTCACTGTGCTTTTGCCTCTTCTTGCTTTTCTATTCTTGTAAATGTCGTGTCCCCTCTCCAAAACTAAATCATAACAGAGCACTTCAGAATGCACAGGGAGGGACATGCAAGTAGGCGATCTACAGAAAGGAATTTGCTTTCCTTCCCCTAGCTTGATCAAAAAGGTTGCTCTTGTCTATACACTGCATATTGAATAAATTATCCCCTTCCTTATCAGAGTTAAATATTGATAGAGTCTCTTTACAAAATAGAAGACACCTTTATGTGCAACTTATTTTTATTGAGGCCCACAGCTTAACTTTCTTAATAATTAAAATGCTGCCAATATGTATATTTCGCAGTTGGCGAAGTTTTTTTTTTTTCCACACACGTAACAACTTTGTGTGGTAGACAAGGTTAGTATCATTGTTCTTTAAAAGATTAGAAAATTGAGGCCTGCAGACATTCAGAAATCTGCCCAGCCTCTAAAATTAGAACCTATCCTGTCTTTAGCCCTTTCTGCTATAATATAGAGCACTGCAAAGCTCACTCTAGGGACTAAAGATAAGCTCAACAGAAATTTAAAAGTTTAGAACCTTTCATTCTCCAGAACCATGATGAAATCGGGAGTCAGAAGAGAAAATGTCAAAGACCAAGCCTGGGAAGAGTTGAAGACACAAAGTCTAATTGTTGTTCCTTATTTGCAAAAACATAACTTGCCTTCTGTCATTCATGGCAACAGCTCCAGAGTTTTGCTCATGAAAAGTATTCCCCTTAGAAAAGAACAGGATACTGTGCTCATGAGAATCCCAATCCTTATTCCCCAAAGCAAAGAATTAATACAAAAGAGAAACTGAGTTAAAAACCGAAAAAGAACCAAATAGTTACTGCTGTTGTGATGGTAATATTCCAAATGCTACTAAAAAGTTGAAGACAAAAGAGATACCACTGTAGTTCAGCTAAGAAAAAATAAGTTTGGAGGAAAATATTTTATAATTTGCTTCAATAATGCAGTGACACTCTTCAAAGATCATAGGGATTCAACTGTTTTCTTCCCAAAAATGTTTATAAAATAAGTAAGTCAGGAAGGTATTCAAGAATTTAGTTTCTATACATCTACTAGGGCCTAAAGAGATTCAAGCCAGTAAATCACAGATTTGCAATTCATTAATAAACTCTCAAACTGTGTTCATTAAAGGAGTAGTGTTCATTACAGAAAGGTGATCTTTATTCAACTATTTTCCATTTAAAGAATTTAATTCAAAATGCTATATAAAAGGTTATCCTTCCATCATCCAGAAAATGTATTATTATTGTAGATCTCATTAACTAAGCATAACAAGTATCCTGAGCCAACAGTCTACTTTGTTCACTATTCATATCAATCAAAGATTGGAAACTATCAATTAGCAGACATTTTGACAATGAGATGTACACATTCATTCTCTCAATAGGTCAGATCATTACTCTCATGTTTTTCTTCAGCTTTCTTACCAAATTTTCTTTATGCATTTATTGCACTTGTGTTGGGTTCTTATTCAGACAACCTGGATTTCAGTCTAGTGCAAACATTGCTCTTTGCTTCATTGGTAACATCCTATTTTTCTTGACTTGATAATTTGTTTAGGACTAAAATGCATGGATTCCAGCTGGGAATTTTGGTACAATGGTTTATTTTCCCCAACACGAACTTGCATTGGATCAAGATTTTTAAAGAAAGAAGTATCATAAAAGCCATAAGAGGTCAAAAATTACTTCCATTCAATTTTAGATAGGTCTCTTACCTTTTAGCTGCAATAAAGGCATTTGAAAACGAAAGACAAAAAAGTGGACTGTCATAAAGAAATACTGTGAATTTTATCTAGTAAAAAAAAAGTTTCTCAAAATAACCTTTATGAGCCACATCACCTAAAAAGTATATTTCATTCAAATACTTGAGTGTCTTATGATTTACAAATGCTTTTATCTACATTTTCTCATTTGACTCTTGCAGTAACCCTGTACTGCCAGATTCTTTTACCAAGTAAGAAACTGAGGTTCAAAATGGTAAAAACTATCTCTGACAGAATAACAAAATTAGCAAAGCCCTGAGCTGAAATTGGAAGGTGGAAGATCCATTTAGCTTGAGTTGTGTGGTTAAATTGAACATGAAAAAGGTCAGGCATATTAAAGCTGCCTGAAAAGCAAGAGCAGCAAGCAGGTTAATTCTGATGTGCTAACTTTGATTGAATCGTGGTAGCTCTCCAGACCTGGGGTCCACAAGCTGTGGCCTAAAGGCTGGCCACCAGGTTCTCTCAATATTTTATTTTATTGGAATGCAGTCGTGGCCATTTGTTTATAAAGTGTCTATGTCTGCATTTGTGCTACAAAATGCACTATGATGGTAGAGACGAGGAGTTCCAACAGGTACTGTGCTGTCCACCAACATAAAATACACACTGTGTGACCATTTAACAAAACGTTTGCTGTTCTAGACCATCTGGTAAGGAGAATTCCAAAGTTGTACTTAGTTTTCATGACTGATTATCGTTGTCCACCACGGACAAGGGAAGAAAGAAATTGACTGTTATCTTCACGTTTTTAGCTACTGTGAATAATGCTGCTCTGAACATGGGCACACAAATATATTTTTGAGCTCCTGCTTTCAGTTCCTTGAAATACATATTCAAAAGTGGAATTGCTGGCTCATATGAGAAGTCTTGGAGAAGGGAATGGCAATTTTCTTGCCTGGAAAATTCCATGGACAGAGGAGCCTGGTGAGCTACAGTCCAGGGGGTCACCAAGAATCACACACGACTGAGATTTTCATACTGTTTTCCACAGTGGCTGCATCATTTTGCATTCCCAAACAGTAATCCACAAGGGTAAGGAAAGGGTTTCCTTTTCACTCCTTTGAAATACTCACTTTTTAAAAATATTTGATGTAGTTCAATTTATCTATTTTTAATTTTGTTGTTTGTGTTTTTGGTGTTTTCACTTAACATTTTAACCCCAATGCCTATTTCACAAGAGACACTTGATAAATATTTATTTAATTGAAGATATAGAAAGATTGATAGAGCCATAGATATGGATATAAGTGATTCCCATTATTTGCATTAGTTATGAGCTGTAAAGTCCCCATAAGTAATAAGTTACTAAATACTCTTAGCATTCTCTTAAGGGAAATCCAGGGTTAGGGTCTTACAAGCCTCTGTTTACACCATTTTCATAAATCAATCAATTCATAACCTTGATTTATGTGTTTTTCTGTTCAAAGACAATTTATTTAATATATATTATTGACTCATTAACATTGGACTTATGGCCAAGAGCATTATAACGCATGTCTGAATGATATGTATCTAATACACATATTTTCTCCATAAGGCACCATCACAGCTTTCTCATATTTAGAAGCACTAACCTGTACTTCAGTTCTATGCATGGGGGCAATTTTGAGAAGCAAAATCACCAAAAAAAAAAGATAAAAATTACCCAAAAAGTCACTAAATAGACTATGAAAAGAACACATTTATACTTTGAGAGTTGAAACAAGAACACAGTATCACCTTGCTTGATCTCAGCAGGGAAAATGTGTGTAGCATGACTTGAATTTTCTCACTACTTTTTACATGTCCCCAAGTGATCAGAAAAGCACTGCAGGTATTGATTTGGGAGTTACAAATAAATTTCATCAAGAGGGAAAATTTACAAATATAGAATCCATGGATAATGAAACTCCACTATATTTACATAGATATATCAGCAAAGACATAGTCACAGACATATATAGATATCAACATAATCATACACAAACATAATATATGAATAAGCTATAGCCATTTCACAGATACAGATACTAACATATACAGACACAGATTTCAATACACATGCACATATATCTACTTATCAAATTGACAAAGATTGATAATATTGGATGAAATGATTAATTAACAACTGCTTTCATGCAATCTTAATTTGAATACAAATTACTACCAACATTAGAAAGGGTATGTGGAAATAGCTATCAAAAATTTAAAAGTGCAGATCCTTCATCAAAAAATCCACTTTTAGAAATATATCCTATGATATAAGTGTTGTTGCTGTTCAGTCACTCAGTCATGTCTGACTCTTTGCAACCCCATGGACTGCAACATGCCAGGCTTCCCTGTCCTTCACCATCTCCTAGAGCTTGCTCATACTCATGTCCATTGAGTTATCTTTGATCTGGCACTGTTTGCAGTCATGAAAAATTAAAAATATTCCAAATGACCCTTGAGGAGAGCTGGTTAAATATAGTCCATCTACACAATGGAACATTATGCAGTTGTTAAAAATAATGATCTGCATGTGGCAATGTGGAATGATGCTTGTAATATGTGTGAAAGAGAAAAAAGAAACTGCATTATAGTGTGTAAAGTGTGGAGTAACTTGCTGAATCCAAAATATATGTTTATACATCATTCATTTAGTGTAAACATTTTATTTTATTTATGCATACAAAGTACCTGAAGTAATGTCAACTTGATAGTCTCTGAGTTGTGGGCTGGCTTTTTGCTCTTGGATCCTTCTTCCACATCTCTCTGTCCTTCTCTGCGTTACAAGGAACTACATATCTTTGTATCCCTTTTCCTCTGTTTCCAAAATATGTTCAACATTGGAAGAATTGTTGCAAGATGAGGTGGTGGATGGAGGGGAGAAGCCAGGGTCTTCCCTCCCCTTACTGTCTGCTTTGGGCCATGTACCAGCAGTAGCTCCTCTGATCCACCTCTGAAGTCTGGTGAGGCTTTTCCTTGTGGCTCCATTTCCCACCAGGCTGGCCTATTATAGTTCTGGCTTCCAGCATCAGCATCTCATTTTTAATATCAATGCCCCCTCTCTTTATCCTGTCAGCCTCAGTTTGGCAGCACTTTCTGCTTCTGCTAAGGTCTAGATTGCCTTATGCTCCCTCTTTAGATGCCCAGTTCATCACTGGCCCTCTAAGTAAGTCTTTGTATGAAATTGTATCTATTTAAAATACTTAGAGTGGTTTCTCTTTTCTAACTGGAACATGATTGACACAGGTGATTGGATGAGGAGGAGGAAAAATACTTTCAATGTTGTTTGTTTGACAAAATGACACAATACCAGGGGGAAATGGGTCATTTAAAATTTTTCCCTCCAAAGAATGAAAATCTGAGGAAACTTCATGTTCTAGAGTGATCACAGTGTAATAAAAGGAATTCCCTTCCAATCATAAACATTATGCAACAAATGACTACTGTAATCCATGATCCTTCACCACCCTAAATAATAAACTTCCCTTAACATTCATCACTGTTTCAATTCAAACCAGAAACAAATCAGACCTTCCACTCTTTGGTCCTGTTTTCTGAGGCACCATGTTTTCATGTGACATGTTGTTCTGTCTCCCAATTTGGTTGATGTGCTGACCTTTGGGGAAAGACCTACCCAGCTATCCCTGGAGGGTCACCTCAGATTGGCCAGAATTAAAATGATGGATGATGTCCAATGTGGGTCAAGGTAGGAGAATACCTGGACTTAAATACTTTCATCTGGCATCTTGTAAGATTTTCCTTAGTCATGGCTATACTATAGATTCTTAGAGAGCAAGGATTATTTCTTTTCTTTCGTAAACTCAATTTATAGCACACTATCTTGGACTTAACCAGGTGTTCCAAAAGATACTGTCCTCGTGTGCTCTGTATTTCACTAAGATACCATTCCACTCTTGATCAGGAAAGGGATCACAGTTTTCCTCTGCTACCTTTAGGGCTTAAATAAGCATCATCAAAATGAAAATGGACTGGAATGGGGATACTATCCTCAGTCTTAGATACTCTTCATCACATCCTGAAATATTGAAATATCACTTGATTTCCAGGTTCAGCTTATATTCTACTTACTTCATGAAATATTGCTGATTATCTTGGCCAAAACTGATCTTTCTATCTTCAATCTAAATTATTTTCATAGAACTTATCATTCATTATCTACTTTAAATAATTTATACACTTCTCTTCCTTACTGAATTATAGGATATTCCTGACACTTAATAAAGACAGGAAGCAGATCTAATACATTATGAGACCTTCCAAGTACAAGTACACTATTTGCTAATATAATTTACTTGCTAGATGAAAAATGAAAGAATGAATGACCAAAAGAGGCATAGATTAGTCCAGACAAAAAGAGTTCAAAACCTGAAAGATAAAAGATCTGTTATGTTTAATTCAAACTTGCGCAACATTTTTAATAAGTAAAATATTTAATCATTTTGGTAGCACGTTTTTCATAATGGCATGAATTTTCACATCTTTATAATGCTGTTAACTTTTTGAAAATATTTTTAGTATCATTATGAAAATGTCACAAAGTGAAAATTGTTATTGCCTCCCACACCTATAATTTCTAAACATGGTTAAAATTATAATAACAGGAGTTTCACTGAATTTGGATTATAGTTTGTAACAATTAAAACATAATTTCTATAATAAAATGCATTTTATATCTGGAGTTAAATATTTTACAAGCATTCTTCTGTGATTTTATAGCAATGATGAAAATTTTAATATATTTGTTGTCATTTATAAACACTTTATCTGATTAACCATTAATCAACATGAGTCATTAGCCTGGGAATAAAGAGTACATCACAGACATCACTTATCTAACTCTAACCTGGTATTTCTTAAGATTTCTCATGTTATTGTTCTAGGCAAGATGAAGGAACACAGGCTGGATGAAAATACAGTTAAGTTGAATTTATAATGGTTGGACAACCAGATCCAAGAGGTATCAATTTCTGGAATGGTCACCATGGAGAGAGATCTCTAGTGGTTTGTCCAATCAACTCTGTTTCATCAGTGTGCTTGATGAATACATTGACAGAATGCATATTGGTTTATAGATTAATTCTAAACCGTTGATACAATAAGAAAAACAATTCCTGGTTCAAAAGTTTTTAGAAGAATAGAATTAGTAGTGTGCATGGTATGTAGTGATCCCATGGTAAAGGAAATGGCAAACCACTCCAGTATTCTTGCCTGGAGAATCCCATGGATAGAGGAGCCCACCAGGTTCCACAAGGTCACAAAGAGTCAGACACGACTGAGCAACTTCACTTTCACTTTCATGGTATGTAGTAAGCATTCATTAATGGTACTATAATTATTGTTGTCGTGCCAAAAATAAATCTAAACAAACAAACAAAAAAAGGTAGTTAGAGCTCAGTTCAATGGAGGTGATATACGCTGGCCTGATCACATCTGGAAAATTTTGCCCCATCATACACATCACATGTCTGAAGGAATCCTGAAGAATATCCAGAGAAAATCTAGATATATCCATTTATATAAAGAACTTTTGAGGAAAATGGGTATTTTTGTCTTGAGAGGAAAGCCTAAAGAAACATGATAGCTGTCTCCAAATATTTTGAAGTACTATGTTGTGGAGGAAGTAGTATTTTTAGTCACTGACTCCAAGAGGCAGAAGAAAGACCAATACTTGGAAGTTTTAGGAAATTTAATTTTGTTATGATCTGAGGACCTCTCAATGATGACATCTGTTCACCAATGAAGCGGGCTGCTTCAACACACACCATGCTCCTTTCTTTTAAATATCAAGGAAATTATAAATAAAATTCACGGTTCAACTGGGGAGGCATTTTTAGATGTGTTTTATTACTTAAACTGCTTATTAACCCTGTAAGTATGTATCATCATTCTTTTCCCCATTTTCAGATGACAGACTATGTTTGACTTGTCCCCAAATCACACTGAAAAATAAGCATCATAACGTTCATATTTTCAGAGTTCCTAATCTGTGCTTATTTCAGACTATAAATGTGACTGAGCGATTTATAAGCTGGATGTGAATCTGTTAAAGAAGACATCTACAGTCTTAAGAATCATGAATTAATCATCAATATATTTAAGTTTTCAGGCCACATCCAGTATGATTCCATTCCAGTCTATGAGCAGTTCTCCCTTTATGTCTACTATGCATAGAGCATGGAACATTTATTATTTCCTTTGATTTGTACAGCAGCCCTCTGAGGCAATAGAGCAGGTATTATTGATGCTTTATGTGTAAAGAAACCAAAATTGTGAGAAGCTAAATGATTTAACCAAGATCACAGAGCTCACTAATGACAAAGAGAGGGAGAAACTAGAACTTTTGACTCTGTACATACTGTGCTTTCCACTATACCACTTACCATAAAATTAGTTAAAGATTCAAGACTTTTATGATGGACTAGGATGTGTGGGTAACAGATCGTCATTGCACAAAACTAATGAGGAACCAACACTTTAACCTAAAATTATTTTTGTCAATAAATTCTTTATATGCAATACACTTGACAAAATTTCAATGTTGTAGTACTGCAAGGTAATTTTTCAATTAAATAGAAAGCTACATAAATGTTTCTTTAAATTTTATTAGGTGACACAATGGATCTGATTAACATATTCAGTATTTCACAACTCTTAGAGTCAGGAAACGCTTCCTAATTTATGACCCAAATTCCTGCTGCTCCAGTTTCCATCACATTCCCTCATGGCCTGCCCTCTGTGGAAAAAGAAACAAACAAAAAAGCTTCTTGTATATTTCCTTTCATCTCTATAATCATCACTAAATTATTGAAAGAAGCCTTCACTATGCTAAATCTTGCTTTCATATTCTGACCTTGTCACCTATTCTGCTTAGATCTCTCTTTATAAAAATAATATCTTTATTTGCTTCATTCTTTCATTACCTAAAACACAAGGTCATTTGGACCAAATGTTTAATTACGTGCTTTCTTTTCCCAAGTAACTTATTTTCCCAAATAACTTCAGCTCCCCCGTATGATTGTAAATGTTTGAGTAAGAGGTAGAGATTTTTAGAGTTCAGGTAAGAACCTTTGCTCTAACTGAAAGCTAGAGTCACGCTTTACCTCCTAGAGTCTCAACTCAAGACGCCCAAAATAAACAAAGAGTGAAGAACTATATTGCATTATTATGATTGTGTAACAAGTCACTCCAGAGCATGGTGGGGTAAGACCCCATGTATTATCCTTAAAATTGTATGGATCAGAAATTTGGATGGAGAAGAAGAGGGAGAAGATGTTTTTGCTCTATCATGTGGAGCTGGAAGACATGGAATTTGGGGACTGGTATCATCTGAAGGCTCACTCAATCAAAGGTCTGCCTTTGATGCTGTTGGTTGGGAGCCTCATGTGGTCTCTCCATCTACATGGCTAGTTTATGCTTTCTTACAGCATGGAGGCTGAGAACCAAAGATAAACTTCCCAAGAGTGAGAAAGGGCCAGATATACTGTAAAACCTTCTGACCCAGTCTTCAAAGTCCCACAGTATTACTTTTCAGTTCAGTTCACTTCAGTCGCTTAGTTGTGTCCGACTCTTCATGACCCCACGGACTGCAGCAAGCCAGGCCTCCCTGTCCATCACCAACTCCCGGAGTTTACTCAAACTCATGTCCACTGAGTCAGTGATGCCATCCCACCATCACATCTTCTGTCATCCCCTTCTCCTCCCACCTTCAATCTTTCCCAGCATCAGGGTCTTTTCAAATGAGTCAGTTCTTGGCATCAAGTGGCCAAAGTATTGGAGTTTCAGCTTCAGCATCAGCCCTTCCAATGAATATTCAGGACTGATTTCCTTTAGGGTGGACTGGTCAGATCCCCTTGCAGTCCAAGGGACTCTCGAGTCTTCTCCAACAATACAGTTCAAAAGCATCAATTCTTCAGTACTCAGCTTCCTTTATAGTTCAACTCTCACATCCACACATGACTACTGGAAAAACCATAGCTTTGACTGGATGGACCTTTGTTGGCAAAGTACTGTCTCTGCTTTTTAATATGTTGTCTAGGTTGGTCATAGCTTTTCTTCCAAGGAGCAAGCATATTCTATTAACTGGAGCAGTTACCAGCCCCAGATTCATGGGGAAGAAATATCTGTTTCCACCTCTTCAGGTGGAATGTTGGTCCCATCGTAAGAGAGCATATGGGAAGTATGTCTTCATACATGCAGCTATACATGGAAAGTATCATCTGCCACAGTGAACGCTCTGGCCATAACATTTTGTACCCCACTCACATGCAATATACATTCATATATTGCCAAAAGTTGTCCCATGACAATATTAGAGCCAAGTTCAAGGTCCAGAATCTCACTGTCTAGATCAGGACCAGGTGTGGATGAGATGCTTCAGGTATGGTTCACTAAGTACAGATCCTCTAGTACTGTTTCTCTCAGTTTGAGGAACTATAAACCCAAACTAATTTATCTGCCCCCCTCCATACACCCAATATGCATTAAGTGGACAAGTTTAGGAGAGTTACTACAGGCCCATCAGGTCAAAAAGAGGAGAAATTGGAGGCACACTGCAGTCACAGGTCCATAGCAATTCTGAAATCCAGCCAAGCACATGTTGCTAGTTCCTCAATTAGGTCTTGGTCCTACTGCCTGGGGATGATTCTTGGTGCATGCATGTGTGCTAAGTCGCTTCAGTCATGTCAGATGCTTTGTGACCCTATGGACTATAGCCCACCAGACTTCTCTGTCCATGGGATTCTCCAGGCAAGAAAACTGGGATGGGTTGACATATTCTAGTCCAGGTGATCTTCCCAATCCAGGGATTGGCCCTGCATCTCTTATGTCTCCTGCACTGGTGGACAGGTAATTTTTGGTTTGTTTTTTTACCTCTAGCACCACCTGGGAAGCCCAGTGATTCTTGGTTCTGCCCTCTAAAGTCTTGGTTTCACCTTCTCAGCCCCCAAGTCATCCTTCCTTCTCTATATAAAAAGGTACCCTGGGTTTGAAGTTTGTAGTTTTTGCATCTTGTTTCCTACCTGTAGATATTTGGAGATCAAATGGTCTTTTCATTTAGTGCTTTCTCTGTCCCTTTCAGTCCAAAGTGATATAATTTTTTTTAATTGTACATTTCTTGTCAATCAATTTATAATCTTCCCAACAAAATCATACTCAGCAAATCTCTTCAAGATAAGCCCTCTCTACTTTGGTGAAGAACAATGCCCTAAAGATTGTTAGACACTTCACTGTTACTCTTCCTGTGTGAACTCCATGAATGCAAGAGGCCCCTCTCCACTTTTGTTCGGTCTTGTAGTCAGATGCCCACCAATCAGAGTCTTAAATATATTGTAGACACTAAATAAATAATTTTGTGGAAAAAAAAGATTGCGAGACTCTTAGTCCTATTATTTAACAGAGAGAGAGAGAATGGTTCTCAAAGGTCCCACCTCAGATCTTTCTGAGCTCTTAACAAAGTGTCTTATAGTCTCATTTTGGATATAGTCTGCTCTGAAATCTTTTCTTAATTTAAGAATCTTAGAGTGAGAGCCTTTTTTTCAAACTTAATAATTACTAGCTCTTTCATATTTATAGTAGTTCCTTTAGTTAATCTGTTACATTTTACTGTAAGTATCAAAAAGAAGTCAAGTAGTGCATTCAATAATATGTCTGAAAAACTCTTTAGCTATATCATCCAATTCATTAGCTGCATTTTTGACTTTCCATGTTATCATAGGTGATGGCACAAAGTTTGCTACCACTACATAACAAGGATCACTGTTAGAAGAAAGGAACCTTTTTCCTCTAACTTTTAGCATGTTTTCTTCACTTTGCCTTAAGGTCTCACTAGCAGGGTTCCCCAGGGCCTTAATAGTCTTCTCAAGGTTCTTGAAACTTCTGCGTATCTTCTTGTTCCAATCCACTGCCATATTTTAGGGTTTTGTTGTGTCAGCATCTCACTGCCAGGTACCAAACCCTGTTGCAATTATCTACTGGTATAATACGAATTATTCCAAAACTTAGTGGTGTGAAACAATCACTGATTGTGCCACAGTGTCTGTATATAAAGACTTTTGTCAGGGCTCTAAAGGGCATTTCTTCCTCAGGGTTTCTCAGGCAGCTGCAGTTAGATACTTGTTAGGGTTGCCTTCACCTGAAGGTTCAGCCAGAACTGGAAGGCCTAATTCTAAGATGGCTCACTCACTCCCAGGGCTAGCAATGTTGAAGGGGACCCCAGTTTTTCTCCACATGGGTCTGTCCATGGGCCTGCTTGGCTGTTATCACAGTATGGCAGCTGGCTTTCCCAGGAGCAAGGGGTCCAAGTGGCCAAATCAGAAGGTGCATTGTCTTTTACTACTTAATCTTGTAGTCAATGCTATGGTTTTCCCAGTAGTCATGTATGAATGTGAGAGTTGAAATATAAAGAAGGCTAAGTGCCGAGGAATTGATGCTTTTGACCTGTGGTGTTTGAGAAGACTCTTGAGAGTCCCTTGAAATGCAAGGAGATCAAACCAGTCAATCCTAAAGGAAATTAGTCTTGAATATTCATTGGAAGGGCTGATGCTGAAACTGAAACTCCAATACTTCGGCCACCTGATGTGAAGAATTGACTCATTGGAAAAAAACATGATGCTGGGAAAGACTGAAGGCAGGAGAAGGGGATGACAGAGGATGAGATGGTTGGATGGCATCACTGACTCAATGACATGAGTTTGAGCAAACTCTAGGAGACAGTGAAGGACAGGGAAGCCTGGGATGCTGCAGTCCATGGTGTCACAGAGTCAGGCATGATTTAGCGACTGAACAACAACCTTGAAACCAGCACCATCATTTCCATTGTGGTCCTGATTCAGTGTGGGAGGAGATTACATAAGGATCCAAATACCAGGAGGTACGGATCACTGGCAATCCACTTGGAGGTTGTCTACCACAAATTGAAAGTGACTCCAATTTAAATAAATAAATTAAGAAAAAAAAAGGGAGGAGACATATATATACACCTATGACTGATTCATGTAGCTATATGGCAGAAACCAATATAACATCGTCAAGCAATTATCCTCCAATTAAAAATAAATAAGTTAAAAAAATATGATCCTCTGCACCCTCCAATATACTAAGACATGTTTGGATTCTTTGCATCATTCAATATGCTGACTCTCTCCCATCTCTCCTTCCCTTGGGCCCTCTTTCCTGAGTCATATTTCCCTGTCTTCTCAAATCTGTTCTAACATCTGATCTTACAACTAATATTAATGTGTAGCCAGAATTGAGAATCATTGTTCTAAATCAGTGCTTCTCAAACATAAATCATTCAAGTGTCTTGTGAAAATGGTAGATTCTGAATCAGGAGGTCTGGGGATTCAGCTAAAATTTTACATTTCTAAAAGGTTCCCAGTTGATATGGATGTTGCTTGTCACAGACCACATATTTTCTTGCAGGACTGTAGATTGGTGGTTCACTACCTTGGTTGCATCTTTAAATCACCTCAGGGGTTTTAAAAAATACTCATGTCTTGGAGTCCCATCTGCAGATCTCCAGAAATCCTGATTTAACTGTTTGGAAGTTAAGGCCAAGCATCAGGCTTTCTTATATCTCCCCATATGATTGCAGTTTGGAAGCAAGGTTGAAAATCACTACACCAGTCTAAAACTAGATCATGCATTTGAGGAGAAGCTGACGAATACTAGTTAATAAGAGTTCCCAGAAACCAAGAACTGACTATGGTGGCATGTCCTAAAAGAGGAAAAACCTCCACCCAGGAAGACTCAGGTCCCCTGAGATGAGTTCTTCTCATGTTCCCAGGGAAACAGTAGAGCTGATTCATTGGGATATGTTATACTAGCCATTCCTCTAGTCAGCATTCATTGATGACGAGTTTGCCTGGTCAGCATTCTGCACATTGCCAGGGGACTTCAACAAGACTGCTTTCGTTCTAAGGCTTGGCCTTGCTGTTTTTGTTTTAGTTACTAAGTTGTGTCCGACTCTTTGCAAACCCATGGGCTGTAGCCCACCAGGCTACTCTGTCCATGGTTTCCAGGCAAGAATACAGGGCGATTTTCCTACTCTAGGTAATCTTCCTGACCCAGGGATTGAACCTGGGTTTCCTACATTGACAAGGGGATTCCTTACCACTGAGCCACCAGGAAAGACTTTACGTGGTCCCTCCCTAATCACCCTGAGTGGAAACACCCTCCCATATACCAAATATAATGTAAGAACATCTAAGACCAAGAGAAAGGAATAAGACTCAGAACATTTTCTGCAATGGAAAGGGTCAAACTTAGTAAGTACAAGATTTCCTGAAAAGGTTACTTCCTATGTACTGGTACTATGCTATGCTAATTTTTTTATATGTATCATCTCATTTATTCCTCACCAAAATACTGTAGGATGTGGGTTATCCTATTTTACTGACAAGGAAACTGAAATTCAGGTAGGTTACTAATAGGACTACAGTGGTAAAATCGTCATTTCTATCTGATTTCAGAATCTAGTTTCTCAACCTCTGCTATAATGTGTCTGACCAATATTTAAGTGAATATTTGTTTGGCAGCTCTAAGTAAAGATAGATGAATTTTATATTTAACATGAAAACTACACAGATTTGACTAATATGATGTAATTGTGATTCATAGAAAAATGTCTACCATCATGTCCCGCTTCCCTTGTAGCTCAGTCCGTAAAGAATCTGCCTACAATGACCCGGGTTCGATTCTTGGGTTGGGAAGATCTCCTGGAAAAGGAAATAGCAACCCACTCTAGTATTCTTGACTGGAGAATCCCATGGACAGAGTAACCTGACAGGCTACAGTCCATAGGGTCACAAGAGTCGGACACGACTTAGTGACTAAACCACAATGTCCCAGGTTCTATCTTGAGAATTGTGTAGATAGAGGTTTTTGTTAAATGAAGTTCAAGTTGAAGAAAGGTTCAAATTGGGAAGAGAAGGAGTTTCATGTTACACCTTGAGTTTGAGGTGTTGAATTGTCATACACGGTGGATGATACCTACCAGTCAATAGCATGTTTAGACCCAGATCTTTTATACTGTGGTTGAAAATAAGATGTGGATGAATATCCTGGGAGAAGCTACTTGGCCCTAAAAACTAAGTGTGCCTCAGAGAGAATACAAACTAGATCTTCCAAACTTAAAGGCAGGCAGGAAAAGAGGAATCAGCCAAGTGACACTATAATTCAAAGAAAAAACTGGGTGTCATGACGTGGGAGCAGAAAAAGTATGCATGTGTTTGAAGATGGAGTGAACTGTGCTGTTTAACTGCCTAGTGTCCAAGTAAGTTCAGAGATGGAGAGGGTTTGCCTTTTGAGAAGGAGGTTTAAGTTTAAATGGGGGCGGTGAGGGGTGACACAAATATTATAAGCACTTCAGAAAGTTATGTCTGGGTCCCTTGCAATGTGTCCCCTAGATTTGAGCTAGGGATTATAAATACCCATATAACAGAGCAAGAAACATGCACAGTGATGGAGTGCTTGACACACAGTCATACATCTGGGACGCAGCAAAATCTGAATGTGAACTCAGATCAGTCAGGTTCTAAGATACTTGCTCTTTTTGGTAGAGTTGTGTTTTGTTTTTTTTTTTGAGATAAAATTTATGTAACATAAAACTCACCATTTAAACTATATTTATGTGTACAATTCAGTGGGTTTTAGTATATTCACAATGTTGGGCAACCATCACCACTAACTCTAGAACATTTTCATCACCAAAGAGAGAAACTCTGCACTCATTAAGTAATTAATCCCCTTACCTCTTCACCACAGCCCCCGAAAGCACTAATCTATTTTCTATCTTTGCTGCTGCTGCTAAGTCGCTTCAGTCGTGTCTGACTCTGTGCGACCCCATAGACGGCAGCCCACTAGGCTCCTCTGTCCCTGGGATTCTCCAGGCAAGAATATTGGAGTGGGTTGCCATTTCCTTCTCCAATGCATGAGAGTGAAAAGTGAAAGTGAAGTCGCTCAGTCATGCCCGACTCTTAGTGACCCCATGGACTGCAGCCTACCAGGCTCCTCCGTCCGTGGGATTTTCCAGGCAAGAGTACTGGAGTGGGGTGCCATTGGGGCTTGCCTATTCTAGGTATTTTATATCAATTGTATCATACAATATGTGACATTTTATGTCTGGCACCTTTCATGTACCATCATGTTTTCCAGGTTCATCTATGTTGCAGCATGTGTCAGCACTTCGTTGCTTTTTACAGCTAAACGATATTTCATTGCATGGATATGTCACATTTTATTTGCCCATTCACTCATTGATGGACATTGGGTTGTTTCTGCTTTTAGCTATTGTGAGTATGTTGCTATGAGCATTCACATACACAGTTCTCTGTGAACACTTGTTTTCAATTCTCCAGGGTATACACCTAAAAGTTGAATTCCTGGGTTATATGGTAGGGAGCCTTATATTTAACTTTTTGAGGAACTGCCAGAATGTTTTCCAAAGTGGCTGCACTATTGCATCCCACCAGCAACATATGAGAAATTGAATTTCTCCATATCCTCGCCAATTCTTACTTCCTATTGTTTAAGCTATAGTCATCCTAGTGGGTGTGAAGTGGTATTTCATTATGTTTTTTGTTTTCATTTCACGAATGACTAACAATGTTGAGCATCTTTTCAGGAGCTTATTGGCCATTTGTATATGGGCTTGAAGAGATATCTATTCAAATCCCATGTCCTTTTGAAATATCCCAATTTTGTAAAAACCATATTCTTGCTTTCTGGCAAAATGAAATGTCCCAGTTTCATTTTATAATTCACTTCGCCCAGAGTTGAGAATCACGAATTTTTCCAATGAGCCTCAGTTCCTTTTATGGTGAAAAGTTATTCAGAAACGACAACGTTGTTGTTCAGTATTACTAGAATGATGTTACTTCTAAACCTTTTCAGTGAGCAGAGTTACAAAAATGTTTAAACCATTGTTCAGACTGATACCTCCTATTCACATGTAATAACACAGGCTTTTCCTTCTTTTCCTCTACCTCATCTTCTTTTTCCCACAATGGTAAACCTGTTTCCCAATAATTTCTATATATTTATTCACTTGCTTTGTCCTACAGTAAACACAAAATAGGAAAAGGAGTACGTCAAGGCTGTATATTGTCACCCTGCTTATTTAACTTATATGCAGAGTACATCATGAGAAATGTTGGGCTGGAAGAAGCACAAGCTGGAATCAAGATTGCCAGGAGAAATATCAATAACCTCAGATATGCAGATGACACCACCCTTATGGCAGAAAGTGAAGAAGAACTAAAAGGCCTCTTGATGAAAGTGAAAGTGGAGAGTGGAAAAGTTGGCTTAAAGCTCAACATTCAGAAAACGAAGATCATGGCATCTGGTCCCATCACTTCATGGGAAATAGATGGGAAACAGTGGAAACAGTGTCAGACTTTATTTTTGGGGGCTCCAAAATCACTGCAGACGGTGACTGCAAACATGAAATTAAAAGATGCTTACTCCTTGCAAGGAAAGTTATGACCAACCTAGACAGCATATTCAAAAGCAGAGACATTGCTTTGCCAACAAAGGTCTGCCTAGTCAAGGCTATGGTTTTTCCAGTAGTCATATATGGATGTGAGAGTTGGACTGTGAAGAAAGCTGAGCACCAAAGAATTGATGCTTTTGAACTGTGGTGTTGGAGAAGACTCTTGAGAGTCCCTTGGACTGCAAGGAGATCCAACCAGTCCATCCTAAAGGAGATCAGACCTAGGTGTTCTTTGGAAGAAATGATGCTAAAGCTGAAACTCCAGTACTTTGGCCACCTCATGCGAAGAGTTGACTCACTGGAAAAGACTCTGATGCTGGGAGGGATTTGGGGCAGGAGGACAAAGGGACGACAGAGGATGAGATGGCTGGATGGCATCACCGACTTGAGGGATGTGAGTTTGAATGAACTCTGGGAGTTGGTGATGGACAGGGAGGCCTGGCGTGCTCCAATTCATGGTGTCACAAAGAGTCAGATACGACTGAGCGACTGAACTGAACTGAAACACAAAATACTTGCAGATTCACTATACCAATTTCATCATTAATAAAAACATACTAAGTTCAAGAATACATAGCACTGAGTTTCTACAATTAGAATCCTTAACCAAAAGTTACTTCAAACAATTCTTTTCTTTTTTTCCAGTGTGGTAGTAAATGATTTTACATAGATACATTCATATTTTTTAGTTTGGATGTAAATTTAGTGTTTGACTCTTTATAGTCTTTTTTTTTATTTCACTCTTTGTATAGAGGTTTTTTTAATACTTTAAAAATGGGCTCTCCAACAGTGTTGACAATGACCAAAACAGGAAATCAAAAAATTATGAAAAACCATCTCCCCAATTTAGACTGGGTAACATAGGAGGTAACATGCACCACTCAGGAAACCTAAAATGTCAGGTCCGCTTGGTAGGTTGGTATGTCCTATTTAAACTAACAGAAGCCTTGAATTGTAAACCTGTCAGTTAGTGAATTTTAAGATTTACATATACTGTTTTCAATTATATTTATATATATAGACACACACACACACATAGAGAGAAACACATACACACACACATATATATAGACACATACACAAGTATATATATGCAAAAATCTCACTATTTATGCTGCTTACTGGAATCACCTTGAGGGTTTTTTAAGTCACCAGTATCTTGGAGTTCCATTTTCAGAGACCCCAATGCAATTGTTCTGCAGTAAACCCCAGGCATCAGGATTTCTTAAATCTCCCCAGGTGCTTGTAGTTATAGAAGCAAGGTTAAAAATCACTGCTCCAGTCTAAAATTAGGTCAGGAATTAGAGGACTACTAGTTAATAAGAGTCCCCAGAAACCAGGAGCTTAGTGTGGTGACATGTCCTAAAAAGGTGACAGTCTCTGCCCAGGGAAGACCTGGGTCCCCTGGGATGAATTCTGTTCATGTTCCCAGGAAAACCGTAAAGCAGAGTCACTGAATCTACTAGCTACTCTCTAGTCAGCAAGCACTGACAACTTTGTATGGCCAGTACCCTGAACATCTGATTCCCACTTTTTGGATGCACAAAGACACTATGAAAGCCTTGAAATGGCCATATCCTTTTATAATGGTCAGGGGAATGTCTTAGGCCAAATATCACCCAATCCCTATAAGCAGAAGGGAGACGAAATAAAGCTGTAGTCTTTGTTGTAGGACCAGTGATGTTGAGAGGCTCTGTCAGTCATGTACATGTGACATTCAGCAGACAGACCAATATGTAAAAATCAGGAATACACAATATAAATTGAAAATAAAGTTTTCAAACTCAGGACAATTCTTATTAGCAGGAAACACATGAAATGTTTTCTGATTCAAGTGGAAATAGATGCCATATAACAAGAATAAATTAGGTGGGTAAGCAATTTTTATGTTAATAACAATGTGACTTAAAAAGAATATCCTCTGAATGCAAATAATTATTTTAAAATAATGAGCTCATGATAACAATCTGCATTAGGAATGTATATTTTAACTACAGAATACATTTTGCTTTCACAAATTTACCTGTCTTAATTAATTTACTATTATTTCTGACCTATTTTATTTTACTGAACTGAAAGGTGCTATTGAGAACAGAATTGCAAGTTCCTGTATATGTCTCCATTTCATTTGAGAAAGATTATCTATGGATATTACTTGAATAAAATAAGAAAACTTTCAAGGAAACTCAAAACCAAAGATGATTTTCAGCATCTACACATTTAAATGTGATCAGATGTCAACTTTAACTACAGAGATAATCCTTATTAACCTCTATATTCTATAGGCCAAGACTTCATTAATCAAATAAATAAATGATAATGCTGAGAAAAATATATTCAGATAGGCATGTAGCACTGTGGTAAAAATGGTCACGGCAGGCTACAAATCAACATACAAAAATCACTTGTGGTTTTACACACTAAAAACAAATTCTTAAAGAGAAATAGAGAAAGCAGTCTCATTTTCAATAGCACCAAAAATTATAATAATTAGGAACAAATTTACCAAGAAGATGAAAGATCAGTACATTGAAAACCATAATACATTGATGAAAGATGCTGAAAAAGACACACAAAAAATGGAAAGATCTCATGTTCTTGGATTGGAAGAATTCACATTGTTACAACATCAATATGACCCAAAGTGATCTACAGATCTAATGAAATCACTATCAAAATTACAAAGGTGTTTTTCACAGAAATAGAAAAAACAATCCTCAAATTTGTATGAAATCACAAAAGACCCCAAATAGCCAAAGCAATCTTGAGAAAGGCGAAAAGTGGAGGTATCAGACATCCTGATCTCAAACTATATTACAAAGCTATAGTAATCAAAACATAACTAATAAAACACAGTAATGGGATAAAAACAGACACATAGACCAGTAGAGCAGAATAGAGAGCCCAGAAATACATATACACACATAGGGCTTCCCTGGTAGCTCAGCTGGTAAAGAATCCACGTGCAATGCAGGACACACTGGTTCAATTCCTGGATGGGGAAGATTCCCTGGAGAAGGGAAAGGCTACCCACTCCAGTATTCTTGGGCTTCTCTGATGGCTTAGATGGTAAAGAATCTTCCTGCTATGCAGGAGACCTGGGTTTGATTGCTGAGTTGGGAAGATACCCTGGAGGAGGGCATGGCAACCCACTCCAGTATTCTTGCCTGGAGAATCCCCATGGACAGAGAAGCCTGATGGGCTACAGTCCATGGGGTTGCAAACAGTCGGACAGGACTGAGCAACTAAGCACAGAACAGCATGGTCAACTAATCTTTGACAGGGGTGCTAATAATAAACAGTGAGGAAAGAATATTCTATTGAATCAACTGTGCTGAAAATCAGATATCCATATGCAAAAGAATGAAACTGGATTCCGTCTTACACCATTCACTAAGATTAACTGAAAATGGATTAAAGACTGAAATATAAGACCCCAAACCATAAAACCCCTAGAAGAAAATACAGGAAAAGGCCCCTTGACATTGATCTTGGCAATGATTCATTTTGATATGATATCAAACAGACAGGTAACAGCTGCAAAATTTAATAAGTAGGACTACATCAAACTAAAAACTTTCTGTTCAGCAAAAGAAACAATCAACAAAATGTGATGGCAATGTATGAGATGGGAGAAAACATCTGCAAGCCATATATCTGGTAAGGAGTTAACCCTGAAAATACATAGTTGACCTTTGAACTCTGTAAGTCCACTTATACACAGACTTTTAAAAAAACGTGTGTATATATATATGTGTGTGTGTGTGTATATATATATATATATATATATATATACACACACATATATACAGTCAGCTCTTCATATCTGCAGAACCCACAGATATGGAGGGATGACTGTAAGCAACTTGAGAATCTTCAGATTTTGTGTCTGTGGGGGTTCCTGAAACCCATCCCCCACAGGTATCAAGGGACAACAGTATAAGGAATCCATACAACCCAAGGGCATAAAAACAAATAATCTGACTTTACTTTGGGCAGAGGACAAGAATAACATATTTTCCAAAGAAGACATACAAAAGCCAAAAAGTACATGAAAAGAACTCACACTCATGAGTGTGATCAACAACACTCATTATCAGGGGGAGGCAAGTCACAACCACAATGAGGTCTCACCTCACAACTCTTAGTATGTTGTAATATGTAAAAACTTTTTCCCCCCAAAAGGCAAATTCATAGAAAAGATTCTAAAATGGTGGTTGCCAGGGGCCTGGGGACAGGAGAAATTTGTAAATGTAGGCCAAAGGGTAAAACGTTTCAGTTATAAAGTGAATTCTGAGGCTCTAATAAACCTCAATAAAGTTGGGGGAAAACATGGCCTCAAATTCTTTGATCTTCTTTCATTGAGAGGTGAGGTCTATACCCCCTTCTGTTGAATCTGGGTGAATCTGAGGAGCTCTTGGCTGCTTGGAACAACAGAATAGTGAAGAAGTATTGCTGTGCCAGGGTGTGGGCTCAGGCATCTAAAGACTGGGCAATGTCCATTTCCTGCTTCTCAAAACCACACCCGGGGGCAAATCAGCTGTCATATAAGGAGTTCAACTACCCTGAGACTGCCAGGTCTTCTAGAAGCCCAAGCCACAATAAAAGGCCATGGAAAATGAGATTCATGTAGAGACAGTGAGAGGCAAGGAGCCCCAAGGCTCTAAGTTTGTGAATGACAAACCCATCCTGGTCCAAACCCTCCCTGTGGAAACCATGGGAATCAGAGAGAATGTTTCAGTCAAGCCCTTCCTGAATTCCTTACCAACAAAACAGTAAGCAAATGATTGCGTTAAGCTACTAAATATGGGAGTCATTTGTTAAATAGAAATAAATGAAACAAGCTTAGCTGCTTTCTGATTGCCTAGCAGAGATGTAACGAAGAGGATTAATTTGGACTTATCAAGGGTATATGTTACCACTTCCACCTGAAGACGGAGTGGTACCTTTAGGTATTTTTGGTATCTGTATAGTTATCCATAAAAGTGTACCTCAGAAAATAAGAGTATAGTCAGTGGGACTATGTTTTTCATATCTTTAACTTTCTTGGTGACCTATTCCCTTTACCTGATCCTAAATGCCCTTAGAAACCCAGTTGTCAATTTTATGTTTATGTTCCACGCTCATACTCATGGTGGTTATACATCTATTTGTCCAACTTTCATCCTGTGAATGAAAAAATGGTTAACATTAATAATTATGAATATATATATAGCATGCTTCTAAGTGCCACGCAACATGATAAACACTCTGTGCTGGCCTTCCCTGGTGACTCAGCGGTAAAGACTTTGCCTGCCAATGCAGGAGATGTGGATTCGAACCCTGGTCTGGCAAGATCCCTCATGCTAAGAGCAATGAAGCCCATGCCCTGCAACTATTGAGTCTGTGCTATAGAGCCCAGGAGCCACAATTACTGAGCCCATGTGCCACAACTATTGAAGCCCGTGTACCCTAAAGCCCATGCTCTGCAACAAGACAAGCCACTGCCTTGAGAAACCCATGCACCACAACCAGAGAGTAGCCCCTAGAGAAAAGCCTGTGCAGCAACTAAGACCCAGCCCAGCCAAAAATTAACTCATTAATAATAAAAACACTTTTCTCATTAAAAACTCTCAAATATCCCATGTGATAAGTTCTATTTATATTTCCATTACACAGATGAGGAAACTAAGGCTCAGAGACAGATAGAGACTTGCCTGAATTCAATGAACTATTAAGTAGTGGAAGAGGGATTTGAACCCAAGCAGGTTTACTCTAGGACAGACAACACAACAATACTGTTCATTGTCTTTGAATAGCTACTCTTCATCGATTAGTTTTGTGGCCTGCAAGAAATGGATCTCATTCACAAATTCCCTATCAGAGTTGGGTGGAGAGGAGTCAGAGTAAAAATTTTGGATAAATGTGCACTGCTAGACTTTGATCTAAGAGATAACCATATTCTGAGTGCATTTCATTTTCTTCTAGCCCAGATTACGTAAAGTTTAGCTTCAACTTTGTGATTTATCAAGAGAGCATTAACTGCATTTGATAGGACAAATATTCCCTCTCAATGTGGACATTAGTAGCTTGCTGTGTGATTGTTAATTCCAATCAGTTTACATTCTGTTGAACTGTCAAGTTCACCAGTATAAGGTAATGTATCTCCAAAATAAATGCTGCTTTAGGGAAGCTTTTCTGTCAATCATTATATTCCTCACAGAATCTTAAATGAGCCAACAAGACTCACAGAAAATTGCCCAGACAGATGTATCAAGTAGATCCTTCCACATTTGCAAGCTAGTCAATTAATTCAAAACATTATTACCCAGTCAAGAATTACAGCTAGAAATAGTGATTGTTTCTAATATAGGAGTGTCGAGTAGGTTGATTTCACAAACAATTGCCCAAAGTAAAAGTCTTTAAGTATTAGCAAGTATCTGGATGAAGAATGATAGTTGACATGAATCAAGCTTAAGTTTGCTATTTTCTTATAAATGCTGTGGGGGACTCAACATGAAAAAATATGATTTAATTATGTAAGGTTCCTAATATTGTCATTAATGGCTATGTTCTTATATATGCTGTATCTGAGTAAGTGAAACAAATTATGTGAAAATTGACCATTTTACATTACAAGTGTTTATGTATGGTTCTATCTTCAATAAGCTTTCTGAGGTTAAGACCTGATTCTTATTTATTTCTGTATGCCTCAGAGCACCCCCAAACCAGTGCCTGGCACAGTTGCTCAAAAAGATAGGATTTGAGTAGAATTGAATTTGAATGTGTTTTTTTTAAATAACCATTTTTATATATACACAAAAGTCAAGCAGGTATTGAAAATGGACTAACCTAGTCTACTCCATTAATATTACATTTAGCTTTGCTGAGACATATTTTTACATACCATAAATTTCACCTATTTAAAGCATATAATTCAATGGCTTTTAGTATATTTACAGAGTTGTGCAACCATCAATCACCTCAATCAATTTCAGAATATTTTTATCACTCTCAAAAGAAATCCTATACCGATTAGCAGTCATTCCTCATTCTCCCCACCTACAGCCTCAGGAAACCACTAATCTACTTCTTATTTTCTTATTCTGGACATTTCATAGAAATGGAATGATGCAGTATGTGGCTTTTTATAGCTGTCTTCCTTAACTTAGCATAATGTTTCTGAGACACAGCTATGTTGTATCATGCATATATCAGTACTCCAGCCATTTTGCTTATCCTATCATCTGCTGATGGACATTTGGGTTGTTTTCACTTTCGGGCCATTATGAATAATGATGCTACGAATATCTATTTACAAATACTTGTGTGGACATACGTCTTCATTCCTCTCGGGCATATACCTAAGAGTGGAATTGCTGGATCATAATGGCACCCCACTCTAGTACTCTTGCCTGGAAAATCCATGGATGGAGGAGCCTCGTAGGCTGCAGTCCATGGGGTCACAAAGAGTCAGACACGAATGAGCGAATTCACTTTCACTTTTCTCTTCCATGCATTGGAGAAGGAAATGGCAACTCACTCCAGTGTTCTTGCCTGGAGAATCCCAGGGACAGGGGAGCCTGGTGGGCTGCCGTCTATGGGGTTGCATAGAGTTGGACACAACTGAAGCAACTTAGCAGCAGCAGCAGCATGGTGGTAACTCTATGCTTTGAATGAGTACATTCTTTTCTTTAAACATTTTATTTTGTATTGGAGTACAGCCAATTGACAATGTGATAGCTTCAAGTGGATATCAAAAGGATTCAACCATACACATATATGTATCCTTGAATGAATGAATTCTAATAATTTCTGCATAGAAAAGTAAAAGTGAGTATGGATCCAACCAGTCCATTCTGAAGGATATCAGCCCTGGGATTTCTTTGGAAGGAATGATGCTAAAGCTGAAACTCCAGTACTTTGGCCACCTCATGCGAAGAGTTGACTCATTGGAAAAGACTCTGATGCTGGGAGGGATTGGGGGCAGGAGGAGAAGGGGATGACAGAGGATGAGATGGCTGGATGGCATCACTGACTCGATGGAATCACTGACTCGATGGATGTGAGCCTGAGTGAACTCCGGGAGTTGGTCATGGACAGGGAGGCCTGGCATGCTGCGATTCATGGGGTCGCAAAGAGTCGGACATGACTGAGTGACTGAACTGAACTGAACTGAAAGTAAACGTGAAGTCACTCAGTCATGTCCAATTCTTTACAACCCCATGGACTGTAGCCTACCAGGCTCCTCTGTCCATGGGATTTTCCAGGCAAGAGTACTGGAGTGGGTTGCCATTTCCTTCTCCAGGGGATCTTCCTGACCCAGGGATCAAACCCGGGTCTCCCACATTGCAGGCAGTCGCTTTACCGTCTGAGCCACGAGGGAAGCCTAATTTCTGCATAAATTCACTAATTCTACCCCTCTGTCATCTCCACTCTACTAATGAGCCATCCACTGAGTATTTTATTTTGATTATTATATTTTTAGTTTTATGATTTACATTCAGTTACTTTTAATAAATTCTATTTATTTGTTCAAATTTCCTATTGTTGGAATTGGAAGATAAGCTTCCCACTCAGAGATTAGGACCTTGGCTAGCTCCAGCCCCAAAGGAAGGAGAGAATGAGAGTGCTACTACCAGCTTCTGTGGGGTGAGGTACTGCATGGAAGATTAAATTCCCACTCAGCCCCATTGTAATCCTGGAGGTGGGAGGCATTTTTTCCATTGATGTTTGGCTGAAGTATGGTGGGTATTTCCAAAAAATTTGTTATTGTAAAACTACCCTTCTCTGGGTCCTCAGGATAGGGAAAAGGATGTGTTTTCCGCCCTTTTATCTTTGTCTATTGGAAATTTTGGATTAGAGTCTTCTGGAGAACCCTGTTCAGGATACATGGGAGGTAATAAGGAAACCCAGAGAATTTACCACCATCCCATGACTCAAATCCCAAGGTCTCTAGGCAGTTCTCTTTCTTCCCATCTTTCAGTGTCTGTGCTTATTTTCTGTGTTCTGTCCGGGGATATGAGAAAATATGTAGGATCCGAAATGCTAGTAAATTGTCAACTTGAATCATTGGAATTAATTTTTATTAGATAACATTATTAGATAACATTTAGGCCCTCTTAAAAGTCAAGGTGACAGTAAAGAGCCTACTGTGTGGGTAAACTTGATACAAAAGGTCAGCATTGTAAACACGTTCCCTGGAAAATCCCATAGGTTTATCAAAACATTTCTCCTTTCCCCCTCCATAACTTCCAAAACTTTTTAATGCCTGTAAGAACTGATTTGGCAGAACTTTTTTAAAGTGTATAGTCATCTAAAAATAGCTCTGATTCCATGAACTAGAAAATAAAGAGAACCACAATGAATCTAAGCAAGTAGATAAATAGGTAGGCTTTTGCTAGGGAAAAAAAAAAATGAGAGTATCACACAGCTGACTTTAAAGTATTATGAGATTAAAATCTGTACAGCAAGAAAATTAAATTGGCAAATTTAAATGATACAAAAATATCATTAAAAAATGAAAACAAAAGCCCTACACATTACAATTTGAGGTCTTGAAATCATACCCGTAAAAAATGGAAGTATCTTGTAAATAAACAGAAATAAGAGAGCATGGCGGAGAAAGCAATGGCACCCCACTCCAGTACTCTTGCTTGGAAAATCCCATGGACAGAGGAGCACGGTAGGCTGCAGTCCATGGGGTCGCTAAGAGTCGGACACGACTAAGCAACTGCACTTTCACCTTTCACTTTCATGCATTGGAGAAGGAAATGACAACTCACCCCAGTGTTCTTGCCTGGAGAATCCCAGGGACAGGGCTGCCATCTATGGGGTCACACAGAGTTGGACACGACTGAAGAGACTTAGTAGCAGCAGCAGCAGCAGCAAGAGGGCATGGAATTCGCCTTTGGATTCCTGCTTACCATAATTCTCTTTATTGGTTTTAGGGCAAAGAAAGAAGCAAACATATTATTCTAGGTACAGTTCTTAACCATGAACTCATGTGATATTTTTGTCTGTAAAATGTGTGTGTGTGTTAGTCACTCAGTTGTGTCTGACTCTTTGTGATTCCATGGACTATAGCCTGACAGACTCTTCTGTCCATGGAATTCTCCAGGCAAGAATACTGGAGTGGGTGGCCATTCCTTTCTCCAGGGTATCTTCCTGATCCAAGGATCGAACCCAGGTCTCCCACACTGCAGGCAGATTCTTTACCATCTTCAGTTCAGTCAATCAGTCATGTCTGACTCTTTGTGACCCTTTGGACTGCAGCACACCAGGCTTCCCTGTCCATCATCAACTCCTGGAGCTTACTCAAACTCATGTCTACTGAGTCGGTGATGCCATTCAGCCATCTCATCCTCTGTCGTCCCCTTCTCGCACCTTCAATCTTTCCCAGCATTAGGGTCTTTTCAAATGAGTCATTTCTTCGCATCAGGTGGCCAAAGTATTGGAGTTTCAGCTTCAGTATTAGTCCTTTCAATTAATATTCAGGGCTGATTTCCTTGAGGATAGACTGGTTGGATCCCCTTGAAGTCCAATGGACTCTCAAGAGTCTTCTCCAACACCACAGTTCAAAAGCATCAATTCTTCTGTGCTCAGCTTTCTTTATAGTTCAACTCTCACATCTATACATGGCTACTTGAAAAACCATTCTTTGACTAGACAGACCTTTGTTGGCAAAGTAATGCCTCTGCGTTTTAATATGCTGTCTATGTTGGCCATGGGATTTCTTTGGAAGGAATGATGCTGAAGCTGAAACTCCAGTACTTTGGCCACCTCATGCGAAGAGTTGACTCATTGGAAAAGACTCTGATGCTGGGAGGGAATGGGGGCAAGAGGAGAAGGGGACAAGAGAGGATGAGATGGCTGGATGGCATGAGTCTGAGTGAACTCCGGGAGTTGGTGATGGACAGGGAGGCCTGGCGTGCTGCGATTCATGGGGTCACAAAGAGTCGGACATGACTGAGCGACTGATCTGATCTGATCTGATGTTGGCCATAGCTTTTCTTCCAAGGAGCAAGTGTCTTTTAATTTCATGGCTGCAGTCACCATCAACAGTCATTTTGGAGCCCCGCAAAATAAAGTCTGTCACTGTTTCCACTGTTTCCCCATCTATTTCCCATGAAGTGATGGGACCAGATGCCATGATCTTTGTTTTCTGAATGTTGAGTTTTAAGCCAACTTTTTCAGTGTCCTCTTTCACTTTCATCAAGAGGCTCTTTAGTTCTTCTTCGCTTTCTATCGTAAGGGTGGTGTCATCTGCATATCTGAGGTTATTGGTATTTCTCCTGGCAATCTTGATTCCAGCTCGTGTTTCATCCAGCCCAGCATTTCACATGATGTACTCTGCATAGAAGTTAAATAAGCAGAGCGAAAATATACAGCCTTGACATACTCCTTTCCCGATTTGGAACCAGTCTGTTGTTCCATGTCCAGTTCTAACTGTTGCTTCTTGACCTGCATACAGATTTCTCAGGAAGCAGATCAAGTGGTCTGGTATTCCCATCTCTTGAGGAATTTTCCACAGTTTGTTGTGATCTACACAGTCAAAGGCTTTGGCATAATCAATGAAGCACAAGTAGATGTTTTTCTGGAACTCTCTTGCTTTTTGATGATCTGACAGATGTTGGCAATTTGGTCTCTGGTTCCTCTGCCTTTTCTAAATCCAGCTTGAACATCTGGAAGTTCACTGTTCACATACTGTTGAAGCCTGGCTTGGAGAATTTTGAGCATTACTTTACTAGTATGTGAGATGAGTGCAATTGTGCAGTAGTTTGAGCATTCTTTGGCATTGCCTTTCTTTGGGATTAGAATGAAAACTGACATTTTCCAGTCCTGTGGCCACTGCTGAGTTTTCCAAATTTGCTGGCATATTGAGTGCAGCACTTTCACAGCATCATCTTTCAGGATTTGGAATAGCTCAACTGGAATTCCATCACCTCCACTAGCTTTGTTTGTAGTGATGCTTCCTAGGGCCCACTTGACTTCACATTCCACGATGTCTGGCTCTAGGTAAGTGATCAGACCATTGTGGTTATCTGGGTCATGAAGATCTTTTTTGTACAGTTCTTTTGTGTATTCTTGCCACCTCTTCTTAATATCTTCTGCTTCTGTTAGGTTCATATGGTTTCTGTCCTTTATTGTGCCCATCTTTGCATGAAATATTCCCTTGGTATCTCTAATTTTCTTGAAGAGATTTCTAGTCTTTCCCATTCTACCGTCTTAGCTCTGTAAAATAGTATACATAAAAATGCTAAATGTCTGACAAAAAAGCTGTTAGTTACCTTTCTCACCTTCCTCCTTGGTGATTATTATTGAAAAAGTTTATTAAGAAACACAACAAAATAAAAATTGACACCACAGTGGTTTTGGTTTCCATTGGTCTGTATCAGTTTCATTGGTTTGTGTATTGGTCTCTGTATACAGAAGACAAGGGAAATGAATGAAAGAGGCAGCCCCTCTATATTGATAGGTGGCAGGTTTAATGAGTAAGGGAACTTACCCATGAGGCCTGTCTTGGGTGCCACAAAACAAGTAGATCTCCATTCCCACCTGCCAGAATCTTTAAAGTTTATACAGAGGCCTTAACTGGGTTCAGTCCAGACGGTCTCAACAACACATTGCTCACTCTCTCAAAGCTGCATCCTTGATAATGACTCCCACTGTAAGAACAATGGACAGAATGCACATTCAGATGTCAGGGGACCGGGTGAGGTGCCTCCATTTGCCTGGGTCCAGCCCGAGGGTCTACCAGCAGTCACATCCTCTCAACAACCTCCTTTAACAGTTTTCAGTCCAAGACAGCTCCAGAGGAAGCACTTTCTCACATAAGAATTTGTGCCTCCCTGGAATTTTCCTACTTCTCAATTAATTCCGTTCAGTGTTTATAAAAATAGTGCATGAGAATAATATCAATTAATTTTCAGCACAATTATATAAATACAATCTTTTGCATTTCTACAATGCATAATGCATTTCTACAAGCATTCTGAAGCTTAGCTATAGTTACATCTAATTCCAAACTTTTCATAAATCCAATCGTATTACAAGGGAACAACGATAAGATATGGGGTTGAAGCAGCACTTTTCATCTGGTTGGAGTATAATCTTTAACCTTTAATTAAGTTTATTCACTTCTTCATCCAAGATGTAAACAACTCTCCCATCTAGGTCTAGGACAAATGTGTCATTTCCCCAAATCTATTTCTGTGCACATGACCCAGGCTAGGAAAAAGGAAGCACACAGCAGAGACTGCAAAATGTAATTACCTGAAGAAACATCATGTCCCTTGCTGAGTGAAATCTGACCAACACAGTTTATTAGCAAGTTCACTAAGTCCTGATCAACAGTGGGATGAAACTTCTGAAATCAAACTACGAACAGTTTCTGCTTGCTTTAATAATTACTAAAATAAAAAGAGTGAGCAGCAACTTACAGCTTGCTACAGGAAGGCTCGATGGAAACTGTGATTCTAAAAGGACGTCTCTGACTCACTAGAATCATTCCAGGCATATAGAGCAAGATGAGGAGGGAGGTAAAAAAAAAAAAATCTACCCTGGAAAGGTATTAAGAGAAGAAATATGTTTAGTCATAGGGAGAGGAGGGAGGGAAGTAGCTGAGGCCCCGGAGGAAGCAGGAGAAGCAATAAAAATGGGACAAGGGATTAAAGGGCTGGATGTGGGGGCAGGTCTGGATTAGTTTGAAAGGCAATGAGACCAGGTTAAGTGATTTTACTAAAGGTCCCCTCCTGAGTGACTGGCAGTTCTACTTCCATCCCTCCTATTTTGGGTTTCCTCTTTAGTTCCTTGTCTCTACACCGAAATAGACATTCTATGTGATTTTTCTCTCATTGCAAATCTTTTATACTTTAACTCCGAAAGCCTTGTTTAGAGGACTGTGTAGGTGGTTGTTTTTAATGTTGAATTTTTTTTTCCCCTCTTCTTTGGGAAAACTGCTGGTATAGAAAGCTTCCTTGACTCAGTATTGAGACAAATAAAAGACAAATGTGTTATTCTACTGAGACTGTTGAAATGAAAGTTTGCTTTGAAGTAAGGTACTAGAATACATATGAGAGAATACTGTTCTTGTCATAAAAACTGGCAGCTGAGGTTTCTTTGCCCTGTCAGAGAGAATGACAATCTAACGGGGCCAAAGTCAGACTGAGGGAAGAAATTTTTTTTTCCCTTAATCACTAAGTCAGCCCATGACCAGAAAAGGACAAATATTACAGATCACAGATAAATCCCAAATCTGGAGAATATGGCCAATAATCACAAAATTCATGTAACTCAGTTTCAAGAATTCAAATTCTAATTGTCTAAGGACAGGAATATTAACAGTATTAGTGACTATTTCTAAGTATTTTGGAACAAGTTATTGACTTAGTCCTGTAACTTTGACATAATACAATCTGATTTAACAGAAATCTTTCTATCTTTAGAATGTAACAGCTTAAATCCATCCATCTGGAGTCTGATGTTTGAAACAGTTATTTGTAGAAGTCTCTGATGATACAAATCAAAATAATTTATAACACAAAGCCTTAAAAATGACAACAAATACAGTCTTAGGTTTTTCTCTCTAGAATTTATTTTGCCTTGAATTTCACACTCGGATTCTTAGCACCATACCTATTTCTTAAAGTGTGAATTAGCCTAATATACAATGTTCAAAGAAAAGTATTAAATTTAAAGAGAAAACCGAAGAGATATTTGCTTAGTCAACATATTTTTCTGCGGTTCTATCCCTCTCAGTGATTAAAAAGTCAAATTTCAGTAAAAATGTGTTCTTTTAAAATTTGTTGAAATGTTTTTATTAATTAAAAAGTTTCCCCAGCTTTATTGAGATATTATTGACATATATACGTACATTTAAAGTTTACAACTTGCTGATTTGATACACATATATATTACAAAATGATGCCCACAATTTAGTTAACATGTCATTCCCTCATCACATATTTGGAGAGATAACATGACAACTTTCAAGTATATTGTGTAGTATGTTTAATCATAGTCACCATGATCCCCGGATCTTACTCATATGATAGCTGAAAGTTCATACTCTTAACCAGTATCTCCCCCATCTCTCCCAGCCTTCAGCTACTGTCAACTAACTTTCTAATCTCTCTTTCTTCGAATTGGAGTTTCTAGATTTCACACATAAAGGAGAACATACAGTATCTACCTTTCTCTGTCTGATTTGTTTCACCTAGCATAATGCCTTCCAGTTCCATGCATGTTACAAAAGGCAAGATTTCCTTTTTTATGGCTGAATAATATTCCCCCCATTTCTCTATCTGTGTGTGTGTGTGTGAGAGAGAGAGAGAGAGGGAGAGAGAGAGACATTGTCTTTATCCATTCATCCATCAATGAACACAAATTGTTTCCATGTCTCAGCTATCATGAATAATGCCACAAATAACATGTGGGTATAGGTATCTCTTCAAGATAGTGATTCCATTTCATTCAGATATGTACCCCAAAGTGGGATTTCTGGATCATTTGGTGACTTTACTTTTACTTTTGGGGAGAACCTCCATACTGCTGTACCAATTCACATTGCAACCAACAGTTAGGTTCCCTCTTCTCCATAGCCTCACCAACACTTGTTATCTCTTGCCTTTTTGATAACAGACATTGTAACAGGTATGAGGTGATGTTTCATGGTGGTTTTGATTTGGATTTCCCTGATGATTAGTGATGTTGAGCATCTTTTCATGTACCAGTTGGTCATTTGTATGTCTTCCTTGGGGAAAAAATGTGTATTCAGGTTCTCTACTGAGTTTCTAATTGGATTGTCTGGGTTTTTTCACTACAGAATTGTATGATTTCCTTATACATTTTGCATATTAACTTTTTATTGGATACATGGTTTGCAAATATATTCTCATATTCTCTCTTTTCATAGGCTGCTTTTTCATTCTGTTTGTCTTTTATTTTTCTATGCAAAGGGTTTTTAGTTTGAAGTAGTTCCACTTGTTTATTGTTCCTTTTCTTGCTTGAGCTTTTGGTGTCATATCTAACAAATCACTGCTGAGACCAATGTCAAGGAGCTTTTCTCCTGTTTTCTTCTAGCAGGTTAACAGTTTCAGGTATTATATTTAAGACTTTAATCCATTTGGGTTGATTTTAATGACAGTGTAAGATAAGGTCCAGTATTACTCTTTTGCATGTGGATATCCAGTTTTCCTTCTTTCCTCACTGAGTATTCCTGGCCCTCTTGTCAAATACTAGTTGACCGGATATACGTTAATTTATTCCATTCAGTTCCATTGGTCTCTTTATGTTTTCATGGCAGTATCATATTATTTTAAAATCAGGAAGTATAATACTTCCAGCTTTGTTCTTCCCCCTAGGGACTGCTTTGGCTATTCAAAGTCTTTTATGGCTCCACACAAATTTTAGTTTTCTATTTCTGTGAAAATTGTCATCGGAATTTTGGTAGAAATTGCATTGTATTTATATATGGCTTTGGTTAGTATGCACATTTTAACAATAATAATTCTTCCAATGCATAAATTTCAGATACCTATTTTCTGTGTCTTCTTTGACTGCATCAGTGTCTTGTCATTTTCAGTGTACAGACTTTTACCTCCTAGGTTTAATTTATTTCTAAGTATTTTATTGCTTTGCTGCTACTATAATTGTGATTGTTTTCTTCATTCCTTTTTTCAGATATATCATTGCTAATGTATAAACTGAAACTGATTTTTACATGTCAATTTTTTGTATCCCACAATTTTACTGAACTTCTTTATTGTAATAGTTTTTTTGGTCAGGTCTTTAGGATTGTCTATGTATAAAATCACATCATCTGCAAACAGAGAAAATTATACTTCTTCCTTGCCAATTTGGGTAACTTTTATTTCTTTTGCATGTCTAATTGTTCTGGCTAAAACTTCCACTACTATTTTGGATAGGAGTGGTGAGTGAGGACGCTTGTCTTGCTCCTGACCTTAATGGGAATTCTTTCAGTTGTTTACCAAGGGATATGATGTTAGCTGTGGCTTTGTCATGTAAGGCCTTCCTTATGCTTGGCTCCTTCTATATCCAATTTGTGAGAGTTTTATCATGAAAGATGTTGAATTTTGTCAAATGTTTTTCTACATCTACTGAGATGATCATATGATTTTTATCATTCATTCTGTTAATGTGATGTATAACAAGTTTTTTGATTTGCATAAACTGAATCATCCTTGCACCCTAGAGATAAATACCACTTGATCATGGTGTATGATCCTTTTAATGTGCTGCAGAGTTCAGTTTGCTAGTATTTTGTTGAGAAGTTTACATCTACATTCATCAGGTATAGTGGCCTACACGTCTCTTTTCTGGTAGTGTCCTCATCTGGCTTTGATATCAGGGAAACATGGCCTCATAAAATGAGTTTGGAAGTATTTCTTCCTCTTCAACTTTTTGGCAGAATTTTAGAAGAATTAGTGTTACCTCTTTTATTTTATTTTATTTTTAAACTTTACAATATTGTATTAGTTTTGCCAAATATCGAAATGAATCCGCCACAGGTATACCTGTGTTCCCCATCCTGAACCCTCCTCCCTCCCCATACCCTCCCTCTGGGTCGTCCCAGTGCACCAGCCCCAAGCATCCAGTATCATGCATCGAACCTGGACTGGTGACTCGTTTCATACATGATATTATACATGTTTCGATGCCATTCTCCCACATCTCCTCACCCTCTCCCTCTCCCACAGAGTCCATAAGACTGATCTATACATCAATGTCTCTTTTGCTGTCTCGTACACAGGGTTATTGTTACCATCTTTCTAAATTCCATATATATGCATTAGTATACTGTATTGGTGTTTTTCTTTCTGGCTTACTTCACTCTGTATAATAGGCTCCAGTTTCATCCACCTCATTAGAACTGATTTGAATGTATTCTTTTTAATGGCTGAGTAATACTCCATTGTGTATATGTACCACCGCTTTCTTATCCATTCATCTGCTGATGGACATCTAGGTTGCTTCCATGTCCTGGCTATTATAAACAGTGCTGCAATGAACATTGGGGTACACGTGTCTCTTTTCCTTCTGGTTTCCTCAGAGTGTATGCCCAGCAGTGGGATTGCTGGATCACAAGGCAGTTCTATTTCCAGTTTTTTAAGGAATCTCCACACTGTTCTCCATAGTGACTGTACTAGTTTGCATTCCCACCAACAGTGTAAGAGGGTTCCCTTTTCTCCACACCCTCTCCAGCATTTATTGCTTGTAGACTTTTGGATTGCAGCCATTCTGACTGGCGTGAAATGGTACCTCATAGTGGTTTTGATTTGCATTTCTCTGATAAGGAGTGATGTTGAGCATCTTTTCATGTGTTTGTTAGCCATCTGTATGTCTTCTTTGGAGAAATGTCTATTTAGTTCTTTGGCCCATTTTTTGATTGGGTCATTTATTTTTCTGGAGTTGAGCTGTAGGAGTTGCTTGTATATTTTTGAGATTAGTTGTTTGTCAGCTGCTTCATTTGCTATTATTTTCTCCCATTCTGAAGGCTGCCTTTTCACCTTGCTAATAGTTTCCTTTGTTGTGCAGAAGCTTTTAATTTTAATTAGGTCCCATTTGTTTATTTTTGCTTTTATTTCCAATATTCTGGGAAGTGGGCCATAGAGGATCCTGCTGTGATGTATGTCGGAGAGTGTTTTGCCTATGTTCTCCTCTAGGAGTTTTATAGTTTCTGGTCTTACGTTGAGATCTGTAATCCATTTTGAGTTTATTTTTGTTCATGGTGTTAGAAAGTGTTCTAGTTTCATTCTTTTACAAGTGGTTGACCAGTTTTCCCAGCACCACTTGTTAAAGAGATTGTCTTTAATCCATTGTATATTCTTGCCTCCTTTGTCAAAGGTAAGGTGTCCATATGTGCGTGGATTTATCTCTGGGCTTTCTATTTTGTTCCATTGATCTATATTTCTGTCTTTGTGCCAGTACCATACTGTCTTGATGACTGTGGCTTTGTAGTAGAGCCTGAAGTCAGGCAGGTTGATTCCTCCACTTCCATTCTTCTGTCTCAAGATTGCTTTGGCTTTCAAGGTTTTTTGTATTTCCATACAAATTGTGAAATTATTTTAAATGTCTAGCTACATCATTTTTGACTTAAGAAGAAAACCATCATTTGAATGAAGAGGATTTCTAACATTAAACCCCACATTGAAAGCTTGTAATAGATAATGTATTAGCCTGTGATTATGATACAGCTATGGAAAATTTTCAAATACCAGGGAATGATTTAAAAGCATTTTTTTAATGTTAAATGCTTTTAACATTCAACACTTCTATACATCATAATTATGGTGTTCATAAACTAACATTAACTTTTTCAAACATGAATGGATCCCAAGCAACCAAATGAAAGGAGAGGTGTATCAGATGCTTTCTTGGTAACAGAAAAAAACAAATATAGAGTTTCACAATGGAAAATTCAGAGGATAATAGCTAAGTTAATTACTTGAACTCCCCTGAACAATTTTTGACCTCATACAGTTTATAAGATCAAAGATATATATTACTTCCTTTCTCATTTAAAAATAGCAGATGAAAAGTGGGTTTTCTGAAATGAGTGGTAGTGTGTTTGTGTTCTCCGAGGTATATACATGGGTCATAGAAATGTCCAAAATTGTCACTCAGATACTGAAAGCATATGTCTTACAGAAGTGACCTGTTTGGAAGTGTGATGAGAAAGGATGCCTGGCACTGGCCCTCAGGGTAGAGAGAGGCTTGCTCAGAGAGACAGAGTTATAGAGAAGAGTCTGTTTCATGGAACTTCTCTGTGGCTGCATTCAGAGTGTTGCTTTGCAGGACTTTTAATTAAGTTCCCTATCTCTGTTTTCCTACTTGGTCATCTCAAATGAAAGTACCCCCATCTTCCTACACTGACCCCTACTTACACATCTTTCTTTCTTTCCTCTTTGTTTCAAAAGATGAGCTGTTCCTTCACCAGTGCTCTAGAATTTAGATAGAATCCTAGCCTCTCTCCTCTGAGATGTTTATCTACAGTCACTTTCTTCTCTAGTATTTATTTAATCTCTCTATTAGTTCTTTACTTTCTCATCATATGTGGCAGACACTATTGGCTGCCCACCAATAACCTTGATTTCTCTTTCTTTTTTGCTGGTTTTACCATTCCTCCATGTTAAAGACTCAGAATACCCAAATGAACTATTTCCCAGCCTCTCATATGGTGAGGGAAAGCTTGATGACAAAGCTGCTGAGTCTTTTGCAAAAAGCAGCCCTCACTGATAAGATAGTAGCATGTGAGGAACAATTTCTCCATGCTTTGGAAGTTGACTAGTGAGGATGAGAGGTTTGGAGCTGCAACAGCCATCTTGTAAGTATGACGGGAAAACACGGAAGGTACACTGGGAAATGGAATCTGCGAACAACTGAAAGATCCCTGGGACCTAGATGATATCACTAAACTATTGGACAAACTCTGAGCTCAACTAGTCCTCATTTTTTTCTCATGTAAGAAAAGCAAACCTCTTGTCTAAGCAATGCTAAGTCCAATATTCTATTAAGTGTATTGGAAAGTATCTTGATTGATTTTGATTTAAGATAGCTGCCTCAGTTGGATGACCCAAGTGTTTGATACCTTATTCCTTCTTCTTCCTGTAGTTCAAGGCAAATGGGATGGTTGAAAGTGAAACTGTTAGTCACTCAGTCGGGACCCCATGGACTGTAGCCTGCCAGGCTCCTCTCTACTTGGGATTCTTGAGGCAAGAATACTGGAGTGGGTTGCCATTTCCTTCTCCAGGGGATCTTCCAGATCCAGGGATCAAACCTGGGTCTTTTGCATTGTGGGCAGATTCTTTACCATCTGAGCCACCAGGGAAGCCCAATGGGATGGTTGGATCACAGCAAACATTTTGGTCCATGAAGTAACTTTGAAAATGGAAATTGTGTATTAATTATGACAAAGGAGAAAAATATAAAAAGCTTGAGTCTATGATGACCATAACAGTTCTTGGCTTCCAAACTTGAAACTTCTTTTATATGACAAAGTAATTATTTTCTATCATTTTTAGATTACTTTTCTTGGCTTTGCTTTGTTTTCTGTTATAAGCATTTGAAATGAATACTGATACATGTAACTTGCGTGTATAAGGAGACATGAATAAAATATTTAGCTAAATGTTTCAGGATGAAAAGTTATGTACATTTTAAATTTGTGATAGTTATAAATTTTTCTACAAAAAGTTAGCATAAATTTATGATTCCACCACATTTATGATCTCCTTATATCTTCATTAATCCTGCATATTATCAACATTTTAAAATATTTATTTTTTGATTATTTTAAATGATGCTTGTTTTGGTTTACATTTTTTAAATTAAGAAAAGTTAACCCTTTCTTCCAAACAATTTATATTTCTTTTTCTGAAAACTTCCTGATATTTCCTTTTTCCTACTTTTCTACTATTGTCTTTTTCTGTTCTTACTGATTTAAATATATCAGGTGAATTTATGGGGGCTTCCCTAGTAGCTCAGCTGAGAAAGAATCCGCCAGCAATGCAGGAGACCAGGTTTGATTCCTGGGTCGGGAAGATCCACTGGAGAAGGGATAGGATACTCACTCCAGTATTCTTGGGCTTACCTGGTGGCTCAGCTGGTAAAGAATTGGTCTGCAATGTGGGAGACCTGAGTTCAGTCCCTGTGTTGAGAAGATCCCCTGAAGAAGGGATCAGCTACCCACTCCAGTATTCTGTCCTGGAAAATTCCATGGACTATATAGTCCATGGGGTTGCAAAGAGTCAGACACGACTGAATGACTTTCACTTCACTTCAGGGAAATTTATACTTACTTTGTTATGTATGTTGCTGTATTTTTGCTTGTTTTTGGTTTCTCTTATTTTTTTTATCTTTTTGATGCTACATTTTGCCATGGAGATCTGGTAAATATTTACTTAGTAAATAATTGGCCTGTACCCTTATGGCTTCCAGAGTTTGTGCCTTAATTGGAAAGTGAAAGTCACTCAGTCATGTCCGCCTCTTTGCTACCCCATGAACTGTCCATGGAATTCTCCAGGCCAGAATACTGGAGTGGGTAGCCTTTCCCTTCTCTGGGGGATCTTCCCAACCCAGGGACGGAACCCAGTCTCCCGCATTGCAGGTGGGTTCTTTACCAGCTAAGCCACAAGGGAAGCCCAAGAACACTGGAGTGGGTAGTCTATTCCTTCTTCAGGGGATCTTCCCAACCCAGGGATTGAACCCAGGTCTCCCGCATTGCAGGTGGATTCTTTACCAACTGAGCTATATTTTCCATATTCCAAGATTTTATATAATTGTTTACACATGTAAGTACATAATAGAAATATAAAAACTATTCCTATTTTTTGGTGTTTTGTAAAGTTTTAACTTTTTTATATTTTGATATGTGTCAAATTTACTTTTAAGGGTTGCATGAGGGGTACAACCATTTTTTCCCCTCAAAATATTAGTTAGTTGTTCCAATACCTTTTATTGAAAAAGCAATTCTTTCTACACAAACTGAATTGCATTTGAGCATATTTAAATTTCATGGGATTTTCTAGGGAGTAGTGCAATACTTGACATAAAATAAATATTCCATGTATATTTACTGAAAAAATAAATTGTGAAAGTATCCCCCACAGATCCTATTGTTATTTTAATTAGGCTTACACTGCATTTATGGATGAATATAGAAAAGACTTATATTGTATATAATATAAAAATTTCTAACTGAAAATCATATTATATATTTTAATTTATTTATATTTTTATGCTGTTCAGTTTTAAAGTTTAATTCTGTTTTTATCTAGATCATTTTCAGTTTTTCAAAATTGATTTATATCATTTTCCCTTTCTGTATTGATGTGTTCCCTCAGTATATTTGTACTCTTTGCTCTCTTCTGCCCCACGTCCCATATATGTTAAATATCCTCTGATTCATAATATTCTTGCTATATGGTCCATCCATGGGGATTGTCTCAGCTTGAGAGGTTGCACTGTCTTGTAGAACTGGTTGTACAACTAAGGTAATAAGTAAGCTCACTATCTGTCAAATCTAACTTAACTTTATGTAGGATTTTCAAATGAAACACAAATTTCTTTGAAAAGTTTGGATTCATGGGATCTACTTCATCTTTTTTTAAAATCATACCTGCACAAGAGATAAGTTGTTGGATACCCACTAATTTTTTTTTAATTCTTTGCTTGCCACTGAATTTAGGAGAGCTCAGGAAATATGACAGTGTTATATGGAACAGTTTCTTTATTCAAGCACTTTTTCGTCTTATTTTGGAGACTAGATGGAAACTCACAAAACAAGTCAAAATAATACTAGACAGAATTGACTCCAGTAACGAGCTGTTCCCAGCAGACAAAGTGCTTACAGAGCAGTGACTTTAACTATTTTGGGGGCCACAAATTCCTTTGTGATGATAACTGCAGATACTTTCCCTAGAAAAGAGTGAGAACATTAAAGTAACATTGACTGTAATCCTGTGTATCAGGTTCTCACAAGAAACAGATTTCTCTCCAAAAGTTTAAGTAAAGATATGTCAACAGAGGGACAACTTCCTGAGGAATGGGCAATTTAGGGGAATGAAAACTGAAAGAGAATAGAGGCATCCAAAGAATAGCAGCTGCAGAAAATCAGGCCCTCAAAGGACTAAGAGGCTTCTTGGAGGAAGGTCTGTCTGATGGGAGGGTTGTGGTTGCTACCAGAGAATCAGCACTGAGCTCGATGAAGTAAGGAAGAAATGCCTAGAACTTTTTCTTCTCCTAGCCTCTGATCTTCTGCCAATAAGAAGCTAGCCAGCAAAATAATGTAGTGATGTAGTTCATGGGAGTCAGCTTTCTTGGGAATAGAACAGGAAAAAGAGGTAGGGAAGGAACCTGGGTTGGAAAGAGGTGGAAGAAACAGAAATGAACCAGCATGGTGTTCTTTAGGACGCTGCCTATGTTAGTAGTCTTTACACTTCGGAAGTGATAGCAAACTGACCAAGTACTTAAATTAAATAATAGTGCATTTTTAATTCATGTCTCTAATCTACAATCATTTCTGTTTTCTGGCCTGTGATTAAGCTCATGGTGAAGGCAAGAAGGCTCATCTTACTAGAGACATGAAAGAGTAAAGAGGATAATAGAAGTTTTGTTTACAAAATGATTTATCTTTGCACCTCATTTGAGATATAGCATCAGGCTCAAACTCAAGTTTACAAACCTTATGAATTTTTATTTCTATTTGCTTCTTGCTAAGAGCTATGCTTTAAGCAAGGTATGTTCCATGAGTGTGGAGCATAGTGCCTTGTACTCAGAAGCATTCTATATTTGCTAAATGTGCTGCTGTCACTGTCTTGGAATTCTTAGTAATATTGAAAAGAGGCTCCACGTATTCATTTTGCACTGAGCACTGTGACTTTTATGGCTGGTTCTCCATTCAGGGTATGGCAATGTCTCACTATTTTGTAGAGGAGGACTTTATATACTGTTAATGAAAACGATAACAATGATAATTATCTACCACTTTTCTACTGAGAAATATTCAAGATATTGTATTTTTCCCTTTCCCACCACATTTTCTGGTTCACTAAAGAGATATGATCATGCTCACATCTAGATAGGGAAATAGTAAGAACATAACTGATATGCCCAAGATATGGGAAAAGGTAATGCTGGTATCAGAATTTGAACCAAGACGCTCTGACTCTCAGCTTTAGGCATCATTAATCCCCAAAGTGTCTGGATGCTGTGGATTGCAGAGTAAAACCAACCAATAGTAATAATGCATAACTCATGTTTTGAATTTTTTCTTTTAGAAAATATACATGCACGGATAAAATATATGTTAAGAGCTGTCAGCAGGAATCAGGGAATAAACTGAAGCCATGACGTAAAGGAGCTATGGAAATCTCTTTGGGGCAACCACAGAGAGTCAGTCCTAAAGGAGGATATATATATATATATATGTATATATATATATATATATATAGACACCAAGAATCCAAGTCTATTGTGGTTCATGTCTGTGGAAATAATATGGGGTGACTTCATCGGCATGTCTTGATGTCAACATTAGAGACTTAATCTTTAGTATTTCCTATATCTTGGTCTGAAATGATGATTTTTCAAAAATCTCCTGTTAAACATATCTTTTGACTCTGCAAGTTTATAGAGAAGCAATCACCAGAAACAGTTCTTCTAGTGTTTTCTGTCTTCTAGCATCTCTGACATGAAGGACAAGTGTTGTGGGTTGGCCTGGCAACCACTGACCTGAATTCTTTTCCTTCTAGTATTTAAATACTGGATATTTTTTTCAATGAGCTTTCTTTTAATGACCTATTAATAGAAAAGATTTTTGGGGACTGATGTCAGAAAAATAGCAACGTGTGAATTCTCAGTTCTTGTACTTTCAAGAAATAACAATTTGAACAACTACCCATGCTCAAAAGTACCTTCACAGTGTCTAATGATTCCAGTAAGGGAATGCAGTACCTGGATAAAGCACAGAAATAAGAAAAGGGTAGGAAAGATAGTCACCCTAACTATATTACTCATCTCCCAAGCCCAGGTAGCCCAACATGGAGAGACCTCCTCATGGGACAAGGAGTGTAAAGTGAGCACCTATCTTCATATAGACCGTTGAGCCAGCCTGCCTTAGAACTAGGATGACTCCCTAAGCTCTAGTTGATTCCTTATGGGATGGGATTCCCCCAGATCCAGGGCCCCCAGGGTCACCTTGTCACCTACTGACTCCAGCAGCCCCAGGTGGTTCCTGCAGCACCAGGCTCTCAGCACATCTCAGGCACAGCTGACTCTCATGGTGTCATGCAGTAATGCCCCTGTTTGTGGTTTCACTTTCTACAGTTTAAGTTGCCTGAGGTCAACCAGAGTCTGAAAATATTAAACAGAAAATTTCAGAACTAAATAGTTCATAAACTTTCAGTTGTGTGTGATTCTAAGTAACATGATGAAATATTGCACCATCCTGCTTCATCCCACTTGGGATGTAAATCATCCCTTTGTCCAGTATATGCTAACCACCTGTTAGCCAATTAGTAGCCATCTCAGTCATCAGATTGCCTGTCACAGTATTGCAGTGCTTGTGTTCAAGTAACTCTTTATTTTACTTAATAATGGTCCCAAAGTAAAACTGAAGTGATGCTGGCTATTCAAATATTCTAATAAGCCTAAGTTACAAATTACATTTGATGATAGGTATATATGTGTGTGGAAAACATAATATATATAGGGTTCAGTGTAATCTGTGGTTTCAGACATCCACTGTGGGTCTTAGAACATATCCCTTACATAATGGGGGAGCTACTCTATGCAGAACTTTCTACCCAATAGTAACAGAATACACAGTCTTCTTAGTGCACATGCATTTTCCAGGATAGATCATATGTTATGTCACAAAATAAGCCTTAGCAAGTGCAAGAAGATTAAAATCATAGGTTTGTTTTCTGACCACAATGATATAAAATTAGAAATCAGTACCAGGAGGAAAACTAGAAAATTCACAAATTTATGGAAATTAAACAACACCCTCCAGAACAAAATGGGTCAAAAAAGAAATTAAAAATATCTTGAAATAAACAAAACATACCAAAACTTACATGATACAGCAAAAGCAGTTCTTAGAGGCAGGTTTATAGCAATAAATGCCTACATTAAGGAAAAAAAGGCTCAAGTAAATAACCTAACTTTACATGTCAAGAAACTAGAAAAGAACAAACGAAGTTCAGAGTTAACGAAAGGAAAGAATTAACAAAGGTCAAAGCAGAAATAAATAAAATAGAAACCAGAGAAACAACAGAAAAGATCAACAAAACTAAGAGCTGGCTTTTTGAAAACATAAACAAAATTGACAAACTTTTAGCTAGACTAATTAAAAAAGAGAAGACTAATAAAATCAGAAATTAAGGAAGAGACATTACAACTAACACCACAGAAATACAAAGGATTGTATAAACTATTGTATGTCAACAAGTTGAATAACCTAGAAGAAATGGATAAATTTCTAGAAACATACATCTTAACACTGCATCATGAAGAAATATAAATTTTCAGCAGACCAATAACAAGTAAGTAGATTGAATCAGTAACCAACCCTCCCTGCCCCCAAAGAAAAGTCCAGAAACAGGTGTTTTACTGGTGTATTCTATGAAACATTTTTTAAAAGAGGTAACACCTTATCTCTGACAAAGGAGGCAAGAATATACAATGGATTAAAGACAATCTCTTTAACAAGTGGTGCTGGGAAAACTGGTCAACCACTTGTAAAAGAATGAAACTAGAACACTTTCTAACACCATGAACAAAAATAAACTCAAAATGGATTACAGATCTCAACGTAAGACCAGAAACTATAAAACTCCTAGAGGAGAACATAGGCAAAACACTCTCCGACATACATCACAGCAGGATCCTCTATGGCCCACCTCCCAGAATATTGGAAATAAAAGCAAAAATAAACAAATGGGACCTAATTAAAATTAAAAGCTTCTGCACAACAAAGGAAACTATTAGCAAGGTGAAAAGGCAGCCTTCAGAATGGGAGAAAATAATAGCAAATGAAGCAGCTGACAAACAACTAATCTCAAAAATATACAAGCAACTCCTACAGCTCAACTCCAGAAAAATAAATGACCCAATCAAAAAATGGGCCAAAGAACTAAATAGACATTTCTCCAAAGAAGACATACAGATGGCTAACAAACACATGAAAAGATGCTCAACATCACTCCTTATCAGAGAAATGCAAATCAAAACCACTATGAGGTACCATTTCACGCCAGTCAGAATGGCTGCAATCCAAAAGTCTACAAGCAATAAATGCTGGAGAGGGTGTGGAGAAAAGGGAACCCTCTTACACTGTTGGTGGGAATGCAAACTAGTACAGTCACTATGGAGAACAGTGTGGAGATTCCTTAAAAAACTGGAAATAGAACTGCCTTATGATCCAGCAATCCCACTGCTGGGCATACACTCTGAGGAAACCAGAAGGAAAAGAGACACGTGTACCCCAATGTTCATCGCAGCACTGTTTATAATAGCCAGGACATGGAAGCAACCTAGATGTCCATCAGCAGATGAATGGATAAGAAAGCGGTGGTACATATACACAATGGAGTATTACTCAGCTATTAAAAAGAATACATGTGAATCACCTCTAATGAGGTGGATGAAACTGGAGCCTATTATACAGAGTGAAGTAAGCCAGAAAGAAAAACACCAATACAGTATACTAACGCATATATATGGAATTTAGAAAGATGGTAACAATAACCCTGTATACAAGACAGCAAATGAGACACTGATGTATAGAACAGTCTTTTGGACTCGGTGGGAGAGGGAGAGGTTGGGAAGATTTGGGAGAATGGCATTGAAACATGTATAATATCATGTATGAAATGAGTCGCTAGTCCAGGTTCGACGCACGATACTGGATGCTTGGGGCTGGTGCACTGGGACGACCCAGAGGGATGGTATGAGGAGGGAAGAGGGAGGAGGGTTCACAGTGGGGACCACATGTATACATGTGGCAGATTCATTTCGATATATGGCAAAACCAATACAATATTGTAAAGTTAAAAAATAAAAATAAAATAAAATTGCTGAGATTACTGCATAACATGTGGTCACCTCATGAGAAGAAAGAAGTCCAAGGGCCCATTTATTCTTGGATCTAGAGTAATGGGTCTGTTATCCATTTAGAGCTGATTTTGGGAATTAAACACAGAAAAAGTAAAGCTTCTTGGTTAATTCGTGGTCTGACTAATTGTTCCATGGTATTATGAGTTCAGTGTTTTGCTGACTAGGAATACAGCCAAATACTTTTCAGAAACTACTTGCTTACAGCTTTTAGAGCATTTATTATACGTGAGTCCCTGTGGACTAGTGAACAGAATAAGATTTTTGACATTTATCATTTGAAGACGGTCAGTGCAAATTGACCTCATCAATCCTCATCCTATTAGTGTTAGCTGAAGCCTCATTTCTACTGAAATTACCAGAGTGATAGCAATGACTTTATAAGGAGGATGTGGTAGGAGGATATTTAATATTTACAACTATACAGTTGGGATAAATCCACTTTAAATAATTTAATTTTCATCTGTTAATAGACAACTATATCTGTTTCATAGATAGAGGAATTAGAACAGAAAGAATTTGTGTATTATAATTACTAAATGGAATCCTCTAATTTTCTAGCTCAGTGTCATTTCATCATTTCAAAAGTTTATCATTCTCAGGTAGTAAGACTTTAAATTACTGAGAAATATTATTTTCATCATTATATGAATATATAAGTAATACACAAAAAAGAAAATCAATTACAGAGCTATATATTCAAGGTTTTTTTCCCTTTCCAATAGCAGCAATACATTTCCATGAAGTCATCCTTGGAGTCTTGACTTATTCTAATTAAAATGCCATATCTGGGCTTAGAGATAAAATCAGTTGCTACAAAACAGGTTTTCTCTGTCTGAAGATAACTAAAGGCTTTGAGGTTGACCATTAGGTCAGCTGAACTTTTCAAAGTGTTGCAAGAATGGAGATATGCTCATGTAGTTGTAAAAATGTGCAGGAAAAACAGGAAAAAAAAAAAAGATACCATCTCAGAAATAGGCCAAAGAGAACAGAAGCCTTTGAGCTTCAAGAATTCAAGTCAAATTCAGAGCCTGGGACAACTTAGGCTATTCTCCAGCAGGCCTGCAATAACCCTCAGTCTAGTGATACACTAAGAATGCTGATCTAGCTCCTGCTCATGCTACTACTGCCCTCTCCACTCCCAAGGATGTCCCTTGACTCTTTGTTCCATGTCTTGGCATTTTCTGTCTCAGAGATTCATACATTTTGTCCCAACTTCCAACTCTGTGTCTCTCTTTATGTCACACAATCAAACCCTCAGAGCAACAATATTATATTTACAGTCACTCTCTCATATAAAAAATTCATGCCTAACAGAATATTGTTTGTGTTTTTTTGGCTTTCTCACTTTGTTGATCCCAGCTATCATTCAATAAACCATGCAGTAGACAGATGACCAGCTTTCTCAAAGAGGATCTGGTTAGTATAAATGCCCATGGTCGATAGAGTCATCTCCAAAATACACTTTGGTAAATCATCTTCAGTAATGTTTTATGTAACAACTGAGTTACATTCCAGGTTCAGGGACATGTGATAATTTCAAAACAAAGTCATCTGTCTACCATCTTCTACATCTATGGGGAATGCACTGCTGTTTGAGACTTTCACACTTCTTTAACATCTAGGTATTCCAGTATATACCTAGGGACTCCTGAAAGTCCCCTGGACAGCAAGGAGGTCCAACCAGTCAATCTTAAGAGAAATCAACCCTTTATACTCATTGGAAGCACTGATGCTGAAGCTGAAGCTCTAGTATTTCGGTCATCTGATGCGAACAGCTAACTCATTGGAAAAGTCCTTGATGCTGGGAAAGATTGAGGGCAGAAGGAGAAGAGGGCAACAGAGGATGAGATGGTTGGACGGCATCACTGATGCAAAGGACATAAACTTGGGCAAATTCTGGGAGATGGTGAGGGACAGGGAGGCCTGGTGTGGTGCAGTCCATGGGGTCTCAAAGAATCAGACATGACCGGGTGACTGAACAACAACAATTCCAGTATAATCCTCTGTATAAAGATTCAAACATAATGCTGTTGAATTCTCTCTGCATCTATTCAGGTATAATCAAATTAGGTCTGCAAAACACTAAAAAATAAGGACTTCCCTGGTGGTCCCGTGGTTAAGACTCCATGCTTCCAGTGCAGGGGCATGAGTTCAATCCCTGGTTGATGAACATATGCCACATGGGCATATGTGCTAACCAGATCCTCTTTGAGAAAACTGGTCATCTATCTACTCCATGGTTTACTGAATGATAATTGGGATCAACAAAATGAGAAAGCCCAAAAAAACCCACTTAAAATATATTTGAAATCAATTAAAACATCTATCAATATCTCTTCTTCTCTTAGACAAAAGTAGTCTTTCACTTTTGAAAGTAAGTATTTCAACACTTACTTTCTTTCCACTTTTAGTAAGCCTCTTTATAAGACTGATTGGTACCTCAGTGGATTGCCAGATTAAGGATGAAAGGAGGAATCTCAAACTACAAATAAACATTTCAGTCAAGCAGTTCAAATATGAGGCATGAGTTTCAGTGTTGTTCAGTCTAAAGCTATTTCTTGTCTTGTGTGTATTTTTTGGATTTGTTTTGAGGAGATAGAGGATAACAAATTAATGTACTTTTTGAATGGGTAATACATAGGCACAACCCAAGATGGGCGGGTCATGGTGGAGAGATCTGACAGAATGTGGTCCACTGGAGAAGGGAATGGCAAACCACTTCAGTATTCTTGCCTTGAGAACCCTATGAACAGTATGAAAAGGCAAAATGATACGATACTGAAAGAGAAACTCCCCAGGTCAGTAGGTGCCCAATATGCTATGTGAGTCTGAGTGAACTCCGGAGTTGGTGATTGACAGGGAGGCCTGGTGTGCTGCGATTCATGGGGTCGCAAAGAGTCAGACACGACTGAGCGACTGATCTGATCTGATCTGATACACCATTTAAAAAGTACAGAGGCTATACATTAGAAATAAGTCTAATGGTTATATTTATTGGGTATTAATGCAAGCATGGTCTACAACAAACCACCCCAAAACTTTGTGACTTACATCAAGAGGAATTGATTTCTCTTACTTACAAGCCTACAGATTGGCAGGAGCACCTCTGCTTCAGATTGTGGGCTGTGTGGCTTTGGTTCTAGGCTTTGGGTCAAGTTTGGGGATAATTCATACATGTCACTCAGAGTCACAGGCTGAAGAGACAGTGGCTACCTAGGTTATGCTATTCTTATGACAATCACAGAAGCACATGGCTAAGCCAGAAGTGCTCAAGGCCACACTTGTAAAGGGGAAAGGGCATGAGTGTGAATATGTGCTGAGCAATAAGCCAACCCCCTTTGTTCCCAAGCACAGAGTTTCCCTCTGGATACAAGACTTGTTACTCATTTCTGTGTATTCATCCAGAGAAATTCTGTGCAAATATAAGCATACTCACAAATAAGTCTTTTAGTGACATGGTAACATTCTATACACACAGTTCTATTCCTTAGCCCCCTCCCCCAGTCAAAGATATATCTCAGGAAGTATTGCATGTCTGTACACAGGGCTGCCTCATTCCACTTAACACAACTTTATACTGTTACATAAAATGGGTACACTGTATCACTTAATAAATGCTCTATTGGTGGACATTTAGTTGTTTCTGATGTTTTATCATTTTAATCAATACTGTGATGACTATCATTGTGTATGTTACTGCAAATATCTATGGAATATATTCCTTGAAGGGATATTACTAGTTTCAAAGTTCTTGCATTTTTTTTGATAGCTCTTTCTAAATTTTCTTTTTTTTTTTTCCATCCATCTAGCATCTGTTTATTTTTTTTCTAATTTTATTTTATTTTTAAACTTTACATAATTGTATTAGTTTTGCCAAATATCAAAATGAATCCGCCACAGGTATACATGAAAAAAATAAAAATAAAAAAATAAACAGATGCTAGATGGATGGAAAAAAAAAAAGAAAATTTAGAAAGAGCTATCAAAACAAAATGCAAGAACTTTGAAACTAGTAATATCCCTTCAAGAATATATTCCATAGATATTTGCAGTAACATACACAATGATAGTCATCACAGTACTGATTAAAATGATAAAACATCAGAAACAACTAAACGTCTTAAATAAAAAATTACACAAGTTAACTTACCATGAGCAATGTAAAGGGCTGCCTGACTATCTACACCCTTGCCAACACAAATCAAACCATTTGATCTTTGCCAAACTGATAAATTAGAAAACAATCTCTTGTAATTTAAGTTTGTATTTCACTATTTCACCTTTACTGACAAAGGTCCATCTAGTCAAAATTATGGTTTTCCCAGTAGTCATGTATGGATGTGACAGTTGGACTGTAAAGAAAGCTGAGTGCCGAAGAATTGATGCTTTTGAACTGTGGTGTTGGAGAAGACTCTTGAGAGTCCCTTGGTCCGCAAGGAGATCCAACCAGTCAATTCTAAAGGAAATCAGTCCCGAATATTCATTGAAAGGACTGATGCTGATGCTGAAGCTCCAATACTTTGTCCACCTGATTCAAAGAGCTGATTCATTTGAAAAGACCCTGATGTTGGGAAAGACTGAAGGCAGGAGAAGAGGGCGCCAGAGGATGAGATGGTTGAATACCATCACTGACTGAACAGACTTGAATTTGAGCAAACTCTGGGAGGACAGAGGAGCCTGGTGTGCTACAGTCCATGGGGTCACAGACAGTCATACACAACTTAGAGACTGAACAGCAACAACTCAGTACAATGTTCTATAGAGCTGAAAAATAATAATTCTTAATCCTCTGAAGCAGCATTAGCTACCTCAGCTGATAAAGACAACAACCAAGCAACTCCTTTTGACCAAAACTCCAGAGCAACCTACAAATGCTATGAACAGCAAATAACAAATCCTAGTAACCAATCCTATTCACAAGGTTCACATGGTCAGAATTATAGTAACACGGAGGACAATGAGGGAAGCTGAGCAAGGTTCAGTTTCCAAAAACCTCTGTGCTTCTGAAAGATTCTTCATAAATAGAAGTACTAAAATTAACTATGTACTGACTAGGCATATTCAGTTAATTGCAGTATGACCCTCCCAGGTAACATTTTTTCTTCAAGAAAATTTTATAGACACATTAACATTTTTATACATAACAACTTGAAATTACCCATTGAAACACTAAGTAAGAGCTGAGATTATGAGTTTGAAAGACTCTGCTGGAGTTGAAGTTATAGCAGAAGCTACTGTGGTGGATAAAAAAGTTAGTTATGTTTAACCTTTAATGCAACAATTGTAAAACTTACTATGACTCACTAACGGCTGATTAAGAGGTTTGGATGTCAGTGCCAGATAAGAAGTGTCTAATCTCTCCCAATATTAGAGATACAGTATTCTAACCACTTTACAAATAGCTTCTGCAATTCATTGTACAATCATTATTGAAGGTACCAAAACCTTGCTAGAATATTCTCTTTAGGGGTAGCATCATGTCTCTTTGCAGATGAACAGTCTTTAAATCAGAGTCTTTGGTGACTGTGACAATTCAACCAGACTGTTGTGGATAGATGTCAAGAAAGACCTGCTTGTAGTAAATTATTCTCTATGAAAAGTAACAGTACTACATGATTTCAATGTGTTCATGGCATTCCTCTTTCATTCTTCTTCCAGGTGAGTGTTGATATCATCCAAACTGTTAAATCTCTGGCAGATCTCCCTCAGAGACTTAGGAGCCTTGCTTCTGAAATTCATGGCCACTGCCTCTAAGTGTCACTTCTTTCCTCAAACAGTAAAGACTTAGCAGACCAAGAGGACCTCCAACGCCATTACTTTTTCTTTTCTAATTAATTAAATCTTAAAATATAAATCAGTATTCATATCAGGAGTATCTTAGATGGATGTGCCAATTGAAAGAATGTGAATCACTAGAAAATGCTAGAATATTTTTCAGTATGCTGTCTCTGTGGTAAGTTGTGACTCGTTTTAGCTTAGAATTAGGCCAACCTTCCCCTTATATCTGCAGTTCATCAAAGACACTTCTTGTTCCAACAGTGGTAGTCACCTGCTGACCCAGATGCTTGAAAGCATCAGAATGTAGACCCAGCACGGTGTCAAATGTCCGATTAAATTAGTATCAATGCTTATGCTATCTCTTCTTGAGACAGTTCATGTTCAAGAGAACATACACTATTGCATCGAAAGCAAACTGACCTAAACTCTAAGGAAAGAGTCTGTCATACAGAGTGAAGTAAGATAGAAAGAGAAAAACAAATATTGTATAGTAACGCACGTATGTGGAATCCAGAAAAATGGTAGAGTTGAACCTATTTGCAGGGCAGCAATAGAGATGCAGATATAGGGAATGGATATGCAGACATGGTGAGGGGGATAAATTGGAGATTGAGACTGACAAAAATATACACTACCATGTGTAAAATAAATAGCTAGTGGAAAGCTTTAGAGTATAGTGTATAGCACAGGGAGCTCAGTTGAGAACTCTGGGTGAGATTGGGGGTAGGAGAAAGGCTCAAAAGAGAGGGAATATATGTATACGTATGAGTGATTCATGTTGTTGTACAGTAGAGGCTAACACAACATTGTAGAGCAACTATACCCCAATTTAAAAAAAGAAAATGTGTTTATCTCAAACTTCTTTTGTGATTCTCATCAAAATTCTAATCCTAATGATTAATATGTTAAATCAAGAGAGTAGGGACACAAAAATGTAATGTGTCACACAACACCATCTTTCACCCATCCACATGGTAAATGAAGTTCCTTATGTTATCCATCTCTATATGGCTTTATCATTTGCTCCTGCATGCACCCTTTCCCAAGGGTCAAGTACTATATTTAATCTCTGGGCAGGAATTTTCTCTGACTTCTCTGTTGCTTTTGAAGCTATCAGAGATATGTAGCTCCTCTGTACTCCAGCTTACTTTGTGCTTTCAGAAAGTGACCTTTTCCACTCAGCTCTTTTAAACAGCATCACTCTTTTATTCATTCTAACATAGAAAACACAGTCTTTAAAATGTAGGCTTGAGTTTCTTCTCACACTAATGAACTGAATGGGTTTGCTGCTATTGATACAGAAACTGATATTAATTTGTGATTCTAATTAATTTCACAAATTAATAGCAAAGGTAAATAAATGCTGGAAGGAAATAACTAGTTCTTATTTTATGATATTTACATATTACTTATGTAATATATATGAATTACATATTATTCCCATATTTACAAACATATATGCTTTCAGTATAATCTTGCTTAATATTATTGATTCATAGATACATCCTAACTCAGGCATTAACCATACTGTCAATTACCCTGGCGCAGTCATTTTAGAAAACTATAAATAATATCTAAAAATAATAACTAAATTATCACTATTATATTATTATAACTATTGTAATATAATATTACTATAACTATTATGATAATTATTATAATAACTATAAATAGAGTAGCTTTGACTTCAATTCTGAAGTTAATCCCAGGTAGTTCATACAACCTATGAAGAATATAGACCAAGCAGAAAGTAAGAAACAAAAATGTGACTTTCTTATCAACGGTGGTATAAGCCTAAATGGACTTCCCAGGTGGCTCAGTGGTAAAGAATCTACTTGCCAATGCAGGAGATGTGGATTTGATCCCTGGGTAGAGATGGAGGAGGAAATGGCAACCCATTCCAGTATTCTTGCCTGGGAAATCCCATGGACAGAGGAGCCTGGTGGGCTAGAGTCAATGGGATTTCAAGAGTCAGACACAACTGAACAACTAAACAGCAAGCCTAAAAACATGTAAAGAATTTAAAATATAATCATCAATATTTACAAGATTCTTATGATATAAATGGTATCTGTATTCTACAGATAATGAAAAATCAAGCTTAGTAAGGTAAGTTACTTTCCCAACATCATATAAAAATAAGTGGCTGGGCTAGATTGTGCAGTAATGACCACACCCCTACCCCCAAGTACTTCTCCTTATATCAGGGGTGCCCAGTTTATCTAATTTTTTTTCTTTTGTTGCTTGTGTTTTTGATCTCATATCTAAGGAAACAATGTCTAATCCAATGTCAAAAAGATTTAGTCCTATTTTCCTTCTAATTGTTTTAATCATTTCAGTTCTTACATTTAGGTCTTTGATTCATTTGGAGTTAATTTTTGTAGATAGTGTGAATTCAGGATTCAACTTCAACTTATACATGTGGATTTCCTCTGTTGTTGTTGTTATTTAGTCACTATGTCGTGTCTGACTCTTTTGAGAGTCTATGGACTGAATACTAGAGTAGGTTGCCATTTCCTACTTCAGGGGATCTTCCCGACCTAGGGATTGAACTCAAGTCTCCTGCGTGGCAGGCAGATTATTTGCCACTGAGCCACAGGGGATGAGTTTGGGATACTCTGTATCAGTTACCTTTTGCTGCATATAACCAACTAATACATAGCGGTTTAAAACAAGCATTTGTTGCTTCTCCGAATTCTGTGGATCTGCTGGGCAATTCTGGTCCAGGTTGGCTCACCTGATCTCTGCTAGAGGTTTTGTTGAAACTGAAACCGGATGGTCTGGGATGGCTCCATTCATGTGTCTGTTGGTTGTCAGACTGGTTCTCATAGTGAATCTCAGCTGGAGTTCCTCATCTCTGCAACATGCTTTTCCATGTGACGCTCATGGTTTGTCCACATGGTAGACTTGATGCTGCACGAGAAGACAAGCCCCAGTGAACAAGTACCTTTCAGACCTCTGTTTGTGTCCTATTGCTAATAACCCATCCGATACTGCAAGACATACGCCCCCGAGCCAGTGTTTATACATGCTGCTGCTGCTGCTGCTGCTGCTAAGTCACTTCAGTGGTGTCCAACTCTGTGCGACCCCATAGATGGCAGCCCACCAGGCTCCCCCGTCCCTGGGATTATCCAGGCAAGAACACTGGAGTGGGTTGCCATTCCTTCTCCAATGCACGAAAGTGAAAAGTGAAAGTGAAGTTGCTCAGTCGTGTCCGACTCTTCGCGACCCCATGGACTGCAGCCCACCAGGCTCCTCCGTCCACGGCATTTTCCAGGCAAGAGTACTGGAGTGGGGTGCCATTGCCTTCTCCGGTTTATACGTGCACCTCTGCTATAACCCTGGGAACTATACAGTCATACCCCAAATTCTGGTGTTACCAATGCTTACCTCCACAACTACCACTGTTATTCTTTAGCACCAGATACAAAATAATGTTTAGGAAAGCAATTCCTCATATCAGTACCACTGCTAGTGTCTTATTCTCAGCTACATATCTAGCATCTACTGGTGAGTGCTACAGTGCAGACACTAAATGAATATCAATTGAGTGAATTGATTTATAGGGAAATTGAGGGAGCAAAATTGGGATCTGGTTTTCACACATTAATGAGTGACTTACTTTAAGCCTACACCACGTACTTAGACCAAACGTGCATTGTTCCTATCTACTTCATGAGTTAAAGATTAAAAATAGATGCTGGATAATCCAGCCTATGTCACTTATTTTTGTAGCTTTCCCTTTGGTTTTTTTTTCTAGTTTTATTATAATTACCTTTAGTGCTAAGGTTTTCATCATGTACTTTGTGGCTGCATTCTGCCATATAATAAAATGTGATTTAGGAAACAATTTTGTCACATCTTACAGTGAGGCTTCTTTTCTCTGTTACAGTCACTTCAAAGGTTCAGCTAACACTCTGGTGGCATTAAGCATCAACGTAAGAAAGGGAAATGTTAAGATCCTCGTGTTTCAAGACTTTTAAAAATGTGCATCCTGGCTAGGAGAACTGGAGGATTGGAAAATTTGAAGGCACTTAAGATATTTGGTCCAATTTTCTGATTTCACCTAGTACTCTATTATACCCAGACCAAAAAGTGATGATCCCAAGAAAAAAAAATGTGGGCCATGAGCCCATGTAGATAATCACCTCTTTATCCCTGTTAGTCTGAGATATGACAGTACATTGGATTTTCATGTAATTTACATTTTAAGGGTGTACTGAGGATCAGCCACAGTGTAGCACTGGGTTGGGCAAAAGGTTCACTTGGTTTTTTCCATGTTACAGAAAACCCAAACTTTTTGGCCAACCCAATGGCACATCCCCATCAATGAAAAGACATAATTTGAGAAGGGCAAATGTCCCAGAATTCTGCAGCTGTCACTGACAGGGTGGCTCAGCTGGACATCATCTAACATTATAAAGGAAAGTGGCCTAAACCTTAGGTGAAGTCTTCGCTCATTCACAATTATAGCCATCACTGATTTTTTGTAGCACTACACAGTGAGCAAAGCATTTTCCTGTGTATCATCCCAAACTCAGTTTATAATTACCGGCTAATATGAGATTGGTTTCTGGAGACTGTCTTTTCCTGGGCTATCACCTTTCTTCTTCATGTTCTTCATAGACAGTCCTTGTCACCCAACAGATAGCTGGGTATCACAGAGTCTCAACAATATTTGGTATAATGCTTTCAGAATCTTTTGGAAGCAAATGCCTTGGGCTAGTCATCATTTCACAGCTATCTTAGATCCATCCTGACACATAACTAAGAAAGACATTCTGTTATAGTTCTCAGAAATTATTGTCGGTTAGTATCTTACTCGCATCAGCACCACCTGTGCCTTACCCACATCAGCAGCACCCACAGATCAAAAATCTGAATGGTAAAGAAATGATTTCTAAGGTTCTGTTCTACACATTCTAAAGAAACTAAAGACTGTTTCTTATATGGGTAGAGTACTTTACAACTTATAAGTGGTTTCACGTATATTACCTCATCGGGTATATCTGCTTTGAGAGATACAATTATAAATATATTGTAAATTACATCACTTCCCCAACCCTCTCAGGGTCTCCCAGCATAGCGTCCTAAAACTGTTATGCTATATAAGGTGTGTGTGCTCAGTCACATCTGACCCTTTACTACCCAGGGACTGTAGCCCACCAGGCTCCTCTGTCCATGAAATTTCCCAGGCAAGATTGCTGGAGTGGGTTGCCATTTCCTTCTCTAGGGGATCTTCCCGACCCAGGGATCAAACTCACATCTCCTGCATTAGCAGGAGGATTCTTTACCACTAGCACCACCTAGGAAGCCCACTATATAAGGTACTATACCACACTGTTAAGAAGATGATTTGATTTTTCTTTAAGTATGTGATTATTCTGTGACACGATACTGGATGCTTGGGGCTAGTGCACTGGGACGACCCCGAGGGATGGTATGGGGAGGGAGGAGGGAGGAGGGTTCAGGATGGGGATCACATGTATACCTGTGGCAGATTCATTTTGATATTTCGCAAAACTAATACAATTATGTAAAGTTTAAAAATAAAATAAAATTTTAAAAAATGTGATATTCTAAATAGCTACTGGAATTTTAAAAGTGTGGATCCTGGAACAGCTATATCCGAACCTTAAGAATAACTATTTATGTTAAGGTTAGAAATGCAGATTCCTGGACCTATTCTCCACGCTAATAAATCAGAAACTCTAGAAGTAAGGTCATGGAATCTGAACTTTGAGCCACCTGAGGTTTGCTGTACATCCCTCAAATCTGAGAACTATTGCCTAACAATGAACTTGATTTTCTTAGGGTTCTCACTGCAACTTAGGAGAAAGTTCTGTGCCTTTAGAAACATGCAAGAACTCTTGAAGGCAATTAGCATACCATTTAGCAAGTAATTCAAATTTAAGGAAAAAGAACAATGGGATTTAAATTATCATCAAAACATACTTCTGTGCAGTGCCCTGTACTTGGTGCTGTAAAAACTGTAGAAATTGATACAATTTCATAATAAATATTCAATCTGTAATGATGAGCTCTGTCAATCTTAGAAAAGATAAATGTAGAGTTTAATTAGAAAATAGATGTCTCTCTGAATGTGAGGTGAAAGCTGGATAAAAATGCATTTCTGTCTGCTTTAGAAGGTACTATTCAAGATATGTCATTGTTATAATTTGAAAAGTATTACTCAGAAAGAAGACAGATTTCAGTTCAGTAGCTGTGACTGTAAGAAGACCAAGAAATAAAAGCCAAATGGATGAAAGCTAAGTCATGGATGAGTGAATTTAAAAATTATCACATATCTTTAAAGTTAGCTGAAGAATTATAGCTGAATCCCAATTTGCCTCTCAACAAAATGATAGGCCTAGAGATCTTTACAATGAGATATTTCTCATGATGCAAACTGAAGCAAGGAAATTTCTTATTCCATGGTACTTGGCTTGTGTTGCTTCTTTATGAATTATGTTCTGATATTTTTAGATGACTGAGAATGTCAAAATAATATTGAGTCAGATGTATTGTCTTCATGTCTTTCATGAGCTTAAAACAGCCCATTCTCTAGAACGGCAATCAGCTGACATCAATCTGACTCTGAAAGGAAAGCTACAGGAATGGCACTGTAAAAATTACCTGTAAATCTAGCATACAAGTTTAGGTCAGACCCTTTCAGTGGGAGGCGGTAAGAAGCAAAGACTTGGACCACGTTTGGGGAAGCCTGGACTAGACAACTATAGAAGTTTAGATTTCTTAATTCACTGTACATACATAGACATCAATTATTTCTTGCCACAATAACACTTCATAGCAAATACCATAAAACCTCAATAGCCTACACATGCCTGGAATTATCTGCTGACCTTGTCTGAGGATCAGCTGGTTATCGGTTGATCTAAACTCTTTCCAGTTTGGATAACTGGAGGAACTAGGCATAGTCTGCATTTCTCTCATCATCTAGAAGGTTAATACAAGCATATTCTTATGACAATGGCTAAGGTACAAAAGAGAGCAAGTGGTAATATGCAAAGGCTCTAGAGACTAAAGCTCAGAACTTGTCCATAATCATTTTCAGCATATACTATGGACTGATCAAAATTTAATCAGTATAGATTCAAGGGGTGGGACTATGCATCTTTAGTAAGAGGAACTCCATGTTCTTATGATAAAAGGGCATGAATGTAAGGGAGGAATGAAGAATTCAAGTCAGCATTGCAGTTGAATTCCCATTGTATATAGCACTGAGTTCCTAGTCTCTGTAGATATCATGCTGTGCAATGTCGGTAATAAAAAGCCTAAGACCCGAGAATGATTTCCAAACACATAGGGCTTGTTAGAACACAAATTACTGGACCCGTCTCCCGGGAATTCAATTGAGGGGGGAACCTGAGAACTCGCATTTCTAGCAAGTACTCAGGTGACACTGATGTTGCTCATCCAGGGACCACACTTTTAGAGCCACTGTTCTATGGATTTGGAATTAATATGAACTTTTAGGGATACTAAGGCAACTGAGGGCCATTGATATTTATAGGAAAGGCAATGTGAAGTGAAGTGGGAGAATCTGAGTAAGATCATTCTCCACATATCCAAGAGTTCATTCAGAACAGCAGATTAATCAAGGGCCTTTGCTGCCATCTTAACATGATCTGATGTAACTCATCCAGGTAGCCAAGCAAACAGCATAGAGCTGAGTATGACTGCTTCATCTGATGCCTGATGAAAGTCACACACAAGACTCTATGTTGGCAAACAAATTTTGCAAGCATCACTTTCTTGGAAAAATTAAGTAAAATAAAGGTTTGAGACACCCAGCACACTTTGAGCAGATCAGTAAAAGCACCCAACTTTTTCTAAGGTCAGATTAGCTGCAAGTTGGGGGACAAAGATAAGCATGAAGAAGTGAGTTTCTCTGCCAGCTTTTCCTATTTAAGCCCTGATCTCTGCTGGGACATGATAATAATAGGTAAGAGGTTATTTCTGAAGGAAGAGAAATCACAATGAAGCAATGAATAAATGAGACCTTAATTTGGGAGAGAATAGGAAAATGCAGTTAAACTATTTTCAGGAAATCTGTGCACTACAACCAGGAAAGGTAATGTGATAAAATGTGAAGTTTTTAATATTGAGACCTATGTGAGGCTTAGCTTAGCCTGACACCATGGTTAAGTACTGAGCAGAAAGAGTTCCTAAGCTATTATTAGGCAAATAAAAAGCATATTACATTAAAAAAAATGCTATTTCTAAAAGTGTGCAGGCAAATATCAAAAGTGAATCAGTATTTCCAGATCCCTATCTTTGGAGATATCTTTAACTAGTACTCATTGCAACCAAAAAAAAAAAGAGAAGGTGTAAAGAGCATATGACCTCATTCAGAATCAATTTTATTAGTGTCTCTAAATGCTCATTTTAAAATTGAAATTAATAGAGAAGGGTCCAAAAAAAAAAAAAAAGAGAGAGGCATGTTTTCAAGCTTCTGAACCTTTTCTTTATTGATCCCAAGTCCTTCTATTTAATCTTAATGAAAAAAATTTATATAAATAACTAAACTAAAGGGCAACAATGATTTTTTTGGAATAAATATACATCTGTTATGCTAATACAGATTTGAATGAAGCATTTTGCAAATTTCTTTAATAAATAATATTATATGAGCATGAATTTAATAAAATAAGGATCATTAAGTGTTATTTATGCAATCATAAATATACATTTACATGCTTTAGTTCAAATGTGAACAAAAATCTTAGAAAATGGTAGTTTTGCCACTGAGAGAGATGTCTCTCTCTTTATCATTATTAATTCCCTAGACCACACAGATACACTGAGAAGTGAATTCCAATTTAACTGAAATGATAAGACAGATATTATAATTTCACATTGAGGTTATTTTTATCTTTTTATCTATTTAAATGTTTTCCCTATGAAGTTCCCCCCTTCCACCTCCATCTATGACCACAGGCAGTGAAAATGTTCCCCAAAACTCAGGAGAATTAATAGATGAGTGGTTATCACACGGTCATAGCTCCTCGTTTGTTTTTTCATGTTAACCAAAAAGAGAAGCTGCATGAGAGCATCTCTAAAGATAGCAAGTGGCTTTTTAGTTATCTGTGAAACCTCACTTTAAATATAAGGAGAAGGAAATCACTGGAAGTTAAGGAAAGAAAATGTGCAAAGAAAAAGACCTATCAATTGAGAAATATATATCCACACGCATACCATGTCCTTCTCATCTATCAGAATAGGGAGACAGATTTCATTTGAGTTGGGCATGGGGATTAGAGGCAGAAATGCAAATAAAGGAAACCAAATTTAGGCAAGTTTCTTGAGTATCTTTTCCCAGTGATTTAACAATATGAGTGTTCAGATAAATACAGAATCTTACTAAAGGGTAAAGATAACGCTGCTTTCTGTTAGACTTACCATAAAACCCACTTTCTTGCCTAAATTCTTTTGACCTCAGAAGCAAGAATTTCAGTAAGTGGTGAGATTAAGTTCGAGGGTTAAGTTGCTGATGTCTAGACAACTTGGAATTGGATTCAAATAAAAATCAGAGCCCTCAAGGATGAAAAATTTATCAAACTAGCTCCATCTTTAAAAAGACTGTTAGAGTCATACAAATAAATGCACTTTTGCTTCCAAAGAAGATAAGTTACCTATTTGTAGCATATGAATTCCAGAGTGCAGTGCATTGATTTAATGCATCCAGTATACCAGTGAGTCAAATTTCACCAAAATCCAACAGAAATCTAAGTTTAGTGAGAAGAATGATTCTCCTGAGTATGCATTCCAGAATCTATTTAAATCTAGCCCAAAGTGTGCCACATTTCTCTGGGTGGATGAAGTAGATTTTATCAGAAAGAAGCTGACCCCGAATTCTCCCCTAGTAATTTGGCTGTACTGCAGAGTTATACTATCATTGAAACATCTAAGACTTTATTCCCAGTTTCTTGTCAGTAGTCATTAGCATTGTCATTAGTACTGTCAAATCCCTCTTGAGGCCACTTAGACAGGAGTAGACCCTCTGGAGCCCACCACGGATGCAACTGTGTTCTTCAAGGATCCCAGGCTGAACTGGCCTCTGGCCTCAAGGAGATGTTGATATCAGAGGCCAGTTCAGCCTGGGCTCTTCAGAGAAGATATTTTCATCTGAAACTGATTCCAGGTTCAAACTTCATTTCCCACTACTTTATGTAACAGAACTATAGAATAATACACCTTTGGCAGGAATGCTTTGAAGCTCATAAGCAAGGCAGATCAATTAAGTCTCTGAAGAAACAGAGTGATGGACAACAGGCTTTCCCCAGTAATAATAATGGTGAAGGTTTATTGAGGGTTTACTACGTTCTGGATGTTGTAAACTTGCATATTTCATTCAATTCTCACAAGAATTACATGATATACGTTCTGTTACTATTTTCATTTCACAAAAGCTAATGATGATTAGAGAAAATAAGCAAATATTGTAGTCATTCCTAATAAGTAAATGAACCCCAAAACTTGGGTGATTTTCCTTTCCAAAAATGGGTGTCATATTTTGCTTAAAGCTGTCAATGACAGGGAGGAGGAGATGGCAACCCATTCCAGTATTCTTGCCTGGAGAATTCCGTGGACAGAGGAGCCTGGTGAGCTGCTGTCCATAGGGTCGCACAGAGTTGGACATGACTGAGGTGACTTAGCATGCATGCATGCATGCAGTGGAGAAGGAAATGGCAACCCACTCCAGTATTCTTGCCTGGAGAAGCCCAGGAACAGAGGACTCTGGTGGACTGCCGTCTATGCGGTTGCAGAGTCAGACAGGACTGAGGTGCTTAGCAGCAGCAGCAGTCAATGAAAGAGATGGGGAGAAAGGATATAAAAGACGGGGGAAGGAAAAGGAGGAGGGAGAGAGGAAGAGACAGAAAAAATTGAATTTGGCTAAAGGTTGAGTTGCTTTGTTTTGTGTCTCTTCTCTCAGACCATACTTGAGGAGAATCCTGATGTCAGCTAATGAAAACAAAAAACAAACAAAAAAAAATTTTTTTTTGAGAGCAAGAGTCTTTTCTTAGGCACCACTGTGCCCCCCAAAGCCCACCTTCTCTGGTCTCACAGTTATTGTACTAAAAATTATATGAAGTATTTTAGAACTCTAGAGATTCTCCTTTTTTCTTTTTCTCTTTTTTTGGCCATACCACATGGCATGTGGGATCTTAGTTCCCTGACCAGGGACTGAACCCATGCCCCCTCATTGGAAGCATGGAGTCTTAACCACTGGACCACCAGGGAAGTCTAAGACCCTCCTCTTTAGCATTCTACCATAAGGGGAGAAAACTGGTTTAGATATATCATCTAAATGTATTCCAAGTATGGTATGTTTGTCAAATAATTAGCTATTTTCTCTATATACATCATATGTATTATGTAATAGACTCCTATTCTTGCATTAGCAAAGAATTTTATTATGACTAAACTGGAACTAGAACACACATTGTATTTTTATCTCTTGAATCAGTTCCAAATTAGAAGTTCTAGATTTATTTGCACCTGATGGAAATAACAGGAATGAATTTGACCAAATGAACCATTTTCAACAAAGCTGTTTGGCAGCGGAAGAAATGTTAAGCTGTTCAGTTTCCCACATAGTCACCTTTTTTCCTCCCACTTCATGGTCAGCTTAATGCTTTTCATCAGAAACATTAAACTTCATTAAACTTGTTTTGTTTTTAAGAAACAATAAACTTTCTAATGCCTCAGGGAATCTTAAAACACTACAGCATCCTCACAAATAATCCAAACAATATATGCAATTGGATTGGCTCGTGTGAAATATTTCGACTCTTCAATGAGAATGGAGACAAAAAAGCACCCAATAATCTTTTCTTGTCTAAGCACCCTTACAGGTAAAATCTACATACTAATAACCTTCCACTGCTCCCCAAAACTTGTCAAGTTGATCAATTTGCCCCACTGCAGTAAAGTAAGGTCTTGGAAATACTGTCCTTTCATGGGAAATTTTTTTTTCTCATGCTAAATTTCTTCATAATATACAGATATCACTTTAATATACAGATATCACTTTTTTAATGTGTGCAGACTAACAGGTCTCACCTTTGGCTTCCATTGCAAATATTTTGAATGTTGATATAAAAGATGGTTTATACTGATATCTGTAAAGGCTAGTGGGGGGATCCTGACTCTCCCAGAGTACTAATCTAGGATTCACTTGCTCCCACTTTTAATCTCAACTTTAGTTCTATATTTATGACTTGTCTATGAACTCAGCTACCTCATCTAAAAAATGAGGCAATTAGAGCTCCTCTGTCTTTAAGAGCTACTTACTGTGAGATGACAATTCACTGTATCCAGGAAAGGAAGTGTTCATATCCTAATTTCCTATGATTCCATTCCCCTTCATTCCTAAGTCACTTACCCAACTAGCCATCCACACTCTCTCATGTTATTTCTTCCCCTACTGGCTTCAGCCTTGCCCTTTCTCTTTAATATTTTGTATTCTTTCTCAGTTTGATTTTCTTTCCTCTTCGGCCCTAAAATTGTTCATTTTCCTCTCCATGGGGTCATCAGAACAAGCGGCCATAAGGTCTCTATGATCACTTAGGTCTTCTGGACAATTACATGCTATCAATATTCACCAGCATTATACCCACTAATCCCCCACACCTAAACCCCAGAATTGACTATTGGAACTTTCAATAATTATGAGTTTATTAGGTATTTTAAGAAAAAAGAATTCAATTGAACCTTAAATTGTACCTATGGCACAATATACTGTATGTCAGTGATAGGACGAAGAAATTTTCCTCTACCCTTCTAGGTTCTTCACTTCAGTTCAGTCGCTCAGTCGTATCAGACTCTTTGTGACCCCATAGACTGCAGCACATCAGGCTTCCCTGTCTATCACCAACTCCCTGATCCTACTCAAATTCATGTCCATTGAGTCAGTGATGCCATCTAACCATCTAATCCTCTGTTGTCCCCTTCTCCTACCTTCAACCTTTCCCAGCATCAGGGTCTTTTCAAATGAGTCATTTCTTCACATCAGGTGGCCAAAGTATTGGAGTTTCAGCTTCTGCATCAGTCCTTCCAATGAATATTCAGGGCTGACTTCCTTTACGATGGACTGTTTGGATCCCTTTGCAGTCCAAGGGACTCTCAAGTCTTCTCCAACACCACAGTTCAAAAGCATCAATTCTTCATTGCTCAGCTTTCTTAATAGTCCAGCTCTCACATCCATACATGACTACTGGAAAAACCATAGCTTTGACTAAACAGATCTTTGTGGGCAAGGTAATGTCTCTACTTTTTAATATGCTGTCTAGGTTGGTCATAACTTTTCTTCCAAGGAGCAAAGGCCTTTTAATTTCATGGAAGCAGTCACAATCTGCAGTGATTCTGGAGCCCCCTAAAATAAAGTCTCTCACTGTTTTCACTGTTTCCCCATCTATTTGCCATAAAGTGATGAGACCAGACGCCATGATCTTAGTTTTCTGAATGTTGAGTTTTAAGCCAACTTTTTCACTCTCCTCCTTCACTTTCATCAAGAGGCTCTTTAGTTCTTTGCTTTCTGCCATAAGGGTGGTGTCATCTGCATATTTGAGGTTATTGATATTTCTTCCAGCCAGCCTGGCATTTCGCATGATGTACTCTGCATATAAGTTAAATAAGCAGGGTAACAATAGTAGGAACTGGAGCTTATCTCACTCACCCTTGTCCTGCTCTTTGCAATCACCCTAGCCCCTGTAAACCTGCAAACCTGCTTAATCATGCCTGTCCGTGTATAAAACACTCTGTAACCCCTTTGTTCAGGGCTCAGAGCTTGGAGTGTTAACTCCTCTGGGTGCACCGGCATAATAAACCTGAATTCTCCAACTCTCTGAGTGTGGTGCTTGGTTTCTTGAGTACTGGTTTCTGCAACATTTCTGGAGGCCCCAGCGAGATTCCAACCACGCCAGCCCCTTGAGCCACCATACTGGTGGCTCCGCCTGGCTGGAGCAAAGGAACCCCGAGGAGAACGAGAAGGCGTGCCAGCTGATGGTATTCTGGGTTCTCTTTCAAACTGGTATTCTGACCCTCTGGATGGCCAAGCCCCAACCAGACTTATTGGAGGGATGGACCAACTCACCAGGAATGGCCACAGGATAAGGTAAGGCTCTGGGGCCAGTCCCCAGTCAGGACATACCCCAACAGGTAGAAAAGGAGACTGATCACCTCCTTGGGCTCCCAGGAAGGGAGCATCAGATAGGGAGAACTGGGGACTCGGGAGGAAGGGAGGCATCGTGCCTCATAACCTCCTTGGGGCTCCCAGGAAGGGAGCAACACTTAAGCAAACCTGGCGACTCTGGAGAAGGGAGGCATTGTGATAGCCTCTAAATGATTGTGAGTGCATGATTGCTGATTGAACAGAGTGAGAGAAAATCTTTTTGGAAACTGCAAAGCCAATTCTTTTACATACACAGTTAAAAACAACTAGCTTGTTAAAACGCCTGCCTAGGAAAAAGCTTGAAGTTAACCTTTTCCATGCCCTTGAAATATACAGCCCACTTTGCATGAGACCTCAGTCTTGGGCAAATTAGAACTTAAAGCAAAAAAAAAAAAAGGGGGGGGTGTCAAAGAGATATTTTAAATCTCAAACAGAAAACTGTAAGATCTCTGTCTGTCTGTCTGGATTTATGTATGTCTCAGTGTATGTCTTCTGTTTTTTCTTTGTTTGTTTGTTTGTTTTCTGATAATATTGTTGAAGTTGTAAATGTATTTTAATTTAATTGGCCTAAAAAAGTAAGTGCTTACAAATCAAACAATTCTAAATACAAGATAAATTAACCTAAATAAATTTCAGATGCATGTAAACTGGGAAATATTCAATATTTAAAATCTAGTATTAATGCTTGTTTGCTAATGTAATAAATAAGTAAGATGTATGTTTTTAATAAAGAAGATATAAAAATAAAATTATGTTTTATAAAGAGAAAAGAAAGTAGGTCTGATTTACAGGTGGCTGTTACAGAAAGTGATTAAAAGGTTTGTGGAAAGTGGATCCTAAAAAGTTTTGTGCATGGTTAGGATTAACTAAGTTTAAAATAAATTTAAGTTTACCTAAATGAGTTTAAAGTAAGCTGGTGTAAAACTTGAATTTGGCCTTTCTCTCTGTTAAAAGGACATACTTTCTTCAGATGTTGAACTGCTTTTAATAATAGATTTAAGTTTATTTACCTCTTAATTGATCTGTTCTATATTTACCTTTAAAATCTTGTTCAGTTCAGTTCAGTCGCTCAGTCGTGTCCGACTCTTTGCGACCCCATGAAGCACAGCACACCAGGCCTCCCTGTCCATCACCAACTCCCGGAGTTCACTCAGACTCACGTCCATCAAGTCAGTGATGCCATCCAGCCATCTCATCCTCTGTCGTCCCCTTCTCCTCTTGCCCCCAATCCCTCCCAGCATCAGAGTCTTTTCCAATGAGTCAACTCTTCGCATGAGGTGGCCAAAGTACTGGAGTTTCAGCTTTAGCATCATTCCTTCCAAAAAAATCCCAAGGCTGATCTCCTTCAGAATGGACTGGTTGGATCTCCTTGCAGTCCAAGGGACTCTCAAGAGTCTTCTCCAACACCACAGTTCAAAAGCATCAATTCTTCGGCGCTCAGCCTTCTTCACAGTCTAACTCTCACATCCATACATGACCACAGGAAAAACCATAGCCTTGACTAGACGGACCTTTGTTGGCAAAGTAACGTCTCTGCTTTTGGCTAAGTGAATAACTATTATTTCACAGTGACTTATATGATCCTACCTGAGTGTTATAAACCCTTTTGATATTTATTGACAAAACTTCCTAAATAACTTGACTTCTAGCTAACTTTGGGATGATTCAGAGGGCCCCTGAGACATCCCAAAGAGCTATTAAGCTTCCTGGGTTCACTGGACATGTTAAATTACATGGGAAGGACTGTTGAAGGGGTGATAAATCTTTTCAGATTACACTGTATGGTTGATGTTACTAATATATATATTCTAAAATTGTGTAAAATTCATATAGATCTGATATGCCCTCATAAAATATGGTCAATTATAATTCTAGTTATCATATTAACGTGTTATGATCATGTTTCTTTATCAATTGCAATAGAATCAGATTTTAAACATGCCTTCTATGGTTTTACTCTCATGTCTTTAGAGAAACACTGCTAGTTCTTCAAGATTATAGAAAAGACTTTCTAAGGTTAAGCAGATAAACAAATTTTGTTATTAACAGTAAGCTGGTACCAGACTGAAATTTGGTCTTCTCTCTATTTAGAGAACAAAGTTTTCTTAAAATGCAGCTTTCGATAACAGATTATGAATTTCCTTGCCCTTTAAGTGATTTATATTTGTTTTTAAAATCTTTTTGTTATTTTGATAAAGTAAATAAACATTATTTAAGATTATGGTACATGTAGACAAAGGTCTTTCTGCTTCAACAACAACAAAAAATAGTTAGACCTCACAGTTAGACTTATGCTATCCTGATGTCCTTAAAATATGGCAATAGTCTACTCCTAAATCAGGAAATTAAAAATAGAGAAACAACAGCTGAAAATCAAAGAGCCAGGGCTATGGGAAATCCAAGATGGCTGCTTGGCTTTTCCCGGCTCCCTGACAGACCTCATTTTTATTTGATGGGTTAAAACCTTACCTGGCTACAGTGTTAATGCCCTCACAATAAGTTCTCAAAAATATATATCTATTATGTTTCACTGAATATTAAGTTCTAATTTTGTTAACTAAGGTCTGTGCTTACTAAGACTCACTTTTGAGATAGTTCCTTGTTATATTTTATATTGCAAAAAGTTTAATTAAGTTATAAAAAGGACACTCTAAGATTGTTTCTAAAGCTTATCTCAGTAACCAGTCTTTGGATAAAGGTCAGATGCTCCATGATGTACAACCAGGAGATTAACACTTGGCTATAACCATTTAACTGAGTCAGATGATCTGGGGTATACGGGGCTATACCCAATGAAAGTTCTGGACATAAATTCTTCCTTATGACCTTATTAATAACTGCTAGCTATACTATTTTCTGTGTAGATTGCTTCAGAAGATTATTTCTTACATTACCAAACGTGTGACTGAGCCTGTGATAAAATGCCGATATACAGTTGCATATGAGATCAATTGTAATAATGCAACTCTAGATATGAAAAAAAAGAAACAAGAGGAAATATTTTCCTGAACCAAGAGGCTAGTAAGACAGGTATGGTCCAGAGACTTTTGCTACTTCCAAGGCCTGGTCTAGTGACAACACATTGAGCGGCGTGTCAGAGTGGGAGTGAGCCTTCCCAGCCCTGTGAGAAACAATGACCATGAAATGCCCCTAAAACATGGGCAAATATGTGGCTGTGAAGGGTCCCTGCTGACTGGAAGTTGGCCCTTGCCAGCTGCCTCTTCAAAGATTAAATCATGACTACTACAAGATGCTGACCTTCAACACCCCCTTGAAAGGAGTTCAGGGTGGAGACAAAAAAATAAAATCAAGCTTCTGCCATGCATTGGGTGCTCTGGGAAAACTCCAGAAAAACAGGCCTTCAGATAGTCAGATGTTTTCAGGTAAAGATTTTTATGAGTCCAAATTCTTGTGTCTTCTTATGCCTAGAAAAACTAATGTCACGAATCGATGTCTGGACCAGGTTCTCCTGGCTAGCCCTTCAGCAGTTTTCCTACATCTATTAATCTTTGGGCCATATATCTTTAACTTTCTTGTTGAGTTTATTTCTCTAAGTAGTAGTACAACAACAATATCCCCCACAGTGTTAGAACAAGCTGCTTCATCATTCTGTGGACTCTCATCTCCCTCTATAAATGCACCCCAAGGTCCTCAGGCTATTCTCCCTTTGAGATCTAATATGAGAGACCATCGCCAGTGATAGAAAAGCTCAAGGGAGACCACCAACAACTAGCTGACCTGGAGATGTCCCAACACCTCCAGGCCCTGGGAAAAGTCTTCCACCATATCACCTGAGAAACCTTAGAAAGGACACCCATTCCTTTGGGCAATTGGGTTCATCCCTATCAGCCAGGAGATGAGATATGGGTTAAAGATTGAAAAAAGGAATAACTTCAGCCACTTTGGACAGGCCCTCACATGGTCATCCTGGCAACCCCTACTGCTGATAAAAGTTATAGGTGTCATCCCTTGGATCCACCACACCAGAGTCAAGAAAGCAGCAGCTTCTTGTGAGGAGGACACCTGAAAAGCAGTTCGGGACCTCAAAAACCTCCTCAAGGTCCAGTTCCGAAGACAACAGCCCTCACCCATGAAGGACGCTGAGCCCTGCTCTAGTCACTCCAGAAGCTGACTAGTCAACGCACAGCAGAAGCTTGAGGATTCTTCAGCTTTGCAATGGCCACAATCCAGCAGCTGGCTGGTCGATGCATGGCAAAAGCTTGAGGATCCGGCTATCAAAATATTGATGGATTTTCATTGTCAACCCTGGCCTCTATCCCTAATTGATAGTATTGCTGTGCTCTTCATTACAAGGACCAACTCGACTCCCTGGCTGAGGTGGTTTTACAGAACAGGAGAGGGCTAGACCTACTGACAGCTGAAGAGGGAGGACTCTGCCTCTTCTTGAATGAACAATGATGGTTTTATGTAAAACAATCAGAAGTAGTCAGGGACATGGCCCAACAGCTAAGGAAACAAATCATAAAAAGGAGAGAGAAACTAGCTAATTCCTGGGGTAATTCAAACAAATCTGGAGCTGGACATCGCGGCTTCTCCCTTTAACAGGTCCTCTCTTCATGCTCTTTGCAGTGTTCTTGTTTGCCCTTGTATTCTCAATGCAATTACCCAGTTCATAATCTCTCGGATTAAATCCATAAAGTTACAAATGGTAATAGCTCAATATAGCCCCCTAAACGATGGGGAGCTCTGAATGTCCTACCAAAACATGAGATGATGCTTTCTACAATGAGTGACAGAAGCATCAAGAAGGGGGAATGAAGAGGAAAAGTTACAATTTTACATAACCTCCTGCTCATTCTGCCTCTGTAACCCAGCTTGCTCCTTGCAAAGTCTAGATCATGTAGGTCTCAGAAAGTGGGGACTCACAATAGTAGGAACTGGAGCTTATCTCACTCACCCTTGTCCTGCTCTTTGCAATTGCCCTAGCCCCTGCAAACCCACAAACCCACTTAATCATGCCTGTCCGTGTATAAAACACTCTGTAACCCCTTTGTTTGGGGCTCAGAGCTTGGAGTGTTAACTCCTCTGGGTGCGCCAGCATAATAAACCTGAGTTCTCCAACTCTCCGAGTGTGGTGCTTGGTTTCTCGAATACTGGTTTCTGCAACACTCTGTCCATGGGATTTCCCAGGAAAGAACACTGGAATGGGTTGCCATTTCCTTCTCCAGGGGATTTAGGCAGTTTAGGGGGAAGGTCAAAATGTCCTCCTTAGTTTTTTGGGTCTGGACTGTTTTCAGCTGCAAAAACATCTGCATGCCAAAGAGACATTTTGAGGTGGCAAGTTTTACTTCCCCACATCAGTTATTTCTATACTTTTTATTTTGGGGGCCATGCAATACAGCATGTGGGATCTTAAGTCCCTGACCAGGGATCGAACCCACCCTCCTGAACTGGAATTATGGAGTCTTATCCACTGCACCACCAGGGAAGTCCTTAGTTTATATATGTATATATAAATTCTCTGGGTGATTACTCAGAATGTACAATAAGATTAAAATGACCTTATATTTTATTATATGCATTAATAGTGTGAAATAAATTCATATTTTATGACAAGACAAGAAAAATTTAAACATAAAAAAAAAATGTTCTGTGCCCTTTGGCCTACTCTCTCCCTGCACTGTGCATTGTGTATCTACATTATGCATTGATCAAGCCTCCCCCATCAACAGAAATACCTGCTTATAAAGAGCAACATTCTCCCAGCAACAACAGGATAACTCCTTAAAGATAACATTTCTTTTTAATCTTGTGAGAGGCCATGATGACTCATAACCCATTACTCACTAGACTGTGTAAACTGTCAATAATACATCATTTAATGTACATCCCTCTGTCTCAGTATTTATATAACTGTGCATTGATCCTCAACCAGTGGAAGACTTCTCAGAACTTTCTGAGAGCCTGTTCCCAGGTGCCTACCAGGCTTCTCCGTCCATGGAATTTTCCAGGCAAGAATACTGGAGTGGGTTGCCATTTTCTTCTCCAGGGGATCTTCCTGACCCAGGGATCAAACCCAGGTCTCCCATATTGCAGGCAGACACTTTACCCTCAGAGCCACCAGAGAAGCCCGTTTCCAAGTAATAACTCTCAATTTGACTCAAATAAAATTTTCCATTTCTTTCTTAGATAAACTGATTAATTTTCATCAACAGTACTGTATTTTAAGTTTTAACATTTTTTTAAAAATCAAACCTCCAATGTGCATAAAGCTGGAGACTTTATGGATTAAGTTGTGTACAATTTAACAGCCTATTTCAGTGAATAGCTGGGGTAAAACAGCCCATGGAGGGTGTGGGGTATGTAACTTTTTGCTCTATTAATAGAATTCATGGAAAAGAGACTGACTTTTTGCTGCTACCAAATCTCTCATAAATGGAAACTTCATATATTTTAATTGAAAACATTGTTATACTTTATATATCTCTATGAAAACATTTCTATTAAGACAGTTTTATCAGTATTTTCCAGTTTTATATACTGAATCATCCTGAACCAGTTCCTTGGGGTGGTGAGGGGAACAGTTCACCAAGAAAATGTATAAGGCAACTGGAGATTGTTTTACCAGTAGGGTCTTCATAAGAAACTAGTCAGCACCAAATTATGTGACTTGAAAAGTTAAAAAATCACCTAAGTACAAAGAATGTACACATTTGAAGATATATTTATTTTTAAAAGTGAAGTCAAGTGCCTCTAGCAAGTTACACACAAGCAGCAAAGACGAGTCAGTGAGCTGAAAATGACTGACTGGTACTCTAACAGTGGGGAAAGGAGCAGGGCATAAATTTTGAAAGAATGACATAACCTAAGGACACAACGTAAACCAGTGATTAGAATCAAATGGGACCAAGACGGCAGACAAGACTAGACTTGATCTTCAATGAGCAAGCGAAAAGACACACCCAGAGGTGCCATGACAGTTCCAAGCCACTCTCAAAAGACCAAGGAGTGCACAGTGGCCCAATTCCTGGAAATGTCCACCCCATCTCCAAAATAGATGGAATAATCCTCCCACTCATTAGCACGTGGGCCTATGAAAACTAACCACACCACATTTTGCAACACATTTGCCCTCTGGGATGGCTCACACGCTGTCTGTGGAGTGTACTTCTCTCTAAATCTGAATAAATCTACTTCTTGCCCATCACTTTGTCTCTCTCTGAATTCTTTCTGCAATGAGACATCAGAACTTCGTTAAGTCCTGAAACCAGGTACCGTGGGTTTTGGCTGGGTTTGAGTCCCAGCGACGTGGGTTCAAGTCCCAAGCAGGGTTTTGGCTGGGTTTGAGTCCCAGCCACGTGGGTTCAAGTCCCAAGCAGGGTTTTGGCTGGGTTCGAGTCCCAGTCTGAGGTAAACGGTTTCAGTACATTACCTTCTTTGTACCTGGATCAGTTCAAATATAACCTAAAATTGAAGGTAAGCACAGTTATATATTACACATTATGATTATATATTATACTTGAGAAAACCTAGGATAATCAGTAGGCATGAATATCATGCTTAGGGTCACATGGGGTAGAAAGACATCCGTAATAATAGACCAAAGTCTATCCCATACAAATTCACCCTTGTTTTCACTTGTTAAAAGAGTTTCACCACTCTCCTGGTCATCTCAGGAAAACACAGTCTTGTTTCCTTCAGTGCTTCCCAGGGCAAACAGGAAAAAGTCTCCTCTGGCTGTTCTAAGCCCCATGCTAAAACATTCCTGGACCTTTAAAAGGGAGGATGCCCTCCTGGGACTGATTAAATGCTTGACCAGCTGCTGTAGGTGTGAAATCATGAGGAAGAGACCCAGAACCAGGGAGACAGTCTGCAAATGCCAACTCTGCTGCTGCTGCTAAGTCGCTTCAGTCATGTCCGACTCTGTGCGACCCCATAGACGGCAGCCCACCAGGCTCTGCCATCCCTGGGATTCTCCAGGCAAGAACACTGGAGTGGGTTGCCATTTCCTTCTCCACTGCATGAAAGTGAAAAGTGGAAGTGAAGTCGTTCAGTCGTGTTTGACTCTTAGCGACCCCATGGACTTCAGCCTACCAGGCTCCTCCGTCCATGGGATTTTCCAGGCAAGAGTACTGGAGTGGGGTGCCATTGCCTTCTCCAATGCCAACTCTTCCTCCTGCTAATGAGAGTACCTTTTATCAGGTGCCCCAGCAATATTCCCCTTAAAGCATTTATACCCTCATTAACCCTTCCCAGTCTTTTTCCTAAGGATGATGTAGTCTAGCTCTTTTATCTTTGCTCTTATCCATGATACTAAAGTAAATTTAAGTCCTGACTCTGATGCTAAGCTTCCAGATGTAAAATGAAGCAAAACAAAGCAACAAAATCCTCATGCTTCTCTCTCAAAATACTCAGGTCTTGATAATCAAGAATCTGTGCCTCGGTATCATGTTTATTGAAATAAGTCAGACAGAGAAAGACAAATATTGCATGATTTCATCCGTATGTGGAATCTAAAAAATAAACACATAAAATAAAACCTAGACTCACAGGCATAGAAAAAAATTAGTGGTGGCCAGAGGGAAGGGAGTGAGTGAGTGAAGTCGCTCAGTCATGTCTGACTCTTTGCGACCCCATGGACTGTAGCCTACCAGGCTCCTCTGTCCATGGGATTTTCCAGGCAATAGTCCTGGAGTGGATTGCCATTTCCTTCTCCAGGGGATCTTCCCAACCCAGGGATCGAACCCAGGTCTCCCACATTGTAGACAGACGCTTTACCATCTGAGCCACCAGGGAAGTCTAGAGGGAAGGGAGGAAGGGCAAAATGAGAGAAGGGAATTGGGAAATACAAACCCTAAGACATGGAGATATAAAGTACAGCATGGGAATACAGTAAATAATATTTTGTTAACTTTGTATGGTGATAGATGGTAACCAGACTTGTGGGGATCATTTTGCAATGTATACAATTGGCAAATAATTTTGTTATACATGTAAAACTAATATTGTATGTCATCTATACCTCAAGTTAAAAAAAAAAAAAAACAACTCTGCACATAAATAAAACAGTTTTAAAAACTTGTCTAGAAACTCAATTGATTCTTTTGTTGTTTCTGAGATCTTTTGTGTCCTACCTTCCCTAGAGCAAATAATTAAATGCCTCATTAAACTCAGAGGACTCAGTGGGAGTGGAACAATGTGAAAGAGTTAGGGTAAGGGTAGAGAAGATAATATTGGCTAGTGTCATCCAATGGGATCCCCCTACACAAAGATATATATTTAAATGACTTTTTAGGCTGGCCTGAATTAGTGATGAAGATTTGACTCAGTAACAGTCACCTAATAATTTACCAATAGTCAAGGGTGACAAAGCACAAAGACTCCACCTAATATTAGTCCCCACAGCAGCTGGTGAATATTGGAGTTCATCCAAGTGTCACTCCAAACTATAACCAATTGATTGACAGTAACAAGGAAATAGCCGAATCACAAAAGTGTCAGAAAATCAGAGAAGGGGAAATAACATAGTACCATCACTAGTCATTTGTCTTATCCAGAATTATCTTTCATTTATTTACCAGTACCTCTAAGCAGATATTGCCACTACTCAGATAACCTTTGTTAATATTCCATTAACAAAGGTTATCTAAGTAAATCTCTACATCTTCCAACATGAAATAGCTTAAATAGTTCAGGCTGACTCTGAATCCATTGTGCTGTGCTTAGTCGCTCAGTCATGTCTGACTCTGCGACCCCATGGACTGTAGCCTGCCAGGCTCCTCTGTCCCTGGGGATTCTCCAGGCAAGAATACTGGAGTGGGTTGGCATGCCCTCCTCCAGGGCATCTTCCCAACCCAGGGATTGAACCCAGGTCTCCTGCATTGCAGGAGGATTATTTACCATCTGAGCCACGGGGATTCTAACACAACACCTCAGTGAACCTTACATTCACATACCACATGACCTACCAATAGGTAGATTGTTAACAATGGCTGGCAGTTTGTTCATGTCTCCCTGAATCCACAATCTCAAAAAGCTTAATGTCCTTTGTTTAGGTTCAAAAGAAATCAAAACTAAATAATATATGTTTAAAGTACGAGTATAATAAATACCAAATTTTAGATAGTGAACACCTGAGGGTAGGAGGGGAGTGATGGAAGCAGGGGAAGGCAATAGAGAAGGAGCTTGTGAATAATAAGCTAATGTTAAGGATGTCTTGTTGGATTGGCTTGAGTGATAAATTCCTGGCTATTTATTATGTAATAAACAGACAAATGAAGGCCAAGCATGAATCAGTGATGATAATTCATTATAAACCAATAATTATGTTTAATTGATCTGTTCAGCTGAGGCTCCACAAAATTAACTAATAAATGGATGGCAAAATTATATAAATAAATGCAAATAAAAATAATTGGAATACTATTCTTAATATATTACTTTAACTGGAGTTCAGGTCACAAGTTTCAAAGGCGACAAAGAAGTACACTTTATAAAAACAAATGGGGACTTCCCTGGTGGTTCAGTGCTAAAGAATCTGCCTGCCAGTTCAGGAGATACAGGTTCAACCCCTTATCCAGGAAGATCCCACATGCCATGCAGCAACTAAGCCTGTGCACCACAGCTACTGAGCCTGTGCTCAAGAGCCTTGGAGCCACAACTACTGAAAGCCCACACCCTGTAACCCGTTCTCTGCAATAAGAGAAATCACTACAATGAGAAGTCTATGTTCCACAACTAGAGAGTAGTCTGTAAGGCGAACACGGAGGAAAAAAAGAGTGAACCAGGCATTCAGGCAGAGAAAGATTTATTATAGGAAGAAAGTGACTGACTTTAGAGAGAAACCAGTGCTCACCCTTTACAGCCAACCCTTCTTATACCCTATTGATGGGAAATTGTGCCCCGAAGGGAGGGGGCCTTTGCTTATCTTTAGCCTGCAGCTGGGGTCTTCTGATCATGTAGTTGGAGGGGTCTCATGGTTTGGGTGGTCACGTGGTCTTGAGAAACTGGCACCAGCAGGGAAAAACAGGATATCACCTTAAGGAAAAAGCAGGATGCCACCAGAGCAATGTGGCCACTGTGAATTCATCCCTTGTTTGTCAGGTGACCACAATGGGCCATTTTAAATAATATGCTATGAGCCCCTTGTGGATCCTAACATAGTTCCCACTCACTGCAACTAGAGAAAAGCCCACACATCAATGAAGACCCAGCACAGCCAAAAATAAAAGAAATTATTTAAAAAATAAATGGCAAAATTCACAATGAAGTTGTAACACATGAATAGGAGTTGGTGATGGACAGGGAAACCTGGTGTGCTGCAGCCCCTGGTGTCGCAAAGGGTTGGACACGACTGAGCAACTGAACTGATACATCAGATAACATGGCAAAAATATTCATAAGGCAAATACTACAAATAGTAAAAGAAAAATGAGACAGACTAACACTGGTGACGGGAGATGATAATTTACATTTCTTGGTCTATAAAAGACCAAAAAGACCAAAAAATCTCTAAAGAAATAGTATATGAAAATAGAATATTTAACAAAATATAAAGTGAACCAAATTATGTATTATTAAAGAAGACAATACAAATTCTTTTCAAATAACCCAATCTTAAAAAAATCTTAAAATATTCTTAAAAATCAGTAATATGTTAGTCACAAAGAAAATCTCAACAACTGCAAAATGTAGAAATAGAATAAATGATTAACAGTCTCTAATGAGAATACATCAAGATGTTAATAACAAACCCCAGAAACTAAAAAACTCTTTTATCTACTAAAATTTTTACATATTTTCATATATTAGTTGAGCCAAAAAAGAAATACTAATGGAAAAGTAAGAGTATCTAGAAAATAATCATTGAAAATTATATATCCAGACTGACAACTACAATGAGATATCACCTCACTCTGGTCAGAATGATCATCATCAAAAAGTCTACAAATAATAAATGGTGGAGAGGGTATGGAGAGAAGGGAACCCTTTTATACTGCTGGTGGAAATTTAAATTGGTGCAGCCACTATGGAGAATAGGATGGAGGTTTCTTAAAAAGCTATAAATAGAGGTATCATATGATCCAGCAAGTCCAGTACGGGCATATATCCAGAAAAGATGAAAACTGTAATTCGAAGAGAGACATGCACCCCAATGCTCATAGCAGCACTGTTTATAATTGTCAAGACAGGGAAGCAACCTAACTGTTCAACAACAGAATGGATAAAGAAGATGTGTTAAATATATATAATGGACTATTAATAAGTCATAAAAAAGAATGAAATACTGCCATTTGCAGTAACATGGATGGACCTAGTGATTATCATCCTAAGGGAAGTCAGACAGAGAAAGGCAAATATGATACCACTCCATAGTGAAAGTGAAGTCACTCAGTCGTATCCGACTCTTTGCGACCCCATGGACTGTAGCCTACCAAGCTCCTCCATCCATGGGATTCTCCAGGCAAGAATACTGGAGTGGGTTGCCATTTCCTTCTCCAGGGGATCTTCCCGACCCAGGGATCGAACCCAGGTTTCCCACATTGGAGGCAGATGCTTTAACCTCTGAGCCACCAGGGAAGCCCATATCACTGTATATGTGGAATCTAAAAAATAATAGAAATGAATATATTTACAAAACAGAAACAGATTCACAATCATAGAAAGCAATCTTATGGTTACCAAAGAGGAAAGGTTGAGGTGAGGGATAAATTAGGAATTTGGGACTGACATAGACAAATTACTATATATAAAATAAAGAACAAGGATTTACTGTATAGCACAGGGAAATATATTCAGTATGTTGCAACAACCTGTAATAGAAAAGAACACATATAACTGAATCACTCTGTTGTACACCTGAAACTAACAAAGTATTAAAAATCAACTACACTTTAATTTTTTAAAAGTATCTATTAGGAATAATTAAGTAGCTAACTTTTGCATTAACCAAATCAAGAAAAGGGGGGAAAGTAAATAAGAAATAAGTAAATTTCTTAAGTACTTAAGTAATTACTTGTAAGAAATAAGTAAATAAGAATAAATAAGAAATAGGTGAGGAAATTAAAAGTATCATAGGATGCTATTTTGCTCAATTATACATAAATTGGGGTGAAATAGATAATGTGCTAGGAAAATTAATTTACCAAACTAATGTAAAATAAAGGATATATAATACTGGATTTCTGTAGGAGAATTAGGAAAAAATTTATCTAATGGCTATTTCATGAAGCACTATTGACAACTCTACTAGGTGAGTCAATCTGGGTTCTCCAAGAAGCACACATCAAGACAAGATCTGAAGTGCACAAAATCTTTTGGAGAACTGCATGTGAAAGATCAAGTGTGACTGAGTGAGAGAAGTCAAGGGAAGACTTCAGGCCTCAGTGTAGACCTAACATCTGTAAGGTGGAAGGAAGAGGAAGGAGAATCCAGTAAGAGCCTTAGACTGGAGCTCAGTTGTGGGAGGGTCTTGGCCATGCTGTCACAAACCCAGCAGCCGCTGCATCCCAGAGGGGTCTCACCTCTGTCAGAAGTGGCCCATTTCAAGCATACCTCTTAACTCCTCAAAAGCATTTTTCTAGAAATTATCTTCAATCTAGCCTACTTCATCAGTTTTTCTCTCTTCATCAGATCATTCTGATCAGCACACAAACCTGCTGCATGATCTCTCATCTCATAAAAATGTCCCCTGATGCTCTTTCCCAGAGTAGATATGACCCCATTTCTATGCTCTCTGTGGCAGCAAAACTTTTCCCAAAAAATTGCCTGTGCTTACCGCTCCTCTAATTTCTTCTTAGAACTAATTCATTTGATTTTACACCTCCACCACTCCGAGAAGAACATACCTATCAAGTTCTTACCAGCAACCTCTAATATCTCTAAAACCAATGGACAGTTCTCAGTCCTTATCTCAGCTGATCTATCCGAACAGATGTTTTCTTCACTTTTTTCTTCTTCTGCATGTTGTTGTGCAGGTGCTAAGTTGTGTTGATTCTTTGAGACCCCATGGACGGCAGCATGCCAGGCTTCTCTGTTCTTCACTATCTCCCAGAATTTGCTCAAACTCATGCCCATTAAGTCGGTGATGCCTTCTTCATCATAGATATATATAAAGGCTGAGGCATCTTAAAGTAATAGGTTTATAGATCAATAGTTATAGAATAGTAGCAATTTCACATGGCTAAACTGTGTGTGTATATATATATGTGAGCTTCCCTGGTGGCTCAGATGGTAAAGCGTCTGCCTGCAGTGCCGGAGACCTGGGTTCAATCCCTGGGTCGGGAAGATCCCATGGAGAAGGAAATAGCAACCCAATCCAGTACTCTTGCCTGGAAAAATCCCAGAGGAGCCTGGTAGGCTACAGTCCATGGGGTTGCAAAGAGTCGGACATGACTGAGCGACTTCTCTTCTTATATGTGTGTGTGTGTGTGTGTGTGTGTGTGTGTGTGTGTGATATACATATATGTATGTATTTGGGTATGTGTTGTTATGTGTGTATGTAATTGCAAAATAACTATATGAGATTTAATATTAACAATAAATCTACTAAATAAAATTTTAAGATGACTTTGATATTATTTTTGTCTTTGGAATATAACTCATCAAGGTTATTCAGTCAAAGTACTATGTTTTAAAGTTACTTGAAATAATATAATTCCTCTCCCTGGGATTATGCCACCAACTTGATACACAGGTCATTTCTTTCAATTTCGTATATATTTTTAAACTTTTTGATACAATTTTTTGTTTTTAAATTTACATGGTTCCTTGCTTACACTGTTGGTGGGAATGTAAACTAGTACAGCCACTATGGAGAACAGTGTGCTGCTGCTGTTGCTGCTAAGTCACTTCAGTTGTGTCTGACTCTGTGAGACCCCATAGACGGCCTCCTACCAGGCTCCTCTGTTCCTGGGATTCTCCAGGCAAGAACACTGGAGTGGGTTGCCATTTCCTTCTCCAATGCATGAAAATGAAAAGTGAAAGTGAAGTCGCTCAGTTGTGTCCGACTCTTAGCGACCTCATGGACTGCAGCCTACCAGGCTCCTCCATCAATGGGATTTTCCAGGCAAGAGTACTGGAGTGGGGTGCCATTGCCTTCTCTGGGAGAAGAGTGTGGAGATTCCTTAAAAAACTGGAAATAGAACTTCCATATCACCCAGCAATCCCACTGCTGGGCATACACACTGAGGAAACCAGAATTGAAAGAGACACGTGTACCCCAATGTTCATCACAGCACTGTTTACAATAGCCAGGACATGGAAGCAACCTAGATGTCTGTCGGCAGATGAATGGATAAGAAAGCTGTGGTACATATACACAATGGAATATTACTCAGCCATTAAAAAGAATACATTTGAATCAGTTCTAATGAGGTGGATGAAACTGGAACCTATTATACAGAGTGAAGTAAGCCAGAAAGAAAAACACCAATACAGTATACTAATGCATATATATGGAATTTAGAAAGATGGTAATGATGACCCTAAATGCGAGACAGCAAAAGAGACACAGATGTAAAGAACAGTCTTTTGGATTCTGTGGGAGAAAGCTAGGGTGGGATGATTTGAGAGAATAGCATTGAGACATGTATATTTTATATGAAATAGATCGCCAGTCCAGGTTCAATGCATGAGACAGGGTGCTCAGGGCTGGTGCACTGGGATGACCCTGAGGGATGGGATGGGGAGGGAGGTGGGAGTGGGGTTCAGGATGGGGAACACATGTACACCCATGGATGATTCATGTCAATGTATGGCAAAAACCACTACAATATTGTAAAGCAAATAGCCTCCAATTAAAATAAATAAATTAATTTAAAATAAATAAATAAAAAAGAAAGTAAGCCCAAGTTCAAAAAAAATAAATTTACATGGTTCCTAGGTTAAATTATAAAATGTTGCATATTCAGAGAGGTCTAGTTTCCATTTCAGTCTCCTCTTTTCCCTTTTACAGTAATATTAATGGCTTATAAAACAAAATTTTATTTTTGAGAATATAAGTGGATAAATATCCATATTTCATTCAATTTCTTATAAAACATGTAATTAGTAAACGTTCTCTTCTGATCTTTCCTTCTCTTTTTCCTTCCTTCGTTTCTCTCTTTCATGCAACATCTTACAAATAATTCAACAGAAATATTTTGCAGTCAAATTTTCTCAACCCCTCTCACCCCCATCTCTCCACACTGCTACAGAGCAATTGTACAGATGCCCCACATTTATTCAAACAGTGCACATTTGATGGACTTTAGAGTGATTTTGGTCTCTTTCTCTTACATCAAGCTAGTGCTCAGTCACTCAGTCATGTCCATCTCTTTGTGATGCCATGGACTGTAGCCTGCCAGAGTCCTCTGTCCACAGACTTCTCCAGGCAAAAACACTGGAGTGGGTTGCCATTTCCTTCTCCAGAGCATCTTCCTGACCCAGGGATTGAACCCGCATCTCCTCTTGGCAAGTGGATTCCTTACCACTAAGCCACTGGGGAAGCCCATTGTTTGTGTTCTAATCTCTTCTTATAAGGACACCAGTCATTTCATTAGGGCACATCCATATGACCTCATTTACCTTAATTATCTCTTTAAAGGTCCTATTTCCAATACAGTCAAATTCTGAGGTACTCGGGGTTATGACTTTAGCATATGAATTGTGAGGGAACACAATTCAGTCCGTAACACAAAGGGTTAGTCTCACCAATATGTGCTGTGCTTAATCACTCAGTTGTGCCCAACTCTTTGTGATCCTGTGGACTGTATGGAGCCCACCAGGCTCCTCTGTCCATGGGGATTCTCTAGGCAAGAATACTAGAGTGGGTTGCTTTGCCCTCTTCCGGGGGATCTTCCCAACCCAGGCTCAAACCCAGGTCTCCTGCATTGCAGGTGGATTCTTTACCATATGAGCCACCAGGGAAGCCCAAGAATACTGGTGTGGGTAGCCTATCTTTCTCCGGGGGAATTTCCGGACCCAGGAATTGAACCAAGATCTCCTGCATTGCAGGGGATTCTTTACTAGCTGAACTACCAGGGAAGCCCCTCACCAATATATATACATATATGTGTGTGTGTATGTACCCTTAAGAATTCACAGAACATCCAGTTTTCTCTCCCCTTTATATGGTCTCAGGTAACCATTGCCAAACTCCACCCTCAGGCCAAATCCAAGGGGCCTTATTAGAATACAGCCACACCCATTTGTTTAGATATTGTCTACAGTAGAAGAGTTAAGATAGAGGCTACATGGCCTACAATTCCTAAAATATTTACTACCCAGTCTTTTATAGAAAAAGTTTGCCAACATGTGGTCTAGGGTACTGACTGGAAGTGATAGGCTTACTAGGGGAATAAGAGTTGGAGGGATGGGCCAGGCTGTATGATGGATAGGATGATCATACATCCAAATATGCTTGGGACAGTGGCAGCTTACAACTATCATTCCAACATACTTAGTAACAGCATACATTTTTTGACCCTCAACAAACTGGAAAATTCTTAAGAAATGGGAACTAGATACGACTAGACCACCTTACCTGTCTCCTGAGAAACCTGTATGCAGGTCAAGAAGCAACAGTTAGAACTGGATATGGAAACATTTAGAACTGGACTGGTTCAAAATTGGGAAAGGAGTACATCAAGGCTGTATTTTATTTAGCTTATATGCAGGGTACATCGTGTGAAATGCTGGACAGGATGAATCTCAAGCTGGAATCAAGATTGCCAGGAGAAATATCAACAACCTCAGATATGCAGATGATACCACTGTAATGGCAGAAAGTGAAGAGGAATAAAGAGCCTCTTGATGAGAGTGAAAGAGGATGGTGAATGAAAAAGCTGGCTTGAAACTCAACATTCAAAACACTAAGATCATGCCATTAGGTCCCATCATTTCATGGCAAATAGATGGGGGGAAAGTGGAAACTGTGACAGATTTTATTTTCATGGGCTCCAAAATTACTGCAGACTGTGACTGCAGCCATGAAATCAAGACTCTTGCTCCTTGGAAGAAAAGCTATGACAAATCGAGACAGCATATTAAGAATCAGAGACATCACTTTGCCAACAAAGGTCCATCTAGTCAAAGCTATGGTTCTTCCAGTAGTCATAAATGGATGTGAGAGTTGGACCATAAAGAAGGCTGAGGGCCAAGAAATGATGCTTTTGAATAGTGGTGCTGAAGAAGACTCCTGAGAGTCCCTTGGACTGCAAGGAGATCAAACTAATCAATCCTAAAGGAAATCAACCCTGAATATTCATTGGAAGGACTGATGCTAAAGCTGAAGCTCCAATACTTTGGCCACCTGAAATGAAGAGCCAACTCACTGGAAAAGACCTTGATGCTGGGCAAGATGGAAGGCAAAAGGAGAAGTGGGTGGAAGAGAATGAGATGGTTAGAGAGCATCACTGACTCAATGGACATGAATTTGAGCAAACTCTGGGAAACAGTGGAGGACAGAGGAGCCTGGCAAGCTGCAGTCCATGGGGTCAAAAAGAGTCGGACACAAGCGAGCGACTGAACAACAAGAATGGTCACTGTCATGGGTTGAACTTTGATCCCCCCCAAAATACATGCTGAAGTACTTATCTTGAGTACCTGTGAATGTGACCTTAGTTGGAAATAAGGTCTTTGCAGGTATATTGAAGTTAAGATGAGGTTATTAGCATATGCCCTAATCCAACATAACTGTGTCCATATAAGAAAAAAAAATTGGACACAGAAACACACAGAGAAGAAAACACCATATAAAGACACACAGACACAGAAGGAAGATGGTCATGTGACAACAGAAACAGAGATTGGAGTGATGCATGTACACGTCAAGGAGTGCTGAAGAGTGCCAAATTCTGCCAAACATCCAAATACTTAGTAGCTCACAAACATCCTATTCTTGCAAATTCATAAAGTTATAACCCTCTGCCTTTTTTGTTTCTTTGACAAGAAGTCTGCATGAAAGATTCACCTGAGGCACATAAACTACATTTAGTGGCCAGGTTCAGCTAACTTTGGGAAAGACCACAAACTCTTTGTTGAACCCAAGTGTGCTAAACAGAACCCTAGATAAAGATGGATGTTCAGAGGGTTTTTCATGCTCATGCAGGGTCAGAGGCATCAGTTCATTCTTTCCAACCAGTGTCTACATATTGAAATACCATTCTTTTCACAGTGAAAAATAATCTCCAATAGCTAATATGCAAATTATTCAACATTCTTGCATTGCTCTGATATGAGACAACTGAAGCCAAAACAGGAAAGCATACTCTAATTAATCTGTTCCAATGCTAATTTACCACACCTGAAGTATGAATGCTTAATTAGGGCATTTCAAAGTTAACCAATAGTATAGGATTAAATATCACTTTCCAGGCAAAGCTATTTGAAAGTCAACTAGAGACAATATAGTAGGTGTGAACTAAGGATGGAAGAGGGTGGTTTTTTCCTACTGACCTCAATTCTCTGAAAGCAGGGCAGAGGAACAGGCTTAAACTGTCATTTCATCGATCTAGGTGAAACTCAAATGCCTGATAGGCTCTGATGTTTGTCACAGTTATGGGAACCATCCCTCTGAGTGTGTTTATGAGGTCTTACGTGAAAGCGGGGGCTCAGCACCTTCCAATTCCAATAGTAGCTTGTGGATAGTGTACATGCAGTAATCATTTTTGGATTTTCAAAACTGGTGCTGCTGATTTCTGCCCACTATGTGTATGCGTGTTTGTATATATATATTGTATGTATGAAGTTAGGTGTATTTGTGTGTGGTGGACTTTTGTGCAATCATACTAACAGAAATAACTATTTTGAACCTTCCCCTATCTTTTGCTCCTGAAAATAGGAATCTTTGAAAATATAAAAAATTATATTTCATACCATATCAGACATAACTTGATATGTGATCATTTTATTAATTTATCTCTACTACTACAGCATGCTGTGAAATTTCCACACTCCATTTAACTACCATAGGCATCTATTCTCATGTAAATAACTCCCAGGATATCTAACTTTCTTTAATGATTTACCCCACTTTGAAACTAATTATTATACATGCTTAATTGTGAGATTTAGTTATATGAAAAAAGACGACTTGCCTGATTTTAATTCAGGATTTGTATCACCTGAATTATTATAATTCAGTACAGAGAAATGTCCTCTATCACATCTGATACAATAAAGTGATTATTACTGGGTATCAGTTTACTGTTGGGTTGCCCACTGAATATCTAGACAGAATTTAAGGAACATCTTTAAATGGTGAGTGTTTGATTTTAATTTGGGGATTTTAGGTGGGACCAACTTACAGCAACAACTCTTATGGGAATGATTTTAAGTTCCAGAAGGCAGACATATTTCCAGGAGAGAGGAAATTACACTTTTAGCATGGTGGCCTCAGGGGAGATGGCAAGATGTTGAAGAAGCAATGGAGTATAATGGGAAAAAACCTCAGAGCGAGAATTAAAGACCTTCACTGCTATTTATTAACTGTTTAACCTTAGGCAATTCACTTGGCTTCTTTGAGACTGAGCTTCCTTTTATTTAAGGATGGGGCAATGATACCTTATGAAGCTCACAGGATTGTTGTGAGGTCCAATGAGATAATATACGTAACATCAGTTCCATTCCTTCTCTGCTATTTCCTCCATGTTTCCAGCTCAATGTTCAACTCTTAATGATCACTCAGTCATTCTCCCTCCTTATCTTGCAGGAATGAAAAGGTGGAGCTTAATTCACACACACATACACAAGGAAAAGAAAGACCAGATTTTGAGCATCCTTCCACAAAAGTATCTGAATTTTTTCTTTTTTACTCATTAGATTACTGATTTATTATAAGAGGATATAACTGAGAAACAGCCAGATAGAAGAGATGCACAGGGCAAGGTAGGGGAAAAGGGCTCAAGCATCCATCCCTCATAGCTCAGTCAGTAAAGAATCTGCCTACAATGCAGGAGACCTGGGTTCAACTCCTAGGTCAGGAAGATACCCTGGAGAAGGCAATGGCAACCCACTCCTGTGTTCTTGCTTGGAAAATCCCATGGACAAAGGAACCTGGTGGGCTGCAGTCCACGAGGTCGCTAAGAGTTGGACATGACTGAGCGACTTCACTTTCCACTTTTCACTTTCATGCATTGGAGAAGGAAACAGCAACCCATTCCAGTGTTCTTGCCTGGAAAATCCCAGGGACGGGGGAGCCTGATGGGCTGCCATCTATGGGGTCGCACAGAGTCAGACATGACTGAGGCAACTTAGCAGCAGCAGCAGCAGCAGCATAGTGGTAGGTTCCTCACATTTTGCCGGGAAAGGGGCCATCTCTTCTGGGACAAGCATGGGCCTCAAATCATACCACAAAGGAGTCATGAACTCCAAAGCCGTGCTCTCACCTTGGGCATATAGAAGCCAGCCATTTAAATTTTCATTTACTTATTTATTTTTATTTTAAAGCAATGTTCAAAAGTCAGGATTTAAAAAAAAATTCCATGGATCAAGTGTTCCAGGAATTCCAGGAGTCAGGAAACTTTTTCTCTTAAGGGCCACAGAGTAAGTACTTGAGGCTTTGTGGGCCATAGGATCCCTGTCACAACTGTCCCCTTAAGCATGGTAGTGCCAAAGCAGCCATGGACAATATGGAAACAGATGGACATGACTGTGTTCCATTTAAAGTTTATTTACAAAAACAGGCTGTGAGCTGCATTTGGCCAACAGGTCACAGTTTTCTGACACCTATAGCATTCCATCTACTCTTATTCCTTTTTCTACCCTTAGGTACACAAAAAGTAGACATTTTCAAGGGACAAAATATATTGAACAGCATTAGTTCCCACTTCGCCTTTGGCCCCAAATAGTGTACAGAATACAGAATCGGAGAAGGCAATGGCACCCCACTCCAGTACTCTTGCCTGGAAAATCCATGGATGGAGGAGCCTGGTAGGCTGCGGTCCATGGGGTCGCTAAGAGTCAGACATGACTGAGCGACTTCACTTTCACTTTTCACTTTCATGCATTGGAGAAGGAAATGGCAACCCACTCCAGTGTTCTTGTCTGGAGAATCCCAGGGACGGGGAAGCCTGGTGGGCTGCCATCTATGGGGTCGCACAGAGTCGGACACGACTGAAGCGACTTAGCAGCAGCAACGTACAGAATTTTCTTGGCCTTGTCTTCACTATGTTCAGCCCCTAAGGCAAGCATGATACCCAGGAGCTCTCCTACAACCAAATTAAATAATGATCAGGGACAAATGCTAACAAATCCTTTCATCTACTTTGGCTGAGTGAAAGCTCAGGATCTCAGATGCAGGGTAGGGAGCACTTGTAAAACTCTGCTTGGAAACGTGGTGGCTCCATTCTTCCTGTGGCTAAAATGAAGTTCTTGACAACTGTGTGCTTCCTGTGCCTTTGAAACCTGAGTGTTCAGTGCACCAGGACTTAGGGAGAACCAACTGCCTGCAGAATGTACAGGAATACAAAATAAGAGACACATTCCCTCAAGGATCCAACAGCCTAGTTGGGGAAGCAGAACACACACAGAAGAAAAATACTAAACAACCCACAAAGCCAAATGTCAGATTAGTACCTCTTTGTAAAATACGGGCTGACAGCATCAGTGCTGAAGACGACTCTACAGAGGAATGGTCAGTTAGGTAAGACATTTTGGAGGAACCAAGGCAGAGTGAAATTTTTCCCCTTCCTCTAATTCCTGCCAAAACAAGAGAAAAATCTTTCAGGAGAAAGGAATACCAATTTCCTTTGCTGACAATGCTTCCCCTTAAGTCCAAGGGTAGTAAGAACTCCAAAGTGCAGAAAAAGAGGTAAGATATCGGGATCAATAGTAATGTCTAGGTACAAACAGATTTATTTCAAATTTCATATATATTTGAATTTAATACAGTTGGATCAAAAAACTGGTGGGTTGGTCAACACACAAAAACCTATTTAATCCCCAAATCCCACACATCCCATGTGTTGACAGTCAGTCTGCATTTTAATATCTACATTAGATTATGAAATTCTAGAAACTGTATTTGAAATATAACTTGAAACTTTTTCTTCACATTGTGTGTTTTTAATATTACATTGAGTCAAATGGGTATAAATACAAAATTTCCAGGTATAAACTTTGAATAAAAAATATATTGAGAGATTCATAACTTCTATGACGTTTGGATATTAAAACTTCATATTTTACTGGCTTGCTTTCTATAATAAAGAATGGCCCTTTTCATTCTTTTTATGGATATTAGAAGATGCAACCTATCATATATAGGGTGGATAAACAGCAAGCTCCTACTGTACAGCAGAGGGAACTATATTCAATTTCCTATGATAAACCATAATTGAAAAGAATATTAAAAAAGAATGTCTACATGAGTATAACTGAGTCGATTGGCACAACATTTGTAAATTAACTAGACTTCAATTAAAAGAATGATCCTTTTCTCGAACTTTTCCCAACTATGACATTTGACTATGCCATCTGAGTGTTTTTTTGCTAAGAAACTGCCCGATGTAGAGTGCAATTTAACATCCAGGATATGTGTGGATGGGTTAAACTCTCTGAGAGGCCTCTGCATCCTTGCATCAATCTGATAGAGGGAACAAACAAGCTCCTGGTTTTCTAGAATGTTCCCAAAGTTGATTCTGAACTTGTCCTCTATCCAACCAATAATTTATAGCATTGTCTACACCTGATGTTGACTGAAAATGTATTAGAGCTCTCCTAGATTGCTGTGTCTTCCTCCTGTACAATTTGCATGTAAGATATGGTAGGAACACACACAAGGACTGAGGCCTGAGACTTTACTGATTTTACAGGTTGGGTTGAGTTATTTTTGTGCCTGCTGACTAATAAATTTTGGTTCACAAATGTTTGAAGTCTCTTGAACTCATCTTCAAACTTTTTTCAAAAATGTGCTGTAGTAAAATATATAAAATAAAAAATTCATCATTTTTAATTATACAATTCAGCAGCATTAATCACATTCACAATGCTATGTAACCATCACCACTATCTATTACCAGAGCTTTTTAATCATCCCAAAGAGAAATACTGTAACCATTAAATAACAACTCCCCTGACTCCTCCCCCATTCCCTGGTAACTTCTATTCTACTTTCTGTCTCTTTGAATTTGCATATTCTAGGTACCTCATATAAGTGGAATTATACAATATTTGTCCTTCTGTGTCTGGTTTATTTCAGTTAGCATACTCTTTTCAAGATTTATCTATGTTGTAACATGCATCAGAATTCCATTTCTTTTATGACTGAATAATATCCCATTGTATTTATATACCACATTTTTTTATCCATCCATCTGTTGAAGGACACGGTTGTTTCTGCCTTTTGGCTACTGTGAATGTGCTACAGTGAATACTGGTGTAAAGGTATCAAACTTGCTTATACAGTAAACTTCCTAATAGTGAGATGATGAGGGAAGCCTGTTGCCTTTACCACCCCCTTTAACTAATGGTTGCCACAAATATCTACCTTAAATAACTTAAAGTTGAGTATGATCAAATGGACTTGGATCAGACCATAATACTAAGTTTCTTCATTTGTTAAATGCTGATACTAATAGTACCCAATTCGTAGACTGTTAGGACGATTAAATGAGTTAATTCCCATAAAGTGCTTAGAAATATATCAGTCATAGTATAAGCATTGAAGAAATACAGTGTCACTATCCTTCATCTTTTAAGGACACATTATCTTGCTGCTACTGTAATTGTAATTTACCGCCTACATTTAACATTCTGCCCTAACCTCTAATATGTTCTTGTTTCAAAGTCACCCACCTCCTCAATCAAAACTCTCCTCCCAAGTAGCCGATCTTATCAAGATAAGGAGTGAGACTTCATTGACTCATTCAACCCTGAAATATAAATTACTGACACCCTAACCATGGACATCTATATGATGCATACCTTTTGCATCTCAGGCTCCTCCCAGACTTGTGGGGGAAAAAACACAAAGATGCAACATTTCCAGTAGTTACTTCAGTATTTCCCTTTACCATACTTTCAAAAATGACAATCCAGCTTAAAATTCATGACTTCCCCTCAAGAATAAGAGAATTTAAAGATTCTTATAGAATGTTTAGTGGTCAGGGGAGTGATAAACATCTGAACCAAAATCTTTAAAATGGGCAAATCTAAATTGACATTTCTCCAAAGAAGACATACAGATGGCCAAAAAGTACATGAAGAGATGTTTAACATCACTAATTATTAGAGGAACGTACATCAAAACTACAATGAAAAGCTCTTAGAGGAAAACATAGGCAGAACATTCTCTGACATAAACCACAGCCAGACCCTCTATGACTCACCTAGAATGATGGAAATAAAAACAAAAATAAACAAATGGGACCTAATTAAACTTAAAAGTTTTTGCACAATGAAGGAAAACTATAAGCAAGGTGAAAAAAACAACCTTCAAAATGGGAGAAATTAATAGCAAATGAAACAACTAACAAAGAATTAATCTCCAAAATATACAAGCAGCTCATGCAACTCAATACCAGAAAAACAAACAACCCAATCAAAAAGTGGGCAGACGACATTTCTAAATAGACATTTCTCCAAAGAAGACATAGAGATAAACACATGAAAAGATGCTTAACATTGCTCATTATTAGAGAAATGCAAATAAAAACTACAGTGAAGTGTCATCTCACACCAGGCAGAATGGCCATCATCAAAATGTCCAAAAACAATAAATGCTGGAGAGGGTGTGGAAAAAAGGGAACCCTCCTACACTATTGATGGGAATGCAACCTGATATAGCCACAATGGAGAACAGTATGGAGAGTCTTTAAAAAAACTAGGAATAAAACTACCATATGAACCAGCAATCCCACTACTGGGTATATATCCTGAGGAAACCAGAATTGAAAAAGACACATGTACCCCAATGTTCCTTGCAGTACTATTTACAATAGCTAGGATGGAGAAGCCTGGTAGGCTGCAGTCCATGGGGTCGCTGAGGGTTGGACATGACTGAGGGACTTCACTTTCATTTTTCACTTTCATGCACTGGAGAAGGAAATGGCAACCCACTCCAGTGTTCTTGCCTGGAGAATCCCAGGGATGGAGGAGCCTGGTGGGCTGCCGTCTGTGGGGTCACACAGAGTCGGACATGACTGAAGCGACTTAGCAGCAGCAGCAGCAGCAGGACACACAAGTGACCTAGTTGTCCATGAATAGATGAATGGATACGGAAGTTGTGGTACATATACACAATGGAATACTACTCAGCCATAAAAAGGAACGAATTTGAGTCAGTTCTAATGAGGTGGACGAACCTAAAGCCTATGATACAAAGTGAAGTAAGTCAGAAAGAGAAAGACAAATATCATATATTAACACATATATATGGAATCTAGAAAGATAGAGTACTGACGATCCTACCTGCATGGCAGCAAAGGAGACACAGACATTTTGGACACAGTTGGGGAAGGAGAGTGTGGGATGATATGAGAGAATAGCATCAAAACATATATGTCATTACATGTAAAACAGATAGCCAGTGGGAGTTCAATGTACCCAAACCCAGTGCTCTGTGACAAGCTAGATGGGACGGGGAGGGAGCTGGGAGGGGGGTTTAAGAGGGAGGGGACATAATGCCAATTCATGTTGATGTATGGCAAAATCCATCACAATATTGTAAAAGAATTATCCTCTCATTAAAAAAAACCTACATGAGGTTTCACCCCACTTTGGTCAGAATGGTCATTATCAAAAAGTCTATAAATAATAAATGATGGAGAGAGTGTAGAGAAAAAGGAACATTCCTACACTGCTGATGGGAATGTAAATTGGTACATTATGGAAGTTCCTTAAAACACTAAAACAGAGCTACCATATGATCCAGCAATTCCACTACTGGGCATGAATCTGGAGAAAACTAATTTGAAAAGAGACATGCACCCCAATGTTCTTTGAAGCACTCTTTACAACAGCCAGGGCATGGAAGCAACCTAAACATCTGCTGACAGAGGAATGGATAAAGAAGATGAGGTATATATATACAACGGAATATTACTCAGCCAGAAAAAGGAATGAAATGATGCCATTTGCAGCAACATGGATGGACTTAGAGACTATGATACTAAGTTAAATAAGACAGAGGAAGAAAAAAATATCATAGGACATCACTTATATGTGAAATCTAAAAAAATGTATTTATTTACAAAATAGAAATAAACTCACAGACATAGATAACAAACTTACAGTTACCAAAGGGGAAACGTTGAAGGGAGGGCTAAATTAGGAGTTAGAGATTGATATATACACACTATTATATATAAAAGATAATCAACAAGGACATAGCACAGGGAATTCTCAATATTCCATACAAACCTACATGGGAAAAGAATCTGAAATAGAATGGATATATGTATATGTTTAACTGATTCACTTTGCTATATACCTGAAACTAATATAACATTGTAAATGAACTATACTCCAATATAAAACAAAAATTAAATTAAGAAAACCAACAACAAAAAGATTTGTTTTTACTAAAATCTGATAAATATTTATTGCCTCAAGTGAGATTCAGTTATCTACATACTTTTAAATAAGATTTAAAGTGGGTTCAATAAATCCTTTTTTTTTTAACTAGCTAGTGGGTGCTATAGAGTAATAGATATGAAACTTCATGAGCCTGATCAACTTTTTCAAGCATTATAAATATTATTATCAGTTAATCTGTTAACAGTTCTGTGCTACATTCCTTCAGAGAGTGAAGATGTGGATGAATGTGGCTAAAGTATTAGCATTTGGCGTTGTAAATCAGGAGACCTGGATTCTACTGTAGTAAACCATTAGCTAGCTGTTTAAACTTTTGGGGAACTTGGTTTCTATAAAAATGAGCGATTTGGATGATCACAAATGTCCCTTCTTATTAAAAAGATCTACACGAAACAATCAGGTTGGATCCTGTATGATGAAAGCTGAATAGAGATAAGGATTTAGAAGCCACCATCCTGACCACAAGAAACAGTGATTAGCTATGTAACAGTGGATGAGATGGTTGGATGGCATCATCGACACAATGCACATGAGTTCGAGCAAACTCTGGGAGATAGTGAAGGACAGGGAAGCCCAGGGTGCTGCAGTCCATGATGTCACAAAGAGTTGGACATGACTTAGTGACTGAACAACACTGAGAATATGTACTACTTGAATATCACATCATATTGTCAAGGATTGACTTCTCTGTTTTTCCATTTTCTATATTCTCTATCTTAGCTTCTCTACTTTTCTATAAGTTTCTTAAAGGGAGGGATTTTGCTGTCTTCCTTCTTGTTTATCCCAGCCCCTAGCACAGAGCCTTACACATAAGACATTCTTGAGTGTGTAAAGGTCATGATTGGTTTTCTTGGGAGTTCGTGCCCACTGTGATCCTACATTAAACAAATATGTGCAATCACCATTAGGGACAAAAGAAATAGCAACCACAAAACAAAATATGCAGAGTGGCTGAGATCTGTGTATTTAGTGCAGGAAACTTCTCGCTTTGATCTTACCTTGGAGAAGCTTCAGACCAAAGGCTCTCTGTCATGAGCCTGGCAAATTGGTGTTAAGCTGTGAAGTGCTATGATTACTGTAAACTCAAATGTATTTCTTTCCGTATTATTTCAGAAAAAGTAGATATGTACGAAAAACCAAAAAGATTTGATAACCACAAGTTTCTAATCTTTAGGTGAGGCCCACTGGTCACACCATAATGTCCTTCCATCTATCTGTCCCTCTATATACAGAATTTTTAATACTGTCTCCATAAAATACTCTTAAATAATATAAAGCAAGTCAGAAATTTGTCTTGAAATAACTGACGACTCATCTCTTCAAGTTTTGCAAGGACATATTTATACTTGGCACAGACTATAAATAACAGCTGGTAATTTTGCCACAACCATTTTTCACTCACTTCTACTTTTTCCCACATTTATTCTTATTCCCATATTCAGTCTCATTTAAACTCAAGTACCAGTTTAGAGTTTGCACCGGATTGTGCCTAGTGACTTGTTCTGTGCTTTAAATCCTTTTTCTAACACATGATAAAAGGAGTTATATATGGCTACTTTCATAAAATTAATATTTTATAAGAACATAATGCTCTTAGGCAGAAATACTGATAATTTGCAGTAAACTGAAGGAATAGATTTGGGACCTGTAGACCCAAAGAAATGACAGAAGCTCTAGTTTTAGCAAAGTAACTTCCAAAATAACCACAAAGTCTGTAGAAAAGAACAAACAAAAAACGTTTACCATGCTTTGGAAACTCGCTGTCCTATGAAATGAACAGAAAAAAGTAAAAATTAAATAGGAGAGCCTGGAGTCTGGGAGGAGTACATCAACAAAGTATGAGCTAGGAGTGAAGGAGTAAAGGAAAAATCAGGGTAAATGCTATTAAGGAAATCTGGGGGCAATTTCATGTAAAAAGGGATATTTAAGTAGGAGGCAAAGGCATCCCTGCCGCTGCTGCTGCTGCTGCTAACTCTCTTCAGTCGTGTCTGACTCTTTGCGACCCCAGGGACTGCAGCCCACCAGGCTCCTCTGTCCATGGGATTCTCCAGGCAAGAATACTGGGGTGGGTTGCCTAGAGAAGATCTCCAGGGGATCTTCTCCAGCCAAGGATGCAACCCGGGTCTCTCACATCTACCTGCATTGGCAGGTAGGTTCTTTACCACTAGTGCCACCTGGGAAGTCCAGGCATCCCAGAGGGCTGCAAAAGCCTTGGTTATGCAATCATGGCATTTCGTTCCTCTCCTTCTGCATCCTCCACCCCTAGCTCATTCCTAGCCAGGTATCCCAGGACACTGTTTCTCTAATATCTGCAATACATGTGCATTATTTCATTATGGTTATCGTCACAATATTTGTCTCCTTTATGAGTCTATCTTATCTTATATCTCTATGAGGGCAGGAACCAGGTCTTTTTGTTTTGTACACCCCAAACCTAGCCTAAGTCAAACAGTCAATAAATAAATATTACAACAAGAGCTGGAGTATCAGGTTAATGTGAAAAATGGTTTGAGATATAGAAATTGATGACATAAGTCTAGAAGTCTTTGAATACTAGTCTAAGATTGACCTTATTCCAACAACAATACAAAGATATACTAATAGCTTCTGTTGATGTACCAGAAGCTTTACATAAGTAATCTCATTTAGTCCTCACAACTACTGTGTTAGCTGGGCACTGTTATCTCCATTTTGCAGGTTCTGAAACCAAGGTTAGGGAGGTGAAGGTTAACCAAGGTCACTGAGGACCTATTATGTGGCAGGTGCCCCTCTGATGCTGCACTGAGACACAAAGAAAAACCAGGTCCTCATACTCCCTGAGCTTATGCTTTGGTCGAGTGAGACTGACTTTAAACGAAACCACCAAAAATAAGAAAATTTATAAATGAGGATAAGTGCCCTAAAGGAGAATAAAACAAGCTGATGTGCTTGGGAGTGACTGGGGGTGAGGCAGAAGAGCCTGCCTTACTCAATGGCTCATGATAACCCCAATATTACATTCTGGTCTTATGTTACTCAGAAGTGATCAAATATTAATTTTGGAAGGAAAGCTAGTGGTAATGCAAAGGATTTTTACACAACAGTATTGATTAGGAGACAATAATTTTTTTTCCAAAATAAAGATTAAGAAAGTGAATGGGGAGGAGTAATAACTGTGAGAGAAACCACTGATAGGTTTTATAAAGAGTAAAACTGATTTGAGATAAAAAATGTGGAGGAGGGTGGAGACGATGATGGTAATGTGATGATACTGGTGATAATAACAATGATACATCTTGAACATTTACTCAGTACATGTCCAAGTTTACACAGTTCTCTTAGATGGAAAGCTAATTTTTAGTCACTCAGAATATTTTTCAAAGTGTTGGACTCTCACCACAAGGTATCCAAGATGATTTGGGGTGATATTTAAATAATTTAAATTGCAGTGGAAAAGCCATTAAAGAATGTAACTAACACATAGGGGAAAATGCTATTTCCATTTTAAGTCTCTTTCAATCCCTCTAATTATGTCAAGAGAAATTCTCAATTTGAGCTATTTGAGCTACTTTGACTTAACACCTCTCTAACATTTGCTAATCTCCTTTTTTAAACAAAGAGTGAGCAGGCCTTATGTTCAGAGCCTTCAGCAGCCAGCAGTATCTAGCTGAAATTCAAAAGTTTTTTTCATTGTATTTATTTTTACATTTACCCTCTATTTATGGTCAATGATACTAGTTTACCATTTATGGTAGTGACATGCTTTTATCATGCATGCATTTAAGTAAAAGAATGAGCGGATATACAGAAAAATATTAAGAGCATTGTAGCTAATTTTACTATGAAGCAAAAATGTTGAAGGTGATAGAAGACTGGAGTTTGACAATACTACAGTAAATGACGAAAGCTACCTTGGCTTGGATGAAAGCTCAGAGGTTTGGAGTCACATTTATAGAAAAGATTTTGGGGTCACTTAGGAATTCCCAAAAGATGAGTTAGTAGGTCATAGACCATGACAGATTCTGATTTATGCATATTCGGTTTTAGGTGACAAGGAAATATCCTCAAGCATTCTGGCACTCAGTGGCCATTCAAGACAAAAGCTTCAGCCTAGATCTGGATGGTTTCTAGGTTTAGAAATCATATGAATTTTCTATTGCTGCATAACAACTTACTGCAAATTTAGTGGTTTGAAATGACACATACTTTTACCTCACAGTTCTGATCATCACAAGTCCAGGTGGATTTTTCTGCAGGGGGGCTCAGAAGGCCTAAGTCAATGTTGGGCTCTTTTCTGGAGACTCTAGGGAAGAATCCACTTCCAGCATCATTCCTGTTGTGGGCAGAATACAATTCCTTGAGGTTATATGACTGAAATCCCTGTTTTCTTGCTGGCTGTTGGCCAGGCATTGTTCTCAGCAACCAGAGACCTCTCTTAGATCCTTGGCCTGTGGCCACGTCCATCTCAAGAGAAACTCCCTCACAAGAATCCCTCTCTCATTTCTCATCTTTCTGATATCTGCACTGCTCCCAGCCAGAGAAAACTCTGCCTTTAAGGGGCCAATGTGATAAGATTAGGTCTACCAAGATAATCTCTCTATATTAAAGTTAATAACCTAATCATGTCTGTAAAATTTCATTTGATTGCCATGTAATCTAACAGCATCACAGGAGTAACATGAGGAGATAACAGATATTAAGAGGAGGGACTTCACTGGTGGTCCAGTGGGTAAGACTTCATACTTCCACTACAGGGGGCATGGATTCTATCCATGGTCAGGGAACTAAGATCCCATGTGTCATGGCGTATGGCCAAAAAACAAATAAAACAAAGATAAGAGGAGGCATCTTGTAATTCTGCTTACCACAGAAGTCATCTGTATACTCATACATCCATGTATTCATTTATTAATTCAGCAAACATTCACTGAGTACCTATTATACTACCAAGCACTTTGATAGTCATTTGTGTATTGTACCATGGAATCATGTTCCTTATACCTATGCTATGGAACATAACATTCAAACACTTTTTGCCAAGGGGATGTGAACAGGGCCCTTGAGAGTATCTGCTGTCATCTACCCCTTGCACCATTCAGTTCCACTTGTGTCCACATTAAGTTTATTCTGCCTTGGCACTGCTTCTTCAGCCAGTCATTATTTCTTTTAAAAAATTCAGAATAAAGTCTTTTTAAACACAAGTATCATACCACTATGGGTGATCTTGAAGCCAGAAGCAAGATTTTTCATTTCCTACATCTAACAGCCATTCCTGATTCTCATCACTCTGGCCAGCACTTGTGCTGGTCTAGGTTTCTTGCCCTGTGGAAACTGGGGTCCTGGTTACCTTGTCCTTTTCAGGCCATGATTGAGGCAATTGCCTGTTCAAGGTTATCAGCAGGCAGAGAAGCACCAAAGGCCACTCCAGTGAGTCTCTTGAGTTCCAGAAACAAATACTTCCCTATGCTTGGGTTAGAAAAATCCAAACGAACTTTCTGGCCAACCCAATATTATGTAAGGGAATGGCAACCCACTCCAGTATTCTTGCCTGGAAAATCCCATGGACAGAGGAGCCTGCCAGGCTAGGGGCTATGGGATCGCAAAGAATCGGACTCGACTGAGCACACACACACATGAATATTATGTAGCAACAATCCTATCTGCTCATACTCATCAGGGTCAATCAGTCAGGACCATATAGTAAATCCTCTTTTTGCTTGATGACCTACTGATATGAGGAACTCAACATAGTCACTCTCAGTACCTTTAACTTTAGCTTTAGTGGCACTTCACTTTGTCCCCTGGTAGATTCCACCACCACCCTCTGGAGCTACAACTTCTAGTTCAACTTAACCTAAATATGGATGAATGGGAAGTATAAATTCCCCAAGTGGGCCCTTGAGACTAATAATGAGAAAGTTAATTCCTAATTCCACTTTTTTGTCCCCAAATCTGTATATTCTATCTATGAAGAATACAGTAACCTATATAATGGCTGTTGGTTCACACATTTCTTGAATCTTGAACAGTGTCCCAAACTTATAAACTCTCATCTCTAAGCTCCCCTTAAGCCATTTAAACATGAAAATAGACCAGGTAACAAGGCATATGGGAGGACCAGGGAATCCCAGGGACCCGTGCATGCAGCTCCCAATTTCACCTTTCAGGAAGGTGAATCCCTGTGTATAAGGCTATGTTATGGCATTCTATCGATATAATAGTAAATAAGACACTCTGTGAACTTTCAGGTACTAGTGTCAGCATTACTATCACAGGCAGGGAAGCCAAAGCCATACCAGAAACACATGCCAAACTCAGTAAGAACAGATATCTGCTTCATCTTAAGTGGAGGGTATACAGTGGTCTGAATAAAGAGATCAGGTACTGATCCCTGGAAACTGTGTTACAGTGTATGGGGGAAAGTCTTTGTGGATGTGATTAAATGAAGGATCTTGCCATGGGGCTATTACCCTGAATTATTCCAGTTGGTCCTAAACCCTTTCAATCATGTGTGGTAAGAGAGAGGACAGAGGGTCTCTGCCACACAGAGAAGAAGGCAGTGGGACCAAAGTAGCAGACTGGAGTGATGTGGCCACCCACCAAGGAATGCTGCTGCTGCTGCTGCTGCTGCTAAGTCGCTTCAGTCGTGTCTGACTCTGTGCAACCCCAGAGACGGCAGCCCACCAGGCTCCTCCGTCCCTGGGATTCTCCTGGCAAGAATTCTGGAGTGGGTTGCCATTTCCTTCTCCAAAGCATGAAAGTGAAAAGTGAAAGTGAAATCGCTCAGCCATGTCCAACTCTTAGCAACCCCATGGACCACAGCCTACCAGGCTCCTCTGTCCATGGGATTTTCCAGGCAAGAGTACTGGAGTGGGGTGCCATTGCCTTCTCCGACCAAGGAATGCTAGCAGCCACCAAAAGCTGAGAGAGACAAGGAAAGGATTTCCCTCTAAAGCCTCAGGAGGGAGCAGTACCCTGCCATTACGTTAAATTTGGCTAGGTGATTTCCGATTTTTGGCCTTCAGAACTCTGAGGGAATAAATTTCTATTGTCCTAAGGTACCAAGTTTGGGGTTATTTGTTACAACAGCCATAAGAAACTAATACAAGGATTCAATGTAATCTACTTGTCATCAGCGGTTATTCTCCTTTAAAGATGGTCCTCCACTGAGGGTTCATCATTGTTCTCTGCCGCCGACAGGCTGGATGTGCAGGCGTGGCAGTAGATAGACCAGCTTGGGTGTGAGAGGCCCGTGCTGCTATACCCACGTGCAACCTGCATCCTGCCCACATGGCTACGTCATTCGGGGAATCATCATGCCATAAGGAATCCACTGGGGTGCTAAGGACAGAGGTTGCCGATGTCCACTGGACAATCATCCTGTTCCCTTTCTAATGCAGTGCCTTTTCTGTGCTGAATGATATTCAATAGGTATTGACGTTCAAAACAAAGATTCACAGACTTTACACCTGACCACTCCCAGAGATACAGCCACATGCCTTCTCATCTGACTTCTGATCTTTGTTTTTCCCATCATGCTCCTTCAAAGAGCATCAGACAACAAGCCAAGTCATTTACCACTGCCAAGGATTCCAAATAGTCTTAGCTGAGGCCTAATAGCCCACTACACAAGTTGATGAGCAGGTGTACCACCCAAAGCTCTGGGGTATTTTCACCATCACCTCTGTCATTTAAGGCCACCCCTCAGTAGGGCTTGATGTATTCATTTCTGCTTTCACTAACACGTTGAGCCACACATGTACCAGAACAGAATTTTAACTCTTTCCTCAGTTCATCACTGGGAAGATTCTAGACAGTCATAGGTGAAAGCTCAGGGATAAATGTCAGCACAGAGGTAGGCAGCATGGAGGTTTGGACTATTTGTTTATGTAACATACAGCTACCTTCCTAGAAATGTCATGCACTAAAGAATTCTCTGGCTTTCCAAAATCCATTTAACAATGCTCAATTCTTAAAGTAAGTCAGAAAGAGAAAGACAAATACCATACGATATCACTTATATGTGGAATCTAAAATATGACACAAATGAAGTGAAGTGATGGGATTCTCCAGGCCAGAATACTAATGAACCTATCTACAAAACACAGACTCATGGACATAGAGAACAGACTAGTGGTTGCCAAGGAGGAGGGGGTTGGGGAAGGTATGAAATGGGAGACTGGGGTTAGCAGATATAAGTTTTTATATGTGGAATGGATAAACAAGGTCCTACTGTATAGCACAGAAAACCATAGTCAATATCCTATGGTAAACCATGATGGAAAAGCATATTAAAAGAGAATGTATATATACATATAACTGAATCACTTTTCTGTACAGCAGAAATTTACACAACATTGTAAAACAACCATACTTCAATTTTAAAAAAAATAAAACACCAAAACTGACTTCTCTAAGTTTTTTGATGATAGTCAATACTCTGCCAAGGTATTCCCAGCCACCTCACCAGGGGACTTCCAGGCACCGAATGAGACATGGGTTTGATCCCTGGGTTGGGAAGATCCCCTGGAGGAGGAAATGGCAGTATTCTTGCCTGGTAAATCCCATGGACAGAAGAGCCTGGTGGGCCACAGTCCATAGGGTCACAAAGAGTTGGACACAACTGATTTAGCATGCACGCACACCCGTCTTTGCCAGGACTTTAAATTCTGATTCAGGAGAGTACCCCGATAAAATCTCTACCAGCTTTAAGTTCCGTGACCCTCATCCCAGTCCAGCACCCACAACATGTTTCTCAGATATGTTTTCCCATTTCCTACTGGTATATATCTTCCCAGTAGAGCCAGAACGGAACTCCCCAGTGCAGGCCATGCTGAGACTTGACCGGTTATTGGTAGAAGCAATGAGGGTAAAAGAGAGCAGATCTATTGCTTCAAGGTTTTTCAAGGGCCTGTTTTCAAAAGCCTCCAGCCCGGCTTCCCATTGTGGTCCGGTGGTTAAGAATCTACCTTGCAATGCAGGGGACACTGGTTCCATACCTGGTCCAGGAAGATCCCACATGCCACAGGGCAACTCACTGTAGCCCACAAGCCACAGAGCCCATTCTCTGCAACAAGAGAAGCCACTGCAGTGAGAAGCCCACGCAACTAGAGAGTAGCCCCCACTCACCACAGCTAGAGAAAACCCACGCACAGGAACAATGACCTAGCACTGCTGCTGCTGCTAAGTTGCTTCAGTCGTGTCCGACTCTGTGCAACCCCATAGACGGCAGCCCACCAGGCTCCCCCATCCCTGGGATTCTCCAGGCAAGAACACTGGAGTGGGTTGCCATTTCCTTCTCCAATGCATGAAAGTGAAAAGTGAGAAGTGAAGTCGCTCAGTCGTGTCCGACTCTCAGCAACCCCATGGACTGTAGCCCACCAGGCTCCTCCATCCACGGGATTTTCCAGGCAAGAGTACTGGAGTGGGGTGACCTAGCACAGCTATAAATAAATAAATATATTTTTTAAAAAGTCCCCATCCCACTTCTGAGCATTCCTCTTTCCCCATCAGGGCTTACCTTTAGCCTAGGATTTGCTGGAGCTGCTTATTCTGCCTTCTTTGTAACTACCTCCCTTTTAAAACCAGATCTTGGTAGCGATTCTCAGCACCTTCTGCCCTCTGGTTCTAGGATATGAGAATCTCCTTAATGGCCGCCGAGGAGCATTCTGACTTCCACACTACATTTGGAGAGCTGGTTGACCTCAGCTCGCAATTTTCCTTCTTCAGGGCTCCAATCACAGTTAACAACAGCCAGCTGAATCCAATCCTTATCATCGCCTTTCATTCCCACCGTATCCCTGGGGCACTGGAGCTAATGCAGCTATAGTCCGTCCCAGTTTAACCACACCTGAAAGTCGTTGTAATCATGATGCTACAACAGGCCAAGACCCATCAGCAATCCTCCTCTCACCACCATCAGTGGATCTTTGTTAGCACTCATGTGGCAAGTGGTCTCATTCCAGCCTTTCTTTCTGAGGTTCTGCTTCCTAGAATCACTTCTGATACTATCTTAATTTGGGATTTCTAAGAAGCAGATGCTGAGACAAAGATTGAAAAGAAAGTTATTTATTTGGGAGATGATTCCCAGGAAGCATCAGCAGAATAAAAAATGAGAATGAGAACGATGAAAGCCAATAAAAGGTGTATGAACAACCCTGTGCCTCCACTCTTGAGTGGGATCTCTGGGAGACAGTACTAAATGTGTCTGAAGATTTAGCCCCTTGAGGAAGCTGGAGTGTCTTCCAACTCCCATCCCATATTGGCTGAGGATTTCTCAAAACCCAGAACTCCCTGCCAGCCCCTTCTATATAAGGGCTGAGTTAAGCTCGGGCAGAGTCACAGATGTTTGCAGGAGGACACTGTCAAAATGTACTGGAACTCTAACAGTATGATGGCTTCTAATTGGGATATTCAGATTGCTATGAGAACACGGATTCATGCTGCTGGGGAAAATTCCAAGAAGGTTTCAGAAACTTGGTAACATTTACCATGGTAGATGATGTCATGAAGTAGCTGCAATTTCCACAGAGACAAAAAAAAAAAATTAATGTGCAAGAATGGCTAAGACTAGTGTCAGAGGAATGCCTACATCTGAGGAGTGGCTTGAGAAAGAGTAGACAGAGGTCAAGTTCAATGTTAGTAAAGGTCAGTGCTAATGGGTGGCAGTCAGTTTGCAGACTTTCATTGTCTCTAATCTCTTAACTATTGGAAATTTTAATCAGGGGGGAAATTTTTTAAAATGTCCCTTATTGAATCTGTTCAATAGGTGACATTATAAAACAAAGGCGATAGCAAAAGAAAATACCAAATATTAGTGTCTCTTATGCCATGCATAATTTTGTTCTCTTTGTAAGGATTCATACAACAGCTAGCTATTCAGGGGTTTTGAACACAAGCATGAATGTTATTTGGTTCTGACTTTTGTCACTGGAATAACTAAGTGATTTTCAATTCAGTAGTTATAAATCTTTCTAAAAAAACATGCACACAATTTTTTATGCCCACATTGCCACCCTCTTTGCCATTTGCAGATGAATTATTAGAACAAAGTTATAAACCTCCACACATTGGATATCTGTAGTAGAAAATACTGACACAACCATAAAAAGTGCTTTCATTTTTGTCAAGCTTTGCTCTCTTCTTCAGCCTTTATTCATCTCCTTTTCCCCTGGCCCTCAAAATATACAAGCCAGTAGCATATGCTTTGTTTTTTTGTTTTTTTGTTTTTTTCCCTCTTGCCTTACTGCCTTTTCAAAAGGGGGTGGCTTGGGTTAGAGACATGCTTTAGGTCTGATACGTTGTTGAGGGAATTATTAATATTTGCTGAAATTGACTTAATTTCTGCAGGCTAATGTTTTGTACTGTTTGTTTGTTTCAAAGAAGCATGTGAATAAAGCCAGAGCCTTCATTTTTTCAATTAACAAAAGGATGGAGCAAGTCGATGGTTCTAATAGTCATGATTAATAATTTTTACTATCCCAAGGAAATTGCTAGCACTTTTTCTAATTTAATTCTTCGCTGTTAAAAATCTGTTTACTGCTTATATTGATTAATTTATGGAAGCATGCATCCTAAAACATTTTTTTTTGACATTTACATCAAAGATATGTCTTAATGATTCAGGACCGACCTGGCCATGTCACCATTTCTTTTTTCAATTTACATTATGTCTAAAAGTGAACACACATTTTACTATATTTTGTTGTTTCCTTAAAAAAAAATTGTCTCCTATGTAAATATTAAATGTTTAAAGTTATGCTGAAATTTTTGTGAGTAAAAATGTTTTCAGGGCTTTAGCCTGGCATGGTGGCCACCATTTGCACAGTAGTCAGTGAGTATTCACATTACATCATATCAAGGACATTATAGAGGATTCTCTAGTGGATGGTAGGGGAAGAAAAGTCATCAAAGATATTTTGAATAAATACTAGGAATAACATATTGTATGATATTCAAGCTGGGGTAGTTTCCTTATGGGTAAATAATGTTTTCATTTCATGAGTATAAATGGTGTTAAAATGAAGATGATAATTATGATTAATAATATCTAGAATCTATTAAATACTATTGGCTTAGCAGCATGCTGAAATCTTTACATAATTATCTTGTTTTATCCTCATAACAACCCTGACTTAAAGGTGTTAACATCCTCATTTTATTGATGAGAAAACCACGCTCAGAAATGTGAAGTACTCCTTCAAGTCACACATTGCAAGTAAGTGACAAACCTGATATTTAAACTAAGTCTGTAACTAAGGTACATTACCTCTCCAAATATTCTCTGGGAGCCAAGAAATATTGACTTAATTTTAAAGTGACATAAATGATTAAAATTGGATCCATTTTGAAAGCAGGATATAAATGGGAGAAATGAGCAGAAAAGCACCGGATACTTGAAAATGGGAAGGAATGTGAGATACACCAAAAATAAATGATCTGCAGAATGGAAGGCTACAGAAACAAAGACAATCTAAAGTCACCCAATTTCATAATTTTGCTAAAGGCTAACCTGGAAACAGGGACTATTAAAACCAAAAATATATATCAAGACTAAAAATAATCCTATTACCTGACAGAGTAATTCCAAATCTAATACATGGCTCTTTATACATAATTCAAAATTCTAACCCATACAAAATAAAACAGCTGCAACAAAGATGTTTATCTATCATTATTTTAATATTAAAAAGAAAGCCAAAATATTTAAAAGAAGAAAATAGATCAAACATGGGTAAAAGGTTAAGTAAATTATAGAAAATCATTTCAGTGGAATATTCAGCAACAATGAAAATTATGTTTAGAAAGAGCATGCAGTAAAATGGTAAATGTTTTTTGAAATGTTTTTAAAGAAAAAAGTAGGGCTCAAGATTTATCTACCTTATGGTTACAACTATATAAAAGAAATGACACTATGATTGGGGGAAATTGTAGGAAATAGGCTGAAATGATTGAATATGTTAAATGATAGAACTACAAATATTCTTTTACAAGGAAAATATAAACAAAGGATTCTGAAATAAAGGGGAGGAAAATGCCTTCAGAGGGGAATATACCTGATTTTCCTCTTATTGCATTTTTTCCTCTGAGGCCCAAGAACCAAATCCCACTTCTCTCTATTGAGAGGCACTACTAATTACCTAATACCCCTTCCTTTAACTTAATAAAAGAACTTCCATTTGTTTCACAGCTGGAGTGGGCAGCGTGTCCAAGATTTTCTTGCAAGTAGGAATGGTCTGGCCATGAATAGGTTTTGTGTGACACGTGAATAGTGTTGCCATTTTTTTATAAAGCAAAATACAGGATGCCCAGTTATGTTTGAATTTCAAATAAACAACACATAATTTTTCAGTATAAGTATACAGAAAATATTACATGAGACATACTTAAATACTACCAAAGTTATTCATCATTTATCTGAACTTCAAATATAACTGAGTGTCCTGTATTTTTTCTGGCAAGCCTTGGTAAAGAACTTGGAAAGGTAAAGTTTTTTGATGCAGTGTGTATTGAAATTATATAGCCCTGTTAGTTTGGATTGTGTTTCACTGTAAGTAACAGGAACCAGGTGATAATGGTATAATGAAATAAGATCTTACCTTTCTCATACAAGATGCTGGAAAGGAAGAAATCCAGAGGGCACACCTGCTTGCGGAAATGAAGAAATAAGGCTCCTTCAAGCTTCTGCCTGCACCACCAAAGCCTGTGTCTCTGGTCCTAAGAGTGGCAATATGGTGGCCCCACTTCTAGGCATCTTGTGTGGATCCTGGAGAAAAAAAGAGAATAAAGGCGATGAGTGAAAGGTGCCTGCCAATTTAATCCGCTTTTTTGTCCTTTCCTTGTTATTATTATTATTATTATTATGTTTTACTTTTTAGTTGAATGGCTTGACAGGTGGGACCAGGGATTGAACCCATGCCCCCTGAGGTGGGAGTGTGGTGTCTTAACCACTGTATCACCAGGGAAGTCCCATTATTATCATTTTTAATCAGGAAAACTAACTTGGCGAGGGAAGCTTTACCTGGTAACTTAGTGGCTTTCTGTCACATTACATTCTATTTCTTACTAGAAAGCACTTTCCTTCCACCAACAAGAACAACATCTACTCATTATTCATTATTCCCCTGCTTAAACTCCAATCCCTTCCTCAAACATGCTCTGCATACACGAGTCCTCTGTGATTCCTGACCTTGGGAAAATGTGTGTATGTTCCTTAGAGTTTAGTTCTGAACTAAACTCTTGCTTGTATTGACCCTTTTGCTTGATATAATTGTGTTATCTTTATAAGTGGACAGTATGATCTTTGAGAGAGGGAACTCCGCCTTCTTCACAATATGCCTGCAATGTACCAGGCTCCCAATAAATGTCTATTGATGGGTTTCCCAACTTCACCAGGTTTAACAAAATGCCTTAAGAAATCTCTAAGTAAGTAAGTAAAAAAAAAAAAAGAAAGAAAGAAAGAAAGAAACCTCTAAGTATAAGCCTTCTAAAGCTGGAAATAGAAAGGTGGAAGTGAAGCAGAATGCCTTTTATTTTTACTTTATTTATTTATTTAATGGTTCCCTGCATATGCAATGCATTTACATGGTTTAAAATTCCAAAGATATAAAAGACTGTACAGTGTGAAATATCTCCTTTCTGCATCCTTGCCCTAGCACCTAGCTTCTCTCCCTCATGCAACCAACATCATCAATTTCTTGTATTCTCTAGAGAGAACTTTTGTATTTACAAGCAAATGTGCATATTTTAAAATTCATTTTGAATATTAAACAGTCTCTATGTACTGAGCTAGCTGCATTACATTTAATCCTCCCAACAACTGAATGAAGCAGGTTGTTCTTGTTTTCCCCAGCTTACTGAGGTACAATTGACAATTAAAAATTGTTTGTATTGAAGGGGTAAAATGTGATGATTTGATATACATATACATTGTGAAATAATTACCATGATAAAGCTAATTAACACATTCATCACTTCACATAGTTACCTTTTTTTTTGCATATGGTGGGAACACAAGGTCTAGTCTCTTAGCAGGTTTCAAGTACATAATACAGTTTTATTAATTATAGTTACCAAATCATCAGAGAAATGCAAATTGAAACCATGATATATTACCTCACACCTATTAGAATGGGTGTCATCAAGAAGACAATAGATGACAAATGTTGGAGAGGATGTGGAGAAAGGGGAGCCCTTGTGCACTGTTAGTAGGAATTTAAATTTGAGTAGCCACTGTGGCAAACAGCACTGAGTGGCGGGGGGGGGGGGGGGGGGGGGGCGGTTCCTAAAAAAAATTAAAACAATAACATCGTATGATCCAGCAATTCTACTTCTACATGTTCATCCAAAGGAGGTGAAATCCCTATCTTAAAGAGATGTCTGTTCCCATGTTCACTGCAGCATTATTCACAATAGTGAAAATAGAGGGAAAAAACCTAAGTGTCCACTGAAAAAAGATGAATAAAGATAAAGAAAATGTTATATATATATACATATGTATGTATACACACACATATATTAGAATATTATTCAGTCATAAAAAAGAAAGAAATCTTGCCATTTGCAACAATATGGATAAAACTGGAGGACATTATGCTAAGTGAAATAAGCCAGACATAGAAAGACAAACACTGGACTACCTCATTTATATGTGGAATCTAAAAATGTCGAACTCACAGAGGAAAGTTTATCTATTACCTTCATTTTGCAGAGGAGGAAACTGAGATATAGAACCACATAACTGCATAAACCACAGCTGATATTTGAACCTAGGAAGTCTGAATCCAGATGCCATGCTCTTAACCACAAAAATACATTTTCCCTATATGAGGAATAGCTTTATAAGAATTATTCAAAATAAATCTACTCTCAAAGGCTTAGATAGCCCACAGAGGGGAAAAATTATCTCCCTGTATCTGGAGAGAATTAGATATAGTACTTGTGCATTTCTTAATTAAGGAAGTGTAGTTGAGAAATTTCAAGATTGCAGACTTAGATCCTTTATCTCAAGACAGAATTCATCCCTGTGGTCATATGACTACAGCTGAGCATGAACACCATTTGTCCCTGTATGGCGTGGTAAAAAGAGTACACATGTGGAACAACTGGACATATTTCTCCCACTGAAAGTGAAACCAGGTTTGCAAAGAAGATCATTCATTCTGTTGGTGCCTCTTAAGTAGGATTCTTGTCTCTTTGCCTTTATTTCAGACTCCTCCAGGCTCCGATCTTCAAACTGCTTCCCTTTCTTCCCTGTCCTAATTCCTCTGTGTCTGTCTCGACTGCTCCTCTACACTTTTTTACATCTGTTAATCAGCCCTGTGATTTCAGCTTGGCTATGCTATTCTGCGTCCTTTTCCAGGAAACTGCTGGCTGCTTCCATGTAATAGAGGGAAAAGATAAAGGGTGACACAAATAGACGTTTTATGCATAAACCCAAAATAAACAATATGACCTAGAGTTAACTTTATGCTAAAAGTGCACAATCAGGCTACAGAAATTCTTAGTAAATTCTAAATAGTTAATGAACATGATTTACAGTTTTTGAAGAACTGCAGAACTTTGCCAACTTATACAAAAGTAGGGAAAAGCAAACTCCAATGGACCCAGTTGCAGAAAGCAAAGAAGAACTAAAAAGCCTCTTGATGAAAGTGAAAGAGGAGAGTGAAAAAGTTGGCTTAAAACTCATCATTCAGAAAACTAAGATCATGGCATCCGATCCCATCACTTCATGGCAGATAGGTGGGGAAATAATGGAAACAGTGACAGACTTTATATTGGGGGGCTACAAAATCACTGCAGATGGTGACTGCAGCCATGAAATTAAAAAATGCTTGCTCCTTTGAAGAAAAGCTGTGACCAACCTAGACAGCATATTAAAAAGCAGAGACATTATTTTGGCAACAAAGGTCCATCTAGTCAAAGCCATGGTTTTTCCAGTAGTCATGTATGGATGTGAGAGTTGGACTATAAAGAAAGCCGAGTGCCAGCGAATTGATGCTTTTGAGCTGTGGTGTTGGAGAAGACTCTTGAGAGACCCTTGGACTGCAAGGAGATCTAACCAGTCTATCCTCAAGGAATCAGTCCTGAATATTCACTGGAAGGACTGATGCTGAAGCTGAAACTCCAATACTTTGGCCATGTGATGCGAAGAACCAACTCATTTGAAGATACGCTGATGCTGGGAAAGATTGAAGGTGAGAGGAGAAGGGGACGACAGAGGATGAGATGGCTGAATGGCATCACCAACTTTATGGACATGATTTTGAGTAGGCTCTGGGAGTTGGTGATGGACAGGGAAGCCTGGCGTGCTGCAGTCCACGGGTTCACAAAGAGATGAACATGACTGAGCAAAAGAACTGAACTGAACTGAATGGATAGTGAGCTGGTGAGCCCTCGGGGAACTCAGGAAGGAAAGACCTGCCGTCTAGCAGCCATCAGACTGCAGCCACTCCCTACCCGGAGCCCCCAGGAAGCTCAGAATGTGAAAACAAGATACTGGTCCCAGATAGCTGAGGTGCATATCAAAGGAATAACTTCAGTTAGCCCAGAGGCTTGCATCTTCCCCTACAGAGAAAAGAACTAGTTTCCTTAACTTGAAATATCTGGTTTTCCTTTAATCAACAATATTTTGATGTTCAGAATACCTGCCCTTTGTTGCAAACCGTCTGTATAATCTGGCTCCTCCCTTCATCTCCTCAGAGGAGTCTTCTCAGGGTTATTTGAGATGCTGTCTCCTGGGCTTGAAGTCTTAAATTTTCCCACTAAATAAAACAAAACTCTTAACTTTTAGGTTGTGTGTGTGTTTAATTATACAGAGGCAATAATCATTTGTATGGGATACAAATATTTTTATAGGCTCAGAAAAAGCCAGATTTTTAAAAGCAAGCTACAGAATCTCATTTGGAAGAGTGATGGGGCGGGGCTTGTTGTAGGTTAGGAGAGGAATTTCCACTTACAAATTTGATGAAGTTCTCAATTCACAGTATTTGCCAATGATTTATTACTTTTTTTCTCCTTAAAGTCAGAAATAGGGAGTAAATTGGCGTTTATCTCACAGATCACTTTAAGCTGTCTTGGACTATATAAATATAAGCTATCATCATAGTCTAGTTAGGTTTAGGAGTGGAGAGCTGAATGTTTTCAAGTCAGAAGCTGAAAGAGAAATGAGGTTGGGGGTTTTTTAATAGAGATGGGAAGAAGAATCTTCTTAAGGAAGAAAGAGCCAAGAAGGTGTTGACAGGCTGGGACCTGAGAGAGAAGAGGGGCAAGGACAAATAACAATGTTCCCTTCCTCAGGCTTCAGTTTCTAACAAGATGCTGGGGAACCACTCCTGATGGCTCCCCTGAGAGCTGCCCCAGGAAGGAAGACTAAGGGAGAATCATAAAAAAAAAAAAAAAAAAAAGTGAGAACCCCATGTTGTGATAGATGGGGAGTGAGGGTGGGGGATAGACTTTTCTGATGTGATATTGGGGGATGGTCAGGGTGGTCAAGTTAGGCCTGGGGCTGGAAGCTACCAGACTGCTTTGCAAGATGGGGTGTGTGTGTGTGTGTGATAGAGGAGTGCTGTAGGAATACTTCTCTTGATTCTTCTTTGCTTTCATCTTCTGTCTTCACATCTTTAACAATTTAGAACTTGGGTTGAAGTGGACATTAGTTAAAGCAGTAAAAACACTATTCAACAAGTACTGCAGTAGGTGAAAGAGCTAAGCTCAATTCCTAATTTGCTCAGAAAGTGGGTGTGTTTTTTTTTCCCCAGTCATTTTCCCAGAATTTATTTTTCCTTGAAGCACAAATCCTCTTTTCTTGTTAGACTATGAAAGTGGGTGTTTTAAAGGGGGAATGTGGGAGTGGGGGGGAGGAGGGCACAAGCTAAGTCCAGGAAGTGAAAAATAACAAAAGGCGAGTAAGAGGCTTGGTCACTGTTACTGATTAGGCTTCTGTGTCTGCTAACTGACATTTATCAAAGTTCTGCTTCCATACTTCCAGAGAAACTGACAGAGGGTCTATCCTTCCTGATGCTTACATTTCAAAGGAATGGCATTCAGGTCCTTGAGAAAGATACCTCTGTGATGCAGATGCAGGAGATACATATCCATCTTTTTTTTTTTTTTTTTGCTACAAAGTGCAGCATGTGGGATCTTAGTTTCCCAAACAGGGATCGAACTGCACCCACTGCAATGGAAGGGCAGAGTCAACCATGGACTGCCAGGGAAGTCCTAACATCTTTTCTTGATTTCGGAAAGGGAGGTCAGGGGCCAATCTTCGGGGTGTTAGCTGGAACAAAGAATGAATTCTTTTGGCAGCTTCCAAGCTTTTCTAGATAGGAATTCAAGGGGAGACTGGGCTGTCCCAGAGACCTGGCCCTAGGCTTCCAGAAGCTGTGCTCAAGTTTGTTCAAGTCTCTCAGGGCAGGGACCTGGATGGGGCCACAGGATCAGAGAGTTTTCAGTGTCCACAATGATAAAAGCAAGGCTGCTCAGAAGCCCTGTGCTCTTGGAGCACTGAGAAAATTAGAAGGACAGAACTGGACCTCTGGTACTTACTTCTCCACACCGTGACCCCCAAACACTCAAGTTGGAAGTTTACAACATCCCTTCAATGTTACTTTTCCTGAGGGGGTAGAAGGATGCAAATCGAAGCCGTGATCCCAAGGAGCAAAGGGTAACTGGGCCTGGCTACAGTTTGGGGAGGCCTGTTGCTATCACTTTAGGGCTTATCCACTGCTCCCTACAACACTCTGAATGAATGGGCATGAATGAATGAGTGATGCTTTCTCCTACTGTACTGCCTTACAGGGGAGTCAGTAATCTGCAGGGGGAAAGGATGAGCTCACAAGACATTCTGAAGAGCGCATCTCCTTCAAAAGGAAAATAAATCCCGTATTCCACATTCTACTGGAAGCAGAAAGTATTAGAGCAAACAAAGAATTTAAATGTATCTTAAAAATGGTGTGTTTAAAAAAAGAAATGATTGAAACAGAAAATGATAGAATAAAGAGCAGAATACTTAACTGAGGAATAAATTAATGAATTTGGAGACCAGATTGAGGAAATCTTGTAGAAATTACAAGCTTAGGAGGACTTCCCTGGTGGTCTAGTAGCTAAGATTCCATACTCCCAATGCAGGGGGCCTGGGTTTGTTCTCCTCTTGGGGGAACGAGATCCCACAGGGAGATCAAAGGCCCTGAGTGCCACAATTAAAATCTGGCACTGCCAAATAAAATAAATTGAAAAGATAGGATAGGAGACTATACGAGACAAGCCAAGAGAAATGGAAGATTGGGTGCAAAAGGTCTGATACCCAGAATAACAAGGAGAAAAAAAGAGAAAAAAGATGGAGATGAGAAAAATATTTGAGGACACACACAAAATGAACTAAACATTTTTAACAACTTCACACTGAAAGGGCCCAGAAAGTGCCAAAAAAAGAAGTTTTTTTATTAAAAAAAAAAAAAGCGAGAGAGAAGTGGTTTTTTTATTTTTTTTTTAAATCCATACCTGGGCATATTATAATGAAATATAAGAATACAAAGACAAAATTCTAAGCACAGAAATAAAAGAGTGGATGTCATACAAAAGAAGAAGAATCAGACTGATGTCAGATTTTTCAACAACAGTGGATGCAAATGGGTGCTTTCAAAGAATTGAAGGAAAATAACTTTGAACATAGTATTTTATATCCAACAAGATGTCATTTAAATAAGAGGACATGATAAAAATATTCTCAGGCATACAATATTTTAAAATCTTTGCTACACAAAAATGCATATGAAACACTTCTGGATAAGTTCTTTAAAAGAAGAGGAAAGACAAATTTGGAGACCTTGGAAGAGAGATATGAATTAAAGGTTGTCAAATACATAGCTTACTAATGGTTGTTATTACCCACTTCAGTAATTGTGCCTAGGAAATCCCATGGAGAGGAGCCTGACAGGCTACAGTCCATGGGGTTGCAAAGAGTCGGACATGACTTAGTGACTAAATAACAACAACAATGGGTGCTATTGTTTAAAAAATAATAAAGATCAAAGGAAAAAAGCGAAAATTTATCTGTAGTAACCAGTTACAAGCAGCCCTCCATATCTGTGGGTTCTGCATTCATTAGAGAGGGCCCACTTTACTATACCATTTTATGTAAGGGATTTGAGCATCTGTGGATTTTGGTATCCACAGGTATCCTAGAACCAATCCCCTGATGATATTAGTGACTCTAAGTGTACTGTGCATATGATACCTGGAACTCTTGTTTGCATGCAGATTCTGATTCACTAGGTCTGCAATGGGGCCCAAAGTTCTGCAATTCTACTAAATTCCCAGGAGTTACTGATGCTGCTGGTCCTTGGACCACATTTTAAGTAAAATCCAGGTCACTGGTCTGATCAACATGATGGGTATTGGAAAGAAGAGCAGACAGGGGGTGAGAGAGCCCTTACTTTACTCAGGGTGAGCTATAGATTCAATTAAGAAAATAAGATAGGAGTAAAAAGAAATGTAGAATGACGGAGACACATTGGAATAAGAAATTTTGAGTGAATGACAGTTGTTCAGTCATGTCCGACTCTTAGTGACCCCATGGACTGTAGCCTGCCAGGCTCCTCTGTCCATGGAATTCTCCGGGCAAGAATACTGGAGTGGGTTGTCAATAATGATGATAAATATGAGGAGAAGAAAACTACCAGTTCAAAGATACAGATTAATAAATAGGATAAAAAGGTCAAATCCAGATTTAAAGAATTTACATGAGAAACATTTAAAGCATTAGGGCATGCTAAAGTTGAAGGGTAAAGAATGGGGAAAAATAAGACACAACAGGAAAACCTCAACCAAATCAACAGCTAAATTATATTAAATTACAATAGATTTAAAACAAAAAAAATATTGGGAGTGGAGATAGTCATGACACAATAAAAAGGTTCAATCCATCAACAAAGTATAGCAATTCTAAACAAGTATACATCAATAAAATAGGCTCAAAATATATGTACTGATCAACAGATATTATTATATTAATGAATTCATTATCATTGTAGGGAATTTCAACACAAGTTACGAAATATCAGTTTACCAAAGACAGAAGAAATAAATAGCACAATTGACAAAATTGATTTAATGGAGATTATATACATAAGGAGAAAAGAGAGAGAGAGAAACCCATAGTTATTTCTGTTTCTTCTAGGGAATATATAATTATTTATCATGCACATGTGGAATATTTATAAAAAACTGATCATATAACAGCCAATAAAGAAATCCTCTAAAATTTCAGATCTTATATCTAACCATAATATCATAAAGTTAGATGGTAAGTTTAAAAATTAAAAATATCCTTGAATATTTGGAAATTTACACACACACACACACACACACGGGAATAAATGACTCTTAGATTAAAGAAAAAAAATCACAGTGAATTCTGAAAATTTTGAAAAAACAGAATGATGGAGTAAACATTAGATACCAGAACCTATGCATGGTAAAAGTGATTTAAGGAAGATTTACAGCCTCAAATACTAATATTAAAAGAGAAGAGAGTCTCAAAATTAGTGACTTACATATGCATCTTAAGATGTTAGAATATGATTAACAGAATAAACCTAAAGAAAGTAAAAGACAACAGGTAGCAGAAAACAGTATTTTTAAGAGCTCTCTGCACCCCTATGTTCATTGCAGCATTATTCAAAATAACCAAGATAAGGAAACCACCTAGGTGCCCATCAACAGATCAGTGCATAATAAGCATAGGAAACAATTGTGTACCTGGATATATACATGCATATATATATATATATATATATATATATATATATATATATATATGGAATATTATTCAACCATAAGAAATAAGGAAATCCTTTGATGAAACTAGAGGGCATTATGCTAAGTGAAGAACGTCAGACAGAGAGACAATTACTGCGTGATAATCACTTAAATGTGGAATCTAAAAAAGGCAAACTCAGAAAAACAGTAGACTAGTGGTTACCAGGGGCTGGGAGGTGAGGGAAATAGGGAGCTACTGGGCAAATTCTGGGTATCTAATATACAGCATGGTAATTATAATTCATAATTCTGTATTTATATACTTGAAAGCTGCTAAGAGTATATATCTTAAATATTCTCACCACAAAAAAGAAATATTAATTATGTGACAGAATAGAGGTTTTTGCTAATGCTATAGTGGCAATCATTTCACAATATGTGTGTATCAGGTCAACACGTTGTACGCTTTAAACTTACACAATATTATATGTCAATTATAGCTCAATAATGCTGGAAAAATTAATTTCAAACAGAAGAGCAGAATTAAATAGAAATAAAAGACAAAAATACAGTAAGAAGGTCAACAAAATATGATTAAAATGGGAGCTACAACTACAGAAAATATTAGTTAGAATCTGGTCCTCACCTGCACAGGGTGAGCCCAGGAATTCAAAAACAAATTTGTGAGGTCTCTTTCTTGAATCTCTGCCACTTGCAATCTTCCTGGTACATTTTGCCAGGGGTACATTTTGCCCCCACCCTTTCTGGTTTCCTGGCCAGAAACTGGGGCTCCATTATCCCCCACTGGCATGGTGTTGTGGAATTTTGTGATTAGACTCATGTCTTGGCTCAAAAAGAAGGACAGAGAGTGAAAACAAAACAAAACAATGAGGGTCTGTCCTATCCTCTTAAAACTGCAGCACCATAAAACAGAGAAGGTTCCCTCTCTGAGTTTTCATTCTTGCTGGTTCCAGTAACTTCAACTGCCACCTCCAGCACCATGACCAGCTTCATGAGATGGTTGTATGGGGGGGGGCCAGTGTTGGGGAGGCAGGTCCAAGAGGGAGGGGATATATGTATACATATAGCTGGTTCACTTCATTGTACACCAGAAACTAACACAATATTGTAAGGCAACTATACCCCCAATAAATAATAACAAATTTTTAAAACGCAAAGAACAAAATGACAAAGTTGTATAAATGACAGAGTAGCATAAATGTTGATATTTTGCAATAAAACTGTTGTATCATCCTTTAGGAAAAAAAAAGAAAGGGGAGAGAAGTTGGGGTAAGATTTCTATACTCCTGAGCATTTTGGAGCAAGAGGTAGAGGGCTTCCCTGGGAGTCCCCTCTGTCTGAGCTCATGCCCAAGTTTCCTGTTGTTGACTTCAGGTTGAGAGATAATCATGGGGAGAAAAAGGTAAACTCAATACAAATTTGTTGGTACTTCTAATGCAGGTGCTCATTCCTGATCTGCCTACTACTATTTCCTTTTCAGGGTTTTCAAATAGCTGCTCCATGCATTCTGTCCAGGGTTCGATGTAGCCACTGGAACAGAAAGAGTTAAGTGTGCTTGCCACATTTTATCCAGAACTAGAACCGATAATCCTTTTATAAAGTTAAAACAACAGAAATTTAAAATCTGCTTTAGGAATACCTGTAAGATGCAATAAAACTATATAAAAAAGAAGTCAAAAGAATGATGCACATGGAATTCGGGATGGTGTTTCCTTCGAGTAAGTAAGGGGAGGCAGATGGATAGGTTGACAGTGGTACCTTGCCATATGTTTGATACAGGTTATTATCAAGATGCTTGTTTTTGTTTTGGATGGTGTTTTCTCGAGCATTTATAACCTCATGAAAAACAACTAACTAAACTACGTGAATAAAACTGGGCTGCACACAGACCAATAAAAACGACTATTAACCAAGAATCAGGAACCATACAATTTGGTACACCTAAGATTCAAAAAAGAACGAAAAAAAGAAAAAGAAGAAAAATTCTCCTTGCCTTGAAACTTCCCTGATGGTCCAGTGGTTAAGAATCTGCCTTCCAATGCAGGGGACATAGGTTTGATCCCTGGTCCAGGAACTCATATACCACATGCCATAGAGCAACTAAACCCATGCACCGCAACTACTCAGCCCAGGCACTCTGGAGCCTGCACACAACAACCAGTGAGAAACCAGCTCGCCGCAATGAAGATCCCGCATGAGGCAACAAAGATCCTGCGAGACTCAACAAAGATCGCGTGTGATGCAACTCAAGATCTCGCCTGAGGCAACTAAGACCCAAGGCAGCCAAATAAATAAATTAGTCAATAAATATTATAAAATCTCCTTGCCTTTGAATGAATCAAAGGTTACAAATCAGGGTGGACTAAGCTACATTATACTGATAAATATACCTGATATCTCTAGGCTGAGTACGATGAAAATTGGCTTCTTACTTGCACAAAGCCCAAGTCTAATGCTTCTGGTTGCATAGCTTTCCTCTTAGCGATGACTGCTGCTGCTGAGTCGCTTCAGTCGTGTCCGACTCTGTGCGACCCCATAGACGGAAGCCCATCAGGCTTCCCCGTCCCTGGGATTCTCCAGGCAAGAACACTGGAGTGGCTTGCCATTTCCTTCTCCAATGCATGGAAGTGAAAAGTGAAAGGGAAGTCACTCAGTCGTGTCTGACTCTTAGCGACCCCATGGACTGCAGCCTTCCAGGCTCCTCCGTCCATGGAATTTTCCAGGCAAGAGCACTGGAGTGGGGTGCCATTAGCAATGACTAGGATCCTACTTAGGAATAACTAGGGAGTTTAGATCCTTCTATCACATGACTCCACTACTTTGAAGCCTTTTCCTTCAAGCCATGCATATGAGGGTTTCCCAGATGGTGCTAGTGGTAAAGCCTGCCAATCCAGGAGCCCTAAGAGACATGGGTTCGATCCCTTGGTCAGGAAGATCCCCTGGAGGAGTGCATGGCAACCCACTCCTGCATTCTTGCGTGGAGAATCCCATGGACAGAGGAGATTGGCCGGCTACAGTCCATGGAGTCGCATGGAGTTGGACAAGACTGGAGCAACTTAGCACACAGCACTCATGCATATGAAGAAGGCAAACAAGAGGATCAAGACAGAGGGGAGAGACCTCTCTGGAGATTCAAATGATGGAATCTGGAAGCTGTGGGCCACACATCTGTCCCCAGTCCTTGTGGTACCAGCTAGATACAAAAGGACTGGGCAACATAGTGTTTTTGTGTGCTTAAGAAGGAAATAAAAACGTTTGATGAACTGGTACCATTGTCTCTGTCATGAGAGCATTTTACTGTAATGATACATAAGATTCCATTTTTATTACCTATATTATGCCATGCTGTAATCTCTGTCTAGTACCTAGTTCCTGCTATATCATCACCTCATTCCAGTATATTATAATATTCTTCTAATAACTGGTAAATATTGGGTTAGCCAAAAATTTCATCTGAGGTTTCGTGCCAGCTTATGGAAAAACCCAAACAATCTTTTTGGCCATCCTAATAAATACACATCACACACATGCACACACACACAAATTTGGCATGGCTATCTAGTTGTTAACATTATCTATAATATCTCCTCTTGTTTGATTTACTTGAGAGTTGTTTTTCTCAATGTAAAAATCAGTTCAGAAGGTCATACTGATATTTACATAAAGTTAACATACCCTTCATTGTACTATTCTTAAGTGTTTAAAAAGTTGAAATATTAACATTTTCCCCAGGAAAGTGTAATTTCCTCATTTTTCCCTTCATTTAACAGAAACATAATAATTCACTTAGATCTCCTTTAGGAAAAAGAGAAATGAAGCAGAGTGATGCACAAAATCAAGAGCTCCGTATCCTGCTGGGGAAAACCATGCACTTGAAATTTTTACTGATCTGCCATTAAGTCTTTTGTTTACAGTTTGCCATATTAAGGAATAAATTAAGCTAATAAAGGCAACATACAAGACATGGAACTTCCATGTCTTGTCCTGTCAGAGTCCTGGCAGACTGTTTACTGCCACTGCAGGGTGCATGAGTTCAATCCCTAGTTAGGAAACTAAGATCCCACATTCCCTGTGGCCAAAAGATAAAAAATTAAAAATAAATTAAAAACTAAAAGGCAACATACAAGCCAGATATAAATGTGATGGTTTTAGCAGATCAGAGTAGTGATTGAGAGAAGGTACAATTTCCAACTTCACCACTGTAAGACATTGAGCAAGATTTATTAATACTCTTTGTGACCTGGTTTCCTTATCTGTATATTGGTCATGACAACAGTACTTATTTCTTCTGAGGATTAGTGAGTTAGTACATAAAATGCCTCCAACGGTGCCTGGCACATAATAAGTACTGAATAAATACTAGCTATTATCATTCACGAAAGAATTGAACAAAGCTTTGATTGACACTAAAAAGTCAAAGACATGATTATCTTCATTGTCTAGTTCCTCTTCTATGTTACATTATATTAAATTATGTTGCAAAAAGAGAACCCCATTTATTTCCTGAAAACACCTTTTAAAATAAACAAACCCTGCCTTTTTATATCATTTTGCAGGAAGACCCCCATATTTTAAAGAATTTGACTTTCACAAATGCCTGCCAAGAGTTTGTTTTATTAATTTCTATTGATCATTATTAATAATGCGTCATTGATGTGTGAGTTAAACTTTTTGCTTCTAGTTTTAAAACAAACTTCTTTGTAAAAAACTTTTTAATGAAATATAAATAGATTTCAAAAGTACATACATTATATGCATGTTCAATGAATTTTCATAATTGATTACACTCGAGTAACTAACATCAGGATTAAAAAAAACACAATTTTACTAGCACCTCCGAAGCTCTCCTTAAACATACTTCTGGTCACTTGTCTCACTAAAGGTAGCTACTATTCTGATGTTTTACAATGTGGATTAGTTTGGGTCTTTCTGTAAACACAGTCTTACAGGATGTATTCTTTCATGTCTGCTTTCTTTTGCTCAACATTATGCTTATGAGATTGAAATATATTGTTGCCAGTAGCCGTGATTATTAGTTCTCGTTCCTGTAGGGTAGCCTGCTGTGAGAATATACCACAATGTATTTATCCATTCTACTGTGGATGAGCATTTGTGTAGTTTCCAGTATGGAATTTTTTGAATAAAGCTGCTGTGAACTTTCTAATACTTGTTTTCGATGGACATACATCTGCATTTCTCTTGCGCATGTACCTAGAATGGAACTGATGGCATTATAGATTATACCAATTTTTAGAGTTAATAGGCGCTGCTGAAAAGTTTTCCAAGGTTACTGAAAAAAATTTTACTTACCCAGGACGCGAGTTACTATTGCTCCTACCCTTTGCCCACATTTTCTATCATCTATTATTTCATTTTAAACATTCTGGTGAATGTGTCATGATAGTGCATTGTGGTTTAAATTTACATCGTCATTATATCCTATGATGTCAATTTTTCATACATTCATTTGCCATTTGTTATCCTCTTTTGATCACTGAGGAAGGCTTTCTTATCTTTCCTTGCTATTCTTTGGAACTCTGCATTCAAATGGGTATACCCTTCCTTTTCTTCTTTGTCTTTCAAGTCTCTTCTTTTCCCAGCTATTTGTAAGGCCTCCTGCGACAACCATTTTGCCTTTTTGCATTTCTTTTTCTTGGGAATGGTCTTTGATCACTGCCTCCTGTACAATGTCACGAACCTCTGTCCACAGTTCTTCAGGCACTCTATGAAACATTCCACTCTGTGGAAAATTCTTAAAGAGATGGGAATACCTAACCACCTGACCTGCCTCCTGAGAAATCTGTATGCAGGTCAAGAAGCAACAGTTAGAACCGGACATGGAACAACAGACTGGTTCCAAATCAGGAAAGGAGTACATCAAGGCTGTATATTGTCACCCTGCTTATTTAACTTATAAGCAGAGTACATCATGAGAAATGCTGGGCTGGAGGAAGCACAAGCTGGAATCAAGATTGCCGGGAGAAATATCAATAACCTCAGATATGCAGATGACACCACACTTATGGCAGAAAGCAAAGAAAGAAAGAGCCTCTTGATGAAAGTGAAAGAGGAGAGTGAAAAAGTTGGCTTAAAACTCAACATTCAGAAAACGAAGATCAAGGTATCCAGTCCCATCACTTCATGGCAAATAGATGGGGAAATAATGGAAGCAGTGACAGACTTTATTTTTGGGGGGCTCCAAAATCACTGCAGATGGTGACTGCAGCCATGAAATTAAAAGACGCTTGCTCCTTGGAAGAAAACTTATGCCCAACCTAGACAACATATTAAAAAGCAGAGACATTACTTTGCCAACAAAGGTCCATCTAGTCAAAGCTATGATTTTTCCAGTAGTTATGTATGGATGTGAGAACTGGACTATAAAGAAAGCTGAATGCTGAAGAATTGATGCTTTTGAACTGTGGTGTTGGAGAAGACTCTTGAGAGTCCCTTGGACTGCAAGAAGATCCAACCAATCTATCCTCAAGGAAATCAGTCCTTAATATTCATTGGAAGGACTGATGCTGAAGCTGAAGCTCCAATACTTTGGCCACGTGATGAGAAGAATTGACTCATTTGAAAAGACCCTGATGCTGGGAAAGATTGAAGGTGGGAGGAGAAGGGAATGACAGAGGATGAGATGGTGGGATGACATCACCAGCTCAATGGGCATGAGTTTGAGTAGGCTCTGGCAGTTGGTGATGGACAGGGAGGCCTGGTGTGCTGCAGTCCATGGGGTCGCAAAGAGTCAGACACGACTGAGTGACTGAACTGAACTGAACTATCCTCTTTTCCAATGTGCATAAAATAAACTTCTTTAGTTGGCAAATATATTTGTGAGTATTATGTTTACCATTATTGTAACTAGCTGGTTAAAAGAAGTAGACTCACCTACACAGCTTGCATCGAATATAGTTGAACTTGTCCTGAGATGCTCTATTAATAAAACCATGAGTTTCAGGCAGAGATAGGGTAAGTCTTAACCAAAAACAAAACCCATTTTTAAAATTATTTTGCAAAGAAGAAAACTATCTTACTTAAATGTCTGATTCTCTTCCATTCTATAGCTAGTACTAAAAAAACACAAACAAAAATTAAAACATCCTTGTTTCCACTTACACCACTGTTAAATTCTCTGATTGGAAAAGAAAAGAAATGAAAACAAACTAAAGACAAAATGAAACAAAGCATGCTTCTCTCCTACATCCTGTGTTCTAGGCACTCTGCTAGGTTCACATGCTAAAAAAAACCCCAGGAGAAGTTTATCTTATTAAGTTCATTTTTTATAGGAGGACACTGAGACTCAGAGAAGGCAGAGAATTTTCTCAACGCCATATAGTGATAGGCCAGGATTCAGAACAGATCCTATTATATCAGATATCTCTATTATGTCCTCAATTTATCTTTTTCAAGAAAAGGCTGACAGGCAATATGGCTGAGTCATGCTAGAAGAGAACTCCTACCACTTCCTAGCTTTGTGAGTTTAAATAACTATGTCATTCGGCCAAGTGAGACTCAATTTCCTCTGACTAAAATAAAGAGATTATTCGAGGTTATCTCTAGAGCCCCCTTCAAAAACAGATTCTCTGACTTTAAACACTTTTGATTTCTACTCCCAGGACCAGTGCTATTTCCTTCTAGGTAGAAGAAAATTGGTCTACTTAGATGTTACTCTTTATTCCTGGTCTTCACTCATTTTTGTGATTTTATTTTTTGCTCATCCCTCAAGGTCACTGAAATAACACCTTCTCTGTTCAGTCTTCCCTGACTCTTTTCGGCTGAATTCAGATCTCTCTTATAGAACTCATCACACTGTACATCGCATGTGACATTTGTCTTTCTCCACTGCTAGACTTGAGTCCTAATGGCGGGGACTGTGCCTTATTCATCCTTGGAGCCCCCGCATCCCACAGTGCCTGGCACATAGTATGCAATGGATAAACCATAGACAGGTGGGTCAATGAATGATCTGTTTCCAGTTAATGGGACCGCTATGACTATTTCTCGTTAACCTCTATGTTATGTTCCCAGCCACCAACCAAGCCTGTGATTACAAAGTCCCAGCTTCGGCCTGATGTCAGAGGGGATGTCTACATTGTAAATTATGCCTCAGAGTTTTTCTGTACTGTAGGCAAAAGAGTTAGGGGTTTTCATACTTCAGTTGATAATGAGTCAGTCATTGGCTAAGGCAGAGGAGGTCTGTACACTCGCTATAGGCAGGTCAAGCTGCCCCAGTAGCCTAAGAATAGTAGTCAAAGAAGATGCAGGGGCTGACCTTTAGATGAAAAACAGAGAGAAGCAAGTGATGGCTGTGAACACACAGAGGTCTGGGCTGAACTATGGCAGTGCCTGCTTCACTCGTTTTTCCTGTTCTACTTTCACTGGAAAAATATTATAAATCTAGTGAAGTCAAGAGACACTGGCATTTGATTCCATATTCTATGCTCTGAAACATCAGCTCATACTGCTCTCTTCCTTTACTAAGCTATTTTATATGCCTTAATTATCATGAAGTGCCCTGAATCATTTCAGTGGAAATGGTCTTCCATGTATAGACAGTGATACCAATTCATTTCATTTCTCAAACCCAGAAGACTTGTAATGCTGCCCTACCTCTTCCAAATCATTCAATGCAGGAAATGTTATTGTCATTTTTACCTGCTTCAACCACAATATTGTGAAGCTATGTTTTGTGCGTGATCAATTGAATGTAGAATGCATTGCCACAAGTCATGTGTCCTGGATACCATGAAGCCTGCTGAAAACACATTATAAAAGTAGCAAGTAGTCTGTTTTGGTAAAACCATAAGCAGGGACCAGAAATTCATCAAGAAATAGGGCTTTTAACTCCCGAGGTCTGGTCAGATTTCAGTAAAACTGTAAGCTTGACCATATATATCCATAATGTTACCCTCAGTACCTCATACTGTGCCTGGCACATAGTGGGTTTCAACACACATTTCCAGAATCAATTATAATTTTGCCCACCTGAAATATTGTTCTGTGGTTTTATTTAAACTAGTTGTCAGCATGGAATGACTTCTGCATTCTCTCCTGGAAGTGGGTGAATTTCCATGGTGAGCAATTCCTCTATATACAGTTTGCAAATCATTTTGGGAACCTTCCAAATGAAAGGCACTGTATAAATATACCCTCCCACCAGCAGCCAGCCGGCTTTCCACCGGGATGTATTTGCATCGCTTATGTACATAGTGTTTCATTTGGGGCATTGCTTTTATTTTTATGACCATAAAAGAAATATTCACAGTATGAACAATAATGTAAACTGCATTCAAGAAGATATATATTTGTATATTTCTATGATTCAAAACTTAGAAATCTGAAAGAAAAGCAGGCCTGGCATTTTTGTTTCCTATTACTGTTTGCTTTTTTCATAACATTCTTTATTATTTCTGAACTTTATATGGTGGAATTCTGCTGAAATGCTCAAGTCTTTGTCTGTACATCATTGGAGAATATGTGGTGGTGGGTTCAGATGAATGTTGCTGGTAAAAGGCCTGAAAATGAAGGACGCTTGATTTTGCATTTATTCATGTCTACAAAGTAGTTTGCTTTAGCAATGTCTTTTTTGTGGATGGAGTACTCTTTAAGGACAGAAAGAGAAAAGTAAGCAACCTTAGGTATAAAGTACTTTCTAAGTAACTTAGCATGATAATGGGGACTTTCACAGATGGAAGAGACTTTGAAGAGACATATTTTAGCCTTTATAACAAAAGGGGGACTGATTTCATAGAACAATACTGGGGAGCTAGACTTTGAATTTATATCATACAAATAATGTTTAAAGAACTTAGAAATAAATTGCCAACAGAGTTAAATCAAAACCTCTATAAATTATGTATTTACCTACACAGAATCATCTGCATACAGAAGATGGCTTGAATTATAACTCCTTAATTTATATGTTTCTATAATTAATTAAATTTAAATGGAATGAAATATCCCACTCCAGACATATTTCCCAGATACTCCAGCCTTAAGGATTTTATTAAAAAGAGAAACTACTCTGAATATTCAGAGTATTTTGTATACAAAAACATTGAAAAAGATAGATGAAATAAAACTCTGTTTCACTTCATTGAGGAATGATGTGCAGTGTGAGAAATTAAAAGTAGGCGAACAGTAGTTAAAGGTGGATGCAATAAGAATTTGAATTTTCTGTGTCCACGTTATGCTTTAAGAAATGCAAAAACAATAAGTGATTTTGGAAACCTTAGCCATTGGATAGGAACATTAGGAACTAACTCACTCAGGTTATTATTTGGGGCTTATGAAGTAAGTGTTACTGTATTCTCCATCTCCTCAGTTACAATATTATTGGAGTTAAACTCTAATTTCATACTTCCAGTAATACCAACTTTGTTTCATTAAAATGAATTTCTTATTTAAAATATATCGATAGTCTTCTTTTTTTATTATTAGAAAATAAAACAGCAGTTCCTTCAACTGAGAAAAGCTGTAAGCATGGAATGGATCTGCAGCCCATTTTTACTACAAACCCCATAATGCTTTGGATTATAGCCTACAATCCCCATACTGCAGCACCACTCTTACTGTTAACCATCCTGTTACTGGGGGGAGAAAAGAACAGAACATTTGAGAACTGTGTAATATGCAAGGATTCGGCTAGAATAGTCAATTATTGAGTTTTGTAGTATTCTGAGATTTATTTGCCTTTTACTTTAGTAAAGAAAAAAACAGGTGTATATATGGATATGCACACTATTTTTTCATCCCAAATGTAATATCACTTTAATCACAAACAATGTTCCAAGGTATATACTTCTTATGTCAATGTCTTTTTTTTTTTTATAACCATCCTTGAGTTGTGCAGGTTTTTTTTTTTTTTTTTTTAACACCCTCCCCTTTGGAGGTAGGTCAGCTTTACTCAGATTTTAAAATAAAATCACAATACATTGTTTAATGTTCTAAACATCTGCAAATGAGAATTTGGTGAAGTAATTAAAATTCTTAATTAGATGCACCTTGCAGCTGCTGTTACTCTTAATCGGCAATAATGCAGCTACATTGTGTTCTGACACATATCTTCAGAAGAGTTAGAGAGAGAACTGAAGGGAGACAAGAGGAAAATGTTCCCACACAGTTCAAGACAGTTCGCACAAAGAGGATCCCATGGCAACAAACAGGGAGGCCCACAGTTGGCTCTGTAAGATCCAGGAATAGACAATGCCTCACCTCAGATTCAAACAAACACTTTCCTTCCCGGATCTGAAGAGAAAGCGCTCAGATTATCTCTTGCAAGAGGAATGGAAATAGTCAACTGTTCGTTCGCGTCTTTAACACACTTTTCAAAGCTTCTGGATCCTCTCTTCAGCCAATGTCAAGGTACTAATTCGAACTCTTGCTCTGTGTAGAGTAACAAACTGACTAGCAAAAGTCTCACAAATAGAGGACTTGATTTTGGTACCACGTGGAGCTGGAGTAGACCCTGGCAACCGGTTCATTTCAACCTATCTATCATTTTACAGACAAGGAAACCGAGGCCAAGAGAAATTAGTGATTCCCTCCGATAATCAGAACTGCTTTGGAGTAGAAATTGGGCTTCCCTGGTGGCTCAGACGGTAAAGAATCCTCCTGCAACGCGGGAGACCTGGTTTCGATCCCTGGGTGGGGAAGATCCCCTGGAGGAGGGCATGGCAACCCACTCCAGTGTTCTTGTCTGGAGCATCTCATGGACAGAGGAACCAGGCAGGCTACAGTCCGTGAGGTTGCAGAGTCGACACGACTGAGCACAGCATAGGAGTAGAAATTAGACTCAGATCTAGGATTTGAGCCTACAGCCCAGGACTTAGCCTTCTCAACTTTGCTTGAAGCAATTAAATTGTTAATTGTGCCCCCTCGCAATCCATTTGAAGTCAACTTTACCTCTTAAATGGGTCAACTCAAGGACCACGAGAGATGGTGCTGAGAATGTGGGTCTCGTGCTAAGAGAGGCATGCGTGCGTGCGTGACTCTTCAGTCACATCGGAACACTGCGACGCCGTGCACCGTAGCCCGCCAGGCTCCTCTGTCCATGGGATTCTCCAGGCAAGAATATTGGAGTTGCCATGCCCTCCTCCATGGGATCTTCCTGACCCAGGGATGGAACCATCACCTTTATCGCTGAGCCACCGGGGAAGTCTTCTGTGAGAGGAGGAGAATATACATCCCCTCCACCCCTGATTCTCAGTATATTTTGTATGCGAGCTTGCGTGGAAGGAGCAGGGAAAGGTGAGCGGCTGGCACGGATGTCGTTAAGCTCCTGGAAAACCACATAACACTTGCCTACACACTTTAACCAGATCTTCCCTCAGCTCGAATTGGAAAGTTCATTATACTGCTCCTTCTTTTTAAAAAACTACAGGTTGACCTCCCTATCTAGCCGCCCAGCCCTCTTTCCATCTCACCTGTGCCCTGACTGAGTTTATCTTGCATTTGTTTAGTTCGCATTTGACCTAATATTTGCAAGGGTTCCCTTGATCTTCCATTGGGATTTACTCCCCAGATTAAGTGAAACACAGTTCTCTAGGGTCAAGAATGCTTTGCCTATTTAGTGTTCTATTTGGGGGTTTAGCCTGTTTAATCTTACATTACAAAAGCTTGTGAAATACCTTGTAGAGAACGGGTTAAGGTTTTCTGGAACCGGGGCTACAAGTGGCCTGTGGGAAAAGTTGAAGGGTGGCGAGGGGGAGGGGTGGTGACTGGAAAAGTGTTTCTTAGCCTTTAGCTGCCCAGCCCACCTCCCTGTCAGAACCTGACTCCTGGGTTGCAGTGTAAGACACATCCCTAGAGTCTTGCTACTCCAAGTGTGGTCCATAGACCAGCAGCATCATTATGGTCCATGGACCAGCTTATTATAAGTGCAGACTGTCAGGCCTCACTCCAGACTTACTGAATCCAAATCTGCATTTTAACAAGCCACCCAGGTGATCAAGCCTACGTTCTAGTTTGAGAAGTATAGAAGTATATGTATTATACAATCCCAAGGTAATATAAAGGGCACAGATCTTCACCTGAGAAAATATCCTAATTTATTTGACCACTGCCTACTTTGTCCCTCTTCCCATCACGACTCGGTCTCCTAATCCGCAGCGAACTCTGTGACACCGCCGAGGGGAGGAGCATCCTTTTCCATCGCCTCCTCTTCGCCCCGCCCCTCACCTCTTCCCGGAGATCCTGCTCCTTCCCAAACTGAAAAAGCCGAGAGGTGGAGAGTTTCTGCCTGATGGACTCACAATTTACATCCCAATACGGGCAGAAGCACTTTGCAAAACTGCCCTTTAGAAACAATTATCACCTTGCCGCCAGAGGTTTGGAGCCACCGCCTCGCACCCCGCTTCCGTTTAAAATCTGGCTTAAAGTGATTTAGACAATGGTTCTGTGTGTGTGTGTGTGTGTGTGTGTGTGTGTGTGTGTTTGAGAGAGCGAGAGATCGCTCGCAATAACAAATCAGGTCTAAAGAGAAGTGACGAAAAGGAGGTTATTATGAGCGTGTCAGTGTAGGCATCGATCTGTGTACCTTTCTGCTTCCTAGAGAAATGGAACCGTAATTCTAAGGTGGTTCATGCAAAACTGGGTGAGCGTCCTCAGTGGCCGGTCCGCTTTTGCCTGGAAGCACACATTCTCGTTATTCGAGGCCTCTCAGGGTCCTTTCCTAAAGATTCCCAAGCTACGCTCCTTCTTCCCTAGTCTTCTGAAAACTAAAACTCTCAAAGCGGTGGCGTTCTGTGGATTGGCTAGTACTAAAATATCCATTGGGTGGCAGTAACACTATCCTCTTTATGACTTGCAGCAAACCAGAGAATGCATTCAATCAAATGAACCGATCTTGTAGAAACACTGGAATCATTTATGCATTGCAGTTTCTCTTTCTTGTTTTCGCTCCTTCTTCCCTGGGATATTTTGAGTGGATTGTGGCTATTAACCAAGATCTCGTGCTAGTCGTGGTTTCCTTGTCGTTTTCGCTCAGGATTAGCATCATTCAAGGCAAACGCAAAGCTGCTTCCCCCCCCCCCACTCTTTTTTGAAAAATCATTTTTGGGGGCTGCTGAAGAGAGCTAGGACCCAGGAGACACCTTCCCAAACAGCAGGGGTTGTGTGCTTTCACATAGCAGTACTGTACAAGGAAAACCCCGTCGGATCGGTTATTGCGGGATACTTGTGAAATATACATAGGATTCTTTCATATGGCTGCATCCCGGATCTGGAAATTTTACTTGGGGACCAAGAGGATTTGAAAGGCTACATGTATACAGAAGATTTGCAAGCAAGACTCCGGTTCTTGTCGTAGAGCTCACAGACTTCCTTACTTACCGGCCTTTTTCCTTCCTTCTTTTAAAAAATTTCTTCCCTCTTTTTCTGCCCTCTCCTCTCTCAGTCTCTCCTTTTCTATCTGCCTCTTCTTTTTTCTCCTAGTTTTCTTTTTTCCCCTGCTCTGCACCTGGATTGTATCTTCACCAAACAATCGGGCACTTTGAGAACTAACTGGAGGCAGCCTTGTAGGGAAGAGCTGTATGGAATTATCTGCTTTTATGGTGAACTTGGCATTTGTGAATGGGTATCTTGTTCACGATATTAATTGCTAGCAAAAACAAGAAAAAGAGCCCAGGAGTAAAACGTGGATTTTTCTGAATTCGCATTGTGATGACCAGCAATTACATTACCGACTGATAACCAGAGGAGAATAATTTGGAAGACTCTTGTGGGTAAGGTCGTTTTATATATGCAAACCCATTCGTGGCGTGAGCAAACTTGGGCGTTTGTAATGGGAATGGGTGACTTGGATGATTGCTGCATCGCATAGATGGCTCTGATGTGGCCGTTATTGGCACTGAATGGAATAACTGCAGTTGGGTGTGTTGGTGTGTGTGCGTGTGTGTGTGTGTATGTGGGTCTGTATTCTGAGTGTAATTGAAAATAAATCAAAACATGACTCCCCCCTCCAATTATTTTGATAAGGAAGAGTGTCTTGAATTAATTTTGGGTAGACACTCTTTGTTTGGATGCAATATTTGTGGCTCCTATGTTCTGAAAGGGGTAGCAACCACGAAAGGAACACTTACTAAAGAGCCCTATTTAAAAGGAAACGAGCTACTCTTTATTCATTAAAAGAAATATGTTTTCAACTCAGTGCAGCATTCTGCTGCATTTCACAGCCGCAATGGGACCAGGGACATCCCACTTGTCAAGTTCTTAAACTTTAAGGTGATAATCATTGTTAATTGTTCTCTAGGTTGTGATTATTGGAGATTATTAAGTACCCTGGGCTACTTTTTTATCTACAAGATTATCATTTGGAATTTAAAAAGGAAAAGGGAAAGCTGAAAATGATGACTAAAATAGAGAAGAACAGTGCAATATTATTTTCAGTATCACCATAATGCTTTCTTTCTTAAGTTCAATTTGTCCAATAATATAATTATTTACCCAATACCCTGTATAGCTGAAGGTGCGACCCACGTGCAGGGGAGTCGAAGGTCTGGAAGCAGAGACCATCCTTTTATTGCAATGCAGCCAGCTTTGGAAATGCAGGCAATTACACACTTCCCTTAACCTTAAGTTGAGGATGTGTTCTATCTGCTACATCTATTTTACCCTTTCGGTAAAAAGTTAGAGACTAGAGCATGAAGGATGCTTAAGCATATTCTGCCTGGGAAATGGGATAAAAAAAATCAATATTGATGACGTGGTTCAGTGCACTGTACTGCAATGCTAAAGTCCCAAATTCAGTACCTATGATGAGAGAATGGAGCATTTACATGTGTTATAAATCTCACCTGGTAGACTGATCTGAAGGGGAGGGGAGAAGATATGTGGATATGAAGGAAGATGGATGGAAGTCATGCATAATCGGTGATTATGTAACTTCATTACATCAGCGAGCTTCAGTCAACGATAGTGAGATGAAATGATTGTATAGAGAGAGGCTTCATCACTCTGTTAACTTTTGAAAGCTTGTAACAGCTTAACGGAGGAGGAGGAGGGCACACAGAGATTAGCTCCAAGGGTCCTGTAAACCCTGATCTCTGTGGCAAATTTAACATGAGTTTTCTCATAGTGACTTTCTGAGGGACAGCAGATCATGTAAGCTTTAGGGCCGGACAGGAGCAATTTTAACCACACCCGTGGAGAGTCAAAATGAGTCCGCAATGTTTCACAAGTGCCCCATTGAGAAATTGGAGCTGATGATCCTAGCCAAGGTCATAGTTCTGTACCCTGTGATTGAAATACATGACCCCAATTGAGTAGAAAGTTAAATCCATTGACATGAAGACTGTGAATGGAATGACTATTTGAGATCCTCTCTTGCATTTTTCCTGGTAGAGCTTGATGCAGATTTCGGTCTGGTGGTTCCCTCAATAAAAATGATTGCTTCCACAGTGTGTCAGAAATGAGTGTTTGGTACCTTTATCTCTGCCTTGACAGCCTGTTTCTGGGCCATTTTAACCCTCTAGGGAAAGAGAAGTAAAAACCTTCAGAGGTAATGATATCCTGTTAAATTAAAGAATAAATGGCAACGAATTCATTATTAATACACATCCCAGGAAAAAGAGCAATCCATTTTCAAGTTTTACTTACTGAATGGCTTGAAGGACATGTTGCAGCCGCCTGTGAGTTTTACCATGAGACAAGAGAATTGTGCTCCACTCATGGTACAGAGGAGGGAACCCTGCAGGATAAAATGTCATTCCCTGATGTTTTATTTGGAGCCGTGATTTTCTTTAAGAGAAGAGACACGTCAGCTCCTTTTGGCCTTCTGCTGTTTCAGGATCTGTTCTTTCCTCAATAGATTATAGATTCCCTCAAAATGAAACTCTGCTGAAATCCTAACCCTGTTGAATTAAATCATCTTATCATCTAGTTGTGCTGTTTCCTATTTCCCTTTACATTTATTTTACCAAAAAAAAAAAAAGAAGGTTAAATGACTTCTATCCTAGAGATGAGATGATCCTTTCTGTTTTTCCTCTGGAGTCAGGTGCAAGATCCACTAAGTAACTTTGAAAAGATCTGCTTACCCCAAATCAGAGTGGTGGATTGGAGAGCTCTGAGATTTGAGATGCCTTTCTTATTTCTGCAGGACATACCCAAATATTGATAAATTGTGCCAGTGGATTTGGAGGTTTGGTATTCATATTGTGTAGGAAATTGGATGTGAAGTTAACTCCTGATTCCTTCCTTCAGGGGTCAGGGTAACTCTACGGCTGCCTCCAGGCTGCTCATCTCCAACTATGTGCAGAAATATAGTCTGCCTTGAGTTTTCCTGCACTCCTTATTTTAATATTTTATAAATGACTTCCTTAGCTGTTTTCTGACATAAACCACATGTATGTTACCAAAGAGGGCATATTCAAGAGGTCTTAGAAGCTCAGTAATGGATGGAAATAATGCTAGAAAGGGAAAAAAAATCTCTTAAAAAAAAGACACTGGCTGTCAAACATACATATGCATGAAATTGCTCCCCTTTTTCTTGAAGACCGCATATATTCACATTAGGAAAAATAGTTTCAATCATTTTGATGGTACTTTATAACCTGTTACTTTCTTTTGGATGAGGATTATGTAACTGAGGCAGGTTATGTCATTTTTCTTAAGTAACTCACAAATCAATAATAAAAAGCTTTGCTTAAGGAAAGCATTTAAACATGAAGGCAGTGAACAGTTTAAAATATAATATCTATGTATTTTATTGCCATTTTGTCAGCTCAAAGTGAGTAGTTAGATTAAAAATATTCAAAAATAGAAATATCATTTACAAATATGAAAAGCACTAATTTTGTCTTCTGACCAGTTGCTTCAGCAGTCAGGAGATTTAGCTGGTAAGTGATCAGCTCAATTTAAAGAACAAAGTTAAAATGAATTTGCTTTACATTTGCAATGTGTGTGAACAAATCCTGTTATTGTTAAAAGGACAGACAAAACGTTTTTCAGAACAACTGAACTTGGAGGATTAATTTAGGATTTCTATTTCAGAATCTTTTAGTCTGCTTAATATAAACACTGAAGGTCTGGTGTGTACTTTGTCTTAAAACAGATATGATCTTTGGTGTTTGGCAAATCTCATGTTTTGATAAAGCAGACTACTCTATAATTTGGGGCACCCAAAGCACCCAAACAAGTGTTGATTAATAAGATTTAAAAGTAGCCAGTGTTCTGCTAATGCTTGATTTATAAAGCATAATTATAATGGCACCATTTGGGCAGCTATAGATAAGGCCATGTCAGCATTTTTATTATTAAATTCCAATCCTTTTTCCATTAGTTGTCTCAGGAATCTCAAAGAGGAAGGAGCTCAGCTCTCTGAGACATCCAGGTATTAGAGGATTCGGGGCTGACTCAGAGGCCCTGAGTTGCACTTGTCTTTTACTAGCCTTATGACTTCTGATCCCACATTTCCCCTCATTCAGTCACTTAAAAACAATTGTTACATATTGCACTGAAGAAACGAGATGTGTGTCTAAGTGCTTACCATCATGCTGTGCCTTAGAGATACATGTAATTATTATTATTAAGGGTTCCCCAAAGTCGTATGAATTTAACAGTGCATTTTTTTCTCATGCCCTTATTGTGAATCTTTATAGACACTTTCTAGTATAAATTACAGTTATCTGGTAGATAATACCGTTCAGTAAGGAACACAGACAAATTAAAAGCTTTCGTCTGTAAGTTTCACTCAGTACTCATTTTTTCCCGCAGTACTCATATGGGAATATGGTTGTCCTAAGGAACTAGAAAAAAAAAAAAAGTTGCTTTTAAGTATCATTCAAAGAATGGTAACACAGGGTTTTGTGTGAGAGTGTTTTAAGCTGATGGCTTTTGTTGTTGTTCACGCTCCTGAGTACTCAGATCTTTTTGCTTTTGGTACCAGGAATGTAAAACCAAGGTTCACCAACAAACTTGATGCTCCCACTTAAGTCATGTGGGCAAAAAGCTACTCTCATGCATCACTTTATTAACAAAAGCATAATGCATATGAATACTAAGCACAATAGAGAACATAAGAGTTAAAAGATAATAGTTCTGTTCTGGAATTTGCTAGTTGCAATAATTACTAATGTTCTTTAGGGGGAGGCAATCCCCCATGTGTCACTGTTAACACTGCATTTCTTCAGTGTTGGGATATCTTAATAGAAATACATTTACATATATGAAAATAGGGCATAGTTAATGATATGACCTTTCATATGTGTTGTTAAGTGGTGATAATCAGGTTAAAGAGTAAGTTTTTATGTTTTTGGTTCAGGCAGAATTGGAAAGTGCAAAATTAACCCTGAAAATAAAAGTAAATCTACATGTACTTAAAGAACTTTCTGCTAGAGAGCAACCTCCTTTTCCTAACTTCCCAGTGTCTTGCTTGCATTTTATGTTAAGGATTCCCCAATATTTCTTTCAGATGAACTTGATCGTGCCTGTTTCTCTGACTTCATTGATGCCTATAAATAGTAAGCCTCTTCTTGGTTTCCTATATTTTAAAAATGCATATTCCTGACCTCTTCCAGAAACACTTCAGATTTGCTCTAGCAGATTAACAAAGGAATGGTATAAGATTGTAGACAGGCTTGTTTATTTGACAGATTCTGCTAATCACATTTCTAATACCTTTTTAATTTTCACCCAGAGAATGCTACCTGGGAGTATACTCCAGTGCAGAGAGCGTTCTATTACAGGCCAACCACATGGCTCAAAGGAAGGATATACCCTTGCTGCCTTCCCTGGCCATTGACTTTCAATAAAAGATCCTTAATTGACATGAGTTTCTGGTTCCCCTGTGTCAAAACAATATGCAGGTGCCGAAACTCAGACTCCTAAGGCTGTTAGCTTTACAGAAAGCATGACTGACCAGCCTGGTGTTGCTTTCCTATCACACCATCTGAAATTGCCAGGCAGCGAACTGTGAATAAAGCAGAGGGAAAAAGCAAAGCACTTTAATATTTTTCTCCTGAAAATCTGCGCTTTGCCTGTTTTCATTTTACCACATTAAAAGTAATCTTTTTCATGACAAGCTATTCCAAGGGTATGTTATCGTTACCATGTTCATATACTTATTTATATAAGACAATAAATGGCACTAAATGAGCCTTTTTGTTCATAAGAGAAATATATCTAACAATATATATTTACGAGTAAAATTAGATTGTATTTTGGAATACTTCCTAAATCAGGAAATTGTGTGTGGAGTTTGGACTCAACAGAAAAATGAAATGGACTGTGAATTGTGATCATATAATTATAGACTTCCACTCTTTCAATATGTTTGTTAATTATGTAGCTTATACTTTATGTGAATTATAATTATGATAAATCACTGTATGAATAATCAAAAAATTATTCATACAGTGGTTTATTTTCTCATGGCCTAATCAAACTGAGTTAATCGGTAGGTTCTCACCCTGTCATTGTTGACATGTAATACAACTGTGACTTAGTATAATGATCTTCATCATTTTTTGGTATAAAGTTCCCCTTTTTAATTGCAAAAAGGTTGAAAGAATGCTTAATCATAGTTGTACTTTCAGTATCAGTTGATTGAGAAATGCATGATAATAATAACAATAAATTATTACAAATATAAAGTTTTTAGAAATGAATCTGTGAATACTCACAACAGGGTCTACTTTTATCTTTGAAATATATTTATCTACATAGGAAGACTGGTGTCTCTGACATTTCTAACCCCCTTGGAATAACTCCTGTGGCCCTTCTAAATTAAAGCCTATATGTCTAGAGCCAAAATACATGCGTTGCATATGTACATGAATTATGTTTATCTTGCATACAAAATGAAAGGCAGATGAACATGGTGGTGGAATGTGTATCAAAGGAATTGAATTTTGGATGAATATACTTGGAGTACCTAATTTCTTAGAAACATACATTTAAAGTTCCAACACAGGGCTTTCCAGGTGGTGCAGTGGTAAAGAATCCGCCTGCTAATATGAGAGACGCAAGAGGCACGGGTCTGATCCCTGGGTCAGGAAGATGCCCTGGAGAAGGAAATGGCAGCCCACTCCAATATGCTTGCATGGGAAATCCCTTGGACAGAGGAGCCTAGCTGGCTACAGTCCACGGGGTCAAAAAAGTTGGACACGACTGAGCGTGCACTCACACACACACACGAAGTTCCAACACAAGTAAATTTCACATTCAGACTTTATTATTCAACTATCAAAAATGTAAAATTGTTTAATATTACAAAAATATTTGCATTAAAAACATCTTTATTGCAGTCAAAATGAGAATGAGTTGTTATGAATATAGCCAGAAGTGATTACTACGGCCTATTAGAAATCTAATGAAATTATATACAGTATAGGAATAAAAGGTGCACCATTATGTTGTTTTAGCCAACAAGGAAATTGTGAACCGGAGGAATGGAATTAGGTTTTCAAGATCTCACAATTCTTTGGCTCCCCCATGATGCATGATTCTGGTTTCTTGATATGACACAAGCTTTCAGTTGAGTATTTTAATTTCATAGCAGTAAGTCCTGGCATATGATTGTTTTTAGTAGTGTGCAGCATAAGAAAAATAGTTGTTCATATTGAGGCTGATTTTAGTCTGTCTAAGCTTTTAACTGACTTTAACTTGTGATCACTCACATGGCACCCATCACTCCGAATTTGTGGACTTTATTTTTCCTTTCTGTGTGCTCTGCCATTCTTGACCTCGTTTGATCTCTGGCGACACAAAGCAGAAAGAGTTGAGAAAATAGGTCACTGGTGGGGCCTCCTTGTCTTTCCCATCCTGTCCTCTTTCAAATGAGCAGAGAATTGGTCCTTCTTTGAAGTCCCTCCTTTTTCCTGACTATCCTGCACATCCCTGGCATTTAGAATGGCCACCATTCTTTGGGGTGTTGCATGTTGCCTTCTGGCTTTCAAAGTCCTCCACCAAGGGATCTTATCAAAGTATCTTTTAGCCACCTTTGATCTTACTTTGAAGAGATGGAATTTCACACTTCATTTCTTCATCAACAGGGTCCCTGTGCTTACACAGACCATGATGAACCAACTTGAGAATCATGAAGACAGTATTAATTTTTGATCAAATTTGCCAAGTTACCACCACACATCTACTAAGGGAAAGAGATAGAGTCGTGTGTGTGTGTGTGATTTTTGTTGAAATATTAAGCATAGGAATCCTATGCTAAAGGGAAAATTTGGAATGACAGGCTTTTCCCCTTTGTGTGATAACAGTGCCATTTGGAGAGAATATACCATTCATTTTTTTTTCAACCTAGAAAAAATGACTTCAATAGACTGCATTTTAGATGACAAGGTGGAGAGGGGGCTATGGAAGGCATACTTTTATTCTGGTTGGATCTTGTAGTGCCTTCCAGATGCCCATCGTACTTGTTTGAAAAAATGATACTGGCAATGAACACTGTGACATTCCCAGCCTCTCCATCAACTTTATTTCAGAAGGAACACAGCTAGGGGAGCTGAACACAGCGGTAAAAATGGAAAACTAAGAAACTTAGAATGATATCAAGTATTTTGTGTAAACAAAGCTTCACATGCCAAGGGAGAAAATTTGCATGTAACAAATGAATCTGGTGATTCTCAGTGCTCGACTTTTGAATACCCCTGTTAAAGCCCCTAATTGTTCTCACAGAACTCCTGAATGGTACTCAAGAGGCTCCCAGCTTCAGAGTGTGCAGAGTAAATGCATTCAAGGGGTCTCCGGGGGGGTTGGACTCTGCTGCTTTTCCTTGTCGGGGTTCTCCTCCAGGGCCCCTAATAGCACAGTCACAGAGCAACCCGCTCTGTGTGCTTCTCGCCATGAGGGAACAGCTGAGCTAAGCTCCAGGAGGCCGAGGCTTGTCTGTTTCATATTCTCAGGGCCCAGCACTGTGTATGGCGTGGTCATGAGTACACCGGTGTTACATGGATGAATGTAACACTTAATGACACTGAAGCACTTAATGACAGCAGATCCATTTTAGACCAGTGTTCTCCCAAACTCATACTGCACTGTAAACTGAGACAAAAACTACTGACAGAGGAAAGTAAAAGATATTGAGTAATAAGGGAGTGCTAAGTCGCTTCTGTTGTGTCACACTCTTTGGGAACCCATGGACTGTAGCCCACCAGGCTCTAGTGTTAATATTAAGTATTGAGTTAGCCAAAAAGTTTGCTTGGGTTTTTATGTAAGATCTAGATTCTATAAGATGAAGTTTCTAACCCTACAAGTAGGAGGAGAATAAATGGCTGGGCTTCCTTCCTAGTTTCTCCCTCCTCCCTTCTTTTTTTCCTTCTTTCTACTTCCTTCTTCATCCTTCCCTTCCCCCTTCCTTCCTTCCATTCCTGCCATAGATATTTGAGTGCCTTCAATATGCAGAGCACTATAAGAGAGCCTGCAGTGATATAGGGATGAGTGATGTCATATGTCTGGGCCCGAAGTAGGTTAATCAGGGGTAGGGATGATAAACAAAATGCTAAATAACTATAATTCAAGGTTGTCTACTGTGTATACTTCTAAGAGAGGTGTCATACTTCTAAGTATGATACAGGCTCAAGAAAGAGTCAGAACACACGCACTTGCAGGGATTAAGAGGCACTTGTTGAAGGAGGGGAGGTTGACATTAGATTTGAAGGATTCTCATTGGTGTGGGAAAGATAGCACATTTCCCGTAGAGGGAAGATCAAGGACAAAGCTGTTGTCATTTAAAAAAAAATGAAATAATGCCATTTGCGGCAACATGGGTGGACACTTAGATCGTCATACTGAGTGAAGTCAGTCAGATAGAGAAGGAGAAACATTGTATCACATCCCTTATATGTGAAATCTAAAAAGAAATGAGACATGGACTTTCCCTGGTTGGTACAGTGGCTGGGACTTAGCACTCCCAAGGCAGGGGGCCCTGACTTCCATCCCTGGTCAGGGAAGGAACTAGATCCCATATGCTGCAACTAAGACCTGGCACAGCCAAATAAATAAATAATTTTTTTTAAAAAAAGAAATGATACAAATAAACTTATTACAAAACAGAAACAGACCCACATACTTAGAGGACGAATCTTGGTTATCAGTGGGCAAGGGTGGGGGGACAGGATTGTTAGGTAGTGTGGGATGGATATGTACACACTGCTATATTTAAAACAGATATTCAGCAAGGACCTGCAGTATAGCACAGGGAACTCTGCTCAATGTGATGTGGCAGCCTGGAGGGGAGGGGAGTTTGTAAGGGAGAATGGATACATATTATATGTATGGTTGTATCCCTTTGCTGTCCTCCTGAAACTATCACAACATTGTTAATCTGCTATACCCCAATACAAAATAAAAAGTGTTTTGTTTTGTTTTGTTTTTTTTAATAAAAAAGAACAAAGCTGTTGTAAGCAGGAGCAAGTAGAGTGTGCTTAATGAAGAGCTGCTGTTCCACTTTTCTCAGGGAATGGGGTAGGCAATGCAGAATGTAAGAAGATAAGGCGGGAGCCACAAGTCTCCAGGTCTGGCAGGCAGGAGCCAATGGAGTGAGGTTTCATGAGCATAAGGAAAACAAAGCATTTTATGACCTACTCGGATTTATGCTTTAGGAAGAAGAGGAACAATTTCAGAGTCTGTATCTCCAGGATACCTTTGATTCTAAGTTTTGTGAATTTCCCAAGGATTCCTCCTGAATTCCATCTTCATTCTAAATGACTTCATGTTGAACTTCTGCTCTCAAACAGTTGTACTGAGCTTTATTCATTTCCTTTCTTTTCTCCTAAGACCAAATCACTGTTGGCAGTGCAAGATAAATACAGAGACTGAAGTTTAAAATTACCACCGAAGGCAACGTTCTTTAATGGGACTTACCTGTCCAAACTATCCTTGATTAGTAGTATTAGGAAGTTGCCACCCACCCTAGCAAAAATGCTATAGTTTAAACATAACTCTTCGATGAGAATGTTCACAGTTTCCTTCTGTACAATGATGGCAACGGCAAAGTGACCCGAAAGGGCAATTCATTTGGGAGGAAGGGGAAGTTGGAGAAGGCCACTGGGGAGAAAAGGAAAAAGGAAAGCGTTATGTATAATATAACGGCAAGGTGAAAATATAAATTCTTAAATGGCTTTATATTAAGATCCCATGGGAAAAGAGCATTGCTTTAGAATACCATATGCATTCAGTAACAAGAAAGTAGGATTTATCCCCAGTATGTGTGAACTGTTTTGTTAACTACCAATAAAAAGAACAATTTGGAATTGTAGATGGAAATCAAAAGTGAGCCTCCGAAAATAAAAAAATCTTTATTTTAGCTGAGTTTGCATTCTCTCCCTCACTAAATACTTTATCTACACTTGAAATAAGTAGAAGATATGAAACTGATAGGGATTTTTTTCCCCATACTTTTTCTGATCACTCCATATTGGAAATTCTAGTAAGTTGGGAAATGGCCACATGTTGAAGATGAAATGGAAAGGGATGCAATTTACTTAAGCACAAGCTAAATATTATGTGCTTGATCATTAGAATTCAGCTAAAAGACCAAGTAACATAAGCTAGCTGTTGTCAGAACTTACTCCCTTAGCCTTGAGGATTCTGATTCAGTGGTGGAATGGAGCACAGGAATTTATACTTTTAAAACCTTTTGAAGCCAGGGGGAGCACCAGAGTGTGCCTGGGGTGGGCTTCAGCAGAAAGCTTTTATTTTCCATCAGTATTTCCTCCTCCTTCCTACCATATCTTCCAATGGATGCTGTCTCAATATTCCCCAAAGTGTCTTACCATCTCAACTTCCACTTTTGAGTTCAACCCTTTTCAACCACAGTGGCAGTGACTCAGTGGTAAAGAATCCTCCTGCCAGTGTGGGTTTGATCCCTGTGTTGTGAAGATCTGTTGGAGAAGGAAATGGCAACCCACTCCAATATTCTTGCCTGGGAAATCCCATGGCCAGAGGTGCCTAGCTGGCTACAGTCCATGGGATCGCAAAAGAGTCGGACATGACTTAGCAACTAAACAACAATGGCAAGAACCTTCTATGCTAAAATTCTGGTTTGGCCACAGACATGTTTCAGATGATTTTTGTGCAGGGAGTGTGGCTCATGCTGCCCCTTGAACCACTGTCCTTCAAGCCTATTAAATGAGCAGAATTGCTCCTTCCAATATACATTTTAATTGATTAACTCCATGTGAGTGAATAAGAAATGCTATTTGAGGGCCCTGTCTATTGTAAGCATTGTGCTTAACATGAGATGAAGTTATTAAATAGAGTTCTTGCCTTCAAAGTGTATGGGCTAGTGGAGAAGACCCATGTCTTCTCTTGCGTTTCCTGGGAAGAGAATATTTAGTTGCTTCTGAAGTTGATGGCAGCGTGCTTGCAACCCTGTCCTTAGCAGATCCTATGGGTCATTCAAAATTGTCCAAAACTGAGTCAAGGGTAAGAATTTTCTGTTCCCATATCAGGCAGTCGGTGGCTATGAGCTGCCCATTGGAAGGGGGTATAAACTTGAACAAGAGACTTTCCTGCAGCTGCTGAGGGCAGCGCCCAGTGAAGGAATCAGTCATGAGCCATCAGCTACAGGATGAGTACCTAGGCCATCAAGAGAGGAATGGAAGGAATTTGGAAGCTTTGTCCAAGACATTTTATTCCTTTACTCCTTGAAGCATGCTGCAGTGATTCCCTAGGAAATTATTTAGGAAATTATGGGAAGTCATATATTTGTTTAAAGGGGTAGACACACTAAACATTATTGAGTCCAAGGCCTTGCTCTGCATAATTAAGTTTCAGAGAATGGGGTTTCCTGAGGAATATATTAAATCTATATTATAATTGCTCAGTCATATCTAACTCTTTGCAACCCCATGGATTGTAGCCTGCCAGGCTCCTCTGTCCGTGGAATTTTCCAGGCAAGAATACTGGAGTGGGTTGACTCCTGTTATAAGTGACCAGACCATCAATATTTACTGAGCGTCTCCTATGTGCCCTGGACTTCCATAGGGAGAAGGGAAAGAGTCAAAAATTGAGGCCCAGAGTGTTTACATAGGACCGAATTTTCCTCGATGGTTTATGTGTTTGATCCTCAAGTTAAGGGATGGAGTTGGTGGGGGTAGGGGGTCAGGGAAGGACAAGGAAATGCAACAGAGTAGTGTCAGGCCAAGTCCTCTGAACTCCAAAGATAATAAGACAGTTGGTTGGGTTGTATTGGACAAGGCTGAAGAGAGATAGTGAAAGTTGACAGAAGGCAAGACTTCTAAGGTGAACCTAGTGTTCCTGGTACAGAACAAAGTAGAAGCAGCGGTTCGTTAGCATTGGTCAGTCTGCAGTTTGGACTAGTGGTGGGGTGGGGTGGCATTTGAATATGCTACATTTGAAGTCATAGAAATAATCTATCCTAGAGTTCAGTTTTCACAGAAAGGAAGTGTTTCATATAATTATTCATTTTTATATTATTAAAAATATTAATTTCTTAATGTGAAGGAAGAAATTCCTTAACAATTACTTTAGATTTGTAAATGCTTTCTTCAGCCCTAGTGAGGTGATAGAAGCACCTTCTGTTTTTTATTTCCTATAAAGGTATTCAATCAAGTTAAATACACTGAGACCAAGTGTGCCAGTAATTTTTTAAATTGCTGTTTAAAGGAGCAACCATTCATCAAATCAGATAAAATTTGAATTGGCATGAACTTAGTCCAACACTTTGCAAATGTATTAAATCCACCTACTGTAATTCAAATAATTCTTCATTAACTGATGTTCACTTTAATAAACAACCACTTTGTTTTTCCCCTCCCTGACATTTGACTAGATGGTCAACTCAATTCAGTTCAGCAAGTACTCCCAGATTATCTAACTTCTTGATGCTAAACGCAGGCACTAAGCTAGAAGGAGGAATTTACTCATCGCCAAAGCAATTAAAGATGTATAGTACTAGGTATTTTAAAAGATCTGTGTTAAAAGGAAAAAAATGTCATTCTTAGCACCATCACTGGATCTGCTCTAAAATTTACGAGCCATTCCTTCTCTGGCCTTGGCATGACTTCTGTATTAAAAAAAAAATAGCTTATGGTATTTTTAAAAGACCAAAAGCTCAATGAAGATTATAGTCCTTTTCTATTACATGATTCCCCTTGTGTTTATGGATGTATATATTTTATTTTTTCAAATACAGATTATTAAGCTTACTAAGGAGATTTCAACATCTCTATACATTCACTTTGCTTTGTTTTTCATTCACTATAACTTCATGGCTTCAGGCTCATGTGTGGTTCTGGTTTTACTGTTTGCATCATGCTATTTGTGAACGGCACACTTTTATCCTCATAGAGTTGAGTATATTGACTTCAGTTTGGCACACAGAGTGTCACATCCCTTAAAGTAGGCAAGTCATGGTATTTTAAATTTCCTACTCAAGAGCTTGTGTAGGTGGTATGGGAAATGAGTGATGCTGATTGGAACTGACTGTGCATCAGAAGTTATTTAAACCTCATCTATATTTGTGAATAAAAAAAGGAATTACTATTTTCTCTTCCTAAGGTAAAATTAGTTTTAATTTCTTAAGATCATAATCAAAGAAAGTGTGGGTTATTGCTCTAAGTATCTTCCTTGGACTCTTCCAATTTCCTGGAATCAGAGCTTCAAGTCCTAGTAGATCTAAACTCATCCATTATTAGTGCTGAAACTCTTGCTAGCCTAATCTCATTAGTTTTATTGTTAATTTCCATGTTACTATGACTATGAGTGCAAAAATATAAAAGGGATACCTATGACAAAGCCTGATAGATAATGTGGCTTCAGCCCAGATTTTGGAATCTGAAGGATATTAAGAACTGAGAATTTAGTTTAGCGTCACTGGAATCATTAGCTAAGTCACAGATGTTAAATAGACCTGGCTATTATAATTAAGTCTCTATCACCCCAAGAAAGAATTACAGCACCCAAAATATATATTTATCTGTTCACAAATGTCCTTTCTGAGAATCTCAAAAGGTAATTGGAAATTATTTAATATTGAAGGACAGTCTCTTGGAAAAACTTATTTGTATGAGACTTAACTTTATATTGAGAATATGAAAGTGTGGGATAATTTAGGGTAATACACAAAATGTAGTGAATTCTTACCTCAGTGTCCAATCAGGAAGGAGCCACATAGACCAGGATACATGTGTGCTAAGTTGCCTCAATTGTATTCAACTCATTTGGACCCCATGGATTGTAGCCCAGCAGGCTCCTCTGTTCATAAGATTCTCCAGGCAAGAATACTGGAGTGGATTGACATTTCTTCCTCCAGGGGATCTTCCCAACCCAGGGATCGAATTCGTGTCTCTTATGTCTCATGCATTGGCAGGTGGATTCTTTACCAGTAGTGCCACCTGGGGAACTCTAATACAAGCTGACCACTGAATACAATAAGCTCAGACCAAGGACTCTGAGGTTCCTGGCGGTACTGTGAAGTATATGGATTTTGTGTATGATGTATAGCTGCCTCCAGTTTCAGCAACTCTCTACTTCACTTGCCATCCAAGTGCTAACTGAAATAACTTTGATTTCTGAGTGCTAAATATTCCCCACCACAGAGAAGGCTGTTTTTCCTGAGAACATTATGTACTCCTAAGCCACTGCTAGCCATGTCTTTTTTCCTCATCAAATTTACCATTTAAAAGAAAAGATACTTCTGTGTGTCTCTCCATATGAATATAAGGCTGAGAGGACAGGACCTCATCTGGCTGGTTCACTACATCTCTTTGGTGCCTAGGAGACTGGCCATAATATGACTCAATGATTATCAAAGAAAGGGAGGAAAGGAGGAAGGGAGACAGGATCTCCCAAGGTGTCCTGGTTTCAGCAAGGTAATAGGAGAAGTAGGAGTGTGATGAAGTAACACAGTTAGCCCAGCTTGGTAGGTGTAAGGTATTAGCATTGCAAAGGTTTTTGTTCATGATGCAATGTTATTTGTATAGTAAAGGTAATGTCTAGCCCATCCCTCAGGCTCATCATACACCCTAAACTACCAGGTCAGTTGATAAAATATCCAGAATGCCACACTGAGAACTTAGCACCAATTGCCAGAGATTACATCAGTAATGCAGAAAATGATGTTTTAGGACCATTAATCTGACCATTTTTAAGGTGAATGAAGAAATAGACTGAAGCCTATACTTAGACATCTACCAAAGTTTTATAAATTACAAGGTGATAAAACATATTTTGTAGCTTCGTGACCTTTTTTCCTCTTCTTTTTTTTTTTGCCTACATGTAAGTATCCATTAAGAAGCTTTTAAGAAACCACTGCATTTTCACTTTTACTCTCCTTCCTAGTCCTGATTGCAAAAGATAGCAGGGTATGCTAAAATTGACATTAGGGCCCAGGCAAGCCTGAGTTCCAGTTTTGGGTATAACATTTCTTTGTAATGTTTTGTAATCTTTGGCAGGTCAGTTAGTGGTTCAGAGTTTTAATTTCCAGATATCTAAAGAGAAAAGAATGCCTACCTTTAGATTTGTTGGGGAAAGTAAAAAAACATTTGTAAATCATGTAGTGCAGTGCTTGACAAATAGTAGTTATGCAATCACTTCAGGGGAAATAGATGGGGAAACAGTGGAAACAGTGTCAGACTTTATTTTTCTGGGCTCCAAAATCGCTGCAGATGGTGACTGCAGCCATGAAATTAAAAGACGCTTACTCCTTGGAAGGAAAGTTATGACCAACCTAGATAGCATATTCAAAAGCAGAGACATTACTTTGAACAAAGGTCTGTCTAGTCAAGGCTATGGTTTTTCCAGTGGTCATGTATGGATTTGAGAGTTGGACTGTGAAGAAGGCTGAGCACCAAAGAATTGATGCTTTTGAACTGTGGTGTTGGAGAAGACTCTTGAGAGTCTCTTGGACTGCGAGGAGATCCAACAAGTCCATCCTAAAGGAGATCAGTCCTGGGTGTTCATTGGAAGGACTGATGCTAAAGCTGAAACTCCAGTACTTTGGCCAACTCATGCAAAGAGTTGACTCACTGGAAAAGATCCTGATGCTGGGAGAGATTAGGGGCAGGAGGAGAAGGGGACGATAGAGGATGAGATGGCTGGGTGGCATCACCGACTCGATGGACATGAGTTTGAGTGAACTCCGGGAGTTGGTGATGGACAGGGAGGCCTGGCGTGCTGCGATTCATGGGGTCGCATAGAGTTGGATATGACTGAGCAACTGGAATGAACTGAACTGACCTGAATCAATGGTAATCATTATTATTACTCTAATGTGTTATATTGTTAAAATATAGCAGTTAAGAACATTCTTTAGTTTTCTCACTATACCTAATGGTCAATTTTTCATCCTCCTCTCAGTTAATCTGTGAGCAGCATTTGTAAAATGGATCATTCCTTCTCCTTGGTCCATTTTCTTCACTTGGCTTTTAGAATCGTGTCATCTCTTGGTTTAACTTCTCTTTCACTCTTTGTTCCTTTTTAATCTCCTTTGCTGGTCTCTTCTCTCTTCTTCATGCTGGCATGTCCATTGGTTCAACTCTTGGTCATCTTCTCGGTCTACACTCACCCCTTAGTGATTCCATCCCCTTGCATGGCTATAGATATCATTTCTGTCACCTGCTCCTAAATTTATTTCCCCTTCTTGGTCTCTTTCTGAAACTCCAAACACATATGTCCAGTTGGACCTTTGTCACTTACCTTGTCTAAAAATAATTTCTCTTTTCCCATCCAAATATCCTCTACTCATTTTTCCCATCTCAGTGGAGGTTGGTTTCATCCCTCCATTTGTTCAGTCCAAAAATCTTAGAGTCATCCATCATTCCTCTCATCAAGCCCTGTTGGTTCTATCTTGACATGTATCCAGCATTTAACCACTGCTCACCACTTCTACTACTATGGTCTTTGCTGGAGCCTCCTTCATCCCTTTCCTCCTAACTGCCTTGCCACTGCGTTGCTGTCTACAGCCTGCTCTCCATATAAGTGGCTATAGTGGTCTTTTGATGCTGGACATCATGTCATATCACTCTGTTGCTCAAAGCCCTGATTACTGGTTTTATGCAGAGTAAAAGCAAAATAGTTGCAGTGGCCTAGAGATATTGTCCTAAATTGCTTCTTTGACTTCACTTTCCCGACTTATCTTTTTAATTTCTTATTTCTCTCCACCTGCAACTTGCTAGTCTTTGAACACAATAAGTAAATTCTTCCCTTAGGACTTTTGCACTGGCTCTTCTCTTGATCTGGAATATCATTTCCCAGAAGGCTCAAGGCTGACTTTCTCACCTCTATCATTTTTGGCTTTTGTGTGTCATTTTAGCATTTATGTGTCATCTTCTCCATGAGACCTACTCAGACCACACCCTCTAAAATTGCAGCACACCATCTCCACACTCTTGATCTCCTTGTTCAGGTTCACTTTTTAATTTTTTTAGGTGCCTCCTGCCTTGCAACACTTTTCCTGGTGTTTGTTAGAATTCCAGAAGAGCAAGGATCTTTGTTTAGTTCACTGAGGCATCTCACACACCAAGAAAGGTGTAAACTTGGGGCTTCTGTGGTGGTTTAGTGGTGAAGAATCCACTTAACAATGTAGGAGACACAGGTTCAATCCCTGGTCAGGGAACTAAGATCCCACAATGCCGGGTGGCAACTTAGACTGTGTGCCACAACTATAGGTTCCATGTGCTGCAACTACAACTCATTGAAGCCAAATAAATAAATATGGAAATAATTTTTTTAAAAGAAAGGTGTAAATTTGGTGGAAAAATGTTAAATGAATAAATATGGTATAAAATAGAGATAATAATCATCCATATCTAAAGATACTGTTGTGAAGATTTAAATAAAATAGTGCAGTTAAAGTACTTTATCACAGAGTCTGACACATATTAGGGGTTCAATACATGATGGCTATTATTAACTGTCTCAGGGCATATAACTCACATGATGCATAACAGAAATCCAAAGTATTACAATACAAACACTTTCTTCCAAATTAAAGTTTGACTAGCATCATGGGAAGAGAATATCTGTTCTGCTGCTGCTAAGTCGCTTCAGTCGTGTCCGACTCTGTGCAATCCTATAGACGGCAGCCCACCAGGCTCCCCTTCCCTGGGATTCTCCAGACAAGAACACTGGAGTGGGTTGCCATTTCCTTCTCCAATGCATGAAAGTGAAAAGTGAAAGTGAAGTCCCTCAGTCATGTCCGACCCTCAGCAACCCCATGGACTGCAGCCTACCAGGCTCCTCCGTCCATAGGATTTTCCAGGCAAGAGTACTGGAGTGGGGTGCCATTGCCTTCTCCGATAGACAAACATACACTGTTTTATTAGGTTCATCTAGTAAAGGACAAAGATAGACAAATATTCAGCAATAGTTGATGCCTGATGTGTCAGTAAAATCAATTGACACTGTTTTTACTTTATACCAATTAAATTTCACATGATTTTAAAGTCACTGGCAATTAAATATTCTCTATCATGGGAAGTTTTTAAAATATCACGATAAGATGATTTCCAAGATTATTGAGATCTCCTCAAGAGTTAAAGAACTAAAAAAAAAAAAAGTTAAAGAACTGACAAACATGATATTCCCATCCTGCATTTTAATGAATAACCAGTTTTCTTTTTCTTTTTTGTAGTTCCAGTGAAAGATTGGATTATTCAACATATTTTAAATTTTTTGATTCTTTTCCACATTTAATAGAAAGAAATTATAATAGTGAGGTATTCTTATGTATATTGCAAATGTACATTTTAGTGAGGGGGATTCAATAGAAAATAGACACTATTTTTCTATCTTTATTTGTGAAAACACTGAAAAATAGTTATAACTGGAAGCCTTTTGTAAGTCAAAAGAAAAAGTATTATTTCTGACTATTGAGTGGATGTTCTCATTTTGTCTCTTTCCCAATCATCAGTTGCTTATTCTAATAAAATACTTTCATTCTTCTATATTTCATTCATATATTAATAGCTTTGTCTTTTCCAGAGAATTTACAAATGTTTTACTGCCTGCCAAGCCTGGTGTAATTAAACTGAATGACAGAATGTCCCCATAGTTTATTCTGTAAGTCTCTGGCTATAGATGCAGAGGTTTACATTAAATTGGGGGTGAATGGTACACATGTATTTTTCTTCTTCCACTAAACATGTTTTAAAGACGTTGACTTTGGAATTCACTAAACAGGCAATTTGTGAAGAATTCTCTTGGCATGTTTTCTCATTCTTTCATTCTCTTGGGTGTTTTCATAAAACATCATTTCCTTTCTCCAAGCTTGATATGTTTAGCTACTCACCTCTTTCTTCTAAAGTTTTAGTTTTCTTACACACTGCTACATTTAAAATGGATAACCAACAAGGACCTACTGTACAGTGTATGGAACTCTGCTCAATGTTATGTGGCAGCCTGCATGGGAGGGGTGTTTGAGAAAGAATGCTGCTAAGGCGCTTCGCTTGTGTCCGACTCTGTACGATCCCAGAGACGGCAGCCCACCAGGCTCCCCCATCCCTGGGATTCTCCAGGCAAGAACACTGGAGTGGGTTGCCATTTCCTTCTCCAATGCATGAAAGTGAAAAGTGAAAGTGAAGTCGCTCAGTCGTGTCCAACCCTCAGTGACGCCATGGACTGCAGCCGTCCAGGCTCCTCCATCCATGGGATTCTCCAGGCAAGAACACTGGAGTGGGTTGCCATTGCCTTCGAGAGAGAATGGATACATGTATATGTATGGCTAAGTACCTTTGCTGTTCACCTGAAACTCTCACAACATTGTTAATTGGCTAGACTCCAACACAAACTAAAACGTTTTTTTAAAAAGTTAAAAAAAATAAAGTTCATTAATTTTCTCACCACCAGAAAAAGTGTGAGACATGTTACATTAATTATCTGGATTTCTTAGTTGAGGATGAAAATTTTAAAAGTTTTCCCATAATATGATATAATATGATAGAACTCTCTGAATCCTCAATGAATATATTTGTGTTCAGTCATTTAGTTGTGTCCTACTCTTTGGGAATCCATGGTCTGTAGACCAACAGGCTCCTCTGTCCATGGGGTTTTCCAGGCAAGCATACTGGATTGGGTTGCCATTTCCTCCTCCAGGGGATCTTCTCAATGCAGGGATCAAATTCGCATCTTCTGTGTCTCCTGCATTGGCAGGTGAATTCTTTACCACTGAGCCACCTGGGAAACACTGCCCCCCTCCCCAATGAATATATATGCAGGCCTAAATAATATGTCCTTTAAATCTGATATATTTGATAAACAAAGTACTATTCATCTTTATTTTACTGTTTCATTGAAATTCAGAACATCTGTTCTTTCCTTTTGGTGAAGAATCCTATATATGCTAAATATGGTTCAGAAGATATGTATTGATATATAGACAGATTAGGTAGGTAGGTAACTAAGTAGATATTATAAGCACATTTTGCTGTGTGAATAGTATATGGTACATTTGGGGCAGTCTAGATGAAAAGTTTACTTCTATTTTTCTTTAAATAATTTAGACTTTTAGGTAATAACTAACTTGGCTTCCCTGGTGGCTCAGACAGTAAAGAATCTTCCTGCAATGCAGGAGACACGGGTTTGATCCCTGGGTTGGGAAGGTCCCCAAGAGAAGGGAACAGCTGCCCACTCCAATATTCTTGCCTGGAGAATTCCGCAACAAAGGAATTCTCTCTGTAGGTGGGCTACAGTCCATGGGGTCCCAAAGAGTCGGACACCACCGACTGACTAACAAATAATTAATTTTAGTTAATAACTTTTATTTTCCACCATTGTATTTTGCAACTTAGAAGATTACAAAATCAGACCTGTTTTGGCTGGTTGCTTTTGCATGTGATTTGTTATGAAAGTTTTTTAGTTAAAGTTTTGATAAGAAAAAAAGAGGGGGTGAGAAATGAAAGAGGGAGGGGAAAAATGGTAAACTTCCTATTGTTGTCTGGGTACTCCCTTAGATCGAAACATTGTAAGTTTTCTTCTAACTATTTTGGAAAGAACTACTTTTTCTAACGTTTTTATTGCCACTCGTGCCTACTTCACTTTGTTACTCCTCTGCTGATTGTGGGTGGATGGAGTTTGACTATTTCAGAATAGTTACTGGTGGGTGGGTTCAAGAATCTCTAGTGGGTTGAGAAAAAAGCCATGTTTATATAGATAGTGATCCTTCTATTAAAATCCTGAGAGTGAGTAATAGTTAATGGCTATATTCACCACGCACATAGCAGAGTCCATCTGTACAGGAACTGACAGTATCTGAAGAGAGTTCCATGCAGGCTTCGGATTCCTGTGAAGAGTTTTCACCTTAATCTTCAGAGAGTGAGTAATCATTGCTATTCACGACCAACTGTATTAAAAGAATACTACTATTAAGAAGGGATTTCTCACTTTCAAAATCTGATTTTGTTACTTGGCAGACAAAGGCTCTCTCTTGAGGGCATGGCCTGGGCATGGACGTCTACTGGTCTATATATGTATAATGTGCTATTAATCTTAAGACTTAGCTTTCCTACACAGCACCTTAAAGCATATAGCTTTAGGGGCTTGGGTATATCGATCTGACTATAGATGTATTACATTTATGTTGATTGGCTCTATATTGAGAGTAGATGTGGTAGTCACATGATCTTAGATGCCAAGTGAGTGCATTCTCTTCTTTGAAGTCCAATACTTTTCTTTTTTGAAATATGGAACTGGTAGAGACCAGTGATGCTGTGTACACATTGAAAGCACCATTCAATTTAGATAATGTTTCCTAGGTGGCCAGGCCATCAGAAATAACAACCCTTCAAAATAAGATTTTGGCTGTTTGTTCTTGAAAGACCACTTCACTTAAAGTGATATTTAGACTATAATAAATTCTAAAGAGATGTCATTATACTCTCTTTTTTTTTTCTGTACTCAAGAAAGTGTCCTACCTTAATCTTTACCATTTACCTTAATCTTCAGAGAGTGAGTAATATTGCTATTCATGACTCACTGTATTAAAACAATGCCACTATCAGCATGAGATTTGGGTAACTAAAAAATGTAGACATCTGAATCATAACTTTCATTAGGAAAGAGCCTGGTAGTCAACTCACATATGCTGTTTTGGTATTATCGTTCAAAAACTCAACATATGACAACAATTAAAAGTCCAAATGATTTCAGATAGAGAGCCTATTTAAAAGAACATTTACTTTCATTTTATTAGCAGGTTTTAAGACCAACATTTAAAAGCCCCAAAATGGACACAATTTAGGATGTGCATTTTAATGAAGAAAGTAGAGAAAATGCTAAATGATTTGAAGGAAAAAAATATATATATCTTCTATAACTTCTATAAGTGAGGGAACTTCTATAAGTGCTGTTTTTTCCCCTGTTCTTTAAAGAATGAAATAAAGTTATATGTAATGGACAGTACCAAATTCACACTGGCATTAAGATGTAAATGTTTTAAATAAGTGACATATTTTAATTTGAAATTTTGAGTCTAATATAAAATGCAAATTGCAATAGTCCTTAATGTAGGAAAGGGGAAAAATGTAGTGATTGAGTTTGGGGAAATTGTAAATTGGGCAGATCTAGCCAGCTGCAGTGATGAACAAGGCTTCCTTTATTATTGCTTCAAGAAAAGCTATTGAGTGACTAGCACAAAGTAGCTGCTTGAATGCAGGAATATCCAATATCCCTTTGAGAGGCGTATTTGATTATACATTTTCCCTTTACCCTCTTGTTTATAACTATCCAAGTACCACAAAATGTCCCCATGATCACTGTTGTTGTTATCCTTGGTGGTTTTTTTGTTTTGTTTTGTTTTGTTTTTTATCCTTAGGTGATGCTACTGACAACTACTGTTATCTATGTAAAATTATCTTTAGCAATGTTTTACTTTATACCTGATCCTGTTGTTCCTTTGTTAAAATCCTCCTGTAAGTCCTATGTGCTTTACAGGATTAACTGTGAAAGGGCTAGCCTGACAGGCATTTTTTTTTTTTTTTTTTAACATTCTGACTCAAGAATTCTTTTTTAGCTTCATTTCACACTCTGGTCGAAATGACTTCTCAGCATGCATATTCTTTCACAGTGCTGAATACACACACACACACACACACACACACACACACAGGGACTTCTTGACAATAGCCTTCCCACTAGTTTCTGCCTGGAAAACTCTTACTCATCCTTCAATACCCATCTCAGTTGTTTCCTTTGTTAAGCCTTCCTCCACTTCTCCTACATATCTCCTCACCACCCAATGATCAGAATACAGATTCCTGCTAAAGCACTTATTTTACTCTAACTAGTTTATCTGTCTCTCTCTCCTATTCGAATGAAAGCTCCGGAAAGGCCTGAGACATCTCTGAAAAGCCTAGCCCAGAATACAGCACTCTGCATGATGGATGCCAGTGAATAGTTGGTTGATTGAATGAATGGATCTTCACTTGTGGATTTTGCACCACCGACAGTTGTGGGTGCCAATTCCATGTGCAGAGTTGGAAGCTGTTTGCAGCTCTTCCAGTTAGTTTTTTTGGTCTGCTAACACATTCTTGGTTGTGCACTCCTCACTGATAGGATTTTTCCCAACAGTACTTGGCTTGATTACAGTGTTCAAAATTGTTTTTCACCATGTCTGGATTTTTTTTTTCTTTTTACCCTCTGCTCAACTTCATTCTCTCAGTTTCTGTACAGCTGACTGCTAGGACATCCTGTTGTCGCCCATACCCCTCCTTTGCCTTGCCCATCCAAGTAACTTTGTGACAAGAAAGGCTAGGAGACTGGCCAGTTTCCAGCATCTTGTTGCTGGTGATCCTGTATTACAGTAGGCATTTGAGTGGCGAACCTGGGCATGTTGCCACAGCCAGTAGTCAAGGTGAATGCATTCCAGTGCCAATAAGGACGAAGGCATGGAAGTAAATCTGTGCAGAATTGACTTTGTCAGTGCTTTCTAGTAAAAGAGGAGATTATACATGCAAAGTGCACTGGTAGCAGTGGGCATTACTTTGTTACTTGTAGTTCTAGATGAAAGAACACCAACATTCTTCACCTTAATTGCTCTTTTAGCGAGATGCTGATGTTAATGGAAACAACTACCCTGGTTGCCTGTGTAGTCTCACTCTGCTCAGGGACAGAGCGCTGAATGGTATATGGCCCTATAGGGCAGTGCTTCTCCAAATGGAATTGCATCAGGATCATCCAGGGGATTTTGAGTCCACAGATCTGGATAGAGTCAAGATTCTGAATTTCCGACAAACTCCTGGGTAATACCTTGATGCCGATCTCATTGGTCTGAGGACCTCATCTTGAGCCTCGAAGATGTAGGGGGGAAAATGTGCTCTTCTAAAAGCAGTGCAGGCTACTGGGTGTGCCCCATAAATGCTGGGTGGCTCAATGGTCCCACAGGATGACAAGCTCATGTGCTAACAAAAAATAAACGAGTTCCCCATCACCATGACGTGTTAGTGCCGATTGTTACTGGTGGTGGAAATGTCCCTGGGTTAGGATTCTCCCTCACACAGTGCTCTTTAAGTTCTTTGTGGAGAAGAGAAGAGGTTGACTACACCACTGCATCTTTGTTCAAAGTGATTTAGTGCATGAAAAGGACAACTCGCCCGTGGTTTGAATGTCTTTGTTGCAGAAGTGAACATCACTGGCCAAGAGCTTAGGGGGACTGGTAAATTTCCACAAGGTCACCTTTTTGTGCCTAACTCTGTGAGCTCCTGCTGTATGGGGTTGCTGTTTCTCAGGTGCTGGAGGTATGAAGAGGCCTCACACATAATGTCTTCCTTGAGGGAGTTTACAAATTATTCCATGAAAGGGACAGCTTTTTGAGGGTAGGGTTGTGCCTTATTTCTTTTTATATTTCCAAAAGTACATGCTTAGTAACTGCTTATTAACCAAAGTGTTGCTAGGACACTAACATAAGGAGAGGATATTTTTAAAGGTAAATCAGGACACCAATTTGCCACACGGTTAGCAGAGTTACAAAATGACATTTACATGCCACATCCAGTCTATAAAACAATTTCCTAGTATTGTTTCAAAAACAAAATGTGACCTCGGGTTAAATGTTGTATTAGTACCGGTAGTATTCTGCTTGTCAGACCACAAAGACATCCTGGAATTTTAATTCTGTTTCTATGTGTAATATGATATACTCTTTGGATAGCCACAAAATTGGCCATGCAGCCAAACTTCTCATAATAGAAATGAGGGAAGCAGATCACTGTAGAACATGAGATAAAATGCTGTAAGGGCTAGAAAAATAAAGCAGAGATAATATAGTGGTCAGCAAATAGCTCATGGCCCAAATCCAACTCACCACCTGTTTTTGTAAATAAAGTTTTATTGGAACGCAGCCAGCCCCATTCATGTTACCTGTGGGTGCTTTCATGCTACAGCTACAGAGTTGAGTAGTTGTATGACTCACAGAACCTGAAATCTATCTCTATAAGAAGGTTGCTCTCACATCTGGATGTGAGAATTGGGCATATCTGTGATGTGAGGTTGCTGTCACATCACGGACGTGACAGTTGGACTATAAAGAAAGCTGAGCGCCAAAGAATTGATGCTTTTGAACTGTGGTGTTAGAGAAGAATCTTGAGAGTCCCTTGGACAGCAAGGAGATCCAACCAGTCCATCCTAAAGGAAATCAGTCTCAAATATTCATTGGAGGAACTGATGCTGAAGCTGAAACTCCAATACTTTGGCCACCTGATGTGAAGAACTGACTCATTGGAAAAGACCCTGATACTGGAAAAGATTGAAGGCAGGGGGAGAAGGGGATGACAGAGGATGAGATGGTTGGTATGACATCACTGACTCGATGGACATGAGTTTGAGTAAGCTGTGGGAATTGGTGATGGACAGGGAAGCCTGGAATGCTGCAGTCCATGAGGTCGCAAAGAGTCGGACATGACTGAGTGACTAAACTGAACTGAAGAAGGTTGCTGACCCCCTTAGAATCTAAGAAGTAGGTTCATATCTTTCTGTTTATTTTTTTTTCCTTAAGCTTTACTGGATTCAGTTGACATACACATTTTGTAAGTTTAAGGTGTACTAATATTTGTGGAGTTAAGATCACAGTTCAGACCAAAAAGAAGCCTTTGGGTTGTGCTTTTCCACTCTTAGTTCACTGTGATGTTGTGACTTATAATAAGAAATATAAAAGTTCTATCCTTTTAGAATAAACCAGTGACCTGCTAAGTAAAATGTTTCTCGGAGTTTTGTGAGCCTCTGGAGCAAATTAAGTGAACCTAAGGCAGAGCCATTGGAACCTCTGATCTAGAGCCAGTCCCTTAGAAACACAACCGGGACTTGGTTATTGGTGTCAAAAGCGCCAAGAGTGGCAGTGTCTTGTAAGATTTAAGATGGCCCTTTCCCTGTGGAATCAGAAACTATCTCCAAGTAGATAGTGTCAAAATTAAGTTGAAATGTAGGACACCCAGCTGGTGTCCAAGAATTGCTTGGTAATGTGGGGGAAACCTGCCCTCCCCACACTGATTTTGGGTGTGCAGAACCCAAAGATTAGGCTGGCCTTGGGGATTGTGCGAATTTTGTTACGCATACATGACAGAGATGGTAAGGAACGAAAATTTTATAAGCAAAGTCATGAAGATGCACAAGCTTTAGGCACTAGTGGGAAATGGCTAGGAAAGATGAACACATTTTACCTATGAAAATACATATTATCTCATTTTGTCTTCACAGCTGTTTCTTATGGTCAGTATAGCATTGTTGTCCTTAGGGAGTGAGAAGTTGAATTATATATAAGTTAAAAAGTTGAACCTAAAAACTCGAATGCTTGTTTTAATGCCAATACTGTCAACTATACTCTGGGCAGATCTCAATATTTCTGCCTGTCAGCTTGGAAGATGAGGGGCCGTGCTAGTTTGTGCTCTGTTTAGTCGCTCAATCATGTCTGACATTTTGTAGCCCCATGGCCTGTAGCCCGCCATGCTCCTCTGTCCATGAGATTTTTCCGGCAAGAATACTGGAGTGGGCTGCCATTTCTTTCTCTAAGGGATCTTCCAGACCCAGGGATGGAGCCTGAGTCTCCACCAGCATCTCTCGCATTGGCAGGCAGATTCCTTACTACTGAGCCACCTGGAAAGCCCGTTCTAATCTTGATCTGTGATTCTTAAATGTGTGGAGGGTATCACTGTTTTTATTTTATTTGGCTGCACTGGGTCTTAGTTGCAACACTCAGTATCTTTAGTTGCTATATGCAAATTCTTAGTTGCAGCCTATCTAGTTCCCTGACCAGGGATCGAACCTGGGCCCTCTGCATTGGGAGTGTGGAGTCTTAGCCACTGGACCTCAAGGGAAGTCCTAGTATCATTGTTAATAATAGGAACTTATATGCTTTAGAGATCTTGGAGTGGGATTTGAGAGTGAAAGGAAAGGGGAACCCAGCTTAAGTGGAGAACCAGTGCTCCGTCTAGAAAATGGCTCAAGTTACTTTTATTTTAAGGTTAGACTTAAATAAAATGACATACTTAATTAGTGTCTGAGCTGGAATTAGAAAATGATCCTCATGACTTTGGGGCCTGTGTTACTTGTTCTCCATACTAGATTCGATAATCAGCGATGTGGCACTAGTTGCACTCTGAAAACGGATTTTACCAGCGGGAAATGAGGAATGTGGTAGACCAGTGGTTTTTCAAATCTTGGTGAAAATGATAATCCCCTGGTCAGCTTTACTAAAATGCTGATTCCTTGACCAAATGTGAAAGATGGTGATTCAGACGCTCTTCTTAGAGCCAGGGAACCTGCATTTAAAAAGTCTGAGTGGAAACATGATGAAGGTGGTCCTTAGGATTCATTTAGAAGAGTAGTGGCTTTGCTGTGTTTTCTTTCCTTTTGGACAGTAGCTCTCCACTGAAATTCCTGTAGTACGTTGGTTGAAGACCTCACCTATTTCTAGCCATTTCTCCAGAGATGACTGACTGGTGCTGACCCATTCACATTACTTTGCCCAGTTCCACAGAGGTCTGTGGAGTGTTCATAAATGAGATGAGAGTTGAGGAGTCAACTGTGGCCAAGGGACAAAAGGTAGTTCTCTGACCTTCTCTGATTTTCTCATTGCCGTAGTCTTAACTCGCTGAGCTAACCAGCCACAGTTCTATTGGAACTCACCATGGAGACAGATTAATTTTAACTCTGAGAGAACATGGGCTTTTTAACACAAGTTAAATTTAGGCTGGCACAGAACATTACAGAAGCGTTAGGTCCTCAGAAATTTATTTTAGCAGCTCCCAAACTTTGAGCTGCTACTAATGTATGCTCCTCAGACTTTCTCCTGGTCACTCTCACCTTTTCTTCTTCCTCTGATCACTGAAATAGAGAAGGTAGGACTTCACCAGCGGGAAACAGGTCATCTGTGACCAGGTTTCTCCTAAAAGATCACATTGAAAGTTAATGGAAAAATTAGGCCATATGTCTTGGGCTCTTATGTAGACCCTAAGTTTTTGTGCTTGTTGGTGTTTTTTTTTGGATGAAGATTTTTACCTTAAAGGAATATCAGATATATTCTGAAATAAATTTGCGCAAAACAAATGCTCTGAAAGTTGACCACATGGAAAAATTTGGAGGTGAAAATACTGCATGGTTCCATCTGTAATAGTTTTTATTTTTCCTGGAACCAAAGAGAGTACACACACATACACACAACTCCTACCTTTAGCAGATATTTCATTAAAATCCTACACAATTTAAATGTTATGGGACTTTCTCAAACAGAGAAATTAAAACGATACCTTATTATCTTTCACTGAAAGACTGCTAGTTGGCGTTGATAATTTTTCATAGTTATGATTAGAATATGGATTTTTAAAATAAATTTAATGTTTTTCAGTGATGGAATCATGTCTAGCATAAGTGGGTTTGTATATTGTAGGCTTGGTTGTTTGGATGACCAAAATTTATTTCTCATATAGATTTGGTTTTCTTCCACAGTTCTGGCTCTTAGGTTCTAAAACCCTTGGCATTTCCTAGTGATAGGGGTGATAAAGGTCTTTTTTATGTTAATGAAGTGACTTTAGGAAAGTGCCTTAGGAAGGGGGCTGGTTGCCAGGGGAACCACCCAGGTGGTTGTTGAGTTGTAAGGAAGCCTCCTTAAAGACCCAGAAGGGTGGGAATTTGGAGAGCTTGAAAGTAGGGGCGTGGGTTCAGAGAGCTTCTGGGTTGGTGCATGCAGGGAAACTGTACTCTTTCCCCATGCCTTGCCCTTTGCATTCCAACCATCTGGCTGTTCTTAAATATTTGGGGTGGGGGGTGTTTCTGATTTTTTAAAATATTTATTTTTGTTTATTTATTTGACTGCACTGGGTCTTAGTTGAGGCAGACAAGGTCTAGCTCCCCAACCAAGGATCGAACCTAGGTCCCCTGCGTTAGGATCACAGTCTTAGCCACTGGACCACCAGGCTGTTGTCACCTGGCTGTTCTGAATTGTATCCTTTTATAATAAACTGCTGATCTGTGAGTAAAGGGATTTCCTGAGTTCTGCAAGCTGCTCTAGCAAATTAATCCAACCAAGGAGGGGAGTCATGGAAACCTATTTATAGCCAGTTGGTCAGAAGTACAGGTATCAATTATAATTGGCATTTGAGGTATGGGGGTCCAGGGTGGTCGTGTGGAGTGAACCCTTAACCTGTGGAATCTAAAGCAGTCTCCGGTAGATAGTGTCAGAGTTGAGTTGAATTTTAGGACATCCAGTTAGCATCTGGAGAATTTCTTGGTGATAGGAAGAAACATAGCTCCACACCTTAAAATTAGTACCAGAATTCCTTTTTAGCGTTCTACAGTAGTATTGGGAACCAGAAGGTGAAATGTAAAAGGCTGGTGATAATGGGCCAAGTATGATCCATATGGCAGTATGCATTAATGTTTCAAAAATACTTATACATTAATTAGTAGTAAATTGCAAATACTAAATAAATTACAAATATTGATAAATCTGAAGTAAGAGAAATTTTGAATGTTTGAAAGATTGACCTCTTTAAGCTACATTACAATACTAATTGTAGTTTGTTAAGGTTGACGGCATGAGAAGCCATTGCTTGAGATCCCAGCTCTGTGACCTTGAGCACCTTATATAAACTCTGCTGTCTGTCTCCTCTTCTAAAAAATGAATGAAACTACTCATAGGGTTGATATGAGGATTAAATCAGAGCATATATGTAAAAGGGTTAGTGCAGTGTAGTATACAGCAAGTGATTACTAAATGTTAGAAATGAGCAATATTTTAACCATGTTTTCATAATTTTCTTTCTAAAAAGCAGTTGTCAAGGATTATATTGCTTTCATTGAAATACTTTATTTCTATTGTGCATATAAACATATGCATTCATTTGTTAAAGTCAATTAATAAAAAATATGTGTAACCACATTTTCGAAACAGCCCTATAAATAATAAACAGACTTCTAAGTTCTCAACAGAATGATAAAAGCTATCTACAGGCCCTTGGCCTGCTGAGTTTCCCTATGAAGCCAATAGCTCAGCCAACCTCTCAAAGGCCACAGAAGCTTGAAAGTCAGACACTGTATGTGTAGGGCTCACCTCCAGATTTAACTTGTAAATGCAAGCCACTTAGATCTGTAGCTATCTCCATTGCTGTGAGATATGACACATCTACATTTGACACATTGACAATATGGGAAAGTTAGTGATCATACCCAGATCTACCAAATTAAAGGCAGAAATGAAGGTGAAACAAATATCAACTCTTAGTGATAGAAATTGATTGTGATGCCCTAGCCAGGTCTTTTCCACTGGTCTTCAAGCTGAATTATACTTAAAATATCTAAAACACTTAAAATAATAATCATAGCAATGGTAATAATAATTCTGTTTTAAGGTCATATTTATCAGTGGTTCTTTATTGACATAAATCTTTATGAAAGTAAAGGTCCCAAGTGGCGTTTCTTTCTTCCATTTCCTTGATTTTACTATTTGAGAAAGGAGTACCCCCAGGAGATCTGACAGATTCACATAATGGAGGTTCAGATGGTTGATTCCCATGTCAGGTGGAAATATATTAGAAGCACTATGAACTCTCAGACAGATTGTGCTTGTGGTTTTCCCAATGTCTGTTGGGTTTATCATTTTGTCATAAAATTAAATTAGAAGGTTCTGGTAAAGTAGATCTCTCACAAACCCTGTTGGTTACCACTTCCATATTTTGGTGGGTGTTTGCTTACAAATTGATTTATATTAATACCTAGATCTTTGTACAGATCGTAGGAGCTTGACAGTTATTTTCTAGAATTTACATTAAAAAGCCTCATGGTTTTCTATTTGTAGTAAAGGCATTTTTCTCTTCATAAGTAAGCATTTTTCATAAGTCTTTACTCCTTTGTCCCTGTAGAAAAATATTTAACTTCAGTTGGAATGGATTTCAATGTAAGGTAAACAATTACTGTATAAAAAAGAGATATCTGTAGCTAAATCCACAATGGAAGGAAATTGATGAGAATGCACAGAGAGCTGAAAAATATAGAACTGCATTGATCATAGGGAAGTGCTCATAAATTGTGAAACTTTACAATTTTCTCTCTTTTCTTCCCTTGAAATTTGCATTGCTTTTGTCCTGGGGGATTCAAGACGTGCCACAGAAAAGTTAAAAACTTTAAGTAGTGTTTTAACTATCTGGAGAATAAAACACAAAAACTAAGAGTAATAATGTTAGAGGAGGAGGCAGCAGAAAGGAACAGAGAATAGGAGCAAAAGGCAAAGCAAAGACGACTGGATGGAAAAAGGTTACATCTTCAGTTGCTACAGCAACTGAGTCATCTTAGTCTGCTTTTATAAAATCTTATTTGAATTTGGCAGTGGTGGCCCATCCTACCACTTGCCACCTCTAACACTAGTTATAAACTCATTTTGGACAGGGGACTATCAGACAAATCCCTACTGCTTACCACATTGTTGTTATCTATGGTTGGGCTTCCCTGGTAGCTGAGATTGTAAAGAATCTGCCTGCAGTGCAGGAGACCTGAGTTCAATCCCTCGGCTGGGATGATTCCCAGGGGAAGGAAATGGCTACCCACTCCACTATTCTTGCCTGGAGAACTCCATGGACAGAGGAGCCTGGTGGGCTACAGCTCATGGGTCACAAAGAATCGGATATGAATGAGTAACTAAGCTTGCATATTCTATCTGTGGTTACTTTCCAAATTCTATTGGATAAATGAATATATGATAATCCTGTTAATATTTTTTATTCTTGAAATGTTTCATCTCTCCCACAGATTATCAATGTGTCTTTTTCTTTGCAATAAGGATAATAAGAGTACTGACATCAAAGATTTGCCTTAAGAATTAAGAGTTGGCTTCGATAGAGGACCTGCTGCACAAGTTAGCTCGTAGAAGGACGTGCAGGCGTTTTCAGTCGTGTTTGACTCTTTGCGACGTCATGAGCTGTATTTTGCAAGACTCCTCTATCCATGGAATTTTCTAGGCAAGAATACTAGAGTGGGTTGCCACTTTCTACTCCAGGGGGTCTTCCCAAGCCGGGGATCCAACCCTAGTCTTCTGCGTCTCCTGCATTGGCAGGTGGATTCTTTGCCACTGCGCCACCTGTTGCTTGGTAGGTGGAAGTTGCTGCTTAGAAAGCATTTTCAAAGACATCACTTCTTTGTAAACCATAGTTTTAAGGAGATAAGGACTTTGACTATCCAATTGAACTTGAGAAATACAAATGACTATAAGCAGGGCCTTTCCTCTGCTTTGTCTGGAGTAGTTATAGAAATGAACTAATATTTTGAAATTTCGTATGTTAATAGATTCAAGTAATTTGCCAGGGAAGGAGACAGTGGATAAATCATCTTTCTGTTCAACTCTCGAAATTTTGCAAAGCATTTTAATAGAATTCTCAAAATGAGGAGGCAAGTTCGTCTCATGTTTATTAATTCTGTCTATATATCACTAGCAGTCTCTATGCCATTCAACTATCCAGTGCACTTGGGAGGCTACTTAAAAAAATGTTAGATTACAAAGTGGTTTAGGTCACCCTCCCATGTTTTTGACATCTTCATTTTTCTGGAATCTGCAGGCCAACACTCCAAGAACAGTTATCTTTTTTTTCCCCCACATATGTCTCTTCTGGGGTATGATTCTACTTATCTCTGAGATATTTCAGTGGTATAGTTTTTACAAACAGGATTTTGTCATGATTTTCTTTTATGCTTTAGACTTGAAAGTGAATTTCTTCAGGGATAGTTATGTCTTACTTGTTCAAGATAGGAAACATATAACTATTTGAGTTTTCTATGCTATGTCGATACACAATGGTTCTAAACAGAAGTATTAATATTAGGTTGGTGCAAATATAATTACGGTTTTGGACCGTGGATTTTAAATCATTATAACCAGGGTCAAACACATCTTTATTCATCAAAATAGGAACCATTACAATCGAAACTTTTTGTCAACGAGAAATAAGTTGGTTTATTCCTATAGCATAAAAATCCATGCTTCAGGATTGGATGAACTCTTGGAAAGCATTTTCTGCTTCCTGCTGGTTGTGAAAATACCACTTGCATTTTCCCTGCAAAAAGTTGAGACGCTTGAAAAAGTGGTAGTCGGTTAGTTGGTGAGAGGTCAGGTGAATATAGCAGATGAAGCAAAACTTCATAGCCCAATTTGCTCAACTTTTGAAGCATTCATTATGTGACATGTGGTGGGGCGTTTTTGTGGAGAAGAACTGGGCCCTGTCTGTTGACCAATACTGGCTGAAGGTGTTGCAGTTTTCGGTGCATCTCATTGATTTGCTGAACATACTTCTCAGAGGTAATGGTTTCTCCTGGATTCAGAAAGCTGTAGTGGATCAGACAGGCAGCAGACCACCAAACAGTGACCTTGACATTTTTAGTGCAAGTTTGGCTTTGGGAAGTGCCCTGGAGCTTTTTCTCGGTCCAACCACTGAGCTGGTTATTACTGGTTGTCATAGAAAATCCACTTTTCATCACAGGTCACAATCCGACTGAGAAATTGTTCGTCGTTGTCTCATAGAAAAAAAGAAAATGACACTTCAAAATGACGATATTTTTGATTTGTAGTGTCTGCTCATGAGGCACCCATTTATCGAGCTTTTTTACTTTTCCAATTTGCTTCAAATGCCGAACAACCCTAGAATGGTTGACATTGAGTTCTTGGGCAACTTCTCATGTAGTTTTGAGAAGATCAGCTTTGATGATCCTCTCAATTGGTTATTGTGCTTCTCATCTTCTAGGCTTTTACTCCTTTGCAAAACTTCTTGAACCACTGCGCTGTATGTTCGTTGGCAGTTCCTAGGCCAAATGTGTTGTTGGTATTGCCAGTTGTCTCCACTGCTTTATGACCTATTTTGAACTCAAGAAGATTGCTCTAATTTGCTTTTTGTCTAACATTATTTCCATCAGTTCAGTTCAGTTGCTCAGTCATGTCCGACTCTTTGCAACCCCATGAATCGCAGCACGCCAGGCCTCCCTGTCCATCAGGAACTCCCAGAGTTCTCCCAAACTCATGTCCATCGAGTCAGTGATGCCATCCAGCCATCTCATCCTCTGTCGTCCCCTTCTCCTCCTGCCCCCAATCCCTCCCAGCATCAAGAGTCCTTTCCAATGAGTCAACTCTTCGCATGAGGTGGCCAAAGTACTGGAGTTTCAGCTTTAGCATCATTCCTTCCAAAGAAATCCCAGGGCTGATCTCCTTCAGAATGGACTGGTTGGATCTCCTTGCAGTCCAAGGGACTCTCAAGAGTCTTCTCCAACACCACAGTTCAAAAGCATCAATTCTTTGGCGCTCAGCCTTCTTCACAGTCCAAGTCTCACATCCATACATGACCACTGGAAAAACCATAGCCTTAACTAGATGGACCTTTGTTGGCAAAGTAATGTATCTGCTTTTTAATATGCTATCTAGGTTGGTCGTAACTTTCTTTCCAAGGAGTAAGCGTCTTTTAATTTCATGGCTGCAGTCACCATCTGCAGTGATTTTGGAGCCCCCCAAACAAAATAAAGTCTGACACTGTTTCCACTGTTTCCCCATCTATTTCCCATGAAGTGATGGGACCAGATGCCTTCGTTTTCTGAATGTTGAGCTTTAAGCCAACTTTTTCACTCTCCTCTTTCACTTTCATCAAGAGGCTCTTTAGTTCTTCACTTTCTGCCATACGAGTGGTGTCATCTGCATATCTGAGGTTATTGATATTTCTCCCGGCAATCTTGATTCCAGCTTGTGCTTCTTCCAGCCCAGCGTCTAAAGTAAATATAAAATAAACAGCAAGTAATGTCATTAGCAGCAAAAAAAAAACAACAAAAAAACAAAAAAAAAAAAAACAGTGAGAAATGTACATTGAGATGATATACAACATAACTACATTTATTTTGAATGTATCGCAGTATCAAACAACAAATTTCAACAATGCAAGAACCACACTTTTGTACCAGCATAATAACAGTATCGTGCCCTCCAGTCTTGATCTTAAATAGTGAAAGAATGAAGATTGAGTATTTGCAGTAGGTTAACATATACAATATGTGCATTACTAAAAATACTATATTTTCAATGTATTATAATATGATTAGATATTTGAACAAAAAAATCTCTTAGGAGACTCATGGTGCAGGGAAGTTATCTTTACAACAGTGGTCATTATGTAGTACTCCACCATGACTTTGGTTTAATTGTACTTTCTGGTGATCTGAGTAACAAAAGTTGCTTTACTTGGATTGGACCAAATGAATATCTGAGCAAGAGCAAATTTCATTTTCAGCAAAATTACCAGGGGAACTTAACAGTAAAAATATTTTTATCAACTCTTTATTTCATATTCTAAGATAATCAATGTTATGTTTCAATTTCTTTTTAACAGAATTTGAAAGCCAGATTCTACATGAAGCCACTCAAAGGCTTTTTTGATTAGACTACAACAGGGAAGAAGGGACCCCATGTTTCTGAAAATAGTTTATATTCTATAATATAATAATAATTTAATAATAATATAATATATATTATATTATATAAAAATTATATATATTATTACATATAAATATATTATATATAAATTATATATATTATATATAATATATAAATTATATATATTATATATAAATATATAAATTATATATAATATATTTATATATAAATATATAAATTATATATAATATATTTATATATAAATATAATGATATAATAATATAATATATTATATAATATATGATATTATATTGTGGGTGGTGAAGGGGGGTGGGATATTTATAGAACATGGATCAGGGACTTAGCCAGAATATAATTCTGCTGGCTTCACCTTCTCCCTCTGCCCCCAGAATATCTCAGAAAAGCAAGAAGAGGTAAAGTGGCTGAGAAGGGCCAGTGTATATGTGACCCCTAAGATCTACTCAAAGAGGTTTGCAGGTCCATTTGTACATCTTGATGTACACATCAGAGACTCAGTAGATAATTTTACTCACTAAGATACAGGTTTTATTTATCTGATTTTAACAGATGCAATAAAAGTTATTTAAATTAATCTTTACCATATGGCTGTCTTATCCTTTATATTATTTTGTACATTTTCAGATCTATAAAAATGGTGGTGGTAAATAGAGAACATGATGTAAAATGTCAACCTTCTTCTCTTTTAAAGAGATTGGAATAGATGATGGCATTGTTTAATTGAGTTGTACCACATTAATACCAATAGCTAAGTGTGGCCTATAATATTTATGGAATAATTCTGATCGTATAACCTCTTCATATGATCGATGCATGGTTTACAAAAAGGATTATCCAATTGAGCTAAGTAAGGTTTAACATTCTTTTTCTATGGGTACCTGACTTACAAGTTAACTTGCATTGTTTTTATTAACTTGTCTGCGTTGTACACATTACACTTTTTTTTTTTGCTGATCCAGTCTAGTCCTGCAGTCACATATCAGTACATTTTCTTAGAAGATTAATTCTAGGAAATATTCTGAGGTAAAAAAAGGAAAAGCTTCTTTGATCAATTAACTTTGGAGAAAGCTGAATTCTGTCTCCTACTTGGATATTTGTAAGGGACAAAAGCATAACTAAAGGCTCTGAGAAATCCTGCACTTAAAAACAATACCACTGAAGCATTTTTAACCCAATGTTTCCTGGATGTGTTTGACTATGGTACATACTTTCTTTTTCCATAATGCCTTGTTACATCCTACTGAATTTTGGGAAATGCCAATTTAGACATTCAACATGATTATACAAACCTGATTTTACCTAGGTATTTTTACTGAAATAAATCTTATTACATAAAAGAAGGTTTGTAAGAAATATGTTGCATTTCAATGCTTTCTTAGATAGCTTTCATTCCATCTTACCATATCACTTGGAAGGACCTTGTTCATCTCAGTATAGTTACCAGTCTTCCTCTCTGCATTCCTGGCTTCTTTCCAAGGAATAGATCTACATTGTGGTTTTTCAGACTTTTTGCCTCACCTCAAGTCTATCACCTCAAGGTTCATCTCTTTTCCTCTGGGAAGAAGATGAGGAGCAGTCAGGAAGCGATGAGCTCTGTGTGGTCTCAAACCCATTGGAATTCTTGCTTTCTAAGCAGTTCTGCCCCTACCCTCAATCCTTCCTTCTATTTATTTTACAGTAGACTTTGATGGCTCATTTAACCCAAAGCTGAATTCATTCTCCTTTGTGTTCAGAGAGGGCTTAATCCTCCAAAGCTCCAAGCTGTTGAGAGAACAGATTTCCATTCCTTCTTTCCGATTTAGTACAGAGGAAAAGAAAACAACTTACATTTCCATATTAAAAGAGTCTGAACATATTTAGACCATTATATAAATGAAAAGGCATCACCTTCATTTATCTTTTGCTTTTACGTGACTTTGTCCTGGGCCGTCTCTAAAGTCACAGCACTCTCCCCCTTTCCTGCTAAACTCCAGCCAATCAGGTTTTCCCGTGTTTCACACTGACTGTTCCTAGAAATATAAGGTCTCAGGTTAAATATCAACTCCTTGGAGAAGTCTTCCCTAACTACCAGACCGAAGTGCTGTCTATACCTAGACCCTTACTACAATATCACCATATCTTAATTCTCTGCTTTGCACCTATTATTTTTTTCATATTTTATTATCTTTTTGTCTCTCTCCAGGGGGATCAAAGTTCCATGAGAGGTGCGACATTATATTGTTCTCCACTGCTTTCCCAGTGCCTAATACAGTGCCAGGAAATAATACAGATGCCACAGATAATTAATGAATGAATATTTGCTTTTGCATATCTATTATTTTCTTTTCTATTTCTTGGGCTTCTTTACTGGAAACTTCAGCCACTCATTGCACTCATACCCTGCATTGTTTCCACCTCCTTCATCCTCTCTGACTTCTCTCGCACCATTCCAGCCATTCCATGTAATAGTCCACCTTCCTTTCTTAGGTCTAATTCCATGGTTCCTCTGAGAGTCTGAGTTAATCTTCCATGTCATTTTATATTACACTGCCTTGGAAACTGCCTTCTTTCCTAGACTTAAAATTTACTTCTGTGGCAAAAACCTTTCTATATAATCTTCTTTGATACTGAAAGCTTACTCAGGTGGGATTCTAGCCTAGTTAAACTGAGATTGGGACTTGAATCCATGGGCTGGGACTTGAACCCATTGTCTTTTGATTAGAATTACTTACCTGGTGTCAGCACTTATTGAAACTCAGGTTTTTTTATGTCTTAGCACAGAAGGAATTCAGTAAGAGTCAACATGATAGGCAAGAAGTAGCTTTATTAATATAGATGCTTGTGAGGGATACAGGCAGGCAGGCAGGGGCACTCTGCCCCAAGAACTAAGTGCAAAAGCAGGTTTATTTAGAGCGATACATTTTCCATAGACAGAATGCAGCCTGTCTTAGAAAGTGAGGGCGGTCCCAAAATATGGGGTGGTTAGTTTTTATAGGCTGGGTACTTTCATAGGCTAATGAGTGGGAGGATTATTACAACTATTTGGGCAAAGGGTGGGGATTTCTGGGAGTCGGGGCACCACTCACTTTTTGGCCTTTTATGGTTGGCCTCAGAATTATCATGGCACTTGTGGGTGTTTCATGTAGATGCTAGTGTATTACAGTAAGTGTGTAGTGAAGCTCACTGGAACAAGGCCCACTGGAAGTTGAATCTTCCGCCATCTTGGACCTGGTTGTTTCTGACCAGTTTATGTCATATCCTAAACAGCTCTGCTGCTGCTAAGTCGCTTCAGTTGTGTCCAACTCGGTGCAACCCCAGAGAGGGCAGCCCACCAGGCTTCCCCGTCCCTGGGATTCTCCAGGCAAGAACACTGGAGTGGGTAGCCATTTCCTTCTCCAATGCATGAAAGTGAAAAGTGAAAAGTGAAAGTGAAGTCGCTCAGTTGTGTCCGACTCTAGCGACCCCATGGACTGTAGCCCACCAGGCTCCTCCGTCCATGGGATTTTCCAGGTAAAAGTACTGGAGTGGGATGCCATTGCCTTCTCCTATCATCCTTTTAAAGGTTTTGCCCTAACACCCCTTGCATTCTGTCTCACGATTTCTCTCTTCTCTACTTTGTTGCTGCAATGCTAGCCAAAACTTCTAGTCAATTCTTGTTTTCTTACTGTTCAATATATATTGTATCTTTAAGCAGGTGAGGAACATCTTGAGGGCAGGAGCCATACCATATCCTTCTTTAATTATTTTTAATATCACCCAAGAGATTTCTTGAATTCATGAATATCTTGAATTCATGTCATCTGTTTGATAAATATATGCATGTTCATAAATAGACAATACATACTGAAAAACACATTAGTATTAATTAATGATCTTAGATGAGCCACTTATATCACACACTCATATGACTAAAATTAGGAAGGAAGAAGAAAGTGACAGATCTCTGTATGACACCCTTTTCTTGCTTTCATGTCTTTCTTTGGACAGAGCTGATTCCTATTATGGTTTTCAACACAATTAAGACATTTAAATATATACCTTTAAATGATAAAAGTATGTAAGAATTTTAAACCACATTGAGAAAAGAGTCTAAAAAACATAGTCTATGGGTAAATTATTTTCTTAAATATTTTTCCATCTTTAGTCTTCTGAAATTAGGATGTATTACTTTGATCTAGGGGAAAAGACAATTTTCCTAACAATTTTGCACATAGTATCCTGTTCTGCCATTTCTTCAGATATAGTAATCATTTAAAGTTATTGCTACCCTAAGAAGTTCATGTTTGTGGTAATAAATTCAAACAGTACCAAATTGTACCAAATAAAACAATGAAATGATCTTTTCCTGTGTAACACATTTATTCCTCTAAACTACAAAGATTTTATTCATGGATTGTTTAAAAATAAACAGAAGACAAATGGAAGCCAACAGCAGCAATATATATTTCTCTCTAAAATTTTATCTACATGATCATAAAATTCATTTATGCTTTTTATTAATCAGTCAGAAAAGTAATCTTGTCAGCAAAAGTGGATTATAGTTTTATCACAAAGTTTATAAAAGAAACCATTAGGACCTATAAGTTTTTAAATTTTTTTAGTGAATATTACTTGGGGGGTAAAAAATGCAGTTGTGTAGACAAGTGAATTGATTCTCATCACAGTTTTCTGTGAATTAAATCACAAAACTTAATCACTAGCCAAAGACTTTTAAAGGCTAAAATTCTATTTGTGGTTGAAGATCAAATCTGAGCACACTACTAACTATTGGTTTGTTTTTTTCACATTCAATTTTCAACTCTTGATTCTCAATTTCTTAAACAATAATTAAGTCATTTTGAAAAGCCTATCACTTTAACATTAAAAAAAAACTTAGATCATAGTATCCAGTCCCATCACTTCATGGCAAATAGAAGTGGAAAAAGTGGAGATATATATATATATGTATATAAAATTGCTTTTTTGCTAACTGTATTCACTGGGTTTCCCTATAAGGGCAATGCCATAAAAACATCCATTTCAGGGCTAGTCAGGTCAGAATCTCTGAGAGTCATTATATTGCCTATGCATCCTTTATCCTTGTCAAATTATGATGTTTTCATTTCTCCTTATACAGATCAAAGAAAGAACTGTTAAGTATGGATAAAGTTACAAATTGTGTTGTATCAGCTATGGAACTTGAGGAATTTATTGCAAGAGTATTCCGTACTGTCCTGGCACTAGGTCAGAAGTCATTTTCAGTAAATTAATTGATGTTACTCAGTGTGCCTTAAAGCCAGATGGACAGCATCAGGCAGGAGACTTGCAGAAGTCTAAAACCTCAGCACTAATGATATAGAAAGTGCGGCTTTATCACCTGCATACTTTGCATTGTGCTGATAGAAAGGAGAATGGAAGAAAAAGAGAAGAGTGGATTATGGCTCAGATGGTAAAGTGTCTGCCCACAGTGTGGGACACCCAGGTTCGATCCCTGGGTTGGGAAGATCCCCTGGAGAAGGAAATGGCAACCCACTGCAGTACTCTTGCCTGGAAAATTCTATGGACAGAGGAGCCTGGTAGGCTACTGGGGTCACAAAGAATTGGACATGACTGAGCAACTCCACTTTCATACCTTTTATCTCAAAACTTGAAAAGTCTGCCTTTAGGAGATGGTACCCTTGTGTCTAAATGACACAGCAGAATAGCAAATGCAAAGTTCTCTGTTCAAACACATCCTATATATATATATATATATATATATATATATATATATACACACACACATATATATATATATATATGTATATATATATATTTCTTTGTCATGGATCATTTACCAGCTGCTGGAATGATTTTACATATCCTTTAAGTTAACAGGCAGTACAAAAAAAAAAAAAAAAAAAAAACCTTTGAGGCTGCATTTAGAAATTCTTTAGTGTCAACTAACATGGAGGACATTCAGTACTTGTTTCATTTCTTGCTGTGATGCCCTGTTACCACAAAGATACAGAAGCTGTTTCCCTTCAAGTGTGTAAAGGAAAAAATCATTTGAACATTTCATATATTTTAGGAAGAGTTTAAATAATAGGGTCAAATATTTCAATTTTGTACGTATCACTTTTTCCCTATCCTTGCTTTTCTCTCTCCTCAATTTTGTTCTCTTTTAGTATTTTTCAGTTCATTGTGACTATTTACAATAGAATTTGTGATGAAATGGTCCTTTTACCTTTTTTCTTCCATGACTACATCTTCAACAAGTGGGGAAACCAAACAAGATACTACATGTTTAATTTCTTTTCTTTCCATTTTATTTCTTAGGAGATGAAGACACTCCCCCAATTTACAACATCTCCTTGTTTCCTACAGCATCCTTTTTGTTGAAAGTCCACTGTATTTTTAGCCAAAACTTCGTTAGACAAATTATAACTCAGTCATGCCAACCCTCAGACGTCCACTAGCCACTCCTCCCTTTTCCGCTACCCACAATGACACAACACACACACACACACACACACACCAAACTCATTTCCTCTTCAATGCCTGATGGTTATGTCCTTTTCTTACCACCTCCCATTTATTTCTCACCATCAGACCATTTCCATTTTACTGAATTTTTCCTTGGTACTCATGTCAAACTTCAAATCTTCTCATCAACTCCATGAAGTTTGTATCCATTTCCCACGAGGAACCTCTCCTTTGTCTGACCTCTGAATTTATAGTCTGTAACACAGCACAGAGTACTAAGCAATACACCTGATTTTATTACTTGTTTAGCTGTTTTGTATATGTTGGTTTTTAGATTTCCTAGTGACTCTAACCCAAGAGTTGGTATAGAGTTCTTAAATATTAAGTCTTTATAGATCCATTGTTGCATACTTTCTAACCTTTTTTGAGAATAAGTGTCACCATGAATGAAGTAAGAGTCCTCATTTTGGCTGTGGGGCATGGCATATAGTATTTTAGTTGGGACATAAATAAATGCCCTGAGAGAGGATGGGATCACTGGAAAGTCCTACTTGCAGATAAGCGAGAAGCAGAGTCTCTAGAATGTAACTTATTACCTGGATATTAATGATGAAAAGGAGTGGCCAGAGAACGACTTTCCCCTTCTCAATTGCATGCAGCACTGTAACTAAGTGACTTCTGGTAGATCAAAGAGACTATTTTGGGGATTCCTGCTCACCCATCTCCTCTGTGTTTTCAGGGCTGCTGTAGAGCTGTTAGAACAGTGAACTGATGCTTTCTGACTTGCCAAACAGTGGGAGCTTTCTATTTAAATAGTTATCCCTTAGAAGAGCTATATTAGGGAGCTCAAAGGAAAGGATTTAAGGGCCCACACAGAGTAGAGAGGCAGCAGATCAGCCACCTACTGGGCCCTTGTTCCTTCGAATGCTTCAAACTCCATATTTGTAAGGCAGCCGGCCTCTTGCTCACTGATCTGTGTGCTCCTCACCTGGCCTTTGGTGTTTGGCAAACACATGGGAGGGGCAGCTCATCACTGCTGTCTCACTTGTCTCTCGTTGTCCTAGGTGAGCAATACCATACCGCCCAGTGGGCAGAGAGCCCGGCGTTCTGCTGGCACCCCGGGGACGTGAGCACAGAAGGAGCTCTCTTCAGGGCAAGGAAACCAAATATCCAGATTTAGCATGTGCTTGTTTTCCAAGTGACAGATAAGTAAAAACGTCAGTAGACTAAGGAACCAAAAAAAGTTACCAGAGTGTCTATTTTTCACCAAGCATCTAGATAGATGCTTTCATGTACCTTTATTAAGATGATTCATTCAAATTCCATTTAGTCATAATGCCAGTTGTGCATTTTGATAATAAGGGAATCAACTACTTCCGCTAGAGAAATTGGGATTATTTCCCTAGCTTTTAAGCACACAAGAACTTTATTATATCCAGAGGATATTTATGCTCTAGTGTCGCTGTTGTAATTTATTGCTCTTATAACCATACCATGGAAGACAGACTCATACCAAAGAAGACACAGAAAATATGAGTTACAGTTAAGACATTCACCACCCTGCCAGATAAAGGTTTTTTTTTTTTTTTTCTTTCTAAATCTCATTGAAACCTGGTATTCAGAAGTAGGCCAGAAAAAATAGGCCTACCTATCCACTCAGACATCTCTTTTTGTGTTATCATTAAACATCTCCTAGGAGACAGCTAGTTCTATTGTGGGCCGACATAGATTATTCCACTTCATTTTGTTTCTTTTTTATTATATGTACATTATTATGAACTATTTTAAATAGAAATAAAAGATAGAAAAATAAGAAAACTCAACACTTAGGTTTAATAGATGTTACATGTTGTTGAATCTTCTCCAGATTTCTTTCTTTCTTTTTTTTTTTAAGTGAATGGATGTTAAAGATCCATTCTTTAACATTACTGCTATTACTTCTCTTTTCAGCCCTTTCTTTTCTATTCTGTTTCTTGTATATTTATTACATACAGGGCTTATAATCTTTACAGAAGCTGATTTCTTCCTTAACTCCAGGACCAGCTCCTGACTTTCTTAGGCAGTCTGCAACAGGGCAGCTCAGACAACTCCTACTGTGATGGGTGTCAAACTTAATTGACCCTCTTATGTGATGTCGTGTGTGCTAAGTCACTTCAGTCATGTCCGACTCTTTGAGACCTTATGGGCTGTAGCCCGCCAGACTCCTCTGTCTATGGGATTCTCCAAGCAAGAATACTGGAGTGGGTTGCCATGCCCTCCTCCAGGGGACCTTCCTGACTGAGGGATTGAATCCACTTCTCCTGCAGCTCCTGCATTGCAGGCAGATACTTTATCACTGAGCCACCAGGAAAGCCCTTATGTGATGTCACTGGTGTGCAGACTTTTTCCCTTGAGGAGGATACCTAGAGTCACCTGTTCTAAAGGCCACTAATTGCTAACTAACAGCTGCAAAGTGTGAAGGAGCCACTTATGTAACCAGTTGAACCCATATGCAATGGTCCTTCAGACCTTAGCCTTTTGTTCTGAGATGCTCTAATGATCATTCATTTTGCACTTTCTTTTTTTTTTTTTAAGCCCCATGCAATTAATAGTTCAACTGACTTTTCTCATCTCTTGGCTTATGGATCTACAGAATAATTTAATAAAATGAAGTAAGGTAGACTAAAAAGAGGCTTAAATTTAAAACACTTTTAAAATTTAAAACAGTTTTTTGAGTTGAAGAAATTTATTAATTTTTAAATTTATTTTTTCATTGGAGAAAAATTTCTTTACAATGCTGTGTTGGTTTCTGCTGTACAATAATGCAAATCACTCATAATTATATATATGCATATATATGGCAATCCACTCTAGCACTCTTGCCTGGAAAATCCCATGGATGGAGGAGCCTGATAGGCTACAGTCCATGGGGTCGCAAAGAGTCAGACACAACTGAGTGACTTCACTTTCATTTTCATATATATATATATATATATATATATATATATACACACACACACACACATACACCCCCTTCCTTTTGAGCCTCCCAACCCTTCTCCCATTCCACCCCTCCAGGTCATCACAGAGCTCCAGGCTGGGCCTTCTGTGTTATATAGCAGCTTCTCACCAGCTATCTATTTCAGAGGGACAAACTGAGAAAGTAGCAAAGACCACACTTTAGACTCTCCCTATTTTGTAATGGCTGCTATACTGTCTCTCCCTGGGATTCATCATACTCTCTTAGCTTTGTGTCTTCCCCAATCAAAATACAGAACAAAGGTGAAGAAGTGGAAGTTGGCAGCTATGTGGTTTGGGTATTGAATTGTTCCCACATCAAAAGATTTATGAACTGTGCATTTTAAACAGTTCTTGGTTCGTGACTCTCTTTAAGTGATTTGAAAAAAGCAGGTAGGGAGGGTGAGGAAAGTGTTCAAGAAAATGGCCTTGATTGTTCAAGCTAGTGTTAGAGAATGTAACTCAGGTAGCTTGCAGACTTATCATCTTCAGTGTTGAAAACCTTGATTTTAAAGGACAAAATGGGAGGTTAGGGAGTACATCCGAGATGGCAAATTTACCCAGATCTCCTTCTCTGCAGCTTGCTAATGCAGCTCTTCTGAGGGGTGGCAATTTAAATAGAAAGCTCTCCTGCTTGGGAAGCTAAGATATTGCTTTAACAGCTTTACTGAATCTGCCATTTCCTCCTGAATGTAGTGCTAAGAAGTGAGCAGTAATCTCTGGGGTGGGAACTCGACCCACAGTCAACACCTGTGCTCAGCCGGTGCTTTTTACACTTTCACTTTTCATTTTCCTTAATCAATATTTGCCAGGTGACAATCACATCTTCAGTGGTTTCCGTTTGCTACACGTCTTTCTGTTGCTGGTACGTCAGACTTTCAATCATTTCCCTGCCTCAGAATAACTGTATGCTAACTCTTTTTTTTTTGTTTTTTTAATTTATGAATAGCTACCTCGATTGTCCCTAACTTCTAGGATCAGTTGCATATGGAAAACTGGGATTTGTTACTGAATTTTGGCTTAAAAAATCCTCCGGCACTCCCTTACTTTACTGGACTGTGTCGTTTTCTGTTGCCTATTTCAAGTGACACTCGTTCAGAAAATTGTCATGTATAGGTTATCTACTGCTTTGTAACAAACTGTCACAAAATATAGTGGTTAAAACAATAAGCTCACTAGTCTGGGCAGTTCTTCTGGTTTGGGCTAGGCTGAACTGGTCTGTCTGGGGCTTGACTCTGTGTCTGTGGTCAGTTACAGGTTGGCCGGGGGACTGGCTGACCGGGAATGGTTTTCACTTACATGTCTAGGAGATGGCTGGCTGTTGTCTCATAATACAGCAGGCTAGTCCGAGCTTGTTTTCCTGATGGTCACCAGGTTCTGAGAAAGAGCAGAAAGGAGCATGCAAGGTATCTTGAGACCTAGGCTCAGAATTGGCATGCTGTGAGTTCTGTTGCAATATATTGGCCAAAATAAGTTACAAGGCTAGTCCAGATTCAAGGGGAAGGGAAATGGACTCTGCCTCTTTGTGTTCCTGCGTCCTAGGTGGCTTCAGTCGTGTCAGACTCTTTGCGACACTATGGACTGTAGCCCGCCAGGCTCCTCTGTGCACGGGATTTCCCAGGCAAGAATACAGGAGTGGGTTGCCATTCCCTTCTCCAGGGGATCTTCCGGACCCAAGGATCGAAACCACGTCTCTTATGTCTCCTGAATTGGCAGGCGGGTTCTTTACCACTAGCGCCACCTGGGAAGCCCTCTGCCTCTTTAGTGAGAGGAATTGCAAAATCACAGGGAAAAGGGTGTGGATACAGGGAAGGGTGAAAAATTACAGTCTTTTTGCCATCTACTGTGTGTGCTTAGCTTCTCCCATGATGTAGCTGTCTCAAGTAATTTTCTTTCTGAAAGCGGCTGTTTTGATATACAGGGAATATTGATCCATCATACTTATGAAGGAAATTGCACCTCAGAAAGGATTACTTAAACATCATAGGTGTTCAAGAGAATAAGAAAGCTGAAGCTTTAAGTAGATGAGCTTTTAAGTTCTTAAGTGAATGAAGCATTTTCATTCTTCCGAGAATCAACTGTAGTATTGTTTTCATCAGATTAAAGCAATTCCAAGTCAAATGCACAGAATTGCATTCAAAATGTGATGCATTTGCTTATTCTGCATCACATGTGGACAAAATAAATACCTTGGTATGGAGTACAGATCAGATGCGGCCCTCTGAATTCATAACTACGCAAACAGACCTCTTCGGTTGAGGTTTTATTTTTTATTTATTTATTTATTTTTTGAGGTTTTATTTTTTATAAACTTATAATTAAGTTAACCTTTAGCCTTGCATTATCTGGTCAGAAAAACCTTTAACCTTTCCTTTTCATTTTTACTTTCTAGCTCATTAAAGATTTTTGGAGGTAATTGCAAGCCAAAGCTGTTCTTGGTGCTATTTCATCATAGAAAGAAGGCCAGCTAAATAAATGTGGATATTAAATAATACTTACTTTCATTGTGCCAAATCAACATACTTTACAGGAGATTACTAAATAGCAAGCACATTATATTTGAGAGAAAATGGTATCGCCTATGATACATAATTCTTTCTTACTGCAAATTTAGTGAGTATATGACACGAGCACATGAAAAGGAGAGTAGCAGATGTAATACTGTAGAAAAGGGAAATGTGTGCAAAGAGAACACGCTCTTGTTTTTTTTTTTTTTTTTTTCCAATTAATTAAATAATTTGGCTGCCTCGGGTCTTAGTTGCAGCCTACAGGATCTTTCGCTGTGGTGCAGACTCTCTAGTTGTGGCATGCGGACTCAGAAGCTGCAGTGCACAGGCTTAGTTGCTTCGTGGCATGTGGGATCTCAGTTCTCTGACCAGGGATGGAACCACATCCCCTGCATTGCAAGGCAGATTCTTAACCACTGTTCCAACAGGGAAGTCCCTGTGCCTTTGTTTTTTGACTTTGTTTGAAGGGTCTTTAGGGATTTCTGAGTTAAGCCCTGCCTGAAACCTCCAATGATGGGAAACCTACTATATTTAAAGAAGCCAAATCCATTTCTAAGTGGCTTATTGAGCCGTCGTGCCATGATGCGTTTGAGCAAAAGCGGAATGACTGTTGGAGATCTTACTGTGTGCCACTGTTCTGCTCTTCATGAAAGATATGGTTTATTAAAGAGATGGACACGTCAATAATCACAACAAAATACGATACGTGCTGAAGTCTAATGCACAAACACCTTGGAGACACAGTGTATATTTTTACCCAGTTTAATGGCTGTAACTTGGTGATTGTCTAAACAACTGGAAGAGTGGAGGTGGAGAAGCTAAAGAAGGTAGTTGCTCTCAACTGAAATTGTGAGTATCTATCAGCAGAGTGACTGGGTGCATGCCAGAACACTGTACATCCACTGTTTTCCAAGACTAAATCCACATCCATTTTCTGAAATCAAATTCCATCCCCAACCCATTATGGAAATACCACCTGGACCTCAATGAGTGACTGCCAAAAAACCCTTTAATGACAGGCGTAGATGGCAGAGAGCCTTTAAATTGACCAGAGTGCTTTCTCTGTGGTCATCCTATCCAACTTGTGGCAGATCTGAACAGCATGGTGAAGTTTTATTTTAATATTACACATAAACTTTATTCTCCTCCTCTGCAAATTGCCTCCTAATTTTTTTCAGTTATCTGATTTGTTATACATAGAGAAAACTTACTTTGTTACAGCTATAGAAATTACTATCACAGGAGGAAGTCATACCAAGGAAGTTTAAAAAACAATGACAGCAATACTAGAAACTGGAGAAAAAAGTCAGAAAAAGTAGATTTCCATGCACACTTTTCTCTCTTCCCTTTCATTGCTGATTTGCAGTCAGAGCTGTGCTTTTTTTGTTTCACTCATCCTCTTCCTTTCTCTAATCTTGGTTTTATTTTTATTTCAATTTCCCCTAGCCTTCTCCCCAGATAGTATCTACTTCCTTTTCCCAAATCTCAATTCACCTTATTCTCTTTATCGTTCTCTTGCTGCTTTGGTTTTCACAACAGTCCCATCAGTATACTTCTGATCAGTTTCTTCCTGTGGCTTATTTGATCATCTTCAACCAGAAGATAATTGTTTATCCTTAGAGATGTGGTAAACAAAAGGGAAAATCAGGCTATGCACATATGCAAGTTTTTATCTCTCCTCTTAGACTTCCAGATAATATCTGTCTGCCTCCAATCCCCTGCAGGCCACCCTGATTGGCCTTCCTCCATCTGGCCCCTGTACAAGGAGAGACTGAAGGGGTAGGCAGCCACTCCAGATTGGTAGATAGCAGGTTTAAACAGCAATGAAGCTTCCCCATGAGGCTTGTCTTGGGGACTGCAAGACAGGTAGATCTCTATACCTATCTGTCAGAATCTTAAACGTCTATATAAAGGCCTTAATGGGGTTCAGTCTCATATACTATTCAGTTGGTCTCAGTAACACATTGCTCTCTCAAGGCTGCATCCTTGGAATGGATTCCACTGAGAAACTTTAAAAATAGTTATTTATTCATTTGAAAACACCAATAACACTTCTCATTGCAACTTAACATAATTTTAGGAAAAATAACTGCATTTTCCAAAACAATATAATTTAGTGAAGAGCAGGATTATTTTCCAATTCTGTAAATCTCTTGAGTGTTTGGCTTTATAGAAGAATTTGGATTCTCATATCTGCATCTATAAACCATTTGGTGTGATATAACATGACATATGGGCTTCCCTGGTGGCTCAGTGGGAAAGAATCCACTTGCAGTGCAGGAGATGTGAGTTCGATCCTTGGGTCGGGAAGATCCCCTAGAGAAGGAAATGGCTACCCACTCCAGTAATCTTGCTGGGAAAAATTCCATGGACAGTGGGGTTGCAGAGTCAGACATGACTGAAGTGACTTAACAACAACATATGACATATATAACCACTGGAAAACTTCACTGTACAGTATGGAGAGAATGAGTGAAAAATGCAAATAACACTGTAATATTATTATGAAAATGTTACTGACTTTGCAGATCCTTCAAAGTCTCTTGAGGACCATTAGAGGTCCCCAGAGCACAGTTTGAGAACCACTGCTTTAGAGAATAAGAACATCCCCCAACTTAATGAGTTTCATCATTTTGACATCTTACTTTTGAAAAATTCCCTCTTTTCCTCTTCAACACCTAATCTTGATGTCTTTGTACTAATTATTGCAATAGTGCATACTGACTTTTTTCCATTTTCAGAATACCAAACCATGGCAAATAGAGGGGTTTCAATTGCAATGTGAATTTGATGGCATTTTTCACTTTCTATTTCTTTTGTTGTCTGCAATGAGGTTGAAATAGAACTGCATGTGTGAAATCTGTTGGGTAATTCTTCAGTGGAATGGTTCAAATAATAATTCCCTTGAAAGTCTTGCTATCTAGCAAGATCTGTTTTGCTGTTAAAGATTCCATCTTTTAAATGAACTACACTTTAATGTTCAAAAGTCTGGTCGCTATCTTCAGTTTAGGACTGATGTATTGAGAAGTCAGCCTCCACTATCCTGTGAAACACATCATTCATTTACTCTTTTGCAGATGATAGTTTAATTTTGATGACCACAATGAGCTGTTTTAATAGGTAATAAAAAGTCCCCAGCATTTCATTGTTTTACTAAAAATACTAAATATTTACACATCAGTTTTATTATATGAGTTTTGGTTATAGTTTTTATGTGTATATGCTTATTATTTTATATATATATAAATATATGTGTATATAAGTATATATACACACCAGAAATCAAATTACCAACATCTGCTGGATCATCGAAAAAGCAAGGGAGTTCCAAAAAAACATCTATTTTTGCTTCATTGAGTACACCAAAGCCTTTGTGTGGATCACAACAAACTGTGGAAAATTCTTAGAGAGATGGGAATACCAGACCACCTGACCTGCCTCCTGAGAAATCTGTATGCAGGTGAAGAAGTAACAGTTAGAACTGGACTTGGAACAACAGACTGGTTCCAAATCGGGAAAGGAGTACATCAAGGCTGTATATTGTCACCTTGCTTATTTTGACTTCTATGCAGAGTATATCATGTGAAATGCCAGGCTGGATGAAGCACAAGCTGGAGTCAAGATTGCCAGGAGCTCTGAGCTGAGACATTCATTTCCTCCTGTCCTACTAGATCAGAACTCCTGGTTCTTGGACTTTTGGACCCAGATTGTGAAATCAGCACCCCAGTTCTCAGGGCTATGGATTCCGACTTAACTACGCCACCAGTTTTCCTGATTTTTCCAGCTTGCAGACGGCAGACCAGGGAACTTCTCAGCATCCATAACTACTTAATGGGACCCTTAATGTGATGCTGAATAGCAGTGCCTAGAGTGAACATCTCCGCCTTGTTCCCCACCTTAAGAATTCAGAGGAGAGGAAATACTGTGTCCAAGGTCACATGGCTAATAGGAACAGAGTCAAGATGTGAATTTGGTGTGAGTGTAATAATGATCGAATAATACACAGGATGGAAACCACTGAATAAGAGCATCTGGAACACACACACAGTTTTATTAACATTTACTGGATGTGTATTCCAAAAAAAAAAACAGGTTGGAAATGCCAATCTACTCCACTGGAGGAAGAAAGGAGCTTGTGTTTCATCCTGTCTGGCATTTCACATGATGTACTCTGCATAGAAGTAGAATGTGCAGGATGACAATATGCAGCGTTGATGTAGACCTTTGTTGGTTTGGAGCCAGTCTATGTTCCATGTCTGTTTCTGGCTGTGGCTTGTTAACCTGCATTCAGATTTCTTGGGAGGCAGGACATGGTACTGATGAGCCCTTTCCTTCTGGAAAGCAGAAAATGAGAAAATCAAGGTTTGCATTTCATGCAAAGATGAGCACAATAAAGGAGAGAAATGGTATGGACCTGACAGAAGCAGAAGATATTAAGAAGAGGTGGCAAGAATACACAGAAGAACTATACAAAAAAAAAAAATCTTATGGACCCAGGTAACCACAATGGTGTGATCACTCACCTATAGCCAGACATCCTGGAATGCAAAGTCAAGTGGGCCTTAGGAAGCATTACTATGAACAAAGCTAGTGGAGGTGAAGGAATTCCAGTTGAGCTATTTCAAATCCTAAAAGATGATGCTGTGAAAGTGCTGCACTCAGTATGCCAGCAAATCTGGAAAACTAAGCAGTGGTCACAGGACTGGAAAATGTCTGTTTTCATTCCAATCCCAAAGAAAGGCAATGCCAAAGAATGCTCAAACTACTGCACAATTGCATTCATCTCACAGGCTAGCAAAGTAATGCTCAAAGTTCTCCAAGCCAGGCTTCAACAGTATGTGAACCGTGAACTTCCAGATGTTCAAGCTGCATTTAGAACAGCCAGAGGAATCAGAAATTAAATTGCCAAAATCTATTGGATCATAGAAAAGGCAAGAAAATTCCAGAAAAATACCTACGTCTTCTTCAGTGATTGCACTAAAGCCTTTGACTGTGTGGATCACAACAAACTATTGAAAATTCTTCAAGAGATGGGAATACAAGACCGCCTGACCTGCCTCTTGACAAATCTGTGTGGGAGTCAAGAAGGGACAGTTGGAAACAGGCGTGGAGCGGCGGACTGGTTCTAGATTGGGAAGGGAGTGTGTCAGGGCTGTATATTCTCACCTTGCTTGTTTATCTTGTGCAGAGTGCATCATGTGCGGTGCTGGGCTGGATGAAGCACAAGCTGGAATCAAGATTTCCAGGAGAAATATCAATTACCTCAGATATGCAGGTGACACCGCCCTTATGGCAGAAAGCAAGGAGGAACTAAAGAGCCTCTTGATGAAAGTGAAAGAAAAGAGTGAAAAAGCTGGCTTAAAACTCAACATTAAAAAATCTAAAATCAAGGCATCTGGTCCCATCACTTCATGGCAAATAGATGGGGAAACAGTGACAGATTTTACTGTCTTGGGCTCCAAAATCACTGCAAATGGTGACTGCAGCCATGAAATTAAAAGACTCTTGCTCCTTGGAAGAAAAGCTATGACCAACCTAGACAACATATTAAAAGGCAGAGACATTATTTTGCCATCAAAGGTCTGTCTAGTCAAAGCTATGGTTTTCCCAATAATTATGTATGGATGTGAGAGTTGGACTATAAAGAAAGCTGAGTGCCAAAGAACTGATGCTTTTGAACTGTGGTGTTGGAGAAGACTCTTGAGAGTCCCTTGGAGAGCAAGGAGATCCAACTAGTGCATCCTAAAGAAAATCAGTCCTGAATATTCATTGGAAGGACTGATGATGAAGCTGAAGTGCCAATACTTTGGCCACCTCATGGTGGAGATAGTTGGATGGCGTCACTGACTGGATGGACATGAGTTTGAGTAGGCTCTGGGAGTTGGTGATGGACAGGGAGGCCTGGTGTCCATGGGGTCGCAAAGAGTCAGACATGACTGAACAACTGAACTGACCGTTGGCGATCTGTATATACTCATTAGAGGAGTGCCTCTTTAACTCTTCTGCACATCTTTTGATTGGGTTATTTGGTTTTGTGCTTCTTTGGTGGCTCAGATGGTAAAGAATCTGCCTGCAATGTGGGATACCCACGTCTGATATCTGGATCAGGAAGATCCCCTGGAGAATGGGATGGCTACACACTCCAGTAATCTTGCCTGGAGAATTCCAAGGACAGAGGAGCCTGGCTATCCACAGTCCATGGGATCACAAAGAGTTGGACACAATTGAGTGACTGAGTAACTAACGTTTGTTGGTTTTTGTGATATTGAGCTGTATGAGTTGTCTGTATATTGTGGAAATAATCCCTTGTTGGATGCATCATTTGCAAATACCTTCTCCCATTCTCTAGGTTATCTTCTCATTTTGTTTGTGGTTTCCTTTGCTGTGCAAGGGCATTTAAATTTAATTAGGCCCCCCCCCACAAAAAAAAAAGATTGCCAGGAGAAATATCAATAACCTCAGATACACAGATGACACCCTTAGGGCAGAAAGTAAAGAAGAACTAAAGAGCCTCTTGATGAAAGTGAAAGAGCAGAGTGAAAAAGTTGGCTTAAAACTCAACATTCAGAAAACTAAGATCATGGCACCCAGTCCCATCACTTCACGGCAAACAGATGGGTAAATCATGGAAACAGTGACAGACTTTATTTTCTTGGGCTCCAAAATCATTGCAGATGGTGACTGCAACTATGAAATTAAAAGACTTGCTCCTTGGAAGAAAAGCTATGACCAATCTAGACAGCCTACTAAAAAACAGAGACATTACTTTACCAACAAAGGTCTGTCTAGTCAAAGCTATGGTTTTTCCACTAGTCATGTATGCATGTGAGAGTTGGACTATAAAGAAAGCTGAGTGCCAAGGAATTGATGCTTTTGAACTTGGTGCTGGAGAAGACTCTTGAGAGTCCCTTGGACTGCAAGGAGATCCAACCAGTGCATCCTAATGGAAATCAGTCCTTAATATTCATTGGAAGGACTGATGCTAAAGCTGAAACTTCAATACTTTGGCCACCTGATGTGAACAACTGACTCACTTGAAAAGACCCTGATGCTGTGAAACACTGAAGGTGGGAGAAGGGGATGACAGACGATGAGACGGTTGGGTGACATCACCAATGCGATGGACATGAGTTTGAGTAACCTCTGGGAGTTTGTTATGGATGAGGAGGCCTGGTGTGCTGCAGATCATGGGGTCACAAAAGGTCGGGCACGACTGAGCGACTGAACTGAACTATACACACATATACACATTCATTCTTAGAGGAGAGGAATAAGTCATATTTATTTTGTTTTAATTTCCCCAACTCCTGCCAGGTTGAATTTCATAGAGTTAGCATTCCATAAATGATTTTGGAATTGAATTTAACAGATTATAATTTAATATAAATATTAATATTAAATATGTAAATGTATAATATACAAATACTAATATTAAATACAATTTAATATAAAGATTCTGCCATATTACCAATCTTTCTCATTCTTGAGTCTGTCCCTTTTCCTGTTTTTCTCTCACTTTTATCCTTTTCATTTCCCCCCCTCATCACTTTTGAACTGATCCGTTCTCAAGTAATTGACTTTTTCATTACTATTGTGTTCCCAATTGTTCAATTCTTTTTGTTGTATTGTAACCTCACTACCTACTTTTTCTCCGATATTTTCAAATGATTGCTAGGAAACAATTGTCCATATGCCTTGACCTTCCTGAATTCCTTGTGAGAAGAGGCACTGACTGCCTTTTTTCTGAACTACCTTTTCTGGATTATCTTGGAAGACAGACATTTTCTCTATTTGGAGCCAAGATCAGACATGCGTATTGCCCACTATCAAATATTTAAGTTCTCTAAAATCAAAGTTTCCTTTCTGTCTCACCATTGCCTGTGCAGGTGTCACCTGGCCCTCTTCAGGTCGATGTGTAGTACCTAGGGTTCAGGGAACCGGCACAACATGTGCTAATGCTTTTGCTGTGATTAAGAAATCCTTCTGTATTTCTGACCCAGGAGCCTTGTGTCTTAGGTCGACATCCATGAAAGTGGCAGGCTAAATTGTTAGCTTGCAAATAGGGTAAAATCTCAGTTCCTTCACAGTTCTTGACAGTGATTTTGCATGCATGTTTGTTATACATTTACATGGATTGGAATTTGCAGATAAATCTCCCAGATTACTTTTATCCCATGGCCATTTTATCGTTTGTGTGTGTGTGTGTGTGTGTGTGTGTGTGTCTTGGCAGGCATAGCCATCCACTGATATTTTGTCTTGAATTATAATTGTTCTTGCTTTTCGTATCACGTATGCAAATTTCCCTCTCAGGTACAGTATTTTCTTGGTATTTTCCTCTGAGGACTTTCCATTCTCCTCTCATTGTCAGATCTCGTTATAAGGTTTAGGAGATCCATTAAAAATTATTTTTTAATGTATTTAATATAATCAGTGCATCTACATTCTTCCCATTATCTCCAAAAGCTTCAGCACAGCCATTCTTATCCACAAAATGATGTTCACCAGCTGATGTTTAAATGTGCCATTCTTTTCCTACTTGGAATATTATCTCTTTCTTCCATCCATATATTATGTTTATTTCTTGCAAGACTTACTTTTTCTACAAAGACCTTTGTGAGTAATTCCAAATTACTTTAGTCATAACACATTTATATAGTTTACTAATTAAGTTACTAATATTTATTGAGTACCTACTATAAACTCCAAGTATGGTGAGCAGTCAGCACAGATACTGAACACCATAATGAAAATTGATATTTCCTAAATTAACATGTACTCAAGTTGATATATGTGTATTTGGATTTAAGGATATATCATATTTTAATTTTTCACATTACCTTCCTGATTGCACTGTAAATTCTTCTAAGGCAGGTTGCTGTGTCTTTCTTTTCCCAATGAATATGTTCAAGCCCATGAGGTCTTTTCTCGCTCTTCAAGCACAAAGACAAGGCAGACAGTCCAGTAGTGTAATAAATGATTCCATCAGGGACTTAGAAACCATCTTTTTTAAAAAACAATTTGGCCACACCACACAGCATGTGGGACCTTAGTTCCCCGACCAGGGGTCAAACCCATGCCCCCTGCATTGGAAGGTATAGTCTTAAACACTGGACCACTGGGAAAGTCCAAACACCATCTGGTTTTCTGTCCCGATATAGTTAGTGTGTGGCTTTCCTGCTCATGATTGTAACTGGCCTGATCCACCTCTGGGTATCATAACTATATTCAAGGCAGGAAGAAGAGATAAGAGAGAGGAAAAAAGGAGAATTGTCAAAGGTTAAAATCTTCCCACTTGAGCCTTATTCATTTCAAGTGCTGTTCCCAGTATCTCTATATATCTCTATATAACTCATTGTCAGTCACCACTCCTAGCTGCAAGGAAATCTGAGAAGATAATACATTTAAAGGAGCATATGAACACTACACAAAATCTGAGGTTTGTGGATAAGAAGGGGACAAGAAATATTGGTTTAAAACTAGCCATGTTTGCCACACTGAGATATTCAGCAGTGGGACAGAGGTTCCTGAAGCCACAGGATAAATATAAAGCATCTTCTTGGGCCTGTTTTTCATTAGAAGATTTGGAGGAAAAATTCTATGAAAAACAAGCGTGGGGTAGAATACAGACAAAGATTGGTATTTAATAAGTGATATCAAAAACAGTCTCATCTTTTTTAAAAAATGAGCATAGATATAAAAATTATTAATAAACCTAATAAACAACCTAGAGGGGTGGGATGGGGTAGGAAAGAGGTGGGAGGTTCAAGAGGGAGGGGACATATGTACACATATGGCTGATTCATGTTGGTGTATGGCAGAAACCAACACAATATTGTAAAGTAATTTATCCTCCAATTTAAAAAATAGCACAAAGTGGCACTCAGCACTCAGTCTCATCTTCTACCGCACCCACCCTCATTCTTCCCCAACCACACTGGTCTCTTTCTTTTCCTCTTCTAATCGTAGCTCTTTCTACTCTCTGATCCTTCTGCCAGGAATGCTCTCCCCCTAAATGTTAACATAGATAGTCAGATCTCAACTTTAAACTTGAAAAAAGGTCCCCAGGGAGATTTTTCCTAACCAACCACATGTAAAATAGTCTCCCAGTTACTCTCTGTACCATTAACCAGTAACATTTTCACTTATTTATTTATTTATTTTTGTATCATTACCAGTTTATCATGTGCTCTCCACCCCAACTCTAAGAGAATGTAAGCTCCATGCAAGCCAATGATGTTAGGTTCTGCAAATATATTTTTGAATTTTTCCCCCAGAATGTCAGGGGATAAATGGTAGACAATTAGGTTGTGAAAACATATCATGTTTTGATCAATAATTCATTTTGTAAAACACAATCCTTTGCCTTGTCTTCTCATTACCATGCCATTTTTTCATTCTTCATTCCCTAAATCTTATTTTTTAAACATGTATTAAGGCCATGTAAATTATTTGAAAATATTTAGTTCAGGAATCAGTAGACAAAGTTTTTCTTGCACGTATCTTGGAATATTTTTCAGAATGAAACTAGAAGACACTCTTTTTTTAAGCAGAGCATACACTATCCCACTTCATGGGAAGAAGCAGTTTCTGGGTCAACAGTTTGATAATTCTTAAGCAAAATATCTACAGGGGAAGTAAATATTTTAGAAGAATTTTCCACAATCATTTACCGTTCATTAAAGATGTTTTGGTATATATTGTGAAATTTTACACCTCATCCAGAAACAGCAGTCTGAAATGGGTTAAAGAAAGAAATATGGGTAAGAGAGTTAGAAGGAATCCCCGTGAGTGAGGGAAAGGAGCAGGGAAAGAAGCATGATCAAGTGAATTGAACGGAGCCCTCCTTCAACATAATTCAAAATCGCCCTGGCTTCCCAAGAGTACTTTCATGTTTCATTGCTCGAGTAAAATACCTACTCTGTCTTATTTCAGTCTTCCCACGTTACTTATTTCCTTGTTGGTGTTCCCCTGTAAATCTATTGACTGAATTTTTACTGCTGTAGCAATATGTCTACTAATGAACATAATCCAAACAATTTGGGCAATAAGACAAATGTATGTGTAACAGTGTGTTTGCTTTCTTAATTTCATTTCAGACCTATTAGATAATTAATACAGGATGGGGAAAAGACATTCTAGTAAAGTAGAGCTGAAAACATTAATATTTTTATTATTCTTTTAAGCATAAGACTAATTTGGATGTAGGCATATTACACAGAATCTTAACATTTCATTGGTTGATTCATTAACATGAATCCTTATCGTCAAATACATGGAGAGGATTTGGAAACTTTGATTGTTTAGTATAGATGTTTAGTATAGACACAAAGTAGTGTCCGCTGGGTATCAGATTCACTCAAAATCGTGGCCATTTATAGGAGTTGTGCAGTAACCGCATGATCACATCAACATTTTTCTTATTGATGTCAGATCAGAGCCTGGTTATGGTGTTTATAGAGATGTAGAATTTAATTTCGTCTTAGTACTGATATTGTAACCATGAACAAGTTAGTTAAACACTCTGATCCTCAGATTCTTCCTTTGTCTTTTAGGTGAGACTCCTTTCCTTAAGTGTTTGAGTATGAAGATTGAAAGATACATGAAACATGTTAACATATTGCCTGGCATTGAATCAGTGCTCATTATGTGTTAATTTCCTTCTCATTCTTCCCATAAGAGCAATGAGTGATTCAGTTTGTAATTTAGTTGAGAAGAAATTTCAGAATTGTGTAAAATGCAGTATTGCTTACATACTCCTTCATTAGTCCCTTTATCATCACCGAGTTTGTTATTTGCATTACGTAGTTTAGCCATGGTGTGCATAATTTGAATTTGAGTACAATATTCCTTTCACCAATGTTGCTTCCAACTCAATTACCTGACTGTCAGCTAGGTTGGAAGCAGTTACATTTCTAGTCATTTTAAACTTGTGAAAAAGTAACCCTCTTAACCCTATGCTAATTTCCAAACAATCACATCAGCAGTTGAATTGACTCCAGGTTGATCAGTCACATTTATTCCTAAAGACAGAAAATAAAATTGTCTGCGAGGAGACAGGCCCACCTTCAGCTCTCTGTCTTAGCTTAGACACCCTCAGAAGCACAACTTGAGCCAAGAATTCCAGTGCAAGTGATTTAAGAAGGACTCTTGGGAACTATCAGTGAGAGATTGGGAAAGGAGAAGAGGAAAAGGGACAAAGCCAAGCAAGAGTTTTATTTCAGGTGAAGTCCCAGACTCAGCTTGATCCTATGATGAGCCTTGGGGCATACATTTTACCTCCAAATTTGTCTATCTCAAGGCTTAAGAACTATCCTTTTATAATCTAGGACCAGTCAGTCTTGGACTATAGGCTGCTGCAAGAAAGGTAAACACCCAGGAACTTCTGGTTGTAAGTTAGGGTGAGACATCTCCAGCTCTCAAGCTCACTTCTTATGGGAAGTTGCAGTTGTTAGGCTTCATCACCACGCAGCACAGAGAAAGTGGGTGATGGAACACAGCATTGGTAAAGAGATGAATGGGGATCAGGGCAGATCCCTACTTTAATGAACACTTCATGGCTTCTTGCAGTTCATGAATCAAGATCTTACAATGGCCATCAAAATACTATTAGTTCTCAGTTAGTTAGTTAAGTCGCTCAGTCGTGTCCAACTCTTTGCAACCCTGTGGATTGTAGCCCACCAGGCTTCTCCATCCATGGGATTCTCCAGGCAAGAATACTGGAGTGGGTTGCCATTTTCTTCTCCAGGGGGTCTTCCTGACCCAGGGATTGAACCCAGGTCTCCCGCATTGCAGGCAGATGCTTTAACCTCTGAGCCACCAGTAAGGTTGGTTATTTTAATAGTAAGTCAACAGTGCCCAAATAGTGTATGATTTACTTGAACTGAATGTTGCATAGTATGAATAGGCCATTTTGTTATTAAGTTTTCAAAAGAAATGCAAATATATCAACAATGAGCATTGTTTTACTAGCCAGATGAATGGGGATCAGGGCAGATCCCTAATTGTGTTCAATGCACACTTCATGGCTTCTTTACATTTACTAAACATATGTAGGATATGCCAAGCTATGCACAAGGTGGTTTATATACCTTATTATCTTATCAAACATCACAAGCCTCATTTTAGTTATGAGGAAACAGAGCCTCAGAAAATTTAAAAATCCTGTAGCTAGTAAGTGGCCAAACTAGAACTGAACTCATAGTGTAAATCCAAAACTTTGCCTCTTTCCAGTGAGCTAAATTTTGCTCTTTAACTGCCAGAGTGGAACCTGAGAGATGGTAGGAAGCCACCTGTATTGGTTATCTATTGTGGCATGACCGATTATTCTCAAACGGAAAACAAGCGTTTATCATCCTTACAGTTTCTGTGGGTCAGGGATTCAGAAACAGTTTATCTGAGTAGTTCCGGCTTTGCTGTCTCTAATGAGGTTGCCATCAAGGCATTGGTTATGGCTGCAGTCACCTGAAGGCTTGACTGGAAACAAAGAAGGATTTACTACCAAGCGGGCTCACTCACATCACTGGCAAGTCAGTGCTGGCTATTGGCAGGAAGCCTTGATTTCTTGCCACATGAATCTGCTCATAGGACTGCTTGAGTGTCCACACGTAATGGCAGTTGGTTTCTCCCAGATTGAGTGCTCCAAGACAAGGCAAGTGGGAAGTTGTGATCTCTTTTGTGACTTAGCCTTGGAAGTCACATAATATCCTGTTCACCACATCCTATTGATTACAAGATCAGCCTGATGTGGTGTGTGAGCAAACGATACAAGGGCATGAATACCAGGAGATGAGGATCATTGGGAGCCATCTTGGAGACTGTTGACCACACTGCCATTCCTTTCTTCCTTAACCTTAGTGGGGCACTCCTGCTGTCTCCCTTGTGGGTTTGCTCAGCACTGTGTTGCACCCACCCAAGAAAAAAATTAGAAGTGGCTAGGTTAAAAAGATTCTCAGCACATTATTAAGAAAGGCAGATATTAGTGAATATTTAGAAAAGAGATCAGGAAGAGAATTTATAGCCCATTCCAGTCAATAGAAACAGAATTAAATTTTCCTTTAGATCTGCCTTTTTTTCTTTCCCATCATCCATCTTTTCAGTTTCCAGCTATCTTATTTCTGTTTATCTATTTCCCACATAGCCTCCAAAATCTCTTCTGATGTGCCAAATAATTCAGGTCTGGTCCTGAGCTTACCAACATTCTCTGCAAAATAAAATCCTGTCAGCCTTTCTCACTTTCTTTAGGATGTAGGGCTCTCTGCCTTATCGTGGAAAATAGAGGTTAAAGTGGCTTATTGCTATTTACTTAATAAAAAGGCCTGTTTTCTGGGGTGGAAGGAAAGAGGTAAATATGTTCTCTTCTCCGTAAAATAAGGGTTTTTTCCCATAAATATTTTATATATATTATGCTCTTACAGCTTCCAGATCCAGGGAGGATAGTGATCCTTGAGACTCCTGCTGATGAGTAGCTATACCCTATTCAAAGAGACAATTCTCAAGCATTGACTATTGAATTTGTTGCATCCTTTCTTGTCACTGCGTTGTCAACCACCTAACCAACCTCCTGTCTTATTCAGAAATATTCTCATGACCTCTGTTTTTCAGTTCACCTGATTTTAGAAGGGAAATGACCTCTTTGCCCCTGAAGAACATAGGCAGTTATGAGTGGATGCCACTCGGGGCTGTAGCCTGGTTGTGCTCATTGATGTGCACCCTGGCCAGTGCCCTGTGCTGGGCAGAAATGGTTCCTATGTGTGTTAATTGACTCGAATTGACTGAGGTTGCCCGGATGAGAGAAGCAATGAGAACAGAGGCTGGTCTGTCCACAGAATCTCTACTAATGAGCTCGACTCTGATGCTCATCTCAATTTTCTTAAGCTGAAAAAAAAAAAAAAAAAACTTTTGGCAAATCTTCATTGAAATTTTGCTCATTTCAAGATTTACTATAAGTTTGTGGGCATTAAAAAATAAAGCAATCACGTCTTTGATCCATAATTGCCTACATTTTTATTTAACGGAGACCAACAAATGATGACTATGGAAGGTTGATACTGCTGGTTTTAAAGGGATAGGTTTAATTAAGTATACTTTATGCTTTATTTTCATACAAATCTATAAATCATGAGATACATGGTTTATGTAGTAATTAAAGGCTGGAACAAAAGTTCAAACAAAAGCTACTATGAGCTCAAAAGAATGGGAAGGAATTTGGGTTTAAGTGTAGTGTAATCTTTGGGGAAAAATTATGAGTAAAAAGATAGCAATAGGTAGACATGGGAAGATCTATTCAGAATTCCGAAGATAAATCTGAATGGAACAGAGGGAGAAGCAGTGAGAGGGAAGGCTGGAAAGGGAGATTCCTTTGGATTGTAGAGGGCCTTAAGTTTCAGGTCAAACTTTGGATTTGATGCTATAAGCTGTGAGATGCCATTGGTGACTCAAAGAGACATATAATGAAAATAGTGCTTTTGGGAAAGTGAAATCTATCACCTATCACCATGTCTATGATAGGTTATTGCAAGGAGAACTGGAAGCAAGAAGAGTGAGTTAGAGAAATCTCAGAAATTTGGAAATGAGAGAGAAGAGTTGAGCCCATGAATATTCCAATGCAAATTAATGTTCTATTTTTCCTTTGCAATTTTAAAATCTAGGCTTGGCACAATATGCTTTGAAAATATGATAATGCTATTGATTTGCAGAATCACTGATTCCTCTTTTCCCTCACTGGTGTTTCTGATGCACATTTGGAACTTTTCATTAACTATACGTTTTTTTAAGGCTGTCAAACATCGAAGTTCTTAACGGCCTGGGTGAATACACTTAACCTATGAGTGTACTGGGAGAAGGCAATGGCACCCCACTCCAGTACTTTGCCTGGAAAATCCCATGGATGGAGGAGCCTGGTGGGTTGCAGTCCATAGGGTCTCTAAGAGTCAGACACGACTGAGCGACTTCACTTTCACTTTTCACTTTCATGCATTGGAGAAGGAAATGGCAACCCACTCCAGTATTCTTGCCTGGAGAATCCCAGGGACGGGGGAGGCTGGTGGGCTGCCGTCTACGGGGTCGCACAGAGTTGGACAGGACTGAAGCGACTTAGCAGCAGCAGCAGCAGCAGCATGAGTGTACTGTGATTGAGATTATCATAAATATGATTTTTAAAACATTCATTTAGACCAACCAGTTAGACAAACTAATACAAAGAAGGATCCTAACTAATATGATGTGATGATTTGATTAATTTCAAATGATAGCACAATAGCAGCATGATATTAATCCTTTCTAAAATAGTTTCAGTTGTAGAGTTGTTCAACACAGGTTGTATCCTTTACCTCTCTAAAGAGCAGTGTAATGTGGCGATGCTGAATATACATGTGCTTGCTGAAAGTGATAAATTGGTGATTTTCTCCTCTGTGGGACAGAAACAAGTCAGATGGATATAAAGAGAAATTCCTACAAGTAATGCTTTTAGAGCATTTCTTTAGTAGCAATTTCAATTTGTCTTTTGCAGTATCTATATTCCCAATTGTTACTCCTTTCATTCCATAATTTTTATTCTCAGATCTCTCCATTTCGTATCCCAAAGATAACATTTCCTCAAACATAAAAATAACATTTAGCTGCCTTTGCATGGCCCCTGCAAATTTTTGTCTCTTACTTCTTGTTTCACTTTGTTCCCTGGTAGCCTTGAAAAACACCCAAGTTAGCTGAATTTTGAAACTGAATGACTGTGACATCTCTGCAGGAGCATAATTCCAAATGCCTATTTGATAGCACCAATTGATGGCTAATAGGCTTTTCAATTTTAACATACCTAAAAAGGAATTCTTGTTTATCTCTCTACTCTCAGACTTGAACTCCCTCCAGCTTTTCCATGTAGTTCATGATATCAGTGTTATCATTATATGTGTACTCTGGTGAAATTTAATAATGGTCATTAAAAAAAAATCTAAAGAAAAATCTAGATATCCACTTTTATTCTTCTCATTCCCTAAACCTCTAGAGCCTCTAAGTCTTCAGAACATTCTAACTACAAAATGTATCCAAATCTAATCACTTCTCTCTTTTTCTGCTGCCCCACTCAGTTTGTCCCTATCTCTCTCTAGCACTCCTTCAAGTCTTGTCACTGATCTCTGTTCTCTCGTCTGCTGTATAGTCAACTGCTGATTCTCCAAAAGAACCCCAGAAAACTCTGTCAATCAAACAATTAAAGATAATGGATTTGTTACAGGAAAGTATTTTTTTTGTGTGTGTGTCTATATGTGTGTGTGTGTGTGTGTGTGTGTGTGTGTGTGTATATGAATGAAAGCGTTAGCTGCTCAGTCATGTCTGACTCTTTCCGACCCCATGGACTGTAGCCTGCCAGGATCCTCTGTCCATGGAATTCCCCAGGCAAGAATACTGGAGTGGGTTGCCATTCCTTTCTCTAGGAGATCTTCCCAACCCAGGGATTGAACCCGGGTTGCCTGCAAGGCAGGCAGATTCTTACTGTCTGAGCCACAGGAAAGGAGAACATAACTTGGCAGAGCCTTAGTAGGAGTTCAACATCATATAATTAGGATAGGGTGCTTATTGTATTTTAGGGCTTGACCTAGGTGATTTTTAAGGGGAGGGGGTCTTGCTGGGCTGAGGCTGATTGAGACTGGACAGTTTATGATACAGTGGTTTGGGGCTGGCAGGTATCATGAGAAAGAGACTTGAAATGAGTCCTGAGAAGTATGTTGCTGAGTTGGTTCCCAGTCATCTTTTAGGAACAGGTGTTTCTTAGATCAACCATTGGGGTTATTTTTGCTTGGGATAAGTATTGTTTAATATAGAGGCAGAAAAGTATGCCTGGTTCTAATTTCATACGGAGAAAGAATTATGTTTTGTAACTATTTAAACTTAAAACAGCTCCTCATATTCGTGCTGATAATCCTTGGAAAGGCTCCTGCTGCAATCAAAGTAAAATCCAGACTCAGATTACAAGATCCCAGATAAGCCATTCTTTCCCATTTTGCTGACTTCAGTTCACACCACTCTCCCCACTACTCTGGTCCAGCCACCCTGACCTTTGCCCTCCTTGGGTAAAGCCCAGCTCATTCCTTCACTTCCTGGTTGCCTCTGCCTGGAATTAATCTGTCTTCCCTCTTTCTCAACATTCACATCTCCCTCAAGTATCATCTCCAAGGCTTTTAGGAGTTGTGAGCCAGTAAGACCAAACATATATGAGAAAGGTATGTTTGTCATCTGAATGACCAGGTGTGTATTTTTTTACAAATCACAATATCAAAAAGTATCAGCATATAAAACACTTGGAACAGTGCCTGTTGTTCAGTTGCTCAGTCGTGTCTGACTCTTTGCGACCTCATGGACTGCAGCATGCCAGGCTTCCCTGCCCTTCACTATCTCCTGGAGCTTGCTCAAACTCATGTCCATTGAGTCAGTGACGCTAATCCAACCATCTTATCCTCTGTCACCCTCCTTCTCCTCTTGCCCTCAATCCTTCCCAGCATCAGGGTTTTTTTCCAGTGAATCGGCTCTTTGCATCAGGTGGCCAAAGTATTAGAGCTTCAGAACGGTGCCTAGCATGTAATAAGAGCTTAAGAAAGGTGAGTTTATCATCCATTTATTATCTTGATGTAAACTACGGAGTATTTGTCTGAATCTGTGGGTCCTAGAATAGTGTCTGACACAAAGTAGGTACCCAACAGATCATGGTGGAGTGGATGATTTTATTTATTTGCCTGTTAACTGTGCTTCCCTAACTATGATACAAACTCCACGAGAGCAGAAAACATGTCTAGTTCACCACAGTATTGTAAGGGCCTGCCTGGCACAGTACCCGACACATATTAAGCACTCAATGTACATACATTGACTAAATTAAGAAACTCTGGAGTATGACAAAACTACCTTGAGCATAAAACTAGCTCCCCATTTCTTTTGCCTCCACTGAATGAGGGAGGTCCAGAGAAAGATCACAAAAGTGAACAAAGGAAGAATAAAATCAATTCCATTTTAATATACATTGGGGAAATGCTGGTTAAATGATATTAAATAGGATTATTTCCTGTGAGGCTTCTCAGATCCTTTAATCTGCTAATGTGCATTGTGATCACTAATAGGGGAATAGTATACACTAGCTTCGGCCTTGATCAGGGAAACTTTTTTTTCTTTCTTTTTGCTCTGGGAACACTATTTTGTGTGTCTGGAAACACGACATTACTGTTATTTGGGATTTATTTTGGCACATGTTGTTCTAAGCAGTTTTACCTCCAAAGTCAGGGATGCCATCACTGGAGGAAGACTAGGACTTGCTGGTAGTGATCTGGCACTGAGTCACTTCAGGACAATGGGAGAAGCATAGATGGAGGCAGTACCATCCTGATAGGAATAGGGCTCCTCCAGACCCTGGACATAAGTGCCTCGTTTGTTCCCAGAAAGCACATAGATTAGAGGGAGGATCTGGTTCCTGATTTGGTGAACACCCTCCAACCTCAATCAGGAATGTATCTTGTGTCTTGGCCAGGCGGCACCATTGAGAGAAGAGTTTTCTACTAGATAAGCGCTTTCTTTTATTCAGCCACTGCACATAGCTTCAACTTGGATATTACCCCTAAAAAGTTGTGCTGTAGGGTTGTTGGGAAGCTAAAACTAGGACACGAGAAAGAGGTCATGTTCTGGCACCTGTTCAGTTAAAATTACTTGCCGGCTTTAGAAGAGTTATTTCATCTTTGCATCCTCAGATATCTAAGGAGGAATTTGAGTGGCTTGAATGAAAGTCATGGATTCTGCATTATGTTCTGGGAAATTTTAGTCTTACCTCTGAGGCAAGGAAGGGAGGTATAGTAGGCCTCTGGGAGCAGCAAATAGGCTGGGGTAGTGCCCTGAAGTTGATGGAATCTGGTTCTTTTTTGTTCTATCTGCATATTTTCATCTGAAGAGAGAAATCTCCTACTAAAGGGTAGTTTGAAAACCAATGAACTAAAAAAGTCAAGTCCACTGCCTGTTTAGTGTGGCTTGCAAGCTAAGAATGGTTTTAACATATTTAATGGTTAATTTTTTTAAAAAAAGAGTATTTCATATTATTCATATTATTACTTTTTATAAGAACTAGATTCCAGTGTCCATAGATAAATTGTTATTGGAACACAACCACTCCATTTGTTTCCATATTATTTATGACTGTTTTTGCACTTAACTTGACCCAGAGGAAAGTACAAGTAAATCCCTGATAGTGAATGAATCTTAGTTTTTAGGGGTGAATTATGTTTTACTGTGAATCTGATTGGATGGGTCTTAGGCTGAGTGTCTGTCTCAGTGACTGTATAGCCCTCAAAGCCTAAAACATTTGCTGTCTGGCCTTTACCTCCAAACTTTGCTGACTTCTCACCCGGATGATTACTAAGATCTCTTTCTACCATAGCCATGTGATTTCTGTTCATCTTTGAGGAATCAAATTACCTGTTTGCATTAAGATTCCACTCAAAGCAAACTGAACCAAGCCAGGATTCTTTGTGTTATACAATTCATTTCCTTTTGGTTACAAAGATACTTCTCACTTGAGAACATTAACTACCTGACTAACCTATATCGTATCATGTGCTTTCAGCTTCATTCCAAGTGGTGTTTGCTATTTCCTACTTTCAATCATGTTGAACACTTCCTTTTTCCAAATCATATTTAAACTGAGTAACACAAAACAGCATGGCTCCCCTGTACTGTAAGTGTTTTAGCATGACAGAGTTAGAGGGTTGAAAGGAAGCTTGAGATGCCATCTAATCTCTCCTACTGGACGGAATTGCGCTTGAAGGCATCCTGGAGAGGTTTTGGTTTACCCTAGTGTTTAAAATCCCCAAGAGAAGAGCATTTTCAAACCCTCACTTCAGAGTGCATCAGCTGTCAGAGGATTTATACCTTGCATTCCTATGTCTGACCAAAGGGGCTATTTAGAGTTGTTCCGTTTAGTTTATTAATGAGGCAGTACTGCCAGCTACTCAAATCTTGGTTTTCATTCTTAAAATCTGGGGTCTTAAATTTGGGAAACCACAGCCTCTCAGTTGTGGTGCCTTCTCAGGGCAGTGATTAGGGAGAGGGACCTGGCATTCCCCTCTTGTCACACGTCCTGTTCTTCTTTCCGTGTGGTGAAATCCTCACGGAGAGGAGCCGGATTTCCTTTTGTTCCCTGACTCTCACAGCACACACCCAGTTTACTGGAGAACATTCTACCCAAGCTCTTTGCAAGCATCTTTATTTCAAAAGATGAATAGAAGGTGAATCTAATCGAATACTTTATATTGGGAAGCAAGCAAGTCTCTCTGTGCGTGCACTTTTCCATGTGATCGATAATAAATTAGCATTTCATTTATACTGTATAATTCAGTTCTTTGCAGAAGTCTGATCTCGAAGCTAACTAGTGTTTGTGTTCTCCAGAGTGGATTTTGATGGACTGCTAATTATGTTCCACCTCAAATGCAGTGCTAGGGGGGACCACGATCACCTTATCATAGAAGTAAAGTCTGGCTAATGAATCTCTGAGGATAGTGTCATGCTTTATTCTGGTGGTGGTGGGGGAGGCAAGTAAATGTAAAAATATATTTTTGACCAAGGAAATGATACCATTTATAAAGCAGTGACAAGGTTCAGGCTTTGTGAAACAGCTGTATAACTGTGCCATGCATTTCTTTCAGTAGAGCCAAAAGAAAAAAAAAGAAAGAAAATATATGTTGATTCATCACAGTGGCTGAATTTGGGGTCTGGTGGTTCATAGTGGGAGACTGTGTTTTCAAGCAAAACTACCTGGAAGGGATTTTTGTTTCAGATAGAAGACCAACTTAGTAAATTAGTCCTGAGTAAAGAAGTGTATCACCTTTAGTAAAAGAGGATGATAAACACAAGCAGAGGCAATCTTTTCACTTATGCCAACCTAATTGTGTCACATGAGTCTTTGCACTTGTATTTTAGCTCAGCTCTAGGAAGCTGATCCAGGAAATTTTTTTTTTCAAAATAGCATATTTGTTCAATATATTTGCATAGTAACAACTGGAGCATACTTCAGCTCCACATTCCTCTCTGTAAAGACATCTATGGGTCAGGCAGCTCCATTTTTAGCATCAACATCCTTGCAGCTGGTACACCAGGCTTCAATGTGTGTTTCTGTATTAATATTTAAATGACAGAGCTCTGGCATTGCTAGAGAAGCGTGGGGCTCTCTGCATGATGTGGGATTTAGTAAGCATATAGAAGTGAAGAAAGTTGACAGTAACGACCCATCAATTACCCTAGAGCCACCAGAAGGCACTTCTATGCCTGGTCCTGTGCTAGGCACTAAGGAAAGACCTGCTTTTTTTTTTCTTTTTTGGCCATGCCCTACAGCATGTGGGATCTTATTGAACCCGTGCCCCCTCCAGTGGAAATGCAAAGTCTTAACGACTAGACTACCAGGGAAGTCCCAGGAAAGACCTGCTTTTTAGTCTCGTGAGGCTTCTCAGGTACAACATCTTTATAATCAGAGCATTATGAACTCCTTTGTCAGGCAGCTAAAGTACGAACCCGTTTTATTAACAGGTCTCTCACCAAAATGCAGGAACCTACATTTGTTTTTATGGTGTTTTAGTATGTACAGGTCATGGTTATATCTGCTGTCATATTTAAGATCACTGTGTTTGGCCTGTGGTATGTGCTAACATTTCATGAATGCTGAAATGAATCATCATAGGGATTAACGGGAAGAACTGAGGCTCAGGTTGCCCAGGATCATTTAGTAGGGTGGGGAAAAGGCAAGAGTTAATAGTTCCTGTTTCAGGTAGTCAGTTAAAATGGACTTTCTTCTCTCTCACCCTTTCATCTTGCCATCTCACTCTCTCTGTTTCCATCTCTGTTTCTCTTTATCTCATGGTTACGATCTGTTGTTTTTTCAAATCATTCCACAACTCCTTGACTGGTTTGATCTCCTAGCTGTCCAAGGGACTCTCAAGAGTCTTCTCCAACACCACAGTTCAAAAGCATCAGTCCTTCGACACTCAATTTTCTTTATCGTCCAGCTCTCACATCCATATATGACCCCTGGAAAAACCATAGCTTTGACTAGACAGACCTTTGCTGGCAAAGTAATGTCTCTGCTTTTTAACATGCTGTCTAGGTTGGTGATAACTTTTCTTCCAAGGAGTAAGCGTCTTTTAATTTCATGGCTGCAGTCACCATCTGCAGTGATTTTGGAGCCCAAGAAAATAAAGTCTGTCACTGTTTCCATTATTTCCCCATCTATTTGCCATGAAGTGATGGGACCAGATGCCATGATCTTCGTTTTTTGAATGTCAAGTTTTAAGCCAGCTATTTCACTCTCCTCTTTCACTTTCATCAAGGGGTTCTTCCTCTTTGCTTTCTTCCATAAGGGTGGTTTCATCTGCATATCTGAGGTTATTGCTATTTTTCCCTGCAATCTTGATTCTGTTATCAAGGACTTAATTTTGTGCATTACACTGTACCTAATGCTTTACACTTGTTAACTTGTTTATTTTTAGCAATAAATCTATGAGGTAGGTATTATTATCTTCCTACATTTATAAAATTGGTTAAGTGGAAAAAAAAAACCTTCCACTATCTTTCGTTATAGTCATATAAAGCTTATGGGGCAGATTAATTTAGCCTTAACTACACATAAATTATTTGAAATGCATAACTATTTTTAAAATTCTGACTCATAGTTAATAATATGCTTGGGATACAAAAGCTATTTGGGATATTTGGGGGAGGAGGACAATTTTGAATGGAACTTGATTGATTCTTACCAAGATTATGCCAGCAGTCTATGAGTTAGTCATCTATCTGTTCCATACATAGAAAAGATGATCAAGCAAGCACAGAGAAGCAAAGTGTTAACATTTGTTCAGCAGTTACTAAGTACCAGAAATGACACTTAGTGTTTGACATACTCAGGAGTCACAAGGACCCTGTGAGAACCTTTTTTCAACAAAAATCTTTAAATATGAGACAACTGATGCTCAGAAATTAAGAAATCTGTCCAAATGCTTTAATTTACCCAGAAGAAAGTACAAGTAAACCCCTGATATTGGATAAACCTTAGTTTTTAGGGGAGAATTATGTTTTAGTGTAAATCTGATCGGATTAGTCTTGGGTGCAGAGAGAACAGGGCACTCTTTTTCCTTTCACCTGAGAAAGGGTGGAGTGGGATGGAGGTGGGGGCGGAGGAGTTGAGATGGAAAATCAGGTCTGTTTGGGACCAAATTTAGTTCCCTTTTAAAACACTGAGCTGCCTCCAAAGAAATTAAACTCATGACCTTGGTCTACATGAAATGAAGCCAGAAAAATTAACCTGACATACACTGTTATATAAGAAATCCTTGAAAAGGAATAGCAGATTAAACTAGGGAATCATATTTCCTGTGAGAAAAGTTCAGGTGGTAAAAATATTTACCAGTGGTGCACCGTATTATCATACCATCAACATCATAAAGGAAAACAATAAAAATGGCTGGAAATTGATGTTAAAATAATGTCACCGACAAAGCACACAAGTATTTCTTGATATTACACCTCCTAGTCTAAGCTCTGAAAAAATAAAGACTTGTGATGCTCCCATCAGCAAAAAAGAACAAACAAATACTTATTAATGATTTGTGATGCTGAGTAGGTCATTAAAATATGCATTTCTCTTAATTACAATATATATTATAAGCAGAGGTTTGAAAATAAAACATCTGATGGAAACTGACAAATCAACAAAAGGCTAACACCTCTATTTGCTTCATTTGTAACAAGAGCTGGTTGAAGAGTCCTAGTGCTCTATTCGGAGAAGGCAGTGGCACCCCACTCCAGTGCTCTTGCCTGGAAAATCCCATGGATGGAAGAGCCTGGTAGGCTGCAGTCCATGGAGTCGCTGAGGGTCGGACACGACTGAGCGACTTCACTTTAACTTTTCACTTTCATGCAGTGGAGAAGGAAATGGCAACCCACTCCAGTGTTCTTGCCTAGAGAATCCCAGGGACGGGGGAGCCTGGTGGGCTGCCATCTATGGGGTCACACAGAATCAGACATGACTGAAGCAACTTAGCAGCAGCAGTGCTCTATTAGCCCCCAAGTGAAGGAGGTTACTAAAGAGAAGACCTTAATCATTCTTCCAGAGCAGCAAAATCACATGTATGTTTTATTTATTTATTTTTTTTTAGATGCCCACTAATTTTTTTAAGATCAGTTATCACTTAATTCTGTCTGGGGTGAATACCAGCTCAAGCTCTTTATTTTTATTTATTTTTTTTTTTTGGGATTTGGTGATGAGCTTTTTTTTTTAATTTTTTTTATTTTTTTTTATTCAATTTTAATTAAAAAAAAAATTATACATGTGTTCCCCATCCTGAACCCTCCTCCCTCCTCCCTCCCCATACCATCCCTCTGGGTCGTCCCAGTGCACCAGCCCCAAGCATCCAGCATTGTGCATTGAACCTGGACTGGCATCTCATTTCATACATGACATTTCACATGTTTCAATGCCATTCTCCCAAATCTTCCCACCCTCTCCCTCTCCCACAGAGTCCAAAAGATGGTAACGATAACCCTGTATACGAGACAGCAAAAGAGACACGGATGTATAGCACATGTATGTTTTATATCTGAATGGAAGTGAAATAAAACATGGAACTTTAAAATATATTGAATTTCATTGGGATACATATTTCTAGAGGCTCAATGACTGCTGACCACTTCTAGGGGAAAAAAAAAAGTAGATAACTGAAAAGTAAATTGCAAACAAAGAGCTTTTGAAGATCAAGTTCAGTTCAGTCTCTCATCATGTCCAACTCTTTGTGACCCCATGGACAGCAGCACGCCAGGCTTCCCTGTCCGTCACCAACTCCCGGAGCTTGCTCAAACTCATGTCCACTGAGTCAGTAATGCCATCCAACCATCTCATCCTCTGTCGTCCCCTTCTCATCCTGCTCTCAATCTTTCCCAGAATCAGGGGCTTCCAAGGAGTCAGTTCTTCGCATCAGGTGGCCCAAGTATTGGAGTTTCAGCTTCGCCATCGGTCCTTCCAATGAATATTCAGGACTGAATTCTCTTGCTTTTTTGATGATCCAGCAGATATTGGCAATTTGATCTCTGGTTCCTCTGCCTTTTCTAAATCCAGCTTGAACATCTGGAAGGTCATCGTTTATGTACTGTTGAAGCCTGGCTTGGAGAATTTTGAGCATCACTTTGCTAGCGTGTGAGATAAATGAAATTGTGCAACAGTTTGAACATTCTTTGGCAGTGCCTTTCTTTGGGATTGCAATTTAAACTGACCTTTCCAGCCCTGTGGCCACTGCTGAGTTTTCCAAATTTGCTGGCATATTGAGTGCAGCACTTTAAGAGCATCATTTTTTAGGATTTGAAATAGTTCAACTTGAATTCCATCACCTCTACTAGCTTAGTTTGTAGTGATGCTTCCTAAGGCCCACTTGGCTTCACATTCCAGCATGTTTGGCTTTTTGGAGTGATTGAAGATCAAGGACAGACGTAAATTTAGGTTAGATTAATATTGGATCATGTAAAAAGTTTTTTATTTCTTTGAAACAAACACAAGGCCATGATGTAGAATTAGGGTTTTATTAAACCCCTACAGGAAGACATGTATATACTATTGATACTATGTAGAATAGATAATTAATGAGAACCTACTGTACAGCTCAGAGGACCCTACTCAGTGCCCTGTGGTGACCTAAATGGGAAGGAAATCCAAGAAAAAGGGGGATATATGTATAGTTGATTCACTTTGTATAGCAGAAATGAACACAACTTTGTAAAACAACTATACGTCAATAAAAGTTAATTTTAAAAACCCTCCTTGGACTGCAAGGACATCAAACCAGTCAATCCTAAAGGAAATCAGGTCTGAATATTCACTGGAAGGACAGATGCTGAAGCTGAAGCTCCAATACTTCAGCCACTTGATGCAAATAGTTGACTCATTAGAAAAGCTCCTGATTCTGGGAAAGATTGAAGGCAGGAGGAGAAGGGGAAGACAGAAGATGAGATGGTTGGATGGCATCACCGACTCAATGGACATGAGTTTGAGCAAGCTCTGGGAGATGATGAAGGACAGGGAAGCCTGTCATGCTGCAGTCCATGGGGTCGCAAAGAGCTGAATGCGAATGAATAACAACAACAGGGAAAAAATTAGGCATTTAGAAAAGCTATTCATAGGATAAAATGTTAAGCTACTTAGTAATCTAGTTGCTTCTAATGTTGAGAATTTTCTGCCTTCTGCTTCAGACTCTTGCTATTGCTTTTCTTTCTTCCCTTGTCACTCCTATCCTCTAGTGTCCAATACAGACACTGCCCACCCAGGAGAGGTCTTCTCTGAACCTGCCAGAGGTTAAATACATAGGTAATATAGGATGTGTAATATTTGTAACTCAACATTAAAAAAACAAAGATTATGGCATCTGGTCCTCTCACTTCATGGCAAATAAAAGGGGAAAAAGTGGAAACACTGACAGATTTTAGGTTCTTGGGCTCCAGAATCACTTTGGACGGTGTCTGCAGCCATGAAATAAACATGCTTGCTCCTTGGAAGGAAAACTATGACAAACCTAGACAGCACATTAAAAAGCAGAGACATTACTTTGCCAACAAAGGTTCATGTAATCAAAGCCATGGTTTTTCCAGTAGTCATGTATGGATGTGAGAGTTGAACCATAAAGAAGGCTGAGAGCGGAAGAGTTGATGCTTTTGAACTGTGTTGTTGGAGAAGACTCTTGAGAATCCCTTGGACAGCAAGGAAATCAAACTAGACAATCCCAAAGAAATCAACCCTGAATATTCATTGGAAGGGCTGATGCTGAAGGTGAACCTCCAATACTTTGGCCACCTGATGCAAAGAGCCAGCTCTTTGGGAAAGACCCTGATGCTGGGAAGGATTGAGGGCAGGAGGAGATGGGCTGATAGGATGAGATAGTTGGATGGCATCATTGGCTCAATGGAGATGAATTTGGGCAAACTTTGGGAGACAGTAAAGGACAGAGGAGCCTGGTATGCTGCAGTCCACGGGGTCGTAAAGAGTCAGACATGACTTAGCAACTGAACAACAACAGTATTTGTACATTCGAATCTGTGTGACTTCTAAAGGTAGAAGTGAACTATCAGTGGAGTGGTTCACACTTTAGGATGTTTGCAGTTCATTTTTCTTCATTGTAGCAAAGATGGATATTGATATTTCACTTTTGCCACTTCTTCTCCATTTTGTCTGGCTCGTGAAATTAACATTCAGTGTCTTTGGCCTATATTATTTCTGTCAGAAATTATTCTAGAAACATCTAAGCAGATAGGTTGATGGTAGAGGAAAAGAAATGAAACTGAGGGGGAAGGGATAGACTCCCAGTGTAAAGGATTTAACTGTCTTGCCAAAAGGAGTTTCAAAGGGAACTTGAAGTAAAGAAGTATTAAACAGATGGATGTTTCTATAGTATTGAATGAAATATATATATATAGTGAAGATATACAGAAACATCTATAGTGGTGATGAAAATACTGATTTTTACTTTTGTATGTCCAGCACTGAGCAAAGTGCCTCTCACTTAATAGATGCTCTAGAAAAATTGTTGAATGAATGAATTCCTGTGTCTCCCAAAAGTGTCTTACTTTTCTCAATTAGTTTTAAGCATATTTTCTTAAAATGTGCTTACCTGTTTATAGCATGGCTCTGTAAAGATATTTTAAGGCACCAGCAAAGGATTTAACTATTTAGTAACCAGTGAAGGAAAAAAATGTGGTAGGAAAAAATGAAGAGATGAATCATTCTATGTTAGGTCAGAATCATCTGGGACACTTGGTTAAAATTACAGATTTTGTCTAGAAAAAAACACATTTAATTTTGAGGGTTAGTGCTCTGAATTTCAGATGATGAGAAGATGGGGAGGAGGGGAACTATTTCTATCTGCATTGTTTCAGCTTGGCTTTTTCATATGGATGGAAGGGAAAACCACTCTGTAACACCTTACTTGTGAAACCTCTCCTATTTCAAAGCAGAGTGAGGATGATGTATTTCTCTCTGTGTGTGTGTTTGTGTGTGCCTGTGTGTGCGTGTGTGTGCATGTGTGTGTATGTGTGGTGGGGATTATGGGATTGCAACTAAATTTAACTGATCTAGTTTTCTCATGGCATGCCCAGGATATACAATGCATCTCTAGTGCATCCAGATACTTTTGAGTTCTTTAAAAAATCTAGTGGTGTGATGGATTTATAATAGATTTAAGGGCACTTTGCTATTTGTTTTACTCCTCTACTCTGCTAAAAAATTTAGTCATTAAATAATAGGTATTTTAGATCAAAAGTAAGAATAGTTATTCTTGAAGATTCTGTGATTTTCCCCTAAAATAGAAAAGCCAAGTTTTATATTAGGGGAAATATATAAAGGGTGAAGTAAGATGTGAACTACCATATATGAAATACTCAAATTCCAATTGGTTTATTATAAATTTGTTATTTTAGAAATGACAGGACACTGAGTAACAGCATGATATTCAAGGACATAGTTATAGAGATAATATAGTAAATTTCAGAACTATGTACTTTGAGAATGAAGAGATTAAGAAGGGATTATTTCATATCTGCACAGTTCTCAGAGAATGGATATGACTGGTGATCCTAACTATTTGAGCAAATATCAACTGCCAGCAGACACCACCAGGTTATACCAAAGAAAAGTCACAAAGAAATAGAGATTCATCATGCTAGGAGTGGGTACCATAGGATAAGTCAGCTAGGCCAGCAAAAGAAGAAAGTATTACAAGTAAAATTTAAAAATAGTTTTGGCAAGAAGAGGTTGAGGAGAAAGCAGAGTAGGCTATAATAATATTTATAACTCAGAGATGGGCCAGACCTAAATGTACACCTTGGCCTCTTTCCATCCTAAAATGCTCTATATTACCAAAAAAGGTGCTATGATTTATACTCAGCTCCAAGTCTAGACTGGCTTAAGATTCCTGTGTTTAAGTCTGCTTCTATCTTACAGGAAAACCAGTCATCTAGATCTTAAGTCAAGTAAAGGACTGATATATTACAATAAGTTCAATTGAGGAAGGCAAGTTTGTCTTGAATACAAAATTAAAAATACTAGCATGACAAAGTCTGCCTAATCATATAGAGTAGCATACATATGCAACTGATGCATGAAAATAAAATTTAGTTGAGGGTAACTACTGTGATTTGAAATAATACAGAAAATTAGCATTTCTATAACAAAGTCTAGCTAATTACATGAAAGTTCATATACATGTGCATTGAAAAGTAAATGCTGATGGATTTATTAATTGATTGAGGTCAAGTTCAATTCTAAATATTTTTACATAGTGAGGATTTGTTATATTAAGTAATCTTGAAATTAAATGGATCACTGAGAAGGCTTAATAAAATATTTTATACTACCTATAAATTAGTCACAGTGAAAAAATCTTTTAAACAGACTAGATTTTTATAATTATAATATTCTGTGCTTATATGTAAAAATATCAGTCCCCACTATATCAGGGGATAGAATATAAAATGAATGATTATTTCCATCATGAAACTATAAGAATAATTGAGTGTTAATAGGCAAAATGGAGAAGGCAATGGCAACCCACTCCAGTACTCTTGCCTGGAAAATCCCATGGGTGGAGGAGCCTGGTGGGCTGCAATCCATGGGGTTGCGAAGAGTCGGACACGACTGAGTGACTTCACTTTGACTTTTCACTTTCATGCATTGGAGAAGGAAATGGCAACCCACTCCAGTGTTCTTGCCTGGAGAATCCCAGCGACAGAAGAGCCTAGTGGGCTGCCGTCTATGGGGTCGCACAGAGTCGGACACGACTGAAGCGACTTAGCAGCAATAGGCAAAATAGAGTACAAGTTGGTAATAGGAAAGGAAACCAATTCAAACACAATACTCATTTGATATATTAGAATAAAACATTCTGATGATCAAAGAACATTCTATATTCGATAATGTTATCTATTGTATCTGTGCACTTTGGAGTTCAGTGAATGAAAAACCTGACTTTATCTTCAAATATTGGCTCTATGGTGTAGTTAAATTGTGCTATGTAGTTGTTAGTGTGGCATGTGCCAAAAAAAAAAAAAGCAGGGAAAAGAACCCAAAACCACTTTTCCTGCTTGGAAAAGGGAACAGTACCCCAAGGCTAGCTAGTGAAGGACTTATAAATAGGAGAGATATTAAAAATAATTTCCAGCTGTTAAGGCTGTGTTATCATCTATCAGGACAGTTCTGTTGGAGGCCCCTTCTCTGAAGGATGAAAGCAGAGTCTTGGGGAGGTGTTTTGGGCGTGGCCTGTGTGACCTGGACTTATGGAAGCTGTTATTTACCAAGTAATTTTCAAAGAGTTTAACTGTTTAAGAACTGTGACATGTATATCAGTCCAAATGTTAGACCTCTGAACTTTTCCCCATAGTTCACAATGAGTGAGCCTCTGGGGAATGTTTCAAGCAGGAGATTAACTTGAGGAGGTTTTTAATTTAGAAAGAACCTTCTGATAGCAATGTTGAAGATGATTGATTGCATGGGTTTGGGAAAAGATACAGGGGGATCAGTTTCAAAACCTCAGAAAAGAATTGGAAATGGTGGCTGGGGAGGTGCAAAAGTGAAGAAATGGATGTGACAGCCATTTGGGGGGAATAATTTATGGCATTGGTGACATTTGGAATTGGGTTACGTGTGAGTTTGACTCCCAAAACTCTGGCTTGGGCCACTGTGGAAGATGAGACTGTTACCTGGGAGAGGGAAAAAGATGTTGTAATGTCAGTTGTTTGCTTATCTGGTTTGTTGGTTGATTGACTGGCTTTATTTAATTAATTTCCTAAGAAGAGTCATGTTGATAAGCTGTAAGCAAAGCTACTAATACATTAACTTTCACATATAACGTTTTGCCCATTTCCAAGGTTATGGCTTTTTAACTGCCTGAAAATGCCTCCAAAATGGGATGAAGAAAAAATAATGAAAGGAAGGAAAAAGGGAAGAATGGGGAAGATGTATTTAGAGTTATTGAATGAGAGAAAAAGCAAATTTCAGTGAAGGGGACTGCACAGAGATGCCTATCGATGTGCATTTCTTACCACTGCAGAGACTAGTTCATGGACCTTCATAAAAGTGGCAGGAGGCTTATACAGAGTATTAGCTCTCCTCTCATGTCCCTAGCCTGCAAATGACCTGAGCATTCAACCCTTATGTGAATTGGAGTCATTGTATGACCAAACCACTGCTTCCAAGGCTGACTCCTCACATTATCTCTGGGTCTGTGGAGTAACTAAGGTTAGGCTGTTAGAAACTTTTATAGAAATGTGACTGAGTAATGTTATGTCTGTTGAATATGGTCATTTAAAACTAGGTTGTCTTCTGGTTTCATTTTTCAAGTAATTGGTTTTGTATTTTACAAAAGAATTGATCTGTGATGAATTGAGAACAAAAGAACAAAAACTGGCCCTTCATCACAGATAATTTGAGAAGTAGTGCTTTCAAACATCAAAAGGAAAAAGGTGAGAACCTGATAGGTGTTTTTGTGCTCTGGGTAACACAGATTTCCTCTTATAAATGTGATGGTTTAGTGAACTGCCTTCCCATAGCCATCTATTGACCTCATACACAAATATAATCAAATGATTTGTGTCACTGGAAGCTGCACAATAGATGAACCTGGTTTTTGCAATTTAACAAAAAATCCAATTTATGTAACATATTAAAAGAAGCATTATCAACTTGTTTTCCCCTCAAAAGACTGTAGCTATTAAACTCTTTAATTACTTCATTTTCACTCTCAGTGTAACATTAGCAGTTTAGCACTTCAAGTATAAAAATGATTAATGAGCCTGAGAATTCATTCGCATACATATCACTTTGCAGCTTGACATAACCCTGGAGCCTGTTCTCTGTTCTAAGCATAGACATACTTCCCTAGCAAATATCTTATTGCATATTAAATGCCTAATCGTTGCAAAATATGCATATTTATAGTCATCTTTCCTATTTTTTCTTTAGCAATAGAAAAGACAACAAATCAAATGCATTTAAATGTAACTACATTTTAAAACAAGAGTATAAATACCTAGGGAACACCTTGATTTTTGCATGGTAACTGTCCCCCTAAACTCAATTGTACTTTGAGTTGAACTGTCATCCATCTAAAAATGTATCTTTTATCATTTTTGAAGGAAAATACTTTCAATTTCCATATTTATATCTATGCAAGAACTGTGATTTGGGAAAATATGACAAGAGCAAAGACTGTATTGTAGATTCAGAGAATAAGATTTTACTTGGAGAGTCTGTCAAAAATATCTGCAGGGGGCTATTTCTGTCTAACCATCCTTGGCTTGCATTGGTGACAAGTGGTTACATGTCTCTTTTAGCTCTTCTGAAGTCCCTTTTTGATCTCTCCCAAGGTAATTCCATATTGCTGACTTTGTCCAGTAATTCCCTAGGCTTAATCTTTTACGTCTGAACAATGGGATTGTTTGTCTTTGCCTTCCCTTGATTTTTCTACCCTTTTCTGTGAAGTTCAGCCTAGACTGTGCTTGCTTCAAAACCCTCTTCGCCCCACATGCTCATCACCTGTAAGCTATGTTCCGCCCTGATTCAGCGCTGAATCAGGCAGATTAAATGCACATTTGCTCAGAACTCAGCGAACTGCACTTGTCAGGCTTGTTGCTATGACACAAGGTTGTAGCTCTTGGAAGGTGAACCAGGCAACTCCCCAGGGCACTTCCACCACCAGCCCTCCCACCTCTGTGTACAAGGGAAGAGCAGAGCTGCAGGCCACCTGCTAGACTCTCAATCAGGTCTTCAGGTGGTTTCATCAGGTGTCAGCAAAACTGTGTATCATGAATATGGACCTATTTCCACTTGCCTTTTAAAGAAAGACATTTAATTTGGGGACAAAGTATCCATTTGACCCACTGAACGAGATGCTATTAAGCATTTATTGGAATGAATTAAAAAAAAAAAAAACACCATGCATGTACTAAGGTTACGCTTCCCAGGTGGCTTAGTGGTAAAGAACCCGCCTACCATTGCAGGAGTTCAATCCCTGGGTGGGGAAGATTCCTTGGAGGAGGAAATGGCAGCCCACTCCAGTATTCTTGCTTGGAAAATCCCATGTACAGAAGAGCCTGGTGGCTACAGTCCACGGGGTCACAAAGAGTCCAACACAACTGAGCACGCAGCACCACAACGCACATACTCTGGTTAAGGACAGGTAACATTACCTCACTGCACAAGCCTGTGAATGCAGGCTTGTGGCTGGGCATCCACTGACAATCAGATCACTGAACCTGCAAGGCAATGCAGTCAACCAAGCCTCTGAGACAATGCTCCCAAGCAAGATATTTTGTTTATGGCAGTTATACTTTTCAACAAGTGAAAGTGAAATCGCCCAGTCGTGTCCGACTCTTTGCGACCCCATGGACTGTAGCATATGAGGCTCCTCCGTCCATGGGGTTTTCCAGGCAAGAGTACTGGAGTGGTTGCCATTTCCTTCTCCAGGGGATCTTCCCAACCCAGGGATCGAACCCAGGTCTCCTGCATTGTATGCAGACAGTTTACCGTCTGAGCCACCAGGAAGTCCCCTTACCTAATAAATAAAGTTGCCAGATAATATACAGGACATCTAGATGAAAAACAAGGTATAATTTTTTTTTCTAGAATAAGTTTACCTCCAATATTAGAGTAGGCTTATATGAAACAAGGGCTTCCCAGGTGGCACTAGTGGTAACGAGCCTGCCTGCCAGTGCAGCAGACGTTAGAGACGCAGGTTCAATCCCTGGGTCAGGAAGATCCCCTGGAGGAGGGCATAGCAACCCACTCCAGTATTCTTGTCTGGAGAATCCCATGGTCAGCGGAGCGTGGCGAGCTACAGTCCATAGGGTCGCAGTCTGACACGACTGAAGCGATGTAGCACAGCACAGCATAAGAAATGAATTAAGTCTTTTATTACCTGAAATGCTAATTACACTGGGCCGGGGTGTGTGTGTGAGTGTCCTGTATTGTTATTTCCTAAACTTATTTTAAGTGATACTTTATAAGCAACAAAGATGCTTTAGAAAAGTACATTTCCTGATTAGTGCCTAAGATTATCCCCACACATACAAATATCAGGAACTCTTCAGAGTGGCGGCAGCTGTGGAGCACGCATGCGCACTCCCAGTGCTTGCCTATGTTCGCCCAGGCTTGACCACGCGGGTGCACTCTCTCCCCAGCTCTCACACGTTCTTCTAAGCTTTCGAGCACTTTCCCGGCGGATGGCTCTGCGATGCGGGAAAGGCGTCTTGATGTGAGCCTGGCTTCCTGTTCCCCAATAGGCGCTCGAACCTCAAAAATTGGAAGGCTGCAATACCTGCTAAGAAATCCTTCCATTATGGCGTGCCAGGGTATCCAGTGAAAAGTTCTGTGAAAGTGAAATCCACGTAGGTAGCCCAGTCCTCACCTGTGGGGGTTTAGAGCTTGCTGAAGAGACAGTGGACCCCACGTACTTGTGAACTGGGTAATAGAAATAGTTTAATACTCTTCTAAATATAATGGAAGTGGGGAAGATCTTTCTCTGGATATGCTAAGACTGTCGAAGAAGAAAGCCAAGAAGAAAAAGTGGCAAAGAAGAGCGGAATTTCTGAGAAGGTAATTAGCCTGTTGCAAAGCACAAGAGAAAGTTTATTAGTGGGTAGATTTACATAAAATGTTTCCTGGTTTTGCAAGCTGAATTAATTGTTCTGTACTTAGCGCTCTATTGAAGTCAAAAAGTGTGAATGAATATACAAAAATACATACATGAAACCTTTCTAATTAAAAAAAAATTTCTTTTGGTCCCAGTGCTTTAAGTTTGTTTAGAAAAGGGACTCAGTTGAGAAGTTAACTGTTTTGAGTGAAAACTTTCTATCAAAGACATGAAACTGATTTATTTTTGCTGTCATCTGGGTTCATTCACAATATAACGTTAAGAAATTGCTAATTGGCGCTGGTAAATAGTTTTATGATTTTCTCCAGCCAATATGCCTTTCCAAGAGAAAGTACACTTAATCCCACCATATACTGGGAGTTAAATTTTACCAGCACTTCTTAAGTATGTAGCAGAGTTTTCTAAGTGTGTTATCTGTTGACAATTTGCGTCTTGAATTCATTTTATTCTAATATAAAGGTATTTATTATTTCTGATGGCATATTGGTCTAATTTATCTTTAGGCATAATTTTAAATTCAGTATAAATATTAAAGAAATGCGTGCCTATTTTCAAGATGGTGATTTTTAAAAAATTCTAAGCGAGTGAATGGAATCATTCTTGGTCTATGATACCTACTGAATTACCTTTATAAAAAATACGTTTGGGAAATATACAGTGCCTACTACCCAAGATAGGGTGACTAATTAGCTTCTTACCTAGATTTACAATACTGTTACCTTGTAAAATAATCTTTGTAAAATAGGTCACAAACTGGGTCTGCCTGAATCTTAAGTATAAATCTCATGTTTCGTGGGTTTGTACTGCAGCTCTAAATTAAAACAAAACTTCTTGTCAAAGGAAAATAACACCTCATGGACAACTCTGTAGGGCTAAACTGCCTGACCTGGGTTTTTTGCTTAGTTATTCATCCACAGCTACCTACTTGACTTGGACTTTTTGCCCTAATCTGAATAACTGCATTTCCTTCTTGTTACTGAGAAGTATTTGTTCCCTCCATCTCTGTAAGGCCATTGTTTCCTAGTTCTCCTGTACACCTGGTTCTGAACATTTCTCTGGTGAGGGCAGGTCTGACCCCTCCTCTGCTGGTGATTGATATTGTGACCCCAACCTTAAGCAGTGGCAGCCTTAGAATTGCTTTGTAAGTAAGTGGTGCTTGGAAAGCTGTTTGAACCTAGGGGGAAAACAACTTGCTTTAAAGAACTGCAGTCACTCTATTTTTACTTAAATTGCATATTTATTTGGGATGGCTTGACAGTAGCTATAGAAATTTCTTAAAGAGGTTTCTTTCTAGCCATTCCTGGTCAGTGCTACTGGATTCCAGGCTGGGTTTCCAAAAGCACTGTTTTCTTATTCAGTTTTGTGTCCCAACTTTGTGCTGTATATGAATTGCAGTAGCTGTAGGCAATACCTGGGCCTTGGCTGTTTGACTTAGTGTCATAAATCCCTAGTCCTCATTGGAAAAGACCCTGATGCTGGGAAAAATTGAGGGCAAGAGGAGAAGGGGCCAGCAGAGGATGAGATGGTTGGATGGCATCACTGACTCAATGAACATGACTTTGAGCAAAATCAGGGAGATAGTGATTGACAGAGAAGCCTGGCATGCTGCAGTCAGTGGGGTCTTAAAGAGTCAGACATGACTTAGCAACTGAACAACAACAACGAGATTCTAAATAGTCATGTCCATCCAACTCTTGCTATACCCTACTCTAGTTGACGATTTCTTTTGGCAAATGCTTGCTTTGGAAACTGCTCATTACCTATCATGATATCTTCTGGATATCAAGTCTTGAATGTACTGAGGACTAGAGACAGCTTGGTATAGTCACAGATCTGGAACTGCAGATCTTTGAAGTTATACCAGTGAACTGGTGACTTGACTCCTCTGTGCCTATTTTGCAGTTTATAAAATGAAGATAATTATAATATTCATTCTCAGTGGTTAAGAGGATTAAGTGAAGAAACTTAGGTGCTTGACAGATACTTGACAATTGGGAAACGCTCATAAAAATTTTCTTCCTCTGTTATGTTGAACAAAAATGCACTTCGTCCAACATATTTCATCTATGTTGTAGATAAATATATGTGTTCATAATGCCATTCATTCCAAAAGCTATCTTTTAAGTGCTATCTTTTATTCCAGGTCTCTGCTAAAGTGAGCTGGCCCAGAAATTTGTTAGAAACGGTAATAAGGAATATGACATGTTAAAGTTGAGGATGGCTGGAAGAGGAAAGGAGTGGTTGCAGGTAGAGCAACATTACTAAAAGTGTAAACCCAGAAGTGAAAGAGAATGTGGGGATGACAGTGAGTTAATTTCAGTGCAGGAAATGAAAAGGGTGAGCCTGGAGACACTGTTGGAGCTAGAAAGGGCATGATTTTAAGAGACTTGTACTAATATGGACCTGTTGATTGTGGAACAATAGTCAGTGTTGAGTCTGAAAGGAATAAATAGCTTTATTTGGGATGTTAAGAATTGCACAGATAATCAGGTAAAACCGAAAGAGTGTTCTGGGGAACAGAAAAAGTCAGGGGTTTAAAAGACAAAAGCCACAAGGTTCTTTAACTTGCCTGGTGAGAATTGTGATCGACTCTGACATTAGTCAGGAAATATTTGTCCTTAAGGAATCACTAGTTGTTTTAGGCTCAGGGTCTGATAACTCTCTTGAGCAGGACAATGGGTGGGCAAAAGGTGAGATTCCACCCAGGCTTACATGTATACATGTCATACTTTCTCAGTGGCCTCTTAGCAATACTGACTCCATTTTGATTTTCCTTTTACATTTCTCCCTTTTGATTGAGATCTCTCATTGTAAAGCATCTGTGATCAACCATTTGATTATTTGGCATCAACATCGACTTACTTGGTATTGGAAGTCTCATTCCCAGAGAGTCATGTTCCATGGAAGAGGGAAAAAGGTCATTGTAGGAGACATATGCTTTTAGAAAGTTTATGACCACATTTGAGCAACAAGGAGCCATCAAGGAAGTGAGCGTTAGGTGACATTCAAGATGGAAATTCCTAGATCTTTGTTAGGAGGAATCATTATAGGAGTGGTCAATCATTTCCAGACATCAAGCTGTCATTATTCCTGTGAAGGCTGTCTTAGTATAGCACTGAGAAATACAAAGCATAAACAGTTTAAAAACAATGAGAGCAAAAACAAATTAGAACAGTGATTAGTATAATTAGTTGCAGTTGAGATCACAATAAGTCACCAAGTCCAGAGGGGAGCCAGCTGAAGATTTCTAGATGTCAGGGTCAAAGCATCTTTGGCAGTTTGAAATGTTCCTGATGATTGGAGCTTTTAGTCTATTTACATTTAAAGTAATTGTTGATAGATATGTAGTCATTGCTATTTTGTTAATTGCTTTAGGGTTGTTTTGATAGTTCTTTTGTTCTCTTCCCTTGTTATTTAATGACTATCTTTAGAGTTATGTTAGGATTCTGTCTCTCTCTCTCTCTCTCTCTCTGTCTTTTTTTGGTGTGTGTATATATTCTAGGTTTTATGTCTGTGGTTACCATGAGGTTTATACATGTGTATGTATATATGTTGTGTATGTATGTATAGACACACACATGCATGCATGTGATTATTTTAAGCTGCTGATGTGTTATTTTCAAATACAATTTTTCCCCCCACTCCCCAGACCATGACTGCTTCTGACATCATATTTTACATCCGTTTATTTTGGTGTGTGTATCCCTTAACTACTTATTGCAGATATATGTGGTTTTATTACTTTTGTCTTTTAACCTTCCTACTAGCATTATATGTGGTTGATTTATTACCTTTACTATATCAGCCTTTATCATTGAGATTTTTCTTTTCATAATCAACGTGTTTCTAGTTGTGGCCTTTTCTTTTTCACTTAAGGAAATTGCTTTAACATTTCTTGTAAAGCTGGTTTGGTGGTGTTACTTGTCCATAAAACTTTTGATCTCTCCATCAAATCTGAATAAAACCTCAGCATATAGAGTATTCTTGGTTATAAATTTTTTCCCCTTTCATTGCTCTAAGTATATTGTGCCACTGCCTTCTGGCCTGCCAAATTTCTACTGAAAAGTTAGCTGATGGACTTAGGGGAGTTCCCATGTACATAACTTGTCATTTTTCCCTTACTGCTTTTAATATTCATTCTTTACATTTAATTTTTATCATTTTAATTACAGTGTGCTTTGGTGTGGTCCTCTTTGGGTTGATCCTGTTTCAAACTCTGTGCTTTCTGGAGCTGGTTGTCTCTTCCCTTTCCCAGGTTACGGAAGTTTTCAGCTATTGTGTTTTCAAATATGTTCTCTGCCCCTTTATGCCTCTGTTCTACTCCTATAATGCAAATGGCAGTATCCTTGATATTGTTCCAGAGGTCTCTTGAACTGTCATCATTTCTTTTCATTCCTTTTTTTTTTTTCCTGCTCAGCTTCAGTGATTTCCACTCTTTCAGCTCACTGATCCATTCCTCTTTATCACTTAATGTATTGTTGATTCCTTCTAGGGTTTTTAAAATTTCTGTTATTGTATTCTTCACCTGTTTGGTTCTATGTGTTTTTTAACTCTTTGTTAACATTTTTAAACTCACTCTGATCTTGTGGTCTTCTCTTTTGTTCTTTGATCACCTTTACAATCATTAACTTCAACTGTCTATTGGGTAGATGCCTATTTCTACTTTGGTTAGTTCTTTTGGAGCTTTATCTTGTTCTTTTTTGAAACATGTTCCTCTGCTGTTTCATGTTGCTTAATTTAATGTTTTTATTTCTATGTATCTGATAGGTTGGTTACATTTACTGACCTTGGAGAAGTGGTCTTCTGTAGGAGATGCGCTATGCGTTCCAGCAGTGCACTCCCCTCTCATCACCCAAGCTATATGCTCTGGGGTGGCCCCTGTGTGAGTTGTATGGTTTCTTCTTTTGTGGTAGGCAGACTGTTGTGAGTGGTGTGATAGGTGTGCCTGGTCCGATTGGTTGCCGGGTCCTCCCTTGTGTTGAGGCTGTCAGCTGCTGTTTGCTGGGGCTGGGTTATAAGGAGACTAGCTGTAGAACCCTAGGGGTCTAGGGGCTACTACTTGCCCACTGGTGTGCAGAGCTGGGCCCTGGAATCTCTGGCAGCAAACCATGGGAGTCCTGAAGTTTGTACTGGGCCTCTGGTGAATGTGGTCAGATTCCATGGTGGCTGACTGAGGGGCCCAGAGCATCCCATAGGTGATATTTGCCAACTGGTAGATGGGGCTTGGGACTGGGGTGTCCTGGGGCTGGGCGGCTGGTTGGTTGGTGGGCTGGGTCTTGTCATCACCTGCTGCAAAGCTGCATTAGTCTCCTGGCTGGTGTCAGCCTACTGGTGGGTATAGTTGGGGCCCAGGGGACCCTGGAGCTGGTGTCTGCTCATTGGTGGGTGGAGCTGGGTCCTGGAATTTCTGCAAAGCCCCTCTCCTGTCCAGGGCCATGGCCTAGGGTAGCTTTGAGCTCAGGGGATCTTCAGGCAGCTTGCCTGCTGGTTGGTGAGGCTGTGTTCCTGCCCGTCTAATTTCTTGACCTGAGGTATCCCTGTATTGGTGCCCAGAGGCTGGTGGGCAGGGCTGGGTCTGGGTGCTAAAAAGCTAGAGAGAGGGTTCCAAAATGGTGCTTGCCAGCACTAATGTCGTTGTGGTAGAACAAGCTCCCCAAAATGACTATGTCCCCTGGGGGAGCACCAGTCGCCTCTTGCCTCTCAGAGAAGCTCTCCAAGATCAGCAGGTATGTCTGACCCAGACTTCTTTCAAATGACTGCATCTGCCCTCTGAGTCCTGGAGTGTGTGAGATGTGTGTGCACCCTGTAAGGGTGGAGTCTATTTACCACAGTGCTCTGACTCTCCTCAAAGTGGGCCCCACTGCCTTTCAAAGCCAAATATTCTGGGGGTTCATCTTCCTGTTGCAGGACCCCCGTGAGCCTGATGGGGGATCAGACCCCTCACTCCTTGAGGAGAACCTCTGCTGTTGTAATTATCCCCCCATTTGTGGGACTCCCACCCAGGGCATGGGTCTTGATTATACAGTGTCTCTGCCCCTCCCTCCTGTCTCATTGTGGTTCCTTCTTTATATCTTTTGTTGTGGAAGATCTTTTTTCCTAAATTGTGGTCTTTCTCATCAATAGTTGCTCTGTAAATAGTTGTATTTTTGGTGTGCCTGTGGGAGGAGGTGAGCTTAGTGTCTTTCTTCTCTGCCGTCTTGTTCCCAGTCAAGCCTTAGCTCTTTTAACATTGAAAAGACTCAGGTTTTTTTCCCCCGAGGGTTGAAAGAGCTGATAAAGACAAAATATAGAATCTTTGTTTTTCTTGATAGGTTATATTAAAGGTAGCAAAAAATCTTTGTTTACAATTTCTCATTAAGACAAAACAAATAATTGAAGAAAACTTTGTCCTTTTAAAAGAGAGAAAAACAAATTTTAATTTTGCACCAGCTTACTACTGATGGTAAATCTCCTGTGCTTAAATTTATTCCTATCATATCCAGCTTGACCACATGTAACAGTCTTAAGATTACTTTTTCATAAATCTTCTTTTCCACATTTTCCTTGCATACAGAGATGTTTCTCTTATTTATCCACCCCTTCTTTATCCCTTATTTGTGATCTATCCTTTATTTTATAGTTTATTCCTTATTTATATATCTACTTATTTATTATAAATTTAATCACATATATTTGTTGGAACTTGTAATCCTTTGAAATCTTAATTTTTTAGTGCAAATAAAGAAGTAAAAAGTTGAGAATTGTACTAACATTTTGTGGTTTGGCAAACTTATAAATACATTTTATAATTTTTGGAAACATACTGCTTCATAGTACAGCCTTTTAATAATGTACAATATACATGTATTTACTAAAAGATGCAAACGTATTTAGTCTCTCGTAATAAGAAGTTAAAAGTAGGGAAACAGAATTTTTTAACATTTTATCTTATTTGGCAATGATTTAGGTATTCAGTGAATTCCTCTCATTTAATTTAACTTAGCAAAACTCTAAGGGTGTAAATTACGTAAGAGATTTGGGAAACAATTTTAAGTAGATATATTATAAAATAATTATTGTTTAAAAGTTCACCTAAAAACTGTTATATACATTTATTTAATTGATGTATTCTTATTTATTTATTTATTTAAATTTAAATTTATTTATTTTAATTGGAGGCTAATTACTTTACATTATTGTATTGGTTTTGCCATACATCAACATGAATCTGCCACGGGTGTACATGTGTTCCCCATCCTGAACCCCCCTCCCGCCTCCCTCCCCATACCATCCCTCTGGGTCATCCAGTGCACCAGCCCCAAGCATCCTGTATCCTGCATCGCACCTGGATTGGTGATTCATTTCTTATATGATATTATACATGTTTCAATGCCATTCTCCCAAATCATCCCACCCTCAGCTCTCCCACAGAGTCCAAAAGACTGTTCTATACATCTGTGTCTCTTTTGATGTCTTGCATACAGGGTTATCATTACCATCTTTCTAAATTCCATATATATGCGTTAGTATACTATATTGGTGTTTTTCTTTCTGGCTTACTTCACTCTGTATAATAGGCTCCAGTTTCATTGCCTCATTAGAACTGGTTCAAATGTATTCTTTTTAATGGCTGAGTAATACTCCATTGTGTATATGTACCACAGCTTTCTTACCCATTCGTCTGCTGATGGACATCTAGGTTGCTTCCATGTCCTGGCTATTATAAACAGTGCTGGGATGAACATTAATTTGTTTCTTAAAATTTACTTTTCATTGGAGGATAATTGCTTTACAATGTGTTGGTTTCTGCTGTATATCAGTGTGAATCGACTGTGTGTGTGTGTGTGTGTGTGTGTACAGTCGTGCCCAACTCTTTGCGACCACATGAACTGTAGGCCGCCAGACTCCTTTGTCCATGGAATTTTCCATAAATATACATATATCCCCTCCCACTGAGGGGATATATGAACCTCCCTTCCACTTCACCTCCGAGTCCCACCTCTCTATGTGGTCACAGAGCTGAGCTCCCTGTGTTATACATACAGCAGCTTCCCACTAGCTATCTGTTTTACACAGCTGCCGTCTATGGGGTCGCACAGAGTCAGAAACGACTGAAGTGACTTAGAAGTAACAGTAGCAGCAGTGTATATATGTCAGTGCTACTCTCTCAATTGTCCAATTCATTTTATTCTTAACAACCATATTTAGATTACCTAACTAAAATGTCATACTGCCCTAGTGTTGCAGAAACCAGTAATCGAGAAGCCAAGCACCACACTTGGAGAGTTGGAGAACTCAGGTTTATTATGCCAGTGGGCCCAGAGGAGTTAACACTCGAAGCTCTGAGCCCTAAACAAAGGGGTTACAGAGTTTTATAGACCTACTCTGGTGGGCAACACTAGCTGCTAATAGGCTGGTTTAAACTAAGGGGTTTCGTGTGGGAACAGTGGTCAAGATAGGGAGGGGGATGTCTGACCTTTACACAGACAGGCATGATTAAGCAGATTTTCAGGGGCTGGGTGATTGCAAAGAGCAGGACAAGGGTGAGTGAGATAAGCTCCAGTTCCTAGTATTGTTAAGTCCCCACTTTCTGAGACTACGTGACCCAGACTTTGCAAGGAGCAAGCTGATTTACAGAGGCAGAAGGAGCAGGAGGTTATGTAAAATTGTAACTTTTCCTCTTCATTCCCCCTGCTTGATGCTTCTATCACTTGTAGAAAGCATCATCTCACGTTTTGGTAGGACATTCAGAGCTCCCCATCCTTTAGGGGGCTATATTTAGCTATTACCATTTGTAACTTTATGGATTCAATCCAAGAGGTTATGAACTGGGTAATTGCATTGAGAATACAAGGGCAAACAGGAGTGCCACAAAGAACACGAAGAGAGGACTGGTTAAAGGGAGAAGCCATGATGCCCAGCTCCAGATATTGTTCCAGTTATCCCAGGAATTTGCTAGTTCCTATCTCCTTTTTATGATTCATCTCCTTAGCTGTTGGCCCATGTCCCTGACTATTCCTGATTGGTTTACATAAAAGCAGCATTCTTTGTTCAAGAAGAGGCAGAGTCCTCCCTTTTCAGCTCTCAGTAGGTCTAGCCCTCTCCTATTCTGTAAAACCACCTCAGCCAGGGAGTCTAGTTGGTCCTGTAAAGCCACTAAAGATTTGGTCACTCTCTCAATGTCGTCTGTGAAGTCTTTGGATCAGATCAGATCAGATCAGAGCAGTCGCTCAGTCGTGTCCGACTCTTTGCGACCCCATGAATCACAGCACGCCAGGCCTCCCTGTCCATCACCAACTCCCGGAGTTCACTGAGACTCACATCCATCGAGTCAGTGACGCCGTCCAGTGGTGGTTGATGAAGCAATTTCTCCTATTCCCATACCTATCCCGGCCATGATTTCCAGACCAAGGAGTAGAGGTGTAAACTGGATGGCTCTTTTTGACCACGTGTGTGCCACCAGAGGTATGGTGAGAGTCTGGTTGTTAGGGACAATACTCATCTGGGGAGTGAGGAAAGCTAATGTGCAGATACCCGTCTAACTGACAGGTAGACATAAGTAAGCATCTGTCCCACAAACAAAGAAAAGGCCTTGATGGGGGCAGCACCATATTGTGTTTGTGGGAGGATGAGTGGGCCACTCTCTTTTTAAAGTATGATTATATTTGTCCCTGGCTAAATTGCCTGCAGGTTCAGTTCCTCCATCATTTTTAAAGCATTCTGGAGCCTTTTGAGTTAACTCAATTGTCCTTTAAGACTGGCACTTGTAAGGATGGATCTATAGGAGTTCCCATGGCTGTTGCATTATTCAGTGGTACTGGTGTAGCTAAGTATACTGTGGAGCTCCTAAGGATAAGCAAAGCCAGCAATCCTTGACCAGCTAGGGGCTGGTGTCATTAAGAAGGTGATGAGTTGCGTTGAGAACCTGGTACAGATGAGGGTCTAAGGGGGAGTTAACTCTGTAACCTGGGTCATACTGCCAACAGGCAGAGCCTGATTTTTTAGGGCAAAGTTGGTCCATGATTTCATTTGTATGCATTATTGTCCCTGTCCAGTAGGTTTTTCCATGTATTTGGCAGACAGACACCTGTTTTGGGTTGTAACATCTGCTTGGCATTTGGGGGTAGATGGAGGCCCAGGGGCATGGATGGTAATGCCATGGTGTTGAGATACTGCCTGGGGTTTGGATCCTCTGGTGGGTGAAAGGTAGCAGCAGTGGAGGGCATAGCTGGAAAACATTTTTGGCACCTAGGCCCCTGGATATACATCGCATGGTTATGGAGGCAGTAGGTATCAGCCTATCTATACATTGTCCTAGCTGATGGTTAAGTAAGCGATTTTCCAAGGGTTGACTATACTGTTGACAGGTGCATGATGGATAAGGAACGGCACCATCTGTTACAGCAAAGGACACCAAAAGGCTGCAAAGCAGCCTGCATATAACAGATAACTGAACACTAGCAAAAGGTTTTCTCCCCATCTTTGGTTTGTCGCTGCTATAGCAACTGAGCCTATCTTGAAGGGGGTCAGCTATATTGTGAGCGATTTAGTTAGTGGGGAGAATCGATCATAAGAGACATCTAATAAGAATGAGGCTTTCCACTATGGTGAGATAACAGACAGCTAACCGCAGCTTCTGACCCAAGTCCCAGTCCTGGGGTGTGACTGAAGCTAGTCCTGTAGCGAAGAGCACAGCAATAATACCAATCAGGGACAGAGGCCAGGGTTGACAATGAAAATCCATCGATATTTTGATAGCCAGATCCTCAAGCTTCTACCGTGTGTTGACCAGCCAGCTGGCGGAGTGTGGCTGGATCAAGGCTGAAGAATCCTCAAGCTTCTGTCGTGTGTTGACTAGTCAGCTTCTGGAGTGACTAGAGCAGGGCTCAGCATCCTTCATGGGTGAGGGCCATTGTTTTTGGAACCAGACCTTGAGGGTGTTTTTGGGGTCCTGAGCTGTTTTCCAGGTGTGCTCATCACAGGAAGCTGCTGCCTTCTTGACTCTGGTGTGGTGGTTCCAAGGGATGACACCTGTAACTTTATCAGCAGTAGGGGTTGCCAGGATGACCATGTGAGGGCCTGTCCAAAGTGGCTGAAGTTGTTCCTTTTTTCAGTCTTTAACCCATATCTCACCTCCTGGCTGATAGGGACGAGCCCTGTCGCCCAAAGGAATGGGTGTCCTTTCTAAGGTTTCTCGGGCGATATGGTGGAAGACTTTTTCCAGGGCCTGGAGGTGTTGGGACATCTCCAGGTCAGCTAGTTGTTGGTGGTCTCCCTTGAGCTTTTCTATCACTGTGGGTGGTCTCTCGTATAAGATCTCAAAGGGAGAATAGCCTGAGTACCTCAGGGTGCATCGGGCTCGGAGTAAGGCTAGGGGTAATGTGTTGACCCAAGATAGATTGGTCTTCTGACAGAGTTTAACTAATGTAGTCTTTAGGGTCCAATTCACATGTTCAACTTACCTAGAGCTCTGTGGCGTGTAAGCGGTGTGAAGCTTCCATTTCATTCCCAGTGTCCTGGATAAAGTTTGGATATCTCAGACACAAAAGCTGGCCCATTGTCAGACCCTATGGAGAGAGGCCGGAGAAGGCAATGGCACCCAACTCCAGTACTCTTGCCTGGAAAATTCCATGGACAGAGGAGCCTGGTAGGCTGCAGTCCATGGGGTCATGAAGAGTCGGACACAACTGAGCGACTTCACTTTCACTTTTCACTTTCATGCATTGGAGAAGGAAATGGCAACCTACTCCAGTGTTCTCACGTGGAGAGTCCCAGGGACGGGGAAGCCTGGTGGGCTGCCATCTCTGGGGTCACACAGAGTCAGACACGACTGAAGTGACTTAGCAGCAGCAGCAGCAGCATGGAGAGAGGCAGCCCATATCTTGGGATTATGTCTCTTAGTAGGGCCTTGGCCACTTCTCGTGCCCGTTCAGTGTGCGTAGGGTTGGCTTTAGCCCATCCTGAGTAGGTGCAGACTACCACAAGTAAATACTTTTAGCCCCTATAGGGCTTGACTTCAGTAAAGTCCCACTTCTAGACCATCAAAGGGCAGTGTCTCAACTGTCTGCACCCCTGGGTTGGGTCTTGGTCCTTGGCTGGCGTTGTTTTGCACACAAGTTACACATCTAGCACTGATCTGGGCACATAGGGTTGGGAGCTTAGGAATGAAGTAGTAGCAGCTCAGTAAACTCTCCAGTGCAGTTTTTCCTAAATGAGTTGTCTGATGATGTTGTTTTACCAGCTGGACTGCTATATTGCTGGGGACAAAAAGTCCGTGGTCTGGGAGCTTCCACCAGCCCTCCTTTTCTTTTATTCCTCCCTCATTTAGAGCCCATTGTCCCATGCACTCAATTAAGGAGAAACATCTCAGGGTAATGGAATCAGAACGGGGGTTGGAATCAGAATAACTGAATCCCAGCCACCGCTCTACCACCCTCTAATATAAACTTCAGTAAGTCTCTTAAACTCTCACAGCTTTATTGCCTTAAACCCAAAGCATATGTATAATAACAGTAATTTCCTTATAGTAAATGGCTCCATATGATAACTGTTATACAATAGATTAAAAAACATTAAAGGATGAATTAAATTCTAATCTAATTACCAGTCATGCAATAATGATACTTATATGCTGATTGAGATGATTCAAATCATTTGTACCAAGGTATGATACTGAGACGGAGAAGGCAATGGCAAGCCACTCCAGTACTCTTGCCTGGAAAATCCCATGGACGGAGGAGCCTGGTAGGCTGCAGTCCATGGGGTCGCTAGGAGTCGGACACGACTGAGCAACTTCCCTTTCGCTTCTCACTTTCACACATTGGAGAAGGAAATGGCAAACCACTCCAGTGTTCTTGCCTGGAGAATCCCAGGGACAGGGGAGCCTGGTGGGCTGCCGTCTATGGGGTCGCACAGAGTCGGACACGACTGAAGCGACTTAGCAGCAGCAGCAGCATGATACTGAGATACTGAGAAGAACTAAACTGTGAACATTTTTTTCCACGTGTACATGTAAAAGATAGTATTATAAATATAGATAGCACACCTCTGTGGTCAGAATTCCCAGCAAATGTCATTAAGTAGAATTCAGTTCTCCTGAAGTTTAAGTCTGTAGCCTCCTAAAATGCCCACACCAGGTCAACTGCTCTGGAATTACAGTTCTGCTTTTTTCTCAAGTCCTTCAAAAGGGCTCTTTTAAAAACCAGAAAAGACATTAACACGTAGATCAAAAGGACAAAGGGACATGCTCATTTTAAGTTATGCCTTGAAATTTTAATGAAAATTTAATCTCAGGGGCTCCACATATTTGGTAGCTGCCGAATGGAGTATCCTAGTTATACTTTAAACAGAACAAAAACTGAAAAATTCCTTGCAACACATTTGCTAGCCAGAAGGGTATAAGCATATTTAATAGTGAAAGCAGTATCTACTGATGGCGTCAATCATAACATTTTGTATTTTGCAGTCCTTCTGTTGTGAATGGAAACTTGAGCTGGTAGTCCAGTGCTCATGTGTTAAACCTAACAAGTAATTTAAAATTGTTAGAGATTTCACTAGATATCTGTGATGGCTATGAAGAAACTAAGATGATGAAGAAGTCTGGATTTCTAATCCAGCTGGGTAGTAAGAATCATCTAGAATCACTCTCTGAGTTAAATGTATTGAACAAGAGGGGAATCTGCATGAACAAACCACCGAGGCTTAACTCATCTGATGAGCAAAGACCTTTATTTTGTCTTTTAAAATTAAAAGGTAAAGGAGAAATTAAAAACCTTTTTTTCTAATAACTTATTCTGCCAGAGATACTAAATTGGAATCTGAGACCATTCTACAGATCCTCAACATGTGGGCTTTTTTCAGTAGAAGGAGCATTGGAGTAGCTGAGCTGTGTTCTTTGCCTAGCCAATTTGTACAAAATATGATTGAAACCTCTAGGTCTGCACTGGTATTTATTTACTTGCCAGTGCTTTCCTAAATGAGTTTTATAGTATTCAGAGCATAGTGTTAAATTGATTCACCTTTCTCAGGATGAGAATTGTAAGCAATTTGATTAGCTTTTCTCTGTTTTCGTCTTCTGACATGTTCTGTAACTAAGAAAAATTATAGCCTCCTTCACTTACTGAAAATAATTTACATTCAGTAGTGTTTTTGCGCCTGCATTGAACATAATCTCTACAGGCTTAAATATCAACATTTGTAGCTGTATGTGTATGATGGGATTACGAACAGTTCCAAAGACAAATTACACTTTTAAATGTTCATGATACTGAGTTTATCCTTCAGACCTTATCATTGAACTTTGTAAACCAAGCACATTCCCATGTGTTTCATCTAGTGAAGCAAGGAAAGAATGTTAAAAAAATAAAATTAGGATGGTTTTTATATGACTACTAAACGTGATAAATGAAGGGAGTCTTGTTACCATGAGAGACATAACTTTATTGATTGCTCAGTTAAAAGCTGCTAAATGAGTGAGTGGAAAGATAAAAGCTGAAGGGGGCTGATATCTTTCCTCTCAAATGTTTTGCTCTAACAAAGATTTAATGACCACCTACTAGGAGCAGTGATGCATGGGGGATCTTGGCTCCTCTTGCTCTTCCTTCCAGTGCCTTTCACAGCTGAGTTCCCTGATCATGCTCACTCCTAGTTTCACCTGCCTTACTTCTGGCCAGTTTTCATCCTGGTACGGGGCTCTGGCACCCTATCTAACTTCTCTTTCCTGGCTCTGGATCATATTCTTTGTGTTTACCCGCCCCCTTTTCTAGTGGGAGCACAACAGTTCCAGCTGCCTGCCAGTCTCAGCATCCCACTTGATAAGAATCCCATATTTCCAGTGTCCTGCTTGGACTACATCTTTTCAGTCCTTTAAAAAATTATTCCTGCTTGTGAGCCTTCTGCTTATTTTCCAAGGTCCTCTCTTAAAAGGCCAGTACTCTCTATGTGGATAACACATTTAGCGGCAAATATCTTACTGTGAAAATGCTTTTTCCTGATCCCTGTCTTCTGAGGCTAGAGACAGCTGAGCACCACATGAGCCCAGGGGCCTGATAGGGGAGAGGCGAGGTGGGATGTGCTAAACTGACGTGAAGGGCATGATCCATGACTCTTGTTGACCACTGTCAGGAAGGCAGATGTTTTCCTCTACCCTTCCTGGATTTCCTGGGTGGTCTAAGAATTAAATTGAAATAGATTAATGGAAGAAAATAAACAAAAGTTTTAATAACCTGTATACATGAGACTGACCCAGAAGAAATGAGTAACTCAGTAAAATGGCCAAAATCCCACCTTGAATACCATCTTCAGCTGAAGACCGAAGATGTTAGGGGTAGTAGGTTGGGACTTCAAAGGAGGGGAAGGCAATTCACGTGGAGATGGGAAAACAAACCTTTGCTGGACCATGGAGAGAAAATGAAGCATATGGCAGAATTTCAACAAACACACTTAACTAGATTCCTGTCTACCACACCTACTTCATATACTATAGTTATCTATGATGATAGCTCCCTTCCTGGCACAGGTCTGCTATCTGTATTCTTTTTTTTTTAATTTAAAATTGAAGTGTAGTTTATTTACAAAATTGTGTACAGCAAACTGATTCTTTTATAGGCTAGTACTATATATATATATATATATATATAACAATATATATTACATTTTCTGTGCTATACAGTAGGTCCTTGTTGGCTGTCTGTTTTATATATAGTAGTGTAGTAGTGTATATATGTTAATTCCCAATTCCTAATTTATCCTTCCCCTCCCCCCTTTCCCCTTTGATAACCATAAATTTGTTTTTTATGTCTGTGGGTCTATTTCTCTTTTGTATATACATTCATTTGCATACTTTTTTTAGATTCCATATAATGAGTGATATCATATGATACTTATTTTTCTCTCTGGTTTGCTGCACTTAATATGATAATATCTAGGTCCATTTATGTTATTGCAAATGTCATTATTTCATTCTTTTTTATGACTAATGTTCCATTGTATAAGTATACCACATCTTCTTATATCCATTTGTCTGTTGATGCACATCTAGCTTGTGTCCATGTCTTGGACATTGTAAATAGTGCTGCAGTGACCGTTGGGGTGCATGTATCTTTTTGAGTTACAATTTTGTCCAGATATGTACCCAAGAATGGGATTGCTGGATCATATGGTAGCACTACTCATAGTTTTTTAAGGGAACCTCCACAGTACTCTCCATAGTGGCTTCATGAATTTACATTTCCACCAACAGTTTAGAAGGTTCCTTTTTCTCCATACCCTCTCCAGCATTTATTATTTGTAGACTTTCTGGTGATGGCCGTATTGATCAGTGTGAGGTGATACCTCATTGTAGTTTTGATTCTTTTAAGCAGTTTAGGGAGAAGGTCAGAATTTCTTCGTGAGTCTTTTGAACCTTGACTGTTTTCAGTTGGAAGTAATCCACATGCTTAAGAGGTATTTTGGAGTTGCAAGCTTTGTTCTCTTACTCCACTGTCTGCTTCACACTTCATGTTTTCAACATTGTAGATCTGTGATGTTGAATATGTAAATGAGTAAATGAATATGCCTGTTTCACAAATTGTCTTAACTGATATTGACTATAAGGATGGGTGTAACCTGTTTCATTGGCCTAGTAACTTTAGTTTTAAACTGTGAAAGCCATGTGTATGGTTACAGTTTTTGAAATTTATGACAAATCTGCATCTTTAGCTGGGTTTATATAATCAAATAAGAATCTTGATTTTCTGAAACATAGTAGAGAAGGATAAGGTTTATTCTACTGTGTTACAGGTGTGTTGTATTAGATTAACACTGAACCAAATCATTGTCTTTTGAATTTTGTTTTGAAATCACAGAATACGGTTGTTTATTAAATTAAATACTTTAAAATAATATTACTCTTCAACCTCAGTAGAAGCTTATTCAGCTTTACAATTGACAGTATAGTGTTTTTCTAATCATATGTTTTCTTCTTTAACAATGACTATATTTGCTTTATTATTCTGGGGCTCAGTGAGATAAAATAAATGTCTCTTGTTGGCCAAGGTGCTTCTTTTGTGTTGTGGGAAAATCTCTCTCTCCATCTCTCTGTCTTTCCCCTTTGCCTCCCTCTCTCTCTTTCACACACACAGTCTCCCCTTCCCTCACATTTATTCAAAGAAACAATATAAATTAAATATCTACTGTTTGTCAGTTATGGAGACAGATTCTGCAGATATAATGATGAAAACAGTAATCGTGGTTCCTTTTTAAATTATTGACTTTGTGCCAACAAAATATTTTGAGAGAGGAATGTTTTGTATGTGAATGGTTTTCATTACCTAAGTTAAAATAAGTGCACTGGTCATTTATCCTAGATTTGTTTTAACTGTCCTGATTTTCAAATAGTCTGAATTATCTGCCTGCATTTCAAGCTATGTGTCCTAATTTTGGCTTGGGAAAATATGGTCCTCTTGGAGATATAATTATTTTGGGAAAAATAGCCATTTCAGAATTCTACTTTTTTTCTTGGATCAAAGTAAATTTATGTTTTAATAGCTTGAAAAAAAGAAAAAATCAAAACTTGGTTCTTTTTAAAGTTGGAGAAATACATAAGTTTTGTGGCATGCATGATTCATTAAGAATTTGATTTCTACACTAACTTACTGAATTTGAAAAATATCCAGCTCTATTTTTATATTAAGTTTGCACATTTTATATGCTTAAATCCTCAAGTCAGTGTGCCTGGCAATATGGGTTTAAAACAAGTAAGAAATAAGTACGTCTTCATTTTAATTTTAGTGCATAATACATATATCGAGAAATAGCCTGGTTGGTATATATAGGGAAATTCATAAGTAATGATTGAAAGTGATGGGAAGATGGACATACTTTTTTTTGTGGTGGGTAATGGCAATCTACTGCAGAATTCTTGTCAAAACAGTCCCATGGACAGAGGAGCCTGGTGGGCTACAGTCCATGGAGTCGCAGAGTTGGACATGACTTAATGACTAAACAACAGCAACGTACATGGGCTCTGACTGAAATGACTAGACATCTAACCATCATATATGCTGCCATTTCGTAAAGGTTATTCTTGACTTACAATATTGCAGCAATGAGCAGTTGTTTTCTTGGTGTTTCTTCCTTTTCTACTTCTGGACTGTAAATGTTGACAACATGTCATCCCATTTCTCCATTCTGTAACCTACACCAACTATTGCAGCTTATTTTTCCAAGTTTCATAATGATGTCCAAAGATACATTTGAGGGCATCCTCAAACCATCTTTTTTTACCCTTCACTGCTCCTCTAACGTGTCGTATAATGGTTGCTTGAGCATGTCAGCCATTCTCTGTGTGTTTGCCAAGCCCCAGTGGGTTGGTGTAAATAGGCATTGATGTTAGATTGAGAGACAAGCTGCATGACAAGACCTATTTGCTGCTTATATTGTCTCTTTGTTTTAACTGAAGCCAATACATATGTGTGCGCATCTGTGAAATGTCCAGCATTTTGCTAAGTGCTGTGGGGAATACAGGGGTGGAATGGGGAAGGTACCATCAGATATGAGGACAGTAAGTAGAATTATAAGGGAGACCTGTTGCTGACACAGCCATGTTAAAAAATAATTAGAAACCATATAAGGACAGATATATAGACAAGATGCTTAGATTGTGCTGATTAAAACTCTTCATGATACGGGATGTATGTCTGCAAAGCTGCAAGTCCCACAGCCTTCGTAGAAATTTAACTGGTTGACGTACACTGTGGCAGCTACATTCTATTCATCAGTTTCATGAGTGCTGCTGACTTCGTTTAGGGTCCTACTACTTTTTGAATCATTAATCATCATTGTTAAACAAAGTACTTTGGTAGAAGGGATCAATTACAACTCACCTCCCTGATAATGGAAATTCTTGACTGTTGAAATACCTTAAATGGTAACAAGCCCACTACACTTTTTTCCCCACCATGGTTCATTTTTAATCCACCACATTTTCTTTTTTTTTTTTTTTCTTCATTTCATTGCTGTATCCTCTAAATTTGCCTGCTAAATGATTTTAAAGCATCCTTCAGTTCTTAAAAAAATGTAAAAATTAGGGTTTGATATAGGGAGAGTTCTCATTTGCATTTATCTCTATACAGTTTCCTGATTTTTTAGAAGATACCAGCTTCATCACAAATTAAACACCCAGAAAAGGAGAGGGTTTACAAGTTCACATGGGTGTGCTGCAGTGTGTGAGATCCTTTTATCTTCTGTGTGGATATTAAGAACACTAACTCTTGTATTTTGACTTTTCTTGAGGGCTAGTATTGTATTTAGAGGATTTTGGTAGCATTCTATAGGTCTGATGACTCGAATTCTGACCCTGGTTACTTACCTCTTAGGTGACAGACTGGTACTCTTGTACCAATTATATAATTCAGCTTTTTACCATTTTGATGTATAGAGCTTAACTAGTTTCTCAGAAGTCACACAGCCAATAAATGGTGTATTTATTTCTTACAAAGGAAAACTCTGCTCTATAAGTCCTACAAATGCAATATAAAATCTTTTACATCAGAAATAGGGGGAAATGTATTTATAAGTCAACTAATTTTATACTGTTTGTTAATGAGAAAGGTATGTTATTAAATTTTCTTATTTACATCTTTTTTCAAAGTACATATGTTTTTATTGACTTTCTTACTATGAATGTATTAAAATTTCATCCTTAATACCAGCATTTCAAGATGCTTACATTTTATGTGTGTATTCTTATACATAGTCTTTTCTTCTTTTCTGCATGTTGGTATGTGGTATAAAAAGGATTGTGGGATGTAAGAATTTTGAAATTGTCTTCCACTCCCCCCTTTGCCAACTTACTGCATGGATCTTTCAGAGTCATTAAGCACAAATCACATCATGATTAGAATGGCTGACTGCATAGTCTATTGATGTCTGAATTTACTTAACCAATCTCTTATTGATGAACCTTTGCTTTTTCACATTTTCTCTCTAGTACCAACAACACTTAGATATGTATAATCTCTATGGGAGTGTGTGTGATGCATACTTTCAGAGTGTCAAAGATCCTATTTTCATCTGATTACTTCCTCGGGATAAGTTTCTAAAAATTGCATGGCAATGTCTTGTTTGCCAGTCTTTGTTCTTTCTTTAACTTACTGCTTATTTATGTTTATATATTGGCATTACAAAATCTCAATATGTAGAGAAGGGAAAAGAGGTCCAGAGAAGGGAATTTTCATTTCTCTAATACTCTGCTATGCATCAGATCCTGTAATTAGAGTATTTCATTTAATCTTCACATTAATCCTGAAAGCTGAGTGGATAATTTAAGTAACTTGCCAAAGGCTGCGTTTTAGGTGGTAGCAGGACCAAAAGGGAATTCAGTTCTGTCTAACCCTAGAGCTTTGTTTTAAAATTGAAGTGAAATACACATAGTATGCAATTAACCATTTAAAAATGCACAATTCACTGTTGTTTAGAACATTTAGAATGTTCTGCAACCATCAGTTTTATCTGGTTCCAAATGTTTCCATCACCCCCAAAAGAAAACATGTATATACTAAGTTATTCCAATTTCCCTGCCTTCTCAGGCCCTGGCAACCACTAGTCTGCTTTCTGTCTCTATAGATTTACCTACTCTGGATATTTTATGGAGTCAAACAATACATGGCATTTGTGTCTGGATTGTTTTACTTTGCATGCTTTTGAGGTTCATCCATGTTGTTGCATGTATCAGTACTTTATAATTTTTATGGCTGAATAGTATTCCATTGTATGGGCATACCACATTTATTTATTCATTTATCTGTTGATGGACATTTAAGTTGTTTCCACTTTTTGGCTCCTTTGCTGTTTCCACTATTCACTCCTTTTGAATATTGATGGTCTGAACATTCATGTATAAGTATTCAAATACTTCTTTTCAGTGTTTCACAGTAAGTACCTCAAAGTGGAATTACTGTGTCATCTTACCCAGAGAACTTTTGCAGCCTTCTTTCACAAGGGTATGGGTACTTGTAGTATATTGTTTCCTTATTAGTTAAAAATAAAAACATAAACTTGTTACTTTAAAATGCTGAATACTTGGGTTTATTATTGTCACAAAGTTTATTGTTAAAAGAATTAGTCTTAGCACTCCAGGGTTATTATTATTATTCCTGGATTCAAGACTTCTCTTAAAACTGTTCTAATTTAGAGTTGAAGAAAGCATAAATGTACTTTTTAGCTTCTGACTATTGTTATATGTAGTTTAGTTGACCCTTTTGGTTCAAGGTTGAATGTGTTGTTAGTAGCCTTATCCAGAGAAACCACAAATTTTTTTTTTTTATAAATTCCCTAGCTTATAATTGGGGATGAAAAATCATGAATTTTTAAAATTTTAGAGCTGAAGACAGCCTTTAAAGACATCATCTTGATGAGGACATTTTTACATATAATTGCCCAGGAAACTAACTACTCTCTAGGGACTTTGAGTTCATACTGGAGTCCTATGTAACTTCTGTCTGTGTATTTTGAGACCTGGAAAATAGACTGAGGGAAAATTGGAGTGGGCAACAGAAGTTCCGCACTTATTGTCAGTGAAGGAAAGCAGCTGACATGACTTGTCAGGATAAGTGGGCCTCATTATTCCTCAGCAGTTTCTACCAGGCCAGCTTGCACAAGGAATTACCTTCTTCCTAAAGCATAAAATACAACAGAAAGGAAGTAACTCTTTTAATCCAAAGAAAGGAGGAAGCATTGAAGAGGGGAAAAGAGAAAGAAAGGAGAAGGTGTGCTTAATTATAATACTTTTGAGGAGGAGAACATCTGAGAGAGCACCCCAATTCAACTTCTCTACTTGAAATAGGGAACGGTTGGCTTCAAGTCATGCAACCCTGTGGGTAGATTCCAGCTATGCACTCTCCCATGGTATGTGTATTTCTCAGGGTTGCTGTATCACATGCTTAGCAGATTTTACTTTCTTGGGCTCCAAAATCACTGTGGATGGTGACTGCAGCCATGAAATTAAAAGACACTTGCTCCTTGGAAGGAAAGCTATGACAAACCTAGACAGTGTATTCAAAAGCAGAGACATCACTTTGTTGACAATGATCCGTCTAGTCAAAGCTATGGTTTTTCCAGTAGTCATGTCCGGATGTGACAGTTGGACCATAGAGAAGGTGGTGTGCTGAAGAATTGATGCCTTTGAATTGTGCTGTTGGAGAAGACTCTTGAGAGTCCCTTGGACAGCAAGGAGATCAAAGCAGTCAATCCTAAAGGAAATCAATCCTGAATAGTCATTGGAAGGACTGATGCTAAAGCTGAAGCTCCAGTACTTTGGCCACCTGATGCGAAGAGCCAACACATTGAGACCCTGTTGATGTGAAAGATGGAAGGCGGAGGGAGCGGCAGATGGTTGGATAGCATCACCAACTCGATGGACATGAGTATGAGCAAACTCTAGGAGATAGTGGAGGACAGAGGAGCCTAGTGTGGTACAGTCTATAAGGTTACAAAGAGTCAGACACGACTGAGCAACTGAACAACAAAAACAACACATAGTGGGTTAAAATAATACAAATTATTATTTTATAGTTCTGGTGGTCAGAAGGCCGACACAGGTCTCACTGGGCTAAAATCAATGTATTGGTAAGGCTGAGTTCTTTTTGGAGGTTCTAGGAAAGAACATTTCCTCTTCCAACTTCTAGAGGTTGTGACATTCCTTTGTGTGTGGCTTGTCTTCCAACCAGTCCATCCTAAAGGAGATCAGTCCTGGGTGTTCATTGGAAGGACTGATGCTGAAGCTGAAACTCCAGTACTTTGGCCACCTCATGTGAAGAGTTGACTCATTGGAAAAGACCCTGATGCTGGGAGGGATTGGGGGCAGGAGGAGAAGGGGATGGCAGAGGATGAGATGGCTGGATGGCGTCACTGACTCAATGGACATGAGTTTGGTAAACTCCGGGAGTTGGTGATGGACAGGGAGGCCTGGCGTGCTGTGGTTCATGGGGTCGCAGAGTCGGACACGACTGAGTGGCTGAACCGAACTGAACTAACTGTTTTCCATTTTTAAAGCCCCAGTCTTATCACTTTGATGTCTGCTTGCATGCTCACATCTACTTCTCCGACTCTCTTACTGCCCTCTTTTACTTAGAAGGATCCTTTTGGGCTCACTCAGATAATCCAAGATAATCTCAAAATTCCTAATCATATCTGCAAAATCTTTCTGGCCATGTAAGGAAACATGTTCATAGGTTCTGGAAATTTGGACATGAACATCTTTGGTGACTCATTGTTCCATTTACTATAATTTGACACCTCCTTTAAGGGAAAAGAAGCAGAAAAAAACCAAAATGTGCACCCATCTCCTCAGGACTTCATAGACTTATTCACTGAAAAATACTTTCATTCATGGAAAAATGATACTGACTACTTTTGCACATTGCACATTTCATAGGGGCAATTAAGACTCTAAAGCATTGAGTTTTCAGAATAAATGGTAGTTCTAGGATATGAATCTCACATGTTTAAGTCTAAATTCAGTGTTTATAATATTCTGTTCACTATTGCATGAAAGTGATTTTTGGCACTTTCTCAATTCTTTCACTTTGAAGAAATGGAAGGATATTAGATCATATATGGGTTAATTTATGAACATTTTTCATCATGGTAAACATAGCCAGTGCCTTTGAAAAGGCACAGAAATTTATGGATTTATGTTGTTGGATACTGTAAAAAGCCTGATGTCTTTTACTGTTGCAACTGTATCTGTACTGTTCTGTAATAAACTCAATTGAATTTTAACATTTTCTAATCTATCAGAAACCAGCAAGGAAACTCTGATTTTTTGATTTTATTGTTTATTTTTATTGAGGTATAGTTGATTTACAGTGTGTTAATTTCTGCTGCACAGCAAAGTGATTCAGTTATATTTAAATACATTTTTTATATTCTTTTCCATTATGGTTTATTGCAGGATATTGAATACAGTTCCCTGTGGTATACAGTAGGGCCTTGTTTATCCAGTCTATATATAATAGTATTTATCTGCTAACTCTACACTCCCAATTCATCCCTTTCCTACTGCCCATCCACTTTGGCAACCATGAGTCTATTCTCTGTGAGTCTGTTTCTGTTTCATATGTTGATTCATTTGTGTCATATTGTAGATTTCATATATGAGATTTCATATGGTATTTTTCTTTCTCTTTCTGACTTACTTCATGCAGTGTGAAAATCTCTAGGTCTATCCATGTTGCTGCCAATGGCACTATTTCACTCTTTATGGCTGAGTAGTAGTATTCTGTTGTATATATGTACCACATCTTCTTTATCCATTCATCTCTCCATGGACATTTAGGTTGTTCCATATCTTGGCTACTGTAAACAGTGCTGCTATGAACATAGGGGTACATATATCTTTTTGAATTATAGTTTTGTCTGGGTTTGTGCCCAGAAGTGGTATTGCTGGATCATGTGGTAGTTCTATTTTTGGTTCTCTGAGGAACCTCTGTACTGTTTTCTATAGTGGCTGCACCAACTTGCATTTCCACCAGCAGTGTATGAGTGTTCCCTTTTCTCTACACCCTCTGTATCATTTGTAATTTTTAGACTTAAAATTTTTTGAATAACAAATTTTTATTGAAGTATAGTTGATTTACAATATCTTGTTAGTTTCAGGTGTACAGTGCAGTGATTCAGTTACACACACAGAGATGCACACATATATATTCCTTTTCAGATTTTTTCCCTTAAAGGTTATTGCAAAATATTGCATATAGTTCCGTGTGTTAGAGTATCTGCATTGTTGTTGTAAACTCAATTGAACTCTAACACTTTCTAGTCTATCAGAAAACAGCAGGGAAATTGATTTCCTTTTTCTGCATATTGTGAGTTGTTAGAAGCCAAATTATTGGTATAAATAGTATGTAATGCCATGTATGTGTTTGTTGACCAGTCCATAAATTTGGGAGTATTCTCGAGGAAAGGAATCATATTTTATTTACTTTATGGTCCTCAGCTATAAGTTAAGTACCTAACACTTTGTGTGATTTTACTAGTTTTTTGATGATTTAAATTGTTGAATACTGACTAAATTTGTAAGCTTTGAAAAGAATGGAGAGTTTTAAATTTGTGGCTTTGATTTACTTTCTAAATTAATCTCACATTGATAAGCATAACTATTAAATATGTTATCATTTTAAAATGAGATATTTCTTGAATCCCCGAAGGTTCTTCCCTTGTCTCTAAAATGGGGAACAAAACTAAACAAAATCACAGATAATGGCAGAGCCTTTAACTTTGGGAGCCTGGGAAATTGGTTGCAATAAAGAAAGTTATGATTTTAAATATCAAACTGGTTAACTTTCACCAACTAAACAATGCACTATTAGAGTATTTGAAGTGAAGTGAAGTGAAAGTCGCTCAGTGGTGTCTGACTCTTTGCAACCCTATGGACTATACAGTCCATGGCATTCTCCAGGCCAGAATACTAGAGTGGATAGCCTTTCCCTTCTCCAGGGGTCTTCCCAACCCATGGATCAAACCCAGGTCTCCCACATTGCAGGCAGATTCTTTACCAGCTGAGCCACAAGGGAAGCCCAAGAATACTGGAGTGGGTAGACTGTCCTTTCTCCAGTGGATCGTCCTGACCCAGGAATTGAACTGGGGTCTCCCGCATTTCAGGTGGATTCTTTAACAACTGAGCAATGAGGGAAGCCTAGAGTATTTGGCTTGTATAGTATTCTATTGACAAAAATCAGCTTATATGACTGGATCAATAATCTTCTTTAATTATAACTTTAACTGCCTCAGCTCCTTGGTGAAAACCCATCCTGATCTTTGCCCCAGCATCCTGTCTGGTAAGGCCTGTCTTCTCAAATCATCTTTGTTTTTTAATATTGTAGCTAACCAGTCAATGCCATCAACGTGTACCTAGAATTTATATATCATAACACAATTGTGGTTGTACTTACCGATAATTTGTTCTCTGGTATTTTATAAGTGACATAATAATTACCTAATAATCTTCTAATTTGTGGAACTAGGCTGAGTTTACATTACTGAATGAACTTGCTTATGAACTTCTATTGGGTTAATTTTTAAATGTTTTATGTAAATAGAGCAAGCAAACAAAAAGCTACCATGTTTCATTGATTCTAAGTACATATTTCACATCTCTGAAATCAGGATTTAATCTGAAAATCTATAATGTGTCATCTTTTAATTAGCAGCGTTTGATTTTTTTTCTGTCTTACTAGTACACAGGAGATGGTGGTTTGTGTTACATTTATTGGCAACATATTTTTTTTTAAATGAGGTCATTTAGGTTACTCTAAGTAGGAACATTTTCCATTGTAAGTTGTATAATTCTCCTTTACGAATGTTTACAAAGTAGGATTTAAAATTTTTTCCTACTTAAGGTTTACTTCATGGATGTCCTTTTATTTTTAAAGTAGGACTGGTTATTTTAAAATGAAACCAAGATGCAAATGAACCTGCTTGTGTGACATAGTTCAAGAAATGCATTTGATGGAGTTGAATTGAATCATTGGGATCTTGCCACTAACAGTAATAGAGATTTCTCTTTTATAGTTTGCATTTTCCTTAGTGAACTTCAGTTATCCTACACGAGTTGAATTTTTGAACTGAATTGATGAAATTAACATGTTTTTCATGGCTTGAAAGATCTGTGGGATCAGGGATTGGGCATGTCTTGCTCACTTCTGTTTCTATCAATATATCAACTCTGCCTCAGTCACACATGCTCAGTAAATCTATAACATATTCAATTGAAGTTATAAAACACAACCTTATGAATTTAAATTTTTATTTCTGAAGAGTGTTGAAGACATTTAAAACAAATATTTTTTTATTTTATTAAGGAGAAATAATTAAGGAAAACCATTAGAATTGACTTCCCCCCCAATTGTTAGCATTCTTCTAGACGTGCAACAAGACAGCTCTTTTATCCTAACCCTTTCCAGTTTTCTCTAGCGAGATTTCTAAGCATTGATGAACTGAAAATACTGGTCTTCATTTGTGATTGCCATACTAAAATACAGTGTGAATACTTGGAAAAGAAAATGCATCTGGATGTTTGGTTAGCTGCAGAACATTTCCCCTAGTCCTAGAAAACATCCACATACTCACTGAACAACATCAAAATTAATGCTGTTTACTAAAGTAGAAAATGATCAGAATTATTTTAAGCCTTTAATAAATACCCCTATAGCCTTAGGGAAATTGGACACATCACTTCATTTGTTGTTTTAAAATTATATCACCTTAATGATCTAATGAAAATGAAATTATTCATTTTAAATATTAGAGGTGCTTTTGACTCTGAAGATTTTTTCTGCATGTTTACCCCTCTCCCCTTTGCATTGCGTATCAACTGAATGGCCTTGCAAGAAACAGTAAAAGCTGCTATCAACAAAGCTGGAGTAATTAGTGAATAATGTAATTCTATTTTTATTTACATTGTGTATTTCTATGTTTGTAGAATTTGAGAAAGTATGAGGAATGCAAAACAGCTACTCATAGGCTGGAATAGGCTCAAATAATAAAATCATTTTCTTTGAAAGAATTTTTATAGAGTATATAAGGAAGTAATTTTACTGGTAGGCTTTTTCAGCTCAGTTCAGTTTAGTTGCTCAGTCATGTCTGACTCTTTGCGACCCCATGAATCTCAGCACGCCAGGCCTCCCTGTCCATCAACAACTCCTGGAGTTTACCCAAACTCATGTCCATCTAGTCGGTGATGCCATCCAGCCATCTCATTCTTTGTCGTCCCCTTCTCCTGCCCCGAGTCCATCCCAGCATCAGGGTATTTTCCAATGAGTCAACTCTTCACATGAGGTGGCCAAAGTATTGATTGGAGTTTCAGCTTTAGCATCAGTCCTTCCAAAGAACACCCAGAGCTGATGTCCTTCAGAATGGACTGGTTGGATCTCCTTGCAGTCCAAGGGACTCTCAAGAGTCTTCTCCAACACCACAGTTCAAAAGCATCAATTCTTTGGTGCTCAGCTTTCTTCACAGTCCAATTCTCACATCCATACATGACCACTGGAAAAACCATAGCCTTGACTAGACAGACCTTTGTTGGCAAAGTAATGTCTCTGCTTTTTAATATGCTGTCTAGGTTGGTCATAACTTTCCTTCCAAGGAGTAAGTGTCTTTTAATTTCATGGCTGCAATCACCATCTGCAGTGATTTTGGAGCCAAAAAAATAAAATCAGCCACTGTTGCCACTGTTTCCCCATCTATTTGCCATGAAGCGATGGGACCATATGCCATGATCTTAGTTTTCTGAATGTTGAGCTTTAAGATAACTTTTTCACTCTCCTCTTTCACTTTCATCAAGAGGCTTTTTAGTTCCTCTTCACTTTCTGCCATAAGGGTGGTGTCATCTGCATATCTGAGGTTATTGATATTTCTCCTGGCAATCTTAATTCCAGCTTGTGCTTCTTCCAGCCCAGCGTTTCTCATGATGTACTCTGCATATAAGTTAAATAAGCAGGGTGACAATATGCAGCCTTGACATACTCCTTTTCCTATTTGGAACCAGTCTGTTGTTCCATGTCCAGTTCTAACTGTTGCTTCCTGACCTGCATATAGGTTTCTCAAGAGGCAGGTCAGGTGGTCTGGTATTCCCATCTCTTTCAGAATTTTCCACAGTTTATTGTGATCCACACAGTCAAAGGCTTTGGTATAGTCAGTAAATCAGAAATAGATGATTTTCTGGAACTCTCTTGCTTTTTCCATGATCCAGTGGATGTTGGCAATTTGATCTCTGGTTCCTCTGCCTTTTCAAAAACCAGCTTGAACATCTGGAAGTTCACGGTTCACGTATTGCTTCCTTTTTAGGTTTTATAGTCACATGTTTCAAAATGTCTTTATCTTGAGATGCTGAGGTCATATGCATCTTCATTGAAATCAACATCCATTCCAGCATAATTATTCCTTTGGTACCTAGAAAAACTGTTCAGCTTTTTCTTCCCAGGATCATTCTCCAAGTCTTCCAGGACCATCCTCATTTAGTGTATATTTACAGAAATGATAACAATAACAGTAGTAAAGTTTTATTAGGTAAGATTGGCTGAATACAAATTTAGGATGTGTCAAAAGTAAAGCTGAACTATTTCTAGATTTGTGATTTGAGTTCTTTGTATTTATTTGAAAAGTTGAGATTTTATTATACTTTTTCTTCATTTTTTGTAGAACAATATCTTTTTTACCATGGACAAAAACTGTTTTCTTTGGCCAGCAAACAACTAAAGTATTTAAAGTATTTTAGCAGTTATCCGTTGAATGAACTACTCTTTGTACAATATCTGTCATGTTATAATAACTCACATATTTATGGAAGTTGATATTATAGCTTTCAAGGTGCTTTTTCATTTTATTCTCATCATGACTCTTTGAATTATGTATTATTATTTAATTTGTAACAGTAGGGAAACAGGGCTTATACGGGTCTCCATGGCTTGTCAAAAACAATAATATTTGTACATTATCAGTACCTAAAGACTCATTTTCTGATTTTAAAGGTGCTTCCATTTCCCCATATCAAGCTGCTTGTTTGATTGGTGCTTGGAAATGTGACAACCAGCTAAATAGAAACTCAACAGAATGCGTGATAGTGAATTTTACCCATGAAACAAAAACATTGTATGTCCATTCTGAAGGCACTTCATGGTTTGGAACTTCAGGGGAAGTTTCTCTGTTAGCTAGTTTTAGAAAAAATAACCTTGTAAATTTTTGATAGTCCTACCCATGGTGGGAGTTAATGATAAAGCCAGGATGTGAACCACATTCTCGGCATGATGCATTTTAAAATTAAATTATGATTTTATATTAGTGGGATGGTATAGAAAATAGCCTTTAATTATGAATGTGCCCTATATACAAACATGAGACCAGTTGTCTTACATGTAAGTTCACTCAGCAAGTGGTAAATTTGAAAGCATTTAATAGAAAAATAGGAATAAATATTAATAGGAGAATGAGAGGATTTTCCATCCCTATTTATTGTCTCACTGTAAAAATTGTTTTGAATTATTTTTACTGTTGTTATTTTGCCTACTGTGTGATAACTCAGAAGGTCCTTTGAGATAAATAGGTGAAATGTTTTGAAAAATAAGACCTTTTCATTATAGAGTTTCTTTTGTCAATGCTACATAATCGAGTTCTACTTGAGGGTCTTAATAACAATCTTTATCAGACTCTAAAACAAATTTCTACCTTCTAGCTCTAGGTAGAATACTTCTTTCTAAAATATGCCACACTTTTCACAAAGCTGAATAAATCTCTATGCCTATTACCTTGTCAATCTGGAGGTTGACTATTTGTGTTTGTAATGAAAAATATCCACTCTTTGGTGACCTAGGGGCTTGGTTAGATTAGCATCCTGGCTGGTTCGCCTTCTATCTGTATGTACTTAAACTAGTACACTTTGCGTGTAAAACAGGAATTATAACACCTAACATTTAAGTTTATTGAAAGGATTTGAATTAAGATATATAATTCACCTAACACAGATTTGGTTCATTCTAGGCATTTGATGAAAGGTTGTTGACGTTGTTATTACTATTATTAAATTTCATAGTATTTCCCTTGCTGCCTTTAAATGCAAATATGTACATACAACGTGGCAAACCGGAAATTAAAAGCTGTACATTCAGTATGAATCTTTCCTTTGGATAGTGCATTCTATTTTGTAGGGCTACAAAAAAATAGAAAATTATTTAAAATGTTAGGGACTGACCATTTCGTCAACAATAGGCTGCTAATTAGTTTGTTAGCAATTATATTTTTTGACTGAAGGATGCCATCAGAAAATAGTGAAAGTGTGTGCAGTGGATGTTCTTAGCACAGAGCTATACACTGAGAATATAAGTGAAACGAGTAAAAAAAAAAAAAGTGCTTTTTTGCAATAACTATTTTTTTTTTGTAACATGGAATCGGTGCAGTCTTTTCTATATATAAACTACATGCTGTGTGGACAACACATCTCTGCCTGATAGAACCAAATTTGATCATGAGGCAAACATATGGAAGTCTAAATAATAATGTTACAATCTGCAGGTATCCCTTGTGGTTAAGTTTAGCTGTGAACTTGCAGGTGCATATATTTCTCTTAAAAAAAAAAAAAAAAAAAACCAAAAGCAAGTTTCTGTTGTTTTTGTCATTGTTGTCTTTTTCCTCCCATGATAAGCAGTTTTCCATAATAGTTTTTGTATACATTCTTGGCATTCTTCTATAAGTGTATGTACAGCATAGATTCCAGGCTGTGGAATTGTTAGGTCAGAGGGTACGTGTATTTTAAATTTCAATATGTATTGCCAAATGACTCTCCAAATTTAAGAAGTCAGTTTTCCACATCCATTTTTACTAATCTGGTAGGTGAAAAATGGTATCTTATTTCATTTCAAATTTGTGTTTAAAATTATATTTAATTATAATTTAAATTGAATATCCTATATTCATAAAATTTGTCAACTTCATTTTTTGTAAAGAATTATTTTATATTTTATTTAAATACTTGTTGAACTAGACTCTTTCATTTTTTTTTAACATTTTTCTGACTCTTAGCATTTTTTTTTCAGATGAAGTTGACAATCACAGTTACATTAAAACAGTTTCTCCTATTATTAACATTTTTCACTATGTGGAATATTTGTTAAAATTGATGAATAATTAGACTATAAGTATTATATTCACAAAGTAATTTAGAAAACAGTGATTCTTTCTAAAAAAGCTGTCTTGTATGTTTAATTCTACCATTTGATTTGTGAACTAATGGAGAACTAATAAAGCACATCTCTGAAAAAAACAAAAATGCAAAACAAAAGTACAGAGCAGATTTCTAAAAGAATCACAGAGTGCTTTCAATTTTACATTAAAGGTGATTGTTATCCCACCTCAGCAAGTAGAATTCTAAATAATTATACTGTAGATGATACTTTATGCCATGGAGATGATTTATGTTGGGCACAAGTCTTAATTGTTTCAAGATACGTATTTTAAGGCTGTCTCTCGGTGCATTCAACCTCTCCTCCATGGAAGCTTTCCAAAGGAGTTGTTTACACTCTTTCTTCATTTCCTCAAACTCCCACTTAGTCCTCAAACCGTGCTGTTTTGGCCTTTGTCTCCTTCATTCAGTGAAAGACTTCTTGCTGAGATCAGGACCAACTTGTTGCTAAATCCAGTAGAAATTTTCCCTCTTTGATACTTGATCTCTTAGCAGTAATGGACACTTGACCATTCTTTTCTTCCTGAAGCACCCTCTTCAGATTGCTTCTGAGGCAGAAACTTCTAGCTTTTGTCCTCCTTTCTCTTTTTATTCTCTGACTCTGTTGGCAGTATATTCTCCTGAGCACAATCTATTCTCTTTCTAGGCAATCTCATTCATTTTACATGCCTGGCTTTAATTACCACTTGTATAAAACAGAATGATCTGGGTTATCATCATAACAAACAACCGCACCTCTCAGTGAATTAAAACCATAAAGATTATTTCTTACTCATGGCACATGTCCTAGTAGGTCAGCTGGGAGCTCTATATCATGTTGTCTTTTGACATCTAGGCTAATGGATTAACTTGGATCTAAAATGTTGCTAGCCTCTGTGTCACAGGGAAAGAAAATTCTAGAGTTTTCACACCAGCTGTTCCATCATCCCATGTGGAAGTAACACACATCACTTCTACTTAGAACTCTTTGGACAAAAGCCATATGACCCCACCAAAATGCAATCCTATCATGGAGCCAGAATGCAGAGTTTAAAAAAATTTGATGACCACTGCAGTTAGCTTTTCTAGTTTTCAACTGTTAGGCCTGATAGCAGAAACAAACTTACTTGCTTCTCAAGGGAGACATTTCATAAATTCCATCCAGAAGTCCAAAATCTCTTATGCTAGAGAGGCATAGAAGTTGGGGAAGTAAGGACATATGACAAATCTGAGAATTATATCAGGATAACAGTCATATATTTTGAAAGTATATTATCTGCATTGTAAACAGTTGTTAACAACTGCTTTACCTAATATGTCTCCAGTGCATTATTTCAATCATAATCCTTCTAGCTTTCAATACTAGTTTCATCAGTTGAGTGCCAGCCAACCCTCTAAAGTTCAGGGAGGCATCACCCCACTTACCAGTTCTGATTTTTGTGTCTTTCGGGATAGGCTAGGTTTTGCTGAAAGTAGCAAACAATTCCCTAATCTCAGAATTTCAGTGGCTTAAAAGAAAGATGTCTTTCTCATTCAGGTTATAGGTTTCACATCCTTTGTGGGTCAGCTGGGGCCTGTGCTTCCTATGTCCTCATTCTTGGACCTGGGTTGAGTCCATTTTCCACCTTCATCAAAACCTTGCTCTGGTTTTCAAGGGACTGCATTTCCCAAATGTTTTTGCTCTTTGGCTTCCAGGGGGTTTTGGCTATTGAAAGGCACTGATGCAAGAATGGAGGGGCAGAGAGAGTGGAGAAACGTGTTGGTTCATTCTGTCCCTCTTTCCGTTTTGGAGGGTGTCTCCAGCAGCAGCAGCTTCTCTGTGATTTCAACTCCAAGCAGACAGGCATGATGCTTTTTCAGCTTCCACAAATGGCTTCTGTGGTCTGCTAATACTGCTTCCTGTTGACTATTTTGCTACATCCTCAGGAGACAAGAGTCACTCTCTGTTGCTCTCCATCCTCTGTTTGGCCTCTCAGCTCTTTAAACACTTGTGTAAACAGTTCCCTGTATTAAATTCCCTGTGTTTAAATGTTAAAGTGGTTTCTGTTTTTGATGAGCCCCTGACTGATAAATTCAGGTTAGGATGTTCAACCCAACCACATACCCAGAGGACACAGAGCCGGAAATATTTGGTGGGCAGTTCTCAAAACTGCCATACCACTATTTACATTTGACTTGCAGCCTTCCTCTTGCTAGCCAGACCTCTCCTCTAATCTCCAGGACCACGCAGCCAGAGCCCTATCTAACTGATACTTCCTTTCGAATGTTTCAAAGGGACACTGTAGACTCAACACGTCAAGGTTACAACACATGATCAAGTCCCACCAGACTTCATCCTCTTCTGTCTCCTCCTTCAGTGAATAACAGCTCCATGTGTTTTGTTAGTCAAGCAAGAAACCTGAGTCACTCTTTAAACCTTTCTCCCCTTCAGCCTGCATGGCCATATGATAACCATAACTGTAACCATAGTGGTAACTGTAGCCACAGCCCATAAGCATAATCATAGTTACAGTGTCCTACATCTCTTAATTCTCTTTGTTTCTCTAAGTTTCCACTGCTGTCACCCTCCTCCAAGCTCTTGGCCTCAACTGGATGATTGCAATAGCATCCTCATCTTGCTGTCACAGGTCATGAAACAACAGTTAGAACGGAACATGGAACAGCAGACTGGTTCCAAATCAGGAAAGCAGTACATCAAGGCTATATATTGTCACCCTGCTTATTTAACTTATATGCAGAGTACATCATAAGAAACGCTGGGCTGAAAGAAGCACAAGCTGGAATCAAGATAGCCAGGAGAAATATCAGTAACCTCAGATATGCAGATGACACCACCCTTATGGCAGAAAGTGAAGAGGAACTCAAAAGCCTCTTAAGTGAAAGTGGAGAGTGAAAAAGTTGACTTAAAGCTCAACATTCAGAAAACTAAGATCATGGCATCTGGTCCCATCACTTCATGGGAAATAGATGGGGAAACAGTGGAAACAGTGTCAGACTTTATTTTTTGGCTCCAAAATCACTGCAGATGGTGACTGCAGCCATGAAATTAAGACACTTACTCCTTGGAAGGAAAGTTATGACCAACCTAGACAGCATATTAAAAAGCAGAGACATTTACTTTGCCAACAAAGGTCCATCTAGTCAAGGCTATGGTTTTTCCAGTAGTCATGTATGGATGTGAGAGTTGGACTATAAAGAAAGCCGAGTGCCAAAGAATTGATGCTTTTCAGCTGGTGGTGGAGAAGACTCTTGAGAGTCCCTTGGACTGCAAGGAGATCCAATCTGTCCATCCTAAAGGGGATTAGTCCTGGGTGTTCATTGGAGGGACTGATGTTGAAGCTGAAACTCCAATTTTGGCTACCTGATGCGGAGAGCTGACTCATTGGAAAAGACCCTGATGCTGGGAAAGATTGAGGGCAGGAGGAGAAGGGGACGACAGAGGATGAGATGGCTGGATGGCATCACTGACTCAATGGACATGGGTTTGGGTAAACTCTGGGAGTTGGTGGTGGACAGGGAAGCCTGGTGTGCTGCAGTTCATGGAGTCACAAAGAGTTGGACAGGAATGAGTGACTGAACTGAACTGAACTTGCTATCACTGTCATAGTCTGACAAAGTCAGTCCTTTGGCAGGACTTGCCTTGTGGTCCAGTGGTTAAGAATCTGCCTTGCAATGCAGGGGATACTAGTTTGATCCCTGGTTGGGGAACTAAGATCCCATATGCCTTGGGGCAGCATCTGCAACAAGAGAATCACGTGAACCATAGTGAAGACCTAGTACAGCCAAAAAATAAATAATAAAAGTCAGTCATTTTTGTCGCTATTGTTGTTCTGTTGCTAAGTCATGTCCGACTATTTGTGACCATATGAACTACATCATGCCCGGCTTCCCTGTCCTCCAGTCATTTTCAACACCTTCAAATGTTCAATGACTTTCAGTGGCTTCTATGTACTCCTAGGAAAATCCAGAACTCCTTAACTCCAACCACCTTTCCTGCTTTGTCTCCCTCCATACTCCATCACACCCTCTGCATTCCAGCCTCGCCAGCTGCTTTAAGTCCTTTTTACTTATGAGTGTTCAACCCTCAGCACAGCCTCAGGCTTTTGAACATGCAGTTACCATTGTCTGAACATGTTCCCTCTCCTCCATCTTAATGATTATTAAGTTTTTTCCTTTGTTATTATGTCCTCAGGCAGGCCTTCCTTGACTGTGTCATATCCCCTTGTAACACACTTTGAATAGTGCCGTGTACTGCTGCCAGGCAGGATTAGCAGAGTTGTGATTTTATATTTTGTTGAGTGATTATTTGGTTAGTGAAAATCTCCCACACTTGCCTAGAAACTCTGTGAGGTGAGAAATAATGAATTATTTTCCTAAACTTTGTATCCAGCTCCTATCAGCGTCTGGGACATAATTAGCACTCAGTAAATATTTGATGAATTAGTGAATGAAAGCACTAAATCTCCTTTTCCCTCCCTTCCTCTCCCTCCCTGCTCTTTTCCTTCATTTCCCTCCTATCCTTCCAGCCTCTTGCATCAGGTATCTATTATTGGGGAATTGCAGGTCACATACTCATTTAGCAGTTAATTTCTAGACTATAATTATTAATGTCTCCTCAGTAATTTTTTGTCATTAGTGTAGAAATTATTCCGATAGGATGTGAGTGGTGATGGGCAGCTTTTGTAACAGGCAGTGCACGTTTTGAAATCAGAAGCTGTTTCTGAGTACCAGCTTGTCCACCTTCTTGCTTTGTGACCCTGGTCTACTCCGTTGATCTCTCTGAACTCAGTTTTCTCCTTGGTAACATAAGAGGATAATCATAACTACCTTGTAGGCATTACATTGCAGTAATTATGTATCTAATGGAAGAACCTGGCATACAGAAGCTACTCAAAAAATTATAGTCATTTTGGCCTTTGTTCAAAGATAATTAAGTAATTCTAGATTTTATTAATGACTATTAGGCAGCATAGAGGATTAGAAAACCTTTACTGAATGTCCATGGTTCATATGTGATATTTAAATCAGATAGAAAACTGTGAAAAATGGATAATGAACTCAGTGTACAGTTTTAGAGGATTAAAATACAGTTCATTTGGTAAACATGTTGTGAGAAGAGTGTATACGCATGGGTATACACACACGTGTGTCTGCCTATATTTCTATTTCTGTCTATATATTCTTCTGTGAAAAGTTTATAGTTGTATCCATTACTGTCTTTTTTATCTTATTTTTTCACCAGCCTTTGTATTGTTTAAAACCTTTGTGGGTCAAATTTTTTAAAAGTATTTTTTCATCTCTGGAAAGATAATTCCACTGGAACGCCTTGATCTCTTACTCCATAGAGGAAAAGTAGAGGAAAGAAAAAGTGTGTGCCTTGTTAATGGTACCCCTAACAATGTCTGCCTTTGTGGGGGTGAGAATTGATGTCATTTTTGGCAACTATACAGCTGACGCTGTTCTGTGACATTGCAACATATTCAGTACATGCCTAATAGGAAACCCTTTTCCAAGTGGTAAACAACCCTTCACAAGGCAGTCTTGCCAAAGCTAGGTTTTGTCATCCAACAGGAAATTAACAGGATGGTCCTTTTCTCTACTTAAAAAAAAATATATATATATATATATTATATATATATATATATTTTATATATATATATATATTTAAAGAAAATATATATATATGCCTTTAATGATGTGTTTTCTTTAAGCCATCAGCAGATGTGCTGTCCATCCAAACTGCCAGGGTTAAATTGTTGATTTTTAGAAATAGTCTTGATTATCTCATTATGCTTTTGCCATATAATGACTCTATTTCACGTAGCAATTAACTCCAGCGAATGTCTTCTCAAGACCCAAAGTGAACCTAGCCTTTTGAAGAAGTTCTGCTTTCAAATGACAATAAAACACATTTCGCCCATTTGCAGGTATTTCAAGTATCAAATTGGATGAATCTTTTTAATTTTCTTTTACTGAATTGAGTTCAAGTGAATTTGATAGGATTGTTAGGATGGTCAGTGTCTGGAATAACAATGATGATTTATAAAAGGAACAAGCTGGGCCGGTGTTAACGACAATGAGATGCTCAGACCCTTCATTTGTTAGCACGAAGCCTTGCTCTGTGATCCGACTATTGAGTCCTTGCCCACATACGGCACCCACCTACTTTACTTAGAAGGCGCTAACTGCATCTTTTCAATCAATATTCAATTATGCAAGACAAGGATTGCTGGCTAAGTAACTGTGTCTACCTGCCAAGGAAATGTATTTCCAAAAAGAATTTGTTAGGACTTCTAGGTTAGTTCATCTAACCTAGGAAATCCCCACCTCTGGTTGAATACCTGCCCAGCTACACTTGTGAAATGTGCACCCTTGCCTTCCTGCAGAGACTCTTGTGTGTGGCACGTTTCTGGCTTTTCTTCTGGAAGCATCTTTCTCAGTTCCATTCTTTGCCATCTTTGACTCCTGTTAACCTCAGTGAGTATGAGCAAACTGCAGGAGATAGTGAAGGACAGGGAAGCCTGGCATGCTGCAGTCCATGGGGTCACAAAGAGTTGGACATGATTGACTGAACAACAACCCAGAAAACCAGAGAACATGCTCCCTAGCTGTACCTCACTTTCCTGCCTTCTCATGTAGGCTGTTGCCAAACAGCTGCTTTGTTTTAGTCTTTCTGTATATGCTTGCATTGGTCTTTGTCCTTTCTCCCTGAGCCTCAGGAGTTTTGATCATGTTCCTTTTTCAGTGAGGAAGGTGTTGTAAATTTATAAATTAAGCATTGCTCTTGTTTCACTGAAAATTGACTTAACACATTAGTCACTCTGGCCCAACCTACCGGGCAGGCATGAAGTTATTGCTTCTTAAACCACCTTCTAATTTTAACAATAGGAAGATTTCACAGGTCCACACATAGGCAGTATGAACTGGGGAGCTTTTAACATATTAATTGGGCTCTGAAGAAGTCACTACAGTTAATGAAAATTGGGCTTGTTATCTAAGATAAATGGAGGGTGTAGCTATACTTAGGACAATTAAAAAACCAAAACATTAAAATGGGTAAGCAATGAATTAAATGGCTTGATACTCACATTATTAGAGTTTTTAATTCATTTAATTTCACTCCTATATGTCCAACCAATTCAGGGATACCCACATCTTGGTTTAATTGGCAGAATGACTATCTTGCTGGCTCGAAGGAGAAAGACGAGGGACTGTCTGTGTGATCTCAGATTTCCATCAATAGCAAGTTCCCTTTGGTTTTGGAGCTCACATCTACTGTCCTGATTTTTTTTTTTTCCAGTCTGCTCTTCTGGGTTCTCTGGGTATTCTGCTTTGTGGATTCTACTTTTGACCCACCTGCTTTTTAACCACAATTTCATCCTGATCATCAGTATCTCCTTGTTTTTTTCATACCCATTACAGTTTAGAAACTTGATAAGTAGTTCCGTGTCTCTTGACTTTTTTTCCCAGTTCCCACTTGGGCATTCCTGACCCCAGTCCTCAGACTTGGCCTTTGTGAGGTAGCTGTATCGAGAGTAGCAAATATTCCATGTAGACCCTGATTCAGTGTTCCTATTCAGAGCACAAAAGCTGTTGGCATTTGAAAAACAGATGAAAAGGAATCTATGATTAGTTTTACTTTTCACTTCATTATTAACAGTATTAGAAAATACTTTATTAAGCTTTTGCAATGTGTTAGACCTTATGCTAGGAATTCTTTATTTCATGCATCATTTAAGACTCACAGCATTTTAGAGAAGAGGCACGGACAGGCTGTTACTTCCCCAAGGTCACACAGTTGTTGAGTGATGGGGCAAGAGTTTGAATCTTGGTGGTCTGGCTGCCCGACTCGTATTTTAGTCCTTGATGTGGTAACACACTAAATTCTACCACATATGGTGGTGGTTTAGTCGCTCAGTCATGTCTGACTCTTGCGACCCCATGGACTGTAGCCTGCCTGGCTCCTCCATCCATGGGATTCTCTAGGCAAGAATACTGGAGTTGGTTGCCATTTCCTTCTCCAGGGGATCTTCCTGGTCCAGGAATCGAGCCTGGGTCTCCTGCACTGCAGGCAGATTCTTTACCAACTGAGCTACAAGGAAGCCCTACCACATGGATCGGTTATTAAATCAGACTTGAAGCATGTTACCTTTTTCCTCTAAGGTAGAAACTTGAAGCTTTGAAGCTTTTAGAATTTTCTAGGTTTTTGTTTTCTGTTTTTAGGGTCATTTTTGGTTTGGGAATATAAAAAATAGGATGATGAAAGTTTAAACTAAATCTTATGTAACTTAATCATCTTCAGAAGTCTGATTTCTAATGATACATAAGAATAATCAGGAATAGTCATTCATTTTACCAATTCAACAGCTTTTGCTGTCTGCTATATGCCAGCAATGATGGAAGGCTCTGGGGATTCAACAGTGAACAAAAAGGATTCTCTATTCATAAAGTTTACATATGTAAATTGGATATTGGCCCAGCCATGACGTGAAGTGTAACTTATGTGAATTTATTGATCCTCAAATTAAACTGTTAAAAACAACCTAGCAAGATAGATGTAGAATAATTAATGCATTCTCTGGCCCTCGATAAATGGTAGCTTTACAAATAAAGTATAAGTAATTTGATTAAGTAGTCTAAAAAGTTTAACAAAAAACAAAATGCTTTAAACAGAGGCTATGTCAAAAAATGATAATTTCCCCCAGAAAGTATTTTGAAATTTCATTTAAATATTTTAATGTCTTTATAGACAGCTAAATCTACATAAATGCATAAGTTAATTGTAACATTTCCTTTTCCTCCTCCTCCTTTCCTGCTGGACTTCTCTGTCTCTGTTCCTTGATTCAAGTCAGATACCCCTTGCTGCCACTCCCCAACAAAATTAAAACATACTAAAAAGTAAGTGTGTATCCCTCCCTTGTTCCTTTTGTGTTCTTATATTTCTATTTAGAAATCACAGCACACAAATAGAGAGTTTTTAACGCATTTTAGTAAAATTGGGTTATACAACATTGGCTTCTCTCCTTTTTGCTTTTCTCACTCATTAATAGGTAATGGGAACCTAAGTCAACAGACATAACACTAATGTTTTTATCTTCCTAAAAGGTACATATATAGTATTTCATGGTGAAGTAGCCCCATTTATTTCATCCTTATCCTATTTGCCGTAGGCACATTGCTTCTAGGCTTTGGCACTGCAAATGTGCTGCTGTAAACATCCTTGAATATTTGTTCTTAAACACTGTATCAGTGGAATAGATTCCAAAGTGTAGGAATGATTGGTTAAAGGATATCTCTTTACATATTTTAAATAGATGTTGACAGTTGCTATGAAACAAGAAGGTATATTTATTTTCTGTTTCTATCAGTATGTATGTGTGAACATTTCCTTACATTTCCATAAGCAAGAGGTGTGAGAGACTGGTTTAAATTTATGCTCGTAAGATAGTTGTAGAGTGCTGAGTCACGGTTACTTGGAATTTGCCTGATGACTTGTGTTTTTTAACTTTATATGTTTGTTGGCCTTTTAGATTTTCTCTTAGCCAATTCATAGCTCTTTCTGTGTTTTTTTTTTTTTTCCTGTTAGGTTGGTTGTTCTCTTGTCAGTTTTAAGTATACTGTATATATTGTAGATATTAACCTTTATATGTCGTTTGCATTTGAAATGATTTTTCAGATCTCTCATTTGCTTTGAATTTGTTTGTTATGTCTTTTCTCATAATATTTAAAAGGTTTTGTATAGTAGATGTCTCTGTTTTCTAGCTCTATAGTCTATTTTAAGAAAGTCTTTCTGGTCCTTTAGATTTTATATCTTGTCTTCTAGACATATTAGAAGATCTGTAATCTTTCAATATTTAAAGTCACTGATAGACTGTGATCTTAAAAAACATTTTTTAAAAAGGAGGTACTTTTGGGGACTTCCCTGGTGAGCCAGTGGTTAAGAACCTGCCTTCCAGTGCAGGGGATGCTGGTTCAATCCCTGGTTGTGGCACTGAGATCCCACATGCCTTGGGACAGCTAAACTATATGCCACAACTACCAAGCCTGCATGATGCAAACTACGGAGCCCGTGCACTCTGGAGCTTGCACCACAACTAGAGAGAAGCCCACACACCACAATGAAGAGTCCATATACTGCAAAGAAAGAAAGATCCTGTGAGCTGCAATGAAGACTGGGGGCAGTCCTAAATAAACAAATAAATCTTTAAAAAATAACACAAAATGGAGGTACTTTTTAAACTTTTTTTTTTTTTTTTTTTTTTGCAGGTGGAAGGGTACTTGTGATGAAGTGAAGTGAAAGTTACTGTCATGTCTGACTCTTTGCAACCCCGTGGACTATACAGTCCATGGAATTCTCCAGGCCAGAATACTGGAGTGGGTAGGCTTTCCCTTCTCCAGGGGATCTTCCCAACCCAGGGATCGAACTCAGGTCTCCCACATTGCAGGCAGATTCTTTACCAGCTGAGCCACAAGGGAAGCACAAGAATACTGGAGTTGGTAGCCTATTCCTTCTTCAGCAGATCTTCCTGACCCAGGAATCAAACTGGGATCTCCTGTGTTGCAGGCAGATTCTTTACCAGCTGAGCTATCAGGGAAGCCTGTAGTTGTGATAAATGGATTTAAAAGTAATTCGCCTCCAATTAAAATAAATAAATTAATTTTTTAAAAAGTTCATCATTTCCCCATAGAATTAAACTGAGGGTATTTCCTAAAAGTGATCTTGCTTTTCTAGATAACAGAATATTTCCACATAAGTATATGATCAAGTTGTCATACATTCAACAGATACTAAGTACCTTTTGTTTTCCTGGCATTCTGAAAAGAGTGTGTGTGTTTTAGGGGAGCAAGATTTTGGCTTGGTCACTGCTTTTTTTGAGATGAAGCATTCAACTGTGATGATGGCAATGGGACCAAAACCCACAAAAGCCTAAAGTCTGTTGATGGTCTTGTCACTAATAGTATGAAGTAGTTCTGTCACTCAATGGTGTTAAAGTTTGGTTTCCTCTTACCGGAATTGAAAAAGACATGTGTACCCCAATTTTCATCGCAACACTGTTTTTAATAGCTAGGACATGGAAGCAACCTAGATGTCCATCAGCAGATGAATGGATAAGAAAGCTGTGGTACATATACACAATGGAGTATTACTCAGCCATTAAAAAGAATACATTTGAATCATTTCTAATGAGGTGGATGAAACTGGAGCCTATTATACAGAGTGAAGTAAGCCAGAAAGAAAAACACCAGTACAGTATACTAACACATATATGGAATTTAGAAAGATGGAAATGATAATCCTATATGTGAGACAGCAAAAGAGACACAGATGTATAGAACAGTGTTTTGGATGCTGTGGGAGAAGGCGAGGGTGGGATGATCTGAGAGAATAGCGTTGAAACACGTATATTATCATATATGAAACAGATCACCAGTCCAGGTTTGATGCATGAGACAGGATGCTCAGGGCTGGTGTACTGGGATGACCCAGAGGGATGGGATGGGGAGGGAGCAGGGAAGGGGGTTCATGATAGGGAACACATGTAAACCTATGGCTGATTCATATCAATATATGGCAAAAACCATTACAATAGTGTAAAGTAATTAACCTCCAATTAAAAAAAAAAGTTTGGTTTCCTCTGATATAAAATAAGGAAGTTAAATCCAATGATCCCCAAAGCCTTGTTCATCCCCAAAGCCTTGCTCATCCTCAGACTAGAAAGCAGAAAGTCCTCAGAGAATAGCAAGTTGTCCAATTTCCAGTACTATCCTGCTATTTCAAAGTATTTTCTGTCAGAATAAACAAAGCCCATAGTTATAGAGGTGGGAGGGGAGAAAGAGAATGAATATGAATATGAATGAATGAAAAGGAATAATTAGGTTGACTGAATTTAGCCAATCTGGAATAAATGTGAAAGAGAGCTGGCAGCCACCCTCTATGTTGTCATCATATTCTTATCTCACTAATTGAAGGCTCTGACTTATGATTTTCTTGCTGTAATTGGCATCCCTGCTCTCATTTTCTTACCAACATCTTTCTTCCCTGAATTTTGGAGATGGAACAGGAATTAAAAAACTAATTTCAATGGAAAAGGTGAATCACTTAGCTGAAAACATATCAGACTGCTTAAGAAAGTGGACACCATGATGTTTTACAGTGTGCAAGTAAACAATTAAGAATTCACCTCCCCTTAGCTCTCACCTTGACCCCACAAGAGCTCTTCAGGATGTATTCACAATATATACAATATGTGTAGGTTAAGTATTATAGTTGCTATTCTTGATTTAATAGTAGTTTGCTTGAAAAGCAGTCATGATGGGGGAAAAAATTGGAGCTGGAGGAATCAGGCTCCCTGATTTTAGACTTTACTACAAAGCTACAGTAAACAAGACAGTATGGCCCCAGCACAAAAAACAGAAATATAGATCAATGGAACAGGATTGAAAGCCCAGAAATAAATGCATACACTTATGATCACCTAATCTATGACAAAGGAAGCCAGAATATACAATGGAGCAAAGTCAGCATCCTCAGTAAGTGGTGCTGGGAAAACTGGAGAGCTATGTGTAAAAGAATGAGATTAGAAAACTCTCTAACACCATGCACAAAAATAAACTCAAAGTGGATTAAAGACCTAAATGAAAGGCCAGATACCATAAAACTTACAGAGGAAAACATAGGCAGAACAGTCTTTGACATAAATCATAGCAGGATCTTTTTTTGACCTACCTCCTAGAGTAATGAGAATAAACACAAAAATAAACAAATGGGACTTTATTAAACTTAAAATCTTTTGCATAACAGAGGAAATCGTAAGTAAGATGAAAAGACAACCTTCAGAATGGGAGAAAATATTTGCCAATGAAGCAACTGACAAAGGATTAATCTCCAAAATATGCAAACAGTTCATTCATCTCAATATTAAAAAAAGCAAGCAACCTAATCAAAAAATGGGTGGAAGACCTAAACAGATGTTTCTCCAAAGAAGACATATTGATGGGCAAGAGACACATGAACAGATGCTCAGCATCACTAAATATTAGAGAAATGCAAATCAAAACTACAGTGAGATGTCACCTCACATCAGTCAGAATGGCCATCATCACAAAATATACAGACAATAAATGCTGGATAGGTTGTGGGAAAAATGGAGCCCTCTTGCACTGTTGATGGGAATATAAACTGATACAGCCATTATGAAGAGCAATGTGAAGATTCGTTAAAAAAAAAAAAAAATAGAACTACCTTATGACCCAGCTATCCCACTACTGGATATATAGCCAGAGAAAACCATAATTCAAAACGAAACATGCAACCCCAATGTTCATTGCAGCATTATTTACAATAGCCAGAACATGGAAACAACTTAAATGTCCATCAACAGGAATGGCTAAAGAAAATGTGGTACATATATATAGTGGAATATTACTCAGCAGAGACATTACTTTGCCAACAAAGGTTCGTCTAGTCAAGGCTATGGTTTTTCCTGTGGTCATGTATGGATGTGAGAGTTGGACTGTGAAGAAGGCTGAGCACCGAAGAATTGATGCTTTTGAACTGTGGTGTTGGAGAAGACTCTTGAGAGTCCCTTGGACTGCAAGGAGATCCAACCAGTCCATTCTGAAGGAGATCAGCCCTGGGATTTCTTTGGAAGGAATGATGCTAAAGCTGAAACTCCAGTACTTTGGCCACCTCATGCGAAGAGTTGACTCATTGGAAAAGACTGATGCTGGGAGGGATTGGGGGCAGGAGGAGGAGAGGGCGACAGAGGATGAGATGGCTGGATGGCATCACTGACTCGATGGACGTGAGTCTGAGTGAACTCCGGGAGTTGGTGATGGACAGGGAGGCCTGGCGTGCTGCGATTCATGGGGTCGCAAAGAGTCGGACATGACTGAGCGACTGATCTGATCTGATCTGATCTGATTACTCAGCCAGAAGAAGGAATGAAACTGGGTCATTTGTAGAGACATGGATGGACCTAGAGATTGTCATGCAAAATGAATTAAGTCAGAAAGAGAAAAACAAATATTATGTATTAGTGTATATGTATTGAACCTGAAAAAATTGGTATAGATGATCAAATTTACAAAGCTGAATTAGGCACAGATCTAGAGAACAAATGTATGGATACCATGCAGCGAAGGGGTGGAGGGATGAATTGGGAATTTGGGATTGACATATATATATGCTACCAGGGAAGCCCACATATATATATTACTCTGTATCAAATAGATAATTAATGAGAGCAGACCGTGTAGCAACTGAACTGAAAAGTATGAAAAATTATTTACCATTTGGAAAACAATTTAAAACATAGTTTGTCAGAAATTAAGTGTATAGTCCTTTATAGTCATATGTGTCTGGCATAGACATATATTTGAAACAGAGATTGTCATTGATATAAAGAAAGAACTTTGTCAGGCAAGACTGTTAAAACACCACACAAAGATAAATTCATGTTTGTATACATGACAGTTTGTGAAAATCTTGTATGTTTGAATAAGAAAACAAACTGAATGAGCTAAGTAGATAAAGGAAGGGCTTTTCTGTCATGCAGAGCCATAACTTACTACACAGAAATAAGTTCAAGGACATAAATTGTAGTTTATGGGAATCTCAGAATAGATATTCTGTCCTCAACATTTTTTATTCAGTGACTTTCCCAGTTTTAAAGCCTTGCCCAAATTCTTTGTTTTATTTCTGTTTTTGTTGTCTGTTGTCACTTTAGTATAACACACTGAGTCATTTTCCCATCTTGTTCCATTAATATTGACAAGTGAACAGGCAATCGATAGTAAGATCAAGTGATAGATCAAGTAATTCCTTGAGCCAGAGAATGGGTTCCTACTTGGGTTGTATTAGAAAGTACATCACAGCCAACTAAAACCTAACTTGGTAGCTTTCCCTGTATTCTATTTAATCTTTCAAAAGACTGTGCCTTTTGTTTCTATGGCTGTATAAAATATACCTTCAACACCCAGCAGATTGCTACATACAAAGTAGGTGTTCAGTAGGTGTCTCTGCTACAATTTTAAATTTGACTTTTAGGTTTTCTCACTAACTGTCTCCAAAATAAGAGTTTTTTTTCCCCCTAAATTGTTAACACAATAAGAGCACATCTACACAGTGGCAAAAAAATATTGTGAAGTGGATAAACTGACACATATGGGTGTGGGTGATATTTCTTAAAAGCATAACTGGATTGACTCAGGCAGGCATTTTAGTCAAACATTTTCTTTGAACTGTATCTTCTCTCCTGTAGCAAAGGAGGACTCCGGCCAGCAGAGTTAATTAGTGCCAGATTAAGATGGCCTCAGCAGGTGGCTAGTTCAGACTCTCTCTCTTCCTCTTTGTCAAACCCTCCTGGATGGAGAAGGGCTTGAGTAGTCTTGTCTTACTGACAGCTGTCAACTGTTAATGGACCATATGCAATGATGGGTAAAGTTGCCATCAGTTGTCGATGAGCCATATGTAAATAGTGAACAGAGTGACAGATGAACACTTAGAAGGCAACAAAAGACCTTCATTGCTGGGCTGGAAGTCAGAAACTTAAATTGATTTTAAGCAAAAATAGTTAAAAATAGATTGTTTTAAAACTATGTCACAGTCATCAAACCTTTCAGTCACCCTTTGTCACTCAGTTGAGGAGTATAAAATAGATGTGCCAGTGGACACTGTGCTTTCTTAGATCATAAGCAAATTGACATGGAAGGCTTAATACTCCGACAGAGACCTGGTTTTTCAGTTGTATGAATGAAAAGGCAATTAATAATAACAAATTTATTATGAAACCCAACTATTATAAAAGTTATTTGAGAACATCATCCTCAATTATATTGCATAGGTACAAGAAATTAATTATAAAATAAATATGGGAAGACTTTAAGAAATACTATTTGACTCTATAGGGATACCGTTTACTACCTAATAAGAGTATAAAGTTCTATAAATTGAGATAGGGAAAAAGTAAGTACATAATTTACATAGAGGGAATTAAAGCTTATATCCAACCTGTGCTGCCTGCATACTGTCACTTCAGTTGTGTCTGACTCTTTGTGATCCTATAGACCATAGCGTGCCAGGCTCCTGTCCTTGGGATTCTCCAGGCAGGAATACTAGAGTGAGTTGCTATGCCCTCCTCCAGGGGATCGTCCTGACCCAAGGATTGAACCCACATCTCTTGCGGCTCCTGCACTGGCTGGTGGATTCTTTACCGCTGAGCCACCTGGGAAGCCTATCTACTTACTCTTAAAGTAATATAATAATGATAATTATCATTATAGTTGCCAGTCACTTTGTCTATGTTATTCCTTACATCATTACACCATTCTTATGAATTAGGACTTACCATTATACTTATTTTACACATAAGGAGACTGAATCCCAAAGGTATTAAGCAACATACCCAGGGTTACAAAGCTGGGCATTTGAACTCCAGTCTGGCTCCTAAACTATGTATTAAACTGAGTAAGATTAGTTTAAATGTGAATTGCTTTTGCTCAATTTAGAACTTCTTTCCAATGATTAGCTATTCAGATGACTCTGTTTGCTAAATTGTTATTTGCTATTAGAATGATTGAAATATGAATGTGAAATCTATGTGTAAGGAAGGCATTGCTGTTGCTTTGATATGTCACAAGAGGCAGTTCTTTTACTGCCATGGTACTGATGAGGGATTAATTTTAATATTTGAACAATATGATTAATTACAAGTATTAACTACATGGCTGCTTTGGAAGATCCATGAAGCAACATATGTTAAATGTCTTGACCTCAGAATAAAACTGCTATATAAATTATTTGTATTTCATTTGATTTTATCATTCTCACTTTGAAAATAAAACATGTATATACCTAAAGAGATAAATCCTTGAATTCATGCAGGAGTCGGAAATTATGATACTTGATCATCCTGTCTACAGACCATATGGGAAGAGACTCAGTACCCAACTACTTCCTCTCCTTCCATCCTATGGCTTTAGTTGTGTCTTTCAGGATCAGAATCATATGTAAAAATCTTGTGGTCTAATTGGATTACTTTCCTACAGGACAGTTGTAGAGCAGAAAATGTGGTTGGGGAATTTAAACAGGGTTGAAAGGGAAGATAATTAAAGAACACAGTCTAATATTTCAATGAAAAAAATGAAGGTACAATTCACAACATGTATTAAACATAAAACACTTCATACAATAGGGCTTTTGAGGGGAGCTTAATGAGACCCTGATATCTGATAATAAATGATGCTATGTAATTAAGCCTTGGATTGAGAGTTTGGAGACTGTGCAGCTACATTTGCATTTAATATAGCAAGTTGCTTTGTGATACTTGTTAAGATATGTAAAATGTTGGGCTTTAGACTCCTTTGTAACAGTGGTGTGGACTCCACCATCTCTCCATTTTTTTGTTTTGTTATGTTTCATTTTTAATGCTCTAAAATACTGCGACTCAGAGACAGTTGGAACTTCAAATATTTAGCTAATAACTCTTTTTAAGTAAATAGTGTATTCATAAATTATACATAAAAGAAAGTAGAAAATAATTGTGAAAAATTAAACAATTGAAAATATTTCAAATGTTTATCCCAAAGGTAATTTTCAAGAATATCATGGCACAGTTGCACAGACTGGAAGAACTGTAATTGGTACTTTAAACTTCAGGAAAACTTTCAATACAACTGACAGGTTTTCAAAAGGAAGAAAGTCTAACATATCAAGAAACCACTGGCCTTTTCAAGTAATCATTTCCATGGTAGCATTAACAAAAGAAACTTATTTCAAATGAGGTTATCTCATCCTGTAGTTTTTAGAGCAGTGTTGCCTTACTAAGTAACTGATAATGAAAAGTAAAAAGTCAAAATGCTTTTAACTTGATGTTGAAAATGTATTTGTTGTTCATTCACTAAGTCTTATCCAACTCTTTGCAACCCCATGGACTACAGCATGCCAGGCTTCCCTGTCTCCCAGAGTTTGCTCAAATTCAAGTCCGTTGAGTTGGTGATGCCAGCCAACAACCTCATCCTCTGCCACCCCTTTCTCCTTTTGCCTTCAGTCTTTCCCAAGATCAAGGTCTTTTCCAATGAGTCAACTCTTCACATCAGGTGGCCAAAGTATTGGACCTTCAGCGTCAGCATCAATCCTTCCAATTAATATTCAGAGTTGATTTCCTTTAGGATTGACTGGTTTGATCTCCTTGCAGTCCAAAGGATTCTCCAAAATCTTCTTCAGCATCACAGTTTGAAAGCATCCATTCTTTAGTGCTCAGCTTTCTTTATGGTCCAGTTTTCACATCTGTACATGAGTACTGGAACCATAGCTTTGAATATACAGACCTTTGCTGGCAAAGTTATGTCTCTGTTTCTGAACACGCTATCTAGGTTTGCCATAGCTTTCCTTCCAGGGAGCAAGTGTCTTTTAATTTCATGGCTGCAATCACCATCTGCAATCACCAAAATCACCGTAATTTTGGAGCCCAAGAAAATAAAATTGGTCACTGCTTCCACTTTTTGTCCCTTCTGTTTACCATGAAGTGATGGGATTGGATGCCATGATCTTAATATTTAATGTCGAGTTTTGAGCCAGCTTTTTCACTCGGCTTCTTCACCCTCATTAAGAGGTGCTTTAGTTCCTCTTCACTTTCTGCCATTAGAGGGGTATCATCTGCATTTGTGAGATTACTGATATTTCTCCCAGCAATCTTGATCCCAGTTTGTGATTCATTTAGCCTGGCTTTTCACATGATGTACTCTGCATATAAGTTAAATAAGCAGGGTGACAATATACAACCTCGTCTACTCCTTTCCCAATTTTGAAACAGTCCATTGTCCCATATCCGGTTCTAACTGTTGCCTCTTGACCCACATACAGGTTTCTGAGGTAAGGTGGAGACAGGTAAGGTGGTCTGGTAAACCCATTTCTTTAAGAATTTTCCAGTTTGTTGTGATCCACACAGTCAAAGGCTTTCGTGAAAGTCAATGAAGCAAAGTAGATGGTTTTCTGAATTGCCTTGCTTTCTGTATGATCCAACAAATTCTGGCAATTTGATCTCTGGTTCCTCTGCCTTTTCTAAACCCATCTTGTATGTCTGGAAGTTCTTGGTTCATGTATTGCTCAAGCCTAGCTTGGAGAATTTTGAACATAACCTTTGTAGCATGTAAAATGAGTTTAGTTGTAAAGTAGTTGAAACATTCTTTGGCACTGGGCTTCTTTGCAATTGAAATAGAAACTGACCTTTCCCAGATCTGTGCCCCCTGCTGAGTTCTTCAAATTTGCTGACATACTGAGTGCAGCACTTTAACAGCATCATGTTTTAAGATTTGAAATAGCTCAGCTGGAATTCCATCACCTTCACTACCTTTGTTCATAATAGTGCTTCCTAAGGTTTACTTTGCCAACAAAGTTCCGTCTAGTCAAGGCTATGGTTTTTCCAGTGGTCATGTATGGATGTGAGAGTCGGACCGTGAAGAAAGCTGAGCACCAAAGAATTGATGCTTTTGAACTGTGGTGTTGGAGAAGACTCTTGAGAGTCCCTTGGACTGCAAGGAGATCCAACCAGTCCATTCTGAAGGAGATCAGCCCTGGGATTTCTTTGGAAGGAATGATGCTAAAGCTGAAACTCCAGTACTTTGGCCACCTCATGCGAAGAGTTGACTCATTGGAAAAGACTGATGCTGGGAGGGATTGGGGGCAGGAGGAGGAGAGGGCGACAGAGGATGAGATGGCTGGATGGCATCACTGACTCGATGGACGTGAGTCTGAGTGAACTCCGGGAGTTGGTGATGGACAGGGAGGCCTGGCGTGCTGCGATTCATGAGGTCGCAAAGAGTTGGACACGACTGAGCGACTGAACTGAACTGAACTGAACTGAAGGTTTACTTGACTTCACACTCTAGGATGTCTGGCTCTTAGGTGAGTGACCATACCATTGTGGTTATCTTGAGTCATTAAGAACTTTTTTATATAGTTCTTCTGTATATTCTTGCCAATGCTTCTTAATCTCATCTGCTTCTGTTAGGTCCGTTACCTTTTCTGTCCTTTATCATGCTCATCCTTATGTGAAGTGTTCCCTTGACATCTCAAAATTTTTGAAGCCATCTCTAGTCTTTCCCATTCTATTGTTTTCCTGTTTTTTTTTTTTTGCAGTGTTCATTTAAGAAGGCCTTCTCATCTCTCCTTGCTATTCTCTGGACCTCTATATCTTTCCCTTTCTTCCTTGTCTTTTTTTTTTTTTTTCTGAATGTTGAGTTTGTTTTTTTTTTTTTTTTAAATTTTATTTTATTTTAAACTTTACATAATTGTATTAGTTTTGCCAAATATCAAAATGAATCCACCACAGGTATACATGTGTTCCCCATCCTGAACCCTCCTCCCTCCTCCCTCCCCATACCATCCCTCTGGGTCATCCCAGTGCACTAGCCCCAAGCATCCAGTATTGTGCATTGAACCTGGACTGGCAACTCGTTTCTTACATGATATTTTACATGTTTCAATGTCATTCTCCCAGATCTTCCCACCCTCTCCCTCTCCCACAGAGTCCATAAGACTGTTCTATACATCAGTGTCTCTTTTGCTGTCTCGTACACCGGGTTATTGTTACCATCTTTCTAAATTCCATATATATGCGTTAGTATATTGTATTTATGTTTTTCCTTCTGGCTTACTTCACTCTGTATAATAGGCTCCAGTTTCATCCACCTCATTAGAACTGATTCAAATGTATTCTTTTTAATGGCTGAGTAATACTCCATTGTGTATATGTACCACCGCTTTCTTATCCATTCATCTGCTGATGGACATCTATGTTGCTTCCATGTCCTGGCTATTATAAACTGCCTTATGATCCAGCAATCCCACTGCTGGGCATACACACTGAGGAAACCAGAAGGGAAAGAGACACATGTACCCCAATGTTCATCTTCCTTGTCTTTTGCTTCTCTTCTTTCCTCAGCTATTTCTAAGCCTCCTCAGACAATTATTTTGCCTTTTTGCATTTCTTTTTCTTTGGGATGGTTTTGGTCACTGCCTTCTGTACAGTGTTAAAAACCTCCATCTGTAGTTTTTCAGGCACTTTGTCTACCAGATCTAATCCTTTGAGTCTATTTGTCACTTCCACTGTATAATCATAAGGAATTTGATTTAGGTCTTACCTTAATGGCCTGGTGGTTTTCCCTACTTTCTTCAATTTAAGCCTGAATTTTGCTATAATGAGTGATCAGAGCCACAGTCAGCTCCATGTCTTGTTTTTGCTGTCTGTACAGAGCTTTATCTTCAGCTGCAAAGAATATAATCAATCAGATTTCAGTATTGACCATTTGATGATGTCCATGTGTAGAGTTGTCTCTTATGTTGTTGGACAAGGGTGTTTGCTATGACCAGTATATTCTCTTGACGAAATTCTCTTTAGATTTTGGCCTGCTTCATTTTGTACTCCAAGGCCAAACTTGCTTGTTATCCTGGTATCGCTTGACTTCCTACTTTTGCTTTCCAGTCCTCTCTGATGAAAAGAACATTTTTTTTTGTGTGTGTGTGTGTGTTGGTTCTAGAAGTTCTTGTATATCTTCATAGACATTTCGGCTTCAGCTTCTTTGGCATTAGTGGTTTTGACATAGACTTGGATTGCTATGATGTTGAATGGTTTGCTGTGGAAACAACTGAGATCATTCTATCATTTTTGAGATTGCACCCAAGTACTGCATTTTGGACTCCTGTTGACTATGAGAGCTACTCCATTTCCTCTATGGGATTCTTGTCCATAGTAGTAGATACAATGGTCATCTGAATTAAATTCTCCTGTTCACTGATTCCTAAAATGTTGATGTTCATTCTTGCCATCTCCTGCTTGAACATGTCCAATTTACCTTGATTTATGGATATGATATTCTAGGTTCCTATGCAGTATTTTTCTTTGTATATTGGACTTTACTTTCACCACCAGACATATCCACAACTGAGTGTTGTTTCTGTTCTGGCCCATCCTCTTCATTCTTTCTGGAGCTATTAGTAATTGCCCTCTGGTCTTCCCCAGTAGCATATTGGACACCTCCTGACCTGGGAGCTTATCTTCTGGTGTCATATCTTTTTGCCTTTTCATACTGTCCATGGAGTTCTCACAGCAAGAATACTGGAGTGGCTTTCTATTCCCACCTTCAGTGGACCACGTTTTGTCAGAACTCTGAAGTAATGATCTAGCACCTGTAACTAATAGAATTTTGATAGAGAAATGAATGAAATCCTGAAAGAGTTGACGTGTGACTTTTTGTATAGCCAAAAGATGATCATGAAAAGCCCAAATTCCACAGTGAACACTTTCCATGTGTTTGAACCTGTAAAGTACCATACTGTTTTTTATAGTGGCCACACAATTTTACGTTATCACCAGCAATGCGCAAGAGTTTCAGTTCTTCTACATCCTTGCCCACATTTGTTGTTTTCTGTCAGTTTGATAATATCAGTAGACATGAATTTGAGCAAACTCCAGGAGACAGTGGGGGACAGAGGAGCCTGGCATGCTATAGTCCATGGGGTCGCAGAGTCAGACACAACTTGGCTACTGATCAACAACAACATCATAGTATATGTGAATTGTCAAGTGTTTTAAATCATGCACCAGGTTTACAAATGTGTCATATGATTTTGGGGATCAAGTACCCAACTCTGAACCAGGACTGATAATACAAGTAGAAGACGCCCTTTCATAAAATAATTTTCTTGTCTCCAGATATTTTTGAAACATTATCTTTAAGGCATTGTGCTAGCTTCTGTGTATACGTCGGTTAGCAAAACAGACATATCTTGTCAAGTCCAATTGGAAAGATGGACATTCATAGATAAGTACATAAATATTTAGTATAGCAGATGCTCTTGGTGCCCATTCACTTACTCTTAGCACTTTGTGAAGGAAATACTTCAGTAAGAATGCCTGTATATCTCTGTCTGAGGATTTTTTTTTTCCTAGAAATGAGCATAGTTGGCCTGTGTACAGTGGAAGCCCTAAGTGCCGAGGCATTCCTACTACTGGGAGCAGCCCTCAGGCAATGGTGGATGGTGATGGTGGATAAATACCCCAGCTACCTTATCCTCATTTGGAATAGTCTTGAGACGTACTCTTTTTCACTCAGACCTTGCCCGAGGGATTTGGCTCTAGCTGCCCATGGTGGTAACTGATTTGATAGGATGGACTTTCCTTCCCTGGCTCATTTGCCATCCCGAACAGTGTATCCTGGGACCACATCCCAGATGAACAACTTGCACTCAGATTGTCTCAGTGTGCATCCTAGAGAAACTCAAACTAAGAGACATTTTGATAAATTTTATGGAGGAAAAAGTAAAGATTGCTGTAAAAATTTGTGACAGGATGGCTACTGAGGACGTGTCACTTCAAAGTTTTGTAGGAGTATATTAAGGGAAGGCATATAAGGCTGAAGGAAATAGCAGGGTAAAGACCCTGTGGGTGTGATAGAGCATGGCATTTCTAAAAAAGGAGGTGCCACTAAAGGGAGTAAGAAAAATAATGGTGACAAATGAAGCTATATGTAAAGGCAGGGTCCAGTTCATACACAGACTTTTAGATCATGTCAGAAACTTGAGTCTTTATCCAAAAAGCAATGGCCAACCAAAAAGACTTTTAAGCAAAGGAGGAACATGGTTAGATTTACCTTTTAAAAGATCACTCAGGGCAAGTGGGAGTGGGACAGAACAGATTGGAGTGGGACAAGGAGGGCAACCTGCGAGTCATCAATTGCAGCAGCGTGAGCTAGAGACCATGGTAGTTTGGACTGGTGAAGGATTTCTCAGCCTTGGCACTATTGACGTATTAGGCCAGATCATTCTTTTTGTGTGGGGTTATCCTTTGCATTGTAGTCTCTATACCCTAGATGCTGGTAACATTGCTTCATCCAGTTGTGACCACCTTAAATGTCACCAGGCATTGCTAAATGTCCCTTTGGGATACAAAATTGCCTCAGGACAGGAGGAAAGAAGAAATGGGCATTTATCAGTACAAAATATATCCTTAGTTGCAAATAGATTGAAAAAATGGAGCATACTCTTACAGTTGGGTATGTTTCACAACAAACCTTTCTGATCCTCCAAAGTACCTCCCAACCCCATTCCTACCTCTTCCTTATCTGGGTCAACTGGGCAATCAATTTTCTATGTAGCCACTTCTGAAATCTTGACCATTTACATATCCCATCAAAAATCAAATGCCACCTACCCTGTCTTTTCTGTAGACCCACTGCTTCTACCTGGTTGTGGCCTTTGTCTTATTAATTCCTCCCCTCTGCCCCACCAATCCTCAAAGTCTAGAAAAATGAACTTTTCCTTCTTTTCTCATGCTTTGTCCAAAGAACTTAGTTCAGTCAGACTCTTCTTCCTCTGGGCTCTCACAGCATGTGTTGCTATTTTGATTTCTTCAGCACTTAATTAATTGAGATGGTTTTCTATAGGATTCTCTTTTCTAACGTGTATCCTTTCTTCCCACTTCAGTTACAAGCAACAGGACTTCAAGGCCTGCATGATGCTTTTGTGTGTCTCAGATAGTACCTTTGCAAATAGAGCATGATATATAGTTTGCTTAATAAGCCTCCATGTCCCCCATGATTGCTAGAGAAGTTAATACTCCAGAAACATCTTTACCGTATTAAAGGGAGCTCTTCACATTTATATAGGGTTGCTCAGAGTGTATAGAAGAGATCATGCCACTGACTAGTCTTTTTTCAACTGTTATAATTTTAGAGGGCAAGCACCTGAAAATCTACTTTGGTGGCAGTGCTGCCAAGGAGAGGTGGTGACATTACTGTGAGTGAGCTCAACCCAAATGATGTTAACTACACTGTATTGCTTCACATTCAGTCCAAAGTCACAGAGAAGGCTTTTTATAAAACTTCTAATCAGAGCTGATGCGTAAAAGAGAAATGTTTAAAGGTCTCTCCCCCTCTCCACTGACTCAGCATAAATTGGAATGACAGGCACATAGTGAGGGGAGAACATGGTACCGTGAATAGAGATTTTTGTAGCACATTTCTCATTGACTTTAATGAGGTGTGTGTGGCTGAATGAGTTAGTGCAGTTGTCAGAATGGCTTTTTTCAAAGCATCAAGATTTAGCTCAAAGTCTCAGTGAATATTTGAAATGGAGCTGGAATTTTAAAAAGTAGTTTTGTTCAGAAAGCCCGTTGACCCAGGAAACACACAGGGTCCCTACCAGTTTGCAGTAAGAGTGGGATCATCCTGAACAGTGAGGAACTAGGCAAGGTGCTGTGGAGTGTGGGCATGGACACACAATTGCAAGGCTAATTATGGTGCAAAGAACATGGAACAGGTGTCCCAGCAATGAAGCACTTTTGATTCTGTTGCTTTTCTGCTGTGTAAAAACCTCAGAATCCCCATTTCCATAGGAAAGAGCCTTGCTGATTATTCAGGGACTTGATCATGTAGAAAAAGGCATCAGTTTTTCCCACCTAAAAATGTCCATAAGGCAGTTTCCTTAATATGTCCTTATGGCCAGACTCAAAAATGAAGATAGTGTAAATCAGTTGATCAACAGATAGGCATTAATTGCCTACTCTGTACAATGAACAGTGTTAAGTGTTGTCAGGCATTTAATTATAAGGCATAATCCCTTTCCTTGAGGAATTTACAAATATCTGAGCTCTTTAAAAAAATCTGTGAGTGAAATTGATAATGTGTCAAGTGTGTCGTAATAAAAATGAGGGTGTTTAGGATGCACATACAGAAAATAGAAAAACCCAAATGCTTCATGTGTGGTAAATCAGTTAATAATGATTTCAAATTCAGCAGAAAGTACTGTTGATTGCTATTTTTAATGAGGAAAATGGGGCATAGAGGAATTACCAAGTACAAGGTCACTATGTTTCACCATAGAGTGGGAATTTGAACCCAGGTAATCTGACTCAAGTCTGTGTGCTAAAAATAGTAATGTGTATTGATGAAGAAGAGAATTACTATTTTTCTCAGAACAGGAAGGAATTTTCCCAACCTTGAATGAAGGATGTGATATATTAATAGATGAATGAAAAGGGAACAAGGTGGGGTCTTGGGAATGTGTGGATCTGGAGGTGGGTTTGTGGGGAGGTGGTGAAAAGTGATCATGCTTCAAGCAGCAGCTTGAAGGTGGAAATTAAAATGGCATATTAGGTGTCTGTGGGTGGAAGAATGAGTAGCTATTCTAATTTAAGTGATTTTGAGTGGAAGATTAGTCGATGGTATGTAGGAACATGGATTGGTACAGGTTTCTAGGCAAGCAATTTTACAGCACCTTACAATTTAAAATATATGTGGCTTTTGACCCAGCCTTGGGCTTCCCTGGTGGCTCAGATGGTAAAGAATCTGCCTGCAGTGTGTGAGACTTGAGTTCGATCCCTGGGTCGGGAAGATCCCCTGGGGAAGGGAATGGCAATCCACTCCAGTATTCTTGCCTCGAGAAGTCCATAGACAGAGGAGCCTGGTGGGCTACAGTCCGTGGGGTCACAAAGAGTGGGACACAACTGAGCAACTAACACTTTCACTTTTCACTTTGTTCATATAGAAGGCAGAATTATTTACACTGTATTACTTGTAAAAGTGAATAAATGACATTCAAAGAGAATTGTTAAATTGCTACACTGTGGGGTATTGTAAAGGACTAGGGCTCATCTATTTTTATTGACACTGAGAGATGGTTGTGATTTATTGTGCATTGAAAACAGTTATTTGGTGAATTATGTGTGTGTTTTATATATATATATATATATATATATATATATATATATATATATGATTTTATTTAAAAATTAGGTTTAATCAAGTCCAGAAACACTTATGGAACCATAACTTTAGGCTGGGCACTGATCTAGGTACATGGAATACAGAAGTGAACCAAATAAAGATCCCTGCCCTCCTGAAGCTTATATTTTGGATTGAGACAGACAATACAAAATAAAGATCATAAATAAGTAAATACTATGTTAGGTGGTAAGCTCAAGGGAAAAAAAAGGAAAATAAGAACTGATACATGAAATGGGATGTGCAAATTGGGGAGGTAGACAGTCTTAAGTGGGATAGTCAGGGTAAGACTCATCCTGAAGGTGAAAAACTGAAAATGACAGAAGGAAAATGGTCTCTGGGTAGAGGGTACACAGTCGCTGGAACACAGACCTTAAGGCAGGAACATGCTTGGTGTTCAAAAATATATACAGAGCAGGACTTGTCCAAAACAAAGTGCAAATCACATATGTAACTGTAAAATTTCAGTAGCCACTTTGAAAAAAAATAAACAGAAAAAGAAATGTGAAATTAATAGTATATTTTATTTAAGGTAATAAATCCAGAATAGTATTGTTTTAACATGTAACTGATATAAAAATATTAGTGGGATATTTTCAAATTCATCTACTAAGACTCTGCAATATGATGCATATTTCACCCCTGCAGCACATCTTAATTTGGACTAGCAACATTTTACATCTTAATTGCCACAGGTGGATGGTGGCCACCCTGTTGGATAGCAAGCACAGAGATAGGTCCTTGCAAGTCACAATTAGGATTTGGCTTATGCACGGAATGAAATAGTCATTGCAGAAGTTTGAGCAGAAGAGTAACTTCAAGTATCTTATATTTTAAATGGATCAGTCTGATTGGTGTTTTGAGAAACACCCAAGTTGGGGAAGGAGTCGAGAGACCTTTTAAGATGCTGTTGTATCAAACCAGGCAAAAGATGATGGTAATTCAGACTTGTATGTTAGCAGTGGAAATAAGTGGCCAGATTCTAGAAGTGTTTTGGAAGTGGAGCCAGCAGGATTCTCTGACAGATGAATGGTAGTGTGTAAAGGAAAGGGAAGTATCAAGGCATTTTGCCTCGGTAACTGGAAGATGGAATTTTGTGTCAGATGGTCATTCTGTAAGTGGGGAAGGTTTATACCAGTTCAGTTCAGTCTCTTAGTGGTGTCCACCTCTTTGCAACCCAACCCCATGGACCATAGCACACCAAGCCTCCCTGTCCATCACCAACTCCCAGAGCCTACTCAAACTCATGTCCATTGAGTTGGTGATGCCATCCAACCATCTCATCCTCTGTCGTCCCCTTCCCCTCCTGCTTTCAGTCTTTCCCAGCATTAGGGTCTTTTCAAATAAATCACTTCTTCGCATTAGGTAGCCAAAGTATTAGAGTTTCAGCTTCAGCATCAGTCCCTCCAACAAATATTCAGGATTGATTTCCTTTAGGATGGACTGTTTGGATCTCCTTGCTGTCCAAGGGACTCTCAAGAGTCTTCTCCAACACCACAGTTCAAAAGCATCAATTCTTCGGCACTCAGCATTCTTTATAGTCCAACTCTTACATCCATGCCTCACTGAGTCTGAATTTGGGAGTGAAATCTAGACTGAAGATATAAATTTGAGAGCTGTTAGCATAAATAAAATCCCCTAGATGAGGGCATGACAACCCACTCCAGTATTCTTGCCTGGAGAATCCCCATGGACCAAGGAGCCTGGCAGACTACGGTCCATGGGGTCACAAAGGGTTGTACACCTCTGACTAAGCACAGCACAGCATAAATAAAAATATTTAAAACTGTGGGACTAGGTAAAGGTCATTAGTGAATGAAAGGGTAAATTGAGAAGAGATGAGGTCTGAACACAGCCTGAAATCTGTCCAAGGCCTGTCTGGATGGAGTTACATTGTATTGATAATCATCTTTATCCATTGGTGAGGAGACTTCAAAGGTCTGGCAGAGAAAGTGGACTTTCAGTATCTAACTATTGTTTTGATAATAGCTGTATAATAGTTTTGTGATTTATACATAAACCAGCAGTACAAGAGGACTTCTGGTTTTAGCATGGAAATATTAAGAAGCTGAGGAGCCACCAGTCCTGTCCTTAAAACAAGAGAAAGCTTGACAAACTGACTCCTCAGTGACTTTCTTGAGCCCATCAAAGAACTGAATTCTCAAGGCAACCTTCTATCCCCAAACCTGGAGAGGCAGGTGTCTGCAGGGAAGCACAGACTGAGTCATTTGTTTACCTGGAGCAGATGCCTCCAGAGACCATATGCCTGTAAGGAGCATTAAATGAGAAATTCTGATGAATTGCTGGAGGCTGAGTGTGGGCTAGGATAAGTGAGCACTGCTCTTTGGGGCCTAGGTCATGCTTTGGGGGAGCCTCACATGTTTCCACGGAGAAGGCAATGGCAACCCACTCCAGTACTCTTGCCTGGAAAATCCCATGGGTGGAGGAGCCTTGTAGGCTGCAGTCCATGGGGTCATGAAGAGTCGGACATGACTGAGCGACTTCCTTTCACTTTTCACTTTCATGCACTGGAGAAGGAAATGGCAACCCACTCCAGTATTCTTGCCTGGAGAATCCCAGGGACGGGGGAGCCTGGTGGGCTGCCATCTGTGGGGTCGCACAGAGTCAGACACGACTGAAGTGACTTAACAGCAGCAGCAGCAGCACATGTTTCCAGGCCTTTACTCCAGGAACCTTTACTCCAGGAACCACTGGGCTCTCACTGGGAAGATAGATAATTTGGAGAAAGCTACCCACCCCATTTCTCTCTGCCCTGGTGATTGATTGTAGAAGTCAAGAAAGGATAGTTTCTCTGTATATGGCATTATGGATTGGCTTTTTTTTTTTCCTTTCATTTCACTGGAGTCCCTGAGTGATTATGAAGAGCTGAGCACCATGCCAACTTGTGATGGACATGCCGTGTGAGCCAGAAATAAACTTTGTTTTTTATTTGCAAAAACAAATAGAAAGTTAACAGTGCAATCATGGAGATACTTGAAAGTCAGCATAGTAAAATTTGGTATTTTATGTTACATAGAGGTTGGGAATTGTTGGATGTGTTTGAGAAGAGGAGGAGTAATTTGATTTACCCAGTAAAACCATGCTCCTTGTCTGTTACTTGAAGAGCAGTGTGCAGCAAACATTCTCTGCTGCCTGAACTAATTCTCACCCTTGGCTCCAATAAGTGTCTAAAGTTACTTAATAGAAATAATAATAAGAACCCAAACTGAATGATAATTACAAGAATCCTGTTTATAGTATTATAATAAAATTTGCAGTGTGTATTGAGGCTATTTTTTAAAGCATATTTGTAAGTTTTTTGATAGTATTTTAAAGCTTTATATAAATTCTAACAAAAAACATATGAAAACTCATATTGAGTAATTCTATCCATTTTTATAATTGCATGCCTATCATTAAAAAGAATATTTATCTGAGAGTGGAGTTCCTATTATTGGCTTATCCAAGGAGATTAAAAATTTCTTATTCTATAATGCATTTAAAATAGTTTTCTATTGAATATGCATCTAGTTACTTGCCTTTTAATTAAATAAGGATCTAGAGATTTTACCTTATAAAGTAAGGACCTCAGCTTGAGAAATAATTTTGATGCATGCTCCATATGTATTTGAAAAGGCAGTTTAATGTTGTGTCTAATATTTTTTTTCTGTGAGAGAAAAAGAATCTAAAACCCTAAATGTAATATATGTTGGGTTGTAAATCATGGCAACCTAGAGCAAGAAAAGATTGGACCTAGAATTTCCTTATCTTGCCTCAGATTTTTCATTTTTACCAAATGTTCTTTTTCATGAGCTATGACTGAGGATAGTTATGAGTCAAAGGCTTTCTGTTCCCAAATTCATACATAATATTTTGGTTAAGAAACATATCAGAGTCAGAGGACAATCCATACAGAGCAGTAGAAGGAAGGCAACCATTTGCGTCAGATACTAGAGTATAAATTGCCCCCCGCCGCCCCAAAGCAAACCCCATGATGTCTATGAGACTTTCAAGTTCTGACTGATGCCTAGAAATTTCTACTGATTTGAAGATGAACCTTGATTGAGATGTAAAGTTTCAGTTTCCAAGAAGCTGAGTAACATACACAGCAGGAAATGCCAATATCATTTTAATAGACATATCTTGTAAAGGTGAATTTCAATGAGCTTTCACAGCTTTCTGAACAGTGTTATCACACATTTTAAGTAAGTAGGTCAATGTTATCATTTATACATAATTTTATTTCTTTAGTGTTATATTTTTATGATTATCTTACAAATGCTTCACTAAAGATATACTGAATCTCCCAGTGATTTTATATCCTTTCTTATTCTTTTGCTTGAGAAGTCTTAACTTTCTGTCCCTGCTTACTACTTTGAAACCTGTCTCTTTTTTTCCAGCGTACACTCTGAATCATTATGTCCTTTTCTTTAGAGTCCAGGTGCTTCCTGGGCCATTTGATTCTTCCAACATGTTAGTGTTGGTTCCTTTTATCTTTCTTCCATATTTGATTATTTTATTGTGAAACTCACGAACAGAATTACTCTCATCTATCTTTGTTGGACTGCAAGGAGATCCAACCAGTCCATCCTAAAGGAAATCAGTTCTGAATATTCATTGGAAGGACTAATGCTGAAGCTGAAACTCCAATACTTTGACCACCTGATGTGAAGAAATGACTCATTTGAAAAGACCCTGATGCTGGGAAAGTTTGAAGGTGGGGAGAGAAGGGTCGACAGAGGATGAGATGGTTGGATGGCATCACCGACGCAATGGACATGAGTTTGAGTAGGCTCCAGGAGTTGGTGATGGACAGGGAAGCCTGGCGTGCTGCAGTCCATGGGGTCACAAAGAGTCAGACACGACTGAGGAATTGAACTGAATTGAACTGATCTTCATATCCCTAGCTCATGCAGATGCAGAGTATGTTGTTGAGTTGCTAAGTCATGTCTGACCCTGTGACCCCATGCTTCAGAGTATAGATTGCTAAAATTTGTAAGAGAGAAGGAAAGAAAGAAAGAAAATTAGGCCTCTCAATCTGAATGAAACTTCCATGCCTGTTTATAATTATATATAATAATTTCCCTTAAAAAATCGTATTCTCAGACCAGGCACACTCTAAATCGTGCAAACATCTATATAATGACTTTGGGTGGGAGTTTTTGTTCACTCAGAGAAGTAACCTTACAAAAGAAAGACCTCCTCTCATCCCATGAGCAGTTTTGCAAGTAGAATAATTAGAATTAATATATTGTCAAACCTACTAGAAATCGGCAGTAGTTTTTGCACAGTGATGCAAAGTTTTGAGAAATGTAAGTTTTGAGAAATGATTAGTGGTATGAATGCCTGAGATTTTTCATATTTTCAGGAAAGAGTGGAATATTTTGCAAATATGCCTTATATTATTCACAGTCCTGCCTGTGAATATTCCCATATACCTGCCAGCTGCAAGCTGCGAAGAAGCATTCCATCTTACTAAAACCATTCATGCATCTTTATAAAGTCTTAGTACCCGAGAGCCTCAGGTTTGAGAATGGAAGGAGGGGTGTGGTGAGTGGAGGGCCTTTTTGCAGAGTTGGCAAAGAAGCAGCTGGAACTGTATGTATTTCCTGCCTCCCCCTCTTTGGAGCTATTTGGGGACTCAGTGATCTTCAAAATACTTTCTCTCAAGAATTTTCAGGTTGTGTTTCATTATGTCTAGAGAAAAAATAATCTAATGCAGCATTTTCCAAAATGAACTCCCTGAAATGCTGGTGTTCACTGACAGTGTTAATTAACTCATAGGATAAATCAAAGTTAAGGACATTATTTCTTTCAAAATATATTAAAAAACTGTAAGAAAATCTCTAAGTAAATTTAAATAGTCCTTACTATTATGCAATACTCTTTGTTTAGAAATAGAATGCCAAATCAAGAGTGCCAGGGAGGAGAAAAAGAAATCATTCATTGCTTTCGTTTGTTCAAGAAATACTTTTTATTTATTATACTGTTGTTGATACTTAAGATATCTCAGTGAAAAGTGTCAAAGCATGCCTTTAAATCTACAGCAATTATAAATGACCTTCTATTTGATGGTTGCTAGTTTCTGTTATATCTTGTAATGTTTTATGTATTCATTTTTCATAAAAAATGATAGATAAAGTAGTTAAGTATGTCTAATTCACTCTAGTATAAATCTAAAAATAAATTAGGTCTCGATCATTTCTTATAGAACTTATTTAATTGCCTTTTAAAAATTATTTTGCTGTGAAATATGAGTGGATTTATGTGAACATTGGAGATTTTTCAGTGCATTTGAGTTAGAAAAGTATCACAAAGAGGAGATGGCTGATCCACACATAAAATTTCTTCGTAGACAAAAGCTTTTTCATATAATTCTTTGGGAAAACCTCTTGCCATGGCAAGTTACAGCAAGTTCTGAAATAAATTCAAGAGACAACATTTTCCTGCAACTTAGGCAAATTGTATGTTAGAAAATCATGGTTTATTGGAATTTTATAAGTATTATGAACGTAATCTCTCCCATTTTATCAGGCTAAACATGAAATAGAATCTCGTCTGGCTGGTTGGTTATCTTGGAGCAGTTTGTGGTTTAAAGGAAAGAAAACGCAGCTCTTTGCAAACAAAGAGAAAAAGTATATACACATATAGATAAAGATACATAAAATTACCTTATCTGAGTCTTACTTGGTCCAGCCAGTTTGGCTTTTAGAGATGTTTTAGGTGCTAAATTTCAGGAATATTCTTGGACCAAGGATAAGAATCCTTTCCCACTATTGTTTGGAAAAAACAAGACGGTCTTCACGTAGCTGTGTGCATTTCATAAAAATCAACCAAAACTTCCTTTGTTTAAAAAAATTATTTTCTCATGTGGAGGGGAGATCAGACACAATTTCACATATTTTTTTTCACCCCAAGGACTTATATGCTCATAGGAATTCAGGAAATGTTGATATGATAGCTTTGAACAGAGACGCTGAATCAGATTTATCAAAGGTACATCCACTTAGCTTGGACCCTCAGTCCTGATTATTCTCTTTGGCTCAGTTTTCTCATCTGTCACATAAAAATACTAATATTTAATATGCAGCATTCTTAGAAATTAATAAGCTAATGAAAATGGAAAGAGCTCAGCACTGGACCTGCCTCAAGGAAAAGCTTCAGTGGAAAATAATCATTTATATGATCATCATTATGATTAGGTATCTACTCTGTAAAACTTGCAAATAAGATGCAGAATATTAGATTGGGTTTGGTTTCAAATAAATTCTCTAGTTGGGGATCTAAGAGCTATACACTTGAAGTTATAGCTGAAAATAAAATTAGTGGTATGGATAAAATAGATTTAAAAAAATAGATTTTTAATTTAATATAAACTTTAGATTTTTCTTTTATATAAATATTATAAATGGTCCCTCAGTTCGAAGTTTCTTCATAAATACTGCCCAGTTATATTGTTCATTAAGTAGAAACAGACTCACTGATCATCTTCAGTAAAGTTTGTATTGATTATTAGCTTCTTGAGGGGACAGAAAAACAAGAGGCAATTCAGTTTTGCCAGCTTATTTCTCTTTGAGCAGTAGAAAGGTGTTACATTTTGTTGCTGCCAAGTGGAGCAGATTAAAGGTCAGGACAGCTTGTGATATCTGCTCCCCTGATAGGAACATTCCAGCAGACATGTGAGAGGGAGGGAGTAATTTTTAGTCTACTTTGTTCATGAAAATCAAGAGAATGTAACATCAGAAGTAATTTTTTTTGTTTCAATTTTGTTATGTGATTTTGATGATGGGATTTTTTTTTCTTGTTGAGGAAACACATACTATTTGAAAATATGGTGAAAAAGAAATTCTGGAAGAAAAATGTAAATAATAACTCCCAAATAATTTCCAAGGAATTTGTGATTTTCTTTGCCCCTAAACTCTTTAAGTATATTCATTTGTAATTACTGATAAGTATGATCCCGTTGCCATTTACTTTATTGTTTTGAGTTCGAATTTATACACCGTTTTTGTGTTTCCTGTCTAGAGAATATCCTTTAGTATTTGTTGGAGAGCTGGTTTGGTGGTGCAGAATTCTCTCAGCTTTTGCTTGTCTGAAAAGCTTTTGATTTCTCCTTCATACTTGAATGAGATCCTTGCTGGGTACAATAATCTGGGCTGTAGGTTATTTTCTTTCATCATTTTAAGTATGTCTTGCCATTCCCTCCTGGCTTGAAGAGTTTCTATTGAAAGATCAGCTGTTATCCTTATGGGAATTCCCTTGTGTGTTATCTGTTGTTTTTCCCTTGCTGCTTTTAATATTTGTTCTTTGTGTTTGATCTTTGTTAATTTGATTAATATGTGTCTTGGGGTGTTTTGCCTTGGGTTTATCCTGTTTGGGACTCTCTGGGTTTCTTGGACTTGGGTGATTATTTCCTTCCCCAGTTTAGGGAAGTTTTCAACTATTATCTCCTCAAGTATTTTCTCATGGTCTTTCTTTTTGTCTTCTTCTTCTGGAACCCCTATGATTCGAATGTTGTAGCATTTAATATTGTCCTGGAGGTGTCTGAGATTGTCCTCATTTCTTTTAATTCATTTTTCTTTTATCCTCTCTGATTCATTTATTTCTACCATTCTATCTTCTAATTCACTAATCCTATCTTCTGCCTCTGTTATTCTACTATTTGTTGCCTCTAGAGTGTTTTTAATTTCATTTATTGCATTATTCATTATATATTGAAATCAGAGAGAATATAAAATAGAATTGATGTACAAAGTCCTGTATAACTTTTGTCCTGGCAATGCCTCTGTTCAGAGGGAGGGAGGAAAGTTTATTCTTTGCAGATACCCATCGTCCACCAACTCACAACTCATCATGTCATCCAGAGATGTAGGCTGTTCATCTAGGGAATTCAGACTGCGTTTACAATGAAGGCATCTCTAAAATAATTTGTTTATTCAGAAGAAAGATCATTCCACACTTCACAAAAGGGAAATAGTATGACTTTGTTTTATTCTAAGAAATTAAGAAGGAGCCTCAAACCTCAAAGCACATGGGATAGCCTTAGCAAGTAGTATTCTATAATATTTGCAGAAATACTTTATTTCCATATAAACATTTTCCAAGAATATTGCTATAGTATATATTTATTGGAACCTTCCTATATTGTGCTTCCTTATTTTAAAACCCTTTTTAATTCATATGATGAATAAACCCATTTTATGGATGAATAAACTAGATACTCAGATATTTGGATATTTGTTGCTCTAAAAATCTTTGAGTAGGCATTGAAGAAGCTTTCATGCTGTCTTCTTTGTAATATTTTGAATTTTTTAAAGCTTAGCACTTTATAGCCCAATCTAGTCACCTTATTAGATATTCTAATTTGCTCATCTCAGATGTTTTGCATGCTACTATAATGACTATAATTATATCATTTCTGAACTTTAATTTGTGCAAATATAAAGTAACTGACTTTCATTTTGTAGTTAGCAAATAATTTCTCAGATTCACCAAAATGCTTTGGGGAGGTGTATTTATTAAATACAAAATATATTATTTTTGTAAATTTAGATTATATATAAATATATATGTGTATAAATTCACACACACACACACACACATATATATATATATATGCACATACATATAAAATTCCCAGTGGGAAACGTTTGGTTCCATTATGATTATATAATAGCCAAGGTAATAGCCAAGGGAGTGCCAACTGAGTACAAAGTTAATAACTTTTTAAGGTAGGATTCCAGAATTAGTGCATGAAGGGAACAGAATAGATCTGTTTGAAGAGTTCATTAAATTAGGTTATATATGCTCTTATGAAATATAGAGGAGCATAAAAGCACCCAGAGGAAAGCATAGAAACAACACAAATTTTTTAAGAACCAATGGAATTGATTTATGATGAATTATTGAAGATAAAGGGATCTTAATAATAATAAAGACTATATAAGCAAGGAATATGTCTAATGCCAAGATGCTGAGGAAATGGCTAAGTTCAAAAAAACTTTACCCAGTGATTAATGAGAGTTGGAAACACTTTCATATTCATGATACAGTTGCCCAATTAAAGATGTTAGAGAAAACTCCCTGAAAATGGGAAGCTAGCTAAGCTCGTCTGATGTTTTGAAAATAACTTATTTTTTAGTTTAAAATGCAGGGATGAAAATAATCCATGCAAAGAGAGAGTAAGTCCTTGAAATATTTACTAACAGTGAAATGCTCATGACATTTGGTCAAACATTCTTAAAATAATAGATACAATGAATATGGTAGGTTTTGTGGTTTATTTTTTTACTTTGCTTAAATATGATATGATGTTTCCACCCTTAGTGGGGGTAACATATCACCAGAGATGAATTATAGACAGAATATCTACCAGGTGGTATGGCTTCAGGTCAAAGTAAGCAACTAGATGGCATACCAAATGACTAGATAGACCAGAGCAATGAGGGACTCGCTTTCTCTCTGCATGTGAAGGTCTTGAATTCTTGACTCAGAGGGGATACTGTTGTTAACACTGATGTCTATTTTAATTAGTTGGTGCTCACTTAATAGCAGTTGGAACAATTCGAAATTTTGCCTCTGAAGAATCATTAACTTGGGTCTTTTTGAAGATAAAAAATGACTTTATGAATAATAGAACCCATACTCTGTGATCAGAAATTTATATGTATTTATTTATATAAAGGATATGTGATGTAGGTTGTATTCCCCAGAGGGCAGACTTTAAAGGAGCAGTTTACTGTGCAGGATATTGATTAAAAAGTATCTTTGGGATCAAAACTGGGTGGGAAGGTGGGGGATGAAGCAACAGTAGTGCAAAGGAGAAAGTGAAGTGAAGTGAAGTGAAGTGAAAGTTGCTCAGTTGTGTCTGACTCTTTGCAACCCCATGGACTATACAGTCCATGGAATTCTCCAGGCCAGAACACTGGAGTGGGTAGCTTTTCCCTTCTCCAGGGGATCTTCCCAACCCAGAGATCGAACCCAGGTCTCCCACATTGGTAAAGAAACCCAGGCAGATTTTTTACCAGCTGAGCCACAAGTCTTTGGGCTAAAAGGCCTGAAGACTCCCTTAGTCAGCCCCACAGGATGCGCTAGAGCTGGGTTGACCCTTCAGGGTTGTCGCGGATAGCGCCAAGATGAATAGACTTTTGTACTGTGGGTTAATCACTTATTGGACATGGACTGCCCTGCAGAGGCGGCTGTCCAGAGCTGAGGTAAACCCTGAAGGGTCTGATGGCTGATGCCAGTGCTGCTACCACTCCAGCTGCTGGGACACCAAGTCGTTCAGAGAAGGGGTATCTGGGCTGCTCACCATTGTGTCTACCAGAGAATATGATAACTTCTTTGTCTAAATCTTCTTCGGTTATGGAAATGTGATAAACCTTAATCAGCCCTCACTTATCTGACACTTTCATATCCACAGCTTTGTTTAGAATCACATATTTTGGTCAATTTATGTCTTACTTGGGTGGTGTATTGGGAGGGGATTGTAGCCTGGACAGAAGAATTAAACGTTCTTTGGTATGTGAATCCTTTAAAAAAATCTCTTGGGAAAGAATTGAGGTTTTTGGAAGATACCTTAACTCCATTTTGTGAATTTTATTTTGCTTGTTTGTCACTTCCCTTTCCAAGAGTTGAATTGTTTTAAACTGTATGTTTACTTGTGCATCCTGCAACTATTTATTGAGAACTGATAATGTGATGCTCAATGTGGCATGCAGATGTGAATCAAGTATACAAATCTTCCTCAACTTATGATGGAGTTATATCCCAATAAACCCATTGTATGTTGAAAGTATCATGTTGAAAATGCCTCTAGTTGGGCAAAATCATCTAACACAGTCTATGTCATAGTAAGGTCTTAAATATCTCATGTAATTTTTTTGAATGCTATACTGGGTAAGTGGGGCTTCTTGCATGAAATGTTCCCTTGGTATCCCTAATTTTCTTGAAGAGATCTCTAGTCTTTCCCATTCTATTGTTTTCCTCTATTTCTTTGCACTGATCACCGAGGAAGGTTTTCTTATCTCTCCTTGCTATTCTTTGGAACTCTGCATTCAAATGGACATATTTCTCTATGGTGGGAGAATTCTGAAAGAGATGGGAATACCAGACCACCTGACCTGCCTCTTGAGAAATCTGTATGCAGGTCAGGAAGCAACAGTTAGAACTGGACATGGAACAACAAACTGGTTCCAAATAGGAAAAGGAGTACATCAAGGCTATATATTTTCACCCTGCTTATTTAACTTATATGCAGAGTACATCATAAGAAACGCTGGACTGGATGAAGCACAAACGGATCAAGATTGCTGGGAGAAATATCAATAACCTCAGATGTGCAGATGACATCACCCTTACAACAGAAAGTGAAGAACTAAAGAGCCTCTTGATGAAAGTGAAAGAGGAGAGTGAAAAAGCTGGCTTAAAGCTCAACATTCAGAAAACTAAGATCATGGCATCCGGTCCCATCACTTCATGGGAAATAGATGGGGAAACAGTGGAAACAATGAGAGACTTTATTTTTGGGGGCTCCAAAATCACTGCAGATGGTGACTGCAATCATGAAATTAAAAGACACTTACTCCTTGGCAGGAAAGTTATGACCAGCCTAGACAGCATATTAAAAAGCAGAGACATTACTTTGCCAACAAAGGCCCATCTAGTCAAGGCTATAGTTTTTCAGTAGTCATGTATGGATGTGAGAGTTGGACTCTAAAGAAAGCTGAGCACTGAAGAATTGATGCTTTTGAACTGTGATGTTGGAGAAGACTCTTGAGAGTCCCTTGGACAGCAAAGAGATCCAACCAGTCCATCCTAAAGGAAATCAGTAGTCCTGGGTATTCATTGGAAGGACTGATGCTGAAGCTGAAACTCCAATCCTTTGGCCACCTGATGTGAAGAACTGATTCATTTGAAAAGACCCTGATGTTTGGAAAGATTGAAGGTGGGAGGAGAAGGGTAGACAGAGGATGAGATGGCTGGATGGCATCACCAACTCAATGGATATGAGTTTGAGTAAACTCCGGGAGTTGGTGGTGGACAGGGAGGCCTGGCGTGCTGCAGTCTATGAGGTTGCAAAGAGTCGGACATGACTGAGCAACTGTACTGAAGTGGGGCTTGGCTTACAAGCCATGGTTTGAAATATTTATTCTTTAGCTGATGTATGGAGGTCTGAATTTGGCACATGAATGGATATTTTAGGTTGAGAGGATGTGTTAAGATAATGGGTTGCATGAAAGTTGAATGTATGAAAGTCACAAACTGACTGGAGTAGTAGTTCATGTTAGGACTTTATATTTCCAATGATTGGCTTGAGTAAATTTAGTCTAAAAGTTTATGGAATATTATTTTTTAAAGTTAGATTCTGAAAAGAAAGGGAAAAGTTGTATTTAAAATAAGGGCCTGTATCTTTGTGAGACTAAAATCTTAGTAATTTTAAAATAGATTAATTTTAAAAATTCGTGAAATACTGTTCTATTTTAATACAAGTAGAATCCTATGACAAGCTTTTATGCTTATCATTCTATTTTAGTTAATATTTCTCTTAAAAGCTACACTACCATGGCTTGAAATTATTTTATGATAGTTTCCTATACGGGATTTTCCTTATTTGTTTCAATTATGATTTTTTTAAAAATTCATTTTATATTTATTGTGGCATTTGTTAAGGTAGTAAAACACAATTACTTTGGAAAGCTCATTGGTTTGCTGAGATTCCTGTTGCTGTCTCAGCTATTCCTTTGAGAACTCTAAATTGTAGCATAATAATGAAAACTTTTATCATTGGAAATTCCCCTTTTAACTTAATCAGCATATACTGGCCTCAGTAATTTGAATGGCCAGAGGTATCAGTTCTTAAACCTAGGTGTCTCTTACACATACAGCATTGTGAGTAGTGAGAAAGTGCTATGAATCTTTTTTTTTTTTTCATTTTTACATTATGGTTTCTTTCTCTTTTTATTACTGGATATGTAACTGTTATATGTTCAGAGGAGAAGGGTTCAGAGCAATGTCTATTTAAATAGAATGTGGGGCTGTATTTTCTGTGGTATTATCTGACATAGATTAAATATACTTATTCAAAACTGTCTTTTTGACAAAACTACTGAGTAAGAAAATTGTTACCAGATTAAGTCCTATGCACCCTGCTGGGGCTCTAACCCAGCCGAGGCAAGGCTCTCTGCCATGGTAGGGAAGGGTTCCTCTTCTGTTTGGGTTGGAACAGCCAAATAACAGAAGCTGAGATCACAAGCTCACCACTACGTGGGTCTGAGCTTGAGCGTGGTGAGAGGGATTTCATTTTAAAAAATAAAGACAAAGGGAGGAGGAATGAGGCTAATGAAGGGGAGGCATATGCATTAGTCTATGGGAGAAGGGGTAGGACTTTTCAAGGGTGTGGGGTGCCACTCTCTTTTGTGATCCTTAATGTTGGATCTTGGCCACTGGTGGATGTGTGTCATTTGATATGCTAAAGTGGTTTCAGCAAATAAAGAGACTCAGGATCTCTTGGAGGTCAGACTTGTTGCCGTTTTGGTCCCAGCTTGTTCCACCTGTTTTTGTTGTTGTTGTTGTTGATGTTATTTGTCTCTCCTTATAGGTTCCTTTATTAATACTGGACCCTGTAACTTAAAGATCCATGTTAAACTCCTGCTAAAGTTGGGGTTTGGAAGGTCTTGAGCAAGGACCTGGTGCAGCTCTGGCAACAAAATGAACAGAGAAAAAACTAATGACATTTTCCAGTTTCTTGAATAGTGAATTAAATGTGTTGAACTGTGTGGTGTGTTTCTTATGTCAAGCAAATGTTAAGTTATGTCATATCTTTTACACCCATGCAATAACCTGAGTAATATCCTAAGGTTTATTTCTAGGTGTCATTTAAGAAAGATTTCCTTCTTGTGAAGTCCCAGGGCTGAGGTTTTAATGAATACATAGATTTTCAAACTATATTCGTTTACTTCCTATGACCGATGGCTTTAATGAACGCCCAACAACTTACTTAAACCAAACAAATAATTAGTCTCAATTACAGAAGTGTAAATTTGACTCTAATTAATGAACGTGCCAGGCTTTACACATTGGTTTAAGTGTAATTGATCTTAGGGCCACAGAGATCAATTTAAAGTTTGGCGAAATGACAGCAAGGAGGAAGTGACTCAGTTGTAAGAATGCTCAGCACTAGAAAGATTAATTAGTGTATTAGTGATAAACTAGTAGGTGGCTGATGTAATAATGATATCCCCATATTAAGAGGTCTCAAAATAGGATCACCCACCTCAAAGCTTTTAATTGTATACAATTACTATGTCACACATACTCTTTTAAAAGAATATTTGTCACATTCCTTTGTTCTCCCTTTAATTTTAGTTTTTTTTTTCTTTTTCATAATTAAAAGAAACATCCTAGAGGATGCATACAACTATTTTACATTCTGCTTCGAAGTATTCTTCCTTTACTGTGTCAGTAGGTCTGGGTGTGGAAAATCCAGTTGACTGCATTTAAAAGATAATGACTGATGGCCTTGCTAGTGTTCTTCCATGTCCTTTGCTGTTAGGGAAGTCTGCTTTTGTGGTTATGTTAACTTCTTCCCACTTGGATGGGAAAATGTGGAGGGAAAAAAAAGGAGCAAGGCAGTTCTATTATGCCATTACATTTCCTCTCCTTTGAAGAGCTTCTGATCCTCTCGATGATGTGATGAAGCCGAATGGTGAGGAAAGCTACACGGATGGCACCTTCAGTTCATGTCCGTGTGTGAAGGGTCACCGGCTGAGAGAGAGGCAGGCCAAGTCCTAGATCAAGAGAGAGAGGTGGCTGCTAAGTGAGGAGTTGCGGACATGAGACTACTACGGAGTCTTTGTCCTTTGTGCAAATATTCTGTGCCTGTGTTCTTTTCTTCCTTCCTCCCCCCTGCCTCCTAACCCCAGACAACTCTCCTAATAAAAGGATTTTGCAAGAAAGATGTCAAAGAAAATAGAACTTTTCAATAAGGATGTCAAAAGAAATGGTTGAATGAGGCCGAGGGGCAGCTTGAGAGTAGAGTGGAGGAAGGTGAGAAAGGCGCTATTTAGAAGTTAAACCTGGAAAACTGGGGCAAGAATCAAAGCAACGCTATGGGCACGGTTGAGGTAACCAGGGCCCTGAAGATAATCATAAGGAGCCAGAGTCTGAGGCAGGAAAAACGGCAAGGCCAGTTAAGAGGTTTAAGGCAGAGGATGGCCTACTTAGAAAAAGATCTTTTCAATAGCCAGACTTGGGACAGGAAGGCAAGTAGCTCAGGAGGCTCCAGAGTAGGTTACATTTGAGTGGAAGTAGTTCTGAGTAAACACAAAATTGTGATTATACTGAATTCTGAAGAGAGCATTAAATTACGTAGTCACAGGCAGGAACATTTCCTCTTTAAATTTTTCTTATAAAAGTTTTCAGGATAGTTCTTCATGTATCAAATTTTAATTTGCATTGTGTTGTGAGTACAACCTCATTTAGACTGCCTTATTGGAAGAACATTCTAAATCCACGAACATTCTGAAAGAGGCAGAATTTTGCTTCTTATAAATATATAAAGAGGCTCAGGTTAACCTTTTATACTGTGTGAACTCCTTTGCAGTATTTCTTAGAGGACTTTTTAAATAGATAATGTATCAAAGGAGTTTTATAAACACTTGTTTTATTAAATCAGGCAATTAGAGTAATTTAGTATCCTAAGTCAGAGAAAGCAATGGCACCCCACTCCAGTACTCTTGCCTGGAAAATCCCATGGACAGAGGAGCCTGGTGGGCTGCAGTCCACGGGGTTGCGAAGAGTCCGACACGACTGAGTGACTTCACTTTCACTTTTCACTTTCATGCATTGGAGAAGGAAATGGCAACACACTCCAGTGTTCTTGCCTGGAGAATCCCAGGGATGGGGGAGCCTGGTGGGCTGCCGTCTATGGGGTCGCACAGAGTTGGACACGATTGAAGCGACTTAGCAGCAGTAACAGCAGCAGCAGTATCCTAAGTAGTTTAAGTACCTTTTTTGATACCTCATTTGTATTAATTATTTGGGGGGAGTATATTTTTAAACACACAAATTCTGAAGCCAAATTAGTTGGATTGAATCCTGACTCTACCTGTGTGAGGACACTGGGCCTCTGCATGTCTGTCTCACTTCCCTCACCTGTAAAATGGGCTAATAGTAGTGCTTATCTTAGAGTGGTTGTAACAATTTATTATACACACACATACACACATATATATATACATACACAATATACATATGCATATATATGCTTAGTACAATAACAGAAACTGCTTATTAAATATTTACTATTATTAGCATTCCAACAGTATTTTTATATACGAACAATCCCCTTAATAATAGCAATAATAATATTATAACTCAATTCTAATCTTAATAATAATCTCAATTTTTCTGCATGCCATCCCTCAGCTCTTCCTGCTGTTTCTATTCTTTCCTTTCAAGTGAAACAGGAGTTGCCTAATATTTGCTCTCCTCCCAGTTCTGGTAGATCCTACCAATCTGGTTTGTGAAACTACCGCTTCAACTAAACTGGTCTTGCCAAGGATTCCAGTGACCTGCACATGGCTGAATCCAGTCCAGTCCTGAGTCTGTATTTTACTTTGACCTTCCTGCAACAGAGGATCGTCTTCCCTCGTCTACCAGGACCCACCATCTCCTGGTTTCCTTCCAGATTCATTGGTTGCTCCTTTTCAGTTACCTTTGTTGATTTTGTCTCTTCATGTAGAAGTCTTAATGATGGGGGATGCCAAACTTATTCCTTGGTCATTTCATGCAGTGCTATGATTATAAATATTATATTGACAAGGATCTACTTTACAGCCCAGGGAACTCTGCTCAATGTTATGTGGCAGGCTTAATGGGAGGGGATTTGGGGGAAAATGGATACATGTATATGTATGGCTGAGTCCCTTTGCTGTTTACCTGGAACTATGATGACATTGTTTGTTAACTGGCTATATCTTAATACAAAACACAAAGTTTTAAACAATAAATAAATAAGTTATATATGATGATGGAAGGTACACTAAACTCTAAATCAGAGCAGGGGAAATGAGATACACCAGAAGTGGGAGTGCAGTGTTGGAAGACTGTAATTTAAAACTAGGGGGTAAGACACATGAAGATGATATCTGGGCAGAGACCTGAAGGAGGTAAAGGGATTATAGGATTATACATGGGAAAATTGTTTTTAGCAGAGAGAACAGTAAGTGTGAAGCCTTAAGGTGGGAGTGTGTCTAGCATGTTTTAGGGACAGTGAGGAGGCATTGCGTGTAGAACAGCATGAATGATGGGACAGTGGTAGGAGATGACATCAGAAAAACAATGGGGGCCAGTTCATATTATGCCATGTAAGCCATTATAAAGACCTTGGCTTTTACTCAGTGGTCTGGGGATTCACTGCAGGATTTCAAGGAGAGGACTGATTATTTTATTGACATCTGGGTTCTGTGTTGAGAATAGACCAGAAGAGGGGAAGAAGCAGACAAAGTAGACCAAGTATCACTATAGCAATCCAGCAGGGAAATTATAATGATTTAGACTGGTGTGGTACCAGTGGAGGTAGAAAGAAGTGGTCACCATTTGGATCTGTTGTAAAGGTCAAGCCAACAGAATGTGAGAACCGTTTTATGTGGAGCAATGCAGAATGAGAAATGAAGAAAGACTGAAGTTCTTTTCTGAATAACTGGAAGGGTGTGAGCAGAACCAGCTTTGAGGAGAATATCAGGTGTATAGTTTATGGGTATTTTAAATTTCAAGTGTCTATTAGTCCTCTAAGTGAGAATATTAAGTAAGGAATTAGATAAACAAGTCTGGAATTTGGAGGGGAAATTGGGAAAAGAAATACCGATTAGCCAGTTTCAGCTATACAAAACTTTGTATTTTGTATTAAATACAAAACTTTGTATTTTGTATTAAGATATAGTCAGTTAACAAACAATGTCTTGATAGTTCCAGGCAAACAGCAAAGGGACTCAGCCATACATATACATGTATCCATTTCCCCCCAAACCCCCTCCCATTCAGGCTGCCACATAACATTGAGCAGAGTTATCTGGGCTGTAAAGTAGATCCTTGTTGGTTATCCATTTCAAAAAGAGCAATTTTATTTATTTATTATGTTTCTTACCTTTTATATCTTCTCCCACTAGAAGGTAAGCTCCAGTAGGGAATGGAACATTTGTCACTTACTGATAGATCAGTATCTGTCATGTAGTAGTTGTTGTTCAGTCGCTCAGTCGTGTCCAGCCCTTTGACCCTACAGACTACAGCACGCCAGGCTTCCTTGTCCTTCACCACCTCTTGGAGTTTGCTCAAACTCATGTCTATTGAGTCAGTGATGCCATCCAACCATCTTGTCCTCTGTCGTACCCCTCTCCTTTTGCCTTCAAATATTTCTCAGCATCAAGGTCTTTTACAATGAGTTGGCTCTTCGCATCAGGTGGCCAAAGGATTGGGGCTTCAGCTTCAGCATCTGGTCCTTCCAATGAATATTCAGGGTTGATTTTCTTTAGGATTTACTGGTTTGATATTCTTGTAGTCCAAGGGACTCTCAGGAGTCTTGTCCAACACCACAGTTCAAAAGCATCAGTTTTTCAGCGCTCAGCCTTCTCTATGGTCCAACTATGACGTCTGTATATGACTATTGGAAAAACCATAGCTTTGACTAGATGGGCCTTTGTCTGCAAAGTAATGTCTCTGCTTTTGAATATGCTGTCTACATTTGTCATAACTTTTCTTCCAAGGAGCAAATGTTTTTTAATTTCATGGCTGCAGTCACCATCCACAGTGAATTTGGAGCCCAAGAAAATAAAGTCTGTCACTGTTTCCCCATCTATTTGCCATGAAGTGATAGGACCAGATGCCATGATCTTCATTTTTTGAATGTTGACTTTTAAGCCAGCCTTTTCACTCTCCTCTCGCACTTTCATCAAGAGGCTCTTTAGTTCTTCTTCACTTTCTACCGTAAGGGTGGTGTCATCTGCATATCTGAGGCTATTGATATTACTCCTGGCAATCTTGATTGCAGCTTGAGCCTCATCCAGCCTGGCATTTCACATGATGTACTCTGTATAAAAGTTAAATAAGCGGGGTGATGATATACAGCCTTGACATACTCCTTTTCCAATTTGGAACCAGTCCCTTGTTCCACGCCTGGTTCTAACTGTTGCTTCTTGACCAGCATACAGGTTTCTCAGGAGGCAGATAAGGTGGTCTGTTATTCCCATCTCTTTAAGAATTCTCCATATTATATTGTGATCCACACAGTCAGAAACTTCAGTGTAGTCAGTGAAGCAGAAGTAGATGTTTTTCTGGAATTCTCTTGCTTTTTTTGATGATCCAACGGATGTTGGCAATTTGGTCCCTGGTTCCTCTGCCTTTTCTAAACCCACATTGTACATCTATTTGGAAGTTCTTAGTTCATGTACTGTTGAAGCATAGCTTGAAGGATTTTGAGCATTCCCTTACTAGCGTGTGAAATGAGTGCAATTGTATGGTAGTTTGAACATTCTTTGGCATTGCCCTTCTTTGGGACTAAAATGAAAACTACCACTTCCAGTCCTGTGGCTAATGCTGATTTTTCCAAATTTGCTGGCATATGGAGTGCAGCACTTTGACAGCATCATCTTCTAGGATTTGAAATATCTCAGATGTAATTCCATCACCTCCACTAGCTTTGTTCGTAGTGATGTAGTTCATAGTGATGTAGTCATGTAGTTGGCACACAATAAATACACATTGGATGGATGAGTGAATGAAAGAATATTCTGTTGGGTTTTCTTCTCCTATACAGATATTATGTTGAAGAGGGTTTTTGATTAATGTAGATATTATATAAGATACATATGTGCCATAGACAAGGAGCATCATTGTTACTTTTGTTTGATAAATAGGCATAGCCAACATGAACATTACTGCCCATAGCATCTAGTGTTGCTCTCATCTGCCCTGTCTTCTCTTAATCTTGTTAAACATTGCTTCACCATCAAGCTCTGCATTACCTGTGAACTTTTCCTTCTCAAACATTGTTGCTCACAGTGATTTCCAGTTCCTCAGAGTTGATGTAACCCTTGTTTTTTTCTACTATACAATTTAGCCATCACTTTTTATATGTTATATTGTCTCATTATTTCATATGAATAATTTCCATCTCCTGAACTAGCTTGCTAAGTCTTGAAGGACAGAAGTCATATTTCATGTCTTCTGGCAATGTGATGTGTAAGTGTTCGTGTTCCAATCTATTTGTTAGAGTACTTTTGTTTATACATAATTTTTTCAGGAATATTCCTCAAAACCTTTGGGAGGAAATTGCTTTAAGAGACAAAACAAACTGAGCTAAACTAAACTAAACTAAATAAGAAACTATTTCAAAAAGAAATGAATGAATTAAAGGATCTTCTCTTTCATATATTCTTCCTTATGGGTAAGCTCTTTTATTGAATAAATATTAGTTTTTGGTTATTCATCAAACAATATGCCCTTTTATGCTTTTTAAAAATATTAGTAAAAATTTTATTATATGAGAGAAAACATTCATGTATTTGTTGAATGAAATGATCAAACTAGGAAGACGTGATGGCCAATTAGAATGTGTATGAACCTTGTTCATTAAAATCCTGGGTTATGTACAGTGAAGATTCATGGAAAGGTTTACTTGCCTTCTAATACTCTTCTTCCTGTCTGTTAATTTACACAATCCATTTCCCACAACTGCATAGAACAAATACACAGCAAATATTAAAATGGCTTAGTTTATGCCCCAAACTTAAAAGGTCAAAAAAGTCTTTACTAATGGTGGACCTTTAACTTTCTCCATTGTGCTTAATGACCATTAGTATTAAGCCAGCCTATGTAATTACTGAGTATCCTAGGAGCACAAGTCACCCTCTGGAGAAGAAATAGGCAAAATGAGCTTGACGTATTAGCATTGGCTGAGATCAGGTTATGTTTTGTTACATAAATTACAGAGAAAAATTTAAAAAATTCCAATATTTTATTCTTTGATAGTGAGCTTTATGTGGGTACTACTTTGTGATATATGTTCACCAGGGGTTTTCTTAATTCTTCACTTATGGAATATCATGAGTTCATCCATCTCATTCATTTCTTTGAATAGTGTTAAAAATGAGTTATGAAACACATAACAAAAGAGTTCTCGGTGTTTAGAGAATCTGAGAAGATATGGAAGAGTTGCTTGGGCCCTCAATATTACTGATGACATTTAATTTCTGTAAATATTAAGCGAGGAAAAAAAAGACCAAATAATGCACAAATTCAATTGCTTATATACAGGAGGGGTTATCCCAGTGTTTTTCAAAAATAATTTTATTTATTTATTAAGTGACCTTTGGCCGTACTCAGGCTTTTTCTAGTTTCTGGAAGCAACTAGGTTTACCAGTTTACTCTAGGGTTGCTAGGGTTTACTCTCTAGTGCATGGTGTGTGGGCTTTTCATTGTGGTGGTTTCTCTAGTTGTGGCTTGTAGTGGAAAAAACAAGGGCTCTGAGGAACTAGAAATCACGGTGGGCAGGAATGATTGAAGAGGGAAAATTGAATTGCTTATATACAGGAAGAGTTATTCCAGCATTTTTTAACTTCAGCATTCTATTTTAGTATAGAGATTCTCAGATAAAATATGTTATTTCTTTTTTAGTGTTTCTTTTTTCATTCTTAGAAAAACAACATGAATGCACTGTTGAAACTTGGATGTACAATTCCTTCGTTATAACACCTGAAACTAACACAGCATTATAAATCAACTATACTTTAGTAAAAGAAAAATCTTCAACCCAGTTCCTTCATTATAAAAAATTAATTAAAAATGTACCAAATGCCTCTTGTGTGTCAGTTATGCTGCTAATCACTGGTATTGCAAACTGAATGATATAGACTGTGTCCCAGTCTTCATATAGTTCACATTCAAGTGGGAATGTAATACAGTGAGGGGAAAAAAAAAAGCCCAAATAGGAAAGAAGGAAGCAGAGAAAGAGAAGGAAAGAAGGGAAAAGAAAAAATAAAGCTATTCAGATAGTTGCGAACAGAAGCAAAGTGCTGTGAACAGCATTTACAGGCAGAAAATTATTTTTTTTACATTATTTGTTTTCAAATATGTTTCAGTATCCAGACTTTTTACAAAATTTTAAAACAACATCAAAAACTAGTTTATTGGATCCAGAATATCCAAAACATTAAAATTTGGCCCAAAAGACTCAGTTTTAGAAATCTAGTTCATGTTAACATCATTTTGTTTATTTGACAAAAATTTTTATTAAATACCTATTATGGTCCAGGCAGTCTTTAGGGGGATATAGCAGAGAACAAAAAATTCCCTGACCTCATGGATCTTACCTGAATAAGCAGTAATGGATTAATTGGTTATAAGTGATTGGCCAGAAAAATAAAATCGACTCATAAGGAATATCTGGGTAAGACTGTTGAAGTTTTCTGGAGTGGCTAAAAAAGATCTCTTGGAAGGAGTCATATTCTGTGGCTTCAAGTAATTATGTAAACACGCTTCACAAACCTTTTATTTTAGATGAGTAAACAGACTCTGGGCTTCCCTGATGGCTCAGTGGGTAAAGAAACAGCCTGCAGTGCAGGAGACACAGGATACGAAGGTTCAGTCTCTTGGTCAGGAAGCTCTCCTGGAGGAGGGTGTGTCAACCCATTCCAGTATTCTTGCATGGAGAATCCCCATGGACAGGGGAGCCTGGTGGACCACAGTCCAAAGGGTTTCAAAGAGTCACACACAACTCTGTAACTAAGCCCTAAATGGGCTCTAGTCAAACCATTTGCCAAGAGATTCCTTATCTCATTTTGTTGAATATCAGAAAGTAAAATGAAGATGTGTAATTTGAGATATAAAACAGAACACAGTCAGATCCAGTCTTTTTTTTTTACATTTTTTAAAAATTTTATTTAATTTTTAAACTTTACATAATTGTATTAGTTTTGCCAAATATCAAAATGAATCTGCCACAGGTATACATGTCTTAATTGATGATCTTTGCCTCAGCTTAGTCAGCAAATGGGTTCTTTCTTTTTTTTGCCTTGTATTATAAGTGTTCTGAATCCTTTAGCTTTCTTATCAGCACAAAGAAAGAAATTTTGCAACATGGTTCTAGAATAATCAAAGAATTTTGATGCAGGTGGCTGTTTCATATATATGTATTTTTTAGTTAAAACTGATTCTGTTCTTCATGAGATACTTTTTGAATTTGTAGTTTTTCCTTCTTAAATACGGGGTTTGTATTCTTTGTTTCCAAAATGGAAGTATTCTTGATTCTGATCAGAATACTAAGACTGAAATTATATTGGTATATGTGAACAACTATGCTAGATAGTGGGAATGGAAAATTTCAGCTGTCTACCCAGAGACTTGTGGGACATCTTACTGGGACATGATCTGAAAGTAAGATTTTGTAAAATGGAAAACTATGCTTATGAAAAGAAGATAGCCAACAGCTAGCTGAAGATGGATAAATTAATATTTATTGCAACAAACAAAATACTGATAAAGGACACTGGGATCCATAATTGAGTTTTCAAAGCTAATCCTGGACAAGATGGCAGCCAAAGACGGGCCCAAGAATAATGATGCTTATTGCAAGCTCTGGGCACATAGGGCTTCTCTTGTGGCTCAGCTGGTAAAGAATCCGCCTGCAATGTGGGAGACCTGGGTTCGATCCCTGGGTTGGGAAATCCCCTGGAGAAGGGAAAGGCTACCCACTCCAGTATTCTGGCCTGGAGAATTCCATGGACTGTATAGTCTATGGGGTCGCAAAGAGTTGGACACGACTGAGCGACTTCACTCACTGGGCACATAAGGTGACAGTATATCCCTAGTTCAGCAAATTCAGTGGATTTTAAGGACTTACGTTGGCACTGCATTTGATACAAGGAATGGAAAAATAAAAATATATTTTCCTAATTTAATTTTCTATAGTCTTCATTGGGAGACATTTGATTTCCATTCTCAAATTTTATTTTGAAGAGGTCCAGTCAGATGGACTCCATTATGTCCTGGAAAACACAATAGATGTTCTAGGTTTAATTGGTAGAGTCAGTCTGAGTCTTCTTTAGACAAGAAGAGTAAGACAAATATTGTAATTCTTTGCCAAGAAATGTAGAGTGCATATTACAAATAACTGTTACCACAAGGAGGAGTAGGTTAATAAGTGTTCAACAGACACTTTAAGGAGATTGGATGTGTCTGGATAAATTCACTTTTCCAGATGTTAAGTCATTGGATTCTATAACACCACAAGGTAAGCAGCAGCACAATTTGTTAAGTAGTAGAGGCAACTTGACCTGAAGCAGGGCATGGCAACCCACTCCAGTATTCCTGCCTGGAGAATCCCTGTGGATGGAGGAGCCTGGCGGGCTACAGTCCACAGGGTCGCAAGGAGTCGGACACGACTGAGACGCTAAGCACACACAGCACAGAGGCAACCTCAAAAGTGGGAAGACCATACTTGTGTCAGGAAACTTGGATTCTGTTATGTCTTCGGTCATTACTTAATCTTTAGAAACCTCTATTTATTTTCCTATAAAATGGATAGAGTAATACCTTTACCTTAGGGTTTTGGTATCAATCAAATGCAATGATATACATTATAAGTAAGTAAGTAAGGTTGCTCAATCGTGCCCAACTCGTTGCGACCCCATGGACTGTAGCCCACCAGGCTCCTCTGTCCATGGGATTCTCTAGGCAAGAATACTGGAGTGGGTTGCCATTTCTTTCTCCAGGGGAACTTCTCGACCCAGGGATTGAACCCAGGTCTCCCGCATTGCAGGCAGACGCTTTAACCTCTGAGCCACCAGGGAAGACCCAATATACATTATAGAACATTATAGAACATGGTAATATACCTTATAGAACATGGTAATCTGTGAAGTACTCTTCCTGAGAAGAAATTTATTAATGGAGAATTGTAACTGTTTATGTGTGGTTTCTTCCCTATCAGTGATGGACTTTTGAAAATATTGCTGAATATGTTCTTCCCTTTTCAGCCTAAAAAAATCAAACCATTATTTGCAAATAAACCCTAAAGGCCATCTAGTCTCACAACTAGCATTTATGATTCTGTACGTCCCATTTAGTTCTCTTCCCTCTATATACTGTGGTACCCATCAATATTACTCTAGTTTAGGCACTTACCACTTCATACTTTAAAATCTTAAAATGTTATCTTCATCCCCTCCATTTCTGTTGGTTCTCCCTTTTCAAATTACTCAGCTCATAGTCTTTAAAATAATTTTTAAAAGTACTATTTTGCAATATTGTAGAAAACATTTGTGTGTGATGTGCAGACAGACACCCGCATAAAGCTAAACCTTATTTCTTAAGACCTAGAACAAATGGTTTAGTTATTTGAGCTTTTTTTTATTTATCTGTGCATAATGGAATCTGTCTCATAGGATTGAGGTGAGAACAACAAGACTATAATTTGCTCAGTGCCTAGATTAAAGAAATGTTCCAGTTGTACATCTACCACCTACTCCTGCCTTATTTTACAATTTTCAATGACACATCGTTAATGGGATAATATACAAACTCCTTTGTGATTCCACTGCCACCAAAATTTTTAAAGTCTTTTCTATCACCAATTTTTTTCATGCTAAGATATTTTATTTCATCTTATTTACTTCTCTGAAATTTCTATACCTGTTGACTCACTCTTATGGTCTCCCAGAATATTTTGCTCTATAATGATTTAGTTTAGTTAATTGTGTCCGTCTCTTGTGACCCCATTGACTGTAGCCTGCCAGGCTCCTCTGTCCATGGAATTTCCCAGGCAAGAATACTGGAGTGGGTTGCCATTTTCTTCTCTAGGGGATCTTTCTGGCCCAGAGATTGAGCCTGTGTTTCCTGTGTCTCCTACATTGCAAGGGGATTCTTTACCCTTGAGCTACCAGGGAGGCCCCTATAATGATATGAATCCTATAAATTCTTCCAGTCCTTACATTTCCTGATACTTTTAATAAAATTTACTACTTTCAACGAAACTACTTTTAAGTATCAACCATTTATTATATCCTTATCATTTTCCTTCCTTCTCTCTTTTTTCAACCTTTCTTCTCTTCCAAATTGCAAATCTTACCTCTATATCTTTACTGTAAATTTCTGAAGGATGTAATGCATTTATATCTTCCCATACAACTATGACAAACAGAAGTAAATCAATAGTAGTTAATTTTCTCTGTGCTGTTGGTTTTTTTTTTTTAAGATAACATATGTTCAACATTTCAGACCCCAATTAAGAACTTTATTTATATGAACTCTTTTAATCTGCATGATAATACTGTAAGATGTATACCCAGGCTCAGAGACATTGGGTAACTTACCCAAAGTCACACAGGTAATAAATTGTGTAAGTTGGATATGAACCCAAGGACGTTCAGATCATATTACATGCTTTTAACCTCTAAGCTACCCTGATTCCCATGCAGCTTGGGAAAAGAATCCTTATGATACTTGGTACTGTTTTTAAAAGATGATTCCATATGTTTCTGTGCTCTAAGTGGTGATAATTATTAGTATAAATTCACTTAACAAGGATTCATAGGCACTGTTCTAGACACTGGGGAAGAAATGATGAACACAACAGAAAAGAGTATTAATTTTGTGGAACTAGTCGGGGAGAGACAGACAATGAACAAATAAATGAGTAAATAGGAGGCATTGTTAAATTCTACAAATAAAAAAAATCATGGTATTGAATTGGATTGACTTGAGTTTATACTTTGTTTTGAGTGGTCAGGAAAGGCCTCTTTGGGTAAGTGACTGCTCAGCTGAGCTGAGGCCATTGATTAGTTGATTTAAGCAAAAAGAGATTAAGTCAGTTAGTTGGCTTACAACTTTGCAAGGAGTGCCAGAAAATTAAGCCTGGGGGCTTCATGGTAAGGATCAGAGCTCCATGAACCACATTCCCAGGAAAAAACACCAACCACATCAAGAAATCACTGAGTGCTGATGCTTGAGGTTCCTAGTTAGCCTCAGCTTTCTGAGATACTCAAACTGCAGGCATTAATATAATGGTTACAATGAAGAGTGGGGGAAAGGGATTAAGTTCAGGTTGTGTTTTGTATGTCAGGTCTAAAACAGAGTTTCTCAGCTGATGGCAGCAAACAGGTTAATGGAGCACCATGATACTGATCATCTCAGTCTTAAGGGTGGCTGGGGATCGTGGGGCAGCCCGAACTCCCAGGCTGGTTACCTCCAGCCTTGAGCAGCCTCCTCAGTTTCCTTCAGTGTGTCATGGCATGATAAAGGTTGGGAACCACTGATCTATAGCATTGCCTGAAATATATAGGGTACAGAAGAACTGAGGAGTCCTAGGTTTTTAGCTTGAGTTAATTGTTGGCTCATGGTGCTACTTACTAATGTGAAAAGAGGAAGGCGGAGAGCAAATTGCAGAGGAGGAAAATACAAGATTTTTTTAAGACATGAAATTAAAAAATTTGCTAGTCTCTCTCTCTCTCTCTTTTTTTTTAATAAAATAATGCTTCTTTTCTTGAATGTTTTCTCTCAAATTGAAGTTTAGTCTCTCTCTCTCTCCTTCTTGTTTGGCCATGCTGCATAGCTTGTGGGATCTCAGTTCTCTGACCAAGAATTGAACCAAGGCCATGGCTTTGAAAGCTCAAAATCCTAACCATTAGGCCACCAGGGGACTCTCTGTAGTTTCTTACATACTAATGTGGATACTAATAATGTTGTTGGCTATATGAGATTGGCATTCAGGAGGGCTGTTTATTTTGGAATGTAAATTTGGTAGTCATCAGCATAAAGATGCTGTTTAGAGCCTTGGGACTAATTAAATTATTCTGGGAGAAAAAGCAGCCAACAAAGATTTTAAGCATGAGCCTCTAGACACTCAAACATTTTGAAATAGAGCAAACTAATAATGTGACTATCTGAGCAATAAACCAGAAAACATACTGCTTCCACAAAACCAGCATATCTCTGCAGTTCAGTTCAGTCGCTCAGTTGTGTCCGACTCTTTGTCACCCTATGAATTGCAGCACGCCAGGCCTCCCTGTCCACCACCGACTCCCACAGTCCACCCAAACCCACGTCCATCGAGTTGGTGATGCCATCCAACCATTTCATCCTCTGTCGTCCCCTTCTCCTCCTGCCCTCAGTCTTTCCCAGCATCAGGGTCTTTTCAAATGAGTCAGCTCTTCGCATCAGGTGGCCAAACTATTGGAGTTTCAGCTTCAACATCAGTCCCTCCAATGAATACCCAGGACTGATCTCCTTTAGGATGGACTGGTTGGATCTCCTTGTGGTCCAAGGGACTCTCAAGAGTCTTCTCCAACACCACAGTTCAAAAGCATCAGTTCTTCTGTGCTCAGCTTTCTTTATAGTCCAACTCTCACATCCATACATGACCACTGGAAAAACCATAGCCTTGACTAGACAGACCTTTGTTTGCAAAATAATGTCTCTGCCCTTTAATATACTGTCTAGGTTGGTCATAACTTTCCTTCCAAGGAGTAAGCGTCTTTTAATTTCATGGCTGCAATCACCATCTGCAGTGATTTTGGAGCTCAGAAAAATAAAGTCAGTCCCTATTTCCACTGTTTCCCCATCTATTTGCCATGAAGTGATGGGACCATATGCCATGATCTTAGTTTTCTGAATATTGAGCTTTAAGCCAACCTTTTCACTGTCCTCTTTCACTTTCATCAAGAGGCCAGAGTTATTATATTTGAAATTTGTTTGGTTCACATGTCTGTCTAATTTTGTTATTCTAATTTCCCCTAATTACTGATGATTTTTTTTCACGTGGCTGTTTATTTTATTTATAATGCCATTCTTTCCCCCTAATGCCTTTTTCTGCATTTAGAGTTGTGTTTTCTTTATTCTGTTTCTTATGTCTTTCCTTGCTGGATAGTTATATGTTCATTTTATAAATGAAGTCTTTTCCTTACATTTTTATCTTCATAATTAATGAATTCATTATTATCTTCTAAACAGTACAAGAACACTAGATTGTTTAAATTATGGTTTCCCTTCTCCTGGATTCCATATTATTGTTGCCTGATGTTTTGATCCTACACACTGTTACTACTCCCATTAGTCATCATTACTTTTTTATAGTAATAAAATATTTATTTTGCCATTTTCTTCTTACTGTTTCTAATCCTTCCTTTTGGATCAAATTTCCTTCTTTTTGAAGCACATGTTAAAAATTACCTTTGTAATTTGTCTATTTCATTCTTATTCTTGAATAACAGTTTAGTTGGGCATTATATTCTGTGTATAGTGTTCTTTATACAATTGTCTTTTGCAGATAATCCATCTTTTCTTATTCCTCCTCTTAAAATTTTTTGCTTTATTTTCTGTATTTCCCTAAGTATGTGGTCTGAGTATTTAAATACTAGAGTTTGGTGTGAAACTGCAACTCAGTGGTCCTGTCTTTCTACAACTCTGAAACATTGTCTACCATTATTATTTAAATATGCTTTCCCTTGTTCTCTCTAGTCTCTCCTTGTATAACTCCATTGTATGTATGTTGGATATCCTCTTTTTACATCATGTCTTTTAACTTGTGTTTATATCTTGCTGCTGCTGCTGCTGCTGCTGCTAAGTCGCTTCAGTCGTGTCCGACTCTGTGCGACCCCATAGATGGCAGCCCACCAGGCTCCGCCGCCCCTGGGATTCCAGGCAAGAACACTGGAGTGGGTTGCCATTTCCTCCTCCAATGCATGAAAGTGAAAAGTGAAAGTGAAGTCGCTCAGTCGTGTCCGACTCTTAGTGACCCCATGGACTGCAGCCTACCAGGCTCTTCCATCCATGGGATTTTCCAGGCAAGAGTACTGGAGTGGGGTGCCATTGCCTTCTCCGGTTTATATCTTACTTCTTGTTAATTTTCTTTGCAAATTTCTGAATAATTTCCTTATTAATATCTTATAATTAATTCTTTTCAGATTTATGTAGTCTATGATTTATCACATTTTTGAAGACTTTAAAGTTATTTTTAATTATTTATAGAATTTTTCTTTGGTTCTTTTCAAACCTGTGTGATTTTATATTTTCCAATTTCTGTTTTTTGTTTACTTCATTGGACATCTTAATCATATACATATTATTAGTAATGTAAAAAACATATTGTTTTATTAGTTCTCCTTCTATTTACGTATCCATAAAGTTAACGTATGATTAAAAGACATATGATATTCATTAAGACGGAAGGAAGCATAAGAAAGAATAAAACAAAAAAAAATAGAATAAGTGTACGAGACAGCAAAAGAGACACTGATGTATAGAACAGTCTTATGGACTCTATGGAAGAGGGAGAGGGTGGGAAGATTTGGGAGAATGGCATTGAAACATATAAAATATCATGTAAGAAATGAGTTGCCAGTCCAGGTTCGATGCACCATACTGGATGCTTGGTGCTAGTGCACTGGGACGACCCAGAGGGAGGGTATGGGGAGGGAGGAGGGAGGAGGGTTCAGGATGGGGAACACATGTATACCTGTGGCAGATTCATTTTGATATTTGGCAAAACTAATACAATTATGTAAAGTTTAAAAATAAAATAAAATTAAAAAAAAATAGAATAAGTGAATGGATTTGAAATAATACCTTGGTATTTTCCTTTCTTGCTTTTGAGTTTGCTCATTTAAAATGCAATCCCAACACATCATTGTAAAGTAACTATATTTCAGTTAAAAAAATATATAATCCCCACCTGTGTTTCCAAATTTATTGAGAAATGATTGACAATTAAAATGTATATATTCAAGTTGTTTAAGAAGATTTTTATTTTTTAAAGGTGTACGGTTTGATGATTTAATATATGTATGTATTTTGCAGTGGTTACCATAATCAAGTTAACACACCTATCACGTCACATAGTTACTTATTTTGGGGATGAGAAAGCTTAAGGCCTACTCCCTTAACAGATTTTGAGTATATAATGCATTGTTACAAGTGTAGTCACAGTGCTCTGCAGCAGTACCTGAGACGTTATTCGTCTTACAAGTGAAAGTTTGTGTCCTTTGACTGACATCTCCCATCTCCCCCATGCCTCTCTTGTTGGCAACCACCATTTTACTCTCTGATTTTATGAGTTCAACATTGTGTTTGGAAATTGTGTGGATATGGCAGAGAAGTCCTTCTGAGATTGTTCAGGACTCTATATTTAGCAAAATATGTTTATAAATTAGATGGAACAGACGTTTCCACAGAAGATAATTATATAAATATAAAATGACTAACCTATGAATTGCCAAGAAAAATATTTACTTATGAAGTAAACCTTCAAATGTGATTTTAAAAGTGATTTAATTCTCAGTATAGTTCTAATTCAAAAAGAAAAATACACTTTACCATTTTAAAGGATTTTTTTTTAATTGCTTCTATTGAGATACAGTTGACATAGAATGTTGTGTAAGCTTAAGATGTACAGTATGCTGTTGAAGGGTTTCTTTGAATGCAGTCTATTCTATTGATATGTTTTCAGCTAAAGTAATGATGGGTAGATTTTTATCAAAAGTGCTAAGATTATTACCTAATTTGATATCTAGTCAGTTGAACAAACAGCTGAAACTGTTTAAATATATTCAGAAAGGTTTTTTTTTTTTTTTTTTTTCAGAATAAAGCAAACATTTAGTTATTTTGGAATGGAAATTGTTTTTTAGTTTATTTTTAAATTTAGCTGTATTAATAGGTTATTGCTCTAAAGTTTTAAAGTGAAATTATTTATGTCACATTTAAACCATATATAACCACACATTTTTAAAAATAAACTTATTTATTTTAATTGGAGGCTAATTACTTTACGATATTGTAGTGGTTTTGCATTTTATCTTACAGTTCAGTTCAGTCGCTCAGTCATGTCCGACTCATTGTGACCCCATGGCCTGCAGGACATTAGGCCTTTATCTTACAGATACATATATATATATATATATATATATATACCTATACATATATATAGATATAGATATATTCTTTCTAAAATCTGGATTTTGCCTCAGCATAGCTGGAGAAAGATGAAATCATCTCATTAACTTGAAGTTAAAGACTTTGTTGATGAATAGATTATATTGTCTTATATGGGAAAAGCCTATGTAGTTTGATCCTGCATGTATGATTCTTGCCTGGAGAATACCATGGACAAAGGAGCCTGATGGGCTACACTCCCTGGGATTGCAAAGAGTCAGACATGACTGAAGTGATTTAGCATGCATGTATGATAAATAAGAGTTCATTTCACTATGATTTGTACATAGTAATTGCTTAATACAAGTTCGAGTAAATGAATGTCTAACCTCTGGAAACTAATCACTTTCTAAATTGTATCTTAATGATGGTAGTATAATTATTTTTTTAAATTTAGAATTTTTAGAGATTTCAGGTATCATACAGTGACCTCACTTATGGAAAAATCAAGATACAAAGATTTCGTGCCTTGCCAAGGGCCCACAATTTATACATTGCAGAGCTAGTACTAAAACAAAAATTGCTTAGTTCAGCAACAAAAAATTAGATGCGTAGAACTATTTCTAAAAAGCTTCTGCTATCAGAAGTGACAATTAGCAAGATTGAAAAGTCAATCTGTGAAATGGGAGAAAATATTTGTAAACCATGTACTTAATAAGGGATTAAAATTCATACAAGGAACTCTTCTCACTCATTATCAAAAAAAGCACATAGTCCAATTAATAAATGAACAGAGGACTTGAATAAATGTTTTTCTAAAGAAGACATGGAAATGGCCAACATGTATTTGAAAAAATACTCAACATCACTAATCCTCAAGGTCATATAAATCAAAGTCACAGTGAGGAGTCACCTCACACCTGTGAGGTGGTTGTGTGTGTGTATGCTAAGTCTCTGCAGTTGTGTCCGACCCTTTGAGACCCTGTGGACTGTAGCCCGCCAGACTCCTCTGTCCATGGGATTTTCCAGGCAAGAATACTGGAGTGGGTAGTAATGCTCTCCTCCAGGGAATAGTCCCAACCCAGGAATCGAATCCATGGTTTTCATGTCTCCCGCATTGGCAGATGGGTTCTTTACCACAAGTGCCACCTGGGAAGCCCATGAGGTAGCTGTTATTACAAAAAAAAAAAAAAAAAAGAGAGAGATATTAAGCTTTGGTGAGGATATGGAGAAATTGAAACCCTGTACTCTGTTGGTTGGAATGTAAAGTGGTGTAGCTGCTAGGGAAAACAGTATAAGGGTTCTTCAAAAAATTAAAAGTAGTGCTACAATATGATCCAGCAATCTCCCTTCTGGATATTTATCTAAAAGTATTGAAATCAAGATATTGGAATGAGAAGTGCACCCCCATATTCACTGAAGCATTATTCATAATAGTTGAGCTATGAAGACAACCTGAATGTCTGTTGACACAGAAATGGATAAGAAAAATGTCATACACACACACACACACACACAGACACACACACACAATGGAATATTATTCAGCCATAGAAAAGAAGGCAATTCTTCTTTATGTGACAACATCAGTGAATCTGGATGATGTTAGACTAAGTGGAATAAGCCTGTCACAGGACAAATGCTGCATGATTCCACTTAAATGAGGTGTTTAGAATAGTCAGATTTGTAGCAAGAGCAAGTAAAGTAGTGGTTGCCAGGGGCTGTTGGGAAGGGTAAGTGGGGAGTTGCTCTTTAAGAGGTGTAGAGTTTCACTTATGCAGGATGAAGAAGTTGTGTAGATCTGCTGTGTGCACCATTGTAGTTAACAGTATTGCACACTGAAAACATTTTTTTAGAGGGTAGATCTCATGTCAAGTGTTCTTACCATAATAATAGTTTTTTAAAAAAGCACACACAGACACGCAGGCCTAGGTAACTCTCCAGACCTCTTTCCCCAAGACTTTTCTAGGCACAAAGTAGTAGAACAAGAAATGCAATAGAAACACAAATACACCTCGAGATATAGCAGCTTGTGAAAACTTCAAGATTAACCATGAAGGAAAGTATCATCTACCAGTTGATTTTTCTTCCTAACATTCAAATTCTTAAAGCACAGAAATAATAATAAACACATTCTTGAAGTTAAAACAAATAAAAAAGCTTTATTTAAAATTAGAAATAATGCCTTAAATCTTCACTCCCTGTCTTTTTTCCGTTTATCTTTCAAAGTATGTATTGCTTTTCCATTTACAGTACATAATAGCTCAGCTGTATTATTAAATATGAGAAGACTTTTATACAAATCTTTATACAGAATATTAATTTTAATAGATATCCTATATTAATTCAAATTTATATCACATCTGGAGTGTTAACTTTCATCATGGTCCTTGATGGTACTCAAACGTTTTCCTCTGGATGAGGGAATGAATCATTTCTACACACTAACTGTTATCCTTTTAGTAGATAAAAACAGACTTTTTTTTTTAAAGAACTGAATTGTGTCTTATAAAGATAAAACCAAGTATATTCTCTTTAGTTCAAATAACTAAATGGCAAATAACTAAATGTAAACTAAACTTTGCATCATGATATGTATATTTATATATTTAAGTATATTGACTTAGTACAACTAAGTTTAGAAGTACCTATGATATACGAAGGAGAATACTTACCTGAAAATCAGTCAAAAAAAGTTTAGCGACAGTACTTTTAAAATATTGAGATGATATTTTTTGCTTTGCCAGTCTGCAAGTCAGAGGATGGCTTCTTAAACACTGGGGATGATTTAGAGATGAGATAACTCTGCCTCTAGATATACTAGGGGATTTCTCAACTCTGGCTGTAGACTTCAATTCACTTGTGATTCTGTGTTACATTATATAGTAAGACACTATTTCCACAGGCCTATCAATTTCTTATAAATTTGACATCTTCAATATTTCATTGTTTTCCTTTTACCTGCTTCACTTAATCTTTTCTGTAGTGTGCTTTATTTTCCCAGAGGTCCTTTTGATCCTTAAATATTTATAGACTTTCTCTACTACCTTGGAATGTCATTACCAATCAGATACCTGTTACTTCCTCCTATTTTTCTTTGTACCTTCTTTTTAATAAGCCTCTGTAAATGTTTTCTTTCCAAGTATGTTAGTCTGTTAATTAGTTTGTAGAATCTCCTATTTAAATTTCTGCTCATTTCCTGCCCCAAATCATATGGTAATTATAACCAGCAGCTCGTTAGTAGAAGGACTTTTGCCTACCATCAGTTTCCTGAGTTTTCAAATATTATGGGTTTGGTTCATATGTTTATAAGTTTATGCCTTATGATTCAGTGTTTTCTTTAAAGTTTCTATGTAAAAGAGTTTTTTATCTTTCCTTCTTTGGCTCCTGATATTCAGTTTCCACTCTCCTATAAATTATGCATGTATTTATTTCTTTGTGCATTTATTTTCACATCAAGAGATACTCCATTATCATCAGTGTTGCTGCAGCCATAGATAGAAAGAATATAAGTTCCATAAGGGAAAGCATTTGGTCAGCCTTATTTACCTGGTACAAAATCAGTTTTAATAACTATATTTTATAAATAAATGAATGAAAGAATAAGTTTAATTCCAAAATACATATCTTCAAAATAATATTTAACTAATTTCTTATGTGGTCTTTAGGCCTAACTCTGTTTGAGTCCAGCTTCAAAAGTACAAGTGGATTTTTGGGCATGAGCAGAAAGGATTCTAGCTGTGGGCCAGTGAGTTCTTACTTCAAATCTTGACCTTGCATTGAATAGCTGTGAAGCTCTAATACTTTGGCCACCTGATGTGAATAGCCAATTCACTGGAAAAGACCCTGATGCTGGCAAGGATTGAGGGCAGGAGGAAAAGGGGGCAATGGAGGATAGGATGGTTGAATTAGCATCACCGACTCAATGGACGTGAGTTTGAGCAAACTCTGGGAGATAGTGAAGGACAGGGAAGCCTGGCGTGCTGCAGTTCATGGGCTTGCAGACAGTTGGACATGACTTGGCAACTGAACAACAACTGCCTTAGGCAAATCTTTTAACTTCCCTGAGCCAAAGTTTAATAGGGAAGAAGAGGATAACTATAACTTCCCTTCAGGATGGTTTTAACAGATGTGAAAAAAGTTGTAGTGCCCAGAAAAGATGCAAAATGTGTAATATTAGCTTTTATGTTTTACACTGTGAAATAATGTGATCCATGTAAATCAGCACACAGATTTGAAGAATAACTAATTGTGAAAATATTGGCTTCAGAAATTGTTCACTATTGCTTAATATTCTAATGATGTATTTTCTATGTTTTGTCTACATTTTCTTTCCTTTCTTCCCTTTTTATTTCTGTATCTCACTTCATTTGCACAAATTTCATCACCTCTGAAACTTAAGAAAATGTTCTTCCTTAGCTCATCCTCATTTCTTCAGTTCTGTAATAATACTGGTATTAGTCAGGCATTGGTTGCAAAATGATGTGTTGCTCTAAAGTATTCAGTGAAGGGATTTGATACAAAGATTAAGTGCTTTACTGAACCACTCTGTGAGGCTGAGGTAGTGAAATTCAGGGGAAGAGGCCACTAGCGCTTTGATTAACTACAATCTTTTAGAGAGTCATAAAATTGCATAGGCCACAGGAAACCACCAATAATTTTCAGTACTGTTTGTATCCTCAAAGGTGATGATTTGTAGGGAAATGCCCAGTAGCTGCTGTAAAAAACCCATGTCTGCAGAAGCCCACTCCTCTGTCCAGCACCACTAGGGAAGCCATAATAAATTTTCAGCCTTTCCTTGGCTCACTCATCTGATATAAGACTCTGAAAAATGTGATCGATACCCAGTCTTTTGGCCCCTGTGATACAGTGAGGGAGCATGGCAGGAGGAATGGAATTGAGTTGCTAACAGACAAACCAGCACAATTTCCCTGTATATGATTGTTCATTCTTATTCTGATTTCTCAGGCATGCTCTTTCTAGTTTGAATTCTGATCTCCAGTTCTTCCCGTTATTGCAGTAATGATGTCTGATGTTTCGATAAAGAGGTTTATTCATGTTTAGCATGCATGCTGCTATCTCTGTGAATCTTTCTATCTCATTCCTCTCAAAAACTTACCCTTTTGAAAAATGTCTGTTGACCAGAGGTAGGCAAACTAGGGCACACAGACCAAGCCTGCTGGTTGTTTTGAAAAAAAAAAAATATATTGCCAGTCACACCCATTAGTTTCCCTGTTGTCAGTGGGTGCTCTCACACCCCAGTGTTAAATATTTGCAACAGAGGCTAGGAAGCCAAAACTATCTAGCCCTTTATTGAAAAAAAGATATGAGAAGAAAGGGACCACCCTGTGTGGCTTTTCTCCTTTATTTGCCGATTGAATTTCTTTCATAATCAGTTCAGTGAGTAAAGACTTTCTGACCTCATGGTTATACAATGTCATCAAACTGCAGGTACTGGTGTGGAACTCTGTCCACATTCTTAAAAATAAAAATGTCATGTATCCAACACAAAAGAGTTCATTGAATCAAAACGATGCATTAGTTCCAAATCTTCCTCTTATGCCAGGGATTGTTACTTTAGTTACATTCTCCAAGTATCTGTTTTCTAATAGTGCATGATGCCAACTTGAGTCTCTTTTTCATATTCTTACAGGTTATTGCAAGATATTGAGTATAGTCCCCTGTGCTATACAATAGGTCCTTGTAATCTGTTTTATATATAGTGGTGTGTATATGTTAATCACAGTCTCCTAATGTATTCCCCTTCCCCTTTCCCCTTTAGTAACCATCGTGGTACATTTTTAAATCTATAATATGTTTGTAAGTCTATTTTTCTGCGAGCAGTTAGGCCTCAAATCTTACTAGCAACTTGATCACGCTGGTGACTTTTGGGCCATGAAGACGTGTAATAGCAAAGCCTTTTCATTCTTTGCTGCCTGAGGATTCACCCACATCTTTCCTCCTGTGTCTTCTGTATCTTTTTCTGCCTTTGAAGTCATTGTTTAAATAAAAGAGAATTGAGGAGAAGAGAGGGAGAGAGCAAGCCCTAAAGACTTTTTTTTATCAGCTATTATCAATTGCTGTTTCTTATCAGCTATTATCAGCTATTTCTCATTCATCATCTTCAGTTGTCTTTTTAATCTTATAAAACAGAATGCTTTCTTCTGGAGCATTGTAAGTTGTCTCTGGGTAGTGCTTTATTCTTGTATGACCTCTTCCTTTGCTCATCACCTTCGCTCTTATTCTACATACTTTGCTCACTTGATCTTTGATTTCTACTATTTTTGCTCCAATTCTTATAATTTCTTAACCTCTATTTTTAAAACTCTTCTCTCCTCATCATTAAATGATTCTGTGGATAGAAGTATTCATTTTGTTATGGTGTTTCAATATTCTTCATCCCTGGAGTATATTTCTTAGACCATTTTAACTTGCTTCTTCACAATCTGGAATCTTTAAAGGGATATAATAGTTCATTCTACCTCTTGAATATGCATGTATATATATTAAATTATCTCCTTGCCCAATAGTAATTTATTCCCCATCCACAGTTTTGACAAATGTATGAATTTTTGAGAAATTAATTTAACCATTACTAAGACATAGACTTATACTTTGCATTCTAGTATGTCTACTTTTACCTACACATTTCTGCAAGTATCCTGAAGACATCCCCATCTATATCTGTTTTGTCATAAATCTGATAGCAAATATCTCCATATAACATTTCAAATCCTATATTCTTATGAAGTGATTCTAAGTATATTTTGTTGGATAACTTCCCATTACTTCCAGCCTTATCTTTTTGTGGGACAACATTGGAAGCCCTTTTGAAGACATAGTCTCAGTGAATCACAGATATTAAATGCTTCCTTCTTTTATATTTCTTTAGATGTAGGACAGCTGCATGTATAAATGTGACATTCCCTAATCCCTAATTCATTTTCATGATTATATATCTTTCATTGAAGATCTTGAATTATTAACTATCTTCACCGATGAAAGTCCATGGTAGCATTGTTCATGTCTCTTTAACCCCTATGAAATTAGCTTTTATTTACATTCTCAAATGTGGTAGCTACTAGCCGCCTGTGACCATTTAAGTTTAATGAAAATTCAGTAAAATTAAAAATTTGGTTTTTTAGTTGAACCAATCACATTTAAAGTGCTCAATATCTACTTGTGGTTAGCAGCTACCACATTGGACAGTGTAGATACAGAATATTTCCAGTATCATGGAAAGTTCTATTGGATACTTTAAATAGTTGAGAATTTAATTGCTTCATTTGCTGTATGTTGTTCCCAATTATGTTAAGCCCTTCCTTTTTGTACTAAGATTGTATAAATTTGGCTCCTCTTTTTATCAGTATCCATGGACTGTAACTTTAGTGGTCATTTGCTCTTTGTATTACGTACTCTTATTTCTGCCCCTCTCCACCCAGTGTTTGTCATTTAATTCAGTAAAATTCCCTTTTCTTGCTTTCACCTTTCTGTCTGTTCCTTTGACCAGTAATGTGCATCAAAATCACTTGGAGGGTTTGTTAGAACACAGATTGAAATCTCCCACCCTGCCTCCAAATTTCTGATTCAGTAAATCTGGGATGGGGCCCGAGAACTCGGATTTCTGTGAAGTTTCCAGGTGCTGTTAATGCTACTAGGCTGGAGGCCATCTCCTTGACAACTCCTGCCTAAGGAAGGCTTCTCCTTCCCTCCGCCTGCTTTCTTGTGCACAGAGCCGTTCTTCATACACTCCTGACACTTCGGTATTTTTTCTATGTTGTTTATTCATAACTTCTTCTGTGTTTTTTTTTAAATCACCCTGTATTTACCCCATAACTTGAAATCTGTCTTCCTTAACTTACCTAAGTCTCCCGGCCTTGTCCCCTGCCCCCGTGTTCTTGCTTTTCTCTTCTCCAGGAGACTTTCAACATTGTATGTGTACAAATGTTTCCAACTTTTACTAAATGAACTCATACTTAGTCACCTTTTAAAAACAATGTCACTGTATCTAAATTTTGTTCCTGTGTTTGACCCTTTTCCACACTAGTTTCTAGAAGAGTTTTTGTTTTCATGCTGTATTGGAACTGACATCAAGCTTTTTATTTTCTAGCATTTGAATGATTACATATGTGTACCCTGGATTCATTCCAGTTGAATTAATAAGCAGATCTCAGTTTTATTTCTTGCCAGACTGTAATGCTCATTCCCTGTGAAGCAACTCTTTAGGATTCAGCCTAGTATTATTAAAGAGGAACCTCTAGAGTTAGAAAATCTCTTTCATATTCTGCCTTTGCTTCTCATTTTTTTCATCTGCATAATAGGCTGATATTAGCATCTGTCTTATAATATCATTGAGAACAGCAAATGAAAGAAGGTACTTACCATGATGCCTGGTTCATGGTAAATATTAAATCTTGGTTATTACTAATGTTGTTATACAATCATACCTTCCTGTGAGAAAAATTATTTCTTTCCCTTTCCTTTCTTTATCTTACAGAAGATGCAACAGACGTATTAGCAGATAAACTTGCAAGAAAGATTTTCCTAATCTTTATTTGACTTTTCCGTTATTTTTTTTTATCTTTTCTTTATTTGTCTCAGTTTTTCTAGCCTTTACCTTTTTTTTTTAAACTCACAATCAGTTTACCACTGACACAAAACAACAATAAAATAAAAATACAAACATACAATGGAATTCCTAATTCCCGTAGTTCCAAATGATCTTAAAGCTTTACTTTCTATCACAGCTTGCTTGCTTTCAAGTCTGCACTCCACAGCGGTACAGATCATTGACTACCGTTATATTTGTAATTAACCAAGTGAAGCAGATAGAGCCAGAATTAGTATGCTTTTTTTTTTCCGATCAGGAAATTGAGGCCCAAATGACAGACATGACTTCTCAGTGATAGCATAGTTTTGGAATGTAAAAAAGGCTAATATTCATGGCTATGCAGGTGGTGCACTTCAACTTGAAGTAGCGCCTCAACGTTGGAGGCACCACTGATTTTTGATATATTAAGATGGTTTCTGGTAGTGTCTAGAGGAAAGTCTATTTGCAGTTTGTCCAAAGGTGCCATAGAGACTCTCACTGGTCCTGAAAACTCAACACACACAGGCAGCTTGCAGTTTAGTCTTTAATCACTGTTTCACACAATGTAGATTCATATTTTCCCTTTTCTAATTTATTGTATCTTCTTATCTTTTATCAATCTCTTTCTCATTCAGCAATGCATTTTTTGGTCATATAGAAAAATCTTCACTTTACAGTTCAGTTAGGAAGGCAAAATGAAAACATATAAAGCTTTGAAAAGCCAGGCAACTATTATTGCACGTGATACATTCTAGACTAAGTGGGATAACTGATATAAATGTGGGGTATAATTAGGGAGCTCATTTGTTCACGTGAGATAGCTAGAGCAAAGATGAAAGTGACTCGGTATATTGCAGATGTCACTGCAGGAAACCATGAGAACCTGGATTGGTGTTCCACAAGTTAATAACGTGGATGAATGGGTTTGTATAAGGGGTTCATGGCAAGAGTTAATTGTAAAAGTTTGTATCTGGTTAACTAAGAGAACAAGAGGAGAAAAAGATGACACTGTTTTTGCATCTACATAACTGGTATGGTGATGGTACCATCAGGAGAAATAGAAAGATAATAGAACAGATTTCAGAAGAAAATATTTGAGTGAGTTGGGCATTTAGTAGAAATTTCATCTAGGTGATAGAAAGATGTGACAGGAAATTGGAAGTCAAGTTAGAGATGGAACAAAATAATACAGGTAATTCAATAGAAATGTGCTTTTGAAAAATATCAGAGGGGTACAGTTGTTAAAGAACAAAAGAGAAAGGCTAGTACTGTGAAAGTACCACAGATAGGGGAACTCCTGCAGGTAAGTAGGAACTTGATTATGATCAAGCAAATGATTTGAGACTGGGATTTTCAAGTAAAAAAGAATGCTCAGGATTGCTGACTATTCCTCATAAATTAAAATAAGGACTGTTGCAGTATTTCCTGATATTCCCCCTGGTGATTGTCATAACTTATTTTTTATTATAGCTTGCTATTTACTGTCAATTAAAACCCTCACGAGAGCTTGTCATTTTAAGAGATTTCACCAAAACTTTCTTTTTTATATCTCTCCTTCAGTCTTAGATTCTTAAATGCTCTCCTTTTCTAACCCAAATTTCTTTCTATGAAGTAAAGGTTTAATTTAAAAGTAATGCCTTTCACTCTACATAAAAATATACTTTCTCCTTATCCAGGAAGGCAGATATTTTTGTTTGTTTTTTTTAAGAATCACGAGGTTTCATCAGCCCCTCATTATCTCATGCAGGAAGGAGCTCTGAATGCAGTGCTCTGTGTCTTCAGTTAAAAATGAAGGCAGAGCATAAATTGAGACAATTTGATCACCAGTAAGAGTAACAACTACAGTGAACTGGGACACATCAAGTGTTTTAAAACTCATGAGTTCATAAACGTACTTAAAAAAAAGATACCTCATTAGTCATCATTAGAGGTTTCTAGGACCTCAACTCATTTGAAAAGAGAATAAGAGAAAGAAACACACATTTGACCTGCCTTTTCTGTACCAACTGTATTTCAGATGACCAGTTGGAAATAACAAAAATATTTTTTAAGAATAGTTTCAGCCAGTAAATGCAGAGAATATCATCATTTTTCCGCCCATAATGAAATGATCAACTTGCCGCTAGGAAGTATTTTTACCTACTTTTTGAAGTATTGCTGTCCTCTAGATCTTTTATGCCTAGCTTCATTAGCTACCTTACCCTAATTTTTCATGAGGTATTAAAAATCATTTTTTATGATTTTAGGACTCTAACTGATTAAAAATTTAATAATTTTTGAAGATAAAATTTAAATATTTTAATCTTCACTCCCTTTATGGGCTTGCAGAATGGGAAATATGAAGTCATAATGAAGAAAAGAAAAGTCAGTATCACATGACTTTATGATAGTATGATCTTCATTATTATTTAGTGAAAAACTACAAATGCTGTGTTCATATATTACATATTACTATAACCAAATACAAATCAGAAATGTTAATAATTGGAAACTAAGAGAATAACTAGTGTGTAAAGTCCTAGATCTAGTATCTAACTCCACTGACCTTGGTTTTTACTGTATCATACAACAAACCTTAAATAACCACAGAAAAATGAATAAGAAAGGATTGTTGAAAGTAGGCAGATCATACAACAAAAAGAGTCAGCTATAGAACATTATATGATCCAATAAAGAACAAACTTCATATTAGGTTGGTGACTGTCAAAGTGCCTGCACTTTCTTCAGACCTAGGTGAACCATCTCTTTTTCCAGGTCAGATGGTTGGGTCTTAAAAGCAATAATAAAAAGTTTAAGTTTTAGCTCTGTAAGACTAATTCTCATAAATAAAATACTATAAAATGTATGAAAGTAAAAATTCTCTCTTTTGTTCACATATACTTTAATATATTAAGAAAACTATAGATCCAAATTCTTAATTTAAAATAGTATTTTTGTGAAATGAAAAAGGACATACTCAGGTTATAGCCTCGATAGTGTAGTTGTAGGAATCAGTAATACCTGAGTTTGAATCATGGCTCTGCCATGTAGTAACAAGTTCCCTTACATTTCTAAACCTGTTTCCTCATCCTTAAAATGAGTCTAAAGATGGTAGCAACTCTTAAGTAAATGTCAAAATAAATAAAAAATATACATAAGTTTCGTAGCATAGTGCCTAAATTTGTAACACTTAAAACATGAATATTATGTTTAACATCTATGATCATGATTAATTAAAATTTTTAATGTGAAGAAGTATAACAAAATTCAGTAGAAAATAACATGGTTATCAGTTGCTGATCTATGAATGGAAGAGTATAATTAAAAGATATAAAAGAGAAAAAGATATAAAATATGAAATTATAAAATCTGGGAAGAAGGAAGAAAAGCATAGTTTTTAGAATGTGTTCAAACTTGTTCAAATGTTAAGTTGATACCAACTTAAAGTAGACTGATACAGGCCATTGTATGTGAACCTAATGGAAAGCACAAAGCAGAAACCTAGACGAGAGAATACAAAAAATAATAAGGAATCTAAATATAATACTAAAGAAAATCATTAAATCACAGGGGAAGAGAGCAAGAGATGAAGGAGGAAAAAGAGAGGAACAACAAAAACAACCAGAAAATACTTAGCAAATGGCAATAAGTATTGACACACGCCTGCTAAGTTGCTTCAGTCGAGTCTTTTTGCGACCCTGTGGACTGTAACCCGCCAGGCTCCTCTGTCCATGGGATTCTCCAGGCAAGAATACTGGAGTAGGTTACCATGCCCTTCTCCAGAGAATCTTTCCGACCCAGGGATTGAACCTGCGTCTCTTTTGTCTCCTGCATTGGCAGGCAGGTTCTTAACCACTATCACCACCTAGGAAGTATTGATACATTTGTTGTTCAGTCGCTGAGTCATGTCCAGCTCTTTGCAACCCCATGGACTGTAACACACCAGGCTGCCTGTCCTTCACCATCTCCCGGAGCTTGCTGAAACTCATGTCCATGGAGTCGGTGATGCCATCCAACCATCTTGTCCTCTGTTGTCCCCTTCTCCTCCTACCATCAATCTTTCCCAGAATCAGGGTCTTTTCCAGTGAGTTGGCTCTTCACATCAGGTGGCCAAAGTACTGGAGCTTCAGCTTTAACATCAGTCCTTCCAATGAATGTGCAGGGTTGATTTCCTGTAAGATTGACTAATTTGATCTTGCAGTCCAAGGGACTCTCAAGAGTCTTCTCCAACACCAGAGTTTGAAAGCATCACTTCTTCCGTGCTCAACCTTCTTTATGGTCCAACTTTCACATCCGTACATGATTACTGGAAAAACCATAGCTTTGAGTATATGGACCTTTGTTGGGCATAGTAATCTCTCTGCTTTTTTTTTTTTTTAATTTTATTTTATTTTTAAACTTTACATAATTGTATTAGTTTTGCCAAATATCAAAATGAATCCGCCACAGGTATATATGTGTTCCCCATCCTGAACCCTCCTCCCTCCTCCCTCCCCATACCGTCCCTCTGGGTCGTCCCAGTACACTAGCCCCAAGCATCCAGTATTGTGCATCGAACCTGGACTGGCAACTCGTTTCTTACATGATATTTTACATGTTTCAATGTCATTCTCCCAAATCTTCCCATCCTCTCCCTCTCTGCTTTTTAATATGCTATCTACATTTGTCATAGCCTTTCCTCCAAGGAGTAAGTATCTTTTAATTTCATGGCTGCAGTCACACCTGCAGTGATTTTGGAGCCCAAGAAAATGAAGTCTGTCACTGTTTCCATTGTTTCCCCATCTATTTGTCATGAAGTGATGGGATCAGTAATTACTTTAAAGATAAATATGTTAAATTCTCCAATCATTGGTGATTGGATTAAAAAACAAGTCTCATGTTACCAGCAAGAGACCCACTTCAGATATAAGGACACAAAAGAACTGAAAGTGAAATGATGGAAAAAATATAGTATGCAAAGGAAAACTAAAAGAAATCTGGTAGACCAGAAAAAAATAGACTTTAAAGCAAAGATGGTAGTAAAAGACAAAGAAGGTCTTTATATAATGATAAAGGTATAACTCCAATTAGATAATATTTATGAATATTTATGCACCCAACATAGGAACATCAAAGTATATAAAGCAATTATTAAAAGACCTAAACACCAATACAGTAGTACTGCTGCTGCTGCTGTTAAGTTGCTTCAGTCGTGTCCGACTCTGTGCGACCCCGTAGACGGCAGCCCACCAGGCTCCCCCGTCCCTGGGATTCTCCAGGCAAGAACACTGGAGTGGGTTGCCATTTCCTTCTAGGGAACTTTAATATCCCACTTAGATCATCCACACAGAAAATCAGTAAAGAAGCATGGGCCTTAAATGACATATTGGATTAGACGGATTTTATAATACAACACACACATATATATATAACATTCCATCCAAGAGCAGCAGAATACACTTTGGTCTCAATGTGGAGATTAAACAACATGCTACTGAACAACCAATGGGTCAATGAAGACAGGGTAAATTTAAAAATACCTTGAGACAAACGAAAATGAAAATGCAACATTACAAAACCTGTGAGATGCAGTGAAAGCAGTTTTGAGATATTCAGAATGATACATGCTTACTTCAAGTAAGAGGAAAAATCTCATATAAATCATCTAACTTTAAACCTAAAAGAACTAGAAAAAGAACAAATGAAGCCCAGAGCTAGTAGAAGGAAGGAAATAAAGATCAGAGGGGAAATAAATGAAACAGAAAAAGAAAAGTGAAAGGAAGAGCTAGTTCTTTGAAATGATACAAAATTGTCAAGCCTTTAACTAGACTCAACAGCAACAACAAAAGAGGGCTCAACATAAAAGGAAGAAAATATAATGCAGCAGGGATTTCCCTAGCAGCCCAGTGGTTAAAACTCTGCACTTCCTGTGCAGGGGACTCAAGTTTGATACCTGGTTGGGGAACTAAGATCCCACATGCCACACTGTGCAGTACAGACAAAAAAAAAAAAAGACAGCATACTTCTTGGCAGAAATAATGTAAATCAGAAAATTATAGACCAGCATCTTTAAAGTGCAAGGGAGAATGACTATTTTGAATTTTGTAACCAAGAAAAATATTTTTCTCAGTTGAAGGTGAAATACAGTCTTTGCAGAAACAGAAAACCTAAAAGAATTTATTACTGGTAGACCTGTCCTACAAGAAATGTTAAAGGAAATCCCTCAGATAGGAATTGCTACCAGATGAAATCTTGCAACTACTAGGAATAAAGAACATCAGGAAAGGTGGTTACATAGATAAATGTATGAGTATTTTTCTTATTATTTAGATAATCTAAATTTATAATTGGGAGTTTAAAGTCAAGATATAAAAAAAAAAAATATTTGTGGCTTTTTATTCTAAACAAGGAGTGTGCTTAGTCACTCTGTTGTGTTTGACTCTTTGCGACCCCATGGACTATAGCCTGCCAGGCTCCTCTGTCCATGGGGATTCTCCAGGCAAGAATACTGGAGTGGGTTGCCATACCCTCCTCCAGGGGATCTTCCCAACCCAGGGATCGAACTCAGGTCTCCTGCATTGCAGGCAGTTTTTTTACAATCTGAACCACAAGGGAATCCCCAATAAAATGAGAGGTATTGAATAAAATCAGAATTGAAAGATACAACTAATACCACAGAAATACAGATTATAAGAGACTGCTATGAACCATTATATGCCAATAAGTTGGACAATCTGGAAAAAAAGTGTAAATTCCTAGAAACATACACTCTCCCAAGATTGAATCATTAAGAAATAAATCTGAATAGACTAATTACTAGTAAGGAGATTGAGTCAGTACAGGCATCTCTCTCTTTTTTTGTTTGTGCGTTTGCTTCACTTTAATGTGCTTCACAGATGCAGCATTATTTTACAGATTTAAGGTTTGTAGCAGTCCTGCATTGAGCAAGTATATTAGATCCATTTTTCAAACACTGTTTACTCATATATCTTTGTCATGTTTTGGTGGCTTCCCCAGTGGCCCAGGCCCAGTTGTAAAGAACCTACCTGCAATGCAGGAGACACAGGAGATTCTTGAGTCGGTCCCTGGGTTGGGAAGATGCCCTAGAGGTGGGCATGGCAACCCACTCCAGTATTCTTGCCTGCAGAATCCCATGGACTGAAGAGCCTGGTGGGCTACAGTCCATAGAGTCTCAAAGAGTCAGATATGACTAAAGGAACTGAACACAAATGTATGCACACATTTCACATTTTGGTAGTTCTTGAAAACTTTTTCATTTCATACTCTTTCATTTTATATTCATTATGATGATCTTTGATGTTACTATTGCAGAAAGATTTTGACTTGATGAAGGCTCAGATGATAGCTAGCATTTCTTGGCAATAATGTATTTTTACTTAGGTATGAATATTATTTTTCAGACATCATGCTTTTGCATCCTTAATAGACTACAGTATGGTGTAAACATTACTTTTATATGCACTGGGAAACTTAAACATTGGTGTCTCTTTGTTTCAATGTTTGCTTTATTGTGGTGGTCTGGAACTGGACCTGTAGATATGCTTATAATTAAAAATACCTCCCATCAAACAAAAGCCCAGTCTTCACTGGTGAATCGTACAGAATATTCAAAGAAGATTTTATACTTATTCTCATACTTTTCCAAAATATCAAAGAGGAAGGAATGCTTGTAAACTTATTCTGCGAAGCCAGTATTACCTTGAAACCAAAACCAGACAGTGATACTACCAAAAAAGAGAAAATTACAGGCCATTATCCCTGATGAGCATAGACACCAAAATCGTCAAGAAAATAATAACAAACTAAATTCAGCATTACTTTAAAAGAATCACATATCATGATCAAATAGGCTCTGTTTCAGGGGTGTAACAATGGTTCAACATCCACAAATCAATCAATGTGGTATACCACATTAATAAAATGAAGGATAAAAATCATAAAGTCATCTCAATAGATGCAGAAAAAGCATTTGACAAAAATCAATATCCATCTGTGATTGAAAAAAAAACCTCTCAACAGCTTGATTCATGTAACCAAACAGAAGAAAGACACTATGAAAGAGGCCTTATGTATTACAAAAATGAGGGACTTCAACAAAATCAATAGTCACTCTTCATGTCACTTTTGAATTCTTAGTCAAGTTTTCCCTGTTTTATCAGGGAACATGAACATGAGTAACTCCATTCTAGAATCCTCATGTCTTCCTCTTCAGAGAAGAAAAGACTTTCCCTTCTAAATCTAATTAGCAGAATTCCAGAGAAGAGCTCTGTTGGACATTTGAGTCATTTGCTTATTCCTGGACCAGAATGTAGTCAGGGCTATAAGTAGCCCAGATTGCATCAGTCCAGGGATGAACCATGAGAGTCTGTTATAAGAAGAAGTGAGTGAAAAAGTATTGGCCAGAGAAAAGCAATGATTGTCATGCTACAAATAATCCCACAAGGCATTTAGCCTTTTCTACATTGATGAATATTTAAAGATTTTCTAATATTTGATCTTACACTTAGTACTCTGAAGATGGTCCTTGTGCATGAAGCTTTGTTGAAATTTTTATTGGTTTAATGTTTCAGGACATTTTAGAATTGAAGTTATTTTGTGCGATCATATGTCCATCTTTAAGGCTTTTAATACATAGATTGGAACCATAGCTTTCATGCCCTCAACATATACTGATTCAGCTATGTCTCATCAGAAATCATCAGAGACAAGAGAGATCAAGAAAGCAATAGTGGAGAAAGAGTTAGCAAGAGATAAAAAGAGTGAGAAAAGTAAAGTCTAGTTCAGTAGGTGGACTGCACTTCCCTCTAAGTCAGTGACCTTAGTCTTGGCAGGGAACAGCATGAGTGAGGATTTTCTAATCCTGTGTCATCTCAGTTCTCCTTGTTGGCATGCCCCCTCTTAGTGCAAGATTATGCTTAGCTGAGTTTCATTCTACTGATTAAAGTTAGATTTTCTTTTTCTGTGCAACATGGATCCTAAACACATGCCAACCACTTTATCTAGTACTCCACCAAAAGAAACAGCAATCTGTTCAACACTAGAGGAAAACCTGGCTGATTTCTACTTATCAAGTCTGCATACTCTATTTTTAAAACTAATTGAAATGGTTTCTCAAGGATAGTTTTGAGCAGTTCTGATTTTCACCATCCACACCAACTTTGAAGCCTAACCCCCAAGTAAGATGCAGCTCTGCTATATTGCTAAATTATTGTTATCAGATAATTTATACCAATTTGTATTCTCACTAGAGGGTATGCAAAAGCACATTCCACCCCCTTCTTTCCTATTCTTGGTAAGAGTGCCCTACAGTTAGTTTGAAAAAGGTCTAATTAATAGAAAAAGTACAAGTTAATATAATTAAAATAAAGAGTTGCCCATCCCGTTTTGTTTTTATGAAACACTGCAGTGAGACTGCCGCTAAATCACAACTTCTCTAAATCGATGTAAAATAAAATTGTTGATCTCTTTTCACCTGGTATAGGCTAGAACCAAGATGCCAGTAAGACTGATTTATTTTTTATTGGGGTCAGATCATCAGACATACTCAAGCATCTTATTGTATTATGCTAAAATTATTTTAGAAAGTCTGGGAAAGATGTATTCTTTAATATGTTGCATTAATGTACCTAAAGTTACCTCATGTCCATCAGGCTACTTTTAATGTGCTAAAAATGTCAGCATAATATAATCTCCAAAGTCAAATTTAATTCTAGTTTTTTCCCTAAAAATTTAATAGACTTCAGAAAGAAACTTGACAGTGCAAACCACTGATGCTTCAGTCATATATTAATTATATTATGAAAATCCTTGTATAAATTGGTCCACTCTAAGGTAGCATTTGATAGCTTCTCTCTCTAGTTGGTAAGGTTAGTTTGCCCTTCTGTAAAATTCTCTGCTCTTACGAGGATCTTACCATTTAGAGCAGAATACTGGGGTATCCTTTTCATTTGTGAAAGTGAAAGTGAAGCCGCTCAGTCGTGTCCGACTCTTTGCGACCCCATGGACTGCAGCGTACCAGGCTCCTCCCTCCATGGGATTCTCCAGGCAAGAGTACTAGAGTGGGTTGCCATTTCCTTCTCCAGGGGATCTTCCTGACCCAGGGATCGAACCCGTGTCTCCCGCATTCCCGGCAGATGCTTTAACCTCTGAGCCACCAGGGGTTTCATTTGTAGGTGACTCTAAAAGGGTAATTATTTTTGAAGATAAGGTGGGTTTGCTTCAGTAGAATATTTATTGAACTAAATAAACTAAAGTAACATAATGAATAATTCATTTTATGATACTTTAAATACTAAAGTGGTAAAGGCAAGGAATGGTTTACTTTTAAAGTAAGGCATACTAATTTTCAGTTATTCTTTACCTATCAGAAGTTTTAACATAGCACATACTGTCATACCTCAGAGATGCTGTGCATTCGGTTGCAGACCACTGCAGTGAAGCAAGTAGTGCAGTAGAGAGAGTCACTCAAGTTTCTCATTGCATGCAACAGTTATGTTTATAGGCTTCCCAGGTGGTGCTAGTGGTAAAGAACCCGCCTGCCAATGAAGGAGATGTAAGAGACACAGGTTCGATCCCTTGGTCGGGAAGATCGCCTGGAGTAGGAAATGGCATCCCATTCCAGTACTCTTGCCTGCAGAATCCCATGGACAGAGGAGCCAGACGGGCTATGGTCCATAGGGTTGCAAAGCGTCGGACATGACAGAAGAGACTTAGCACACACATAATGTATTAGGTGTTCAACTTGGGCAGCGAGGAGATCAAACCAGTCAATCCTAAAGGAAATCAACCCTAAATATTCATTGGAAGGACTGATGCTGAAGCTGAAGTTCCAATACTTTGGCTACCTGATGCGAAGAGCTGAGTTATTGGAAAAGACCCTGATGCTGGGAAGGATTGAAGGCAAGAGGAGAACTGGGCAACAGAGGATGAGATGGTTAGATAGCATCCCCAACTCAATGGACATGAGTTTGAGCAGACTCTGGGAGATGGTGAAGGACAGGGAAGCCTGGCATGCTTCAGTCCATGGGATCTCAGTGTTGGACTTGACTTAGTGACTGAACAACAACAGCAAACATTATATCTAAGTAATGGATGTACCTTAATTTAAAAATACTTCATTGTTATAAATGCTGTTATCTGAACCTTCAGCAAGTTATATTTTTTTAGTGGAGAGCTTTAAAAACCACGAGAGTTACCAGAATGTGACACACAGTTATGAAGCAAGCAGATGCTTCTGGAAAATGGGATGGGTGGTAGACTTGTTCCACACAAGGTTGCCACGAAGCTTCAATTTGTAAGAAACACAGTATTTGTGAAGCACATTAGAATGATGTATGCCTGTAGTTCAATAAAGCTGAAATAAATAAAAGGACATAGATGACAAAGTTTTCTTTTAGAAGAGACAAAGAAAACATTTCCTCCTTACCCTAGTCCACCTCATCTCCCATCTTGAGCTCCAAATATACCTACTGTCTCTACCGTCATCTGAAGTATGTTTTCTCTTTGTGGTAAGGAAAGTATCATATTGGGTTCAGTTCCATTCAGTCACTCAGTCGTGTCCGACTCTTTGTGACCCCATGAATCGCAGCACGCCAGGCCTCCCTGTCCATCACCAACTCCCGGAGTTTACTCAAACTCATGTCAATAGAGTCGGTGATGCCATCCAACCATCTCATCCTCTGTCATCCCCATCTCCTCCTACCTTCAATCTTTGCCAGCATCAGAGTCTTTTCAAATGAATCAGCTCTTCACATCAGGTGGCCAAAGTATTGGAGTTTCAGCTTCACCGTCAGTCCTTCCAATGAATACTCAGGACTGGTTTCCTTTAGGAAGGACTGGTTGGATCTCTTTGCAGTCCAGGGGACTCTCAAGAGTCTTCTCCAACACCACAGTTCAAAAGCATCACTTCTTTGGTGCTCAGCTTTCTTTATAGTCCAACTCTCACATCCATACATGACTACTGGAAAAACCATAGCTTGGACTAGACAGAATTATGTTGGCAAAGTAATGTCTCTGCTTTTTAATATGCTGTCTAGGCTGGTCATAGCTTTCCTTCCAAGGAACAAGCGTTTTTTAATTTCATGGCTACAGTCACCATCTGCAGTGATTTTGTAGATCCCCAAAATAAAGTCTGCCACTGTTTCCCCATCTATTTGCCATGAAGAGATGGAATTGGATGCATGATCTTCGTTTTCTGAATGTTGAGTTTTAAGCCAGCTTTTTCACTCTCCTATTTCACTTTCATCAAGAGGCTTTTTAGTTCTTCACTTTCTGCCATAAGGGTGGTGTCATCTGCATATCTGAGCTTATTGATATTTCTCCCAGCTCTCTTGATTCTAGCTTGTGCTTCTTCCAGCCCAGCGTTTCTCAGGATGTACTCTGCATGTAAGTTAAATAAGCAGGGTGACAGTATACAGCCTTGACATACTCCTTTTCCTGTTTGGAACCAGTCTGTTGTTCCATGTCTTGTTCTAACTGTTGCTTCCTGACCTGCATACAGATTTCTCAAGAGGCTTCATCGACTGAAGCAGATTATACCAATTGCTGGTGGATTCAAATCCAGATAGGCTTAACCCATAGTTCAGTAACCATTGGTCACTATATTACCTCAAGAATGAAAAAGCCAACTACTGTGTTAGAATTTGAACTTTTGCTTTGATGATTAAGAAAGGGGCAAGTTTCTATGACAAAGCTATATGTTTTTTCAGAGCTGGAGAGACTGTTGTTGAAATCTGAGGGAAATAAAATATCTCACTGTGGGGGAAAGGGGAGTACAGGGTAAGGGCCAAGAAAGTGGTTTTGTGTTGTTTTGATCTGCTACTATGTCCTCTGAGCTCTTCTATAGATTGAAGATTGTGTTGTAATCGATAACAATTTTGTTTTCTGAGTTGCAGCTTGACATTCATAAAGAAATGTATTTTGTGAAGATCTAACCTCTTGAGGCACAAAACTGTGCACTTCTCAATTATATTAATAGTATCTATTCAAAAATGAGTTTTCAGTACTCACAAGTAATTTTATGAGAAGTCAAACTGAAAAATCAGACATTTTACCTTCTTACTCCTTAAATTACTATCATAGAGGCAGGTGAGTTAAAAAAGAATTCATGTGTTAGCTCTTAAGATGGCCACATGCTTTTCAGTTGTCAAATACAGCCACTTCAGGAGCACCTAAATATGATCGGTAATTTACTTACTTAATACTGTATAAATAAAGATTTTTCCTTAAATATTTGCCATTTCTAAAAGTCACTTATACATTCAGATATCTGAACATGTGGGGAAAATCCCCCTCACTGTTCGTCTTGGTCATGTAGCTGCTGAACATGCTATTTTCATGATTTGCATTTTCTCTGAAAATTGTTCATCTAAAATAGAAATACAGTGTCAAAGGACTAAACTTGTTTTAATTCATAAATAGTGATCCTTAGCATGGCTGTGTTGCAGTACAACTTTATTTATGGACACTGAAATTTGAATTTCATACAATTTCCACTTGTCACAAAATATTCTTCCTTTTCCCCCAAATATTTAAAAAAGTGAAATCCATTTTTAGCTTGTGGGCCTTACAAAAAAGGCAGTGGGCCAGATTTGGCATGTGGGCTGTCATAGCTTTCCAATGTTTTTTTTTTTTTTTTTTTTTAACAGTTGTAAATATATAGATTATGTAAGATTGATCAAATAGGATTTTGTGATCTTAATGAAGACAATTTAACTTGTTCCAATAATTCAAGTTATATAAGTGAAAAAAGAAAATGGAAAAAACAGCTAATGGTTATAGTACTTAATTCATACCACTTTCTGGTATTTTTCTTTGTTCTTTGGAGAATACGTATATTCAAAAAATTAAGATGAGAATGGAATTTGAATGTTTGAAAATTAACATTCTTTGACTTAAAATGGTAAAGTATTGGTAACATCACATAAGCCCTGTCTTCATATTGAAAAATACTATGGAAGAATAGCTAAGAGTATTTTTGAGATTCAGGATTCCATACAATATAATTGAAAAACATAAGGGTAAGTTCATTAATTTCTCTTTTTTCCAATCTTCCTCCTTGGCCTGCTTGAGGAAAATTGAAATGTGTTTAAAACAGTTAAGAAAAATCACAAGTTGGTATGTAGGTAAAACTCCCACTTGAGAAGGTTTCTGTGGAAGGAAAGCTATCACCATCAAAAGGTACTGTGTTTGTAGCCAGTAGAAAAATACGTGTCTGGAGATCCATCTTCTTAATGAGAAATCTTAATGATCTATTACTCTTTGTGATTCTTTCCCAAACTCATCCTATGATGGGGCAGGGGAAAAATGCATTCTAGTTTTTCACAAATAGAAGCTCCAGAAAGCTACAGTTTCTAAAGAAACTCAATCCTTCGAACAAAAACTTAGAAAAGCTGTTTGGAGAGAGACCAAGTCTAAGAATCTGGACCTGCATGGCTATGCAACCCAAATACTGGTGATTTCTAGAAAACTAAAAGTTGAATCAATTAAAAATTAATTTTACAATCACTGAAACTTCCTTTCTAATCAGTTTATCGCAGGGTAAATAGGTTAAATGGTTCATTCTTGACTTAAGTATGGAATGTCATTGACATTGGCTGTCTGATCAGTGGCAGGGCCTTTTTCTACCATTATAATCTGCCATCATCCATGGTCTAACTTGACACTGTTTTGAAGTGACATCTGAGTTGGCTGATAGGAAATATTACATGAATAATTGAATAATTGTGTGAACTTTTCAGTGTCTTCTCAATTAAATTACCTGAGGAGAAGGTATAATGAAAGCACTCAGAGCCTTGATGTGTGTGTGTGTGTGTGTGTATGTATATATATGTTTATATGTATTTATATATATATATATAAATAAATTTATGTTTATTTGGATTTTGCCCAAGTATGTGGTCTGTGTATGAGTGCATACACATATTCAGGAGCTAAACATGGATTTTATGCAGTGACCTATGAAATTCTTTTCAACTCAGAAGTTATCTAAAATAGAATGCCAAAATATTAAAAAAAATCGTGAATAATAGGCAGACTCTTGCTCTTCTGGAAGTCTGAAGATTTAGATTCCATATAACTAACCTTGAGTTAACTGAAGATAATTGCTCAGTTGTTATTATTATGCAAATATACTTACCTTGGATATACATACCTTGGATATATCTATTACATAGAGGATCAAATGTTATTGAATAAATCTCTTGCTGCACTTTTATTTTTTGTATTTTAAAAGATGTAGCAAGCTCTAATTTCTCAATGTCCTAAGTAGTTTATGAATATTAAAGATGTGGTTTTTGATTATCATCTCTGATTTTATGTTCATGAAAATATGACTCAGTTTAGTTGGAGTTCTAACTATAGGTCTAGTTCTATAAAATTCTAATTTCCATCATCTTGACTACATTGATTTTGTGCACTTTGATCTTTATTTTGTGTTACACAAAAGTCAATATGTTGATCTACAAACACATCTGCTACTTGGATAGTAGCTATTGTAGAACTGGCTCTCTTTTCAAGCACAGTTATGACACTAAGAATTGGTACTATGTGCTGCTGTTGGCACTTACCAGTCGTAAAACCTGTGAAAAATTCCAAGAGCTATGTGAAGGAAGCTTTCTTTGTTCTAATTTAACATTAGTGCATAGAGTAAAATTGTGTTTGTTAGAAATTGTATGAAAAACCTGTGGTCTTTGGTTTGTTTATTTCCTTGACTCTGGAGTTTTAATATCATTGTTTTTTAGTCATGATTAGGGGCTTCCCAGGTGGTAGTAATGGTAAAGAGCCCACCTGCCAGTGAAGGAGACCTAAGAGATGTGGGTTTGATCCCTGAGTTGGGAAGATCCTCTGGAGGAAGGCATGGAAACCCACCGGTTTTCTTTCCTGGGATATCCCACGGACAGAGGAGCCTGGTGGGCTACAGTCCATAGGGTCGCAAAGAGTCAGACACGACTGAAGCGACTTAGTACTCATGCATGCAGGCATAGCATGACTATAGCTATATGTCAAATTATTAGTTCATTGAAATTCCCAATCAGTATAACACTGCTTGTAAGATAAAATTTTTTGTAACCTATTGAATTAGTTCTCTGTTTTATACGGCAATCTAACTATAATAGCTATTTCTTTGAGCACAGAGGTTACTTATTCATTTGTTGATTGCATACCTGAAACTGAGAGGCTAGCCCTAAGAAATATTAAAAAACTAAGAAATTAAGAATCAAAAAAGTGCCATGCTGCTGCTGCTAAGTCGTTTCAGTTGTGTCCAACTCTGTGCGACCCCATAGACGGCAGCCCACTAGGCTCCCCGTCCCTGGGATTCTTCAGGCAAGAACCCTGGAGTGGGTTGCCATTTCCTTCTCCAATGCATGAAAGTGAAAAGTGAAAGTGAAGTCGCTCAGTCAAGTCCGACTCTTAGCGACCCCATGGGCTGCAGCCTACCAGGCTCTTCCGTCCATGGGATTTTCCAGGCAAGAGTACTGGAGTGGGGAAAGAGTGCCATAGCCAGTACAAAAAAAAAAAAAAAGCTGCAATGTTAAATGAGATCACTGAGTGTGAAGTGAAATACCACAGAGACCCATTCCTTTATACCTGATTTGAAAACACATGATGGTTTAAGCATCTAAGTTGATTACTACCTGTGTTTATATTATATAGGTAGCTTTAGAAAAAAGAGGTTTAGTTTAGTATAAAAAATATTCTAGTTATTTAATGCTGCATTAAATGGAACATAGAATGTCATTTCTGATATATTCTGCTTATTGTTTGAGCCCAAAAGGCAGCCCAGATTTGAGAGGAGTGGACATATAGACTCCAACTCTCAGTGGAGGAAATGACATGTACATGTAGAAGGGTTGAAATGGATGAGCCATATTAGAAATAGCTATGCAAGAAGTAAGTATTATTTAATGATACTTGGATATATTGAATATCACTATAATGTGAACAAATAAGGAAACATTGACAGTGATTTTCAAGTGAAATTTTCTTCTCTAGCCCCATACTTAAAATAGTACATCTAGATTGTGTTTGACCATTTGATGAAGCATAGTCTTCTTGTGTTTTAAGTTGATGAAGCAAGCTGACCAAAGTTGTCACTCTAGGGGACACTTCTCAGTGTCCTGAGTACGGGTAAACCTTTGGAAAAGCGAGTGTGCTATTGCTATTGCATCTGTTTGTGGCAATGTGAGATGGAGTCTAAAATGATATGACTTTGAAGAATATTGCTAGAATGTATAATTTTAAATTTTCCAAGAAAAAATTGTAGTGTTGATCTCATCTAAATCTTTTTATCACAAAGGTAAGAATACTAAAGCCTAGAGGGGTTGAGTGACTTTGCAAAGCTCTTAATGTTAGCAGGTGGAATGGCGCACTGTGGACTTGAATCTAGGTCTCCTAACTGCCACGTTACTGCTCTTCCTATTATTCCATACGTCATTACTTTCTAAAAGTTGGTGCTGTAAATTTCCATCTGGTAATCCATGTAGAAGTACTGTCTTCACCAAATGGTGAATAAGAGCTTGTCATTTCATTTTTATTTTCAATGTCTTGGGGTCTTTAGAGAAGTGAAATGTTTAGTCAACTTGACAAGAAACATAATAGTGAGTAGTTTAAGTATGTATGGTGAATCGGGGAGAGTCTAGTTTTGATGGGCTCTGAAATTTATACAAATTTGGCCCCAGTCTATAAGAAGAAATGATGCAAAATTACAACTGCAGAATTAAGTACAGGGTTTGAAAAGAGGCCTGTGTAATTTAAAGGATCCTGAAGCTCAACCTTCATCAACCTCTGGTGGTGAATCAATTAGTTTAATTGAAATAATAGAGTTTTGATTAGACTTTTGGAAGAACATGTTGTTTCTTCAGACAAAGCATTGTTACTGAGCACAAATGAAGGTTGATCTTTTCCTTTCAGCATTTACAATGGGTTTTAAATGCACTCTTGCTTATACGTATGAATATACACAAGGAAATTCAGGCAGTGCTTTCTAGCTCTAAGAAATATGATGCTTCCTTGAATAGTGATGTAGACATGCAGCCTTACTTTTTAAAAATCTCCAACTGCCAATGTTTATGTAGGAAGCAGTGCTATTGATCTTTGAAGGCTAAAGACTTCTGAATGATGCATTAAATTGGTCTGTTAAAGCAGTCCTATGTATCTGCTTGTTTTTGGAAATCATCTATTTATAAATTATTTGACCTCATCAAGGAGGAGGATAAATGGAGATACCAACTCATGTCTGAGTTGATGTAAGTGAAACCAATTGCAGTATTCAGATAAATGCTGCTTATACAAAGTATTTTTAGTCCATTTCCAGTGTTAGTATGCTACGCATGGAATGCATGACAGAGACAGAAGAAGTAAGGGTAATATTTTACCTTACTGAGTGTTTTGAGACACGCAAGGTTGTTATTATGTTTCCTATTCTTATAAAAAATAATCAGCTGTAGGATATGAACTAATTTTCCCTGAAGTAACATAGCTGGGATTCAAGCCCAGGATTAGGACACAAAGGGCAACAGGCTTTTCATTATGTCACTCTGTCTCTTCTTAGAGTCCGGTGGAAGTTTATACCATCCCCACTGTCCTTCCCCACCAGGAAACAATTCCATTCCCAAGGCCTTGTAATTTAGCTTTTTGTTATGACTGCTTTTCTCTGAGTTATTTAATTAGAATCTGCAGTTTTTGGCAGGAAAATAGTCAACCCAGCATATTTCTAACAAGCAATGTCTTTAGGGGAGAAAGTCGAAGTGAGCAAATAGAAGAGAAGGAATACATGATAGTAGCTGCTAGAATATATTAGTTGCAGACAAATTTCAGTGGGAGTGTCAGTCACCATGCATTAAATTTTAGTGAAGTGGCCTGAAAAACAAGAATGGAATGTAACAAAGCATGTATATCATAGTACAGAAGGTTTGGAATTCTCCCAAACCTGTCATCTTTTAATGGAGAAACTTTTAGGAGCAGAGGCAGGGCCTATGTTGATAGAATGATCTTGGGAAATGCCTTCCAAAGGCACCTTCAAACATTCCTTTTCAGACTTGATGTTTTTAAAGGCTTTTCTATTAGATAAATAAAATTTAAAAAGCAATAGCTATGTATATATATAGTTCAAAATAATCAAATTAATGTAGCTCAATAGATAATATCATTAAGCATCCTAAAGGTTGAATATTGCTAATGAAACATACTTGAGCTTTTAAGTAGAACTGTTAGACAAGATAAATGATGAATACTAGGTGAAAAAACAGTGGTTTTAGTGGCACTGACAAATATGGATTAAGAGGGCTTTCTACCCCTCTGGCTCAAAGCATTTCATTACTGGTAGATGGAAAATGGATGGTGTAGTCTATTGAGAAATTCCCTCAATAGGGAAGGTGTGATCTTGCTATTTGGGATGATAATGTCACTGTGGTTTTTCATCATGTTGCCCCATACAACATTTTATGTACTTTTTTTGATCTAGTAAATAATTGATGACATGAGTCTCTGCATGCTGTTGAGGAGAAACTATTTTTTTCATCTATTTTCCTTGAAGCCCATAGGTTTCTCAAAATTAGGTTTTCTGGTGGCATGATTGTAATAATATCTACTGGAGTTGAAAATTGTGTCTGTTTTTTCCAAGAACAAGTTGTAAATCCTGTTAAATTGCAAAGTCAAGTCCATAGTTTGCATCAAAGGTAACAGTGAGAGAAGAGTGGACTAGCTTCCAGGCAGGCAGTGTGAGAGTATTTAGACTCCATCATGCCTGAAAGCATTTTTCTTAAGTGCAAACATTGGATATATTACCCAGGGACTTAAAACAGAGTCAGCTAAAGGGAACTGGATCTTTTCAGTCTGTCAAATTATGTGTGTCTGCTTCTTAATCATTATCATGAAACAGTTCTATGGGACTACTTGAACCAAGTTAGCTTTCAATTAGCATGACATTATGTTGGCAAGTCAAAAGTATTAGAAAAAATATGGTCCTGGCATGGACATCTTATATATGAACAAGTTATTGGTGCATTTGCATGCTCCAACAGTATTACACTCTGTTAAGCTCTTAAAACTCTTGCCTCTGAATTTTTTCTATTAAACTTACTTGAAAACATTTCCAAACCCAGTGAAATCCAACTATCGACCTGCTTCCATTAAGATCATGGCACCCGGTCCCATCACTTCATGGCAAATAGATGGGGAAACAGTGGAAACAGTGGCTGACTCTATTTTTGGGGGGCTCCAAAATCACTGTAGATGGTGATTGCAGCCATGAAATTAAAAGACACTTACTCCTTGGAAGGAAAGTTATGACCAACCTAGACATCATATTAAAAAGCAGAGACATTACTTTGTCAACAAAGGTCCATCTAGTCAAGGCTATGGTTTTTACAGTGGTCATGTATGGATGTGAGAGTTGTACTACAAAGAAAGCTGAGCACTGAAGAATTGATGCTTTCGAACTGTGGTGTTGAGAAGACTCTTGAGAGGCCTTGGACTGCAAGGAGATGCAACCAGTCCATCCTAAGGGAAATCGAAGGACTGATGTTAAAGCTGAAACTCCAGGATTTTGGCCACCTGATGCAAAGAGCTGACTCATTTGAAAAGACCCTGATGTTGGGAAAGATTGAAGGCAGGAGAAGGGGACAACAGAGGATGAGATGGTTGGACGGCATTACCGACTCAATGGACATGAGTATGGGTAAACCCCGGGAGTTGGTGATGGACAGGGAGGCCTGGTGTGCTGCGGTTCATGGGGTCGCAAAGAATTGGACATGACTGAGTGACTGAACTGAACTGAACCTGCTTCCTGACTTTACCCACATTGTTGAGCATTCTCGAAGTAAGCATACTGCTTTACTAACTGGCTTTTCCCAATTTTCCTCCTACCTCATTAATTCCTGTTTTGCTTTGCTGATTCCTGTTTTTGTGTTTGGCCTCACTAAGTTGTAGTTCACGGCCTCAATCATGAGTCTTCTTCCCTATCTTTCTTGCGCAACTGACCATAAAAGTGACAAGTGTTAGACACTCAGTCGTGTCCGACTCTTTGCCACCCTATGGACTGTAGCCCACCAGGCTCCTCCGCCCATGGGATTCTCCAGCCAAGAATACTAGAGTGGGTTGCCATTTCCTCCTCCAGGGTATCTTCCCGATCCAAGGACTGAACCCAGGTCTCCCACATTGCAGGCCGATTCTATACCGTCTGAGCAACCAGGGAAGCCCATAACTGACCATATCTAGTTTTTTAAAATAAAATCCATATATTGATGAGTCCTGAATCTATGTCTGCAGGTCAGATTTCTTCCATGTTCTTCCCATCTGCATTATTATCTATTACTACATATAAATTTACCAGAAACTTAGTGTCTTAAAACAAAACACAGTCTCATGGATTCTGTGGGTTAGGAATCTGGGTGTGGCTTAGCTGGGTCTTAAGGCTCAGGGTCTCTCACTAGGCTGCAGTCAAGATGTTGGCGAGGTTTGATTGGTGCATGATTTTTTTTTCCAAGTTCACTCCGTGGTTTTTGGCAGGATTCAGTTCCTTAAAAGTTGTTGGACCCAGCTTTTCTCTGGTTGTTGGGCAGAGGCCACCCTCACTTTCTTGCCACATGGGCTTGTCTATGGGGCAGCTCATAGTATGGCAGTTGGCTTTATATAACTGAGTAGTAAGAGAGTGCCAGCAAGATGGAAGTCAGGCTTTTATCCCCTGATCTCAGAAGTGACATCCTATCATGTTGGCCTTATTAGCAGGTCACTAGGTTCATCCCATAGTCAAAGGGACATGATTATACAAAGTCATGAATAATAAAAGTCAGGGATTGTTATAGGCCTACCATGCTAATATATCAAATTAAGTTGGATGTTTTATAAGCATCTCAAACTTAAAGTATCCAAAAAGGATCACATCTTCCTAACCACTTCCCAAAGTTTCTATTCCCCTAGCCTTCCTCATCTCAATGGTAGCACAGTACACCTCTGACTAAACCTGGGAGTGATCTTTGATTCCATTTTCAGTCACTGACCACACCTAATACTTTTGTAACTCCAGTTCTATTATCTTCAAATTTTACCCTGTCTGAAGATTTTCTCTCTTTTTAAAATTAAAGAATAGTTGATGTATAGTGTTGTGTTAGTTTCATGTGTATAACGTCACAATTTACCTTTCTCTCTCTCTATATATTTTTTTTTCAAATTCTGTCCCGTTATAGTTTATCATAAGATATCAAGTGTAGTTCTCCATGATATATGTTAGGTCCTTGCTATTTATCTGTTTTATATATAGTTGTATGTATCTGTTAATTCCAAATTCCTAGTTTGTCCTTTTTTTCTTTGGTAGCCATCGGTTTGTCTGTGGGTCTGTTTCTGTTTTGTGTATGTATGTGTGTGTATATATATAGTTCATTTGTATCGTTTTAAAATACTCCATGTATAAGTGATATCACATGATATTTGTCTTTCTCTGGCATACTTCACTTAGTATGATAATGTCTAGGTCCATCCATGTTGCTGCAAACGTTATTGTTTCATTCTTTTTTATGGCTCAGTAATATTCCACTGTATATGTTATGTGTGTGTGTGTGTGTGTATAAAACATCTTCTTTATCCATTCAACTGTTGAGGGACACTTGGGTTGTTTCTACGTCTTGGCTGTTGTAAATAATGGTGCTATAAACACTGGGGTGCATGTATCTTTTCAAATTACAGTTTTTGTCTTTTTTTAAAAAATATAAATTTATTTATTTTAATTGGAGGCTAATTACTTTACAATATTGTATTGGTTTTGCCATACATCAACATGAATCCACCACGGGTGTACATGTGCTCCCCATCCTGAACCCCCCTCCCACCTCCCTCCCTGTACCATCCCTCTGGGTCATCCCAGTGCACCAGCCCCAAGCATCCTGTATCATGCATCAAACCTGGACTGGCAATTCATTTCTTATATGATATTATACATGTTTCAATGCCATTCTCCCAAATCGTCCCACCCTTCCCCTCTCCCACAGAGTCCAAAAGACTGTTCTATCATCAGTGTCTCTTTTGCTGTCTTGTATACAGGGTTATTGTTACCATCTTTCTCAATTCTATATATATGCATTAGTATACTGTATTGGTGTTTTTCTTTCTGGCTTACTTCACTCTGTATAATAGGCTCCAGTTTCATCCACCTCATTAGAACTGATTCAAATGTATTCTTTTTAATGGCTGAGTAATACTCCATTGTGTATATGTACCACAACTTTCTTACGCATTCGTCTGCTGATGGACATCTAGGTTGCTTCCATGTCCTGGCTATTATAAACAGTGCTGCCATGAACATTGGGGTACGTGTGTCTCTTTCAATTCTGGTTTCCTCCATGTGTATGCCCAGCAGTGGGATTGCTGGATCATATGGTAGTTCTGTTTTTCATCTTTTAAGGAATCTCCATACTGTTTTCATAGTGACTGTACCAATTTACATTCCCACAATAATGTAGGGAGGTTCCCTTTTCTCCACACCCTCTCCAGCAGTTATTATTTGTTGTCTGATTATTTCTATCATTACCTTTGTTAAAACTATAATCCAGTATCATTTCTTGTATGAACCATTTCATTAGCCTCCAGCCTAATTATTATCTTTTGCCCCTATTCTTGGTCCACTATAGTCCTTTCCTTACATGATCTCAAGGCAAGCTTTTAAGTAATTCATATTCTCTTACTAGTACCTGTATTAGTTCCCTAGTGCTGCAGCAACAACTTTCCACAGACCAGGTGGCTTAAAACAATAAAAATTTGTTTTCTCACAGTTCTGGAGGCTAGAGGTTCAAAACCAAGGTGTTGGCAGGGCTATGCTCTCTCTGAAGTCTCTAACAGATGATCCTTCCTTGCCTCTTCTTTGCTTCTTGGCCGTTTTGGCGAGTCCCTGGCTTTTCTTGGCCTAGAGATACATCACTCCAATCTCTGCCTCTATTGTCACATGGTTTCCTTCCTGTGAGCGTGTGTCCATCCTTTAAGGGTTTAGGGTCTACCATAATCCAGTATGGCCTCATCTTCACTTGGTTACATCTGCAAAGAACCAATTCCCAAATAAGGTCTCATATGCAGGTATCTAGGTTTAGTACTTCGGAGAAGGCAATGGCACCCCACTCCTGTACTCTTGCCTGGAAAATCCCGTGGATGGAGGAGCCTGGTGGGCTACATCCATGGGGTCGCGAAGAGTCGGACACAACTGAGTGACTTCACTTTCACTTTTCACTTTCATGCACTGGAGAAGGAAATGGCAACCCACTCCCGTGTTCTTGCCTGGAGAATCCCAGGGATGGGGGAGCCTGGTGGGCTGCCATCTATGGGGTCGCACAGAGTCGGACACGACTGAAGCAACTTAGCAGCAGCAGCAGCAGGTTTAGTACTTAATCATCTTTTGGGATGACCCACAACAGTCCCCTCATTTAAACTCCGAATTATTGTTTTTTACTACAAATAAAATACAAGTCCTGACATGAACTGGTCCCAGCCTATTCTTCATGATCTACCTAGTCCCATTCTCCCCTTTGTCCAGTCTCTTCTAGCCATATTGACCTTCTTTCTTTTGTAAAGTTATGCTGAGCTTGTTCCCGTCTCATGTCCGTGCATATGCTCTTCCTCTTCCTGTGATGTTTTCCCTGCATATTCTGCCTCCTTCTCACAATTTAAGTTCCAAATTATAGGCAAGACCTTGGAGAAATTAAAAAGGAAATGTCTATACCACATCACTCTTTTTCCTGTACTACTATTTTATTTTCCTCACAAAATTTATCATTAAAGAAAGTGTGCTACTTACTTGTCTGCTTGTGTTTTGCCTGATGAGAATGAAGGGTCTTGAACTATCTTGTTTCCTGTTATGTCTCCAATATGCCTACATGTAGGATAGTGCATGGCATATGTGGGTCAAGGAGTTGATAGACCCATTACAATACTGGAGAGCAAGATGTCATGTGAAACTGCTAAGCAGGTTCTGGAAAGTAGTAGATACCAAATGCTGGTTTATCTCTGATCCTCCAAACTTGTGGAGGTGATAAGAATTTGTGTGTTAAGTTTCTATATGTGGTTGGAAGGAGAGCAGTCAGTCTTAGAATTCAGTTATTAGGAGAACCCTAAACAAGGAAACGGAGAAGGCACTGGCGACCCACTCCAGTACTCTTGCCTGGAAACTCCCATGGATGGAGGAGCCTGGTGGGCTGCAGTCCATGGGGTTGTGAAGAGTTGGATGCGACTGAGCGACTTCACTTTCACTTTTCACTTTCATGCATTGGAGAAGGAAATGGCAACCCACTCCAGTGTTCTTGCCTGGAGAATCCCAGGGACGGGGGAGCCTGGTGGGTTGCTGTCTATGGCATCGCACAGAGTCGGACACGACTGACGTGACTTAGCAGCAGCAAGCAAGGAAACTCCGGGAGTTGGTGATGGACAGGGAGGCCTGGCGTGCTGCAATTCATGGGGTCACAAAGAGTCAGACACAACTGAGCAAATGAACTGAACTGAACTGAACTGAAGCAAGGAAAACTATATGCTAAGTTCAGGGACATTAAGAAGCCACCATATTAGATGGGCATAACACAATTTTTATTCTCTTTGAGGAGACAGTGCATCTTCTGCTGTAAAGGAACAGAACTCTCAGATAGTGAAAACTTTTGAGTTAAGCGACTGTAGCAAATACCTCATGGAAAACCACAGAAAAAGCACATGGAAAATATCTCAGTCTATGCATGGCCTCTGTGAACACTGGCCACAAAAATGGTAGCACTGCCTGCAGGTACATTATTGGATATGGATCGAATGTGTTTTTGTTTGTGGATATATTTGTATCAGAGGTCTCAGAACTTTGTTGACTATTTAAAGTATCGTCAGTGGAAGACTTGTAAACATTGTGTAGCTGTCTGACCTTGTGAAAGGTAACCTATAGACCACAGTAGCATCTACCTAAGTGAAAATTTGTAAGGATTAACAAAATGATTTATGTGAAATACCTAGATACGTGCCTGGCATTAAGTGTTTAAAAAAAGTAAGTTGCTACTAATAAATACTAAAAACAGAATATGAAAGATCAGATATAATATATAAATAATTATCACAAATATCTGCCAAGTACTGGTGATAAACTAGAATATTTCTTTTAAGTTTCTGGCTTTTTTAAAAAAAAGTTTCTGGCTTTTTCATTGTACTTGCTTCCTGTTGCTGCTATAGCAATGTCTCGTAAACTTTGTTGCTCAAAACATCACAAATTTGTTCTCTTTCAGTTCTGAAGGTTAGGAGCTTGAAATGAGTTTTATGGGGCTGCAATCAGAGTGTAAGCAGGGCTGGTTTTTGGGGATTCTGGGGTAGAATCCGTTCCCTTCATCTTCCAGCTCCTGGTTCTTGCTGATATAACTTGGCTCATGGTCTCATCACTCCAGTGTCTGCTTCCATTATCATGTGACCTTCTCCCTACCTTTAATTCTCCTGTCACTCTCTTACAAGAGCATTTGTGGTGACAAAGGGCCAACCTTGGAATCCAGGATAATCTCCCCGTGACCTTAGATCTGTAGGTGAATCACATCTGTAAAGTCCCTTTTCCCATGAAAGGTGATACATTCAACCATTGCAGGAATCAATCCGTGGACATCTTTCAGGGCCGTCAATTATTTGGTCTTACACAAATGAATTCATTGTCTTTTAATTTTAACAGTTACTTGAAAATAAGTATAGAGCTTTATCATTGTGTTGTGTTTCCTTTATAAAAAGATTATATTGACCTACTGATATATAGGACAAATTTCTTTTCCTGGCAGATTTGGTGGTCAAGTTCTTACTGAGTCCCCAGGGATGACTACTAACTACCTTTGTAAAAGATAACCAGTTTTACTGTGTTCTGTGGTCTCAGGACTGATTTTTTTTTTCTGCCTGATAGATCTTATTATTCTGACTAGTGAGTAAACTTATGATATGACGAGCCATACCACAGATCATTTGGCAATGTCTAGAGACATTTTTTCTTCCAACAACTTGGGGAAGGTATCCTGGCATCTAGTGAATAGAAGCCATGGATGTCACAAAACATCTTATAGTGAACAGGACAGCCTCCCCCTGACACAAAGAAGAACTATCTGGCCCAAGATATTAATAGCAGTGGGGTTGAGAAAGCCTGCATAGGGAACTCTAAAAAATACTATTGCTTAGACCTTTGCTTTTCAGAGTGCGGATCATGGGCCAGTGGTTTTGACAATACTCTTCTGGTCATTTGTCTCTTTGAAAGTTCCCGAAGTCTTGTCTCTTTGAAAGATCACAAAATATAGCTAAGGTTGAGAAGCACTGCCTTCCTTAGCATTTTCCCCACTATCCTACTCTCTTCACAAGTAATGGCTGTGGCTATATTGAGTTTCACTGGAAAAAGAAAGCTTTAATTTTTTTTTTTTGCCACATATAACAAACATCAAATACTGCAGTTCTAATGAACATACAGCTACTTTTTCTTGAGAGTTACAGTAAGTTTCTTCAACATGTTGAATTTTAAACATAGATAAATGTGATAAGTGTCAAGTTTACCCAAGTATCCATTTACTGTATTGGCAGGAGGAGCTCACAGAGGAGAACAAATCCACTCACCTGGGATCATATTTGCAGCCCAGAAGAGTGATGATGGAATTTATTTGCTTTTTCTCTCTGGCTTTGTCACTTGCCTCATCCAATCTGCTAACTTTGGAACCCCTCAAATTTCTTCAGTATGAGCTTTTGCAGCTGAATTACAGTGGAGGGCATGGTGAATAGGAAAGGTGGAAGAAAGGTGAATTAGAAAAGTGGCAGATGGAAACTGTGTAGTGTTTTTATTGATGCTCTCTATTCCTGTGCACAATGCACTTTCCATTTTAGCTAGTCAGGTTCATCCATTTACTGGATTTTCTCCTGTCACCGAGTAAATATGAATTGTATTGGATTTTACAGAATTTTCTGGCAGTGTATGGAATATTTCCATTTCTTCAATAGTTCCCAAAATAGTTCAGTTTGGACTTATTACTTATAGGTAATTCAGTTAAGATTGTAGTCATCAGCACAGCCCTGTAAATGTTCAGTGGCTCATAACAATAAAGGGTAATATACACCTAATGAAGCACTAGTGTTTACTGTTAATCATATATTAGCATTATTGATTTTCCTCTGATGTGGAGACTATTCCCTTGCCCACTTGACAAATGAGAGGATAGAGGCATAGAGATATTAGATATTATTAATTCATCCAACTCCACCCAGCTGGTAAGAAATTGGGTTGAGCTTGAAACACAGGCAGCTTTACTCCTGAGTGTATGCACTTGGCCTTCTTCATTGTATATTTCTTTGGGTTTCTCTTTACAGACAAGCATCATGAGTGCCAGGGATTTTCTAAGCTATAGCTGGTTATACTAAGAAACTCTAGACTTTCCAAGGGTTGATTGCATAAATTTTCCAGTGACCTTGATATTGAGGCCTTTTTCTAGGAAGCTTGCATCCTCGCCACGTTTACTTTAACATGGGCAGTTCCCCTGCCTGTCCAAAGCTGAGAGAAAGGCCTGATATCTCAAAGTACATTTATTTCTTGTTGATGGTAATGTTATTGAAGTAGACTTTTTCCATGCATTTTTATAATTCTACTGATCTCTTATTTAACTATCTTGAAGGTGTCTTTATATTGTTGTTCATGTGGTTTCTGATTAAAACACCATGATATTAAGCACTGACTGGAATACAAAATCTTAACTGACAGTAGCTTATTGTAATTTTTTCTTGAAACTTGAAAAATTAATTTTCTTATCTCAAAGCATTCATTTATTATAGTAAATGAATGTAGTTATAGAGCATACTTTTCAGAAATCATGACTCATAAAACTATAAAATGAATACATGTCAAAGATTTATTTTACTAATTAATGAAAGAAGTGGAAGAGATGTTATAAATGATTCAGAGGTGGTGTCAAAGAACCATACATTTATATGCAATAAAGGAATTTTGGAGTGGGTTTACCACAACTGGTCTATACATAGGACAGTAATCAGCTGCATCCCACTAGACATAGTTCAATTCAGTTCAGTTTAGTCGCTCAGTTGTGTCCGAGTCTTTGCAACCCCATGGACTGCAGCATGCCAGGCTTCCCTATTCATCACCAACTCCTGGAGCTTGCTCAAACTCATGTCCATCGAGTCGGTGATGCCATCCAACCATCTCCTCCTCTGTCGTCACCTTCTCCTCCTGCCTTCAGTCTTTCCCAGCATCAAAGTAAGTAAGCCAGAAAGAAAAACACCAATACAGTATACTAACGCATATATATGGAATTTAGAAAGATGGTAACAATAACCCTGTGTATGAGACAGCAAAAGAGACACTGATGTATAGAACAGTCTTATGGACTCTGTGGGAGAGGGAGAGGGTGGGAAGATTTGAGAGAATGGCATTGAAACATGTATAATATCATGTGTGAAACGAGTCACCAGTCCAGGTTCGATGCAGGATACTGGATGCTTGGGGCTGGTGCACTGGGACGACCCAGAGGGATGGTATGGGGAGGGAGGAGGGAGGAGGGAGGAGGGTTCAGGATGGGGAACACATGTATACTTGTGGCGGATTCATTTTGATATTTGGCAAAACTAATACAATATTTTAAAGTTTTAAAAAAAAAAGTTTTTTCCAGTGAGTCAGTTCTGTGCATCAGTGGCCAAAGATATGATGCTAGACACAAATGAGTTCTATTTCTAGGGACAAGAATGACTTGCATTGCTGTTAGCTTTCTAGAAGTTTACTTTATCTTTATAGAGTTAGTTATAAAATAGCATATTCAAACACAAAGGTGCACATATAGGATCAGATAATCCCCAGAGGCTCAACTTCCTATTAGAAGGATATCCAATTATCTCTGCTGCTCATTCCGGAGTTTAAAATCTTTCCTTAAAGTACTACCTTGTGGATGCTTCTATGGGAATCACTTGTCTCTAGTATACATTTCATTCTTTGAGTTATCCAGTCAACACTTAGTACCTGTCATCTGCCCTGAGAAATTTAATGGGTGTTAGAAACAGACCAGGAAATCTGTGTGTATGGGGGGGGGTGTGTGTGTCCAGAATCTGTTTTAATTAGACTGTGATTGCTACCCTACTGTTTTTATTAGTAACTCATTCAAGTTGACCTTATGACTGATAATACTGGAAATTGTTGTAGTGGCACAATATTTAGCACAATGGGATTTATCTCAATGGCTCTTGGATTGAGAAATGTTATGTTTCTGCTTTGTAGAATTATCATGGTAGTAAATCATCCAGATTTTTGTAAAACGAGCTAATTTGATTCTGTGTAAACTTTTCTTCTTTAAAATTATTTTTCCTGCTTAATTGAGGTATAATTGACAAGCAAAACTTGTATATATTTAAGGTGTACAACTTGAGGTTTTGATAGATGTATATATTGTGAAGTGATTACCACATTTTAGCTAATTAACATATGTATCACTTCATATAGCTATCCTTATTTTTTGTGTGGTCAGAATATTAAGGATTTACTCTCAGAGACTTTGAAGTATACAATACAATATTGTTAACTGTAGTCACCAGATTGTACATTAAATCTCCAGAACTTATTCATACTATGTAAGTGAAACTTTATACCCATGTGACTTTATCTACCCATCCCTGCTCCCAGCCTCTAGAAACTACAATTCTACTCTCTGCTTCTGTGACTGTGACCTTTTCAGATTCCAAATATACATGAGATCAGATCATATTTGTCTTTCTGTGCCTGGCCTCTCTCCCTTAGCATAATGCCCTCAAAAGTTCATTCATGTTGTAAAAAACTAAAAGATTTCCTTCTTTTTAAAGGCTGAATAATATTCTCTCTATATGAATGTGTGTATCTCACATTTTCTTTATCCATTTATTGATGTACACTTAAAACCTTAATGCTTTTTCTAAGAAAGTTTTAAAATGATACAAGCATGTATTTTTATGAAAAGCAGTACATGTTTATATATTTAAAAAAAAACTGGGCAAACATTTAGCAATATGGAGGAAAGCCAAAAGTAGTATAACTACTTATGTAGTTAAGTACTGATACAATCAGTACTGTATGCTGTTATGTAGTTTTTTCCAGTCATCTTTCTTTTATCCATATTCATATTACTCATAAGAATCATGCTATCTATGCAACATTGTGTTCTTTTTCCTCTCAACATTTTATTGTGACTGTTTTTCCAAGTGATTCACTTCAAGAATTATTTGTGAAAGCTGCATATTTCATCTTATAGGTACTCCCTACAATTTATTTTACTAGTTCTTATTAGTAATCAGAAACATAATACTTTATTAAGTTTTTCTTTATATAAATCTCTATCTGGATTTATGACTAAGTTGATGTGTTAGTTACCTGTTATACCATAACAGATTACCACAAATATAGCAGTTTAAAACAACACAAGTGTATTATCACATAACTTCTGTGTGTCAAAAGTCTAGGCACAGAATAGCTGGGTTCTCTGCTGAGGGTCTCATATGACTGAAATCAAGGTATCAGCTGGGTTGAATGCATCTGAAATTTGAAGTCCTCTTCCAAGTTCATGTGGCTGTTGGTGGAGTTCAGCTCTTTGTGGTTGTAGGACTGAGGGTCTCAGCTCCTAGAGGCTGTAGCCTCTATATACATATGGTTCTCTCGACTGCATGGCAGTTTCTTCTTCACGACCAGTAAGAAAACATCTGTGGTGCTTCATATTTCTAACATATTTCATCTGTGACCTCTAGACTCTTTTTAAAAGAGTCAGCTGATTGGGGCAGGCCCACCAAAGGCAATCTCCCTTTGATTAACTTAAAATTGATTATTTTTTTACAATTGCAAAATATTTTCACTTTTGCTGTATAACATAGCCTAATTATGAGTGTTACTCCATCACTTTTATAGGCCTTTCCTCAAAGCGGGGGGTTTCTACAGGGTATGAACAACAGGAGGTAGGAATCTTGGAGGGCCCTCACAGAATTTTTACTACTGCAGACAGATTTCATTTCTCTATTCAATGATATATGCTTTCTTTATCATGCTTTGTTCCTATGTATTCTGATATCTGGTGTAGTGTTGTACATATTTTTCATTGGTAAGTTTTATCAATCTTTGTGGCTATACTGTCTGATTCAACTAGTCTAGAATTAAAATGCCTTTTGGTATCTTGCAAGGCAAGGTCTACTTAATTCATCTTATTTTTTCTAAATTTCTCTCTTGTTTACTCTTCCATTCAAATTGTAGACTTAATTTTTGAAAAAGCAAAATAAAAACTCCATGTGGAAAACTTTGACTTTTTTGGTCAATATTGATAAACTGGTCAATATTTTCATCTTGCAGGACATTAGTTTTCTCCATTTATAGTGGAAGCCTTTTTAAAATGTTTTTATAATCATAAGCTATAAATATGAAAATTCTGCATTTCTCTTTTTCTAACATTTATAGCTATTGTTCTTACTTTCTGCTTCATTTCACTACCTCAGACTTCGAGAGAAAAGCTAAGTGGTAACATTGACTGCCCTTGCCAGTGCTATTCTAGTCGTATAAAGTTGGTTAAATTTCTTATATTCTAGTATTTTATTTTGTCAAATATGTAAGCTTTTCTATATTTTTACAACCATAATCATGATCTTTTGTTACTTGTAATACTGTGTTCCTTGAAAGTTTAAAAATACTCATCTGTGTTATTTTCTGTAGACAGAAAGTTTGGGAGTTTATACTTTAATGGTATCTAGAATTTTAAATGATTTTTGTTTGATTCATATTTTTCTTTTGTTTAGTAAATTATGGAAATTTACATTCCCAGAAAGCCACCTGATCTGTAATATTTTCAAATTTACTAAAATTCAAGGTTTTCTAAATGTCAGTGTATATTTTATACTCTCTTTTTCACTATTATTGAACCTATTTTCTTAGTAGATTATGTAGTTGACTCAACTCTTTATAATGCAAATCTGCTAATGACCCTTAGTTCCCTAAGCACCATTGGCTTCCCACCCTTTGGAGGAGATGGTCTAGACGTTGTGAGAAAAAGCCCTTTCCTTACAAGATTCTTCTATTAAGTTTTCAGCCAAGTGGAGCCACCCAGTTGGTGTGCCAGTTAGTTCACAGTAACTGCAGCCACTACTCCAGGCTGTTAGTTTGCAGGATGTTCCATAGTGTTTAAGCTGAGTTACTTTATGGCAACATACGCTGGTGTGGAATTCTCAGGATAATTTTTAAATAAGGAACACATGCGTTTTGGACAGTTATTTGACAACTGACCATTCTTTATGATTTGCAGGAGAATCTGTCAAGTATTATATGACTGAAGACCTTATTCTCACCTTGGCCTCTTAGATTATGAGTTAATTTTTGATGATCAGTATTGAAGAATGGTTGGAGAAGGAAATGGCAACCCACACCAGTACTCTTGTCTGGAGAATTCCAAGGACAGAGGAACCTGGTGGGCTACAGTCCGTGGGATCACAAAGAGTTGGACACGACTGTGTGACAAAGTTACACTTTCACTTTCATTCTGTTTAAGAGACCCGGGTTAGCTTTCTGGGTTGGGAAGATCCCCTGGAGAAGAAAATGACAACCCACTCCGGTATTCTGGCCTGGAGAATCCCATGGACAGAGCAGCCTGGTGGGCTGCAGTCCATGCGGTCGCAAGAGTTGGACATGACTTAGCAATTAAACCACCACCACCACCACCACCACGATTGAAGAATGGTTATAAGATCTGGAACCTTAATATTCCCTTGTTAGCCAGACTCTATAGGAATGAATGATCTTCTGCTTAGGATTGTTTTAAACAGACAACAGCAGCAACAACAACAGCAAAACCCCAGAAATGTATCTGGGCCAATTTGTAAAAAAATTCGAGTTACTTAAAACATATTTTTGATTATCTGAACATGTACCCCTCTCCACTCCCCAACCTGTATTGAGTAGATTGTCAAATATATAGTTTAGTTTTTGCCAGTGGAACTTTGAAAAATGCATCATGTATTCTTTTGTTCTCCTGTCCCTGTAATCTACTGCCCATTACTTTTAAAGCTTTTCCACCCTGGCCCCAAGTCAGCCCAAATGTGAACATCATCTGAGAATATTTTCATTGACTTCTTCAGGCAACTCTGAGCACTTTCCATAGACTTGAGAATTCTTCTCTTAAAATGCTTATTCCTTTGCTATAATTGTTGATTTTCATATTTTTCTTATATGCGATCCTTGGCCACAGTGACCATTTCCTAATGATTTTTTATCCCTACTACTTAAAACAGCATTTGAAACACAGTTTAGTTTAGTCGCTCAGTCATTGCAACTCTTTGTGACCCCATGAACTGCAGCACGCCAAGCTTCCCTGTCCATCACCAACTCTTAGAGCTTGCTCAAACTCATGTCCATTGAGTCGATGATGCCATCCAACCGTCTCATCCTCTGTTGTTGCCTTCTCCTCCTGCCTTCAATCTTTCCCAGAATCAGAGTCTTTTCCAGTGAGTCAGTGCTTCGCATCAGGTGGCTGAAGTATTGGAGTTCCAGCTTCAGCATCAGTCTTTCCAATGAATATTCAAGACTGATTTCCTTTAGGATTGACTGGTTTGATCTTCTTGCAGTCCAAGGGACTCTGAAGAGTCTTATCCAACACCACAATTCAAAAGCATCAATTCTTTGGCGCTCAGCTTTTTTTATAGTCCAACTCTACATCCATACATGACCACTGGAAAAACCATAGTTTTGACTAGACAGACCTTTGTCAGCAAAGTAATGTCTCTGCTGTTTAGAATGCTGTCTAGGTTGGTCTTAACTTTTCTTCCAAGGAGCAAGCTTCTTTTAATTTCATGGCTGCAGTCACCATCTGCAGTGATTTTGGAGCACAAGAAAATAAAGTCTCTCATTGTTTCCATTATTTCCCCATCTATTTGCCACGTAGCGATTGGAACAGATGCCATGATCTTCATTTTTTGGATGTTGAGTTTTAAGACAGATTTTTCAGTCTCCTCTTTCACTTTCATCAGGAGGCTCTTTAGTTCTTCTTCACTTTCTGCCATAAGGGTGGTGTCATCTGCATATCTGATGTTATTGATATATCTCCTGGCAGTCTTGATTCTAGCTTGTGCTTCATCCAACCCAACATTTCGCATCATGTACACTGCATGTAAGTTAAATAAGCAGGGTGACAATATACAGCCTTGATGTACTCCTTTCCCAGTTTGGAACCTGTCTGTTGTTCCATGTCTAGTTCGAATTGTTGCTTCTTGACCTAAATACAGATTTCTCAGGAGGCAGGTCAGGTGGTCTGGTATTTCCATCTCTTTAAGTATTTTCCACAGTTTGTTGTGATCTACACAGTCAAAAGGATTGGTGTAATTAGTAAAGCAGAAGTAGATGTTTTTATCAAATTTTCTTGCCATTTCTATGATCCAACAGATGTTGGGAATTTGATCTCTGGTTCATCTGCATTTTCTAAATCCAGCTTGAACATCTGGAAGTTCATGGTTCACGTATTGTTGAAGCCTGGCTTGGAGGATTTTGAGCATTATTTTGCGAGTGTGTGAGATGAGTGAAATTGTGCAGTAGTTTGAACATTTTTTTGCATTGCCTTTCTTTGGGATTGGAATGAAAACTGACCTTTTCCAGTCCTGTGGCCACTGCTGAGTTTTCCAAATTTGCTGGCATATTGAGTGCAGCACTTTCACAGCATCATGTTTTAGGATTTGAAATAACTCAACTGGAATTCTATCACCTCCACTAGCTTTGTTCATAGTGATGCTTCCTAAGGCCCACTTGACTTCACATTGCAGGATGTCTTGCTCTAGGTGAGTAATCATACCATTGTGGTTATCTGGGTCATGAAGATCTTTTCTGTACAGTTCTTTTGTGTATTCTTGCCACCTCTTCTTAATATCGTCTGCTTCTGTTAGGTCCATACCATTTCTGTCCTTTATTGTGCCCATCTTTGCATGAAATGTTCCCTTGGTATCTCTAATTTTCTTAAAGATCTCTAGTCTTTCCCGTTCTCTTGTTTTCCTCTATTTCTTTGCATTGATCACTGAGGAAGGCTTTCTTATCTCTCCTTGCTATTCTTTGGAACTCTGCATTCAGATGGGTATATCTTTCCTTTTCTCCTTTGCCTTTCACTTCTCTTCTTTTCTCAGCTGTTATTAAGGCCTCCTCAGACAACTATTTTGCCTTTTTGCGTTTCATTTTCTTGAGGATGGTTTTGATCACTGCCTCCTGTACAGTGTCATGAACCTCTGTCCATAGTTCTTCAGGCACTCTATCAGATCTAATTCCTGGAATCTATTTGTCACTTTCACTGTATAATCATTAGAGATTTGATTTAGGTCATACCTGAATGTTCTAGTGGTTTTCCGTACTTTCTTCAATTTAAGCCTGAATTTGGCAATAAGGAGTTCATGATCTGAGCCACAGTCAGCTCCTGGTCTCATTTTTGCTGACTATATAGAGCTTCTAACTTTTATAACTAGAACTAACTTTTAGTTAGACTATAAGAGTGTCTGTTGATCCTCTCCACAGGGACTCTTTCCAGAATTTTAAAATCTATTCCTTTATTTAAATAGTACATTTGGTAGAATACTTTATCTGTGCCATGCAGATATAGATACTTAAATTTTGACTTGAGTGGGGAAAAAAGGTATAATCTTGAGTTTACTAAGACAAGACCTTCACAAACTAAGTAAAATATAATGGATCATCTTTGGAATGTAAATAATTATTATATAGCAGCCAGTAATGGAGAGAAAAGAGAGAAAAAGTGCTAGTTTTTAAAATTTTCTACAATTAAATGTCAATGTTAAATACCATAAAAACAATTGTTTTATTTACAGGTTGTGAAACTTTGAAGGAAGGTATACTACCTCAGTATGTTGGGGGAGAAATAGGTCTAACATGAAATAAAATGAAAGGAAATAGATATGACCCATATTTATGTGTATGCTTTTGAGATGAGAAAAAGGACACTTGTAGAGTACAAGTAACTTGCCTAACCCAACACAGTAAAACTCTTAATCCAGTTCATCCCCATACCAACTCATTTGCTTTATAATGTCTTGAGTAAGACAAATGAGTACAACTTCCCTCTCTTGCTCTTCTAAACTTACTTTTGTATTCCAATGTATTTTATTTCTCTTCTGCCTATAAGAGTTGTCCCAGCTTCTCCAGACTAACATATCCTCCCTTCTAGATTTACTTCTTCCTCTGGCTCTGCTTCTCTTTGCTTTGGTTTACATATAGGTCCTAGTCTTCCCTATTCTCAACTATAGTTATCCTTCAACGTATTTACTCTCAAGTAGGGATGAATTCCACATCCTACCATTAAGAAACAAGCAAATGAAGCTGATTTTGCTCCTTAAATTTTTGTTTTTTTCTCCTTTAATTTTCTGATTATACCCCTATTTGTCTAATTACGAGACTGGCTAATATCACCAGCAGTATCTTAATTTTCAAACACTTGCCTGTTTTTGATCCTTACAATACATAAGCTCTGCTGATTGTGTCCTTAAATGCTCTTCTTTGCTTCATTGACCTGTAGACTTCTGATTCACATCCCTTTACTACCTTTTCTCACTTCTTTTTGCTTTTGATTTCCTATGCCTGTATCATCAATATTTGTAGTTTCACTGTTGAAAGTAGAAGCTTTCTTTGTCATCTGTATTTGGTCGATATTTTCTTCCTATTTATCCTAATCCTTGTCTTTAACATCAGCTATAGTTGCAACATTGTTACCTTTCATCACTCTACTGGGCTTCTGGCTAATATATTTAATTGAATACAAGACATTTCTAATAGGAGATTCCACAGGGAATTTGAAATCTACATGCCCCAAATATAATTTCGTGTATTTCTTCAGCCTGATTGCCCAAAATATCTTCACTGTTTCTTTATACTGGTAAATCGTATCATAATAGACCTTGTTCCTCAAACTGTACTGCCTCAGGTCCACTTTTGAAGCTTCTTTTTTAACATCACTTCCTTTAATAATCACTAAGCCATGAAATTAAAAGACACTTACTTCTTGGAGGGAAAGTTATGACCAACCTAGATAGCACATTGAAAAGCAGAGACATCACTTTGCCAACAAAGGTCCGTCTAGTCACGGCTATGGTTTTTCCAGTGGTCATGTATGGATGTGAGAGATGGACTCTGAAGAAAGCTGAGTGCCGAAGAATTGATGCTTTTGAACTGTGGTGTTGGAGAAGACTCTTGAGAGTCCCTTGACTGCAAGGAGATCCAACCAGTCCATTCTAAAGGAGATAAGTCCTGGGTGTTCATTGGAAGGACTGATGCTGAAGCTGAAACTCCAATAGTTTGGCCACCTGATGCGAAGAGTTGACTCATTGGAAAAGACTCTGATGCTGGGAGGGATTGGGGGCAGGAGAAGAAGGGGAAGACGGAGGATGAGATGGCCGGATGGCATGACTGACTCGATGGACATGAGTTTGATTAAGCTCCAGGAGTTGGTGATGGACAGGGAGGCCTGGCGTGCTGTGATTCATGGGGTCGCAAAGAGTCGGACACAACTGAGCGACTGAACTGAACTGAATTGAAGCTCTATTTATTCTCAAATCTATTCTTTTCTCCCACTATTCACCCCTACTGCATTAATATTAATCTTATTTATCTTTCTGAAACACTGCCTGTTTAACAGTTTCCTCTGCCTTCACTTTATGGTTTCTAAAACCGTTCAGATTATTTACCTATAAGCATCCAATGACTCTTCATTGTATATACTGCAAAGAATGTTTTTTTGTTTAGTTGCTAAGTCATATCCTACTCTTTTGCAACCCATGAACTATAGCCTACCAGGCTCCTCTGTTCATGAGATTCTCCAGCCAAGAATACTGGAAAATTCCATTTCTCCAGTATTGGTTGCCATTTCCTTCTCCAGGGGATCTTCCTGAGCCAGAGATCAAACCTGCAACTCTTGGTCTTTGACATTGGCATGCGGGTTCTTTACCACTGAGCCACTGGGGAAGCCCCGCAAAGAATCTTAGGACTGTGTGAAAGGAGGCAGGTCAGAATATTGGGTGCATCATGTATATTCTGAGGTATGTGTGTATATATGACCCATATTTATGAGTATGATTTTGAGATGAGAAAAAGATTTGTTTTCATGATTTGTTATATATTGTTTTCATGATTTAAAAAAAGATAAAGTAAAGCTGCATGAAATGTTACTGGATGATGAGGTTAGAATATGAGTGGAAAACACTGTAGGGGACGTGGTGGAAAAGTCCCAAGTTTTTATCTAGCATAGTTTGCTATTAAGAACCCTACATTAACATTTTTAACCTCTCCCTTATAGCCCTCAGCTTGTAGTCTGTTTACACTTTATTCCTAAAATTTGCCATCTCACATCCTCACTTGTAATAGTTTCCTACTTGCTGGTGTAACCAGTTACTACATAATTAGCAACTTTAAACAACCCCAGATTTTAATGTTGCAGTTCTGGTGGTCAGAGTCCAAAATGCATTGGACCCACTTGACTAAAATCAAGGTGATGGCATGCCTGAATATCTCTTGGAGGATCCAGGAGAGAATCTGTTTCCTGACCTTTTCTACCTTCTAGAGGCCACAAAAATTCCTGGGTACATGTGCTGTTCCTCCATCTTCAAAGTGCATCACTCCAGTCTCTGACCTTTGCTTTCATCCTCATGTTTCCTCTCTCTGAATCTAATTCTTCTACTGCCCTTTTATAAAGATGCTGTGATTACATTGGGCTTACCCAGATGATAGTCTTCCATCTCAAAATCTGTCAGTTAATCATAGCTGCAGTGTCTGTGCACTGTGCCAAGTAACATGTTGACAGTATCCAGGAATTCAGATGTGAGCATATTTGTGTGTGTGCATGCTTAGTCGCTCAGTTGTGTCCTGCTCTTTGCAACCCTGTGGACTGTAGCCCTCCAGGCTCCTCTGTCCATGGAATTCTCCAGGCAAGAATACTGGAAGAGGTTGCCATTTCTTTCTCCAGGGGATCTTTCCTACCCAGCGATTGAACCCCGGTCTCCTGCATTGCAGGCCGATTCTTTACTGTCTGAGCCATCAGGGAAGCCTGTGAGCATGTTTACGGATAGGCTCTTCTGCCTGCCAGACTGACAATTGCACTCATCCTTTGTCCTAGACCCAGAATTCCCTTTCCCTTAGAAAATCTCTCCTTTATGACCTAGCTTGGCTTTTCCCTATGACTTCACCACGTCCAACCTGGAGCAGAATTAATAGATTTCCTCCCTCTACTCCCTTAGCACATTATATTCAACATATGGCGGTAGGGCCAGTCTAATTAAGTAGGTAAGTATTTGTCTCCTTTATTGGCCTGTGAGCTTTCACTAGAGTGCGTTGCATTGTCTTTGTGTTCCCACTGCACCATTGCATAGAATCTTGGAACTAGTATATGTTTAATAAGTGTTTATGAAGTGATGAGTTTGAATGCTGAAATTCAATTGCATATAATAGCAACCACATTCAGTCTTTCTTATTTATTCATTTTATTTTAGTTAACATTTATTTATCATTGGATTAAAAAGATGAATAAAACATAGTCTCACCCTGGAGGCACTTTGGTAGAATAAAAGACATATAGTTAAAGATATAAGCTAATAGTGTGGGGTAGCATGTAAAGAAAGCTGATAAATGTAGATAGTTTCACAGGTGAGAAGGATGTGAGTTAAGTCTGCAATAGTGGTAATAATATAATAGTAATGATAATAATCGTGACAACAGTTAGCTGCAATAAAAACAGTAACAAGAATAGCTTTCATTTATTCAGATTATTCTATATGCCAGTGCTGTTCCAGGTACTATGTTATCTGTACTATAATAATCCTGTTTTGTAAATGAAAAAACTATTTGAAGAAGTTCAGTTCAGTTCAGTTGCTCAGTCATGTCCAACTCTTTGTGACCCCGTGGACCGCAGCACGCCAGGCCTCCCTGTCTATTACCAACTCCCGGAGTTTACTCAAACTCATGTCCATTGAGTCAGTGCTACCATCCAATCATCTTATCCTCTGTCGTCCCCTTCTCCTCCCACCTTCAATCTTTCCCATTATCAGGGTCTTTTCAAATGAGTCAGTTCTTTGCATCAGGTGGCCAAAGTATTGGAGCTTCAGCTTCAGCATCCGTCCTTCCAATGAATATTCAGGACTTATTTCCTTTAGGATGGACTGGTTGGATCTCCTCGCTGTCCAAGGGACACTTAAGAGTCTTCTCCAACACCACAGTTGAAAATCATCAATTCTTCAGTGCTCAGCTTTCTTTATAGTCCAACTCTCACATTCATACATGACTACTGGAACAACCATAGCTTTAGCTAGATGGACCTTTCTTGAAGAAGTTATTTGCCCCAAATTACAAAACTGATAGGTAGCAAAACTGGGTTAAGAACCCAGACAGACTGATGGATTATAATCACTGTGATATGCTCATTTTGCATAAGATTTAGTAGTGATTTATGAGTAGCCCAGTAGTGAACGGTATTCTTTTTGTTTTGTTTTCAGAATAAGTTTTATTATGATAAAATTCACATAGCATAAGCTTCAGCATTTTAAAGTGTATAATCAGTAGTTTTTAGAAAATATTCATCCCAGTGTATAACCATCACCAGTGTCTATTTCAGAACATTTTCATCATCTCTCCTAAAGAACCCCCATACCCATTAGCAGACCTTTCCAAAATTTCCCCTTTTAAACCCAGCCTCTAGCAACCACTGTCCTGCCTTCTCTGTCTACAGTTTTGCCTAGTTGAATGGTAGTCTTAACAGGAAAACAGGCAAACAATCTCAGGTCTGTTCATCTAGAAACTGAAGCTTCTTGAAATTAGGTCACTGATAGTATGAGCTACTATGTGACAATAAGAAAATACATGAGAACCTCAGTGAATGTTTATATATAATTTACATTGGGATTTCTGGGTTGAAATTTTAATTCTGCAATGAGTACAGCAAAGCTTTAATGTCTATGACTAGACACATTTAATCTGTCTTTCAATAGAAATACAAGAAATTGCCTTAAAGAAGTTTGTAATGATGATTGTAGATTGACCAAGATGTTGAATGTGTGAAATGCTCCATAATTCTTTTTTGTTTTCCCTAATTCACAACTGTTTTGAAAGATTCAATTAAGGATCTTGATGTTACCAAATTCACGCTTTCCAAACCAATTTAAGAAATAGAATCATAAACTAGCCAGTTTGCCTTTTAGAAATGAAATGAGTGAAGAAATAGTATTTTGAACAAGAGTGAAGGAATAATGTAGTTAAGGTAGAAGGTCTTATGGTGTCTATTTGGCTCCTGGAGTTTCTTGGGCAGTGCTGATTAAACTCACACTGAGAGAGGAACTGATTCTCACTGCTAACCTGAAGGCTGAAGATATCAACTTGAAGATTTCCTGCTGCTCCTGTTAGTGCAGTGGCTAGGAAATGGGATTCTGATTTTAGGAATGCATGCCTGAGTCAGGTTTGGACTTTAATGTGGCAGTTCCTCAGATGTGTCTTATGATTTGGCTTTTTGGACTACGTTTCATTTATGTCTTTATATGAATTCCAGGTCCTTGGTTAGAAAACTGAAATGGGCTATCATCATTTATAGGAGCTGGAGTTAAAACAGCTTATTCTCAGTGCTTATTTGAAAAATTCCCTGACTTTCTGCCTAAAATGATAATGGTGACATTTTATGGCAAGTGAATGGGTTTTGATTTTGTTTTGTGAATTAAAGTGTATCTTAACAGAATTTTATTAATGTGAATGAATTAATCATTTAAAAATGCTCAGAGGTTTCTGAGGTTTTAGGAGAGCAAAAAAAAAAAAAAAAGAAAAGTGACTGTCAAATCACCATTTCAGCTTTCTCAACTTAATAAAGTCACAGTGATTGAAAGCTGATGATCAGTTCTCAACTGTCTTGCAAAGAAACTTAGGCTGTCATGGATTGACAATGTATTTGAACTGTGTTCTAACTTGCTCCTTTTTGAAATTCAGTCTTGCAGCTCTACTATCTCAGTCTCATACAAAAATAAAAGGGAGATGATTTTCTGAAGAAGACAATGTTCATTTCAGTTAATTTCACATGAAGTATTCCCCCCCTCTTGAAATTCCCCAACACTAAGCTAGTGTTCCTTCTGGTATCCCTCTGAGAGCCTTGTGATAGGAAGAAATGATGTATTTTCTGGTAGTTTTCATATACAGTATACTTTTTTTGAATAGAGATGAAGTCTTAGAGTTCTCTTGAAGTATCTTATGAAGTTTTTTTTTAAGAGAATTGTAAAATTATAATGAAATCTTTAGAGGCATAGAATTTTTGATTTCTTCTCAAATGGAAAGAATGATACTGAATAAAACCATGTTCTATTGCAGCATGAAACATTTAAAATGTCAATGTTTGGTAATTTATTTGAAAATAAATTGTTAATGAAATAGTATTTTCGAAGGGATTGTTTCCACTTATTTAAATACAATTGAATTCTCTAAATATAGAGAAATTCTAAACCTTAGTTGAGTTTAAGATTTTAAAATATTGTAATGGGCCTATGGAAACATAATTTTGGTATTACTGGTTTTGATTTAACTTAGGAACCCCACAACATACAGGAAAATAGAATACATATCCTGCTCACATTCTTTCCATTTGTGAAATTCGTTACTCTGATTGTGCATGATTAAAGCCTAACACAAATCATATAATATTGCTATATATTTTTAAAATGTGTGTTTTTCTTCTTTATCTTTGCTTTAGAGAACAGCCTTTAAGAGCTGGAAGATGAAAGCTCCGATTCCTCACTTGATTCTCTTATATGCTACTTTTACTCAGAGTTTGAAGGTAGTGACCAAAAGAGGTTCTGGTATGTAGTGTTCCTTCCTTTTCTTTCATTATGGCTTAAAGTGATGGTGCTACATTTATACATGTACCATTTGTGAAGAGGTTGAAAATTATCCAGGATCCATATTGTGGAAACACTGTAGATTTATCTTTAAATGAGTAGAGCATAACTTACAGGGAATTAGAAAAGTGGGAGTAGGTTGAAAAAGACATGGTTTATTTTGGTAACTACTATGAATTGAAATGAATTGAGTTTGTGGTTGATTTCATTTTATAGTATGGTTTTCAATTTTCTTTGTAAAGAGTGTCATTTAGATTTTTGCATGGAATCATTGTGAATTTTTTTCATGTTAACTTTTGCTGTCACCATTTCGATGTCAGCTATGGTTAGGGCAGATTCTTTGATTTATTTTGCAGTTTTTCTTTTTTTAAAAAACCCAAAGTTATTAAAGAAAATGTCATGGGGAAGCATCCTAACATGTAAGTAGGAAATAAAGAGATAAAGTAGAATGGTAATATGAAAGCTGCTGCTAAATAGAAAAATCTTGAGACTTAAGGAAAACTTTGATGTTAACATACATCTTGGTTTTCAGTTGACTGTAATTCTTGGAGTTAGAAAAATGTATGAGACAATTGAATAATAGCTATTACCTGTGTGAAGTTATATTACATCACTGATGATAATCTTGCCACACTCACGTTTTACATGGGGCAACAGAATTTTTGAAGCTCTAACTTTTCGGTACAATGAAGGATGGAATGTATTGTATTTAGTTGTTAGCACTAGAATGTGTTATCTGTTAGTTCTAGAGAGACAGTGAGAAAAAGAAGAGAGAGTGTGTAAGAGGCTACAGTGTTGTGATATCAAGGACTGTACAAACAAGCGTATCTTTGGAATTCAGAAAGGAGAAGGAATGAAAGGAATGAGATGGCAACCATTCTCGGTACCTTAGGTTAAGAGGCTTCAAACTCACATTTGATTCGACAGTGAAAAGGGCCACATCCCAGGGAAGTAGGAAGCAGTCTGCTATTATGAGCCCTACCTTGGGAGGAAGTCTGGGGAGTACCTCCTGCATGTGCAGGCAGATGACACCACAGGCTTGAGAGTTAAAGGAATTTGGCTGAGCCCATTAGCTCTAGAAATTTTGCTTGTTGTATAGCTGTTGTGCTGATGCTGCTGCTAAGTCGCTTCAGTCGTGTCCGACTCTGTGCGACCCGTAGACGACAGCCCACCAGGCTTCCCGTCCCTAGCTGTTGTAGGCCGTATAAAAAAAATAGTGTTTCTTTGTTTACACATTATTTTGTCTGTTCCTCTTGGTGGATATTTTTGAATGAGAGAAAGCCCTAGGGCAGGATTATGATACAGTAGCTTTTGAAATTTGAATGGATTACTGGCAAATAGCAGATATGTTGATTTCTTTGTCTGCCAAGTGCAAGGAAGGTTGAGCGTACCCGTGGAAGTTAGAGTTGGTAGAAGGGGGTAGTAAACTGTGATGAAAGCTGAAAATTTCTATAGCAGTGGTATTTTGTAGAATAGCAATTTATATTAAAAACACTTAACACGGATCTTTGAGGTATTGGCCACTAGAAAAACACTCATCTGTGTAAGTACTGTAACAAAACAAAACTCTCTAAAATGGAAATAGTGTTTGAGTCTTAAAAACTTCATTTTTCTGGTTATCATATTTTATTATATAAAATGTTTTGTGTATGTCATATCTCTGTTTTCTTTGTCAAAATGCAAGTGTGGCTTTTTTTCCCCCATCATCAAATAGTGGTGACAGGTCCATTCTATATTCTAATTTTGGGAAAAGTTTTATTAAATTGGAGCTTAACTGTGTATGTTTGAGAAACAAGGGAGCAGAGCTAGAAATGTGGGGCAGTTGGAAAATTCATATCTCTTGCTGCTCCAGAGACCTGAGAAAATTCAGTGACCTGTCTTAAGTTCAATTTTTATGTTAATGATCTAATTACTTTAAGAGGGTGATAGTAAAATGCTGTCCTAAGTCTGGCAAACGTTCTCAGACTTTGTTCTCTTCTGTTTACAAATATCATTATCACATAGCTTTTTAATACCTCTGAAACTGCATGTGTTTTCTGTATAATAATGTGAAAATGACAGGACAGGTACTGAGATTTAGTGGCATGTTTGATTTCTTTACTTTTCTGTATAATATGAATGAAGATGGCTCCCCCAGTATCTGTGTTAAGAGCTCACTGTTTGGAAGTTTGTTTGATTTTTGTATATTAAGTATAATTTAGATAATATTGCTTTACCCATAGACTTTCATAGCTTGCACACATTTCAACTGATGCCTGTTTCCATGGCACCTTTATGAAGGAAGCAGATATGTAGCTTACTGATCTCCATAGATCAAGTAGAAGAGGAGTGCACTTGGCATCTTCTCCTTCAAAGATGAATGGCTCTATCTTTATACCCAGCCCAACCTGTAAAGCCAGAAGTACCAAGGCCAGGAAATAAAAATCAGTTTTTGATGTTTGATCTCACATATTAGCCAACCAAGAAAGGCTCCTTATCCTTGTTCTTTTTTCTTATCATTTAATTCTCTTTTCTATTTTCAGTTTTGTAAACCTTTGAAAGTTCCATAATCATGACTCCAAAGCCAGTGCTTTTCATGTGTCTTTTGCTAGAATATTATTTTTAGTTCATTGTGACCATTAGAAAAGCAAAACTAGATATTTTAATAACCAAGAATATATTAAGTATGATTATGATACCCACAATGATGTTGAGTTTTTATGGGATGTTAATTGTGTATGGTGTTTACTTTAGGTAAACACATATAGTCATTCCATAAAAATTTAGAAGTATGTATTTGCTTCTCATTAACAGAACTAATTTGAAAGCAATAGGAGCTCTTCATACCCAAGCTGGAAATGTATTATTTTTATCACATTTGCTTACACCCCCATTGCTAATAATTTAAGGAACAAATTAAATATAAAAAGGCAGTTATATTATCCTAACATTCTTGATTGAAACACTAAAATTTTTACTTTGTAATGTTTTGTTTTGTTTTAAATATCGCTTCATGTACATGTATGATACAGTCAAGGTTTGGGTCTGGTCACTCAGATAATGTTCTAAAGTTTTGCATATATTTAGAATCAAGGCCTTTGACATCTATGAAAGCAAATAGCCTTTTTTACACATTAGATTTTTCTCTTGGAACACTTTTTTGCCTTGTGTTTAGTTTTTATAAGCAGCACTTGAAGAAAGAGGCAAAAACTATCAGTATTACCCAATCTTTTCAAGTGTGTGAAGCGTTGTTAGCAATTCAGTAAGTAAACATTTGAGTAGCTGTCATTTGTGGAATTGTGTACAGAAACCACATGGGAATCAGATGCTTGCTTGGAGGGTCTTTGTATTTGAACCAGTTGAGAAAGGTTAACTTAATATTCTCATTGGTTTATTTGTTTCTCTCTCTCCTCTCTCCTTCCTCCCTCCATTTTCTTTATTAGTGTATTTGCAAATCTATTTTGAATGTTTCATTGTGTCTTGGTAGAACTTCTTTTTAACTATAAAAATATTACTATTTTGCTTGAGAGGTCGATGTCTGTGAAATTCTTTGTCTTTATAAGGTCATTCCAAGAAGATAGTATGGCCTCTGTTAATAATGGCTGTTCTTAAATATTTATTTTTATTTTGTGTAACTAAGAGTTTGGAATACAATTAAGGGGCAGAGAAATAATGTATGCATACAAAGTATTAGTATATCAAGTTTGGGGAACTAAAGTGTGAATTGTGATTTGGCCTGAGTTGGGACACTGGAGAGAAATGAAGCTAGAGGAAACTTGATGTAGAGCTTAGAAAAGAGAAAGAGGTCTAGACTTTTTGTCTGTTTCTCCCTGCTCTCGTATCTATCCCTAGATTATAAGCTGACAAGTTGCAAGAACCATGATTTACATATGCTTATAACTTCTACAGTGCCAAATATGATGAATGTTTCAGAGTCAAGGTTCTAGGAAATGTCTTAATGAAGTAATGATTATATGAATGAATGAATGAGTGGCTTTAATTTTGAGGCTAGGTTATATCAGTATTAGACAAATAAAGGTAAAATAAAGACATTTAATTTAAAAAATGTTCCTTTTTAAATAGAAAGTAGTACAATGTATAACATGAGACCACCGAAGCAAAAAGATAAAACTCAGAATAAGCAATATCTAAGATAGAGGGTTTATATGAAACAATAAACCTTTGCAAATCATGAGTCTTTTCATGATTGATATGTAGTTCAAAATCTGTTAGAAGGACAGGAAACTGATTCTTTAAATATTATCATACTGAAATTTTACTATACTTACTGCTGCTTTAAAAAATATTGCCATCATGCAGATGTTTTGATTTTAATAGTATTTTTCAATATAGACCACCATGAAAAAGGATGTAGTTCATGATTACTGATTAATAAAATATAAGCCAGTGACTTTAGTACACAAAAAAAAGGTATTCACAATTATTAGAGCAGATGGAGAAATGGAAGTGACTATAATATATAAACCAATGATTACATCTTATTCTAGAATATATTTAAGATACGTTAAAGCTACCTAAAGCTGCCAGCTATTATCACAGGGGGTTGATCTCTTCATTCTAGAAATTGACAGTGGACACTTGTTTATGTAAAATGATTTAGATTCAGTTCTTTCTGGCAGCAAGAGGAAAACAAATCTCTTGAGCATTTCTGAGACTCGTAACTCAAATCCCAAATAGTTTATAAAAGATAAGGGTAGTTAAATAACCAGTGACACAGTTTAGGTTCTAACCTTTGTGTTTGTTATTTTTGGATCATCATTTCTTCAGGTTAAAGAAATTATGCTACTGTGTAAAGAAAGTGAGATTTAACTGAGGAAGAGTGAGAAAGTCTAGTGGGGTGTTTCCATCTCATACCAATGTGATTTATGTGCATCAGCTCTCTTGGGCATTCCTGGATGTCAGTGAGCTTAATTTCACATGATTAAGAGACAACCTAGCCCCCCAGCATCTGCCTTTTATTATGTTACCAAGTGTTTATTCCCAGTTTGCCAAACATGTCAAAAAGGATGAAATATTTCTCATTTTTCCTTTGGTATACTTTGTAAAACCAAACTTCTGAGGCTTTGTTTCTTGCCTTTTTGAGTGGAAAAAAAGTGCACTTTACTTTTTAATGGGAAAAAATCCTGCTCTTCTATTTATCTTGTTTTTAAAAATAAAATTTGAAGTTAGATCTAGAATAATTTTGATATGCATTTGAAATGTCTTTAATTGGAATAAATCTAACAGACAAATGGACCCTACACATGCCACATAAATAAAATGTATCCAGTGTCTGTATTTAATAATCATGTGATATACCTAAGAATTTCACCATAAACTTATTTGTTCAGTTTTAATTATCAATACAGTTTCACATAGTGTTGGGGTAGATTAATGTTAATTGTGGAGACTTATGCCTGGTTTGTGGTGAATTTACATGGGGAAGAAACAAGTCATTCATCCCTTATTCATTCATAGGGATGAATCTTGCAAGTTGAGTAGGATTTCAGTTGGGAGGGGAACATTGCAAGTTAATAAATATAGCAGTAATGACAGTGTATCATGGGGATAATAAAAGGTATATTCTTCTATTTAGGGAGCAACAGTAAGGAGTCTGTCAATGCTAGGCATTTTAAATTATGTTATGAAACTGATTTTAATTCTAGAGACAGCACAGGGGTAACTACTGCTGGACCAGAGGATCAACCCCTGATTAAGTCTACTGTAGGCTTGAGGGTGATCCCAAGAGGTGACCTGGAAATTAGGGACACTGTTGTGTTAGTATCCAGTTGCTGCTTTAACAAAATACTAAAAATTTAGTGGCTTATGGCCACACAAGTCTATCATCTTACAGTTCTGGAGATCAGATGTCTGAAATAGATTGGTAAGGCTGAGTTCTTTGTGCAGATTCTAGGGGAAAATCTGTTTCAGTGTTGTTTCCAGCTTCTAATGACTTCTTGCATTTCTTGGCTTGTGGTCCCCTATCACTACAACCTCTACTTCAGTCATGACATCTCCTTCTCTGACTCTGACTCTCTTGCCTCCTTCTTTCCCTTAGAAGGGCCCTTGTGATTACATTGGACTGGCCTAGATAAACTCTTCATCTCAAGATGCTTAGTTTAATCAAATCTGCAAAGCCCCATTTACCATATGATATAACATAGTTACATGTTCCAGGGATTAGGATATGGACATCTTTGGGAAGGTGAGTGCATTATTCTCTCTACCACAATTGATAATTCTCTGAGTCAATCAAACACATTTATTGGACTTGGACTGGAGATTAGAGAGAGAATCGTCTTTTAGGATTTAGATGGGATTAGGGGAGATAAAAAAAAAAGAAGTTGAAACTTTTTGCTGAAGGGACAATGTGATCTGTGGTCTGTGATTAAGAGGAGTTGGGGAGAAAGGGAGGAAAAGGAAAAAGAAAACAGGAGAAAGGAAGGCTGGGAAGGAGAAAGAAGAAACAGACTCTAGTGAAGCTTTGGATCTTGATAACTTAAGATTCACATGCATCCCACAAATACACTTTCAGAAATAACCCCTTTTCCTTGAGGAATCCTAAAAGTCTGCTTTCTTTTTGACCAAAAATGTTTGGCACAAAAATGCTTTTCTGAGTCAACATAACAGCAGGGAGAACAGGGAAGACAGAAGAGAAAGTAACATTAAAGTTAGAACCCATTGAGCTTGATGACTAGATGTGGAACATTTGAAAAAAGAGGTGGAGAAAATAATTCTACAATAGGAGGATTTCAGGGCCATCAATCATATTAAAGGTTTCTAAAGAACAGAAACTTGAAAGGACCACTTAAGTAAAGGGAACTCTTGATAGGTCCTTGTGACAAAGATGAAGCCCAGAAAGTAGATGGGGCATAGCGTGTGAAGTGTTTCATGTGTTCTGTAAGGGATTTTGGATTTATTGTCTAGAAAGAAAAAGTTTTGGCTGAGCTATTTAATTACTTTGCAGATCCCTTTAGTAGAAAATCTGATATTTGAGGTTGGGTCTCTGATTTGCTGATCCTACTTATTGTGGTGTCTTCTATACATCACAAAGATGAAACTCCTTGATGTACATGTAATAGTGCTATACAGTCCATCAGTAAAGCTGCTGTTAGAGTGGAGGAAACACAGAGAATCAAGCTATAAAGAGCCACACATGAGAGTGACATGGTCAGATCTGTTTGGGGACAGACAATAGTCCCTGTAGGAAAGGCTGTAGTGGGACTCCAGAGTGAACAGTTAGGGCCTTAATAAAAACGATATTCCACTATACTGAGGGCCTGCGAAACAGTCATAGGAACTGAAAACATGTTTCTGAAGAAGAATAAATAGGATCAAGTTAGTGTTTGAGTTGAATTGTGAAATCACTTGAGGAGAGGTTATGTTGACGGTGTCATTAATTACAGAGCGAGGGGCAAGGACTGTTTTTTCAGGGATAGGAGATGAAGTGAGTTCACTCTGGAGCATATGAGCTGTGACAGTCACTGGAACCAATAAGCTGATGGGTTGATTGATCTGGAGTTGTATTAGTTTCCCATAGCAGCTGTAACAAATTACCATAAACTGGGGGACTTAAAACAACAGAAATCTATTTTCCCAGCTCTGGAAGCCAGAAGTCCAAAATCAAGGTCTTAACAAATCCTTCCATGCCTCTTCCACCTTCTGGTGGCTCCTCCTTTTTAATCTGCTTCATTCCAGTCTCTGCCTCCATTTTACATGGCTGCCTCTCCTATGTCTCTAGTCTCCTTCTGTCTTTCTTTTGTAAGGAAACTTGTTATTAGATTTAAGTTCTTTTTTGGATAATGCAGGATGATCTTGTGATCTGAAAGGTGTCAGATTAAAAAAATATGTGAATATTATACAAAATAGTATAAGGGCTGTTTATTTTTAAGTTTGTTTAACCCTTAGAAATCATTACTCTTATTATTTTTTTTATTTAGGTATAACAAGTATAAAGCTCTTGGTCATGATAATAAGACCAAGATCTTTATGATAATAAGAATTATTGTACTATAGAAAGGATCAAATTTTCTCCAATCAAAAAGATTTTGACCTAGATATCAAATATGTTTGCATAGACTAATTTCCTGAATGTAGGGTAATACTGCTTCAATTTTCTTTCCCTTATTTCATACAGACAGGTGGGAAAATAGCTTACAAGTGTATTAAAATTTTCCATGGTTAATCCTCATGTTGACTATTATAGAACATTTCTACAGACAACTAATCTTGACATTCCAGCTTTGTCTACAGCAGTGATCACTAAGAAAACACATACTTTGAGTTATTTCTATAGAAGTGGTTTAGGTTGGTCTGGTAAATATTATGAAGCCTATAGAGCTGCAACTTAAACTTGGATTTCAATCCAATTGCTAGTTAGCCTTGATTGACGGAGGACAAGTCCTTGAACCTTTCAGGACCTCAGTTTCCTTTTTCATGAAGTAAAAGTTCTGAACTGCAACATCATCAGTGGAAATAGAAGTTTGTTTTTTTTTGTTCCTTTCACAAGCACTTATTGAACAGCTTGAAGGAATACTCAGTACATAAAATGGTACCTTTTTTTCTGTAACATATTTTACATTTTTGCACATTGATCAGACAAATGTAGATGGGCAGAGTTTGTAATCAGTGTTTGAGGCCCATGGGAGGAGGCTACATTTAACTTGATCCTACACAGTTTCCCTAAGGCCGCAGAGCAGAGGGTATTATCAGTTTAAAACAGACATTCAGTTAGGGAAAAATTATGATTTTTGTTTATCTTATTAAAAAGCACATTCTGTATAGTTAGAAAGCTCAAGTAAAAAATAAGGTACTTTTCCTTGCAGGTGGTGATGTGTCTAAGTGAAATTAGGTTTGGCAGTTCAAAATACTAAGCTATGTTTTAGCTTATTTTTGCTTATTTACAGCAAATTTCCTTTTGTAGAGTTGTAGTCTCTTAAGACATCTAGAGTGCTGCCTTGCATGGAAAATGTTGCCTTAGGCAATGATAGTGAATAACTTTGGTAAGACTTAAAATCTCTGAGGGTTGTGTGTAAAGATTTCTTTAAAAAGTATGTGTAGGCTCTTGCAGGTATCCTAAACACTATTCAGTAATCAGTTATATTTTACTAACTGTCCTTAAAACATTTTCCAATTTGTGTTGCTACCTTGATTTCAGTTAAGTTCTATCATTGGCATTTTACTTTTATTTCTAAAAGCATGTTCCAGTTACTTTGTATACCGGATATGAGAAAAATATGTTGTAAACGTTAAAACTTTATCAGTGATAAGAAAAGGTTTAATATTCTAATAAATTAATATGTTTTTCCTCAATATATTTTTATATTAGGAAAAAAAAGGACAACTTCAGCTTGAAGATTCTTCCCAGTTTTTCCTATAAAGGTGTCCTATAAAGTAATTGGACTCTCCAATGCCATCTGGTGGCTTTTCAGAGTTGGTGAAAATTCAGTAATAAATCACAGGAAAAAAAAAGAAAATAAACATGGGAAGAAAACTTCTAATGAATTATTGTTCAGAAATTATTTTACTTGACCATAATATTTTCCAAACATTTATTGTCTCCAATTTATTGCCTTACATTCTAAAATATGTATAGATTTCTTTTCTTTTGGGGAGATTTTTTACATAGAAATTTTCACTGAGATTTTTTAAGGAGACCAAAAATTTTATCTTTAATGATGCAATCATCATGTCAGTTTGTAGCTGTGCATTAGCACTGTTCAAATTATGTAGACAAATACATTCATATTATAAAGTATTTTTTAAATTATTAAGAAAATATGTTGCTGTCTTAAAGTTTTGTTGTTATAATGATTCAAGTATCAAAAAGAAGAAAAGTCAGTAAAGATTTTTTTCATGTATTCCCTAAATGATAGCTGCTGGTAGAAGTATGAAAGTGAAGAAGATGGAAGGATGAATGTACAATAAGCCACTTAGATTTTCCTGCTGGTCTAGGGGACTGGACCTGGAATAGGAGGTAGAGGGTCCAAGAATGATCAAGCTAAACTAAAGCACTAGTCATGAGGCAAAGTTAACGTGAAAAAGCAATGGCTCTTACATGCATATCCCAGAAGAATGGGGTTCATTTTGCAAGGACTTTCTTGGTTGGCAATGTTTTGTATTTTTAAAAATTTCCAAAGAACTTTGGCTTTTATAAATCTATTTCCAAACACATACACAAGTACTAACATACTAAAACTTTGAAGAGAATCTGTTTTCAGTTAAGAGTATTTATATATAATGTGCACAGCTATGTTTGCTTATTAGTTTCTTTTGGGGTTTTATGCATTTCTGACTTAATGCTGAAGCGCCTTCATCTTCCCAAAGGACAGAGAAATAGGTTCTTCATACAGTTGTTAACAAACGTTTATTGAGTTCCTACTGTGTGCTAAATAACATGGAGTAACATCAGGTGTGCCTGGCTATGAAAGAGGTTAAACATTTTAGATAACTGTAGAATTTGATTTTTGGATTCCTTATTTAAAAAACAAAATTATAGGAAGTTATAGTAAAAGAATGTGAAATGTTTTGTTTTTGCTAGGCTTGGTCACTTTGTTTTCCACATTCATGAATTGTATTCTGAAAATTGTTGGTACAGTTTCCCCATACCTTTGATGATTATGGTTTTGGAAGTATATGGAGTGCTTATTTTCGTAGCTGCGTGCTTTTTCACATTATAAAATCCATGTATCATAACTTCGGTAGTGCTATAGGCATTGTCCTTCCATATTCACTCTTCAGTTATAGTTACTCTTTTATACTTAGCAAAAAGCTTTCAAACAAAACATACTATAAACAAGCAATTTGAATTCTTCAGGGGATTAGAAAACATGAACAGTTTACCATCTCTGTTGTTACAGATCTTGTAAAAAATAAGTGATATGAGACATATAAGTATAGTGTATTAGTTCCTTTTGTTGTAAAAATTACCATAAACTTAGTGGCTTGAAACAAAACAAATCTATTATCTTACAGTCCTGGAGGGCAGAAATCCTAAAATCAATCAGGGTGATCAGCAAGTCTGCATTCCTGCTGGAAGCTCCAGGGTACATGCTCTTTCCTTGCCTTCACAAGCTTCTGGGTGCTATCAGCATTCCCTGACTTGTGGGTCCTTCTGGATCTCAAGTCCCATGGCATAGTATCTTCCAAGCTCTCTCTCTGACCTCTACTTCTGTTGTCACATCTCCTCTGGCTCTGACTCTCTGCTTTGTCTCTTATAAGTATTTTTGTGATTACATTTAGGGTCTGTATGGTTAGTAAAAAAAAAAAATTATTCATATCAAGTTCCTTAATCACATCTGCAAAGTCCCTTTTGCCATATAAGCTAACACATTCACAGGTTCCAAGAATTAGGACGCGGCAACCTTTGGGGACCATTGTTTTGTCTGTCACAGAAGTACGCTAGAGTAGTTTTTACATGAAAGAGTTTAATATGGTTGGAATACATGTACATTTGAGCACAGTATGGGTGAAGGAAGGAGGGAGTATGTCAGGAGAGGTGGAGAAAGAGAAAGCCATATCAGAAAGGACTTGGAATGACATGACAAGAAATGTGAATATTATCTTATAGGAAATTGGGAACTACCGAAGAAATTTAAGTAGGTGTGTAACAGGATTAGCCTGACCAGAAAGAGCTCTGAGACCAGAAAGTGGGAAAATGGGGCCAATAATTCAGGTGAGAAAGTCCTGAATTGAGATGATAACAGTAGGAATAGGAAGGGAAAGATGGATTTGATTGCTGATACAGAATTAATAAAAACCAGTGGCTGATTATACAGTGGAGAGAAGGAGAGGTGGAAGGTGATTCCAGTTGTTTTTAAGTTTAAAATTCTGTTGAGAATGAATAGCTTATTTTGTATTTCTAATCTGTATTCTTACTGGGCAAATACACAAGTTTTCAATAAGGATGTACCTTTTGTGTTTGGGGTTCAGACTGGCTCACTCCACATTTGACACAAAAACCCCATTTTGGAGCTAAACCCCTCTCTTGTAGTAGATCTCTATTCCCTCTATAGTTCTTTCAACTTTATTCTATCATGTGTGTTTCAAGAGGAGAATTGTATCAGTGAGTCTTCTTTTGCCCATTTCATTGAAATACCTCAAATGAACACAAAGGATGGGCATTTTTAAAGGTGTCAGGCTTCTTTTAAAATACAGTATAACATATGACATAGGCATACTTACATGCATATACACATACACTGACATACACACATGTATATGTGCAGATATACACACAGTTACCTATTCATTCACAAAACACATAATTTATCAAAGAACCGCTATGTGCCAGGTGCTAAGGATTCAAAAATGATTAGGATATGTGATTGCCATGCTTTTTAACATCTGTGTTTTATTTACCCAACTAAATAGTATAAGCTCATTGAGTGCAAAAATATCTTATACATGTTTATGTATATGTCTTTTAGAATCACTGTGCTTAAAGAGTCATTGCATAATTAGTGCTCAATACATATTTGTATCTGATTGCTGGATTTAAGCACATAGATGGAATCTCATCACAGCAGTCTATTTTCCCATGCCAGTGTATGTGTATGCTGTAACTTTTCTCCAATATGGGAAGTTCCTTGAAGGATGATATCGGTATCATTCAACTTCATAACCTTTACAAGCACTTACCCAGGGCCTTGCTCATAGCATTCTGTGACCAGTTGTTACATGAGCATATGAATGAATTTAACTGACATGAAATCAATAGTTTTATCAGAGTTCACACTTCTCCAGAAAGGAAGAATTATATTTTTTTCTTTCGCTGTTAGGATGACCTGGCTATTCATGGTTATCGCATATGCTTCCCTCCTGGAATTGTAATAGCTGAAGCCAGAAGCACTGAGGCTACCTGGGGAAGTAGATCTCGAGGTGGTATTTCTTTTGCTTGAAAGAGCAGCTTTTCAGTTACTTCCTTGTAATGAAAAGCGTGCAGCTTTTTCCTCCTCCTTATCCTCAGAGTTTTGGCCACATGTGTGGATATGTAGGTCATTCCGTCAAGTAGGACTAGATGCAAGAAAGGAATCCTGTGTGGAAAGGTGCCTGCCAGGAGCAGAGCGTGGGCCAAAGCAGCTGTTCGATGCCTCCCTGTGTCCCACGACAGATCAAAGCGAACCCTAGAACTGCTGGGCCACAGAAGTGGCCTACGACATTGAGGGTGTTTCATTTTAATTCAAAACATGAATTAGTTCAATTTGGCAACTTGCACATTCATTCTGCGACTCTGTAACTGACATGCTGCTCTGCAATGAACAGTGGTGACTTACTGTTTGTTTCAAAGGCATGTTTTTGCTTCTTTGGGAGACGTGCTTGGTTTGTTTTGTTCAATTTTTAATGATACATGATTTTATTTTAAATTTCTTTGGAAAGTGCTTTGTATCCTAGGGTTTCCAGCTTTCTCTGAATTGAGAGGAGGTTATTACCTTCTAAGTTTTCAATTAGGAAAACAAAACAAGTTTGGAAGCTCCATTGGGATCTTGTAAACCCTCTCAAAGCATGTTCTGAATGAGACAATTTTTGTGCAACTAGCTCTAATTGTCTGAGATGAGACAGTCTCCAGAAGCTAACTGAAGAGGGTCTCATTCTATAGCATGCATGGGGTAGATACAACAATCATTTTGCTTCTTTGGCTTTTTTGTTTGCTTGTTTTTTTAATTTTTTGAGAGTTGGTTGTTTGTGTAGTCCATCGTTTCTTTCAGTATTTAGTATTTGTAAGGGGAACTTTTTCAAGTTTAACTTACCTATTCTTTAGTGGTAAGGTTCAGGCTTTGGGTTCATATATAAACTCTTCTCAAATTCTGCAGATTGTTCCTAAATCTACATCCATTCTGTTGATTTAATATGGGATTAGTAAACTATTAATGACCTTGTAGCTCCTTGTGCTTTACCTGAGTGTGATACTGCATTCTGTTTCAGTTTAATGTTTGTGTTCTAAATTAGAGCTGGCAGGTACAGAATAGTACTTATCACATTTTCTTTCCTATGATCACCACCTGAGTGATTACCTTGTTGACATATTCTGAATTAGACAAGAACATATGTTTGGCTGAATTGATGCCTCACGTAGAAACTTGCATATAATGAATTTTATCTGTGTAGTTATTTTAATTTTTGATTACATTATTGGTTTTAGTTTTATGTTGTTTCAGTTCAGTTCAGTCGCTCAGTCGTGTCCGACTCTTTGCGACCCCATGAATCGCAGCACGCCAGGCTTCCCTGTCCATCACCAACTCCCGGAGTTCACCCAGACTCACGTCCATCGAGTCAGTGATGCCATCCAGCCATCTCATCCTCCATCATCCCCTTCTCCTGCTGCCCCCAATCCCTCCCAGCATCAGAGTCTTTTCCATTTATGTTGTTTATGCATCTCCAAATCTGTTCCTTCATGATTTAAAAATAGTGTTCTCTGAAACTGGGAAAATTATGCAGACGTCATAACATCCTAACTGGAAGAAGTCAGGCTTTGTATAATTGAGGAAGAATACTTAAACTTTATAGATGCATGCCATTCATTCTCTTATCATTGTGAATTTGATTTATGGTTTATAATACTGAGTTTAATAAATGATAAAAAATAGAATCATATCGATACTTCCTTAGGCGTAATTGAAAGGTTTTCCAGAAAGTACCCTCAGATTGTCTCTTCTACAAATCTAGTGATGCTTGCCAATTCCAGAGGAAAACTCACCATTAGCTGAAGGGGAGGAGAGCAGTCCCAAGAAAGAGGCAGCTCAGAGAACAGGGTAGAGAAAGTTTCTGGGGCAGAGTATAGAGTAACTGATGGTGATAGAGTAGACTCATGTCTTCCAACCACTCCTTTTTCTTGTGCCTAGTACTAGACTTTCCATTATACAATTTGATCATAAAATCAAATCATTTTTTCTCACAGTAGAATGAGGTAGGGATCATGAATAAGAGGATGGAAAATGTTAGTGGATAACATGGCTTAAACATGTTTCTGTTGTGAAGAAATCTTGAGACAAAGTTCAAGTCTAGGAAGAATGGTGTTACAACCAGTTGTTCTGATTTAAGGAAAATATCTACATGCTATTTGAGATTATTTAAAAAAGAGAATGTTTAGTTCATGTTGCCACATGATGATGCCATACCATCTCTAAATTACTGTTCAATGACAAATTATTAAAACATATTCAAATTCATGATTGTATTTAATTTAGATGCCTGTATCTCTGGGAATTGCAAACATAAAAAACAAAAGTGAGCTTGCATTAATATATATAGTGTTAACAAGAATCTGTTTTCCTCTGTATATGAATATAAATGCATGTTCTATTATTTCATAAAGAGAATTTAAATGTTATTTATGTGATTATATAGTTACACATTTATATAATATACTGAAATTGGAATGGATATTAAGTAAGCTATGCACTTTTATTAAGAAAAAGTAAAACAGTTTCTCAAAAAGTTTGATATTCATTGGAAGCATATAAATATGAAGTGTTTTAAATGTCTGTCCCACTTTGTAACCAAAAGAGGTTTATTAATAGTGAAAGTGAAGTGAAAGTGTTAGTTGTTCAATCATGTCCAACTCTTTGCAGCCCCATGGACTATAGCCCTCCAGGCTCTTCTGTCCATGGGGTTCTCCAGGCAAGAATACTGGAGTGGGTAGCTATTCCGTTTGCCGTGAGATTTTCCCGACCCAGGGACTGAACCCAGATCTCTTGCATTGGAGGCAGATTGTTTAACCATCTGAGCCACCAAGGAAGCCCTCTTATGCAATGACTGTTTGTGGATGGAGAAGGATGTTTATTTCTTCATTATTGTTGTTTTTTCTCAGCATTAAGGAATCAATGGGTAGAATGATTTTACTTGGTAGTGTTTTGCTCTTGAAAAGCCTGCCATGTCATCATAGAGGTAACAATTCTAAAGAAGTATTTTTTTTGAGGAAAATATTTTGAGGCATGCAAATGAAAAGAGTCAATATATTTTCTATCAGGTTGTACAAACTTTTCTTAAGAAAAGTCCTCTAGTTATTTGCTTTTATAGTGATTGTTTGGGTTGTGTGTCTTACAGAACATGCCAGAGGTTATTGAAATATATGACAAAGTTGTTTTTCTTTAAAAAGTAGAATATCTGGTAATTTTTTTCATCTCATACCAAATTAACATATAATGTTTGAGTTGTCTGGTATGTGTTGGCTACTGTACTGTTGTAGGCACTGGGGGTAAAATGTTAGTTGCTTTTCTTATGGAGAGTCCAATTTAGTGGGCTTAAATAAATAAGGTTTTTATAATACTTCATGCTGTGAATAAAATAAAGGTGGTAGTGTAATAGTGGTTGACAAAACTAGCTACTTCAGATAGAGTAGTCAGAAGAGGTCTCTTTGAGGAGATATCATTTGAGTTGAGACTTAATAACAAATAAAGAGCCTGTTACATAAGAATCTTGGACAAGCTTATTCCAGGCAGAAGGAACAGTGAATACCAGAGACATGCAGCAGGAGTGAACAGGACATGTATATAAGAAATAGACAAAGGTCATTGTGGCTGACAGGTGATAACCAAGGTTCATACAATGAGTCAAACAGTTTTCAAAGGCTACAGAGCAAAAATTAGGGGGTGAAGTGAAAGGAAATGTTGGAGAATTAGCATAGGTCATGATTTGGAATTTGCATTTTATTTTCAGTGTGATGTGAAGCCACTGAAGTCTAGTAAATGGGAGAATGATAAGATCTGATTCATATTTTTTAAAGAATACTTTGGCCATGGCATAAGAGGTTATTGAAGTCTTTCTAGCAAGAGAGGACAGTTGCTAGGTCTAGATTGGTAAATGGAAGAGAGTTAAATTGGTTTGGGTGATAGTTTGGAAATTAAATCAAACAGGACTTGATGATGGACTGGATGTGGGACATGAGGAATGTATAAGGTGTGTATATATAAATACACACACACACACACACACAATTTCATCCTCTGCTGCCAAAGGAGGAGATGGTTAGATAGCCATCACCAACTTGATAGACATGAATTTGAGCAAACTTTGGGAGATAGTAAAGGACAGGGGAACTCGGCATACTACAGTCCATGGGGTTGCAAAGAGTCAGACATGACTTAGTGATTAAACAACAGCATACCTTGGATACCTTCTAAATTTGGGGGACAACTGGGTTCATTGTGAGGCTTTACAGAAATGGGGCCAATTAGGGGATAGAGAGATTACAGTTTTAGACATGGTAAATTTAAGATGCTCATTTAAAATTCAGATGGATTTTTTCAAGGAGTCTTCTGGCTGATCAGTGGATAGGTCAAGTGGAAGGAGTCACTGGCATGTGAATGGTATTTAAAATCGTTTGCCTAGATGAGATCACTCAAGCTGAGTATAAGTAGATACAAAAAATAGAGGTCATAAAAATAGAGGTCTTGGGATGGGGACCTGGGGTGTTTCAACATTTTAGGAGCTGGCAAAGGGACTGAGATGCAAAAAAGTTAGGGGACAAGTTGAGCGATTGCATGGAAGCCTAGAGTGGTTAACGAAGAAGAAGTCAAATGTATTTAGTAGAGCTGAGATGTGAAGTAGGTTGACGGTAGAGATGAATTGATGACCATTTGATTGGGACATATTTACAACTGTTATCAATAGTAATGAAAGCAATGAATGAACGTGAGAGAAAAGTAGAGAATGGTGACAAGGCAGAGGCTGGGGGAACCAGCCTCGAGGTCTTATTTGCAGTATTGATGCTACATTGCAACAAACTTCAAGTCCTCTACTCTATGTAACACGCCTGTGGAGGCCAATATGCACTATTAGATATCTCAAGGTGAGTATGTAGGCCAAAAGGAAAAACAGAAGCATAGAGCTCAAACTATTTTAGGAAAAAGAAACTAGTTAACATCAGGCTGATTGAAATTTATTTCACAAACCCATATTCCTCATGCCCACTGTCCTGTTAGATCTATTATGTAATGAAGAGCTGTGTTAATTATTTCTGCCACCTGCATCTAATGAAATTAGATATGAAATTTCTGATAGGTACAGATGGCCATTTGGAAAAAAAAAAAGACTACCCTTTTTTCTATCAGTTGGTTAAATCTCATAAGTTGGAAATGTTCAGACTATGAAATTAATCACCAGCCTTCTTCATAAGTATAGATAATAAAGCACAAATGACAATTTCCTCAAGCCCAGATAAACTTGTTTTATTTGGATTTGGAGTTTAAATAATAGCCAACCATGTGTTCCACACTGACACATTGTAATTTTAAACTATAGTAGAGGTTTAACCTGGTTGAATTATTTCAACTTAAAAGGCTGATAACCCTCTCTAAATTTAATTCAATAAGTCTTATGCAAATACATTTTAATCTCAAGGTGCATATAAAATAAGACCAGAATATGGAATGTACTGATGAATAATAAAGCTGGCAATATTATAATGGAACTCATAGAAAAGTTGTGGCCTATTATAATTAATAATATGCACCTTTGACAAGTTGTAAAGCATTAATTACCCTGGGAAGGAAATACAAAGTATGTGATAATGATGGTCAAAATCCTGTTCATTTTGTGCAGATTGCTGCCAATCTTCTCAATCTAATGATTGTTAAAATCGGGAGGTAAGGGGCTTTGGGAAGATGCAGGCTAGAAATTAGGAGTCCAGATAGACCTATGTGGTCATATAAAGGGTGCATGGCGGACTAGAGAAGCAAATACAAGGCGTGGTTCCTTGAGGAGGTGAATGAAAAAATAAGTTGAGCTGGATTCAACAATTAGAAACAAGTAGATTAAGCTTGAGATGAATACACTGATTAAGAATATATTCAGACCCAGCTGTGAATCAAATGCAGTAGATATCAGACATCTCACTGTGAAACCAGGGTAGGAGATACCCAAGGTTTAAGATGACCACAGCTGAAAGAGGATCAGAAACATACTAAGTATTCTCTAAATAACAGTGTTGAACTAAATAACTTTGAATCACAGAATGTCAGAGGTCATCTGCTATAACTCCCTCATGTGAGGCGAAATAATTTACTTAAAGTTGTTCAGCTGATTGTGTGACCTGCTAGGTTTGGCCATCAGAGAGAGTGTGGTTCTCTGTACAGGAACCATTTAGGAGAATTCTGTGTGGTATAAAGAGAAGTGACAACCCTGGGTTACAGAACAGTCTTTGTGCATTATTCCTTCTATAGGATGCCTGGGAAAACAGTAATTGTTGTCTAAGTGGCATATTTGAATTACAGAGTTCAGCAATGACATAGCTTTTGTAGAAAAATTCATAAATAAAATCCTTGTATGCCCAGCTATTTAGTTTTTACTAGTTTTGTCCACATGAAATGAAACATCCTGTGATGTGCAGATTGTTTAAACAAGCACCCAATTGAATTTCAGAAACCATAAAACACCCAGATTAACCTTGCTTTTTAATTCAGTTATGTTTATTTGCCATGGCATCATTCTCTGATAAATAATTTTGATGTGTCAAACCTCTGGGTTTTGCAAAAGATGTAGTTTGGGGAAAACTTAACCACATATTTTTGGATCCTTACCATTTCGTTCTCTTGAATAGAAAAGATCTGCAATATGTCTTGACTGTTTAATGTTCATTGTAATAAAAATGTCAATTTTCAAATTGTTAAAATATAACTCTCTGATACTAATATTTTCTCTTTTTTGTAGAGCTCTTATCCACTCTTTAATTGCATACATATCTTGATTTGCTTAGACAATTACAGAACTGCTTGCTTTTAGAATTTGCCTATAATCAAATATAGTTAAATATATATAAACCTCAATGAGTATAATATATATATATATATATATATTCATAACATGGAATGTGAAAAAAGTGAAAGACAACATATTCCCAAAGGTTGAAAAACAACTCGGCATTTTAAAAGAAAAGCTTAAGGCTAATACTATATATATATATAGAGAGAGTGTCATAACACTGTCATGGAAGTCTCTGTTGAATGTCATATCCTCAGATACAGTTATCGCAGTCACACAGCGAAGTGTTTGCTTTCCCCCCATCATTTGTCACATAACCCCCTGTTAGGTTTTCTTCACATTACTCTGAATGTGTTTTCTTTACTTATGTACTTGTTTAGCTTTCCACTGTCCCCATTAGAATGTCAGCTAGATTATAGTAGGGGTTTTCCATTCTTGTTCATTCCTTATATCCACAGCACCTGGCATATGAAAGATGTTGGATAAATATCAATGAACTTAACAATGACATTTTTCTTCATTGTAAATTTCATTTAAAAAGCACATGTATACCTGTGGCGGATTCATTTTGATATTTGGCAAAACTAATACAATTATGTAAAGTTTAAAAATAAAATAAAATTAGAAAAAAAAAATAAATAAAAAGCCATGTCCATTTTAACTGATTTTAGATCTTGATTTTCATGCATCTCAATGATCTTAATTGCTTTCTAAGCACTGCTTTCATTGCATCATCCCACAAATTTTGAAGTTTTAATTTCATTTTCATTTAGTTCAAAATATCGAAGAATTTTTCTTTAAACTTTTTCTTTGATCATGGGTTATTTATAAGTGTGGTATCTAATTTCAAACTATTTGGAGGTGTTTTCCAGCTTCTTTCTGTTGTTGAATTCTAGTTTGATTCCATTATGGCCTGAGATAATACATTGCATGTTTCTATTTTAAAATTGTTAGGGTGTGTTTTGTTACTCAGAATGTGGTCTAACTTGGTAATATCCCATGTGAGCTTGAGACAAATGTGTATTCTGCTGTTTGTGGATAGAGCATTCTGTAATGTTAGTGAGACCAAATGATTGTGTGATTCAAGTCATATATATATATCTTTATTGGTTTTTTGCTTCCTTGGTCTAGTAATTACTGACATAAGAGGCATGCTGCTGCTGCTAAGTCGCTTTAGTCGTGTCCAATTCTGTGCGACCCCATAGAAGGCAGACCACCAGGCTCCACTGTCCCTGGGATTCTCCAGGCAAGAACACTGGAGTGGGTTGCCATTTCCTTCTCCAGTGCATGAAAGTGAAAAGTGAAAGTGAAGTCGCTTAGTCGTTTCCGACTCCCAGTGACCCCATGGACTGCAGCCTACCAGGCTCCTCCGTCCATGGAATTCTCCAGGCAAGAGTACTGGAGTGGGTTGCCATTGCCCTCTCCGTTATTTATTTTAATTGGAGGCTAATTACTTTACAATATTGTGGCAGTTTTTGCCATATATTGACATGAATCAGCCACAGGTGTACATGTGTCCCTCCATCCTAAACACCCCTCCTTGTCAGTTTTTCACTTATGTATTTTGATGCTTCGTTATTAAGGTGCAGATGTGTTTGGGATTGTAATGACCCCTTTATCATTAAACAGTGCAACTGTATACTACTCATATTTTTCTACATTTCGAAGTCTGTATTACCTGAAATTAATACAATAAAATTTTACAAAATAAAGTAAATCCAACTTTCTTTCCAAGTGCAGGGCAAAGAAGTAATTTCTGATCCTCTTGTTTTGTCTCTCCCAGTGTGGGGAATGAGCTGGGGCAAGTCTGATCAGGACAGCAGTATTCTTTATGTCTTGCACTTGGCATAGAACTTTTGTCCAGCAAGGGGAGGCAGATGAGTGAAGGAAGGTTTCCCGTAACTTCTCAGTTGCACTAACAAGCAGTTTGAACTCTTCATCTTGGAAGGAATGAGAAATGGTGTCAGCTAACAAAGGTGACTTGTGGGAAGGAAGGAGTAGGTCATGGTTCAAATGCCATTTACTCTGGTTGTTTTTACTGAGTCATAGTGTATTTTTGTGAATAATGTTTTTTTGTTTTCTGTATATAAATATGTATATTTACATATATGTATATAAAAATGTATATATGTATATAAGTATACATACATGTATCGGAGAAGGCGATGGCTCCCCAGTCCAGTACTCTTGTCTGGAAAATCCCACGGATGCAAGAGCTTGGTAGGCTGCAGTTCATGGGGTCGCTAAGAGTCGGACACAACTGAGCGACTTCACTTTCACTTTTCACTTTCGTGCATTGGAGAAGGAAATGGCAACCCACTCCAGTGGTCTTGCCTGGAGAATCCCAGGGACGGGGGAGCCTGGTGGGCTGCTGTCTATGGGGTCGCAGAGTCAGACACGACTGAAGCGACTTAGCAGCAGCAGCAGCATACATATATGTATATAAATATGTATATATGTGCATAAATATGTATATATGTATAAAATACATATATGTACATATATAATATATGCATATATATACATTAAATAAAATACCTAAATAATAAAATAAATAAAATAATAAAATACATATAAAATACATATATATTTATATGCATATATGTATATATACATATTTGTATACATATATGTTCCTTATATATATATATATTCCTTAGGACTGTTTCCAGATACTTTAAATACTTTTTTAAAAACATTTTTTTTTAACAAATTTTGCTTCTATCACTAGAGAATATTCTACAGAGCTTCTCACACTGTCATCACAAAAGTGGAACTTTCTTTCTTTTGATTAGTGTCAGTATGGTATAGGGCTTCCCAGGTGGCATAGTGATAAAGAATCTACCTGCCAATGCAGGAGACACAGGATCAAACCCAGGGTTTGATTCCTGGGTCGGGAAGATCCCCTGGAGAAGGAGATGACAACCCACTCCAGTATTCTTGCCTGTGAAATTCCATGGTCAGAGAAGCTTGTCAGGCTACACAGCTTATGGGGTCATTAGAGTTGGATACGCCTGAGTGACTGAGCATGCATGATGCAGCATGGTATATCTTTCTTTATACCTGTCCTTGTAACCTATATAAGTCCTTATGTTTAAGTTGGGTTGTTTGTAGACAACATATATAAAATTTGTCTTTTTTTAAAAAATCCACTTTAACAATTTCTACTTTTAATTGTTATATCTGGGCTATTCACATTTAATGTGATTATTGAAATAATTTGGATTAATATCCACATCTTTGCAACTGGTTTCTATTTGTTACATTTGTTCTTTTCTTTTCTCATCTTTTTCTGCTTTTTTGGTTTTAATTGAACATTTATATAGTGATTTTATTTCCTCAGCATATCAATTCATACTTCTTTTAAAAAGATTGTTGCCCTAGATTTTGAAATATGTATTTTTATCTAACTTAAGTCTACCATCAAATAACACTAATACTACTTTGCATATAATAGTATTGGTGCTTTACAACTTTCATTTCTCCCCTTCTATCCCTCTTAACACTGATGTCATTCATTTCACTTATCTTCATGTTACAAACACTCTGTACATTGTTACCATTATTAATTTAAACAACTGACAGTTTAGATCAAATTGTAATAAAAAATGCAACATTTTACCTTCATATAGTCCTCTTCCTCTTCCTTTCTTCATGTAGAACCAAGTTTCTGACCTTCATGACTTATTTCTGCTTGAAATACTGCTTTTATTATTTCTTACAAGGAACTTCTGTTGCAGGTTTTTTTTTTTTTGTCAGAGAAATACTTTATTTCTCATTCCATTTTGAATTATAATTTCTCCAGATATGAATTCTAGAATGCTGTTTTTTTTTCCCCTTTCATCCCCTTGAATATTTTACTACACTCTGTTGTCTGTGTGGCTTTAGATGAGAAGTCTCCTGTAATTCTTATCCTTTTTCTTATAAGGAATCCCCCACCTCTCCCCACTGTGACTTCTTTTGAGCTTTCTCTTCGGTTTTCTGCAGTTTGAATGTGATATACCTAGTTGTAGCTTTATATATATATATATATATATATATATATGTATATATATATATTGGTGTTTACTGACCTTCCTGGACCTATGTTTTGGTGTTTTTCATTAAGTTAGGAGAATTCTTGGCCATTACTACCTCAGATATTTATTTTGCTTCATCTTCTCTTTTCCTTCAGTTAATTTGGTTATATGTTACCCATGTTGAAATTGTCCTGTGTTTCTTGAATGTTAAGTTTGTTTCATATTTTTTCTCTTTGCATTTTAGGTTTGGAAGTTTCAACGGGCCTATCTTCAAGTTTAATGATTCTTTTTGACTATGTCAAGACTACTGTTGAGCTTGTTAAAGACACTTTTCATTTCTGTTACAGTCTTTTTCATTTCTATATAGTACTTCCATTTGATTATCTCCATCTCAACACTTATTTACAGTATTCATTACTCCTATGTTTGCCTTTGTCTACTCTTTTATTTAGAGACCATAATGTATTAGTCATAGTTATTTTAATTTTCCCTCTGATAATTCCAACCTATGTGTCATATCTGAATCCCATACTGATCTTTGCTTTGTGTCTTCAATCTGTGTTTCTTTCTTGCCTCTTGGACGCCTTGTAAATTTTTGATGAAAGCTAGAGTCGGACTTAGCAGCAGCAGCAGACATGCTGTATCAGGTACTAGGAACTAAGATAAATGGGTCTTTTAGTATGACGATTGCTGCAGTCCATGGGATCACTAAGAGTCGGACATGACTGAGCAACTTCACTTTCACTTTTCACTTTCATGCATTGGAGAAGGAAATGGCAACCCACTCCAGTGTTCTTGCCTGGAGAATCCCAGGGACGGGGGAGCCTGGTGGTCTGCCGTCTATGGGGTCGCACAGAGTCAGACATGACTGAAGTGACTTAGCAGCAGCAGTATGATGATTTATATTAATCTGGGTAGTAGCTGCTGATATTAGCTGTAGCTATAGATGCCAATGGCTCCAAATTCATCTAGTGTCTTTTTTTCCCCCCCCTGTCTCTTGCTGTTAGTTTGCCCTAAGTATTACTCCTCAGAAAGAGTCTATGTCTTGAAACTCTTTCATTTGTTATCTATTGTTAGAGTCAACTCTGATGACTTGCTGGAGTGGAATGAGAGGGAGAACATTGTATAAACTCATCCTGTCTGACTCTCTGTATAATCTTATCATGTCTGACTCAGTTGTGTCCAACTCTTTGCCACCCCATGGACTGTAGCAAGCCAGGCTGTTCTTTCCATGGAATTCTCCAGGCAAGAATACTGGAGTGGTAGCCATTCCCTTCTCCAGGGGATATTCTTGACCCAGGGATTGAACCTGGGTCTCCTTGCATTGCAGGCAGATTCTTTACCATCTGAGCCACCAGGGAAGCTCTGTATAATATTATCATTAAATCTTATTCTTTAAGTAGGCCTGTTCAGGACATGATTTTTACAAGTGTTTCTCTAGTGTCCTAACTTCCCACCACAGCCCCAACTCCCACCCTTGACTGTGGTGTTTCCAATCTATTTGAAACCTTGTCTCCTGTTTACTGTGTTTTATTTTTCCCCTTAGTTGAGATATTTCATTGCACAGCTTAGGTACTGGTTGTCAGCTGAAATAGCTAGTTACTACAGATGCCTATATCTTTTGTGGGGATGGGTAAGTGAAAGTGAAAGTCGCTCAGTCGTGTCCAACACTTTGTGACCCCATAGACTATACAGTCCATGGAATTCTCCAGGACAGAATACTGGAGTGGGTAGCTTTTCCCTTCTCCAGGGGATCTTCCCAACCCAGGGATGGAACTCAGGTCTCCCACATTGCAGGCAGGTTCTTTACCAGCTGAGCCACAGGGGAAGTGGGGATGGGTAAAACTGTCAACAAATGCTGTTTCACTCAGATCACAAAAGTGACCCAAAGCCAATAAAAGAAGTTATACAATCCCATCCTTGAAATGATAGATATCCTGCACCAGGCAATGGTTATTGAAACCAGCTACTTCTCAGATTTGTGGGCTCCGTTGCCAGACCCTAGTCTAGAACTGCTTCATTTCTATTGTCTTATTTGTGTGCTGTATCATTTATCTCCGCAGCAGACTTTTGCATATGTCCTGCTGTCTACCCTTCAGTCCTCTGAAAGTTGATTCATGCACCATTATCTTTATCCATGATTCTGTGTCCTCTTGGACAACATCAGTGACTGAATGCATCTCTCAGCCCGTGCAGTAGTCTGCATCTCAGCAAATAGCCCATATCTGAAAGTTTGGTCTAACCTCCAGCATCCTTTGGCAGGATTTTCTCTTAGGACTTCACTTCCATTCTTTTATCTATAAACCATAGATGTGCTTGCCAGCCACCACCCTCCCCTGCCCAATCTCATGTCTTTTAAGGTCAAGCTTTAACTAAGTGCCTGAAATTAGCAGAATAATATTTTTCCAACTAACATCCAAAGGTATCATCTCTGTGAGTTCAAGTTTCATTCTGTGGAGTTAATTTCCAATGAAGTAGATGGGAATCCAAGGTCAGACAGCTATAGTTTCCTCTCCTTGGATGCCCATCTTTTGCTATCTCCTCTATTGTTTTCCTGATACTGGAAATGACTTTCTCAAGAACTTTGTCAAATAATTAGTATTGTGGTACATGACATTAGGTTTGGCTTCTGTTCAAGTCACGAGATACTTGATATTATCTGATGAACTCCAGGAAAGTCTTTCTCACCTTTAAGCATTAACAATGACTGGAGTTCTAATACTACATCTTTACTCTTCAGGCCAAACAGTTACCCACACCTCCACCTCTAACATGCAGATACTTGTTGGAAGAGTGATGTTTTCTGTTTGAAGAACTTTTGATAGGAAGGAAAGGAGAGAATGTGAGTGCTGAATGGAGAAAAATTATTATGCAAGTAGAGAGATTGAGAGTTGGGCTGGAGGATGATGAAAAACAAGAAAAAACTAGTGAGTTAAGGACAAATGTCATCTTTTCTAAAATTAGCCTAGCATAAATTCAAAAGGAAACCTAAATTTGAAGCTCTACTCCTCTAGTAGTTGTGAGGCTTTGGAAAAATTATTTAGAGACTCTAGGGTTCATAGTTCTGTTATATGTCAAGTAGTTCAGTTCAGTCACTCAGTCATGTCTGACTCTTTGCGACCCCATGGACTGCAGCACACCAGGCCTCCCTGTCTATCACCAACTCCCGGAGTTTACTCAAACTCATGTCAATTGAGTTGGTGATGCCATCCAACCATCTCATCCTCTGTCATCCCCCTCTCCTCCCGCCTTTAATCTTTCCCAGTATCAGGGCCTTTTCCAAGGATTCAGTTCTTCACATCAGGTGGCCAAAGTATTGGAGTTTCAGCTTCAGCATCAGTCCTTCCAGTCAAGTAAGAACAATAATAAATACATCTCTCATAGTTTTGCTGATAATACTAGTAAAGTGTTTAGCACAGTGTCTGATGCATACCCAGTGCTCAGTAAATCTCAGTCATTGTATTATTAACAATAACACTAATTATAAAGCCAAATGTAAAGTATTAATTATCTAAACCTAAGATAATGCATATAATAAATTGTAATTTATTCAATTACACATATATGGAATTTGATCAGATAGCTCATGAAACTTAAAAACTCTTATCATTTAAAATGGATAACCAGCAAGGACATACTGTATAGCACAGGGAATTCTGCTCAGTGTTAGATAGCAGCCTGGAGGGGAGGGGAGTTTGGGGAAGAATATACACATGTATATGTATGTCTGAGTCCCTTCGCTGTTCACCTGAAAACCACAACATTGTTCATCAGCTATATCTCAGTAGAAAGTAAAATGTTAAGAAAAACTCTTAGCTGGAATTATGATGATAAAGAAATCACCATTCTTTTTATATACTCAGTGATATTTCTATAACTGTATTATAAATAACAATTATGTAAGAAAGAAAAAAATTGAGTTTTTCTTATGACCTTATATTCTCCCAGTCTGTCACTTCCAAGACCTTAGATACTGGATTTCATACACTGTAACCTATGAGTCAGTAGCCATGAACTCCCAATATCAGTTTATTTGCTGTGGGTTACCCATATATCAGGCAGACCTTTCAAAATGATGGATAGGAGGAGAGTGTTTAGAAGTCACCAAGCTAGGAGAACAACTTGTTGTCATAATCTCCTAGAACAACACAAATAGGAGACTATTAGCGGAATCCACAGATGTAATGTGCTTAGAGACCTCTCTAAACCAATTGTACCAGTCACACCAAGCACAGGATAAAGATATGTAAACATTTAGTTTACTGTGAAACAGGAGATACATGGTATTAAACCAGAACACACAAAATGGAAACAGTTTGGGGTCCATTTTTGGTGCTGTTTTAAGTATCCTTGTCACTGTTGTGACTTTTTTCCCAAGTGCACATTACTAGTCACTTTATCTTAGGATTTAGGCAGGTAGCTAAATAATTAATCTTCACCAGAGAGGTTTCTGCTAAGCCTCCTCTAGAAGATGACCTTTTTGTAATGTTGAACTGACATATAAGTGAATGATGGACGTGTCATTTACTGGCAAGCAATTTTCTCTTTCAGTGGGGAGAGTTTTAAAATCATTGGACTTGTAAATGGTGACAGGATTGTTGGTCTAGATATGATTGAGCAGTTTAGTAATGTACATAATTATCATGACTGCCTGAAAGCTCTAGGCACCTTTTCACTTTTGATCATGATTTCAACTGCTGACGCCTAAATTACAAATCAAATGGTAGGAAGATAAATCATGATGCCAGAGGCATAGCTTAGTCATGCCAGCAAGCTTAAAATCAGGTTTTGTGAGGGGAGGTTGACTTATCAAAAATGGGAAAGGTTTGTGAATGAAAAGTTTCTACCTATTTTGAAGGCATGCTGCTGAGTCACTTCAGTCGTGTCCAACTCTGCGACCCTGTAGACAGCAGCCCACCAGGCTCCCCCGTCCCTGGGATTCTCCAGGCAAGAACACTGGAGTGGGTTGCCATTTCCTTCTCCAATGCATGAAAGTGAAAAGTGAAAGTGAAGTTGCTCAGTCGTGTCCGACCCTCAGCGACTCCATGGACTGCAGCCCACCAGGCTCCTCCGTCCATGGGATTTTCCAGGCAAGAGTACTGGAGTGGGGTGCCATTGCCTTCTCCGTTTGAAGGCATAATTTAGGGTTTATACAACTTTCAGAACAAGGGGGATTGCTATTTTCAGAAGACTTGTTTTTGGACAGGAACCTTAAAAATCTCCATTTTAAAGAAGTTTGATTAATATTATTTGGGCAAATATAGGTTACAAAGTTGAAGGGGTGTTAAGTTTGTAATTTGTAGCATAACCAACTTATAGGCATAAAAAGACATTGGCTAATGGTAAATAAGTTTTCCATGTCATAAAACTAGCACTAAGATTTGGCGTATTTCTCTAAATTAATTTAACCAAATTAGTAGTCAAGAACATCATCATTTCACCAATGAGTAGTTAAGAACAAGAATTTTATTATGGCAGTTGTATTTTCTATGAGAATGTATGGTCACAGATACATCAAATGCACTTTCATCTTGGACTCTGAAATGTGGTTAAGGCCTGAGACTTTTTGAGCCCGAGTTGAGGTTCACTGTCATATGATGTAGGGGTAATAATTTATAACTTGATTCTTACAAATTTTGCATGTCAAATAAGTTAACTTTCAAAAGTCTCATGGAATTTTTAAGTAATTACAAGATTTACATTTAAGTTCCTGAGCAAAATAAGATGAAATTTCTTCTGACTTACCGTTTGACTGATGCCGTGAGCATAACCTCTAGCTTCTAAGCACTTGTGGTTGTATTCACCTGGCTCCAAGATATTTACCCCAAAGCTCCAGGAGCTCTGCAAAAGCCATGAAATCAAGCTGCACACCGTTCCTGTGCCTGTCTGTGAGCTGTATGTCAGTGCTCCAAAGGAAATAGATTTGGATGTATTCATCTTAAAACTGCTCTGATATACTATAAAAATAATAAATTATTCCTTTAAAGAAATACAGATCTGGCTGAGAAAGCAAACATGTGCATCTTAGGATACTTTAATCCAAAAATCTTTGGGAGAAGAGAATCTTGATATATCAAGTAATTAAAAATGTTTCCTGTGTGTGTTTGTGTGTTACACATAACATATGATTTTGAGAAAATGAATTTATTTCTTCTTGCTGATTAATATTTTCTTCCTTTACTGAAAAAAATTTTCATAAGTATTTATGACAACTAAAAATATCCTATAGAATATGCTGTACACTTATCAAAATTTTCCTAAGACTGTGTAAGCAAACTGGTTAAAACAAATACAACAATTTTAGGATAATACGTATGTACGTGCATGCTCAGCCATGTCTGACTCTGCAACCCCATGGAATTCTCCAGGCAAGAATACTGGAGTGGGTGGCCACTTCCTTCTCCAGGGGACCTTCCCAACCCAGGGACTGAACCCGTATCTCCTGTGTCTCCTGCATTGCAGGTAGATTCTTTATACCACTTGAGCCATCGGGGAAGCCCCAATCTGAGGATAAACTGAAGTAAAATTCAAGCCAGGTACATATTGTTATGAAGTCCAGATACAGTCAGCCCTCTGAATCCTCGGGTTTGGCATCCGTGGTTTCAGCCGGCTGTTTGTGGATTGTCATCCATGGGATACCAAACCAATGAATACAGGGGGCCTGCTGTATTTGAACTTCAGATCCTCCTTAAAATAATCCATGCCCGCCCCTTCTCTACAATTGAGGAAACTAGTACCTGTGGTCCTGAAGTGATGTCCCTAATGGTATGTTGCTAATTGGTTGCAGAGCCCAGATTAAAATTGACTGCTGCTTTCTCTGATTTCCCCTTACCTAAGTATTAATGCAGTGCTGGGTTACACCACTCACTGCTTGATCCAGCTACTTTGTTATTCAAATAGCAATGAAACATGATCTCACAGGGTTAACAGAAGCAGTAAATGTGTGTATTAGTCAGGGTTTCATCAGGAAAGCAGGAACCACTCCAGGTTTTGCAGGTTGGAAGAGATTCAAGTCAGGGAATTAGAGGATTGTACAACCATAGGAAGGATTGAAGACAGAGAGGTCAGGAAAACTACTATTGAAGTTCATGAAATCAGAACGTTGGATGGGAGGGAAGTCATCGCTGATCATCTGTGAACCTAAGCAGGTGATTCACAGGGTGAATTCACTCAGGACCACTGCAGCTGCATACCTGCCATGTGATTTTTCGGCAACTGCTGTGGAGACTAATGGTCTGTCGCTCTCTTCAGCCCCCAAATCAAGTGGAAGTGCCTCTAATTGGCTGAAACAACTCTGAGGCATAGAGGGAAACGGGTTCTAGAAAATTTGCCTATAGGTTTCCCCTTATCAAACAGTGGAGACTACAAAGGCGCCATGATGATGCCGAGCTGAGGATAGGCAACATATAATCCAGCACAAACGATGACACTTAAAGCTGTCAAGCACAGAAAATTGTTTAGTGAAGGATTAAAAAAGAAATATGGCTAAGGCTCCTGTCTACTTTTAATTGTAAAAACCAACTTGGGACTAACCAGAGATATTTTAACCCAATTAAAAGCTATCTACGTTACAAAGGTTAGCTATACTGTAACTTAGATGATGCATATGTATGTATACTTATGAGTGGTAGAGAAATTCTATTGTATTTCATGTTGTTTGTGGATTTTTTTCCCCTAACATTTTGGATTTTTTAAAAACAGAATAGCAATTCATTGTAACATTCATAGGTTCTGGGAATTAGGATGTGGACACGTTTGAAGGGCCATTATTCAGCTACTGCTTAACTTGTATCCAATACCATTCTCTAAAATTGCAAAGATTTTTAGGTTTCTCAAAGACAGAAATTTCTCAGAGGACTAATATCTTCTAAACAGAATTATCAATGTACACAGAAATCCAGACATGTGTGATAAAGCAGTATATTGTAATATGGATCTTTTTAGACTGCAGACATTTTGCCTAGGCAAAAAGAAACTTTTTTCCCCTTTGCAAGCAGTATTGCCAAGATATTCCCCAGCCCTGCTTTATCTCTAAGCCTCACCATACCCCTGGCTTTCTGGGGCCTCAGGATAAGGTAACTGATGGGTTATACATCTGAAGATGACATGTGCCCCGGGGTAGGGGGCAGAAATTGGGTGAGGTTTAGTGATGCAAGGAGGCATCTCTTTCAGATTGTATCACTTAACATGCTTTTGATCAAAAGAAACAGAAAATCCAAATCAAACTGGCTTAAATTATGACAGAAACGAATAGGCTTATTATTTAACCAATAGGCACAGGGTAAGCTTGAAGCACGGTTCATATTTTGAGCCAGAGGTTTTGATAGCATTAGGTCTCCAGCTTTATTCTTCTGTGATTGCATTGGCCCTTTCCCCTGTTTTCCCCTTCTTTCCTTGCATGTGATTCACTTTGGGATCATACTGGATTCACTTGGAAGATACCAAAATGTGCACCAGAAGAATTCCTTTCAACAGCTCCCCATCATTCCCACCAAAGCACTCCCCAAGAAAGATTCATCTGCAGTGTCACAGGATCACGTCTATATTTTCCTTAACTGCCTTTATTTTGTGTTCATTCTCTGTGTACACATTGATAATGACCTCTTAGACCAGGGCCTAGCAAACTGTAGCCTGTGGGCCACATAGCCTGTTTTTGTGAAGCCCATGGACTGAGAATGCTTTTTACATTTTCTAAAGGGTTGTAGAAAAAAAGAAAAGAATATGCGACCCAGACTTTATGTAGCCCACAAATCTTAAAATATTTGCTGTCAGGCACTTCATAGCAAAAAGTTGCCAACCACTATCTTATACCATTATGTGATGCTGAAAAAAAAAAAAACCCAAAAAACCGACCCAACCCTCTTTGTTCCTAACACATTCCTGTTGTAGCTAATGCAATTCCTTTCATATAGCATTCTCATCTCTAAATATTTCTTCCCACCTCCCCTCTTACGTCAAGTTTTCCTCTTTTATTAGAAGAGAAGGTATTGCCAGGGAAATTTTTATTAACTTAGGAAGGGGAAGGCCTGCAGGGGATGGTTAGGGGGAAGAGACAGGATGAAACTTCTCACTAATGTTAAAGGAAGTGAGCACTGAAAGGACTTTTGAGAATGTCTTGTTCAGTTACATCTTGTTATAGGAGGGGAAATACCGCCAGGGGATGGAAGGGTTTTGACCAAAGTCATAGTCAGCTGGTAAGAAAAATAATCAGGGCCCAGCATTGTGATCTAGTATCACTTCCACCAACTCCCGCTACTTTTTTTTGACTCTGCATCTTTGACTTACAGCCAATTTAGGCATACACTCAGCTGTCCCAAACTGCCCCTTTAACTTGGGAGTTTCCGAGCAGTTCATAGCTCGTGCAGGAAAGAGTGATCCAGAACTTGCTTAAAGAGATTCTCTCTTTTACTGTGCTTTATTTTCTTCAGTTCACCTCATAAAACCTCTTGAAATTTGCCCTATCTTCCAATACTGTGTCCCTGTTCTTCCCCAGTAGTTATATTTCAGGAGCCCTAGATTCATTTGGACATCAGTGGCTGCTTTCTAGGATGACTCCATGATATTCTCTCATTTATTTAATTTATTAAGAAGTAGTGACAAAAATTTACCAGATGATGAATGTACCTTCTTTAATTGTTTGCTCAAAGATTACCAGTGACCTGTTAAAGTCCTTGGATTTATCAGTTTCCTCAGATTTCATTCTCCTTGATCCCGCTCTCATTCCAACTTAACCAGCTTCCCAGTTGTGATACCTACTATGATACCTTCACCTCTACTTTGCCTTCTGATTTTTTAGATAGATTCTTTTTTTCTAGCTACAGCTCTAATTCCTCCTTCCACCCTCTAAGTATGGGTCTTAATATAGTATTTCCCCATTGGTGATGTAACAAATTATCACGAACTTTGTGGCTTCAAAAACCACAAATCTAGTATCTTTTTTCTTTGGAGGTTAGAAGTCTAACTTAGATCTTATAGGAAATCAAGGTGTAAATAGAGCTGTGTCCATTCTGGAAGCTTTAAATGAAGAATCTATTTCCTTGCATTCTCCAGCATGTAAGACTTCCTGTGTACCTTCCCTTGTGGAGCCTTCCTCCATCTTCAAACTGCATCATTCCAACCTTTGCTCCTGTCATCACATCTCCTTTTTCTGATTTTGACCCTCATGGTTCCTTCTTATAAAGGCCCTTATGACCACACGGAACCCACCAGAATAATTGAAACTAACCTTGCTATTTCAAGATCCTTAACCACACATGCAAAGCCCTTTTTGCCATAGAAGGTAAATTTTCACAGATTCCTAGAATTAGGATATAGGCAACTCTAGGAGCCATCATTCTGACTCTACCATTTAGGTTTCTACAGTGGGTTCTCAGCTGTATTTGATTTTTCAATGTTAGGGGCACCCTTTGCCTCTTTTTTTTTTTTCTTTAATGTACATTGTCCTCCAGAAGCATGCCTGAATTCATAAAGGTTATTCTCTTGCATTTCAAACTCATTATCTGCAAAACTATTCAAATCTATGCTTCATTTCACTTGCACCTCAATTTAAGTTCATATTGCTTCTTAAATAAATTCCATTAAAAATATCCTGTGACCCTCGGTTTCATCATCTGGACTATCAGCATGCTGTGAAAGTAGTCTAAATTACCTTCCGCCGCTTCATGTTTTATACTTGTGTAAGACTCTTGAGAGTCCCTTGGACTGCGAGGAGATCCAGCCAGTCCATTCTGAAGGAGATCAGCCCTGGGATTTCTTTGGAAGGAATGATGCTAAAGCTCAAACTCCAGTACTTTGGCCACCTCATGCGAAGAGTTGACTCATTGGAAGAGACTCTGATGCTGGGAGGGACTGGGGGCAGGAGGAGAAGGGGACGACAGAGGATGAGATGGCTGGATGGCATCACTGACTCGATGGACGTGAGTCTGAGTGAACTCCGGTAGTTGGTGATGGACAGGGAGGCTTGGCGTGCTGCGATTCATGGGGTCGCAAAGAGTCGGACACGACTGAGCGACTGAACTGAACTGAGTATCCTATCCTCTCTAGGGGACAGAAAACACATCATGCCCAAATTTATATCTAAGTCCCACCTCTTTGTTTTATGCAAAGAAAATACTCAGTAATAGCATTACCATGATCTTTTTTAAAAGTTACAGAGTCCAGGGCTGCACTGATTTAGAACATGTGGTGAAGGATTTAGTTGCCAGAAAATTGTGCCTAAATGAATGACTCCTGAATTTTTTACTGGAAGACTTTTTTTCTGGTCTTAGCAAACATCTTCTGACACAGACTCTGAATTATTTTTGAAATACTAAGCAATACTTCTTTGTGTATTCATTAATCACACTCAAATTGACTAAGAAGCACTCTGCCAAATATTAGGAAGGGTATGAAGATGTCTATGCTTCTCTAAGAAGTGAGTAGCTTCTATAAACTTCTTCTGAAAGTAACATTAGAATGTGACTTTTCCAACTACCCAACTGTGGAACTCTAGTCTTTAACAGGCTTGTGAAACTCTTTTTTAAATTTTTATTTTTATTTTTTAAAATATAAATTTATTTATTTTAATTGGAGGCTAATTACTTTACAATATTGTATTGGTTTTGCCATACATCAACATAAATCCACCACGGGTGTACATGTGCTCCCCATCCTGCACCCCACTTCCACCTCCCTCGCCATCCCATCCCTCTGGGTCATCCCAGTGCACCAGCCCTGAGTATCCTGTCTCATGCATCAAACCTGGACTGGTGACTCGTTTCATATATGATATTATACATGTTTCAATGCCATTCTCCCAAATCATCCCACCCTCTCTCTGTCCCACAGAGTCCAAAAGACTGTTCTATACATCTGTGTCTCTTTTGCTGTCTCGCATACAGGGTTATCGTTACCATCTTTCTAAATTCCATATATATGCATTAGTATACTGTATTGGTGTTTTTCTTTCTGGCTTACTTCACTGTATAATAGGCTCCAGTTTCATCCACCTCATTAGAACTGATTCAAATGTATTCTTTTTAACGGCTGAGTAATACTCCATTGTGTATATGTACCACAGCTTTCTTATCCATTCATCTGCTGATAGACATCTAGGTTGCTTCCATGTCCTGGCTATTATAAACAGTGCTGCGATGAACATTGGGGTACACGTGTCTCTTTCAATTCTGGTTTCCTCGGTGTGTATGCCTCTTGAAAGCAAATAACATAGTATCTGCCTGAACCCAGCTCCTTAATAGTTCTAAAAATGCTTTTGTGGGGCCAATGGGAATTTGACATTTGTCAGGATAGTTCTTTTAAAATGCTTTTTGTATTTGCTTATTAGAAATGAAGTTGCCGTCAGGCAGTATGAGTGTTTCTATGCTGCTGGAGAAGGAGTAGGCTACCCATATTCTTGGGCTTCCCTTGTGGCTCAGCTGGTAAAGAATCCACTTGAAGTGCAGAAGACCTGGGTTTGATCCCTGGGTTGGGAAGATCCCCTGGAGAAGGGAAAGACTAACCACTCCAGTATTCTGGCCTGGAGAATTCCATGGACTGTATAGTCCATGGGGTTGCAAAGAGTCAGACATGACTGAGCAACTTTCACTTTCAGTTTCATGCTGCTGGAAGCTGGGCATGATCATTAGGCGTTGCCTTTTATGAAGAATGGCACAAGAGCATGGGAGCTGGCAGAGTTCTCTCTGAAGATCTTTGACACAGTGTTATCATCATGATGCTTGCAGTATTAATAGAAAGTTGAGAAAATTAACTGCCCCTTACACTTGAATATCTCTTTAAATTTCCGAATATGCTATATTTCTTGGTGATGATGACAGGTATGTTTCCCCAAAGTTCAAAATTACCTATGTCAGTTGCTTTTCCTTTACTGTTGAAGAGCAACATTTTATTTGTTACATTCAAGAGGCTAGGTTGTTATTGTGGTGCCATTTCATTTGAAAGCATATACCAGCATATTCTTGCTTGGAGAATCCCATGGACAGAGGGGCCTGGGTTGCAAAGAGTCAGACACCAGCATAGGTAAGAATTTTTAATATTTGAATATATGATGTGTATTGAAATAAATAAGACCTCAGATATTGAAATTGTACTTTTGAATAGCTATATTGGCTTTCTGATATAAGCAGTGAATAATAACTGATTGTATTAGTATCTTGAATACACTAGCAAACTATGGGATGTTAAAGAATTTCTTATTTTCAAATAATTTGAATTTGTAAGACTCTGAATTGAGTGGCATATATTAATATCGAATGACATTTGAATTTCAACTTCCCTGAGTAGTGATACTATGTTCCATCATGGAAATATAAAAGTAGAGAAGTGCTGAGGGAGAAAGAATTTGCTTATTTATAGGCACAAATCACCAATATTAAGCTATCATGAAAATCACCACTTAAATTTATTGGTTTAAAAGTTCTCCATATGCTTAAGAATTTACAGTGTTCATAAAGCAGAATCTTATTTGATTTGCCAGATGCAAGAAAATACATTAGTTGTGTCCATTCCATTATTAAAGAAAATTAATATCGTTTTGTCTGTCTTGGTAGGGTGGATATATTTCACTTGAAAATTTCAGGCTAGTGAACTTAGAGGAAACTCTAAGACTAGTCATTGGTAGACTACGATGTGAACTTTTATCTCTATTTTCTCATGTAGTTTAAAGGAATTTAATTTGTGAAAGATTTATTTATTGAACTGGTGTTACAGACCAATGTCTCCAGTATTAATGGGGCAGAAATATCCATGTGTATAATAGCAACCCATTTTCTTAAATTCCTAAACATGTTATCTAGAACCTGAAAGCATCACAGTTGTACGTATTAATATATGGGAAAATGTGTTGGCTTGTTATCCAGAAGTAGTCTAATCAAGACTAGATTAGACTAAGTTGAGTGTTCACTCATTATGAAATATCACAGATGGGATCAAAAATAGAATGTTTCCAAATAGCACATTTAATATGAAGTTAGGAAGAGATTTTGATATAGGCTCCAGAATAGGTTTTCTTCTGACTTGATTAGCTTATTTTCTCATGCATACAAAAACCCCCAAGTGTCTTGATCTTTTTTCCTGAAATTTGAACAATTAAATTTTACCTTCACCTACAATAGCTTTGAAGAAGATTTTTATTATGTGGTAGCTATTTGTACATTTAATTAATTTTTCCTGTCATCAGTATTGAAAGTGTTTATTCATTTATTAGCACTTGCAGCAAAGATGAAGTTAAAGAAGTAATTAAGATGTGGGTTGTTTTGCTCTCCTACAAATATTGAATGTCATTAACATTTTAGTATCTTTTCTGTTAGCTTAATTAAGAGTTGAATTATATTAAGCAACACTTGTATATTTTTCAAATTCTAAAAGTTTAATCTACCTGTAAAATACATTTTTATTTTCCTGCACTGTCTCACATTGTTTTCTGCAATAACACCTTTGTTTGTAGCTTCTATTTGACACTAAAATTGGCAAAGGGCTCAAATGTTTCCAATGTTTATATATCTCATCAGTTCACTCTTCTGTTTTGGCTTGTGACAGGATCTTAAGATTGGCCTGTACATTTACTGATACTAATCATTTTGCCACTTTTAATTGCATCCTGGGCTTCCCTGGTGACTCAGCAGTAAAGAATCCATCTGCCAAGCAGGAGACACAGGTTTGATCCCTGGGTCGGGAGGATCCCCTGGAGGAGGAAATGGCAACCCACTCCAGTATTCCTGCCTGGGAAATTCCATGGACAGAAGAGCTTGAGGGGCTATAGTCCATGGGGTTGCAAAAGAGTTGCACACGGCTTAGTGACTCAAAAACAACAACAAATTGCATCCTGGTTTCACTTTTCTAAATTGAGAGGTAGACTGAATTAGTCCCTGCAGACCACCAGCCAAAGAGTTTACACAAAAAGGAGACCAAAGTTAGTGTTTAATGTAAGGAAATTAAAATGTGAGCTAAAACCTTTAAATAAGATACTAGTAAATGAACATCTGTCCTTATAAACATGAATTCCCATCACAGTGAAATATCTATCAAAATATTGCTGTTAATGGGTGTTCTTTTAGCTTTTTAATATAACCCTTTTTCAGCATAATAAAATGATTTAGCATATGAAAAGCCTATTTCCATGTGCTTATTTATCATTTGTGTATCTTCTTTCTGAAAAAAATGTCTTTTAGAATTCTTTGCCCATTTTTTATTTGGGTTGGCTGGAAAGAATTGTTACAATACATTCTGATTAGAAGTCCCTTACTAGAAATCTGTTTTGCAAATATTTTCTCTCAATCTGTGTGAGAATTTTGCTTTGTAATGGTGTTCATTGAAAAATACAAGGTTTTATTTTTGATGATACCCAGTTTATTTTTTTCTTTTGTTGTTCATGCTTTTTGTGTCATATGTAAGAAACCACTTTCTTGTCAAATATATTGATGATTTGCATCTGTACTTTCTAATTTTCTATAAATTTTGTAGTTTCAGCTTTTACATTTACATTTGTTTCTGGGTATCCATGGGAAATCAGTCATAGGGGATCCACCCCCCTGTGGCAGATATCAAAATCCTCTGATACTATAGTCCCTTATATAAAATGGCATGGTGTTTGCATATAACTGGCATACCTCCCTTATACTTTGTCATTTCTAGATTAGTCAAAATACCTAATACAATGTTAAGTGCTATGTGAATAGCTGTAAATACAAGGTAAACACTATGTGAATAGTTGCCAGTGTGTGGCAATTTTAAGCCTTGCCTTTTTTAACTTTTTGTAATTTTTTTGGAAATATTTTTGATCTTCAGTTGGTTTAATCCATGGATGCAGAAACTGCAGATACAGACAGTATGTCTCTGATACATTTACAGTTAACTTTGGTATGTGATATGAAGTAGGGATGCAGCTTCATTCTTTTGGTATAAATATTTAGTTGTCCTTGTGTCATTTGTTGAAAAGACTATTTTTTCCCCTCAATAAATTGTCTCTGTACCCTTGTAAAAAATTGTACATCTGGGGATCTGTGTTAGGACTCTCCGTTTCATCCCATTTACCTAAATGTTCTTATGCTAGCACCACACTCTCTTTCATTTTGTAGCTTTTCAGTAAGTTTTGAAATTGCAAAATATGAGTGCTCCAACTTTGTTCTTCCCAGGATTATTTTCACTGTTTTTGCCTTGCATTTTCACATCAGTTTTAGGCACAACTTGTTAATTTCTGTCAAGTGGAAACCTAAGATTTTAATAGGGATGACTTTGAATCTGTAGAATAAATCACAAAGCATTGTCATCTTGACCGTGTTAAGTCTTTTGATCCATTAACATGGGATATTTTTGCATTTATTTAGGTCTTTTAAAATTTTTTTCAACAAATATTTTGTAGTTTTCATTATGCAAGTCTTATACTTTCTTTGTGAAGTTTATTCCTAAGTATTCTACTGTTATGATGCTAATGTAAATGGGATTGCTTTTTAAAATTTCATTTTCAGATTGCTCATTGCAAGTATATAGAATCAAATTGGTTGTTGTATATTGATCTTGAATCCTGTACCCTTGCTGAACTTGTTTAATATTTCCAAATAGTTTTTTTTTTTTCTGTGTGTGAGGATATCTTAGGATTTTCTTTATATAGAAATCATGTCATCTACAAATGGTAGTACTTTAAAAAAAATTAATTAATTTTTTGACCATGCAGCTTGTGGGATCTTAGTTCCCCAACCAGGAATTGAACCCAGGCCCTCAACACTGTGAGTGTGGAGTCCTAACCACTGGACCACCAGAGAATTTCCAAATAGTGATAATTTTACTTACTCCTTTCAATTTTGGATGCTTTTATTTCATTATCTTGCCTAATTTTATTGACTAGAATCATTATTACAGTGTTGAGTAGAAACAGCGAGAGTGGAAATTCTTGTCCTATTTCTGATGAAAGGGCAAGTTTCTATTTCTAGTTTTACTGTTTGCTGTGTTAACTCTGGGTTTCTTATAGATGTCCTTTATTCGGTTGAACTGGGTCCTTCTATTCCTTAATTGTCGAATGTTTTTTTATCATGAAGAGTATTGGAGTTTTTTGAAAATGTTTTTTCTTTATCAATTAAGATGGTCATGTGATTTTGGTCCTTAATGTATTAACATGTCTTATTACAGTGATTAATTTTTGGATGTGAAGCTAGTCTTAATTTCCAGGGAAATATCCCACTTGGTAGTAGTGTATAATTTTTTATATGCTGCTGGATTTTATTTCCTGTTATTTTCTTGAGGGTGTTTACATCTATATTTGTAAAGCGAGACTAACCAGTAAGGCCTTCCCTGGTAGCTCAGTGGTAAAGAATCTGCCTGCAATGCAGGAGACCCAAGTTCAATCCCTAGGTTGGGAAGATCCCCTGGAGAAGGGCATGGCAACCCACTCACATATTCTTGCCTGGAGAATCCCATGGATAGAGGATCCTTGAGGACTGTAGTCCACAGGGTTACACAGAGTTGTACATGACTGAAGTGACTAAGCAGCAGCAGCAGCAGCAGCATTAAACATTAAATTATGTTTACTGGGATTTCTTTGCCTGGTTTTGGTATTAGGGTAATCAAGTATCATAATGAGATGGGAATTATCATACTCTTTTTTGGACTATTCCATTTTTTGGAATAGTCTTTGAAGTATTAGTGTTAGTTGTTCATTAAATATATGGTAGAACTTACTGTAAAAGCAGGTGAGCCTGAGATTTTCTTTACCGAAAGCTTTTAATTACTAATGTAATGTTTTTTAATAGGTCATTAAGATATTCAATTTCTTCTTGAGTCTGTTGCAATAAATTTTGTCATACTGGAAATTTGAGCATTTCAGTTATTTTCCATTATTTTGATGTATCTTTTGTTGTTGTTTTTCAGTCACTGAGTCATGTCTGACTCTTTGCGACTCCATCGACTATAGCACGCCACGCTCCTCTGTCTTCCAGTATCTCCAGGAGTTTGCTCAAACTCATGTCCTTTGAGTCAGTGATTCTAACCATCTCATCTGCTACCCCCTTCTTTTGCCTTCAATCTTTCCCAGCATCAGGGTCTTTTCCAATTAGTCAGTTCTTCCCATTAGGTGGCCAAAGTACTGGAGTTTCAGCTTCAGCAGTAGGCCTTCCAATGATTATTCAGGATTGATTTCCTTTAAGATTGACTGGGTTCGATCTCCTTGCTGTCCAAGGGACTCTCAAGAGTCTTCTCCAATACAACAATTCAAAAGCATCAATTCTCAGCACTCAGCCTTCTTTATAGTCGAACTCTCACATCTGAGACTACTGCAAAAACCATAGCTTTGACTATTCTGACCTTTGTCAGTAGTGTGATGTATTTGCTTTTTAATACACTGTCTAGGTTTGTCATAGCTTTTCTTCCCAGGAGCAAGCATCTTTTTTAATTTCATGGCTGCAGCCCTCATCCGTCTGCAGTGATTTTGGAGCCTAAGAAAATAGTCTGTCACTGCTTCCACTTTTTCCCCTTCTATTTGCCATGAGGTGATGGGACAGGATGCCATGAACTTAGTTTTTTAATGTTGGGTGTTAAGCTAGCTTTTTCACTCTCCTCTTTCACCCTCATCAAGAGGCTCTTTAATTGTTCTTCACATTCTGCCATTAGATTGATATCATTTGCATATCTGAGGTTGTTGATATTTCTCCCAGCAATCTTGATTCCAGCTTGTGATTCTTCCACTCTCTCATGATGTACCCTGCATAGAACTTAAATAAGCAAGGTGACAGTATATAGCCTTGATGTACTCCTTTCCCAATTTTGAACCAATCCATTGTTTCATGTAAGGTTCTAACTATTATTTCTTGACTTTCATACAGGTTTCTCAAGAGGCAGGTTAGGTGGCCTTGTTTTCCCATCTCTTTAAGAATTTTCCACAGTTTGTTGTGATCCACACAGTCAAAAGTTTTTGTGTAGTCAATGAAGCAGAAGTAGATATTTTTCTGAAATTCCCTTGGTTTCTCTATGATCCAACAGATGTTGGCAATCTGTCTCTGATTCCTCTGCCTTTTCTAAACAACTTGTACATCTGGTAGTTCTCAGTTCACATACTACAGAAGCCTAGCTTGGAGGATTTTGAGGAGTATCTTCATCATAGTTGCTATTAGCATTGAAATTAGTATATTAAAACAATCTATCTTGGATTAATCTTAATTTTACTGTATATAGAACTGCTTTGATACAGCTGCTTTCTTCGCCACTCTTTGTGCTATATATATATATAAAAATTAGTTGCTCAGTTGTGTCCAACTCTTTGCAACCCCATGGACTGTAGCCTGCCAGCCTACTCAGTCCATGGGATTCTCCAGATAAGAATGCTAGAGTGGGTTGCCATTCCCTTTTACAAGGATCTTCCCAACCCAGGGATTGAACCCAGGTCTCCTGCACTATAGGCAGACTCTTTACCATCTGAGCCATCAGATATTTACCTCTTTTATACCATATGAGGCCATCAAGTAGGTTTTATAATTACTACTTTATGTAGTTTTCTTTTAAATGAGATGGGAGAAGAAAGTATTCCAAGCAAAACAGATTTAAACTATTCATTATATTTTCTTGTGTAGTTAATTGTAACGGGACTCTAATTCTTCCTGTTCATTTGAGTGATTGTATGGTCCTTTTATTTTAGCTGAAAAGATTTATTTTAGTATTTCTTCTTGGGCAGGCCTGCTCTTTACAATTTCTTTCAGTTTTTGTTCATCTGTGACTATCTTAATATTTCTTTTATTTTTGAAGCAGTGTTTTGCTGGATATAGAAATCTTGATTGGTCTCTCTTTACTTTTAGTACCTTAATATTTTATCTTACCACCTTCTGGCCTCTGATTTCTAATGAATAGTCAGCTGTTAATCTTGTTGAAACTCCTTTGTGTTTTTCACTTGCTGTTTTCAAAATCCTCTCATTGTCCTTGAATTTTGGCAGTTTTACTGATGTGTCTAGGCATAATTATCTTTGACCTTATTATCCTTGGAATTTGTTGAAAATAATGGATATATAGATTAATGGTTTTCATCTACTTTGGAAGTTTTCAGCCATTATTTCTTCAAATATTCTACTGAGGTCTGTGGTTGGTCAGCTTATTTGCTATCTAGTGATCAGAAAGACTAAAATAATTGCCTTGAACCAGTAAGCTTCCCAACGTTTTCCTAGAAGTTCTGTGTGTATATTGAAGTATACCTTAACACTTTGGCATTTGACATCTTTGCATGGGCCTTTACTCCTGGCTTGTGCAGAAACTTAAGGTCAGTCAGAGATGAGAGGTTTTGGTTCTTCTGAGTCTCTTCTGGATGTGCACATAGTCCTGTACATACCTATGGCTCCAGAAATAGCTTTTCAAAGCTGCTGATGGTCATCTTATTCACTCCATTTTCCTTTTTGATGTTTTGGCTATATTCCTGTTTGTCCCATCTGGTTTTACCACCTCAGGAAGATGAAATATGAAACACTTGCTGGTGATTAATTTTGCAAAAAGGTAAAACATTGTGAAGATAACACTTTCCTCACTGAGCAAGTTCTAAGTCAGGTCAAATAAAGAGAAGTCCTTGAATGGGGCTTTTTATTTATTTATTTTTTTTAAATTTTATTTTATTTTTAAACTTTACATAATTGTATTAGTTTTGCCAAATATCAAAATGAATCCATCACAGGTATACATGTGCTCCCCATCCTGAACCCTCCTCCCTCCTCCCTCCCCATAGGGGCAGCAAGACAGATCAAAAGTAATTGTCCTCCTGAGATGGAGTTTTGTGAAGTGTTCGCAATCCAGCCTTCCCCCTTCATAGGCTGTGAGGCTATTGGCTTGTTTCTTCAGGGTAACACAGAACTGTGAAGAGGGGGTAGTAGTAGAGAGTTAAAATGCTACAACGCCCACTGTTCTTACTAAGACTCAGTCTTCAGATTGTTGCCGGGTTTTGGTTAATTTCCAGAGGTCTGAAAAACTTGATTTTGACAATTTTCTCCAGTTTTTGTGACAGTTTAGCTGTCACAAAGAAGTAGATTTTCAGTGGTCAGTATTGCACCATTCTGCAGATGCTTCTCGTTTGAGCATCTCTATTTTATGATTCAGTGTTTTGAAAATTTTTTCATCACTTTAGATTTAATTTAAAAAAATATCAAATTAATTAGTGCTTTCAGTTAAAAATAAAATTAGTACATTAGGGTGTATTTGACATACTGTTAAAAGTCTAGGATTTAATTATTTGAAGTATTATACTTCCTGATTATTTCCTTTACTTAGTACATTTTAACATAAAGATTTAACAATTTGTCTAAATGTTCTTTTCAAAATCCTGTTCAGATAGTTGGCAATGAAAACTATTTCTAAAATTAAACATCTGTTGTCATTCAGTAAGAATGAACTAGAAATAGGAGTTCTGAAAAAAATTATTTAGTTTCTTCTGAACTTCAGAAGGGCCTAGTATAGGTCAGAAATATTTTGAAAAACAGTTTTATGACAATAAACTGTAGTGAGTTACATTTACTTAGAAGTGAAATAACATAATTTATTTTTCTTATACTCTATTTTAGGGAACTAAAATCATTTTAAAGCCTTATAATTTTATTTTTAAATTCACAATAGCTTGCAGAATATGCCTTTAGGTCAATACTAATTCAGTGTAATTTCAAACACTTATATTCACTGTATATAAAGATGTATTCAAGTTCCTCACAATATTCATAATAGTTTCAAAATTTTAAAGATTTACCTGCATTCTGTAGAGTTCATCTAATACATTTAACTTAATAAGTGATAACAGATTGACATAAAAAGTCATTGGTATTGTCCCCTGATTCTTCTAGTACACAATCAATGAAGGAAGCACGCCCTGTTAAAAATCTCTTCATGTTGATATATGGCAAAACCAATACAATATTGTAAATTTAAAAAAGAAAAGAAAAAAAATCTCTTGATGACATTTATATAATAAAAATGGGATTAAGAAAATTTTTGTATTTGTGGGTTCAAATATTATTTTATAACTTAAAAATACATTTCTGTTACTATTAAGTTGATGTCTTCAGGAAAGTGCTGCAACTGTTTAATGTATCACTTTTTAAATTCTTGTATTGAGATGAAATTTTCTTCTTATGAATTGTGTGTCTTTAAGTATTAGTAAGTGATTTTTTTTAGTTTTACTGTGTAACTCATACCTTAATCAATAATTACATTTCTATCAGTCCATATCTTTCCCTCATGCCCCTTACAGCCAATTCCTACATATCAAATGTAACCTGTTTCTGATTTCTGTTACTATCAATTAATTTTGACTGTTATTGAGCTTCATATACGTACAGTCATTCAGTAGATAATCTCTTGTGTCTGGCTCCTTTTGGTCAATATAATGTTTTTGAAATTGATCCTTGCTGTTGTGTATGTCAGTATGCATGTATATGTATGTATGTATGTATTTATGTATGACATTTTCCTACATAAATACATAGCTATTTTGTATTCATTCTCTTGGAAGGGAAGATTTGGATTTGTTTCATGTTTCAGAGTATTATAAAGAAAGTCCTGGCTATGATTTCTCAAAAAGGTCATGAAATAGCAATAGAAAGCATACTTATAATTATGTAAAAATTTGTTAAATCTGTGTTTATATAATAAAACATACATATTTGCTATACTTCTAAAAGAATAACACTAATAATGGCAGTTAACACTTGAGTGTTAACTTGTGCTAGATCCTTTCCTAATTATTGCACACATTGTATGTCATTTACTTCAGTGCTACAAAGTAGACAGATTATGATTATTTTCACTGCAGATTTTATAGTATAAGTAAAATACTAAGATCACACACTTTGTGAGTGGCCAAGTAGGGATTTTATTTCTACTTCTTGCATTGTCAAGCATTACCTATGCCTGCTGCTTCCTTGTAGCTAATATTTTTGAATTCTGTTATGTACAAAACACCAGTGGGATGTATTCACACACACCCCCGAACCACAGTGTGGACAGAGTCTATATACGATTAGCTGAATACACTGTGTAGAGGTCACTTCCTCCTTAGGATTATTTGAGGCAGAAGCCACAATCTGTTGAGAGGCACAAGCTAGTCAACAGATGTGAACAGTTTGACTTCCAAAGTGTTTAAAATTTATATTTGTTGCCAACATTTAAAAATCAGAATATCACTCATTAAATTCTTGATTTCTGAAATATTTCAGGATATTACGATATCTGAAAACTTTGCCCACTACCGAGGTCTGGCGCTGACCCTCAGCTACCTCTCATAGGCCAAATAGCAGGCCCAATAGCTTATTGATGGTTCCTGTAGAGAGTCATGTGAGTTTTTGAATCTTGACATAGCTTTTTGAGGAAATGGCTTTAAACTTTCCTTTGAAGGATTCTACCAACAGGCCATACCAGGCTGAGTGAAGAAATAGCACAACTCAAGGGGAAAAAAAAAGAAAAACACTTGCTAGGTGAGCTAATGGAATGGGAATGAGGTAAGAATAATATGGATTGGGCAAAGACCAAGATGGAGAGAAGGACTATGCTAGACTATGAGGTCTGGCCTCAGTATCTTGGGAAATAGAATGTTTTGATTGTTTTTTGGAAGAATGACAGCATCAGAACTTTAATTTTCTAACAGGCAGAATATAGCCTAAATTGCTACTTACAGAGAATGCCATTTAATGATGACTATTTAAGCTGAACGTATGTCTAAAATGCATCAAATTGCTATTTGTTGGTCAAAAGGAACAAAACATCAACAAGCATATGTAGTTTGACCTTAAAAGTAATCCTCATAGCACTTTACTTTAGATGAATCACTTATTTAATATATCATTTATTTCTTAAAGTTCATTTATATTTTCCGAACCAGGACAAGGAGACCAGCACAAATACATACTATAATAATTCCTCAGTGGTTTTCTTTAAGATTTATTTAAACCTTTAAAACATGTTATTTTTTGAAATGCAGATTCCCATAATACCTATTAGGATATTCATTAAATATATTGAGATGATATTTTAGTATATTAGGGTGAAACCATTTGAGTTATATAAACAAATAATATAGTTAAGTAAAAATAGCACATCTTCTTTGAATTGTTGATGCTTAAAAGACAAAATTATGTGGATGAACATACGTAAGCTTCACAGAGCTTTTCTTGTACTAGGCATTTAGCTGTCTTGCAACTGTTAATCAGCACAGGCTTTAAAACAGCTGCTATCAGATTAATTAGAGGGAATCCAGGAAATAATTCAACTGAATGTAGCATTCATGTAAGTGTGTTGAAGGCAATTAAGAGTAACTATAGTCATTACTGAGACTTCCAGGAAGTATGCCAAAGGGCTCAAAAGTCATAAAATGCCTTCCCAGTTTATATATATATATGTGTGTGTGTGTGTGTGTGTGTGTGTGTGTATTTGTGTGTGAGTGTATCTCACATATATTAAAAACACACTAACACACTAATACAAATTAAAAATAAATAAAATTGAAAGGATTTGCTTGAATTGTGAGATACTAACTTATATCTTTCTGTGAAGTAGCTAAGAGGAAAATAGGCCATTGGAACTGGTTTAGGAAGAAGAGGCTTTGATGATGCTGTACAGAATATTAGGATATGGTAAATTAACTATGTTTCATTTTTATATTTCTAATTTTCATAGTTGATGCAAGTCTTCAAATAAAGGAAGTTTATGTTTCCTCAATGGCACATATCTCTGACAAGGAAACTCAAGATTTTCTAATGAGAGATGTTAATACTTAAGAAATTTTACCCTTACCTTACAGCATGCCTTCAATACTTGGTTGTTATCATCACCACCACCACCATCATATTTAGCTGTTATTGTTATCATGACCCAAAGGCTGCTTGTCTGACGTCCTATCTGTTTTCACTTTGCTTATGTCTGTTGACTGATTTTCTCGTTGACAGTAGTTAACCCATGTATTAGCAATGGAAAGATAAAATAGTTTTGCCTGTGGTTTTCCTTGAAAAAAAAAAAAAAAAAGGAGACCAAGGTATAAGGAAATAGAGATGAGGGTGGGAAATGTTTTAAAGAATAGTTAATGATTCCTTCTTATTTAATAAGATGGAAGGTGAACTCAGAGAGGTTAATTTATTATGAGAATAGAAATTTGGTGTGCAATTTCATCTTACTGTGTAATCCAGTGTTTTAGGCCTGCCTTCATGTCCTCTTAAGCATAAGCTGGAAGGAGAGGATAGGTGACACTCTCCATTTTCAAAGTCCCAGCCATGTTTTCTTTAAAAGTGTCATGAAGTGGAAACAAAGGCCTACTTATAATTCTGTAAATAATTTTTTAATGTTTTTCTGAAACACTTGTCTCTGTGTTTTAAAGAAAGGAAATTTTCGTTTGAGGACAGCTGAAATGATTGACTAGAGTTCTGGGTGGCGCACAGACAGATGAGAAATATTCTTATGTCTTTATGCCCTCCCACTCATAGGTAACAAGGTTGTATGCTAAGTCACTCCAGTTGTGTCTAACTCTTTGCCACCCCTTGGGCTGTAGCCCGCCAGGCTCCCCTGTCCATGGGATTCTCCAGGCACAGATATTGGAGTTGGTTGCCATGCCCTCTTCCAGAGGATCTTTCTGACCCAGGGTTCGAACTCTTGTCTCTTGCATCTCCTGCGTTGGCAGGTGGATTCTTTTCCACTAGTTCCCTGGGGAGTCAGGGTATGCCTATTGCATCATGAGGCAGTGTTCTCTCACAGAGTGCTACTGTAGCAAAGGTAATACTCATCCCACTTTTTGAGACTCATTTTGATTACTAGTCCTTTGGTTTACCAAGCATCAGTTTCACCACAGTTTGATTCTTTTTTCCTACATCTCCAACATCCCTGCCTGCCACCCCTCTCTGCCCTCTGACATGCTGATAGCACACTCCATCTCCTTTTCTGAGGTCCCATCTCTTGCTGCTTGCAAACTCCGCTGTGCTTTTTCATTCATTTTGAATCTCCTCTTGTAAGTGAAGCATCTTAGGTGTTATTGTCTCTGTCAGAGAACCAACTGCAGATTATGTATCCTCAATATTCACGGATTCCTAGTGTTAATTCTACTTATCACCAGAAACCCAAATTCCATGAAATTATTTAGGAAGAATTAGATTTTCATTTCTACACAATGAGTTGCTGTGTGGACCTAGAGGAAAAAATATCTTAAGGATAGATACCGTATCATAGAACTGTAGTTTTCAAAACACTGGAAGAGGTCTTAGGATCCATCTAGTGTAAACCCTCAGTTCTAGACATTGAGGCCCAGAGAGCTGGCACATCTGGTAAACAATGGAGTGTATTTTTTGACCATAGGTACCAGAAATGAGGCCTTATCATTCACTATTCAGTGTATTCTCCACAGCATTACGCAGAATCTAATTCTTGGGTTATATAGTATTCGAACAACTTGAACAAGGATGAGAGATCAGATTTTGACAGCTGGAAATAATGAGAGGTGAAAAGGATGAGTATTCCCCAAAGAAGAAACAGAAAAAGCAAAGGTGCAGAGAAGAAATATGAGTGTGATCCTTTTAGGAAAGAGTATACTGTTCAGTATACGGTAGAGTTCCAATCTGGGTGAAGGACCTCAGTAAAGGAAATGAAAGGGGCCACTTTTCTGGAAAAGAATAGAAAACAATAATACCACGACCTGACAGTTCCAAACAATGCTAGTGATAAACTACTCCATGAAAAATATTTTTGTTTTGAACTCTAAATAATTGCTGTATTTGTGATCGATGTTCAATAATATACGTAAGCTTCGAATGAACACATATGTATTATTTATATGCTCAAATAAACATTGAATTCTACTCAGAGGTTTATTAGGAGAACTCCCAGTTAGACAGGTAGCACACTCAGCTATACCTGTTCATTTTGACAGTCAATTTATAGAGGTTTTGAATCATTAGCACTTGTTTCAGATGGAATGCATACTTCCAATTCCTGCATCTAAACAGTAGATTTGAAATAAACAAAATTAGCCCATTGGTTACAAATGTTAAGAAAAATGGGGGGAAGGCGCCAAGATGGCGGAGGAGTAGGATGGGGAAAACACTTTCTCCCCCACAAATTCATCAAAAGAGCATTTAAACGTCGAGTAAATTCCACAAAACAACTTCCGAATGCCGGCAGAGGACATCAGGCACCCAGAAAAGCAACCCAACTCCTCGAAAGGAGGTAGGAAAAAATATTAAAGACAATAAAAGAGACAAAAGAGGGAGGGACGGAGTTCCGTCCCGGGAAGGGAGTCTTAAAAAGAGAGAAGTTTCCAAACACCAGGAAACCTTCTCACTGCCGAATCCGTGCCAAGCTTTGGAAGCACAGAGGACAACATAACAGGGAGAAAAAATAAATAAACCATTAAAACTCGCAGATTGCGAGCCCTACGGTAACTCCTCCAGCGGAGAAGCAGCGCAGACGCCTGCATCCGCCATTAGCAAGCGGGGGCTGGGCAGGGAGGCGCGGCGCGGGCTGCATCGCTGAGAGTAAGAATCTGGCCTGAATACCCTGAGCACTATCTGAGCGAAATAATTTGGGCTAGCAAACCAGACTGTGGGATATCTACCATGCGAAAAGCCAGCCCTAACCTAAGACACCGCCAGCCCGCGCACGGAACAAAGGACTAAACAGAGGTAGCCGGCTGCAAACCTTCCCCCTCCGGTGACAGGCAGCCAGAGCCGGAAGGGGGCAATCGCAGCCCCAGAGAGACATTATCTATAAAACTGGCTTCTTTGCTAACTAAAACTTATTGGGGGTCTGGACGGTCAACATCTGCCTGAGAAGGTGCGCCGGTTTTACACCCAGATAACCAAGTGGCGGGGAGACGATAAGTTGCAGCATTGGCGCTCGCCAAACACCTCATCACCTGAGCTGCTCGGACCTGGGAAGAGCACAAAATGCAGCCCCAACTGAGTCTGCGCCTCTGAGGACTACCTGAGTGCCTGAACCTGAGCGGCTTGGACCTGGGAGGTGCATGCAACCCAGGGCCAGCCTCGGATTGTTCCCAGCGGAACAACCTAGAGCCTGAGCAGTGTGGGCAGGGAGGCTACACGTGCCGTGAGCGGGGGCAGACCCAGTATGGCTGAGGCATTGCGAGCGCACGCCAGTGTCATTTGTTTGCAGCATCCCTCCCTCCCTCCCCATAGCGCGACTGAACAAAGAGAAGAAATACAGCTCCACCCACCAGAACACCGACACAAGCTTCCCTAACCAGGAAACCTTGACAAGCCACCTCTACATACCTACACACAGCGAGGAAACGCCACAATAAAGAGAACTCCACAAACTGCCAGAATACAGAAAGGACTCCCAAACTCAGCAATTTAAACAAGATGAAGAGACAGAGGAATACCCAGCAGATAAAGGAACAGGATAAATGCCCACCAAACCAAACAAAAGAGGAAGAGATAGGGAATCTACCTGATAAAGAATTCCAAATAATGATAGTGAAATTGATCCAAAATCTTGAAATTAAAATGGAATCACAGATAAATAGCCTGGAGACAAGGATTGAGAAGATGCAAGAAAGGTTTAACAAGGACCTAGAAGAAATAAAAAAGAGTCAATATATAATGAATAATGCAATAAATGAAATTAAAAACACTCTGGAGGCAACAAATAGTAGAATAACAGAGGCAGAAGATAGGATTAGTGAATTAGAAGATAGAATGGTAGAAATAAATGAATCAGAGAGGATAAAAGAAAAACGAATTAAAAGAAATGAGGACAATCTCAGAGACCTCCAGGACAATATTAAACGCTACAACATTCGAGTCATAGGGGTTCCAGAAGAAGAAGACAAAAAGAAAGACCATGAGAAAATACTTGAGGAGATAATAGTTGAAAACTTCCCTAAACTGGGGAAGGAAATAATCACCCAAGTCCAAGAAACCCAGAGAGTCCCAAACAGGATAAACCCAAGGCAAAACACCCCAAGACACATATTAATCAAATTAACAAAGATCAAACACAAAGAACAAATATTAAAAGCAGCAAGGGGAAAAACAACAAATAACACACAAGGGAATTCCCATAAGGATAACAGCTGATCTTTCAATAGAAACTCTTCAAGCCAGGAGGGAATGGCAAGACATACTTAAAATGATGAAAGAAAATAACCTACAGCCCAGATTATTGTACCCAGCAAGGATCTCATTCAAGTATGAAGGAGAAATCAAAAGCTTTTCAGACAAGCAAAAGCTGAGAGAATTCTGCACCACCTAACCAGCTCTCCAACAAATACTAAAGGATATTCTCTAGACAGGAAACACAAAAATGGTGTATATACTCGAACCCAAAACAATAAAGTAAATGGCAACGGGATCATACTTATTAGTAATTACCTTAAACGTAAATGGGTTGAATGCCCCAACCAAAAGACAAAGACTGGCTGAATGGATACAAAAACAAGACCCCTACATATGTTGTCTACAAGAGACCCACCTCAAAACAGGGGACACATACAGACTGAAAGTGAAGGGCTGGAAAAAGATTTTCCATGCAAATTGGGACCAAAAGAAAGCAGGAGTCACAATACTCGTATCAGATAAATTAGACTTTAAAACAAAGGCTGTGAAAAGAGACAAAGAAGGTCACTACATAATGATCAAAGGATCAATCCAAGAAGAAGATATAACAATTATAAATATATATCCACCCAACATGGGAGCACCGCAGTATGTAAGACAAATCCTAACAAGTATGAAAGGAGAAATTAACAATAACACAATAATAGTGGGAGACTTTAATACCCCACTCACACTTATGGATAGATCAACTAAACAGAAAATTAACAAGGAAAAAAAAAAAAACATGTATCTATAAAGCTCACTAAAGCAAAGCACAGTAAAATGAGGTATGGCAATAAAAGGCGTTAAATTTATCAAATTAAAAAAAAAAAATAAAGTGCTGAAAAATTAAAAAAAAAAAAAAGAAAAATGAATGAGGGTTACTTCTTTCTTACTGTATTTTATGTGACTACTTGTAGTTTTTATATTTACTTAAAGTTTAAAAGGTCTTCCCTGTATCTCAAATGGTAAAGAATCTGCCTGCAAAGCAGGAGACCCAGGTTCGATCCCTGGGTCTGGAAGGTACTCTGGAGAAAGGAATGGCAATCCACTCCAGTATTCTTGCCTGGAGAATCCCATGGACAGAGGAGCCTGGGGGGCTACAGTCTGTGGGATCGCAAAGAGTCGGACACGACTGAGCGACTAACACTACTACTAAAGTTTTAAACAGCAAAAGAGATTACAAACTAAGTATCAGTTCAGTTCAGTTCAGTTGCTCAGTTGTGTCCTACTCTTTGTGACCCCATGAATTGCAGCACACCAGGCCTCCCTGTCCATCACCAACTCCCGGAGTTCACTCAAACGCACGTCCATCGAGTCGGTGATGCCATCCAGCCATCTCATCCTCTGTCGTCCCCTTCTCCTCCTGCCCCCAATGCCTCCCAGCATCAGAGTCTTTTCCAGTGAGTCAACTCTTCACGTGAGGTGGCCAAAGTACTGGGGTTTCAGCTTTAGCATCACTCCTTCCAAAGAACACTCAGGACTGATCTCCTTTAGAATGGACTGGTTGGATACAAACTAAGTATACATTTTGGTAAATGCACATTTTAGGTCATGAATGAAATATTTTATTGACTTTCAATAGTATTTCTAAAATTTAATCTTCTTATATGTTAACACATGCTAGACAGCACTAGGCAGAATCTAAGTGAAAAATGCTAAGTAAAATAAATATACCCATATATTTTATCTTTAGAGTATTATATACTATCTTAATTTAAAAATTAATGACATGTATTTTATTTGTATTAAGATGGACTTAAAATATTACTATGAAGTGTTATCCAAGATAGTGAAGCAAATTGTAAATTATCAGGCACAATAATGAAATAATATTCTAGGACAATAGCTGTTTTTAATTATAGATAATTCCAAATTCTGTATAAACTTTTTTAATGAACAGCTAGTGTTTAAGATACTGAGCAAGTCCATGTTGACAGTGAGAGCTCAAGCCACATTTAAATGTCAAGTTGAGACGGGACTGCTATGTAATGATGATGACAAATAGCTGGCAAATATTGTGTTAGTATATATTTATTTATAATTACTCTATGGGAAATATTTTATTTTTATGTTGCATACTTCAGTGACTTGTCTACAGAAGGAAATTCATGTTGAAGATGTTTCCCTTGGAGACAGCTTGAGGAAATTAACTTTTTGGGAAAATATGAAGAAGAAATTATGACATCGTTTACACTTTCATTGAGTAAATATGTGAAAAGACCCACCAAGTAAAAGGGCATTTTAGAAAATATAGTAGAGTTTAAAATTGAAATATGTGCTCATGAAGTTGCTTTGAGAGAAGAGAAAAAAATAGCACAAATTAAAAAGTGTTACATCCTTTATACCAAAATGGTATTGGGTATTGAAGCTCTGATTATGTATTACCTGAAAATGACTTATGGTTATAGAATTCTAAACTAATAGAAAATCTGAAAGTAACCTTATAGAGTAGTAAATTTCACAAAGCAAATTTTTAAACTTATTATATTGAAATAATGCTGTAACTACACAAGTTGCCAAAAATACTGTGATTTCCCCCATGTACTTTACTTACTTACCTCTGATGATAACGTTTTACATAATTGTCATATGTTGTCAAACCCAGGAAATTGACATTGAAACAATACATTAATTTGATATAGGCCATATTAATATTTTACCAGTAAATACGTTTTTTTTCAACACTAAAACTTTTAAAGGATTAAAAAATATATCCTGTTTAGAGATTTTATTTTTATGTGTGGGGAAACACACTTACAATGAATTTAATCTGCTTTATTATAAAGAAATGCTTGTTTATTAATTCTCTAAATATTAGATGCTATATTATTGGACTTTATCTCTTTTTTCCATTTTGTAGCATACAGTTGTTTTAGTCCCAGTGGTGACTCCATTGGGAAGCTAGAATGAGACAGATACAGTAGTAACAGGAGCTGTTGAGAAACCTTAGGTTATGTGACCCAAATCAGCTTCTTAATGGCAACAGGCAGAGAATCAAATTTGCAGTGGAGGTGTGTTTTATATGTATTCTTGTGCAGTAGTTCTGTTTATGAACAAATTTCCTCCAGTATAGTATTACATATATTGACTATTAAATCTTGAATGTGAGAAGATGATTTCAGAGGAAAATAATTTTCAATATAATATGAAAAAAATATTGTAAATGTTTGTCAAAATGTGATGTTTGCATATTCTAATACCTAAGCTTGAAGAGAAGCTATAAATCTTTTGAAAATGTCTTTTCCAATTTTTATTGTAGCAAAGTATGCAATACTTAATATTCCAATAGTCTACCGGTAGATACATTTATACTTATTATGTTCACTACAAACTCTTTTATGAGTGGGAGATTGAGGACTTCTTGCAAGTACTATACCAAAATGCATAACTTAATAGGACAGTTGACAGAAGAAAAAAATCCAACTCATAGACTAAACTGATCACCAAGAATTATGTATTACAGATTTAAAGTTAGGAAGTACACAGAAACATTTTAGAGATGATAGCAAAAGCTTTTTAGTGTAAAAATAAAGTTAGTAGAAGAAAAACAAGGCAAAACAATAGATATTGTTATCTTTATAGAGTATTACTAAGAATATTCTGCCTAAAATAAACAGACAGAAGCCTTATGCTCACAATCTTCTCTATTTATAGTGTAAATTAAAAAGGAAAAAATGACAATTAAATTGACAGTCATCATCTAAACCATGTTTATCCACTTTTTGGTATACATCATATTTGCTTGGGGAGTGTTTTTTGGAAAATATCTAATAAAATCTGGCAAGTTTTAGTCTGAAACATATCAGATAAAGAACATTTTTTTCTAGGACAGGGAAAAGGCCAAGTGTGGTATTGGTTTCTGTGTAGTTTGCTTATAGATTACCTATGAATTAAAAGCATTGCTAAATATTTGTATTTATTTGACTTTAGCCACTTTGAATTTTGACTACATATTTTAGTAGAGATGATTATAAATATGGAAATAAAATACATAGTAAGGTCAATTTTCATTCCAATCCCAAAGAAGGAAAATACCAAAGAATGTTCAAACTACCATACAGTTGCACTCATTTCACATGCTAGCAAGGTTATACTCAAAATCCTTCAAGCTAGGTTTCAACAGTATGTGAATTGAGAACCTAACAGATGTACAGGCTGGATTTAGGAAAGGCAAAGTAAACAGAGGTCAAATTGCTAACATCCATTGGTTCATAGAGAAAGCAAGAGAATTCCAGAAAAACATATACTTCTGCTTCATTGACTGTGCTAAAGCCTTTGACTGTGTGGATCACAACAAATTGGAAAATTCTTAAGGAGACAGGAATACCAGTCCATCTTACCTGCCTACTGAGAAACCTGTATGCAGGTGAAGAAGCAACAGTTAAAACCAGACATGGAACAACAGAATGGTTCAAAATTGGGAAAGGAGTACATCAAGGCTGTATATTGTCACTCGGCTTATTTAACTTCTGTGCAGAGTACATCATGCAAAATGCCACACTGGATGAATCACAAGTTGGAATCAAGATTGCCTGGAGAAATATCAGCAGTGTCAGATATGCAGATGATACCACTCTAGTGGCAAAAAGCAAAAAGGAACTAAAGAGCCTCTTGAGGAACATGAAAGAGGAGAGTGAAAAAGCTGGCTTAAAACTCAACATTCCTAAAAATGAAGATCATGGAATCTGGTCCCATCACTTCATGCAAATAGATGGGGTAACAGTGGAAACAGTGACAGACTTTATTTTCTTGGACTCCAAAATCATTGCAGATGGTAACTGCAGCCATGAAATTAAGACACTTGTTCTTTGGAAGAAAAACTATGACAAACCTAGATAGCACATTAAAAAGCAGAGATGTCATTTTGCTGACAAACGTCTATTTAGTCAAAGGTACAGTTTTCCAGTAGTTGTGTATAGATGTGAGAGTTGGATGATAATGAAGGCTGAGTACTTTTGAACTGTAGGGCTGGAGAAGACTCTTGGAAGTCCCTTGGACAGCAAGATCAAATCAGTCCTTCCTAAAGGAAATCAACCCTGAATATTCATTGGAAGGATTAATGATGAAGTTGAAGCTCCAATACTTTGGCCACCTGATGTGAAGAGCTGACTCATTGGAAAATACCCTGATGCTGGGAAAGATTGAGGGCAGGAGGAGAAGGGGGTGAGAGAGGTTGAGATGGTTGGATGGCATCACTGACTTGATGGACATGAGTTTGATAATACTTTGGGAGATGGTGAAGGACAGGGAAGCCTAGTGTGCTGCAGTCCAGGGAGTTGCAAAGAGTCGAACACGACTTAGTGAATGAACAACAACAACAACAACGATGGTATAGTAATCTGATAACTGAATTTTAAGTTCTAAATGTATCAATGAGCTGCAGTGGCTGTAGGAGACAAAAGTGGACAATCTGGGAAGAAATATAATGATCCCATTTCTCAAACACTTCTCAGCTGATGGTAGTCCCTTAATGGCTTACTTCATTTTGCCACTGCTCCCATGATACTTATCAATAATTAGAAATATTTTAAAGCTTTTTAAGCCATAATTTGGAATAATTTGAAATTTTGTATACTTTACTATTTTTGCACTTCAAGGATAAATATGTTACATTTTTGAGGGGCCTGGCAAATGTGGAGCATAGAACTGAAGTCATCAGAGCTGTTGGATATGTTATGGTGTGAATGTGAAAAATAGTTTTAAGAGTTCTGTAAAAATTCTTTTTATTACCTTTTATAATGAGCTGTCTGACATGCTTTAAAAATGTGGTACAGGGGAAAAAGTATAGTCATTACAGTGGGTAGTTGTATGCTGTAGTCTAGTCTCTGCTATGTATTAACTATGACCTTGGGCAAATTACTGAACTGTTGAACTTCTGTGGTTTCTATGAGAAAAGAAAATGCACCCCCCAAACAGTCTAATGCATGGCAGATAATCAGGTAATATTCCATTCTCTTGTCTCATAATTATCATGTTTCTTTTAATCCATACAATTGAACTTTTCTTGTGAACACATGCAATATTTTTTGAGAGAATGAAATCGTGAATTAAATTTAATGCATTATAAAGTTTATGTCTTTCACTCATGTAGTAAAACCTTAGAAGTATGAAATGACAGAAAATGTGTTAAGTCCAACCATTTGGTGATAATGAGAATTAATGGGCTAAAGTTCAAGGCAAATTAGATAATTTTGTTCTACTGAACTTTTAAAATAGGGCTCTTTTTCTTTTTGCTTCATATAGTATAAGTGTGATTCTGTAAAGATTCTGTTGTGATCTTAATGACCTCTCAAGGCTGGTTCTGAATCACAGTCAGGAAAGGTTGAAATGATAAAGATGTGGGTTACAAAAAAGGCAAATGGTAACCCAGTCCACTATTCCTGCCTGGGAAATCCCATGGCAGAAAAGCATGGCGGGTATACTTCATGGAGTCACAAAGATTCAGACACAACTTAGTGCCTAAACAATTAGAAGAAGAAAGATAAGCAAGTTATAGTGCTTTTCATTTACCTTTTTTTTTTTTTTTTTTCAGTTTGAATAATTCTAAGGCGTATGTTTATGGATAAAATTAAAATTTCCACGTTTCCCTGTTAAACTTCAAGGGTCTGGGTCTGGAGATCATGTTCTTATGTAATTAGTGAACTGAAAGTAAAAGATAGGTGAATCTATAAAAAAGTGCTGTAAATGGTTCAAGTACCATCCATTAAAGCATGCGGCTGCTCTGTGTGTTAGCTGTCAAGTTTATAGCTTGCATAAGTATGAACAGTTTGTTATGTTTCTATTGTTATTTCTACTGGGAAATTGTTATTTCCCAATTTCCTTGTCACTAGTTTTGTTGTTTAGTGAATCATTTATTGTGGATATTTTTATAACTTGAACCTTTGGATTTTCTAAAAAACAATGACATTACTTCAAATCCGTATGTATCTTTGGAATTTAAAAAGCATGTTACATAAATTGAGTATTAATTGTGGGAATTGCTACAGATTCAAATTTTACTTAGTTAATTTTTTTTGTTCCATACCTTTACCTTATGAAAAAAACTAAACTTTGATTGTTGGAAAGAATAAAGGGATTAGAACATGAAAATAAAGGGTGTTCAGAGAATGAGTTGGTAAGGCATACCTTATTTGAGTTTCAGATGCTTGCTCAGGAGGATGAAATTTTCATAAGGCAGTATGTACTGGGAGTTTGCCACTTGAAAATCAGCGGTTTGATTTCTCCACTGGATTGTTGCAGTAGCCTCTTAGCTGGTCTCCAGGCTCCACTGTTAATCTCCTGCCTACCCCTGTGACCCTGTCTCTTAACAGGTTCCTTCTTAGTCCAGCCTTAGTAAAACCCCATCATCTGCACCCATTTGTGATGTCTTTGTGTTTTCTCGCTTCAAGAGGTAAATTTTACTTCCTACCTTTTAAGTTGAAGCCTGGTTTGTCATTTGCTTGGAGCAGCAGGCTATGGTAAATTTGACAGTGCCTTTTCTAAATGGCAACCCACTCCAGTACTCTTGCCTAGAAAATCCCATGGACGGAGGAGCCTGGTGTCCATGGGGTCACAAAGAGTTGGACACAACTGAGCGACTTCACTTTCACTTTCTAAACTTAGGCCTCAAGAGACTTGGTTGTTTCCAGTTGTTCTCTTAGAAGCCTGCCATTACCAGAAGAAGAGAGGCCCAACTCAGCCAATAGCTCACCAGCTGACAGGCTTTCTAGACCAATAAACCAACCAGGCTTTGCTAGGCTCACTTGGGGTCTGGGTTAGCTATTGTGGGTATTCACATCTCAGTTTAAGATGTGGTCACTTACTTACCTTTGTTTTGTTCAAATTCCTCCAAGAAGATGGGGGATTAATGGGCTTTGATAAACTTGAGTCTTTAATTCTCATGAGTAAGAATCTTTAATTAAAAAAGTATTTTCTCTGTAAGTAATTTACTTCTCATAGACTACTTAAACTTTTAGGATTAAATGTTTTTACGTTTGAAATTGTGGCTTAAATGGGCTACAGTGAGGAAAGAACATGTTGCTTGACTGAGAAACAGCATTTCCTTGAGAAAAGAGAGGTGTAGTTCTTAATGAAATTGTCTTATAGCATCATGTACAGTTTAGTAGCATTCGAGTATTAACTCTTACACAGTTTTTGAAGCTTTGATTCTCTTTTTAAGTTACATAAATTGAGTAATTTTGAAAGTGAGTGTTAAGAAAGGATAGAAAAGATGTTCTGTTGATTTGTACATGACAGTGGAAATATTTCAGCCTTACAGAAGTCATGCTTGGTGAATTTAATTCTAAAGATGTACAAGGTGAAAATAGCGGTAAAAAGTATTGTATTTAATGTTACAAGCACATTCTAAAAGTAAAGAACCAGAGTCCATGCAGGAGGAATAATATGAGATCTTGCGTATTAAACATTTTCCTCCAGGGTTTATAGAGGTTAGGGGCTGTTCACACAGAAGATATGTGTAGTCTAAACTAAAAGTATCATATTGAAATTGATATGTGTAGCATGAAATACTGTTAGGTTTACTGATAGTCCCGATTTTTAAATATTTTCCACACAAGTGACTTTAATTTTAATTTTACTAAACAAGTAAACATTTATCAAAATTGTCAGTCTTATAAAAGCTCTTCTCACATTACTTAATCTAGCTGTATCAGATTAAAGAAAGACTATTCAGTATATCTCTATGTCTCTTGGTAAAATCAACTCAGGACTTTAACAAGAAAACATGGGGTAATCTTGGTCTAATTAATATTTTATTTCTTAAAACATTATTAAAACATCTTAAAATATTTTATTTCTTAAAACATTTTTTTTGAAGACCAATTTAGGTTTACAGCAAAATTAAGAGGATGGTACATAGAGTTCCCATATATTTTCTGCCCTCTCCCCCAGGCATTGCCACCTCCATTATCAACATCATTCACCAGAATGGTTAATTTTTTTTTTTTTTTGCAATTGATGAACCTACATTGACACAGCATAATCAGCCATTACTATTTATATTATGATTCACTTTTGGTGTACATTGTTTGGGTGTGGACAAATGTATAATGTCATATGTAGATTTGTTCCTTTCACTTGGTAAAACGTATTTAAATTTTCTCCTTGTCCCTTTTCATGACTTGATAACTCATTTCTTTTAGGTGATTAATAATATTCCATTGTTTACATATACCAGTTTATTGATGCATTAACTTACTGAAGAATATCTTTGTTGCTTCCACATTTTGGCAATTATGAATAAAGCTGCTGTAAACATCTGTGTGTAAGGTTTTGTGTGATCATAAGTTTACAGTTCCTTTGGGTAAGTGCCAAGAAGTGTAATTGCTGGATTGATCGGTGAGAATATAGTTCTGTAAGAAGCTACCAAAATGTCTTCCAAATTAGTTATACCATTTTGCATTCCTACCAGCAGTGAATGAGAGTTCTCATTGCTCCACATTCTCTCCAGACTTTGATGTCAGTGTTCCTGATTTAGGCCATTCTAACAGGTGTATACTTGTGTCTCTTTGTTTTAATTTGCATTACCACATAACATACAATGTGAAGCAACCTTTCATGTGCTTATTTGCCTTCTGTATATCTTCTTTAGTGTGATGTTTATATATTCTGTTTATATTGAAATCACTGATCCTCATGAATCTAATGGCAACTCTTTGAAACATCCACCAGATGCTTAAATTTCAAATCCAAGCAGTATTTTTTTTAACTGTAGTATATTATCTGCATCATAAAAGACTGATCCTCATATATAAGGTATAAATAAATCATACTCACACATACTGATATAAAATATTTATATATTAGAATTTTATTAGGATAAAGGAAGATTTCATTTCTACTCACAAAAATCAAACAGTGTTTGGAAGGAATTTTTGAAAGCATCTAGTTAAAATCACCACTCATTTTATGGTCTTACCTTGCAATATTTTATGGGATCATTTCATCCAGAATCACTTTGTGACTATCTGGAATGCTTCTTGTTATGAGTTCCAGATAAAGTCCATCCATGTTCTTAATCCCCTGAGAACCCCAGAACTGAGGCCTTAGACGTCTTGTCTGCGTATACTCAGTCGTGGAGATCTCTTCTAATATCATAGCTTTAAATACCATCTTCATGCTGATAATTCGTAACTTCTCATCACGACCCTGGAACTCTCCCCCTAAACTCCAGACTCGCATACCCATGTTTATAGTCCACAATTTTACCTTTGTTCTATAAGCATATCACACTTGGCCAACCCCATACAAATTTCTTTCCTTCCCTCCCGTATTCCACCCTCCCCAAACTTCCTTCCTGGTACCTTAATCCTTCTAGGTGCTCAAGCCAAAATTTTGAATTCCTTTGGACTCCTGTGTCTTGTATGCTCCAACCCGTCAACAAATTGTATCACTTCTGCCTTGAAAATACGTCCAGAACTTGACTTCTTCTCAGCACATTTACATTTTGATCCAAGCCCCTCCTTTCTCACCTGTTTTATCTTATTTTAACAGTCTGCTATTCTCTCTCTTTTCACTGTTGTTCCCTTTCAGTTTTTTCTCAACAGAGCAACCAGTGTGATATCTTGAGACACAAATTGTGCTGTATCTTCTGCAGCACAATTCAGCATATGTTCAGCATCTATTTATAATGGCCTCTCATCTCTCTAAGAACAAAATCCTAAGTTCCTACAGTTGCTCACAAGGTTCTTTGTAGTCATCTGACTCTTCATTGTTGCTGTTTGTCTCTTAGTCTTCCCTCTCTCTTGCTCCACACTAGGTACAATGTGCCTCTGTTGTAGCAGTAACAGGAGATACTGTTCCTCTCCCAAAGTGCTAGACTGGTTTTTCTCTTTGCCTCGGATGCTTTTCCCCCAGCTAGCCTCCTGGCTCACCCTCTTCCTCCAACTGCCCTGACTCTGTCACCTCCTTCAGATCTTTGTTCATATATCATGGTGTAGTGAGGTCTTCTCATGCAACCTGTTTAAGATTTCAGATTACGTCCCCACACTGGTTATACAACACCAATTTATTTTCTTTTTCCCTTCACTTAAAATATCAGCTTCATGGGGGAGGTTGTTGTCTGTTCTATTCACTATCCCTAGTGCCCCAAAGAGTGCCATCCTTACTAAATGTTGGTTGATTGAGTGAATTGTTTCTCATACACTTTAAATACTAGGGAAGTAGTTATAATCTTTTCTCAACTGTGTACTTTTATAGTGGAGAAAGCAATCAATAGGTTCTCTTTTTACTTGGATTTTCTTACTGAATAGATGCATCTATTTTATTTTTTCTCACTGAATCTGTTATTAAAAGGAATCCAGTGTGCCTAACCAGAAGCTGTGTAGCCTTTTAACTATTCATGGGTTCTTAGGGTGCTTCCAGATTTTAGTTTGACCTTTACAAATTAGTTTTGAGTTAGGGATTACTGCTGGATGAGAAGTAAGGTGTAGGATGAAGACCAAAATTCCAACTCAATCTAAACTATTTACAAGGACAAAGACAGCAAGGAAAGGAGACTATTTTCAGGGCATCAGGCCTTGTTTCTGTAATTGCTGACACAGTCTGTCATTAAAATAGTCGTATTTCCTCAAGTATTGCACTTTCAGATGCAAAGTGAGCAGTCAAATGGTTCTGTGAATGTGACCTAATTTTCACAACTAGGTGTTATATCTGTGCTTTCATTTTGAGTCTGTAAACCTTAAGACCTCAGATTCTTTCAGTCCCAAGCTGATAGTATTCTCCTCTAACAGCTAGCTGTTTTAACCATAATTTTAACATTTTGTGTTTTGTAAAATCTTTTATGCACACCTATATAGAGCTCAGAGCATTACTATCCTAGGGAGGAGGAGAAAAAGGCAATTCAAAAAAAAACCCCAAAATATATTCAAAGTAGAATGGTTGAAAAGAATCTATTTCTGCTGAAAAAGGAAAAAAAAAATTTCACCATTGTTCTGCTGGCTGGAAATGTTGGAAATGTCTCAAAGAAACACAATTGGCTTAATTATATTTTCATCTTTTTGCCTCCATTCAAGTCTGAGAACATGCACTTCATTGTAGTTTTGTATCCTTCTGGATTATATGAGAAGTTGCAAGGTTATCAAGATGTGTTCCATGCTCCTTTAGGGTAACATATCAACTTTACTAAGGATTCTGTAGGTCTAATGTTCTTCCTCCTACCAAATTATATGAAAGAAAATTTCTAAAGTGCCAGGTACTAAATTTGGGCTTTTAAAATTAATTCTAATTTTTAAAGATGTTTTACTACATTAAGGTGACCTTGAAAAATACCAATTAAACGTAAAACTCTTAACTTCAGAGTTTATCCAGTTTTTCTAAGTGCATCTAATCAGAAGACTTAGGTGGTTCACAATTCATCTACTATTTTAAGGTCAAAAAATAGAAATGTAGTTGAGTAATATCTGCATAATGAAATGAGAGTGACTTTGAAATTGTACTTTTATTCTTATAAAATCCTTTGTTCTAAATATACATACCCCATGGTCCAGCAGTTTCAACCCAGGCACTCACTGCCCCCAAATATTCATAGCTATGCTCTTTATAATAGATTAAAACTAGAAATAATGCAAATGTCCAAAAGTGGATAAATACTCTGTGAAATACTTTTGTGGAGCACAAATTTAAAACAGCAAACAGCACTGCCCCACAGTCTCAGTTTTTCCTTCTTTCCAGAGTGGTCTCATGATGAAATAGTCTCCTACTGTGTGCAGCAATATAGGAGAATGCCAGGAATAAAATGTTAAGCAAACATAGACAGATCTAAAAGAGTATATGTTATATGATTCCGTTTAGGTAAAGTACAAAAAAAGGGAATATGAATCTCTTCGGTGTTAGAAGTCAAGTGATTACTGTTGGGCGAGTTAGTGACTAGAACAGGGGTGATTGGTGCTGCTTATTTAATTTACTATGAAAATTCACTGAGTGCTCAACTCATGATTTCTTTGTCAGTATATTTGATTTACTTCAATAAAAAGTTTATTTTAAAAAAGTCCTTTCTTTTATGTTACTAGAGATTACAGCAAATGAGCAGTCAGAAGTCTTTCCATAACTCTGCCATCTTTATTTGTGGCCAGCCTGTGCTGTTTTCAAAAGATGAAAAGTAGGACATCAGAAAGAAAAAAAAAAAAGTCATCTTCCTGTATATGAGGTTCCTTTGGCTGCTGTAACAAATTACCACAAACTTGGTGGCTTAAAATGACAGAAATACATTGTCTCATAGTTTTTGAGGCCAGAAGATTGAAATCAGTATCACTCGGATGAAATCAAGATGTCAGCAGGGTCATGCTCTCTCCAAAGGCTCCAGGGGGTTATCCCTTACCTCCTCCAGCTTCTGGTGACTGTTGGCATTCCTTGACTGGTGGCCATATCACTTTAATTTCAACGCCAGCATCTTCAAATCTCTTCCTGTTCCACCTTCTCCTCCCTGCATCAGATCTCCCAGTGCCTCCTTCTTACATGTACACATGTCATTGCCTTTTGGGCCTACCTGGATAATCTAGGTTCATCTCCCCATCTCAAGTTCTTTAACTTTATCACATATGCAAAGATTCTTTTATTCCACATAAGATAAAATTGACTGGTTTCAAGGATTAGAGTGGAGATGTCTTTTGTGGGGCCATTTTTTTTTTTGGCTTTCATATTATGTAATGATAGACAGGATGTAAATTAGATAATATTGTTAAACAACAGCTGCTTTTTGAGCACACTTAACAACTTACAGGTGCATAAAAATTATTTTTTAGGGTAACTTTACCCCACTCTGTCAAATATCCCACTAAAATTTTTAATCAAAAGATTGCAGTTGTATTGTTGCAAAGACTTTAGAAATAGCATAATGTGCATATTTTCAGTCTTCAAAAATTTTCTTTAGATGAGATCTTTTATGAAACACAAATATAAGACAGCAAACGGCACTGTCCCACAATCTCAATTTTTATTTCTTTCCAGAATGGTCCCATGAGATATACTGGGAAATTTCTAGGGCTCTGTGGAGCTGTTTGAAAATGTATGTAATGTAATCTCTTTCTTTTATTTGGGACAGGCATCTTTTCCAAAGATGATTCAGAAAGATTGGGACTAAGTCTTCTATTTCACTATTTTTTGTACTGAATCACCTTCACATGGTCGTTCATGGAAGACAGTGCTTCCACACAGCACATGTTTGCCACTATGACATCAGAGAGGCCCCTCAAAAATTAATTGGCCCGCTGGATTTGGGTTCCCTGTTTCATACGTTAAACTTCCGCAGGCTCTCTGCTTTACACATGGTGATGTATATGTTTCAGTGCTATTCACTCATATTGATGTATGGCAAAAACCATCACAATATATTGTAAGATAATTATCCTCTAATTAAAAAACATAAAATATTTTTTAAAAAGTCATTGGCCTAGATTTCTGGATTTCATAGAAAACATACAGAATTTCAGAAGGAAGAAAAACATGTGAGCAAGTTTATTTGAAAGCCCTAAACTCTCACTATCAACAGTAGAGCCTGTCACTCAACTCCCCTTAGGATTGTGGAAGCTACTTTCTATGCACTCAGGAAAAAGAATGTCCCAGATAAGCAGTTTTTCACGCAAGCAACCCATCTATTCAGGTTTCTCCTAGAATCCACTGATGCCATCAATTCTAGCCAGCCCCGTGACAGCTTGTAATATCACAGCAAAATGGGCAGCTCCCCTGATACACTTAGGTTAGTGTGAAGGTGTCTTTCGTGCTTACCTTTGTCCCTTGTTGTAAAACTCAGAGCATACTAGCATGCATATTTTAAATCCCACAGGTTAATTCTATACATTTCTGTTAACCTTTGTCCCCTGTCCTTTGAAACTTTGTTTTGATTATCTGAGCAGTGTTACTGATGTGCTCTACTGGCTTTATTCAATTGATGCCATTGCTTTTTCGTCAGACAAAGATCTCAAAGGTATTGTGTGCATACATGTTAATGTAAGCAAACAAGGAATACATTTGAAAGGACTGATTAATGATAATGATTTTCTCTTTTTATGGTCATTTGAAATCTTTTGTTTATCCTAGTTGAGCGTTCTACAGTAATTTTAATTTATCAGTAAAAGTAATTGATTTTTGTAAGTGTGAAATAAAATCACTCATGTTGGTTTACTACGGCCGAAGCTCAAATTTTTATTAAAATGGTTAGCCTCATGAAGGCATAGTAATTGAAGGTGATGGTCACGAAAATGCTCTCTTACGTTTTCCGCTTTGGAGGGTGCAATTAAATGCTGGCTCCAGACACTGCACTCTGTCCATCATGGCTTTGGTCCTGAGGCCACCATTCCCAGGAGCGCATCCCACCCAGTCACTGAATGCAGCCTGGATACTAAGGCAGGTCTGTTCCTGCAAGATGTGCATTTCCTCTGATGGTGACTTTGGCTCAAAGACTCCCCAGTCAGCTTGGCCAAAACTTTCTTAGATTGCGTGGCAGTACAAATTCGGCTTCCTTTCTGCCCCCCTTGTCCTGTCTCCTTCTAAGAGGTCAGTTCAGTTCAGTTCAGTTGCTCAGTCATGTCCGACGACCCCATGGACTGCAGCACGCTAGGCCTCCCTGTCCGTCACCAACTCCTGGAGTTTACTCAAACTCATGTCCATTGAGTCATTGATGCCATCCAACCATCTCATCCCCTTCTTTTCCCACCTTCAATCTTTCCCAGCCTCAGGGTCTTTTCAAATGAGTTAGTTCTTCACATCAGGTGGCCAAAGAGTTGGAGTTTCAACTTCAGCATCAGTTCTTCCAATGAATATTCAGGACTAATTTCCTTTAGGATGGACTGGATGGATCTCCTTGTAGTCCAAGGGACTCTCAAGAGTCTTCTCCAACACCACAGTTCAAAAGCATCAATTCTTTGTCACTCAACTTTCTTTGTAGTCCAATTCTCACATCCATACGTGACACTGGAAAAACCATAGCCTTAACTAGATGGACCTTTGTTGGCAAAGTAATATCTCTGCTTTTTAATATGCTGTCTAGGTTGGTCATAACTTTTCTTCCAAAGAGTAAGCATCTTTTAATTTCATTGCTGCAGTCACCATCTGCAGTGATTTTGGAGCCCAGAAAAATAAAGTCTGACACTGTTTCCACTGTTTCCCCATCTATTTCCCATGAAGTGATGGGACCGGATGCCATGATCTTAGTTTTCTGAATGTTGAGCTTTAAGCCAACTTTTTCACTGTCCTCTTTCACTTTCATCAAGAGGCTCTTCAGTTCTTCTTCACTTTCTGCCATAAGGGTGGTGTCATCTGCATATCTGAGGTTATTTATATTTCTCCTGGCAATCTTGATTCCAGCTTGTGCTTCCTCCAGCCCAGCATTTCTTATGAGGTACTCTGCATATAAGTTAAATAAGCAGGGTGACAATGTACAGCCTTGACGTACTCCTTTTCCTATTTGGAACCAGTCTGTTGTTTCATGTCCAGTTCTAACTGTTGCTTCCTGACCTGCATACAAATTTCTCAAGAGGCAGGTCAGGTGGTCTGGTATCCCATCACCTTCAGAATTTTCCACAGTTTATTGTGATCCACAGAGTCAAAGGCTTTGGCATAGTCAATAAAGCAGAAATAGATGTTTTTCTAGAACTGTCTTGCTTTTTTGATGATCCAGTGTATGTTGGCAATTTGATCTCTGGTTCCTCTGCCTTTTCTAAAACCAGCTTGAACATCTGGAAGTTCACGGTTCACATATTGCTGAAGCCTGGCTTGGAGAATTTTGAGCATTACTTTACTAGCGTGTGAGATGAGTGCAATTGTGCGATAGTTTGAGCATTCTTTGACATTGGCTTTCTTTGGGATTGGAATGAAAACTGACCTTTTCCAGTCCTGTGGCCACTGCTGAGTTTTCCAAATTTGCTGGCATATTGAGTGCAGCACTTTAACAGCATCATCTTTTAGGATGTGAAATAGCTCAACTGGAATTCCATCACCTAAGAACTCATACAGGTGTAATCGTGGGATAGCTCTTGCAACCTCCCCGCAGCCTCATTCTGTTTTCTTTCACAGGCAGTTGGCCATCTACTACACCCCAATAATTCTTGTGCTTGTTAAACCTCATTTTTGTGTCTGCTTCTCCAGAAGGATGATGTGCTGGAGAAGGAAATGGCAACCCACTCCAGTATTCTTGCCTGGAAAATCCCATGGACAGAGGAGCCTGGTAGGCTACAGTCCTTGGGGTTGCAAAGAGTTGGACACGACTGAGAGACTTTATTCACTCTCCAGAAGGATAACGTCCATTATTATCACATTAAAAAAAAAAAAAAGCTTCTTTCAAATAATGACATACTTAGGGCCTTTTATACATATTTGGTCTCAAGTTTTAAAGTTTGATATTTCATCATAGAATTATTTACCTTTATAGTTTTTCAGGAAGCTCCTAGCTAAACTTGAATATTCTTTTAATTTATTTTCTTGAACCTAGTATTTAAACCATTTAAACTCAGCCAGCTCATATAGGAAAGTATAGTTTCTCCTGCATCTGCCAGTCAAAGGAGGTTTGTTTACCCTACTGGCAAATCAAGACGACAGAGTGACTCTTTGCCAGGTCTCCTGTGATGCTGAGATGTCAGAAAACACTTTCACAGGCTACTAGACCCTATTATGTAATTGTGTAACACAGGCTTGAGTTAACAACTCACACTTGCCTAGGAAGAGTCTTGACACCCTGCTATTTAGGATGAACATGTTGATGCTTTGTTTTATTGTGTCTGTACCACTGAATCTCATTTTGTCATGTGTCTTCGTGAGGGGGCTGAGGGAAATGGTACTTATTAACTCCTCAACTGCATATACTTTGCAAAAAAAGAAGGTTACAAGTGTATAGCCTCCCTATATCCATTATGGTCATGTCTTAACAATAATTTCTTGTCAACACAAATTATTGAAGTGCTTCAGAAGTTGACCATTATCTAAATCTTGATACAGATTCCTCCCTTATTAAAGTGTTATATGCATACTAAACAGTCTGTTCCATTCATTTACAATTAATACTCCAATTTTATTGATAAGTCCTGAGAATGCTGAGTTTATAATGTCAGTTTCAAATCTGGAGAATCCCTGAGAATAATCCAGTACAGTCGTTGCCATCAAAGGAGCAGTTGAAGCTCAGACTATGAGGTGCATTAATTCTTCCAACATTAAATCTTGTAAAAATGGTACTTCATTGTTATTAAATAGATGTTCTTAAAAAGCCCATTAACTCTGGTGACCACATCAATTATAAATTTGTGTTATGTAAATGGGACCCCCGAATGACACTGTTATCGTATTGCTTTGTACCTAGGATTACAGTAGTCAAAGCCACTGTTTGACAGTATCTTTGTTTGATTTTCAGACAAAATCTGGAGATAGCTGAGTTGTTCACATATCATATCCTGAAGACAAATTGCCTCAGTGCAAATTCTGTTACCAGTTAAGAAAACTATCTCCCTGAATCTGACACACTGAGGTGGCTTGGAATATGGTGAGCTAGGAATGCCTGCTTAAAATGGCATTGGGAGGTATTTGGGAACTTTTCTTCCCTTCAGTTACTACATTTGACCTTTGCAATGGAATTCCAGCTGAGCTATTTCAAATCCTAAATATGATGCTATAAAAGTGCTGCACTCAATATGCCAGCAAATTTGGAAAACTCAGCAGTGACCACAGGACTGGAAAAGGTCAGTTTTAATTCCAATCCCAAAGAAAGGCAATGCCAAAGAATGTTCAGACTACTACACAATAGCACTCATTTCACATGCTAGTAATCAGTTCTAATGAGGTGGATGAAACTGGAACCTATTATACAGAGTGAAGTAAGCCAGAAAGAAAAACACCAATACAGTATACTAACACATATATATGGAATTTAGAAAGATGGTAACAATAACCCTGTGTACGGGACAGCAAAAGAGACACTGATGTATAGATCAGTCTTATGGACTCTGTGGGAGAGGGAGAGGGTGGGGAGATTTGGGAGAATGGCATTGAAACATGTATAATATCATGTATGAAACGAGTCGCCAGTCCAGGTTCGATGCACGATACTGGATGCTTGGGGCTGATGCACTGGGACGACCCAGAGGGAGGGTATGGGGGGGGAGGAGGGAGGAGGGTTCAGGATGAGGAGCACGGGTATACCTTTGGCGGATTCATTTCGATGTTTGGCAAAACTAATACAATATTGTAAAGTTTAAAAATAAAATTAAATTTAAAAAAATCCTTCAAGCTAGGCTTCAACAGTATGTGAACCAAGAACTTCCATATGTTCAAGCTTGATTTAGAAAAGGCAGAGGAACCAGAGATCAAATTGCCAACATCCGTTGGATCATAGAAAAAGCAAGAGAATTCCAGAAAAACATCTACTTCTGTTTCATTGACTATGCTAAAGCCTTGAACTATGAGGATCACAACAAACTGTGGAAAATTCTTAAAGAGTTGGGAATAACAGACCACCTTACCTGCCTCCTGGGGAACCTGTATGCAGGTCAAGAAGCAACAGTTAGAATCGGACATGGAACAAGGGACTGGTTCCAAATTGGAAAAGGAGTATGTAAAGGCTGCTTATTGTCATCCTGCTTATTTAACTTATATTCAGAGTTGTTGTGGTTGTTCAGTCAGTCGTGTCCGACTTTTTGTGACCCCATGGACTGCAGCACGCTGGCTTCCCTGTCCTTCACCATTTCCCAGACTGTGATCAAGCCCATGTCCATTGAGTCAGTGATGCCATCCAACCATTTCGTCCTGTGTAGACCCCTTGTCCTCCTGCCTTCAGTCTTTCCCAGGATCAGGCTCTTCACATCAGGTGGCCAGAGTGTTGGAGCTGAAGCCTCAGCATCAGTCCTTCCAATGAATATTTAGGATTGATTTCCTTTAGGATTGACTGTTTTTATCTCCTTGGAGTCCAAGGGACTCTTGAGAGTCTTTTCCAGTACCACAGTTTGAAAGCATCAATTCTTCAGCACTCAGCCTTCTTTATGATCCAACTCTCACATCCATACATGACTACTGGAAAAATCATAGCTTTGACTAGATGGACCTTTGTTGGCAAAGTGATGTTTCTGCTTTTTAATGTGCTATGTAGGTTTGTCATATCTTTTCTTCCAAGGAGGAAGCCTCTTTTAATTTCGTGGCTTCATTTACCTCACATACTGATTTTAGAGCCCAAGAAAATAAAATCTGTCACTGTTTCTACTTTTCCCCCATTTATTTGCCATGAAGTGATGGGACCATATGCCATAATCTTCATTTTTTGGAATGCTGAGTTTAAAGCCAGATTTTTCTATCTCCTCTTTCACCTTTATCAAGAGGCTCTTTAGTTCCTCTTCGTTATCTGCCATTAGTGTGGTATCATTTGCATATCTGAAATTGTTGATATTTCTCCCAGCGATCTTGATTCCAGCTTGTGAGTCATCCAGCCAGGCATTCCTTTGATGTACTCTTCATATGTTAAATAAGCAAGGTGCCAATGTATAGCTTTGATGTACTCCTTTCCCAATTTTGAACCAGTCTGTTGTTCTGTGTCAGTAAGTTATAGCTGCTGCTAAAAATAGAGGCAAGGGATGGATCTAGGTTTTCTAAGTCTTCGAAGATTTTACATTCGGCAGGGGAGATTCTTTATAAAAAAGAAAATGAAATCATGATGCCAAGTGCCTGCAGCAGCTTCAGTGCTATTGCATGAAATAAATTATGAATATAAATGCCTGTGGTTTCCATGGGAAGGGCCCATGCTCATGAAAGGGTCCTTAAAGGTGTCATTGGCATCTTAAAATTTTATCTTTGAAAAGGGACTTTGTTAACTCCATTGAAATATTCACCTTGCCTGTGAAATAAGTATATAGAGACCACAAGGAGCAGGGCCAAGATTAATACAGAAATGGGACCACATTTTTTATACTTTAGTGTCCAGCTGCCCCCAACACACACCCACATGTGCCCCTAACAAAAATATGTTGTTATAATACAGATTCTCAGTCAATGCTTGTTAAGTAAAGCCAGCTATAATGTGTGTTTGTTAGTCTATAATTAGGGTGAGAAAGTGAAGGTAGGACTATAGAGATAACCAAGATGAGGAAAATAATATAATTAGAAAATTTTATTAAATAAATAATTTTTAAATCCAGGAATTATTTATGAACAATCTACTTAATAGTATGCTATTAAGGAGCTAGAAGCATAGATATAATTAAGATAGGGTAGCTGCCCTTTGGGAGTTTACAGTTTAGGAACAGGAGATACATAAATATGTTTCAAAGTCATAGAAACTGTAAGGTAGGAGTGTTTAATTTTACTGATTGTGGTAATGAGCAAAGTTTTAAAGAAAAGGTAGTGTTTCATCTGTTGATCAGAATAGTGAGGCTTTCGTTGACTAGATAATGGAATGGATTAGACAGAAATACGGATAAAGATATACGAAAGATAGAGGATCACTCAGAAAATAATTTGACACAGTAAAGTTTTGGGATTTTCCAGAGGTATGACGAGAGTGTGAGATCAGGATCTGATTATGTACCTTACTAAGGAGTGCTCATTTTCTTCAGTTAATGGTGGGCAGCCAAAACCATAAAGCTAATTTAATCGAATGTGCACTTTGGTAGCATTAACCTAGGACTATAGTGGGCTGGAGGAAGCACAAGAGGGAAATAAAGATTGCCAGGAGAAACATCAGTAACCTCAGATATGCAGCTGATACCACCCTTATGGCAGAAAGTGAAGAACTAAAGAGTCTCTTGATAAACGTGAAAGAGGAGAGTGAAAAAGTTGGCTTAAAGCTCAGCATTCAGAAAACTAAGATCATGGCATCTGGTCCCATCAATTTATGGCAAATAGATGTGGAAACAGTGGAAACAGTGGCTGACTTTATTTTTCTGGTCTCCAAAATCACTGCAGATGGTAATTGCAGCCATGAAATTAAAAGACGCTTACTCCTTGGAAGGAAAGTTATGACCAACCTAGACAGGATATTCAAAAGCAGAGATATTACTTTGCCAAAAAAGGTCCGTCTAGTCAAAGCTATGGTTTTTCCAGTGGTCATGTATGGATGTGAGAGTTGGTCTGTGAAGAAAGCTGAGCACCAAAGAATTGATGCTTTTGAACTGTGGTGTTGGAGAAGACTCTTGAGAGTCCCTTGGATTGCAAGGAGGTCCAACCAGTCCATCCTAAAGGAGATCAGTCCTGGGTGTTCATTGGAAGGACTGATGTTGAAGCTGAAACTCCAGTAATTTGGCCAACTGATGCAAAGAGCTGACTCATTGGAAAAGACCCTGATGCTGGGAAAGATTGAGGGCAGGAGGAGAGGGGGACGACAGAGGATGAGATGGTTGGATGGCATCACCAACTCAATGGACATGGGTTTGGATGGACTCTGGGAGTTGGTGACAGACAGGGAGGCCTGGCATGCTGTGGTTCATGGGGTCACAAAGAGTCGGCGTGACTGAGTGACTGAACTGAACTGATAGTGAAAAATCCCTTTAAAGGGATTTTAGACTAGAGGTGGAAATATCAATTAATTCAGGTGAGAGAAGATGAGGTCAAGGGAGTTGCAGTGGGATGGAGGTGGTGGTGTGGGGAATACATAAAGAAGAAAAAGAATGAACAGTATTTGATCAGCAATTACACATTGAGACAAAGGAGAGACAGGAATCTGTGGTCCCTTTAGGTTGTCTGGTTTAGGGAATATACAATTAATTTGGGGAACAAGATATGAATTAGCTTTGGTTATAATTAAAAGACGCTTACTCCTTGGGAGGAATGTTATGACCAACCTAGATAGAATATTGAAAAGCAGAGACATTACTTTGCCAACAAAGGTCCGTCTAGTCAAGGCTATGGTTTTTCCAGTGGTCATGTATGGATGTGAGAGTTGGACTGTGAAGAAAGCTGAGCACCGAAGAATTTATGCTTTTGAACTGTGGTGTTGGAGAAGACTCTTGAAAGTCCCTTGAACTGCAAGGAGATCCAACCAGTCCATTCTAAAGAAGATCAGTCCTGGGTGTTTATTGGAAGGACTGATGCTAAAGCTGAAACTCCAGTACTTTGGCCACCTCATGTGAAGAGTTGACTCATTGGAAACGATTCTGATGCTGGAAGGGATTAGGGGCAGGAGGAGAAGGGGACGACAGAGGATGAGATGGCTGGATGGCATCACTGCCTCGATGGACATGAGTCTGAGTGAACTCTGGGAGTTGGTGATGGACAGGGAGGCCTGGCGTGCTGCAATTCATGGGTTTGCAAACAGTCAGACACAACTGAGTAACTGAACTGAACTGAACGGATACTATAAGAACTTATGTGATTCCTAGGTATAGTTATTAGGGGTGGATGGAAGGGTGAGTTCAAGGGATCTGGATGAATGTATAAATTTCAGCAAATGATTAGTAGCTAAAACCATCAAAAATGCATTGACTCATGAGTAACATGAGGAGAGAGAGGAGACCAAGCAGAGAATCCAAGAAGCCCAGTATTTAAAGGGCAAAACTCATTGGGTTGGAGGGTGAATTGTGAATTGTCAAGAGAAAACTCAGAGTAAGAGTAGTGTTATGGAAATCAAAAGTGGAGAGCATTGTGCTACAGAGAGATTAAATAAAATGAGGTCATTAGTGACCTTGGCAAGACCAGTTCTTGGGAGTGAAAGGCACATAAATGTGGTGATGCTTGAAAAGGGAGAAATAAGAAGTGGAGTCAATGCATGTAGAAGGTGGTATCAAGGAAATGAATTGTTCATTACACACAAATCAACAGTTATTTTGATGTCCTCACATCTGAAGTTGTCTCGGATTCTTTTATCTTGCATTAGCATGTATAGAGTATTTGACAAACACAGTGTATCATTTTTTATTAGTCTCTTCTCTACAACATTAATTTTAGTAGTAATCATGAAAAGAATAAATAATAGCCAGAAAAGAAAACAATGATTATATATAATTATTCAAAGACAACAAAGGAATAAATACATTAAATATTACCGTACAAGGAAAAGTAATGGAATAATGATTTTTAATTGCATTAATATGTTTCCTGTATTTATATACAGAAAATACATACATACTTTTCAAACATTATGGTGTATAGTTTCCAGCCTTAACTGTAAAGTTGACAATGACTTTGTTGGAAGAGCCTTTTTAAGTAATTTTAGTTTTGAAAATCTTCCACATGAACAAACAGATATACAAATAGAAAAGGTTTTAACTGTAAAGGCTTAAAGTGAAGTGAAGTCGCTCAGTCGTGTCCGACTCTTAGCAAACCCATGGACTACAGCCTACCAGGCTCCTCTGTCCATGGGATTTTCCAGGCAAGAGTACTGGAGTGGGGTGCCATTGCCTTCTGCAAAATAAGCTTAGCAGACAGTTTTAGAAATCCCACTTCACATCCAGTTCTAGAAAATGCAATACAGTTTAGAATTGCAATTCTTTGTATCCTTGGGATAAATTCTAGGGGCTTTCAAATGTCTCTATCAAAGAATTTTAAAAACACATAAAATCTTCAAGGGTTCACATACAGTGTCAGCATTAAAGTCACTTGTATTTTGTTGATAGGTCTTCAAAATTACAATGAGATCAGTGCTTTATTTTAAATCTACTTTTAAAAGCTAAATTACGTGATAATCAGAGTTTGGAGACAACAAGAGCACTCAGAGAGAGCTTCAATAACTTTGTCTCTGAGCCATTTGGAATTGACTCTTGCACTGAACCTGTGTAGCTGAATCTATATGTGTTGGGAGTTGAATATTTAAGTGGAGTTCTCTAGGTTCTCTCTAGGTTAGTCTTCCCTGGTGGATCAGACGGTAAAGCATCTGCCTACAATGCGGGAGACCTCGGTTCAATCCCTGGGTCGGGAAGATCCCCTGGAGGAGGAAATGGCAACCCACTCCAGTACTCTTGCCTGGAAAATCCCATGGACAGAGGAGCCTGGTAGGCTACAGTCCATGGGGTCGCAAAGAGTCGGACATGACTGAGCGACTTCACTTTCACTTTCTCTGGGTTAACTTGCATGTAGAATTCAGTGTTTTTTCAAGAATAAGTAATAAAAATGTGCTATTCTGAAGCTTATACATACATTATTAAAACTCAGAACATCAACAACTGTTTAGAACAACAAATGATTTTCTTTTTTGAGGAATACTTTAACATGAATATTATTTAGAATTGCAGAATGACTTGAAGTTAATTTTATTATTGTTTTAATTTATCTACAACAAATAGCTCTTCATTTTTCTGCTCCCTCTGCCTTTGGAAGTTACCTTATTATTGAGTAAAAAGTGCCTCTGTTTAAGTGATTATTATCCTTTTGCAAAATTAAACTTTTTCCCTGATTTAATTAAGAAAATAAAGACATTAAAGATCACCAAGTAGTTAAAAATGAAGGATCTCAGACCTTCGTGTCATCTTTACTAATAATATTTGCCAATTTTCTTCCAAATTCTGTTCAAAGAGGAGTGAATTATTCTGTGAAGGGTAGTCAGTGAACCTTATTATTGGTAGATTTGATTCCTTATGCATTTTATAGTATGCAGAAGTGCATTTTTAAAAACTGAAGTAGAATTGACTTACAATATTAAATTAGCTTCAAGTGTACAACATAGTGGTTTGATATTTGAATGGATTATACTATAATTATGATATAGTTATTAAATTGTTATTGACTATGCTCTCTGTTTTGTACTTTATATTCTTGTGACCTAATTTATAAGAGATAGTTTGTACCTCTTAATCCCCTTCACCTATTTTGCTCATTTATCTGTCCTTTCTCATAGGACACCACTAGTTTGTTCTCTGTATCTGTGAGTCTGTTTCTGTTTTCATTTTTGTTGTTGTTGTTTGTTTATTTGCTTTGTTAGAGTCTACATATAAGGGAAAGCATAAAGTGTTTGACTTATTTCACTAAGTGTAATACTTTCCAGGTCCAACCATGTTATCACAAATGGCAAGATATCATTATTTTTAATGGCTGAGTAATATTCCATCACACACACACACACACACACACTCACCCACCCACATCTTCTTTATCCATTCATCTGTTTATGGACGTGTAGGTTGTTTCCATATCTTGGCTATTGTAAATAATGTTCTGTTGAACTTGCATCTTTTCAAATTAGTGTTTTTGTTTTGGAGGGGCTAAACAGCCAGAAGTGGAATTGTTGGATCATATGGTCGCTCAATGTTTAGTTTTTTTAAAGGCAACTCGACACTCTTTGCCATAGTGACTGTACCAATTCATATTTCTACCAACAGTGTACTAAGAGTCTCTTTTCTTCACATCCTCACCAACACTTGTTATTTCTTGTTTTTTTGATGATAGCCCTTCTGAAAGGTGTGTGGTGATATCTCATTATGATTTTGATTTGCATGTCCTTGATGGTGAGTGGTGATGAACAGTTTTTCATGTGTCTCTTGGCTATATGTATATCTTCTTTGGAAGAGTGCCTGTTCAGGGCTTCTGTTCATTTTAAAATCATTTTTTTTTATATTGAGGTGTATGAGTTGTTTATATGTTTTGGACATCAACCCCTATTTGGATGTATTTGCAGTGTATTCCTCTTATTAAATAGGTTATCTTTTAGTTTTGTTGATGGTTTCCTTTACTGTGTAGGTTTTTAGCTTGATGTGGTCCCATTTGTTATTTTTGCTCTTCTTTCCCTTGCTGGAGGAGACAGATCTGAAAAAAATACTGCTAAGATCAATTTCAAATGTGCACTGCCATGTTTTCCTTTAGGAATTTTATGGTTTCAAGTATTACATATTAGTCTTTAATCAATTAGTATATGATGTGACAAGATGGTCTAGTTTCATTGATTGTAGCTGTCTATTTTTCTTAATACTATTTATTGAAGATGCTGTCTTTTCCCTATTGTATATTTTTGGCTCTTTTGTCATAGATTATTTGACCATTTGTGTGTGGGTTTATTCCTGGGCTACCTGTTCTGTTTCATTGATCTATATGTCTGTTTTTATGCTGGCAACATGCCATTTGTTTGCTTGTTATTAGCTTGCAAGTGGAACTTTTTATTACTGTGCTTAAAACTTTTCCATTGCACTGAAGAAATACAGAGTGACTAACTGAATGAACTTTGGCCTTAATGAATTCACATTTTACTTTCTGATTCATTACATTAAAGCACCATGCTGTTTTGATTACTATAGTTTTTTAATATAGTTTGAAGTTAGGGAGAGTGAAAGCTCCAGCTTTGTTCTTATTTCTCAAGATTGCTTTGACAGAAATGCATTTTTAAATGTACAGTAAAACTTCATCATACAGGCAGCTATAATATACAATAATTATTTCCTGCAAAAAAGATTTCAACTGTTTAAATAGTAATAATATATTTAAAAATCTCTGAATACGTGCTGTCCATCTTAGTTTGAGACCATTGTTATTAATTTGAAACATTATTAGTAATTTATGATATTTGTATTTAAAAAATCCTATATTTCATTATAAATGCCATTTCCTCCGTCTTATATGTGTTTCTTTTAAAGAATTATCTTCTAGGAAAACTGTTGTTAGCTATCTATTAACCCAAATTGCTTTATCTAAACTATGATTATCTTGTCATTGTTTTTCAGTTTATTATAGTGTAGAAACAGAGAAGGCAATGGCACCTCACTCCAGTACTTTTGCCTAGAAAATCCCATGGATGGAGGAGCCTGGTAGGCTGCAGTCCATGGAGTCGCTAAGAGTCGGACACGACTGAGCGACTTCACTTTCACTTTTCACTTTCATGCATTGGAGAAGGAAATGGCAACCCACTCCAGTGTTCTGGCCTGGAGAATCCCAGGGACGGGATGCCGGGTTGGCTGCCATCTACGGGGTTGCACAGAGTCGGACATGACTGAAGTGACGCAGCAGCAGCAGCAGCAGCTGCAGCAGCAGCATAGTGCAGAAAACATAATTCAAGTTATCAATGTAATGTTGAAAAACATTCTGGTGGAAGATGACCAAGATAAAATTCCTTCTGTGTTACTAAGCAAATTATTTAACTTCTCTGCTTCTGTCTCTTCATCTGTCAAATGGGGCTAATAATATTTCATATTTTATTGGGTTGTTTTGAGGGTTAAATAGACAATATGAGGAAAGTTCTTATAATAGTTTTTGGCATATTCTAAACATTCAGTATGTATAAATTATATTAGGATAGAATATATAATCATAATTATTGCTTCTTTCTCTTTCCTTATGTTTCAAAATGAGCAACGTCCCTTATTTAGCTTAGTAGTCCCTTAAACATTACTAATCTGGTTCTTTTTGACTGAGAAAGTCATAGTGACAGTCAAATCTAGGTATACTTAAAGGAACAATATTTTCAACATATACATTATCCATATTTTCTAAGATGTTATAGCATAATATATAAAGTATGCAAGGTATAGTTCATTGTTCCTTATTGTAATTTTTAATTTATTTAGTAAATCTATTTGTAGGATATCCTCTCAATTACACTGCTGAAAAATAACATTTCTTCAAAGCATAGCATTAACTAGACTAGGAATTAACCCACTTCATTTTAAAAGAAAACATTAATATTTTCCTTATGAAAACAAGAGAGTCACTTATGATATTAATATAACTGAATAAGCTAAGAATGTCAAAAGAGCTCTCAATATGTTTCATCCCAGTGAAAAAAACTGAAGGAGATCAGTCTGACTTTCACAAGAGGTTCTCTGGAAGAGAACAGTATACTAATAATAGCAAGGTCAGGTAGCCTGTTTCATTGTTCTACACTTCTTATTTCTCTCTTTCCCAGTGGTTACAAGCTGGCATGTTTGACCCATGGTTCAGTTTCAACATGACTAAAGCACACAAGAAAAGGGTAAAAATACGGACGGGCCAGAAACACAAGCCATTTCTTGTTACAAAGGCATTAACTTTTTCCAAGACACGTGACTGGGATTTTTGAGGTGAAAATGCAAGCATTTAAAAACAGAAAACTCACACTATAAGGAGTGACTGGAAGAACACTTCTGTCTACAAGGAGAAATGTGCCTTGTAATGAACTACAGTGGGCTCTAAAATGCAATCGCTGGGAGCTACACAAGGAAGAGAAAAGAACAGAAACAGAATGGAGAACATCCAGATTTACAGCATCCCTGAAGGCAGCTGAGGGGATGACCCCATTACTTTCATTGAGCAATTTGTTCCATCTCTCCTCACACATCCCCTTGCTAGGACTTCTAAAATAGAAAGTTGCACAACATCCTTCAGCCTTTTCCACTGTCTCAAAAAGACTCTCAACTTTGATTATTAAAGTTTTAGAACTTCTTCATGTTTTACTATTTTTAGTGTTTGATTAACCTTCTATTTTTTTTCCCCTGGGTTTATTTTTCTCCTTGACCTAGATCATACAATCATATTCTGAGGGAATTTTTCTAAATGAAATTTGTTAGAAATGACTTGGCAAAGACTGGCAAAGCTCACAGTATCCTGCAGCAATAGAATTAATGAAGAGTTTTTTTTTTAAAAATAGACAAAACTAAGACTGATTAATTTTTTGATGATTTTAAACCTAAAGGCCAAGAAGAAAATTTGAAGAAATAATTTTATAAATATAATTTATAGCTAAATGTTACAAGCATTAGAAAACACTCTCAGATTAATAAGCAGCTTTTATTTTTATTAATTCAAGGGATATCATTTTATAAGATTCACATGATTGATTTTATGCTGAATAATGTCTTTATGCAAACTATATGTGAAGATGTACTGGAGAGTAATTGTATAATGCTGCTTCTAGCAGCATTTGGTCTTTGTTTCTCAAGTCTTGTGCCATATCAATATTTTTCCCTTGTGAAAACTGAAGTCCTCTCTCAAAATCCAAATTTATAAGCAGACACATAAGGTCATGAGAGACCTAGAACATATCATGACATGATCAGTTATTCAATCTGATTCAGTTGGACAGAGAAAAGATTTCCAGTTGTATGAAAGTATCTGTTTTGTTGGTAGATCTGTGCCACACATTCATAGAAGTCTGACTTCATGCCATGAGCTGTGTTAAGTGCTGGGGATACAAAGATATAAAAGACAAACACTAGCTACTGGACAAGTCAGACTCCAGTGACACTAGTTGCTTTGCAGGAAGAATGTATTATTTACTTTAGAGATTATATATCACTGGGAAAAAAATGTTTTCTTTATAGCATGTGACTTTTTTAATATGTTTAAGTGGCTTGGCTAGCTTTGAAACTATCAGTGTAAAAGGACCAAAAGTTAGTGATTGATAGCAAATTTTAGAATCCTCACTGCAACTCTGTTTCGGGTGAGAGTGAAGTTGTGTCAGACTCTTTGCGACCCTGTGGACTTTAGCCTGCCAGGCTCCTCCATCCATGGGGTTTTCTAGGCAAGAATAATGGAGTGGGTTGCCATTTTCTTCTCCAGGGGATCTTCCCGATCCAGGGGTCGAACCCGGGTCTCCCACATTGCAGGCAGACTCTTTACCATCAGAACCACCAGGGAATTCCACACTATTAAAACCAATCAACCAGATATTTATGAAAGTAGCACATTGGAAAGTTAAACCAAGCCTTGACTTATCAGATTAAACCAGGATATGGGAAACTTTTTTAGTCAAGGGCCAGATAATAAATAATTTTGGCATTGACTCTACAGGGTACATGATTTCTGTTGCAACTACTCAGCTCTACCATTGTAGCATGAAAGCAGCCATAGATGATATGTAAGTGAATGAGTGTGTCTGTGTTCCAGTAAAACTTTATTTAAAGAAAAATATAACTGGCCTGATATGGCCTACAGGTCTTTATTTGTTGACTCCTGGATTAAGTGATGAAAGTAATTTATTTCCTGCTAGCAAAGTTATGTGGATTATGTGATTTGGAATATGTAGAATCCTTCGAACCATGTCTGGCATATAGTAAATGCTATAAATGTCTTTCTGATGATGATGATGAAGAAATAGAAGTATACAGAAAGACACATTTAAATCATTTCTAGGAGTTGCACCACATATTACTTTAAAACTTGGATTATTGACCAGTACTGTACCTGGATTTCAACATATCAACCATTAAGATATATGGTAAGGTGTTTTGTGAATGAAAACCTTCAGATGATTCAGTGTTTTAGTTACGTATTGCATATATTAGGGCTGTCTGTAGTGATAGGTATCAATAGATTCAATAATAGTTTATACTCTTCAATTTATTTTTCATTTACCATACATGTATTTTTTTAAATTTCTAATCATTTCCCTAAACTTGGTTCATTCAACTGACATACTTTGGTTTTCTATTTATACATCTGCTTGAATTTTTTTTTTTCTTGCAGGGGTATTATATTGATAAAATAGAGATACATCTGAGCAAGAAAGAGAAAGGAATTCTAGTATTCTCGACTATTCTTATCTCCCACATTGATACACCTAATAACAACTCTACATCATATACACTGTTCTTGATTTTACCAGATTGTTGAAATCTCTGAAATATAAAATGTCCCATTTTGGGATGCCACTGTATTCTACTGGAAGAAGAAAAAAAGAAATTTGGCTTCAGTAGCCTGAAACCACAGTGATTTAGTTAAGCATAGCCAAATTTCAGGTCTCGATGACATTTAGGATTCTTTAATCCATCTTTTTTACTTGTAGGTAAGATTAAATAGAAAATGTGATACTTGGCATTGTGAATTTGAAAAGGTAGTTTTGAGTGCCTGTGCCATAGCCAGACTAAATGCTGGCCCTGTAGCTCCTGCCCTCACGAAGCCCACATCTTTATAAAGTAAGCCAGGTAAGTTTTAAAAATTTGCTCTGATTTTCACTACAGCAGTGCTATCACAAAAACTAGAGAGAGGAATGGAAATAGTTGTGGAACTTGGAGGGAAGAACTATTGTAGATACATACAATGATCTTGAAAAGCTGTTTAGAAAGAGTTCTAAACGAAGTCAGAGGACACATAGTGTGAAGATTTGGTGGTAGAGTGTTTGAAAACAGTGTAAAAGGCTCTGAGGTGGGAATGGAGCTGATGCATGTGAAGAACAGAAGGAAGCCAGTGGTGAGCATGGGGGAGAGTGAGATAAGGTCAGTGATCATGTAAGAACTTGTAGGCTATGTTTAGATCTGCATGGAACTCTGAGGCAGACATGAGATGGTTGTGGGTGGAGCAGTGCTGTGAATTATGTTAGTTGTTTTCCAAGATTATTCTTGTAGCTCAGTAGTACTGGGTATGCCAGTAAGAAATGTATGATTGTCTCATTAGGAAATGATGGTCGATAGACTAGAGTGGCATTAGTGACACTGGAGAGAAAAGGCGATTCAACATCCATGTAGAGGTTGAGGGAGAGCTAATAGGAGCTGCTGTTCAATTGAATGTAGGGAGCCGAAAAAAGTGCTGATTGAAAGTTGTTTCCTAGAATTTGGTCTCCGAATCTGATAAATTGTCACACCATTTACTAAAATGAGGAAGTTTATAGGGGAGGGAGCTTTCAAGAATCAAGAGTTCAGTTTTAGTTTTATTAGCTTTGTGAAGCCTTCTGTATACCAAATGGAGCTGTTGAGTAGGCAGTTAAACATGGAACCCAGAACTTATGGGAGAGGTCTGATTTCTAAATGTAAATTTGAGAGTACTCAGAGTATAAATGTTACTGAAAATCATGGGTCTGTGTGATATCATCAAGATAGTGTAGACAAAGAAGTCTGAATACTGAGTCCTGAGGTATTTTAATTTTAGATATTGAGCAGAAGAGATGAACTTGCACAGAGGAGCAGGAAGTTAACAGGGAATTAGAGAAAAACTAAGAGTGTGTCTTGGTCCCCAAGGTAAATAGAATGTGCTTCAATATGGAAGGAATGACCCATTGATAAATACTAAGAAGGGCTTGAGTAAGATGAGAACTGACAAAACTGATCATTAGCTTTGGCAAGCTGCGGGAGATTGTTGGCCTTGAGAAGAAGTTTCAGTAGAGAAACTGCAAATTACATTTAAAGAAAAAGATCAGAGATGAGGAAGTAGTAGGCAGTACTGCTGATTCTTGAACAATGCACAGGTTAATCTGCCTATAACTGAAGAATCCATCTGCTGTATCATGTTCCTCGGCATCCATGCACTCAACCATCTGCAGGCCATGTAGTACTGTAGTCTTTACTTTTGAAAGATATCTATGTATAAATGGGCCCACATAGTTCAGACTCATGTTGTTCAAGGGTCAAGTGTATAAACAAATCTTTCAAGGCGTTTCCTATAAAATGAAGCATGTAAAAAGGACTAGTAGCATAGTAAAGAAATTGAACCTACAAAGTTTGTTTTTAAAGTGGTTAGTATTATAACATATGTATATACTAACAAAAATGTTCCAGTAAAGAGGGAGATATCGTGATACAGGAGAGAAAGGGGGATTTTGAAATAGGAGATTCTTTGAGTAGATGAGGAGGAATGTAATCTGTGGAGCCATTGAGTGGTTTAGCCTCATATAGTGATAATAATAGCCATCATTTAATATGTACTAGAAGCTCTTCTGGGGCTTCCCAGGTGGCGCTAGTAGTGTAGTAAAGAACCTGCCTGCAAATGCAGGAGGCATAAGAGCCGTGGGTTCCATCCCTGGGCCAGGAAGATCCTCTAGAGGAGGGCATGGCAACCCATTCCAGTATTCTTGCTTGGAGAATCCCATGGACAGAGAAATGTGGTGGGCTACAGTCCATAGCATCACAGAGCTGACATGACTGAAGCGACTTAGCACGCACGTGCACAGAAGCTCTTCTAAGTTATTTTCATATGAACTTATTTAATCCTCAAAAATCACCCTATAAGCTAGGTTCTTTTATGATCTCTGTTTTACATGGACAGGATCCAAAACACAGAGGGTTAAGCGCATAAGTAGTGTAACTGTTTTCCAAACCTGCTGTATCTGACTCCAGAATCTATACTGTTAACCGCTCTAGAAAGTACTTACATTAGAGCTAGGAAAAAGGCAGGGTATACAGGTAAAGTTAAGGACATTTTTTACATTGTATCATAACAACAGAGTACGGTTTCTGTTGATTCTGTTTTTCACTGAACTTGAAAACAAGATTTTCATCTGAGAATGAACAGGAGGCAGAATTTATTAATTTTTACATGCTGAATTTAATATTTAAAACCCTTAATTAAATGCAGATTAGTACTAAAATGTCCCATACCTTTTCTTCTTTAAACTCTAACAGTCTTAATTACTTTAAACCTTTTAACTTAGCTTTCTTTTTCTTGTGTGTTTTCTCTAAATTCAAAATTTTATATTCCTCTTTAGTTGAGGTTCATAGTTATCAGCACTGCCATCATGTGATCAAATTTATGCAGAGTTGATTGGACAGTTTAGTTCCCCATATCTCTTCCTCAGCTTTGCTTCTAATTTTTAATTGTAATTTAATTTTAATTCTAAATGTCAACTTAAGGTTAATCATTTATAATATTGCATAAAGTCGATGCATTATTAATTAGTTGTTAAGTCTTTACCATATATTCTGGTCAAGCCTGTAGATGAACATTGCATATATTGATATATTTGAATAATTATATGAAATGCATATGCAATAGGGGACTAAAATAAAGGAGTAATTAAAGTGGGATGCATTAATCAATGAAAATTTCTTGGACATGTACAAAATGAAAATAAATTGTAGGTTGTATCTATTTTATATTTTGATTGAAGTGAAATTCATGTAACATTAAATTAGCCATGGTAAAGTGAACAATTCAGCATATCTAATGCAGCTTTACCTTTAAACAGGTTTATTGAGGTTTAATTTACATGCCATACAATTCAAACCTTATGTAGTAGTTGTTAGTATATTGACAAATTTGTACAGCCATCACCACAACTACTTTTAGAACATTTTCATTAACCCAGAAAGAAACTTCATACCCCATTAACAATCATTGCTTATTTCTCCATCCACACCAGCCCTGGGCAAACACTAATCTACTTTTTGTCTTTATAGACATTTCATATAAATGAAATCGAACAGTGTTTGGCCTTTTATATATCTTCTTCCACTTAGCATAATGTGTTCGAGGCTTACCCATGTATCACTACTGCATTCATTTTTATTGCCGAATAATCTTCATGTTATGTATGTACCACATTTCGTTTATCTGTTCACTGTTTGGTGTTCATTTGGGTTATTGCTACCTTTTGATCATTGTGAATAGTAGTGCTGTGAAGATTTGTGTACAAGTTTTTGTTTGAATACCTGTTCTGAGTTCTCTTGGAATATAACTAGATGTGGAATTGGTGGGTCCTATGGTAATTCTCTAACATTTTTGAGGTTTTGCCAAACAAATCCATTACTGTTTTTCTTTTTATAATTAAGGTATTTGTCTTTTCATTACAGTTTTAATTTTACTTATATATTTGACTACTAAGTTATTATATGATATTGTGAATCTCCTGATTTATATTTTGGTTTCATCGCTAAGTACCAACTTTCTTGAACTTTTGAGGGAAATGATACCCCTGATGGAGAAATATGAAGAGACTTTGTGATTCTTAGAGATGGACACTTTCCAGATTAGAGGTACTGTTATCCCACATTGAGAGAAAAGGAAAACCAGATATCTAACATTCTGTTGCCTTCGTTTGCTCACTGTATCTTTTCTGTGATGCTGTCCCTGAATACTTTGGCTGAACGCAAATGCTTGCCAATGGGAGACAGCTGAGAATTCAACTGTGGTAGGTTTTTCCTGAACACATATGTTAATGTTAACCCTTCTGCTACTTAAATGGATTTGTGATACAGTTTGTGTTATTTGATTCCATGGGGAGTCTGGGGAATACATTATAATTTGCTAAGTACAGTTGAAATAAAGTGGGTACTGTTCAGATTTTATGGGAATTATTCTCAACTTTGTCCACTGTGGAATGATGGTTTTTAAACATTTTTTGTCATAAATAAATAGTTGAACACGACCTATTCACATCATGCAAGTTACTAAACTAAGGAGAGAAAGTGAAAATTGTAATTTATGGCTTAGTTTGTATCTTTTAGATATGTAAATGTTATTCTTTGGCATTAGCTGGAGTTTATAATTTACAACACAGTTTGTAATCTTTACAAGTCAGACAGGAAAGAATTCCAGAACTAAGCTGGCAGGAGAAAAGCAGCTTGATTCTGCTTGGGATGAATGGAAGGAACATAATAGTATAAAGAAAGTAAATAAGTTTCTGAGTGGGAGAGAAATAAATTATTTTAAAAATCTTTTAGGGTATGCTCTAATTAGATAACAGACTAGCTAATCTAACCGCAGTTGACAAAGTACTTTTGCTTATTGTATTTCTCTTAGCCTTTTAAAGGTTTTTATGTTACAGCAGGAGCAGGTTAAGTCTTTTCTGCCTTGTCTTCTTTTGTTTTCCTTTGTTCATTTTTTGACCATGGTAAGTTTAGTAAACTACCCTTTTGGCTCATAAGTGCTTGTTAAAGTGGCAAGAATGATGTTCTTGCAAAGAAGTATACTTCCCAACCCCTAGGCCATAACTGTTGGGTCACAACTTCTTGTGGTGGGCCCAGGAGTGTAAATTTTAACAGGTCACCCCACGTGAGTCTCACATGTCCTCAAGCTTGAGAACCACTACACCACATTGTACTTTCTCCTTATAGTGACTACAGTTTAGGAAAATGGACTTTGGTGTCAGCCACGTCAGAAGCCAGATCTTGAAACTGTTACTTCATTGTGGTATAACTATGGGCAAGCCACTTAAATTCTTTCAGCCTTCAATTTATTCAGTTATAAAGTTTGAGAAAACAGGTGACCATATCCATATTTGCTGTAGAGAGAGTCCAGGTGTAAGACTCTAGTCTGTCCGGTTATCAACAGCATCTTCCTTCATTCTCAGAATGATCTTAGTTTGGATTATAAATGATCATTCTGGCTTGTCTGTTTATTAGTTTGCAATGATGATTATATAACTTATGTAATCAATTTAACACCATTGGCAAATGGCACATATTTAATAAATATTCTAATAAATAATGCTATTTTAAGGAAGTAAATAAAATATGTTGTTTTTTAGGTATTTTACTAACATAATCCAGATTGTCTATTTCTTTAATTACTTTAAAAAATAGATTTCCATGGAAAAGGAGTCACTGATTATTGATTGTTTGCAAATTTTTTCCTCCGTGGTAACAGATTCTTAAGTCATTTTGTCTTTGTTGTTTTCACTAGCTTGGCCATGCCATTTGGCATTGTCTTGTGCAAAAAGGCATTTTGGAATAGACATTTTGTGGGAATAAAAAACATTCAAGAGGAGGATAATAAAAGTCTGTAAAGTGGAACTCTAGCATGACACAAAATATTATTATCTGTAAGCCCCATTATCTACAAAAGAGAAATAGGACATTTTTCTTCTCTTATTAGCTTCTTGATGGAAAACCTCATTATGCTGCCTTCTTTTTGCTTTTTGTTTTTGAGGAAATGTGTTCCAGCAAGAAGAAAGAAGTATTCAGGGGTTGTTCTTATAGATAGATGAAAATCCTAGACTCTCAACTCACACAAAACTGTGTTTGAATCCATGTGCAAAAGCTGAATCTAGATACAAACATTACAGCATTCTCAAAGATCAATTCAAAATAGGTCATGGACTTAAATATTAAGCTTAAAACTCTAAAACACCTGAATGAAATAATAATCTCATAGAAATACCTGTATTCTCATGTTCTTTGCAGCATTATTCACAGTAGCCAAGATAAGGAAACAACCTAAACGGCCCAAAACAGATGAATGGATGAAGAAAATGTGGTGCTTGTATGTATACATATATATCTGTATACACACACACACACACACACACACACACTGAAATATTACTAAGCCTTAACAAAGAAGGCAATTCTGCCATTTGCAACAACATGGATGAACCTGGAGGACATTAGGCTAAGTAAAATAAGATGGATACAGAGGGGGAAAAGCATGATCTCACTTACATTTGGAATCTAAAGGAAAAGGCAAACTCTTAAACATGATGAGTTGATGGTGGTTTCCATAGGCTGAGGGATAGAGGAGAAGAGAAAATACATTAAGGATACAAACTTTCAGTTATAACTTGAATAAGTTCAGAAGATCTAATATACAACATGATGACTATAATTAATAATAATGTATTTCACACTTGAAATTTGCTGAGAGAGTAGATCTTAAGTGTTTTACCATACACATAAAAACGTTAACTATATAAGATGCTGGATACATTAGGTTGATTGTGGTAGTTCACAATGTGTGTGTGTGTGTGTGTGTGTGTGTGTGTGTGCATGTGTGTATCATGTTGTATGTGTTAATATATATAAATTTTATTTCTCAATTAAAAATTAAAAATTTAAGAAACTAAAACAAAGAAGCTCCATAAATGTCCTAGAAGATAACACAGGAGAAAACCTAGGTGACCTTGGTTATGTTGATGAGTTTTTAGATACAACTCCAAAGACATGATCCATGAAAGAAAGAATTGGTAAACTGGATTTTATTAAAATTTTAATAAATGCTCTGTGAAAGGAAGAAAATGTCATGAAAATAAAAAGACTAGCCACAGACTGCAAGAAAATACTTGAAAAAACACATCTGATAAAGGACCATTATCCAAAATACATAAAAAAACACTTAAAACTCAACAGTAAGAAAACGACTCAGTTAAAAAACAAGACAAAACAACCACCTCTTCAGTGGCAAATGAGCATATGAAAAGTTTCTCCATGTCATATGTCATGGTTTAATGCAAATTAAATCAATGATGAAATACCACTTTACCCCTAGTAGAGTAGCCAAAGTCAGGAATGCTGACAACACAAAATGTTGAGCAATGGGAACTCTTAATCATTCCTGGTGGGAATGCAAAATGGTACAGCTACTTTGGAAGGCAGCTTGGTGGTTTCATATAGAATTAAATATACTCTTACCCTACAATCCAGCAGTCACACTCCCTGGTATTATTTACCCAAAGGAATTGAAAACTTAGATCCACACAGAATTCTGCACTTGGATGTTTATAGCAACTGTATTTATAATTGCCAAATGCTGGAAGTGACCAAAATGTCCTTTAGTAGGTGAATGGGTTAATAAATTGATACATCCAAAAAATGGAATATTATTCAATACCAAAATAAAATGACTTATCAAGTCATGAAAAGACATGGAGGAATCTTGAATGCTTATTACTCTGTGAATGAAGCCAATCTGAAAAGGATATATACTATATGTATCCAACAATATGACATTCTGCCAAAGGCAAATTAATGTAGATGAAAAAAAGATCAGTTGTTACCAGGGTTGGAATGGAGGGAAGGGGTGATGAGGCAGAAAACAGAGTATTTTTAGAGAAGTCAAATTATGTCTACTATTATTTTACTATCATGATGAATGTATGTCATTAAACATTTGTCCAAACTCATAGAATGTACAACACCAAGAGTGAACTCTAATGTAAAATCTGAATTTTTGGGTGATTATATGGTAGTAATGTATGTTCATCAGTGGTAAAAATTTACTTCTCTGGTAGGGGATATTGATATTGGGGGAAGCTATGCATGTGTGCGAGCGGAGGTTATATAGGAAATGTGTATGTACTACCTTCTTAATTTTGCTGTGAACCTAAAACTGCTCTAAAATATATTTTAGTATGGCATTAAGTCTGAAGTATCCTCCATAATATTTATTCACATACTCCTGCTATTTAAAATATAAAAGGAAATTCGAAGCATAGGTTTCTATAGATACTACTTTTGTAAATTATAACCTTCAAGACTGTTATAATGTTTCAAATATATATATTTCAGATATGTGCAAATGATGATAAGTTAGAGAAACTTTCAAGCATGGATTGCCTGTTAAACAATCATACACATACAGATTATCTTCAGATATTTTGTACCAAAATTGAGTATGTACAAACCACATGTTTACTGTGTAAGCCACACTTTCAATACTGTTTGCATCCACTGCAATGTTTTGCAATGAACCAGCATCCCTATAATGAACATGGTATTGTTGTAAAGAAGCTGGCAGTACAAGTGGTACTTTGTTTTCTCATTTCATACTTTCATTTAGATTTAAGATGTTCTTGGTTTCGTTTCCAAGTTGGCATGAATTAGCAATAAATAGGAATCTGCTGGCTTGTGTTAAATTTGCTTTTCACGTACCTCTAGGGGAAAGAATAGGGAGAACTTAGAACAGTAATCAGTTTTGATTGAGGTTACCTAGGTATAGGTCTTTCCTATATCAACCATCAAGCCAAATTTCTTAGCATATAATCAAAAGGAAGCATGTTGATTTCATAACTTATTGATGGGTGTATTCTTTGATTAAGAAGTTACAGGGAAAAGAGATGGTGATAGTTCCATAGATTAATGATTGTGGGTTTTCAGCAGTTAAGAATTTCATTCAACCTAGAAAACGATTTTTAAGAAGCACTAATCATGCAGTTCTTAGGAATAGGGTTGATTAAAAATATGAATAACGTATAAAAGGTAATATCTGGCTGGAAAAAAAAACACACTGGCTTTAACTCATGATTAAGCATACATGTTTAATTTTAGATCCTTCCTTTAGCATTAACTTTTAGTTTTTGGGGAGAGAATGCCTCTAGAGAGTTAAAGAATAGCTTTTCTGGCCCTCCAAGAAGAGTAAGGCAAATGCTTAATAGGAGATACATGGGCTGCTGATAACTTGGCACCATGTAATGGGTTTTCATCAACCTGACTTGCTGTATCAGTCAGCATAGTCTAGGTTAAACTGCAGTAACAAACAGTACCCAAATAGCTAAACAATCAAAGAAGTGTTTGTTGGTGGCTCTGGCCACATGTCCATTCTAGGATGGTGATAGGGTGTGGGGCTGTACTGTATGTTTTCCTCTCTCACACTCAGGCCTGACAAAGACACTGACACTAGGAATACAGTTGGTCACTGTGACAGGAGTAAGGGAAATGTTGGAAAAATCTTTCAATTAAACATTGTCCAGAAGTGACTTGTAACTGTCTGTCCACAGTTCTTTGGCCAGAATTCTTCTCATAATTCTGCCATCGATGAGGTGGCAAAGAAGTATAATTCTCTCTTAAGGCCAGAAGGGGAAAAGAACCAGCCATAGAAGAGTTTTAGACATCTTTACCACATCAGAGGAAAAAATGAATTGCCAAAGCAAAGGTCCAGGCATCACAGCTTGGCAAACATAACATGATTAGCCCTAGAGCCACCCATTCTGAGCTCACATTGACCTGATTCCCTCCACTTACCCCAAGCTGGCAGCTGTGGCTTTGCAAACATGGATAATGCTTCTCTGGTCAGAACTGAATTGAGTATTGGCAGCCACAGAACCTGCAAGCTCCAGTCCTTTTGTGTATCCATGACTAATTTAATTCTTATTGAGTGAAATGTGCACTCATTTTATTCTTGTTAGGAAAAATGACAACAAAAAATCTAGTCCAACTATTAAATCAAGATTTTCTACAAGATTTTTTTTTATCATTTATTTTACCTGTCCTTCCACAAGCCTGAAACCGATTTTATTTTTCATTTGAGATTCATTTTTGATACTTTTGAGTGTAAAAGAAGCAGACCAACTATGCACCTTATTCATGTTCCTGAGAGCTTCGTGTTTAAGGCAAGAGACATGTAAGTGTCTGTAAAGAATATAGTAACCTAGTTCTATTGATTGCCAGAGGCAAAGAATGCTCTGTGGTTTTATGTGTTGCTTCATCTTAACTGTGCAACAAAATTCCCAAGCAAGATCTGAAAATATATAAATTCTTGCCCCCCCCCCATTTTCAGAATTTCCAATTAAAGAGGTTTAGAGTAAGGCCCAAGCAATCATATTTTTAATATCACCAAGCGATTCTGATGGGCAACTGGAATGAGAGCTGTTGTCTTGGGTTGTTACATAAGAAAACCTTACTTATTTTGAACATTTTTTCTAAAATAATCATCCAAATATAATGTTTAAGTATCTTCCAGCCTTAACAATAAGGTCATTCATTTAGTAAAACAGAATCTATGTTTGCATTGTTTCTGGTTTACTTATGTGAGTAACGATGAAATTGTTACATAATTCATAGAGCGTTTTGGAATCCCAACAATGTCTATGTGTTTTATATTCTGGTCTATAAACCAGTTGCATAGGGGTTATGTTCTTCTTCAGTGTGTTCCACAGTGTCATATTTAGTTCACGTAGATACCGTTATCATAGTTATTCAAATATGTGATTTACCAAAGTAGTCAAAAATGTAACTAACACTTGATTTGCCTGTTCTAAGCTCTTTCTTTAAAACACTGCAATAAAACTTGAAATGTGGTTTTTAAATTAATCTTGAGTTTGGAAACTAGGGTTAAAATGATTCCTAGAAAGAGAATAATGGAAACTCCAATTATGAGGTCATTAATTATAGGAATCCAGGTAGCAGTGGAATTTTTTTCTTCAAGGCCATTTGCCTCATCCTCTTTAAGACTACCAGTTGCAGGTATGATATTTTGGAAGTGAGTGAGACAGCACCATGTTGATGTCCATAGTTCAATGTAATAGGTAAAATATACATGCTATGAATAAATCTTAAACTTACCCATCTCTTTTTTGCTTTAACATAGCCTTCATTTTATGTAGAGGAGTATTTAATACAAGTAAAGAGTAAGCCACATAATGCTGATATTGTCAAGTACAAATGTTTCTGGATGTAGGTAAAGAGAGACTGTATTAAAAAAAAAAAATACTGCAAGAGAGACTACTGTAGGAGGGAGAACAATCCAATCAGGATGTCTCTAAGCATTTCTTTAGTCAGGCAGAAAGGGACTTTTATTTTATATGAGGAGCAAACAAGTCTAGGAAGAAAATGGGACTGGGAAGCAGGAATGAAAGGGTGGCATCATAATGTGATCATACAGTTGATTAGGGAATGTTTTTCCCCAAGGTTGGTAAGTGCTCTGGAGGGGCCCTTAAAGAGAGTTTGTATGCTGGCTCAGGCTGAGGGTGTGTCAAAGTTCAGAGGCCTGGGAGAAGGAGACAAGTTTTAGTTAAGCTGGTTAAGTCAAGGTATTTTATCCAGATGGGCACAACAGTTCAAGCAATCATTTATGAGACAAAGAATGGGAACTCAGAGGGTCTGTGTCTGGCTTTGTCTTAGGTAAGCAAGGTGGGACACCTCTGAGTCTTGTCTAAATCATATAGGGAAGGCAGTAAACTTCCACAACAAAAAGAAGAAGGGGGATTTTTAAAACTATTACTGTTTTCTGAGATTGAAGGGCTCATAAAAGTTCAACATTGTCAACATAAAGCAGTAGAATCTAGCTGATTCTCATACAGTAATAAGTATCATTTAATGATGGCCTTGTCCTTACCTGAGTGTTTCACATCTGTTCAAGCCTTTGTGGTATGAATTCTTATCCTTTTTTTCAAGTGTGAAAATGGAGGCTTAGAGAGGCCCCATATGTCCTAGAGATTTAGTGTTTTATCTGGAATTCAAATTTGCATGTCCTTATATACAAGTCAATCTAGTAGGCTGTGAAGTACCTATTCAAGAAGAAAAGTACTCAGTCTTTAATAATACTGTTGGTTTTATCATTGAGACAAAGGAAAATGCTCTATACAGTCTCAAACATATGTATTTTGTGTTCTGAAATACAGAGATGGAGGGAGAGGGACACATAAATGAACAGGACCCTAAGGCTGAAATCTTTACCAAAGCATGACCGTGGAGGAATTCACTTCCCAAGTAAACTTCTCTGATTCTCTTGATTTTAAACATTATGGCAAGCTCTGTTCTTCTCCTTTGGACCATGCTGTGAAATCATGCTGAGCAAGTTCTCTCTGCAGTCTGCTAACAGACATTTATAGTGGGATTTAAAATTATCCAATTCATATATGAATGAGCATATTGTATCTGGAACCTACAGATTTTTTTGTCATTGTGTGTCTTTGAGCTGTTTGCATTAGAAATGAAGTGAAAATTAAAATTTGACTAGGACTTTAAACTCGACTGTTTTTAAGGAGGGTGATATGTGATATCCAGTTAGCATCTAACCACAGAGTGCAGAATTGTTAGAGAGCTTTAAGGTCATGGAATCTAACCTCCTACACAGTGCAGAAATTCCTTTTGAAGAGATTCTTAGTAACCAGTCATCCAAGCATTGTTTGAATATCTTTAGTGTTAGGAATCTCACTCTCAGGGCAGACATGCCATTTTTGATTAGCCTTAATTGTTGAAAACTGTCTCATACTGAGTGGAAAAATGGCTACCTAGCAAAGAAGGCTACTTTTTTGCACCAGTGCTTTGAAAGTCTGAAAGTAAGTAAATGCAAAATACCAAATAATTGTTAAATTGAATACTAGCTCCATGATCCAGAATCAATCTTAGTTTCACTCACCATTCAGTGACTCTTAAATACTACTTCCTACATAAACCATAATTTATGTGTCATAGGGATTTCCTACTTTATTTTGTTTACAGATACATTTTACATTAGGAAATGCATATTTCAGTCAAAGAGTATGCATTGTCACAAATAGTGCATGCTTCAGAACTTTCATTGCCTTTGAGCTATTAGTCTGAGTAAATTCTGTCTTGTTCTAGGGAATTTCCCTTGACTTTCCTCCCAGTTGGAATTAAACCAGTTTTACCTCCATTTGCAATTCAATTCATTTATACCATAGAAATTTCTATTTTTTTAGTTTTCTTTGAACCTGTTATAACATCTGTCTGGTTTCCTCATTTAATGAGTACAAATAAAAGTTTTTAATATTTCTTCATTTTCATTTTTATATTTATTATCTTTTAGAAATTTTGGAGGTCTTCCAGCAAGATGCTCCATGGTTTCCCTTACCAGAGCCAGGTAAACTTCTTAACCAGAGAAGGGCACCTTGTGGGCAATTTATATCCAGGCTGTTCATTTTCTTGCCTCTTTAAAGTGAATCCTTAGTGGCAATAGAAATTTGTTGACTCTTGTTTTTCTCATCTTTATTTTCTGCTCTACCAACTTTGTGTTTTGGTTTGTTTTGGCCCAATAAAATTTTTTCCTATTGCTGGCAGGAGAGGTTGAGAATTTTGTTTTATGATCTGATCATTTATTGAAGTTGTTCTCCATCACTGGTCAACACTGGTTGGTTATTTGAGTTCAGTCTTAGCATTTGATGAGCTCTGGAAATGCATTAATGGCTTGTAGAGATCTTACCTCTCTTGAGTGCAAATGACAGAGAATCTGATCTATTAGGATTTTCTCTTTGTTGTATTTGTCTAGTTTGAGCTCACATAAGTTATGTATTTCATGTCAGCCAGAAAGTGTATTTCTAGACTGATAAGTTTTATATATCTATTTATGCTTGACCCATGGCTGAAATGTTAGAGTTGAAATTGCAGGATTTTCCGTATATCTGTATGTTTATATGTCTGTAATTCTATACTAAAAAACTGTTACAAATAATAAAAATGAATGCAGTAGGGTTGAAGGGAATAAATTAAATATACAAAAATCAGTTCCAATTCTATACACTGTCAATGAACTAACAGAAGGAGAATTAAGTAAACAATCCATTCATAATTGCAATGAAAATAATAAAATATCCAGGAATAAAGTTAATTGACTAGTTAAGAGTACTCTGAAAACTCTAAGATATTGTTGAAAGAAATTAAGAAGACACAAAGAAACGGAAAAAATATTCCATGCTCATGGGCTTGAAGGATTCATATTGTTAAAAATTTCCATATTCCTTAATGAAATCTAGAGATTCAATGCAATCCCTATCAAAATCCCAATAACCTTTTTCACAGAAATAGGAAAAAAATTCTAAAATTTGTATAGAAGCATGAAAGACCGAGAATTGCCAAAGCAATTCTGAGAAATAAAGAACAAATTTGGAAGAATCACAGTCCTTGATTTCAAATTATACCACACAGCTGTAGTAATCAAAAGAGCATGGTATAGGCAAAAAAAAAAAAAAAAAAAAAAAACAGTTACATAAATCAGGGCAAAAGAAATGAGAGTCTAGAAAACACATAAATACGGATAATTAATTTATGACAAAGGAACACAGAATATACAATGGAAAAATAATAGTTGCTTCAATAAATGATTTTGGAAAGACTGTACAACCACATGCAAAAAAATGACACTAGACCATCATCTTATACCATACACATGAATCAGCTCAAAATGGATTAAAGACTTGAGGACTTGAAACCATAAATTTCTTAGAATACAACATAGGCAGTACACTTGTTAACACTGGTTTCAGCATGTATGTGATGGAATACTACTCAGCCATAAAAAGATGAAATTTTGCTATTTGTGACTATGTGAATGGACTGTGAAGGCATTATTTTAAGTGAAATAAGTGAAATAGAGAAAGACAAATAATGTGTGATTTCATTCATATATGGAATAAAAAAAATAAATGGACAAACTAAACCAAATAAAATTAAACACATAGATACAGAAAACAGAGTAGCAGTTACCAGAGGTAAAGAAGGCTGGGGGTAGGGTGGAATTGATAAAGATTGTTAAGTAACAGTATGTTGATTGATGGAGACTAAGCTTTTGATCAGAGAAGGCAATGGCAACCCACTCCAGTACTCTTGCCTGGAAAGTCCCATGGACGGAGGAGCCTGGTAGGCTACTTCATGGGGTCGTGAAGAGTCGGACACGACTGAGCGACTTCCCTTTCACTTTTCACTTTCCTGCATTGGAGAAGGAAATGGCAACCCACTCCAGTGTTCTTGCCTGGAGAATCCCAGGGATGGGGGAGCCTGGTGGGCTGCCATCTATGGGGTCGCACAGAGTTGGACACGACTGAAGCGACTTAGCAGCAGCAAGCTTTTGGTGATGAAGATACTATAGTGTATACAGAAGCCAAAATATGTTGTACACATGAAATTTAATGTTATAGACCAATATTGCCTCAATAAAAAGTATATGATTAAAAATAAAATCACGTAAGTTAAAAAAATAAGTGAGCACTGAGGCTTGTTAAAGCACTAGAGGGACTGTAGCACTGCAAAAAGACACCAGAATGAGGAAGAGGTTACAGACTCTCAAGTAAAAATAGGAAAAGCTCTTTAACTGGGGCATTATACACACTATCTAGAGAAATTAGATTCTCAGGAAAGGTTTGAGAGGTCCTCAGGATCTCTATTAGCCTAATTGGTAGAGGTCTTCACCTGTGTGAAGCTAGTTCATAAAGACTTGGAGAGGTGGCTATTTTTTTCAAATGTGAAAATATCAACAAATCATCACAAGGCATTCAAAGAAAAATGGAATCATAACCCAATCAAAGGAACAAATTTAATCTCCAGGAATGAACTGTAAAGAAACAGAGATCAATGAATTACCTGAGAAAGTCTTCAAAATGACCATCTTAAATTGCCTGATGTGCTGAGCAAAAAAAGCAGGCAACACTAAATGAAATCAAGAAAATGATGCAGAAAGCAGATGAGAATATCAAGAGATAGAAAGTATTAAGAAACAAACAAAATAGAAATTCTGTAGTTTAAGTATACAGTAATTAAATTGAAAGATTCACTAGAAACATTCAACAACAATTTGACAAAGCAGAAGAAAAAAAGAAAACAGTGAACTAAAATACAGGTCATTTAAAAGCTATCAAGTCAGAGGAGAAAAAAGAATGAAGAAAAGTGAAGAGAATCTAATACAGTTATAATACCATCAAGAGGGAAAAAGGAAAGTGTTAGTTGCTTAGTTGTGTCCCACGTTTTGCTACCCCATGGACTGTAGCCTGCCAGGCTTCTCTGTCCATGGAATTGTCCAGGCAAGAATACTGCAGTGGGTTGCCATTCCCTTCTCCAGGGCATCTTCCCAACTCGGGGGTTGAACCTGTCTCCTGCATTGCAGGCTGATTCTTTACCATCTGAGCTATGAGTCAAGAGGACCAGTCCATAAATTATGGCAGAAGGAGAAGAAAGAGACAAAATAGCAGAGGGCTGATATGAAGAAATAATGGATAAAACCTTCCCAAATTTGAGGAGAGAAATGGACATATTCAGGAAGCTCAACAAACTCCAACTGTGATAAATTCAAAGAGATCTACAGTAAGACATAGTATAATTGTGCAAAATCGTGGACAGAGTCTTGAAAGCAGCCAATGAAAAGTGACTCACTACATGCAAGGGAACTCTTAGAATTATCAGAAGATTTCTCAGCTGAAACCTTGGAAGCGAGAAAGGAATGAGGTGATATATTCATAGTGCTAAAAGGACAAAACCTGAAAAACAAGGACACTATATTTGGCAAAATTGTGGTTCAGAAATGAAGGCAAAATTAAGACATTATCAGATAAATAAAAGCTTGAGAGAGTTGAGTTCCTTACCACTAGACATGCCCTATAAGAAATGCTATTGGATATTCTTTTAGTTGTTTAAAAAAAAAAAAAAAAGATGCTAGATGGCAACACCAAACTGTATGAAAATGTAAAACTATCTAGTAAAGGTAAACACTGATATATAGACAAAGATAGAATACTGTAGTATTGTAATACTGGTGCATAAATTAATTTTAATTCTGATATAGAATCGAAAATAGACATTAAGATAACTAAATCTGTGTTAATGGATACACACAATGAAGAAATGTATTTTGTGACATCATAACATAAAGTAACATAAAGTAGGGGGCAGAAATGTAAGAAGGTAGAATTTTTTCCTGCTTTGTTGAGATATAATTGATATATAACATTATGTGAACTTAAGTGTATTTTGTTAATTTGATACATGTATATATTGCAAAATCATTACCACTGTTAAGTATTAGCTAACACCTCCATCTCTTCACTTAATTAACATGTCTTTTTTTTTTTGTGGTGAGAATGCTTAATATCTGGAAGTAGATGTGATTGAAGTTATCAAATCAACATAGTTTCAAACAGCGTGTTACAACTTTACTATGTTTTATGTAACGTAGTCCCCATGGTAACCACAAGGCAAATATCTATAGAAAATAGTAATGTAAACTGGTTATTACATGTGCCAGGTCTCTTCATTGAATGAGTAGGAGTAAAATCTTGAACACACACTCATTTTTGAATGTATCTGGATGAGTCATGGTTATGTTTTACTGAAAATTATCTCTTTACACAACCCTATAATAAGGCTCTCTTTCTCTTTGAATAAATGAAATAGTACTGCATAAACACGTATTTCTGATGAAAATATTGACTTTTGTTTGTTTGTTGCCAAAATTGAATGTTGATAATTGCCAGGGTCCAGCCCCGGCTGATCCAGGGTATTCAAAGCGGGGACGGCATCGGCGAGGATCAGGATACAATAGCTTCAATTAGATATTAATCAGAGATGTAAAGAGTAGTAGAATGAGGATAGCTCAGTAGGAAAATTCAGTGGAGAAAAGAGGCTGAGTAGCTTGGTTTACGCAGGAGACCAATAAAACGTCAAGACAAGAAGTTTGCACCACTTGCATAGGCCGCAGGCGTCCTTCCATTCTCCCAAAGGAGAGGAGACACTGAGGCCTCCCCGGTCGGATCTTAGAAGCCCAGGCATAATTAGTAAGCATGGCGGGTTCCGCGCTCCAGATGGAGACTCAGCCAGAGTTTGAGAGAGAGAGCGACATGGGGAGACCAGTCTTTCGAGGAACTGATCCCAATTCTTTATTTTCCATGGTCTACTTTTATACACTGAGATGTTATGCAAAAATCATGCGGGGTCAGCAGTCCTGACTTTTATCAAAGTCAGGTGCTTCATACAAATGTATACAGAGGTCTTAGGGGTGTTACATCATCTTCTGGCCAGGGGGCCTGCTGACAATTTATGACCCTCTCCTCGTAACAGTGATCAGTCAACCAGGACACTTATTTCTCCAGGGGTGATTATTCTTAAAACAGACGCCACCCAAATAAAGTTATATTCCTAAAGGGTGAGGGTGTAGTGGGTTTTAGTTAAGGAAAGAATTTACTTAGCCCAAGGTCTAACGTGATTTATATCAAAGGTTAATACTTATTTCTTCTATATATTTATTAATGTGTGAAAGGGCAGGGGATATGGAGACTTAGCAACAAACATTGGCTCAACAAATGAAAAACCCTTCACCAATACAGTTTCTAATCAGCCCATTATACTTATACTAATGGTTTTCTAACTTTTCTAAGGAACCTGTTTTTAGAAGGTTTAAAGCATCTCGTGCCTCTCACAGTTGGGAGGCTGTGAGCAATCACATGTGGCCGGACAAGCCTGTCAGGCAGGCTAGAGAACCTTCAGAGGAGTTTGTAGGTTAAAACACTCTTGTCACGCCCAGGAGTTTTTATTAACTGGAGCTCTAGGTTAACTCCTTCTCCGAAAGAGGTGGTGGGGGACAGCCCCCCGTAAACTCAGAGGTATATGTGGGAGCACAAAGTAGTAAAGCAGGCAGGCTCTTGTTATGGGGGTAGATGCTCGAGGTTTTCCAGGGGGACTCCTGAGGCTCGATCCCGCCTTTGCATATGTCGAGCCTCCCTCCTCATGACCTTTGCCACGGGTGGAGTGCCTCACTCTGGCCCCCAACAGATAATATAGGGTGATATAACACTGTTCAGTAGAAGTTTTTGCAGTGATGGAACTATTTTCTGTCTCTGCTGACCAGTAGGGTAATCACTAACTAGGTTTAGCTGTTAAGCACTTAACTTGTGGTTTTTGCCATTGAGAAACTAGAGTGATTTAAATTTATTTATTTGTTGGTTGCATTGAACAGCATATGGGATCTTAGTTTCCTGCTGCTGCTGCTCCTAAGTCACTTCAGTCGTGTCCAACTCTGTGCGACCCCATAGACGGCAGCCCACCAGGCTCCCCTGTCCCTGGGATTCTCCAGGCAAGAACACTGGAGTGGGTTGCCATTGCCTTCTCCAATGCGTGAAAGTGAAAAGTGAAAGTGAAGTTGCTGAGTCGTGTCCGACTCTTTGTGACCCCATGGACTGCGGCCTACCAGGCTCCTCCATCCATGGGATTTTCCTGACCAAGGATTAAACCTGTGACCCCTACACGGAAGCACAGAACCTTAACCACTGGGCAACTAGAGAAATCCCTAAATCTATATGTCGGCACAAATTGGAAGTGCTGATCTAAGGAATAAGGCTTGCAGATATTGCTCATGTCAGAAGAAACAAAACTGACTTCAAAGAGTTTTTACTATGTTTCTCTAGTAGAAACTTTCTATCTTACATTCTTTTCACTATAAACACTTGAGTTTAATAAACCAAAAAGGAATTTTTGAAGCCATCCTTTAAAAAAGACTTTTACATATATTTTAGTACATAAAATTTATTGTAAAATTGTAATCTAAAACTTTTGATCATTTAAAGTATATGCTATAATCATATTTCATTATTTATACTTTGTATGTAAGATTAAATTTGGTAGCATTCCTTGGAAACCAAATGGATATCAAATGATAATTCTTAAAACTCTTATGTATCACAGAGCTTTCTAATATGTAAAATAAAGATATGTTGTACTTCTTTGCTAGTAATCTGAATGACTTAGGAAATGCAGTACTAGGGAAGTTAGATTTTCAATTTGAGAGGTAAGCTGAAAATGTGAACAAATAGGTAATCTGAAAACATAAATTATACTTCAGTAGTAGGAGTATGGGTCATCTCAGAAATTAATCACAGAGAAGAATATATAAGATCAACCACAAAGTTTTATTAAATTATTTTCAATTATTTAAATCATTCTGCAGCTAGATATATAGTTAATAAGTTAATGAACTGCAGATCCTTTACAATTGAATAGTGTTGAATTACAGCTTCTGGATAAGTGAAAGCATTAGTCGCTTAGTTGTGTCAGACTCTTTGCGACCCCATGGACTGTAGCCTGCCAGGTTCCTCTATTCATTGGATTCTCCAGGCAAGAATACTGGAGTGGGTTGGCATTCCCTACTCCAGGGGATCTTCCCAACCCAGGGATCAAACCTAGGTCTCCCACATGGCAGGCAGATTCTTTACCATCTGAGCCATCAGGGAAGCCACAGCTTCTGGAAAATAGTACCTACATAACCTTCTCTTGAAGCAAAGCTAAGTTTATTACTTATTGAGGTAATGGAGGGCATTAACCTTGATAGTCTTATTCTCAAGGGAGAAGGGCACAAACTATTTATCTTCTGTTGTTGTTTCATAAACTGTGCAAGGGACAGCAGTAAAGAATCTCAGAATATCTGTATTAAAACGTATTTTTGAGATTATTGTGACCGATCTTGTCCTCTTATGAACATGCTTTTAAATTCTGGTACTGCTTGCTAAACAGACATGCATTTTTGATCTAGCTTTTTATGATTGATTATAAAGCATACATTATTTTATCATTCAAACTTCAGGTAAATGGTAGATAAATGATACAAAATACCATTTTTGGTCAATTGGGTAAGTATAGGTATTTTATATTTGTTGCATGTTAATAAACCTTTTCAGAATTCTTAGGTGGAGTTTTCCTGATATGATTTATTTGTCCACTGGTATATAGATTCAATTAAAATTAATTTCAAAAGAGATAATATCATGACTCATGAATGTAAGAAGATCATGAGTCAAAGATTTTTATTTAGCTCATTAATTACTGAGGAAACTAGTAAGATGTTAAAACTAGTTTAAAAAGAGAATCAATGAAACAAAGTAAAACCCATATAAAGTCTTTAGGAATTCTGAAATGAAGTTATAAATAGATGCAGAATTGCTCATTATCCACTGGGCAGTTATCAATCATATTTCTAAGAAGCACTCTTTATTTACATTTCTAAGGACAGGAATCGTATTTACCTTTTAATCATTTTTCTACAATTGAGTTGTTAGGTAACTCAAAGATAATGAAAGCCAGATATAACTCAGAAGAGTGCGCTCGACAGCATACCCGGTACAACTTTTGCCCATTTCATGGACTTTCACAATGTTTCTTATTATCCTAATGTAGATTTAAAAAGGGGTTCCACCTTGCCCTTGTCCCTGTCACTCCATAGTAAATGTCTCCTGCTTAACTCAGTTGTATTACTTGTTTGACCCTTATAGCCATTTTAACATAGAAGTATGGTATTCCTAGTTGAGTTGAGGATACAAGAAAATCAATTTCCTAATTATATAGGGTTAACAATTTACATGTGTCTTTTAATTTTAACATTATATGTGTAATAAAATAAGAAACATGAACAACTTGTTCATTATGATCTGCTAATTTGTTAAAATTACTTAATTTGTAACTTTCAGTACACATGTTATCTTTACATCACCCCTGAGGACAGATGGTTCCTGGCATAATGTTCCATGTAACATTTTTTTCCCATTTCATGTAAGAAGGATAAATAATGGTCTAGTGGATTCTGCTTCAACAGTGTGAAATTAACATACGAACCATGTGTCTTTCAGGGAGTTATATGTGGATATAGCTATAGATACAGATGTAATAGGTTAAAATCACTTCAGAAAAGTTGACTTTTCTATAGAATCATATTTTCAAAGAATTGATATTCAACATTTTGGATTAAATAGGAACAAAAATAAGTGACAAATAGGCTCCATAGAAGATTGAATTTGCCGTATTTTAACTTCTTCATTTCTTGCTTTGTTGTTGGTGCCGTTGTTTCTAACCTGTAGTTTCTGGCTGAAGCATGTGGAGTGATACTCAGTACTAAGTTACAATGTAAAAGGAAAGGAAAATATGGAAAGTTATAGAGGGTGAATTAAGTGATACACCAGTTGGATAATGATCCAACCTTTCTAAAATATTTTATACACTAGAGTGTTTTCTGAATTTTACTGTATTCGTTTTTCATGTTGCTTGTTTTCCTTTATTTCTGATTTTTCAAACCTTTAGTGTTGTATAATGTAAAGCACTGCTTGAGATTTTTAAATTTAGAAAGCCTTTTTAATGGAAGGTATATGCATTTTAAAAAATCTTATTTACTTTGTGTAATTAATAGAGGATTGGCTTGCATAGCATCACCAAAGTTGCAAATCATGTAGAAAATCTCTGAAGTATGAATGGGATACAGTAAAGGATCATTGGAGCAATGTTTTGGTAAGAACATCTTTTGGAAAATGTAAAATATATGGGGTTAGAACAGATTCTAGTGATCTTTCATAGTTCTGTCAAGTTTTAGAAACGGTTTTAAATTTGTGATTTTACTTAGTTATAAGTGTTTATATAGCTCGTTAATGAAAGAGTTCTATCCAGGAAGCATCACATAGTTTGATTTATAATGATTAATGTGTTTAATTTGAAGGATACTACTTCAAAACACTTATTAGATTTTAAGTAATATATTGTGCAATATTTAGAGCATACTCAAGCACACATGTAGTTATCTCACTGCATAGGTAATAAAGTACAGGTTTCCCCACTGTCCAAAGTATAGGTTTCTATGACAACTTTCATAAGCCAAAAAGTCATAAAGCTACGAAGCAATTACTGTGGGACACATCCTGCTAACAGATACACAAGATAAATCAAGGTAAAGCATAGATGCTCACAGCTATGGAGGTTTGACGGTGAAATATTCGGTGTAATTCCTGGAGGAGGACCTTGACGGTGCCGCGATTGCTTGTTAGGTGCATGCGCTCCCTCTATAAGAGTTTGCCACAAAACAGGTGCTCAGTGCTGTTTTTGGTTGTTGCCTTTTTGCATAAAAGTGAAAATCCTCTTCAGTTTTCTTTTGTTTAGTGAGAACAGATGCTAATGCAGGACAAAGTGACAGAAAGTGAAGTTTTGAAAAGAGGGGATACCTGTACTGTCAAAGCAGGTAAATTCCCTCCTCTCTGTCCCTTCCCTGATCCTCTTTCCTTTCCTCTAGAGGTAGCTACGTTGGTGTTCATCATGCCATGCATTTTAAATTGTTTTTTAAAAACATAAATATGAACCCCTAAACCCTGTGTAGTATTATTTTGGACTTTGTGTAAATGAGATGATAAAGTACATATTCTACAACATAATTTTGTTTGACCCTTTGTACTTCTGAAATTTGTTCACGTTGGTATGTGTAGCTCTAGTTTATTTGTTATCAGTGATATGTGACATTCCATTGTTTAGTCTATATTTATTATCAAGTGATCGCCTACCCAGAAAACTGAAAGAATGTGGTGAGAAACACGTTTGGACAGTATTCTGATTAACGTGATTGCTTTTGGGACTGTTAAAATAAGTTTATTGTCAAGTTAAGATTCTAATTCTGCTAATAAGTTAATAAGTTTTACTAGCAGTTATAAAGATAAAATGAAATATTCATATTTAGTAAGAGCATAAATCAACTTTCCTATTGCCTTTACATCAGTAATTTAGAAATAAGTAAATAATTTGCTGATTCAATAGTAAAATGTTGTTCCTCTCAGTTCTACTTAATTTGGAGGTATTATATTAAGTGGGAAAACTAAGAGTATCAGTATTGATGAGTAATTTGATGCAGAGAGTGTTCAAAATAGGTTGGGGATTGCCAGTGAGATTCTGGTCTCAGTTGTGACAAAGTGATTTGGTTGGATGTGCCTAAGGACTCTAGTGAGTTGTGTTATTTTAATGGGCCACAAACTGGCAAAAAACCTAACAATAAGTTAATCATAATGATATCTCACAAAAGCCAATTAGGACCATAGCCCAGAAAAAGTTTCTGGCATTTGGCCCTTACTCTACCTTATCCTTAACAGATAGAGAGATGGAATGTGTGGGAAGAGTACATGTTCCTCAGCCCTGCTGATTGGTATGCCATGTATGGTCTTATTAGAATACATCAGCCAATAAGCATGTAAAACAAATGTTAAACATTAAATTGCCAATGTAAATGTAACACAGTGAGAACCATTCTGTGAGCCATATTTCCATCATGATGGGGAGAAACAGTGTGGGGATTGTGAAGACAGGAGCTTTCAGTTCAGTTCAGTTCAGGCGCTCAGTAATGTCCGACTCTTTGCGACCCCATGAATCGCAGCATGCCAGGCCTCCCTGTCCATCACCAACTCCCGGAGTTCACTCAGACTCACGTCCATCGAGTCAGTGATGCCATCCAGCCATCTCATCCTCTGTCGTCCCCTTCTCCTCCTGCCCCCAATCCCTCCCAGCATCAGAGTCTTTTCCAATGAGTCAACTCTTCGCATGAGGTGGCCAAAGTACTGGAGTTTGAGCTTTAGCATCATTCCTTCCAAAGAAATCCCAGGGCTGATCTCCTTCAGAATGGACTGGTTGGATCTCCTCGCAGTCCAAGAGACTCTCAAGAGTCTTCTCCAACACCACAGTTCAAAAGCATCAATTCTTCGGCACTCAGCCTTCTTCACAGTCCAACTCTCACATCCATACCTGACCACAGGAAAACCATAGCCTTGACTAGACGGACCTTTGTTGGCAAAGTAATGTCTGTGCTTTTGAATATGCTGTCTAGGTTGGTCATCACTTTCCTTCCAAGGAGTAAGCGTCTTTTAATTTCATGGCTGCAGTCACCATAGTTCCAAGATTAATGTATGTTATCCGTTATGCAAAAATTCTTTTTAAGCAGTGTAGGTCATTTCTTATTAGGACATTTTCTCAGTTTTGTTTGAAACACTTACTGATGTTTCTTTGTTCATATAACATTAGATACTTTTTGTCCTATTGCAGTCTAACTAGAACTTTAGTTTCTATATTTTTCAGTCATGGGTTTTATGTCGTAGTGATTATGTTGTCATAGAAAGGAAACCAGAACTGACAACAGTTAACAAATGCAGCTCTTTTATTACTTATTTCCCAAACAGTCTTCTTTTTATTTACTATTTGACAAATGCAATCATATTTTATATGCAGCAAACACTTGGCCTGAAGAGTGCCTTTTTTGTACTGTACTTATATTAAGATACTTGGTTAAGAAAATGTAAATTATTTCTGTCAACTTCAGTGCTTTTGATTATATAGAAAAAGGTACTGTCTAAATTTTCCTATTTTGATGTTTTCTGGATTAAATAATACAATATAAAATACTGTATTATTTTGCTATACTATTGCTATTATACTAATAATATTACAATTTATTTTTTGTCTTTAGATATTAGAACATATATTTGACTTTGCATAAAATGTGTATTATTGCAGTTCCTTATGTTTCTCAGCTGGTAAGAGAATATATGTTGAAGAGTCCATCTCTACAAGCTTGAGGTGAATAAATTATTTGATGAATGGGACAACAGAATTTTTTTTAATAATGTTATGTTATTAATGCAAAAATATTAAGAGATTTTTTATACAATATTACTAGCCACATGAAGAAACAGTTAATTTGCAGTAAAATATTTCCATCTGAATGGCTAGGCCCTGATAGCTCAGTTGGTAAAGAATCTGCCTGCAATGCAGGAGACCCTGGGTTTGATTCCTGGGTTGGGAAGATCTGCTGGAGAAGGGATAGGTTACACACTCCAGTACTCCTGGACTTCCCTTGGGTAAGGAATCTGCCTGCAATGTGGGAGAAATGGGTTTAATCCCTGGGTTCGGAGGATCCCTTGGAGAAGAAATTATTAACTTGGTACTATTTGGGATGAAGCACTTATCCTTTCTTTCTTTCTTTTCTTTTCCTGAAGAATTTTTTCACTCTTTTTTTCTCACCTACATATTTCAAGGCTTAACCAGATTGCCTAAGGGAGAGACCCCCTCAAAATAAATTGTAGTAGATTCTTAAAGGGCTTTTCATACTTAGCTTCGGTTTCTCCTACCTTTTCTGGTAGATTCATCCTCTTTGTTCACCTTTCTAGATGTGCCATTGTAAGGAAGCTTTCCTACAGGGAATTTACAATATCCAGTGACGTCTGACTTATTTTTTTCTTAGGCTAGACACTTCCTCACTGAAAGAAGCCTTTTATCAGCATCTATTATGCTCCTTTCACACTGTTATGAATCTTCTCTATTTTCTTAAATAAGAGATTATATTAGGAATCCAGTTCCAAATGCCATAGTACTTGAATGTAGTTGTGGGTGGATTTTTTCCTCCTAAGCTCTATAAACTCTTTTAGTTGCTTGATGAGAACTTGCTTTTTTTGTTTGCTTTTGTTCAGTTGTTAAGCTTTAATGGTAAGTGATAAGGGAAAATAAATAAAAGAAAATCTTAAAAAGCTATGAAATCCTCATTAGGTTTGAAACAAACACCTTAGCTTAAATGTCTGTGCCATATAACATATTTAAGTTCTTTGATGTGTGAACACTTGTTCACAGTGTTGAATTATGACTTCAAACTCTCAGGCAATTTTAGGATACATTTTGTTTCTGATCATACATCGTTAAATGGTATGTTTGATTTCAAAGCTTTTTATTACCATTTTTCCTTAATAAAATATCTTTAATTATATTTTTCAGTCAATATTATGTGCAAATGAGTTTCAGAAGAGAAATAGGTAGTTTTCTATGTGAAAATAAAAGTGAAAGTGTTAATAGCTCAGTAGTGTCTGACTCTTTTGAGACTCCATGGACTATACACGCTAGGCTCCTCTGTCCATGGGATTCTTCAGGCAAGAATACCAGAAGTGGGTTGCCATTCCCTTCTCCAGGGGATCTTCCTGACCCAGTGTTCGAACCTGGGTCTCTTGCATTGCAGGCAGATTCTTTACCATCTGAGCCACTCGGGAAGCCAGGGAAGTTTTCTGTATAGAACCATCTATTTTTGACTTAATATTTTGAATAATAGTTCATTATATTTAAATTTCTAAAGTACTCAGAGCACCAAGGGAAACTCTAGAGAATAACTTTATTTTGTTGATTTGAGATCCTGTAATATAGGATGGACTTATTTTTCCTTCTGGGAAATTTTTCTTTTTTTTACCTGGCCTTGCTCAATCAGATGTTTCCCCATGAACATAACAGTTCTGAACAACACCTTTGTTTAACATTGTATTTGGTATCAAAATGTATTAGTGGATCAGGACTGAATAATTATTAAACCATTGGCTACTTTATACATTTCCATTGTAGTCATTTTATAATGAAGTTCCTGATAGTATATACAAGTTGAGGTGAAATTTTTTCCTAAAAAAAAAAAAAGAAAGAAATTTTTTTCTAGTATAGGTCCAAGAATTCTAGTTCATCAGTCAAACAACAAATGCTCATTGTAACCTCATGGAAAGCAGGATGGTGGCTCTTTGATGAATGTATGACAATCTTTCATTTTGTAACTAATAGTATCTGAAAACAAGTGAAGGCATTTGTACACCTGGTTGATAGATAGCACTCGTGCACTAAGTGCACAATCACATCTCTGCAGGTACACTTGGCAGAGGTCGTCCTCTTAGGGTCCTCCACCCTCTGCACAATCAGAAAGTCCACGTGGTGAAAAATCTGTGTACTGGAAAGCTTGCGTGTAGCTTTCCAGTTGCTGTGGTGTATCTACCATTCCACATCTGCGGATGCCAGATTCAATCGACTTCAGGACTGTGTAGTACTATTTGTTGTTGTTTAGTCACCTAGTCATGTCAGACTCTTTTGAGATCCCATGGACTGTAGCCCACCGTGCACCTCTGTCCATGGGATTTCCCAGGCAAGAATATTGAAGTGAGTTGCTATTTCCTTCTCCAGGAAATCTTCCCGATCCAGGGATTGAACATGAATCTCCTGTATTGGCAGGCAGATTCTTTCCACTGAGCCACCTGGGAAGCTTGTGTAGTACTATAGTAGATATTTAGAGAAAGAAATCTGCATATACGTGGACCCATGCAGTTCAAGCCCATGTTGTTCGAGGATCAACTGTAGGTTTTCATTTTAAGGGTGTCATCTAGATTAAGTAGTTAAGTAGCTTTAGATGGTATGTATGAGTAACCAATTCAGAAATGCTTAATGAAAGCTCATAATCATGATATGTTATTGGATTATACTATTAAATCTAAAGTTAGCAAACATAGGCAGGGATTTAAAGGAGAGAAAGTGAAAAAAAATAAGGGAGACAAAGTGGAATAGGAATGATGTCAGTAACTAAGGCAGAGCTCTCAATCTAGTCTCAGAGGCTGCTTGGTCTCTTTCATTTAATCATTCATGTGTTTATGTATTCAACACATTTTTATTGAGAACCATGTTTCTGAGCCAGGCACAGAAATTATAGCATAGAGCAAGAAAGATTTGATTTTTTAAAGGAAAAAAAATAACATGTAGTTCACATGCTGTACAATGCACCCATTTTAAGTATACAATTCAGTGATTGTTTTTGTTAAGTATATTCACAGAGTTGTGCAGCCATCACCATGAACAATTTTAGAACATTTTCTTTACCCAGAAAAGAAACCCTGAACCAATTAGCAGCCATTATCTCCCCTCCCCTCAACACCTGGCAACCATTAATCTGCTTTCTGTCACTATGAATTTGCCTATAAAGGATATTTCATACAAATGGAACCAATGTTTTGTTTGTGACTGGCTTTCATTTAGCATAATATATCCAAGGTACTTCATTCCTTTATATTGTGAAATTTTCATTGTATGGATACAGCACATTTTATTTATCTTGTCATCTGTTAATGGACATTTGGGCTGACTCCAATTTTTGGTTTTGGCTGTTGTGAATAACACTGCCATGAACATTTTGTGCAAGTTTTTATGTGTGGGTATGTTTTCATTTCTCTTGTTATGTACCTAGGAAGAGAATTCTGATTCATAGAATAACTTTATGTTTAACCATTTGTGGAACTGCTAGAATTTTCCAAAGAAGTTGCTCTGTTTTTCATTCCCACTGGCATTATATGAATGTACCATTTTCTCCAGATCCTTGCCAGCATGTGTTGTTAGTTTTTTTGATTATGGTCATCTTGGTGGTTATGACATCATATGCCATTATGGTTATAATTTACATTTATCCAATGACAAATAATGCTGAACAACTTTTCATGTGTTTATTTGCTAAGTGCTTATTCATAAGCTTTGGCTATCTTTAAATTGGGTTATTTATGTTCTTGCTGAATTTTAAGAGTTCCTTATATATTTTAAATACAAGTCTCTTAAATAAATGTTTTGAACATTTTAAATGTTCAAATTTAAATGTTCAAATAAAATAACATTTTAAATGTTTTGAAAGTGTCTTCTCATCCTGTGGGCTCTCTTTTCACTATCTGGGTGGCGGTCTTTGTGGCATAAGAATTTTAATTTTTGATGAAGTTGATTGTATGTATTTCATTTTCTCTTGTACTTTTAATTCATATCTAGGAAGACTGCCTAACCTAAGGTCCCAATGCCTTTCTCCTATATTTTCTTCCTGAGTTTCATTGTTTTAGTACTTATATTTAGGTCTATGATTCATTTTATGATAATCTTTGTGTGTGGTGTGAGGAAGGGGTCCTATTTCACTCTTTTACATGTGGATATTCAGTTTTCCCAGCTTGATACCTATCTTTTAATTGTATAAAAAATCACCTGAAGTTCATATTAAAAATACAGATTCTGGTTCAGTCATGGGGCTTGAGAGTGTTTTATTAAAAATTTCCTGGTGATACTAATGATAGTGGTTCTCCAACTATATTTTGAATAGCAGCAGAGAGACGACTACTGAACAAAGAAATGCATTCTAATTGTGCATCTGTTTTGATCTCACCTGAGGACTGGCTCTCTGCTGCTCCCATTAGGTGGGAGACTGACTTCTCTACTGCTGTCAATATCACATTCCATGAGGTCAAACCATAATTTGAGAATTGCTAAGTGGTGTCACTAAGTCTGAGTTTTTAATTCCTAGCAGAAATCATCTGGTCAGCTGCACTAGAGCCAGGTGTTCATCTCTTGTACCCATCAGCTGTGACTAGGGGTCTGGCTTATAGGGCATTCATTGTGTGGGTGGCAGTTCTCAGAGAAGAGGGCTGTAGGCTCACCAGAGACTGAATACAGTTCTAATTTCAGAGCTATTTTGGAATCTTTTACCTTTAAATTTGAGAATTTCTAAATGGTAATTGGAGTGAGAAAATCTTCAGATGACTGCTCATGAGCAATCCTTGACTGAGAAAAGGAAGACTTTTCCTTGATTACCAGCTAACCTCTGCATTTCATCATTAGCAAGGCTGGATGGTTTAGGTAACTTGAGTAAGGGCTCTTATTGGAGTGCAGGCAGTCCTGGTGCAAAGCCCTGAGCCTTTGGAGGTTTTCTCTTTCATAGACTGAAAATAAAAGCTGTTCTGTAGACACATTTTAATGACTTTGTTTCTGGAACAGAGTGTAGGTGCTGAACTATGTTAGTTTTCCTGCTTTCCCACTTCTGGAAAAGATTTTCTGTAATTTACATATAAATGACCAAGTATAATAGCCCAATTAAATTAAGGATAAAACAAGAGCCATCTAATGGAAAGAGAACATAGTTTTCCTGCAAAACCAAGGCTAAAGATGGTTACTCTAGCTGAATAAAAATTTAACCATGAGCTTTTTGGCAAACAGGGTAAAGAAGAAAATGTAATTAAACAGCTCATGATATATATAAAGATAAAAAAAGCATACTAGTCAGTTACAGAATATTTTTCTTAGCATTAAAGTTCAAAGTTTATTTACAGTTACTTATAAGAAAAAGAGAATGACAGTATTTAAAAAGCATCAGATGGCAGACACTTTTGCTATCATGGTCCGTAAAATTATTCTAGACTTTGTCCACTGCCCAATTCCAAAGCTTCAGATTGTTTGTTAAATCAGCATTCCACTCCCAGTTACCAAAACTAATAAACCTTGTATTTGTTTCCTGTTGCTGCTATAACTGAATGCCACAAACTTTGTGGCCCCAAACAGCATGTGTTTATCATCTTACAGGTCTTGAAATCCTAAATCCAAAAATAGGTCTCACTGGGATACAATCAAGTTATCAGAAGGCTGAGTTATTTGTGCAGGCTGTGAGGTGGGGGAAAATCTGTTTCCTTTTCTTTTATGGTTTTGAGAGTCTGCCTGGCTGAAAAATCAGCCTTGAGCTCCATATTCTGCTATCTTTAGTGGATCTTTACTGCTCCCTTTTCCCTTTTTTTTCGGACCCTTGCTATTACATTGGGGTGTCCTGGTGGTGCTAGTGGTTAAAAAACAAACAAACAAACACCCTCCTGCAGTGCAGGAGATGGGGAGATATGGGTTCAATTCCTGGGTTGGGCAGATTCGCTGGAGAAGACAATGGCTGCCCACTCCAGTATTCTTGCCTGGAGAATCCCATGGACAGAGGAGCCTGGTGGGCTATACAGTCCATGGTGTCACAAAAGATTTGGACATGACAGAAGCAACTCAGCATGTTTGCACTGCTATTAAACTGGACCCTCCTTCATAATCCAAGATAATATCCCTACATTAAGTTCAACTGTTTGGTAGTCTTAATTCCATCCGCAAACAATTCCCATTTGTCATGTTCAGCTCAGGTGAGTTCAGTTGATCAGTCATGTCCACTTCTTTGTTGACCCCATGGACTGCAGCATGCCAGGCTTCCCTGTCCTTCACCATCTCCCAGAGCTTCCTCAAACTCATGTACATTGAGTTGATGATGCCACCCAACCATCTCATCCTCTGTCATCCCCTCTCCTCCTGCCTTCAATCTTTCCCAGCATCAGGGTCTTTTCCAGTGAGTCAGTTATTTGCATCAGGTGGCCAAAGTATTGGACCTTCAGCATCAGTCCTTCCAATGAATATGCAGGATTGATCTCCTTTAGAATTGACTGGTTTGATTTCCTTGCAGTCCATGGGACTCACAAGAGTCTTCTCCCACACCACAGTTCAAAAGAATCAATTCTTCAGTGCTCAGCTTTCTTTATAATCCAACTCTCACATCCATACATGACTACTGTAAAAACCATAGCCTAAACTAGACAGACCTTTGTTGGCAAAGTAATGTCTCTGCTTTTTAATATGCTGTCTATGTTTGTCATAACTTTTCTTCCAAGGAGTAAGCATCTTTTAATTTCATGGGTGCAGTCATGATCTGCAGTGATTATGAAGCCCAAGAAAATAAAGTCTGTCATTGTTTGCATTTTTTCCCCATCTATTTGCCATGAATTGATGGGACTGGATGCCATGCTCTTCTTTTCTTGAATGTTGAGTTTTAAGCTAACTTTTTTACTCTCCTCTTTCACTTTCATCAAGAGGCTCTTTAGTTCCTCTTCATTTTCTGCCATTACCGTGGTATCATCTGCATATCAGAGGTTGTTGATATTTCTCCTGGCAATCTTGATTCCAGCCTGTGCTTCATCCAGCCTGGCATTTCGAAAGATGTACTCTGCATTTAAGTTAAATAAGTATAGTGACAATACACAGCCTTGATGTACTCCTTTCCCAATTTTTAACCAGTCCATTATTCCATGTCCATTTCTAACTGTTGCTTCTTCACCTGCATACATATTTCTCAGGAGGCAGGTCAGGTGGTCTGGTATTCCCATCTTCTGAAGAATTTTCCACAGTTTGTTGTGATCCACACAGTCAAAGGCTTTAGGATAGTCAGTAAAACAGAAGTAGATATTTTTCTGGAATTCTCTTGCTTTTTTGTGATCCAACAGATGTTGGCAATTTGATCTCTGGTTCCTCTGCCTTTTTTAAATCAAGCTAGAACATCTGGAAATTCACAGTTCACATACTGTTGAAGCCTGGCTTGGAGAATTTGGGACATTACTGTGCTGGCTTGTGAGATGAGTGCAACTGTGAGGTAGTTTGAACGTTCTTTGGCATTCCTCTTCTTTGGGATTGGAATGAAAACTGACCTTTTCCAGTCCCGTGGCCACTACTGAGTTCCAAATTTGCCGGCAAATTGAGCGCAGCACTTTCACAGCATCATCTTTTAGGATTTGAAACAACTCAGCTGGAATTCCATCAACTCCTTTAGCTTTGTTCATAGTGATGCTGAGGCAAACTAGACTTTGCACTCCAGGATGTCTGGCTCTAGGTGACTGATCACACCATCGTGGTTATCTGGGTCATGAAGATCTTTTTTGTACAGTTCTTCTGTGTATTCTTGCCACCTCTTCTTAATATCTTCTGCTTCTGCTAGCTCCATACTGTTTCTGTCCTTTACATTTTTTATGTAAACTAAGATATTCACAGGTTTCAGGGATTAGACCTGGGCTCATCTCTTTTATTGAGGTATTCACTGTTCTGCATATAATAAAGACCACTTATGATACTAAGCCTGATAAAATCTGTGAGCTTCCTACTCATTTCTGGTTGTGTAAGGTATTTTTGTTAGTATTAGTTAATAGAATCTAAGTATACAGCTTGTTTATAGTTTTACATAATATAAGAATTAACAGATTTTAGAGAAATGGATATTTACTTCTGGCCACTGTTTTGACTTGTAAATTTGTTATCTGTATTTGCCTTCTCTTATCTGATCACTTAAGACAAGATGGGAAATTTTAATTTAGAACCACTTAATCTATTTTAGAGGCTTCTAAGGTGGCGGAAGTGATTAAGATTCCGCCTGCCAATGCAGGAGATACAGGAGACTTGTATTGTCGAGAAGATCCCCTGGAGGAGGGCATGGCAAATCACTTAGTTTACCTCATCTATCTAGTCTCTGTCTGTTCTTCTGCTCTTTCTTTCTTATGAATGGAAACCAGTGTGTATGTATGTTTGTGCATGTGTGCTCAGTCGTGTCTGACTCTTTGTAACCCTATGGACTGCAGCCCGCCAGCCTCCTTTGTCCATGTGATTCTCCAGGCAAGAATACAGGAGTGGGTTACCATTTCCTTCTCCAAGGAAATCAGTAGTCTTTTAGTGAAAAGAATGAACAGCTACAAACTTATTGCAAGAATATTGACTTTTATACTACATAGTAAATGTTTCAGGTACCTTTCACAGTACAAGGAATAAGTTGTAGAGTGCCAATAAGCTTGCAAATAAATTTGCTAATCAATAGCTGCTAGGATTTATTCACTTTCACTCAGCAGCTATTGAGTATTTAATGATGGAGATGCAGTAGTGAGGCTTGGCTCATATGGTATCATGTGAAAATCAGCTTTTTGGGAGGAAACTAATATGAACCTTATTACCAAATATGCTCCTGAAATGATACAAGTTCGTAATAATGGATATTTTGCTTGAATCTTTTATCGACACAAAAATGTATTGTAAACTTGAAATGATAAAAATTTCATTTCTTCTTCTTTAAAAAATTTTTCTCCCCATTTCAGCAACTTTATTATAAAATGCCTCACACCCATAAGAGGCAAAAAAAAAAAAATAGTGCTAATCATGCTGGCAACAAATCCTGATATACCATGTAGTACATGTGAGGCCTACTTTATAGCTATAAAACTGAGACAATGAGAAACTTATCTAAACTCACACAGCTCAATAGTCTGGCAGTATGGCTTTGGATATTGTACTGGTAAACTCTGACTAAACTAGCTTTTTTACTTGATCAATAGTCAGTCAACTTACAACTGTGCTTTAGCAAAATTATAGTCTATTGGTATAAGAATGTACATACTGACATTTTGGGTGCATTCTAAATGCTAGATAAAATATTTTATGTTAATGCATTTAATATATATTTAATACTCTAGTTATTATTTTCTGATAAAAATTGATGTCAGGAGTCTGTGGGTATTAAGCTTTGTAAGTACTTTGATGTTCAGATATTATTTTGGTTTCATTAATGATTGATACTTTGGGTAGATCTTGAACTATGGGTACAAAGTCACTGATATTGCAGTGTTCTGTAGTCCTTCGCCAGTCTTCTGAGAACCAATACTAATGATAAGATATCTGACTCTTGTTCCATCACAGACTTTATTTTCCTCACTTGGCTCTTTTGAAAAGTTGCTCAGTATTCTTGATATTTTTTAGATATAAAAAACTTGTCTTGCAATTTTGAATTCCTCCTTAGTGTTTTCTTTTATTCTCCATCAAGCCAATCATTTGTTTGCAAGTTGTTGCTTTTCTTTATTGGGGAGTTTTAATGTTATTTTTCAAATGATTTTCTCTCCTGTGTTGCCTCTGTTGTTTGTTTCCCACAAAGTAACTATAGGATAAGGGATAGACCTCCTTTATTTATTTCCCGTGTCTCTTTACTTGCCTTTTCATATCTGTTGTCTTTTTTGCTTAAAGTTATAGAAACTTCTCAAAATTGTCAATCACATCACCCACTTGTCTTAGTCCACTCTATTATCCAATCTTCTTATTAAATTTTTTATTTTGTCAGTTGTACTCAAGGAAATGAATGCTGAAGGTGAGCTGAGATTCCAATAAATAATTTCAGTTGTTCAGAAACTAGAGGTAAAGGTATGTGAGAAAGTTGCAAGTTCTATTCGTCCCTGATTTTGAGAACATGTCTCTTCCATTTCTGGCTTTATGGGTTTACTTATACAACTTGCTGCTATATAAAAATCATTGGAACATAGTAATAAGACTGTAAATGCCCTTATTATAGGGTTTAAAAACTTAAAACTGATCCACCTGCAATATATGGAAGACCCTAAGTTACAAAGTAGAATGAAAATGTCAGATATATTGGTAAAATTAAAACAAAATATGAGTAAAATAATTGATTAGGGAATTTCCTGACGATCCAGAGGATGAGACTCTGGGCTTCTGTTGCAGGGGGATCCACGTTCAGGGAACAAAGATCCCAGTGATGCCTGGTGAACCGCCCCCCAACCCCCCAAAAATAATTGATTGGAAAGAAAAAAGAAGTTGTAGGTTCTGGGAGTACAATAAATTTTCACTGTTAATACAGTTTAAAGATACAAGGTGGGAGAAGTGGATGACAGAGGATGCAATGGTTGGATGGCATCACCCACTCAATGGATATGAGTTTGAGTAAACTCTGGGAGTTGATGATGGACAGGAAGGCCTGGGGTGCTGCAGTTCATGGGGTCGCGAAGAGCCGGACACGACTGAGTGACTGAACTGAACTGAAAGATACTGGTTATATTTTCAAACCAAGAAAAAAACCTCAACCATTGAGATAATAATTGATTTTTAAAAGAAGTGCTTATTTCTGAAGTGTGGGCAAAAGAGAGTGGGGGGAGAAACCTTTTCCCCTTTTATTTTAAATGTTTTTTTTTTAATAGGATATTTCTCTGATTTGCAGGTGAAACCATCAGAACTATTAACTTTGTAAAAAAAAAAAATCAGAAAAAATAGATCTCAAAGTTAATATATTTTGGTTTCACCTAACATCAATAGAAAAATTTCAGTTATTTGGCATAATTTCCTTAATTGATATTTTTCCTAGAAATTAAATTGGAAAGTAAATATTTTATTTAGTTTACTATGATTAATTAATTAAAAAATACTTGCAATTTTCCTTTCTGTTAAGGCCAAGTTGGGGTTTAAGCCTGGAGTTTGGCACATGATTTATTCAGAAACCATTTGAGTTGATCTCTCTATTTGGCAACGCCTTTAAATCTGAAGAATCTTTCCAGAAAGGAATTTGCCCATTCCCTATAGAAACTTAAAGGGAAAAGAGAAAGGATCCCTGTATCACATCATTGCCGGTTAAGTCTTCTATGAGAATCTGTTGCCTTGGAATTTGTGGGAAAAAAAAGAGAAAAAGAAACAGTCTTCTAAGATACTAACATTAGATGGCATATGAGATTGGAATTGGTTTCTAAGTGCATGAAAAGAGACTTAAACGAGAAAACTTAAATTGCATTGTTATTTCCCTTAATTTTTCTTCTGTCTACACAGCAGAAAAATTTGGTGTCTGTGTCCTTAAGTCTCCTGAACTTAGCACCAACCCAAACCTGTGAGAGTGTGTTCAACCTTGGATATCCTGTTAACATGACTTGACTTCTGAACTGGACTTTAATTTATTTAACTGTTGCTAATTTTGAGTGGTGCCATTGAAAATTGTCACAGTTTCAGTAGAAATTAATTACTTATAGTGAGTAACAACAGTGGAATCATGGTTTCTTGCAAACAAAGTTAAAAAAAAAACAAACGTGGGTTTATATGCCAGTCAGGACAGAGAGCCCTCTTTTAGGCACTATTTAACAAGTATCAACTAGTTTTATACCACAAAAGCAAAATTTTTAGGTGAAAATAAACAATACATTAATAACTAATAAAATTAAATTTAACTTTGCCATGTTTTACTGTTAGTATCTTTATGAGTTATCATGCAAAGTCCTGATGCAAATAGGATTAGTATAAAATAATTTAAATATTTAGTAGTTATTTTTGAGGAAATGTGTATTAAAGGGAAAAGCTTTTTTGCTTTTCAGTGTATTTTATCACCCTATTTAGACATTTAATTCTTTTTGCTTTGTTGCCTGTGTTACAAACTTTTTTTTGGTCTTAATTTCTGCTTTTCTTCAAGCCTTCCTAAATATTACCATTATCAAAGTCAAAGTCACTCAGTCATGTCCTGACTCTTTGCAACCCCATGGACTGTAGCCCAGAGGGCTCCTTTGTCCATGGGGATTCTCCAGTCAAGGATACTGGAGTAGGTAGCCTTTCCCTTCTCCAGGGGATCATCCCAACCCAGGGATCGAACCCAGGTCTCCCACATTGCAGGTGGATTCTTTACCAAATGAGCCACCATCTTTTTTAAAAAATAGCCTTTTTGTGAGTCTCCCTTGTCCAGCATCTGAAACTCTGATGATTGCAGTTTAGGGCTCTCTACGAAATGGCAACAGATAACTTTTCATTTCCACATCTTATATTACTAAATTCATGAATGTTTGAAGTATAATCCACTTACACAAATTCACCCTGTAAAATTTCACTTGGTTTTTATTGACAGAATTCCCCATAAATAGCATGACGATTTCCATCTCCACCTACTGAAATAAATACTGCTCAGCCTTTCATGCTTTTTTGTGAGACTTTCCAAGATGATTTCAGGTTTAAAGAATTTCCTTCATCTAATTCCTAAAGTACTTTGGGTTGCTGCTGCTGCTGCTAAGTCGCTTCAGTCGTGTCCGACTCTGTGCGACCCCATAGACGGCAGCCCACCAGGCTCCGCCATCCCTGGGATTCTCCAGGCAAGAACACTGGAGTGGGTTGCCATTTCCTTCTCCAACGCATGAAGTGAAGAGTGAAAGGGAAGTTGCTCAGTCATGTCTGACTCTTCAGGACCCCATGGACTGCAGCCTACCAGGCTCCTCCGTCCATGGGGTTTTCCAGGCAAGAGTACTGGAGTGGGGTGCCATTGCCTTCTCCGTACTTTGGGTTAGCTTATATATAAAACCCAGTTATAAACTATGACTCTACATAACCCCAACCGTGTACAGAATAACATTAAAAAAAAAAAAAAACTGCATCCACTGAATTTAAAGTATGTGTATATATAGATAGATAGATATGCTAGATTTCATAATGACATCTAGAAACCTCCGCAGAAATCCCAAGATCTACCCAAAGTTCGACATTCATGTCAGCCATAAAAATTCTCTCTCTGGCTTCCCCTCATCTGCATCTTTTTCTCCTTGACTAGATGGTAACAGCTAACCTTTATCCTTCATTTTATCACATCATGACGTTCTTTATTCTTGCTAGACCTGGTCATTGGGATTTCTGCTGCTTCCCACTTCCTAGAGAACTCAAATTCCATGCCTTGTCCTCAACCCAGGGGTTCCCCACAGAGAGAAATTCAAGAAACCTCCAGGTAATAGTAGTTCTTCCCTCATTCTGACTGATTTTTGTTGTGAGATATCCATGTGGAGACTTTCTAGTAAATAACAATTTCTACCACTGTCTTCTCTATATCGTTTTCAATAAGTATTTTATAAATTGGTAATAGTTCACGTTTCATCTACCTTTCAAGACTGAAAAAATTGAGGACAGGGAGAACTTTTATTACTCTTTTCTAAACCTCTAGCAATTCCCCACTATATTTATTTCATGAATGAAAAAAATATCTCAGTTATACATCATTTAGGAGAAATAACCACATAATGAGGTCAGCTTCAGTCACAAACTTACAATACAGATTGTCATTGACTCTTACCACCCGTCCTCAAAACTTTTATTCCTTTTGCATGAGGTGGTTAAGAAGGTCTAGAGAAAATTCCTTTCCTAAATGTGCATATCTTCCCTGCTCCTAAATATACATAGAAGTGGCTTAATCAAATAAAATAATTTATTTGCATGTTGTATAATAGATTATGGTATTGAAAATGGATAATCAAATCTCTTAATACTGCTATTTGTTATAAGCTACTTAAATGCATATATTATATGAGTAACATGTTCCTATAACACAGAGTCAGACACGACTGAGCGACTGATCTGATTTGATAAGGCATCAGTTCAGTTCAGTTCAGTCGCTCAGTCGTATCCGACACTTTGTGACCCCATGGACTGTAGCCCGCCGGGCTCCTCTGTCCATGGGATTCTCCAGGCAAGAATACTGGAGTGGGTTGCCATTTCCTTCTCCAGGGGATCTTCCCGACCCAGGGATTGAACCCAGGTCTCCCGCATTGCAGGCAGACGCTTTAACCTCTGAGCCACCAGGGAAGTCCCCTATAAGACATAAATATATGTATTTTAGAAATTACATTGATGTTTTAACATTATGTAAGTTTTATGCATATATTATATTTTTACTTCTGTATATACTTGGGCATTCTTATCAAAAAGAATTAGTTACTATCTTTCACTATACAGTTGATCCCATTGGCAACTTATTAAATGATAATTGTAATGTTGAATCTAAAATTATATCAATGATCTTTTCATACTCTGCTACAACAAAACCCATCAGTCTAAAAAAGTTACATCTCTGTGTTTCTTTGTTTATATTTAAATCATTATGAAGAAAGTTAAAATACAAATTAATGAATTAAAAAATCTTAAATGTATGTGTATATGTATATATTGTATGTGTATATGTATATATTTATATGTGTACATATATACACAGGTTTCCTTTCTCTTTGTAATAAAACAAACCTATAGTTATGTTTTTTCTATACAAAGTCCCATTGAAGATGTGCAGTATCATGCTTTACTAGCTTGCTATCATGACAAGCATCATCATAATCATAACATTGATAATAATAAGTAGTGTTTACTATGGTATTATTTTATACCAAACACTAAGTGATTTATAAAAATTAACTCATTTAATAATCATAAAAAATATGAAGTGAATTGAACACAGGTAAGCTCAAAGTCGAGTTCCCATGTGGCTCAGTGGGTAAAGAATCCCCTGCAGTGCAGGAGATGCAGGAGACACAGATTCGATCCCTGGGTCGGGGAGAACCCCTGGAGGATGGCATGGCAACTCACTCCAGTATTCTTGCTTGGAGAATCCCATGGACAGAGGAACCTGGCGGGCTATAGTCCATGGGGTCGCAAAGAGTCAGACACAACTGAAGCTACTGATCACACACACACAATCTGAAAGACACACTGGTTATTCAGTGGGTGAGGCAGTGAAAATAGCTTGAAAATTGGTCTGAATTTCCAGATAAAAGCTTCCAGAATTCTTACTTGGAGCAGTGTATCTATTAATAACATTTTGTGTGGCGCTTGGAACTACTGTTATTCGGCATAGACGAAGTTCTCACAGTGGGTGCTTATTTGAGTTTCAAGCATCAGAGTCTGTCCATGTCACTCAATGGGGAGTTGTGAATCTGACAGAGCATAGCTTTATAACTGGCACAATACAATCATCATTACCATAATCTTGATGTTACAAATGAAATTTAAATATCTATATAAATAGGTTACTTTTTGGATTTCTATATTCTTTGGTAAGTTACACCCCTTTGCTGTAGTTTCCTTGTTTATGAAATTGAGAATATTTGTTATTAATAAATACATAAGAATATGTGTAGCTCTACAATTCTACAAATGGGTGATTGCTCTTAATTAACATTTAATCATCAAACTCAGTGTGTTATTCTTTTGCATTAAATCCAGAAGATCTATACAAAAGTTACTAAGTCGTGACTCTTAGTGATCCATGTACTGTAGCCTGCCAGGCTCCTCTGTCCATGAAATTCTCCAGGCAAGAGTACTGGAGTCGGTTGCCAATTCCTTCTGCAGGGGATCTTCCTGACCCAGGGCTCAAACCCGGGTCTCCTGCATCGCAGGCAGATTCTTTACCATCTGACCATACAGGGAAGAGCATATAGAAAGAGGAAAATAAATATTAATATATAATAGTATATATTATATAAATATCAATATATCATATGTTTACATAAGTATATGTACATTATATATGATAGAGAGATAACTAATATTTTCCATAATATTTCAACATATATGTATACTTTCCAATCATACTTAATATTAGGCTGTTAATTAAAATCATGTATTGTAGGGTATTAAAGTTATTTCTAAGAAATGCAATAATTAAACAAATAGGGACTTTTATAGTATGTTTTCTTATGATTCTGTTTTGATTTGCTTTGAAGTATCCGTTCCTTCTTTGAAGTTTTTTTTCTTATATTGAGTTTTAGAGCGTGTCTCTCCCATTACAGTTTTCTTCCATAGTCTGAGACAATCACATTTGATTTTTACTGAAGTGTAATGTTTCAGTAGATCTTTAAAAATTCATTACAAAATACTGTTTTCTGTATATTATAATTATCCTCATTAATCTGTGATTTGAAAGTACTGTATATACTTGTATTTCTGCAAGTTTGTGGATCATATTATCTAGACAAGGATGAGGAAAAAAGGCTTCTAGTTAAATGAATATTTAGAAAGTCTCATAGAATTATTAATGTTTGCTGGGGATCTTCATCTCAGTGAGCTTCCAAATATATTACTTATGAAAAACATAAAGTATGTAAAATTTAAACAATTTTTTATGCCAGAAGATTTACCAGAGAACAGAACAAAATAAATTGCTGTATGATTCAGAAAAAAATTTTTAATTACTATAATTTGTACCTTTTTGAGATGATGGATGTTTACTAAACTTTATGTTGTATATAAATCAAATTATTGTGCTGTATACCTTAAACTTTTACAGTGCTCTGTATAAATATCTCAATAAAATTGTAATAAAAATAAAATGTAAAGTATCACAGTTTTTTTCTCTATATATAAATCATATGGAAGAAAAACTACCAAATGTTTAAAAATGATTTTCCTACAGTTGAGATGGGAGTGGAATGATAGATTCAGAATGGATTATTTTTGTATCTTATATACTTCTAATATAGAATATTTTGAATAAATTTGCACTTCTGTAATAACTACCAAAATGTATAATTATATTAAGAATATCTACAATTCATATACTAATATAGCACACATTGCATGCTATAGGTAAAAACAGTTGGAAATAGATAAAATGCTAGTAATTTCCCCAGCTAGCAGAATACTTTTAGGAAAATTAATATATTATGTTTAAAATATTTATATAGCCAATCTATTTAGATGAAGAATTTGATTTAAACCGATTAATAAAAAATGATGGCTTAGAATCTTTTGCTCTACATTTTTTATTCATTTCATGAATATCTGCCTGCTATAAAGCAAAAGACAAAGACAAAAAAGTCACACTATACTTTCAAGCTTACAGTCTAATCAGTATACAGTGCACATCTAATAGATCCACTGCAAAATTACATTAATTTTTATTTTGTTTGATAATCAGTGTTAGAGTTGTTGAAAGTAAAATTTGGAAAGAACCTAAAATGGAAAAGTTCACAGAGTGAGATGAATGTTATTTTTCCCTTGTTACAAATGTCATCCTTCATTCTAAAAATAGACTTGATACTTTGAGGAAAGTGTCATCCTGTTTCTCCCCATTAAGTATAATATTAGCTGCAGATTTTTTGTAGATATTCTTTATCATGTTGAGGAAGTGCCTGTCTATTCCAAATTTGCTCAGAGTTTTTAAACATGAAAGATAGTTGAATTTTGTCAAATGCTCTCTTTGTATCAACTCATTATGATCATGTGGTATTTAGCCTTTTTATGTGGTGGACTACATTGGTTTTCAAATATTGAATCAGTATTGCATACCTGGAATAAATCCCACTTCTTCATGGTATACTATTCTCTTTATTCTTTGTTGGGTTTGATTTTTAGTATTTCACTGAAGCTTTGGACATATATATTATGAGAGATATTGATGTATAATTTTTATTTATTTTAATGTCTATCTGGTTTGATGGAGGACAGAGGAGTTGAACACCAGTTAGCAAATGAACAACTGTCTGGTTTTGATATTAAGTTACCATTGGCCTCACAGAATGAGTTAGGAAGTGCTCCCTTTGTTTATGATACAGATTGGAGAATTGATACCATTTTTTTTTCCTTAAATGTTTGCTTTAGAATTCACTGGTGAAACATCAGAACCTTGTGCTTTTGTATAGAAAAGTCATTAATACTTATTCAGTTTTTAATAGGTATAGACTAGTTCAGATTATCTATCTATCCTTGTGTGAGCTTTGATGGTATATGTCTTTCAAGGAATTGATCCATTTCATAAAATTTATCAGATCTCAGGGCATCTAGTTGTTTATCATATTCCTTTATTACTATTTCATATCTGTGGGATTAGTAATTATGAACCCTGTTCCATTTTTGACACTGGTAATTTGTCTTCTCTTGATTTTTCTTGGTTAACTTGGTGAGTAGTTTATCAATTTCATTGATGTTTTCAAAGAAGTATCTTCTGGTATTGATTTTTTTTCCTTCTTCCAGTTTCATTGATTTCTGCTCTAAATTTTACTATTTCCTTTGTTCTACTTTCAGTTTCAATTACTGAAACCACTCCAGTATTCTTGCTTGGAGAATCCCCATGGATAGAGGAATCTGGCGGGCTACAGTCCACGGGGTCACAAAGAGTTGGACACAACTGAATGACTAAGCCCATATCTTACTAATTTTCTGCCTGCTTGATCTATTAATTATTGAAATGCAACCTTCAACTTTAATAGTGGGTTTATCTATTTCTCCTCCCAGCTCTGTTAGTTTTATGTTCTATATTAATTTTGACACTCTTGTTTGGTATATACACATTTAGGATTGCTATGACTTCTTGGGGAGAAGGCAGTGGCACCCCACTCCAGTACTCTTGCCTGGAAAATCCTATGGATGGAGGAGCCTGGTGGGCTGCAGTCCATGGGGTCGCACAGAGTCGGACACGACTGAGCGACTTCACTTTCACTTTTCACTTTCATGCATTGGAGAAGGAAATGGCTACCCACTCCAGTATTCTTGCCTGGAGAATCCCAGGGACAGAGGAGCCTAGTGGGCTGCTGTCTATGGGGTTGCACAGAGTTGGACATGACTAAAGTGACTTAGCAGCATGACTTCTTGGAGAATTTATTCTTTTATAATTATGTGGTGTCCTTCTTCATACCTGATAATTTTCTGTTCTGAAGTCTATTTTGCCTCAAATTTATTTTTTGTCTTCATATTTAAGGTGGGTTTATTGTAGATTACATATTTTTTTATCTACTTAGATAGTTTCTCTCTTCTAATTGGTACACTTAGATAATTCTTTTAAGTAGTTATGATATAGTTGGATTGATATCTATCATGTTGTAATTATTTTCCATTTATTGCATTTTTGCTTTGGGAAGTAAAGATGAAAGCCCCTAGGTATATTACTCATTGGAATATACATTAATGGCTCCAGGGAAGATGTACACAGTTCTCTCTAGGGGTTTCATTGGGCTTCTAATTTTCTTTTCTCAGAAACCCCCAAACATGCAAAAACATGAAAATACTTCAATGGCATAACTTCCTTATAGTTTTAGCCAATCTGTATCATTTCTGGAATCTTTAAACTTAAGAGGATTTGATTTAACCTCCCTTTTCCCCCCTATATGGACATTTTTAGTATATTAAACACTGTATTTAACTTCATTCAGAAATTTAACCAAACCTTTCAGGAAAATGGTGAATTTCTCTAAAACATTGTCACCAAACAATATTTATCTGAAATGATTAATGATATTCTTTTTACCTACCACTCACACTTATAATTTGTAAAATACAGTCTTTTATGTTTGGAGTTTAAAGGATTTCCATAAAATGTTTTGATGTATATTAGTAACAGATTTTTGTTTTCATGGAAGTTTTCTCTGGTTATAATAAAAACTGGTTCATTTCCGTTCACAAATTTGCATGCTCAACAAAGGCCGTCAATCTCTTTCTCCATAAATATGTGTCCAAACTTTGCTGTTGAATTCTCAAAATAAAAGTATAACTTGTGGAGGGAAACCTGTATCAACTCCATCTAGGTTTATTTTGTATACCTGTGTTTTTAAATTCTTCTCTACTCTCGTGACTACCAGGAAAATTTGGAGTATTGTATTTTAACTAGGCTAATATTATCAGTTTTACCAACTCTGCTGCTGCTGCTGCTGCTGTTGCTAAGTCACTTCAGTAGTGTCCGACTCTGCGACCCCATAGACAGCAACCCACCAGGCTCCCCGATTCCTGGGATTCTCCAGGGGCAAGAACACTGTTCTTGTTCTCCAGGCAAGAACGCTAGAGTGGGTTGCCAATTCCTTCTCCAATGCATGAAAGTGAAAAGTGAAAGTGAAGACATTCAGTTGTGTCCGACTCTTAGTGACCCCGTGGACTGCAGCCTACCAGGCTCCTCTGTCTATGGCATTTTCCAGGCAAGAGTACTGGAGTGGGGTGCCATTGCCTTTTCCGTCTACCAACTCTACATCAACCAAAAAGAAATGTGTTATTTAAAACAAATAAATAAACACCCCTGATCATCTTTTCACTCTGTGAAGTCTGAGGATGTATTCATGAGGAAAGACAATTTGGAATGCTATTATTTGAGCACAATTCTCTTGGCTCTCTGACCTGAAAAGAAGCTTTGCTCTTCAAAACTCAAGATCACCTCCTTCAAGGGATTTTCTTCTTTTGATGTGAGAATCACTGACACCCTTTGCATTTCCCAACCCAGTCTGAACATATATCCCTTAGTTGTTATGATTTCAAACAAAAAAACCTCATTTGATGTTAGTAATATATGGAATCTTTAGATCTGTTTCACTCCTCTTATTTTATAGGCCAATAAATATTTATTAAATTCTGCCTGCATATACAGAAAATGGAGCAGTGATATATATATATATACACACACACACACACACACACACACATACACATAAATACACTAAGGCTTTAAATACAGCATCACAGTGACAGGAGAGAAAAGGATTTTAAAAAGGCTTTAGAAATTATCATCACTGCTCAGTTCAGTGCTATTTTTTAAAAGCATTTAAAAAAGGAAGAAATGATTTTCATTTTTAAGTGAAAATGATTTAAAAACTGTACTACACTTGCCTTTGTAAAACTGCCTGATCCTGGATATTCTTAGATGAGTGAGGTTGCTGCTTAAGTGTGCTTATGTGTAACCCTAATTCATCACCATCCAGTGGTTAATAGATTTAGTGTGGCTACATTAAACAAACAAACAAACAAACAAAACACTTGCACTCTTTTATTTAAATCAGAATACTGTTTTGTTTTTGTTGTGTTGGCAATGGAAAATATAGTTTAATTTTGATAAATGTTGCAGAATTTATTGAGAAAAGGTATCTGATGGTATTCAAAATGTCTTCCTCACAGCAATGTCTGATGATATCAAAGTTACTTACTGATGCTCAGTCTCATGACACAGTCATACACCAACAGTTTCCTAAAGGTGATACAGAATGCTAATGGGTGATTATTTTTTTGACAAAGGAAATGCAAATGGATTCTGAATTGAATGAATGTCATCTAGTTATAAAATAGATGATGGATATTTGAAATGAAGTAGAAGTACCTTAGCAGAAGAATTTGATGAATCATTAATATTTCCACTATGGAACAATTTCATATTTTAGTTTAGTTGTTGTTCATTCGCTAAGTGTCTGACTTCGCACAGTGGCACATACTACCAAATCATCTTTTGCTCGTGTGGTTAAAAGTCATTTTTCTGGATCCTATTATACAGAGTGTAGTAAGCCAGAAAGAAGAACACCAGTACAGTATAATAACACATATATATGGAATTTAGAAAGATGGTAATGATAACCCTGTATGTGAGACAGCAAAAGACACAGATGTATAGAACAGTCTTTTGGACTCTGTGGGAGAGGGTGAGGGTGGGATGATTTGGGAGAATGGCATTGAAACATGTACAATATCATATGTGAAACGAATTGCCAGTCTAGGTTCGATGCAGGATACAGGGTGCTCGGGGCTGGTGCACTGGGATGACCCTGAAGGATGGGATGGGGAGGGACATGGGAGGAGGGTTCAGGATGGGGAACACATGTACACCCATGTTGGATTCATGTCAATGTATGGCAAAACCAATACAATATTGTCAAGTAATTAGCTTCCATTAAAATAAATAAATTTATATTAAAAAGTCATTTTCAGGAAAATATTTTACTTTATAAATAAGTTACTTTTTCTTGAAAATAATTGAGTCACATAGCAGTATCTTCAGTATGGTTAATAGTCCAGGTGAAAAGAAAATAGGCACAGATTTTGGGAGCAGAAAAACATGAATTTTGCATATATCTATACTTGAGTTGAAGCATAGGGTTTGTAGGTCCCACATGCTGTGCCCTTTTCTGTTAGAATTCTTCTTTCGCCCAAGTCCCCCTCTATTTTACTCATCTTTAAATTTTAGTTCAAATACCACTTCCACAGGGAAGCATTCCCAGACTCTCAGATAAGGTCAGGGCCTAAACTATATTTACTTCTACCTGCTACAGTCCGTGGGGTCGCAGAGTCGGACATGACTGAGCGACTTCACTTTCACTTTCACGTTCAATGACTAATTCCGAGAAGGCAATGACAACCCACTCCAGTGTTCTTGCCTGGAGAATCCCAGGGATGGGGGAGCCTGGTGGGCTGCCGACTATGGGGTCGCACAGAGTCGGACATGACTGAGGTGACTTAGCAGCAGCCGCAGCAGCAGCAGCAGTACTTGTCACATATAGAATTAAAGATTAATTATTTAAGACTGTTTATTATCAGTAGAAAGAAAGCTCTCCATAGGTACGGACTTTGAGGGTATTGTTCACAGTTGTATCCCTTTGGTCAAGATCAGTACTTTGAACACATTTCCCTTTGATTTAATGTGGAAGTGAATTATTCAAGATAATTTTAAGCCCTGGGATAGGGTGAATGGTAATAATATTACTCAAGAAAAGTAAAGTCAAGTCAAGAGGAAGAGCATGTTTGGAGAGGACTAACAACAGCAATAAAGATAGTAAGTTTTCCTATAATGAGATTTTGCTTTCTATATTAGACTGTAATAGACACTGCATATGTTCTTTCTAATCTGTGCAATAATTCAATATTGCTCTCATTTTAACCATTAGGGAAGATAAGGCTCTTAGAGGTTCAGAAACCCGCCCAAAATCTCACAGTGAGAAAGTATATATCAGGATTTGGATTTTGATTCTAGATTTTATGCTGACTCCATTTTGCTATATTAGAATAAGATGCTAAGATAGATACATGATAGATACCATTTATATACAATTAACATAGTAATACACTAATATGTATATGTATAAATTATATGTATGTTCATATGTGTAGGTATATGTTGCATATGAGAAGTTAAATTTATATATGGATATTTAACAGGTAGTTGGAATTTTGAAACAAGGTTGTCAAGTCATTTTGAAGTTTGAAATAGGAAATTGATTCCCATATCATGTTCTTATGTATAAAATAAGCCTGAATGTATATAAAAAACTTATCTTGCTAAAATTTAATTTTATTAGATTTATAATAGCTATAAGAAAATATGTGAAAGAAATTACAACCCTAACCTGAATTTTTATTTGTAAGTAAGTTTGGAAAGAATAAAAATCTTTAGTAAAAGACTATGGTTATATTATTACTCAGAATGTTTCCATTAAAAAGTTCTTATGCTTATTCACTTTATATTAAAAGTAAACTTTTCATATTATTTATGTTTTATGCATCTCATCAGATTCTTTTTGTGTGACAGATAACTTAAAGCCTTTAAAAATAACTGTTTATAAGATGCCAATTCTGATAGTGTGGGTTTCTTTCTCTTTTAATGGGAGGTCCTAATGAGCAATGTAATGATCCAGGAAGATGAGAAAAAAAAACTTAATAATTGAAAAGTGACTGTATGGATAGTTCTGTAGAAGTATATTAAAATCACAAATCATTGAATATTTTGGAGGTGATTATTTTACATTAGAATGGAGAAAATGAATGTACCAGAAGGGAACTTGGGCAATGATTTTGTCTATCCTTGTAAAATCTTGAACAGCAGCTCTAGAATGTAGGCTTTGACCAGTCTATGCTGAATAGTTCCATTTTTGAATTACATATAATTTTATGTTGTACCTCATTGACTCATGCTATATAGTGTGTTACCTTTGAAAGATATTTCCATTTCGGTGTGAGCACAGCTTATGTCTTCAAATGGACAACAAACGTCTCCTGTAGGACCTGAAAGCATTTTCTACAAATATTTATATCTGTACAGTGCCTAATGATAAGCTGAATACAGAACAAAAAAAATAATTCTTAGGCAGTTTGTTAAGGACAGCTACTCTAGTCACACAGAAGGATGGGGATATTTGTTCCTATCAAACAACTCCGGGAAAATCTGATGAAATAGCATAATCTAGGTGACATTCTGGTTAAGCCATATGACTTCAGTTTCTTTACTTATAAAATAGTTATAATTATTTGGCAAAACTAATACAATTATGTAAAGTTTAAAAATAAAATAAAATTAAAAAAATTAAAAAATAAAATAGTTATAATTAAACAATTTACCAGTTGTGTGTTAAGAGAGCATGAGTTTTAGATACTTTTGTGAGCAATTGGAAAATTGTTACTATTATAATTTTTCCTAATACTATAACATGATATATACCAAACAGAATTAGATAATACTACTTTGCATTTCTATATCCAGAAAACTGCAGAGGAGAAAAATAAATAGGAGGGTAATTTGAATGAGATAATTCTCAGTGATCCAGATTCTTCAAAAAAATTGTAGTGTTTTTACATTTTTTGATATGCTGAACAAATATCTTGGAATCCCAGTGAGATGACAGCAAATACCTATGCCCTGTGCTGGGTACACAAAGATGAGTGAGGTAAACATGGTCCCTAGGCTTACAGAACTTAGAGAATGGACATAGGCAAACAGAAAATACAGCACGAATACCAGGAAATATAGAGAGTGATATATATTTTGAAAAAAATCAAATCTTCATTATATAGCCATCTACCATTGAATACTTTTAGCTAATCTCAAGTCTCATTGCGAAGTCCTTTTATTTCCCAAACAACTTTTAATAATTCCACCAACTTTAGATCTTATTACTTGAAATGATTTCCTTCAGAATCTCACTATGTTAATTTCAAACTTTTAACTTCAACATTTGAGACTTCATGTCTTCATCTATTTAATAGGGATAAAAATATCACTATCACCTATACCAGTGTTGTTATTCAAGCAGTTGGAACTATAAAACGCTATGCAAAGACTGGGTGTTATTAACTCCAGCTAACCAAACAAGGTTAATATGATAATGTTTTCAATGTTGCTGCTGCTAGCAAAACATGCTTTAGTTCAGCAAGAGATATTCTCCATATATGTTGTGAAAATATTCAGATCATGTCCTTTTCATTAATTGAAATTAATAACAAAGAGACTGATTTTGTTTTATGGTGAGTTAGGGAAAATGTAGGTAATACAGTGTAACTGTAAGTCCTAATGTTCCACAACCCAAGAGAATTCCCTTTGCAGCCTGTCCCTGGGACTAATGAGGTTACCTAAGATGAGTAAATTAATACTAGTGTTTTTTAAATGTCTATAATATACCAAGAAGTTTTGTAAATACTTTACATATCTAAGTTATCATGTTTTCCTAGCAACACTAGAAGTAAATTGCCACTGTCGTCTTTATTTGATTGATGAGGTAACTCAGCTAATGAAAGGTGGAGACAAATTTTGACCCCAGCAGTGTTACCCAGGGCCTGTGCTCTTTGCCGCTATACCCTGCCACTCAGTTTTTCTTCCTCATCTATAAAAGCTTTTGACTCTAAGTCTGTGGGGATTAAACTAGACAGTGGGTGATGAATAAATAAATAGCAATTCAACAGCACCCTGTAAGCACTCATCAGTATGATTAGAGTGATATATTCCATATATCTTTTGGTCAGGATATTCATTTTTTAACTTAAGTAGTGATATTAAAACTAGCCTAAATTCTGAACAGTGCAAAAGAAAAAGATAATATGGATGGATTTTCATTTCAAGTAGTTAATAAAAAAGCTAAGTGAAATCAGTTATTTATTAGTAGAATTGAAAACAGAGAAATATCAATAACCTCAGATATGCAGATGACACCACCCTTATGGCAGAAAGTGAAGAGGAGCTAAAAAGCCTCTTGATGAACGTGAAAGAGGAGCGTGAAAAAGTTGGCTTAAAGCTCAACATTCAGAAAAGTAAGATCATGGCATCTGGTACCATCACTTCATGGGAAATAGATGGGGAAACAGTGGAAACAGTATCAGACTTTATTTTTTTGGGCTCCAAAATCACTGCAGATGGTGATTGCAGCCATGAAATTAAGACGCTTACTCCTTGGAAGGAAAGTTATGACCAACCTAGACAGCATATTCAAAAGCACAGACATTACTTTGCCAACAAAGGTCCGTCTAGTAAAGGCTATGGTTTTTCCAGTGGTCATGTATGGATGTGAGAGTTGGACTGTGAAGAAGGCTGAGCACCGAAGAATTGATGCTTTTGAACTGTGGTGTTGGAGAAGACTCTTCAGAGTCCCTTGGACTGCAAGGAGATCCAACCAGTCCATTCTAAAGACGATCACTCCTGGGTGTTCATTGGAAGGACTGATGCTAAATCAGAAACTCCAGTACTTTGGCCACCTCATGCGAAGAGTTGACTCATTGGAAAAGACTCTGATGCTGGGAGGGATTGGGGGCAGGAGGAGAAGGGGATGACGGAGGATGAGATGGCTGCATGGCATCGCTGACTTGATGGACGTGAGTTTGAGTGAACTCCGGGAGTTGGTGATGGACAGGGAGGCCTGGCGTGCTGCGATTCATGGGGTCACAAAGAGTCGGACATGACTGAACGACTGAATTGAATTGAACTGAACTGAAGTACAACTTTATAGGATTTCTGATGGGCTGATCGTCAGTGTGGAGACTACACTTCTTGCCCAGTAACATTCCCTGTTAAATTAGATGATGTTTCCAATTGTCGTCAGACAAGAACATAAAATCTAACCTAACCTAACCCAGAATATAAAATCTTGAATAGCCGCAGAGACCAGCTGCATATGGAGTATACACCTTGACCCTCGAGAGCAAATAGCTCCAAGAAATCCTTTCTCATCTTTCTTGGAGAGCTCACTTTTTGCTGAGCTACTGCCTTTTTATGATCAGGGCTTATGTCACCATTCAAGAAGGTATAAACTAGTGATGTATGAATGTGCATTTAAAGCGAATGGTAACAAGCTCTGTATTAGCCAGGGCCACATACCTGTTTGGGTTTGACATAATCAGGAACCCAATCTGGAGATCGAGACCACCTCCAGCCTAGGACAGCCCTTCCTTCTCAAGTTCTCACAGTCTGTAAATGAATGGAAATGTGTGGAAAGATCTGGAGAGTTCACTATGGTGACTGTTCTTCAGTCGGCTTGTGGTGGAGATTGAGCCATCTGAATTTCAACCAAATTATCAGAGATTTCCCATGTAGCTGAGCAGCAGACGATGTTTGGGATAGCAAGGTTTTGAAGATCAGATCATCTAGCTGAATGTTTTTAGATCTGCAAGGGATTTTAAGGATCGATCTTGTCTGATACTGAGAGCCAAATCACGATATTTTTAATATGTGGTGTTCTGTGTTTTCAGCTGTCATTAATATTTCAGGTATCTTTTATTAATTGTGATCCAGATTTGGAATAATTTTTCTTTACGTGGTTCCTCAGGTCCACCGACCACATTCATTATCATTGTTTGAAGCATAGAGCAGAGTCAGTAGAGTTTAGGATTTGTTTGCTTATTTTTCCTGCTGAAAAACTCCTTTTCTTGAGTCCTTTCTGATAAACACCATTATTATTGAATGATAGTACTTCAGTGTTGAAGTATGAGGCCAAGGTCATAACCCCATCAGAATGTACTTTAACTTGAACAAGACTGTCTTCACTGCCTGAGGAAGGATGCATTATTAGTGACATGTGCTTTGTTTCTTGATACAGAAAAGATGATGTAAAAGGTGTGTTTCTACTGTATCTTTAAAATAAACTCAGCTTCATGTGAACCAGCTTTCTTTAATGACAATGTGCCAAGGAAAATTGTTAACTCATCTACCATCTTTAAAAAAAAAATTTCAATGTAAATCATAATTTTGAAAATTTTCTTTTGGTTTATCTTGAAATCAAGTTAAATTCTTCATCTGTGATATGACATGTGATTTGTAATAATTTGAGGTCCACAATATTTTACGTTTTGAATTTTTATTTCAGTGCAGACCTGATGCCTACATAAAATTTACTGAGACCGAGTAACTCTTTGATTTCAATAATTGTGGGCTGTAATGATGGTTTAAGTACAGCGATTCTCAGTAGGGGTGAAAAGGAGACATAACCAAAGTTATCTCTGGAGATATTTTCAAAGGTTAAGACAGTACTTGTCATTCAAGCCCTCAGCAGCCTACATTTCTCATACACTGTGTCTGAGTTGGAAATCTCTGCCTATGTGTTTCCAGGTGGTTATGTGATAATAGTTACTTTAGCTAATAGTTTCCTAAACATTGTGATATGATGTACATAACTTAAAATTTACCATTTTTGCTCATTTAAAGTGTACAGTTCTGTGACCTAAAGTGCACTCATAATGTGAAAGCATCACCATACTCCATCTCTGGAACTTAACTATTTTTTAAGATATAGTTTTTCACTTCGGTTTTTCTTTTCTAGAGTTTCTTACTCATGTTTAATTAAATGTATACATATTTTAAATTTATGAGATTGCTTTTTAAATGTAAGAGTTGAATTCCATCTGTCTGAGGGCACTGAAAAAATTTGACTTTCAAAAATATGATTCCTGTTTTTCTGCTGTTGTTCCTTGAGACTTCCTTTTTATAGGAGTATTTTCTTTAAACATATTGACAGTCAACTTGACAAGCTGTCACTTACGGCAAATGGCACTTTTTCCAATGAGTAATTTCCATCTTTCAACAAACAGTATTAGTCACTATATCTTATTATAGTGCATATCTCCTTTTAATACTGATAATGTAAAATACTTTAATAATTCTTAGCAAAAAAAAATCATAGTGAATCAGAAGTTATAAGAATATTTTCTCAGAAAGGAACGCATTCTTTTTTCTTGATAATGGCAGTGACCATGCCATTTAAATAAATTTAAATTTAAACAAAATGAGTAAATTTTCACCTAAAATGGAGGCTACGAGTAAAACTGTGGGAATTTGCAGTAACAGACTCTGTACCCCCCCATGCAAATTAAGCTTTTTAAGATTTTATAGAGTAAAGAGATGAAAGTATTTGTTACTTTGTTGGAACAACTCTTTCAATGAGTTGTAAGCCTGGTCACATCCTCTTCTAACACTGAAGTTGATGTAGGCCCTGGAAAGACAAGGACAGGGTGCTATGAAAGTAAAAACACGGGTATTTAACCTTTTTGCAAGGTTTCCAGGGAATTGGCAACCCACTCCTATACTCTTGCCTGGAAAATCCCATGGACGGAGGAGCATGGTAGACTACAGTCCATGGGGTCGCAAAGGGTCAGACACGACTGAGCGACTTCACTTCACTCAATTCATACTTTATCACTGCAGAAGGAAATAGCAACCCACTCCAGTATTCTTGCCTGGAGAATCACATGGACAGAGGAGCCTGGCAGGCCATAGTCCATGGGGTCGCAGAGAGTCAGACATGACTAAAGTGAATGAGCACCAGGGAATTGATTATCAAGGATCAAGGAACCTTCTCTAAACTTTAGAACAGAGACCTGATGCTGAATGTTGTTCAGTCGCCCAGTCGTGTCCAAGTTTTTGCGACCCCATGGACTGCAGCACACCAGGCCTCTCTATCCCTCACCATCTCCCAAAATTTGCCCAAGTTCATGTCCATTGCATCAGTGATGCCATCCAGGCATCTTATCCTCTGATGCCCTCTTCTCCTTCTGCCTTCAATCTTTCCCAGCATCAGGGACTTTTCCAATGAGTCGGCTGTTTACATCAGATGACCAAAAATACTGGAGCTTCAGCTTCAGCATCAGTGCTTCCAGTGAATAATCAGGGTTGATCTCCCTTAATATTGACTGGTTTGATCTCCTTGCTGTGCAAGGGACTGTCAGGAGTCTTCTCCAGCATCACAGTTCAAAGGCATCAATTTTTGGTGCTCTGCCATCATTACGGTCCAACTCTGACAACCATACATGACCATTGGGAAGACCATAGGCTTGACTATACGGACCTTTGTCAGCAGAGTAATGTCTCTGCTATTCAACACACTGTCTAGGTTTGTCATCGCTTTCCTGCCAAGAAGCACATGTCTTCTGATTTCATGGCTGCAGTCACCGTCCACAGTGATTTTAGAGTTCAATAAGAGGAAATCTGTCACTACTTCCATCTTTTCCCACTCTTATTTGCCATCAAGTAATGGGACTGGGTTTTCCCGGTAGCTCAGATGATGCTGAATAGAAATTTGCTAAGGATGACACATTCCTGGTAAAGGGAAAGCCTAATCAAAAGCCCTGAGTCAAGGAAGGCAACAGAAGGGAAGTTACTAGGGCTGAAGTCTAGCTCAGGAAGGAGAAATTGGTCTGTATGTAGATTGTAGATCACACGAAACGCTGTAGAAGGCTTTAAACTTTCTGGTTCTCTAAGTGCCATGGGAAGCCCCTGTAATATTTTAGGCAGAAAATTAACATTTAAAATGTTTGTTTTTAGGAAAATAATTTTGCTACTAAATGGTGACTGTGAGGTGAGAATGTTTACAGGGAAGAAGTGAAGCCATTCTTACTGATGTCCAAGAATACTTATTTTGTCTCTTGGTCTACATGAGATGAAAGTAACTACGGGAGCACCACATGGCACGTGTGCTCGATAACTGAGGGAGTGGTGCGCTTGCCTGTGGGGACATGAACAAGACTTGAACAGCTGTTAATGTCTGTTGCCCTTAGGAAATTTATTTCATCAAGCATACAGTGTTTCAACCCTTATTAACTTATTTCACAAGGCATTATATATCTGACTGTGATCCCTTCCCTCAGTGCTACTTTGCTCTTTGCATGTGTGTGGGACACCCAACTGCTCTCTGTAGTCATTGTTTATAAAAGCACTATTAAAAACATTTCTCATATCTCTGAACTTGTCTCTTCAGTAAAATTATTATATTCTTGTCAAAGTATTGACTTTGGAATCAAACTTATGTGTAAATTCTGAATCTGCCACTTACCAGCATTTGAACTTGAGTAAGTTATTTATTCTTTCTGAATTTCAGTTTCCTCATCTAGAAATAGAGATAATAACATGTGCCTTGTAAAGCTGTTACTTATATAATGCCACCTATACAAAAGATTTAGGCTAGTGACTGACACATAGTAAGCATTAATAAAGGAAAGATACACAAATATTACAAATAAAAATGGATACTGTAGCTGACAAATTTGGTTAAAGTCTGCAATGCAAATTAAAATTTTAAACTGTATCTCAATGACCATATGAATATATTAGGGGCAAGGATACCTATTAGATTTTCAGACTCAAGAAAATGTGTTAGGCTTAAATATAGTTCTCTTTGCTTAATTAACTTTATGTATCTGCATGTATAATTATTTAAATTTGCCTTATTATATTACTGACTTGCCAAACAATAAATTGTGTTATCCAGACTTAAAATGTGAAAAGAAAAAATTATTTCATTCTAATGGCTGATCTTTTTGGAAAAGCAGTGCATAATACCAGAAAATTCTCCAGCCTTCTTTTCTTTTGTCCACCCAATAGCTTTGTCATTTCTTTTTGAATCAGTCTTTTCATAGAACTGTTTTTCTGATAAATCTCAACAGCACCACCAGCACCTATTTTTTAAAATGCAAATCACTCTTATATGAGATTAAAGTATAGTACTCTGTTAAGCTCTAAAACCAGCTGTTTTTTCTACACAGTTTTTAAATAACAAAAATTCAGCTAATAAATTTAAAGATCAAAATGGGCTTTATTAAATGAGTCATGAATCAGGCAGCATCTCATCTAGCGGATAGAAATGAGCTTTGTTGAGCTGTAGAAAAGGAAAGATTTTTAAAGATGGAAAGGAGGCAGAAAAAAGAAATTATGAACAAAGAATTCATTGGTTCAAGCAAGGTCACCCTCCTAAATGGAATGGAGGGAGTCTGTAGGGTAGATTATCTCACTAGTGCTGACCAAGTAATTCCAGGTTAAGTGGTTAAAGGTTACATTCCTGGTGGAGGTTGAAGCTTCAGGTTAGTTGGATATTAAGTCTTGCTTTGGTGACGTGGGCTTAGCACAAGTAACTCTATTTTGGGCCTTCTGTCACTCTCTCTCTCTCTTTTGAACACAATTGAGGGTTGCTGCATTGTGTCATTTGACCTATATTGCTCCTTCAAATCTTCTTAGGTTGCCCAGTGGATGACAGTTTAAATAATGTGGGTGTACAGTGGAATTGCTCCTAATATAGAAGTAAAAGTATTGTCTTTCAGACATCAATCAAGCTAAAAAGTACTATAAATGTCTATAAAAGCTGTTTTTTTTTTTTTTTTTTTTTGCAGTGTAGCATGGGGGAAAAAAAAAACAGTCCTACTAGACTTGCAGCTTTTATATTTTATATTTTTGGATATTGTGGTTTCCAGGCTAAGATTTAGGCATTCTTCCTTCACAGCTTACATACAAAGAGAGATAGCTAAATGGTGACCAGATCACTTGATTTATTAATTTCTGACAGTCATCCAGTACCTACCAGAATACAAGACTCTCTGTTTACCATAGCTGGATGGAGCGTCAACTCCTCTGCCTGGGCCTGAAATAAGGCTTTCTGCTGTCTGCCCATTAATTGATGGCAGATGGACTAGCAGTGGCTGATGATAAAGCACAAACATAGGCAGCTCTTATCCTTAGTAGCTTCATTTTTGGAAAAAAAAAAAAGCAAAACAAAACACAAAACCAGAGGCACTACCTTGTATGTGTTGGAGGTATAGGGATCCCTTGGCCTAGTTTTTACTTTGAGAGAAACTGACCAATCCAGAACTAAATTCTAGCTCCTCATGTGTCAAATTCTGATCAGTAAGAATAGGGATGCTGCCTTCTTGAGAGAGGGAGCTAAGAAGATGGAAGTGGAGGTGGAGCAACATGCCTTGCTTGAGGGTGGGACTGTGACTAGAATGTCAGGGAAGGAGCAGGAAGTTTCCTTGCTACACAACTAAGGGTTATCCGAATTCATCTAGGAACAGGCATAAGAACTTGAGCAGCAGAACTCTAGTTTCTGAAGTCCGTGAAATTGAGATGGATGGTAAAGATTAAATGTGAATACCTGCAGTTGTTTAATTTGATTGTACCATCATTTGTCATGGTATTTGAGAGAAATAACCATAATATTAGATGGTAGATATGAATTTCAAGATTTTCTGTTAAAATGAAAAAAAAAAAGGTGATTCTTACAATAAGGCCTTTCTAAGATAGTTCAAGTTTAAACCAAAATATTTCTAACATAACTGTAAAGTATGTGCCCTGTCTGGTGGGAACCACCTTCCCTCTTTCCTTTTTCTTTCTTCCTGTCCCACCCCAGCCTTTTCCCCTATTTTTTTTTCCCTAAAAACCACCTCCCTGTGGTCAGCTAGTTCAAAGAAACCACCTGCCCTAGGAACAAGCTAATATTAGATTCAAACTGCAGAGAAGCAGGTTGGAGTAAAAAGGAAGTGGGGGCTTTCAAGTTAAGTAAGAGCATTATCCTGCCTACTCTTGGCAGAGTGTTCTGCCAACAGCATATTTGGCTTCACATTGTGGTTTTAATTCTTTTCGTGTAATCCTTTGGTTGATTCTATAAAGTCAAAAATAAAGAAGTGCTGTTGGCACTGTCGAAGAGAGATAACTGATTTGCATGGAACCTGTGGGTATTTCAACCAGTAACTCGTGTATCAAATTGAGCTCAACTAATGTGTTAACAGTTTTCCTAAGGTAAGAAACTTGATTTGGAGTGAACAAGTCCTTATACTTGTGAGATTGTATTTTATAATCCTGTTAATTGATTTTCTGTGAAGAAAACTTGCTTTGGATTGTAATGTAATGGTTAGTGACTATGAAGAAATGAGGATTTGCTTTTTTTCCCCGCCATACTCACTTTTCCTCTGTTTCCGTGGTTCATGTGGTCAAGAAGGTAACATTAAGTGTAACAGCACTTTTGTTAAGAGAGTGGTATAGCCCAAGATATGTATAGTTTCAAAAAAGGAAACCAGTCTTGATCTACTATGTTTAAAGTAGCTTTAAAAAAAATTACTGTAATCATGATTAAAGATTCATTATTTTAAATGTGCCTAGACTTGCAAATATGGTCTATTTCCATCTTAACATTTCACTGGCTATAAATTGTGTTCAAATTTAAGTAGTACTAATACAGTCTGAAATCCCTAAATCATCAGTGAAGGCATTTAACCTTCATTCCTTTATACTTTTCCAATTTTTACATTTATATGTATTTCCTTGCATTCTTATATACGTTCATTTGACCCTACCTAAAATGTGGCCACTAAAATTTTTATATCCTGTTTTCTGCTTCGCACAATACTGTATAAGTGACAAATAGTCTGTACGTTTTAAATTTATAAGCAAAACTGTAAAACCTTACATATGGTATGGTGTCTGTTTGCAAGATGAGGGGCCCAACCAGCATTCTAGCATTGCAACAGAAGGAAAGCCTTCTCAGAAGTCAGCTGAGATTGGAAATGACTGTGTTGTTACCTGCAGAGGTAATCTGTTGAGTAACTTATATGCCCTTGTAACCTCAGTTTCTTGAACAAGTAGTTTGAAACCAGGTTGTCAAATTTCTTTCTACCCTGGTAGAATGCAGAGGATCAAAGCCAATAATGTAATTACACATTACAAAAAGCTAGTGCCAAATTTCCAGAGCAAATGGGCATAAGCCTCCAATCGTGACATACTGAGTACTTATCCTTTGGACAGTGCAGTCATTCAATAGGAAATGCATGTGTACATCCCTTCTTAAAAAGAAGCAAAATAAGAATCTTCCATCCCCATCATAGCAGATATACTTGGCAATGCAGAAAGTAAAGAACTCACAAAGGAGTTTTTTTTTTTTTTTTTTTGCTGGAATGTAAAATATTTGCCACTATTTCAATTACAAAACACGTCTTCCTTTGCCAGGTATGTCTCACTTGATTCAATTCAGAAATGGCTCATCTTTTTTATATTCCTTGAAGTATTTTAAAAAATAAATAGTTTGGCCAGGAATTGGTCGTTTCAAACCACTGTGGCCCTGCGTTCCCTATCAGTTGGAAACCCAGAGAAGACAGTTATCAAAGAATTAAAGTCCTTTCCTGAATGACTAAATTGGTACTATCTACCACTTATACAAAAAAAATTATATTCTTTATTAACCCTGAAATCTGCACTTAGTTTATTCTACATATTTTTCTAGAATTTAAATTCATGACATTTGAAAAATGCAAATTATAATTAAACATTGAGAGTGCTACTTGTGGTTATTATATATTTCTTAAGTGTTCCATGGTAAATATGACCTATACACCTATTAAATTAAATGGTTGAGAGTAAATTTGCTTTTACTTTCCATAGAAACATTTGGATTACCCCAGGAGTAAAAATAACAGATTGATAACATAATATTTATTTTCAACTTTCACTTTGATTTATATGCCATCCAAATGCCAGTGAATAAAAATCATACTAGATTGTTAGAATTCATGAAATGATGTTTGAGGCAGAGATATTGAACAATATCCTGCAAACTGAGAAGGAACTTTGAGACAGAAGAATGAAGCAGGTACCTCCATGAAATGAATTAGGAAGTTTGTTGTGGGTAAATTATATATAGTTGGGATTGGGCAGATGATCCAGAGGCATTCTAAGCTGCACTTTGCAACTTGGAAAGGGGTACAGGGGGACTTAAAGGGGCCAAAGATGAAAATAGAATAATGCCAAGTGAGAAGCAGGTTAGCCCCATTGGGAACTGGTGTTTTTTCCTCCCCCAAGAGGGCTCATGACCCTTAACCATCTACATCAGCAAAAGGCATTCTTCCTGTTTTCATATCAGATGAAGGCATGGGTAAAAGTTGATAGGGAACTTGCCTGACTTAGACACATTCCTAGTGTATGTGCCAAAGCTTGGTCATACAGAAAGGGAGGCAGGTCAGGACTGTGAGTCCGAGATGGAGCTGACAAAATGGAGTCAGTGCAGTTCAGCCACACAAATGATGCACATAAGATTTGTGCATTTGATTTTATGTGAAGTTGCCATTAAAAAAGCATGAATGTTGAAATAGTAATATGCATGCTGACGTGTTTAAGGGTGAAGAGTACCAATGTCTGCAACGTCACTGAAAATGAAATGTAGTGATGGGATGGATAAAGAGATGAATAGATGAATATATATGTCCTGTAGTTCACCCCAACACATCTTTATCCACGGTTTCACTCTCCTGGGTTTCAATTATCCAAGGTCAACTTCAGTATAAGAATATTAAATGGAAACTGCCAGAAGGAATTCATAAGTTTTATACTGCATGCCATTCTGAGTAGCCTGATGAAATCTCATGTTAGCCCTCTCTTTTCTACCTGGTATGCAAACCATCCCTTTGTTAAGCATACCCCACTCCTTTGTCAATTAGTAGCTGAATTGGTTACAGAACCAACCGTCTTGGTATCATAGTGCTTGTGTTCAAGTCACCATTATTATCCTTAATAGTGGCCCCAGAGCACCAGAGTAGTGATGCTGCAATTTGGATATGCCAAAGGGAAGTTGTGAAGGGCATGCTTTAAGTGAAAAGTTGCAATTCCTCTGCTTATGGAAAGGAAAAAAGTGTACACAGAGGTTACTAAAATCTATAGGAAGAAGAAATCTTCTATCCATGAAATTGTGAAGAAAGGAAAAGAAATTAATGCTAGTTTTGCTGTTGGTCTTCATCCTGCAAAAGTTATGGCCACAGTGTGTGATAATGACTTAAGAAGAAAAAAGCATTAAATGTATACCATAAGATATTTTGAGAGAGACCACTTCTACATAGTTTTTATTACAGTATATTCTTATAATTGTTTTATTTCATTATTAGTTATTATTGTTAATCTCTTTCTGTGCCTAATTTATAAATTAAACTTTATCATAGGTATGTTGTCATTTAGTTGCTAATTTCGTATATGACTCTTTAGTGATCCATGGACTATAGCCCGCCATGCTCCTCTGTCCATGGGATTTCCCAGGCAACAATACTGGAGTGGGTAGCCATTCCTTTCTCTAATCATAGGTATGTGCATATAGTTAAAACCATAGTATATATAGGATTTGGTACTACCTGTGATTTCAGGTATCCACTGGGAGTCTTAGAGCATGTCTCCCTTGAATAAGGGGAACTACTGCATATGTGATAAAACAAGAATAATAAAATGTTGATTGTACAGCATAGATTGTTGTTATATGGGTGTTTGCTGTAAAAATTATTCTGATTTTTCCATATGTTCAAAAATGTCCATAGTATAATTTGAGGAAAAAGCTTATAGCATGCTTCAGTAAAATTCTGTAAAGACTATTAAAATAAGTATGCTTCATCAAAGTTCCTTACATTCACAAAGGATATTGCAGTTTTTTTTTTTTTAATGTTTTCGGTCTGGAAAGCATATAATAATCATGTTTTTAATTGAGTAGGAAAAGTATATCTTTTGTTGTTCAAAATTTAAGATAGTGTTGCTGCTGCTGCTGTTGCTGCTGCTGCTGCTGTTGTTGCTGCTGCTGCTGCTGCTGCTGCTGCTAAGTTGCTTCAGTTGTGTCTGACTCTGTGTGACCAGACCAGGCTCCGCCACCCCTGGGATTCTCCAGGCAAGAACACTGGAGTGGGTTGCCATTTCCTTCTCCAATGCATGACAGTGAAAAGTGAAAGTGAAGTCACTCAGTCCTGTCCGACTCTTTGCGACCCCATGAACTGCAGCCTACCAGGCTCCTCCGTCCATGGGATTTTCCAGGCAAGAGTACTGGAGTGGGGTGCCATTGCCTTCTCCGTTAAGATAGTGTGCATTATGTTGCAATTTAAAGATGCTTTGTTCTTTAGTTCTGCTATTAATGGAGCCGTTGCCTTCTGCTTGTTACTAAACTTTACACATCCTGGGTAAATTTGATCATATTTTTTATTAGAATGCTAAAAAGAACCAGTTTTATCTTTATTTTTTTTTTTTTCGGTTTTATCTTTAAATTCATAAGGAAATTTCCCTTTGAATTCAGGAGATGATTAATCAGTGGAAAGGTCTTGTTAGTAAAATCTAGATTTACCTTTATCATTTGAACATAGAATCAATAGTTGGCTTAAACTTCTAAGTAGTTCTAGCTAGTAGAACCTTAGGCAGGGTAGTTTAAAGAGCTTTCAAAGTAGTCTAACAAGTGGAATTAACACTTGGCACTATGGTTCTTGTCATTGGTCTTTGGGGGTGGAGTCTCTAGTTGAACATCGTGTCTTCTTATGACAACTTATATGTGCAAGACTTCAATTCGTAGTTCCATCACTACAAATAACAACAAAAGAACAATAGCAACAACAAAACATAACTGTTTTCTTTAAAATTTTGGTAAATGTAGTTAGACTGCATGTTGTTGTACTTAGTCGCTCAGTCATGTCTGACTCTTTGTGACCCCATGAACTGTAGCCTGCCAGGCTCCTCTCTCCATGGGATTCTCCAGGCAACAATACTGGAGTGGGTTGCCATATCCTCCTCCAGGGGAGACTGCATGTTGGAATTGATCCTATTTGCTATGCCAACAGTTGAAAAGAAATCTGTTGAACATTGTTTGTTTTAAATGTTAGAACTCCATTTTAATAATAATTTTTTAAAAAGATTACATGTATTAATAGCTGAAATGTTAATAGCCATCAATGTAGAGAATCCATAAAGAAAACAATTCAGTACCTCTTACAACTCATTTGAACATCACTAATTACTCTCCTGATTAACACATATAATATAGAATATATTTGAACACAAGAACATGTAAACCATATTTTTATTCTATCTATGAATACTGAATGATGTATGGAATTGTGGGACTCATGAAGTTTTCCCAGAGGTACCTAGAGGCCCCAGGCTACTAGAGTGACAAAGAAAATTTTGGTGCTTTGCCTATAGAGGGACTTTTTCTAAACAATTACAAAGAATTCATGACCAAATATGCATCCTGGAAAATGAAAGAGATACTCTAAATTTATAAAGGTTCATATGGCTCTCTCATGAAACACCTTCTGGGAGGAGATGCTATAAATGTTGGGAATGCAACAGTTTGAACAAGAAAAACATGAAAATACAAGTGGAAAAGTAAATTTCATTTATACTATTGGAGTATCTAAATGAGAGAAATAGATTACTTTTAATTTCAAAGAAGCAAAGGTATATGAAGTTTCTTCCAGGTCATTTCATTTTTTTAATTTCCTTTATAATGATATTAGGTAGACTTTTGTTTATCACACCAAATGTTGCTACAGATTACTTTGACTGTTTTGACATTTAGTAGGCAACCTGTTGGCAGATTTGTCTTTTCACTGCGTATAGTATATTATGGAAAAATTAACATGATCAATGTGAACAAGAAAGATAGTTTGCAGGTCTATCAAATACATGAATTTTGGTTGCATTTCTAAGGGTTATTACAAGGTTTTAAAATTTCCATATGACTTAATAGCTGGGAGGACATATTAATATTTAAATATTAATTTTAATACCAAAGATAAAGCAGATTAATATATTTGAATGAATATTTTAAATTCCCTAATGAGAAGATAATTATATAAATTTAGTATATATTTATAATTTGTTAGGCTAAATCATTCATGGTATGTGACAGTACTATCTACCTGATTCATCTCTTTTTGTCAAATGTTTCTATATTAGTTCTTGCAGTCTATTATCAGTATGTATTACTTTATAGAATTGGGATGGTGAGAGAATGGAGAATCATTTTTTAGTGAGAATTTATAATGTGAAAATTTCTGATAGTTAAAATTACCATAGAAAATGTGAATCTCCTGCTTCAGAATTGTTTTTTGGATATGCAACTCCATACAGTAATTATGAAGCCTGTGAAGATTTTAAAACCACCAAGCTAAACTAAAGAACCAAAGAAATGTCTGTATTGCAGATCTTTGGATATTCAAACTCTTTGCTTTTCAAATAACTAGCAAATAGTGGTAGATGACAGATGGACCCATGATTCTGTAGCTTAGCTGTTCAGTAGGTAGCCATTAGCTACCTGGAGCTATTTAAATTTAATTATAAATAAAATAGAAAATGTGTTTCATCTGTCACATATGCCACGTTCAAGTGCTTAGTAACCCCATGTGCTTAGTGGCTAGTATATTGAACAACACAAAAATTTGCTTCTGTAATTACAGAAAGTTCTGTTGAACACCATTGTTCTTAAGTTAAGGAAAATAAAGTTATTCTCCCAGGATTTGCTCCATTTTGTTGAGATAAATTTCTGAAAACAACACATGCTTTTGAGAGTTTATAGAAGCTTTCTGGGATCTAAGTTATCTGTGGGAATAATCAGTGTTATATTTTAGATATTGTTTTTTTCTAAAAATATTCAGTTAATATGTAAAGACAAGTGCTCATGAATAAGAATTACTGGTGCAGATACTGCACATTCTTTGTCATTAAAATGATGTGGTCAGTGCAAGGAGAAAACCGCTGTTTAGTCTCATGTGAATCACTTGTGTTTTTTTTACCCTTAAATTACTCTGTAAATTTTGGTTTACAGCCTTGGTTATAACAGCTCATCTCAAAGCCTGCAAGCAAATGGCTAAGTAGCATTGATGGATCTCATTTTCAAGTCATAGTTACAGTTCTCAAATGAGTACTCAGTATTCCCAGGCATCCTGTTCAATTTCCCTTTCCTATTCTCCAGAATGATTTTATACCTTCTCCTCTCTCTTCAAACCTTCCTACCACAATAGTTCCTGCTTCCCACATGACTGAATTTATTTCTTACTCTTTGAGAAAATAGTTAACATACTCCAGTTCCTACATTCATCCACCTATAGAATCTTCTAACTCATCTGGTACCAAATGTACATTCTTGACCTGCTATGCTGTGTTACTGTGGTTGACAGTACACCTGCGTGGATGTCATTTATTCTCAACTTATTCATGCATTTTCTCCTGAAATTATACTTCTTTTCCTTCAGTATTAATTTCTGTGTATCTACAAATAGGTTCTGGTGTCCTCTAACTTTAAAAACATCAAAACAAAAATAAACTATTTTATCCTCTTTTTCAGATTTGCCTTATTTTTCTACTGTGCTTAACACACACACACACACACACACACACACACACACACACACACACACACACACACACACACACACACACACATACACCCCTACCTTATTAACTGTTTTAAAAGTAACATTTGTGAAATGGAGTACAGGATGCTGGATAATGAGCTATGTTTCAGTAACAGAGCAAAGGAAAATTGAAATAGTGCAGTTCATTACACATAGGTCCTGCAGGAAGTACATGGCACCCCCAAGGGGCCACATTGGGAGGACAAAGCAGGGTACAGACAGAGATCAGCAGACAAGACATAGGGCACAATACCTTTATTAGTGTCTATGGGTAGAGTGCTTTGGGGTTCCCAGGCTGGGACCCAGTTGGTCGATGTACACTAGAAGAGTGGAGTAAGCCCCAGGAGGCCTACCGAAGGGTACATAAGGAATACAGATGCTGGGGGGACAGGGGAGACTGTTGATCACAAGGGCTGTTGGGTACTTAAAATCAGGAACTTAATTTGCTTGTGCGTGTGCAGTCTGCTTGCTAGGGTATGCTCTTGCATGAGGGGCTGCTGTCAGTTGAAGGTAGAGCTCACTGCTTGATCAAACAGAATGAATGCTGGGGCAGCAATACCATGAAGTAGCTTAGCTCAACTCTTGACACAGAGATACACTAATTCAAAATCTTGAAGGAGCTATTTATAGTTTATGTTGTAATTATTTAAATAATATTTTCTCTTCAATTCAGTTCATTAGGCCTACCTTCTTCACAAAGGCTGGTTTTCTTCTTTTATTTTTTCTATGTTAAGGCCACGTGACCATTACATTGCCAAATCAATGGCCATGTCTCTTTTCTTCCTGTACTTTATCCCTAGGTGGAATTTGTCACAGTTGACCAATTGATCCTTCTGGAAAAACTCTTTTCTTTTGTCATGAACTACATAAACTTTTCCTAGGTTTCCCCTTCTCAATCTCCTTTTCTCATCATTTCTCCACCTCCAAATTTTGACATGTGGGTCCTGTCTTCCTAATTTTTCTAGGATAACTTATCCAATCTAATGGCTTTAAAAGCCAATTATATGCAAATAGCCCTCAGTATTGTCTATATTTCTAGTGTCTCTCTTGATCATGAAATGTGTTTTTCAAACAGCCTACTTGACCCACCCATTTGGGTGTAGAGCAGAGATGAATCTCAAGTTTAACAGAATCCAAATAGACCTCTTGATTTTCTCAAGCAGACCTCCCCAAATAAATACCAAGCAAATAAACCTGCCCAATCTGTTCCTTTTCCAAATTGCCCTACTCAATGTGGCACCATTATGACCTAATGCCTAATGTCAAATTCTAAGTGCTCTTATCAAGTTCATATATAATCTGTGACTCTTGTCACCTCTATGCATATCTGCTATAGCTCCACTTCTCTGTTTTCTTCATCATCACTGTTTTATATCTCCCATTGTTTCTTACCTAGATTATCACAGATATTTTTAATCTTTTTGCTTTTGTCACTCTATAAGTAAATCTCCCTTCTACAGATGAAATAGTCATTTAGTAGAACAAGTATTATTACTCTAATGACTTCCCATCGCCCGAAGACAGAGATCTGAATTCTGTAACCCATCTTCCAATTTTCATGGCCCAGCCCTTGCCTGACTCTTTATGTCACACTGTTTGTTTTTCTCCTGCTCTCTAGCCTCAGGTCACGCTGTCTTTTGCCTTAGTCTTTCTGCACTAGATGTCTCCCTGCATGCAATGCCCCTTCTCAGTATGCAGTGTGTGGGCTTTCCTTTGTTTCTCAGGTGTTAGCTGAAATGACACTTTCTCAGACATGACTTTGCTGACTGAAGTAGCTACCAATTACTCTCAATCATTTGAACCTATTATTATTGTTGATGGGAGGATTTACACTCTGTAAAATCGTTCTTATATTACTTATTTACTGATTTTTCTTTGTCTTCATCTGTAAGAATAACTGCCATTATATTTCCAGCATCTAGAGTTTGTCTGTCCTAGAATTAGAACTCTTTTAATGAATGATGTTCGAAGGATGAACTCAGCGGCACTGTTCATTTTCAAATGCCGTGCGGTATCTAACTATTTGAGACTGCTAGGCCATGAAAGATCCTCATTCTGGTTGACATTTCAATGGAACCAACATTGGTGATGAGAAAATTTTATATTAGGACTTAAATGTGGCTATTCCCAGTGTCTCACCTCCCTCTTCTCTTCATCATTTGCTGCAGTCACCATGGCAGTTGCGAATTGGCGGAATCAGACTTAGGACACATCCTGCTTGACTTCCCTGAGAAATATGTGTTGAAAGGCAGCCAGACAACATGATGATAATTTAGTGGTTGTCTTTCTTCACTGAACATCAGTGAATAATGCCTTTGCACCCTGCCACCAAAAAACATACAGAACCCTTTCAAAATTTCAGCTTCGGGGATGATTTTTGACTTTGCAGATACACAGATGTTTGCTTTTAAAGCTCCTCTGGTTTACGTAGTGATTTTTATCTATTTCCAAATGCATACTAGATCATTCTTGTGGGCAATAGGAAGCATTTGTAAAATGATCCCATTATTCTAATATTGCTCTATTGTTGGAAGAGGACTTCTCATACCTTAACTTCATAAGTTTTTTTTTTTTTTTTTCCTGTGTGTTTCAGTGCAACAAAATGGAAGTAACAAATATTCTGGTTGTGCATTTTCTAGGAGTGTTCATTCATCATGTTGTATCACCGCTTCATCAAAAGCTTAGATAACAAAGATGAGGGTCAGTATTCTGTGAATGCCTTAAGTCCATACCAGGCATTTTGTCCATCTTGCCATTTATTTTCCATATACTTTATAGATTCAGTATCTGGTGGCATTTTACCTTAAGCATTGCATCAGTACTGTAGTCTTTCCCCTTCTCCTGAATTCCATGTATAAGGCATATACTAGCTTTAACTCATGTCTAAGAAATTAATTTCTAAGTTTAAGAAAATATTGAAAAATCTTGAATTTAAGTTAGAGACTTGACAATGAATTTTTTCTGCAAATGGAAATTGAGGAAGGTAGTTGCAACTAACACTAGTTGAGTTTCCAGAGAAATAAGAGCTATAAGCTGTGCTATAGCATGATTGGATATTTTGGTGACATAAGTTTTTTGAAATATATGTGTAAATAAAAGAGAGCTACTGAACATTTATTGTATCTACTTAAATTAATTGTTTAAACTTGGTTGGTATAAAATGAATTAAGCAAATGCCCTGCATCTTTTCATCATTTCTATTTTTTTTTAATTGGACCATAGTTGCTTTACAATGTTGTATTTGTTCCTGCTATACCCCAAAGTGAATCAGCTATACAAATATACATGTATATATATATTATAATATATATATTATATACATGTATATATATATATATCCCCTTATTTTTGGATTTCCTTCCAATATAGGTCCCCACAGAGCACTGAATAGAGTTCCCTGGCTATACAGTGGGTTCTGATTAGTTATCGATTCAATATTTTATGCATAGTATCAATGATACATAGTGTTTCCTTTACAGTTAATTCTAAGCAGATTTCGGAACATTGGGTACTTTCTCTTGTCCTAGAGATTGAACCTTATTTTGTTAGAAAGTTTGAAAATTGAACTCTTTCAACTCTAAAGCAGTGGGAAGTCTTTTTAAGTTAAACTAGGCAGTAAGGCTATGCTTGAAAATATTTAGAATTTAAGTACTTCTATATACAGAGTAAAGCACTTATTTTTGGTTTATTATGAATACAACTCCTAGTATGTGTAAATTATTCACTTTTAAATTATTAAAATATTTTCTCTAAATCTCATTATTAATATTAATAAACATAAAACTTTTCAACAATATTTCATTAGCTGTCATTAAAAAGAATTTAACCACACTGTTTCAAATTAGTTATAATTAGCTGATGAAGAATAAGTTATTAAATTGAACTTGGAAATGTTATTGATGCATTATATAATTAATTGAAGATGATTGAAATATAATTGAATTGTTAGTATGTAATATTATATTGCTTATCAATATAAATAATGGCCACACAATTTAAAAATATTTTTATATTTAATATAAAGTTGGATTTCTATATGTGCATATGTACTCATGTTAAATAATCTGAAAATATTTACCACTTTTCCTTTACTCAGTTCAATTCAGTCGCTCAATTGTGTCTGACTCTTTATGACCCCATGGAATGCAACACACCAGGCTTCCCTGTCCATCACCAACTCCCAGAGCTTGCTCAAACTCACGTCCATCTAGTCGGTGATACCATCCAACCATCTCATCCTCTATCCTCCCCTTTTCCTCCTGCCTTCAATCTTTCTCAGCATCAGAGGCTTTTCCAATGAGTCAGTTCTTTGCATCAGGTGGCCAAAATATTGGAGTTTCAGCTTCAGCATGAGTCTTTCCAATGAATACAGATAGATTTCCTTCAGAATTGACTGGTTTGATCTCCTTGCAGTCCAAGGGACTCTCAAGAGTCTTGTCCAACTCCACAGTTCAAAAGCATCAATTCTTCAGTGCACAGCTTTCTTTATAATCCAACACTCACATCCATACATGACTACTGGAAAAACCGTAGCTCTGACTAGGCACTAGTTTGATTCCTGGGTCAGGAAGATCCACTGGAGAAGGGATACACTACCCTCTCCAGTGTTCTTGGGCTTCACTTGAGGCTAAGCTGGTAAAGAATCCTCCTGTAACGCAGGAGACCTGGGTTCGATCCCTGGGTTGGGAAGGTCCCCTGGAGAAGGGAAAGGCTACCCACTCCAGTATTCTGGCCTGGAGAATTACATGGACTGTGTAGTCTGTGGACTCACAAAGACTTGGATGCGACTGAGCAGGTTTCACTTTCCTTAAATAGTAATTTTTACAATGTATTTTTCACATAAGTAGAGGTCAAGTCCCATTTACACGCAGTGGGTATGTAAATTGAGAAAGGTGCTGATGAAATATATGATTTTCATACTTATTTGAAACACTCATTTTAAAAAAAATCTTTTAATTATTTTATTGAAGGATAATTGCTTTACAGAACTTTGTTCTTTTCTGTCAAACCTCAACATGAATCAGCCTTAGGTATACACATATCCCCTCCCTTTTGAATCTCCCTCCCATCTCCCACCCCATCCCACCCCTCTAGATTGATACAGAGCCCCTGTTTGCATTTCCTGAGCCATACAGCAAATTCCCATTGGCTATCTATTTTACATATGGTAATGTAAGTTTCCATGTCACTCTTTCCATACATCTCACCCTCTCCTTTTCTCTCCCCATGTCCATAAAACTATTCTCTATGTCTGTTTCTCCATTTCTGCCCTGTAAATAAATTCAATACTATTTTTCTAGATTCCGTATGTATTTGTTAGAATACAATATTTATCTTTCTCTTTCTGACTCACTTTACTCTGTATAATAGGTTCTAGGTTCATCATCTCCTCGGGTTCTAGGTTCATCCATCTCATCAGAACTGACTCAAATGTGTTCCTTTTTATGGCTGAGTAATATTCCATTGTGTATATGTACCACCCCTTTTTTATCCATTCATCTGTGGATGGACATCTAGGTTGCTTCCATGTTCTAGCTATTGTAAATAGTGCTGCAATGAACAATGGGATACATGTGTCTTTTTCAATTTTGGTTTCCTCAGGGTATATGCCTAGGAGTGGGATTCCTTGGTCATATGGTGGTTTTATTCCTAGTTTTTAAAGGAATCTCCATACTGTCTTCCATAATGGCTGTATCAATTTATATTCCCACCAACAGTGCAAGAGCATTCCCTTTTCTCCACACCCTTTCCAGCATTTATTGTTTGCAGACTCTTTGATGATGGCCATTCTGACCCATGTGCGGTGATGTCTCATTGTAGTTTTGATTTGCATTTCTCTAGTAATGAGTGATGTTGAGCATCTTTTCATGTGTTTGTCTTCTTTGGAGAAATGTCTGTTTAGGTCTTTTTTCCAATTTTTGATTGGGTTGTTTATTTTTCTGGCATTGAGTTGTATGAGCTTCTTGTATATTTTGGAAATTAATCCTTTGTCAGTTGTTTCATTTGCTATTATTGAACACTCATTTTAAAATCATTGTGTTTTGGCTTTATTTGCAAATATCTGCCTTCAAGGCTCTTTTGCATCTCAGTTCTAAAGAATCTCTTATCTCTAAAACAATTTCCTCTAAATTTAATATACAAAATTTTATAATTTAAGATTACTGCTTGCTATTCTACTGAAAGGAAATGTTTGCTTTTGTGTTTTTAATAATATGAATAAATACATCTTCAAATTCAAGTGCTAGTGTTTTGAAGAAGTGACATTTTGCTTTTTCTCTGTTTCCTCTTAAACATAGTAATAAAGAACGATTAACCCAAATATAAGGCAATGCAGTGAAGAGAAAATGTATTCATAGGTCCCTTGAGAAAGAGCTGTTTAGACTTTTTAATGTTTCTAATTTTTACCACTGAGTGTCTAACTTTACAATTTTCTTGAAATTCAGCCTATTTATAATGGTAACAGGTGAAATAGAAAAAAACAATCATTAAGAAAAACAGTGGAAAAAGTAAAAGGGGAAATTCAGCCCCAAATATTAGCATATATATATATGGATTGTTTTCTTATAATGTTTAAAATATTCCATACAAACCTTGTTATTTTCAAAAATGCCAAAGTTACCTCAAATTCTAAAGTGAATACTGCTAATCTCCAAGGACGCATTATATCATGTTCATGGTATGTTTTTCTCAGTAGTTAACAACTTCTAGCATATTATGTAATTTATTTATTGAATCTATCCTCCTTTTTTGGCTTCTCTGGTAGCTCAGCTGGTAAAGAATTCACCTGAAATGCAGGAGACCCTGGTTCGATTACTGGGTCAGGAAGATCCCCTGGAGAAGGGATAGGCTATCCACTCCAGTTTTCGTGGGCTCCCCTGGTGTCTCAGATGGTAAAGAATCCGTCTGAAATACAGGAGACCTGGGTTAGGAAAATCCCCTGGAGAAAGGCATGGCAAGCCACTGCAGTATTCTTGCCTGGAGAATCCTTATGCACAGAGGAGCCTGGCGGGCTATAGTCCATGGAGGTGCAAAGAGTTGGGCATGACTGAGCAACTGAGCACAGCACATCCTCCTCTTTTAGAATATAAGCTCTTTGAAGGCAGAGATATACCTATGTGTTTTGTACTACACCTAGAATATTGCCAGATACATTTTAGTTACTGAGTAATTTTTAATAGAAGATGATCAAATAAGTGATCCAGGATCTTAACCTACAAACATAAGTGCCTTAGAATAATATACAATCTTGACCTTGAAAAAAAAGTCTCAAAACTCTCTTATTTCTTTAATGACCTTGAAGATTCATGGATAAGTTAAAAATAAAATTCCTCTTCTGCATGACAGTTTGACCTGGAAAAATGGATTACTCTGAAACCTGATAAAGATAATATTCTAGTTATACTAGAATGCAAAATTGATTATAATAAAATTAATGAATGATTGATAAATTGTTTTAGGCCTGAGAAAACTTTAAATGACTTAAGGAAAGACAGAAACTTTACAGTTCTCTGAGTGCAGTGAATTTCAAAACTGGAAGCTTTGCCACAGAACTGTTGAGATATTAACTGTTATATTGCATGAGGCTATTGACTAAGAAGACTCCCACACCTGGACAGTATGGACATTGGGTTTCTTCTGAAGAGTCAGAGAGAATACTTCATGAATGGCTATATGGAATGCTGTGAAAGTGAAAGTTGCTCAGTCGTGTCCAGCTCTTTGTGACCCCATGGACTATGCAGTCTCCAGGCCAGAATACTGGAGTGGTTAGCCATTCCCTTCTCCAGGGGATCTTCCCGACCCAGAGTTTGAACCCAGGTCCCCTGCATTGCAGGCAGATTCTTTACCAGCTGAGCCACAAGGGAAGCCCTATATGGAATGCTGTATAGACTCCTTTTCAAAACGAATGGCTAATGCTGCCTTGCTGGCCTGCTTGCTCTTGTCTTAAAATCCTCTGAATGAATCTGATGCCAAGTATGGGCGGTGGTGGTCTTCTGTTACTGAATATTTGGTAGAGCCTAAGAATCAGGCTAAGATCCACTTCAAGGATCACAGCCTTTTTGTGGCAAAGGGGCTTGCTTAACTCAATGAAGCTATGAGCCATGACTTGCAGGGCCACCCATGATGCACAGGTCATGGTGGAGAGCTCTGATAAAACCAGGTCCACTGGAGAAGGGAATGGCAGTATTCTTGGTTTAAGAACCTCATGAACAGTATGAAAATGCAAAAAGATATAACATTGGAAGATGAGCCTCCCAGGTCAGAAGTGTCCAGTATGCTACTGGGAAAGAGCAGAGGACAGCTACTCGCAGCTCCAGAAAGAATGCAGTGGCTGGGCCTAAGCAGAAACAACACACAGTTGTGGCCGTATCTGGTGGTAAAAGTAAATTCTGATGCTGTAAAGAACAATGTTGCATAGGATCCTGGAATGTTAGGACCCTGAGTCAAGGTACATTGGACGTGGTCAAACAGGAGATGACAAGAGTGAACGTGGACATCTTAGGCATCCGTGAACTAAAATGGACGGGAATGGGTGAATTTAATTCAGATGACCATTGTATCTACTACTGTGGGTTAGAATCCGTTAGGAGAAATGGAGTAGTCTTCATAGTCAACAAAAGAGTCTGTAATGCATTACTTGGGTACAGTCTCAAAAATGACAGAATGATCTTAATTTGTTTCCAAAGCAAACCTTTCAGCATCACAGTAATCCAAGTCTGTGCCCCAAGCACTAATGCTGAAGAAGCTGAAATTGACTTGTTATATGAAGTCCTTGGAGAAGGCAATGGGAACCCACTCCAGTACTCTTGCTTGGAAAATCCCATGGATGAAGGAGCCTGGTAGGCTGCAGTCCATGGGATCGCGAAGAGTTGGACACGACTTCCCTTTCACTTTTCACTTTCATGCATTGGAGAAGGAAATGGCAACCCACTGCAGTGTTCTCACCTGGAGAATCCCAGGGACAGGGGAGCCTGGTGGGCTGCCATCTATGGGGTCGCACAGAGTCGGTCACGACTGAAGCGACTTAGCAGCAGCAGCAGCATGAAGATCTATAAGACATTCTAGAACTAACACCCCCCAAAATGTCCTTTTCACTGGAATGAAATGGAATGCAAAATTCACTGGAATGCAAAAGTAGGCAGTCAAGAGATACCTGGAGTAACAGGCAAGTGCAGCCTTGGAATATAAAATGAAACAGATCAAGGCTAACAGAGTTTTGTCAAAAGAACACACTGATCATAGCAAACACCCCCTTCCCACAACACAAGAGACAATTCTACACATGGACATCACCAGATGGTCAACACCAAAATCAGATTGATTACATTCTTTGCAACTTAAGATGGAGACGCTGTATACAGTCAGCAGAAACAAGACATGGAGTTGACTGTGTCTCAGATCATGAGTTCCTTATTGCAAAATCCAGGCTTAAATTGAAGAAAGTAGAGAAAACCACTAGCCCATTCAGGTATGACCTAAATCAAATCCCTTATGACTATACAGTGGAGGTGTTGACTAGATTCAAGGAATTAGATCTGTAGACAGAGTTCCTGGACAATGACAGATGGAGGTTTGTAACACTGTACAGGAGGCAATGACCAAAATCATCCCCAAGAAAAAGAAATGCAACAAGGCAAATTGGTTGTCTGAGGAGGCTTTACAAATAGCTGAGGAAAGAAGAGAAGCAAAAGGCAGGGGAGAAAGGGAAAGATATAACCAACTGAGTGCAATGTTCCAAAGAACAGCAAGGAGAGGTAAGAAAGCCTTCTTCAGTGAACAGTGCAAAGAAATAGAGGAAAACAATAGAATGGTAAAGACTAGAGATCTCTGAAAGAAAGTTGGAGATACCAAGGGGACATTTCAGGCAAGGATGGGCTCAATAAAGGACAGAAATGGCAAGGGCCTAACAGAAGGAGAAGAGATTAAGAAGAGGTTGCAAGAAAACACAGAAGAACTCTACAGAAAAGTCTTAAAGACCCAGATAACTGTAATGATGTGGTCACTCTCCTAGATTCAGACATCCTAGAGTGTGAAGTCAAGTGGTCCTTAGGAAGCATTACTATGAAAAAAGCTAGTTGAGGTGATGGAATTCCACCTGAGACATTTCAAATCCTAAAAAATGATGCTGTTAAAGTGTTGTAGTCAATACATCAGCAAATTTGGAAAACTCAGCAGTAGCCACAGGACCAGAAAAGGTCAGTTTTCTTTCTAATCCAAAATAAGGGGAATGCCAAAAAATGTTCAAACTACTGGACAGTTATACTCATTTCACATGCTAGTAAAGTTATACTCAAAATCTTTCAACCTGGGCTTCAGCAGTACATGAACTGAGGACTTCCCGATGTACAAGCTTGGTTAGATAAGGCAGAGGAACCAGAGATCAAATTGCCAACATCCACTGGATCATAGAGAAAAAAAGGGAATTCCAGAAAAAATGTGTGTGCTTCATTGACTTCACGGAAGCCTTTGTGTAGATCACAACAATCTGTGGAAAATTCTTCAAGAGATGGGAATACCAGACTACCTTACTTGTCTTCTGAGAAAGCTGTGTGCAGGTCAAGAAACAAAAAGAAATAATGGCTTGGTTCAAAATTGGGAAAGGAATACATCAAGGTTGTATATTGTCACCCTGCTTATTTAACTTCTGTGCAGAGTACATCATGTGAGATGCTGAGCTGGATGATTCACAAGGTGGAATCAAGGATGCTGGGAGAAATATCTACCACCTCAGATATGCAGATGATACCACTCTAATGAAACAAAGTGAAGAGGAACTAAAGAGCCTCTTGAGGAGGGTGAAAGAGGAGAATTAAAAAGCTGGCTTAAAATTCAACATTCAGAAAATTAAGATCATGGCATCCGGTCCCGTCACTTCATGGTAAATAAAAGGGGGAAAAATGGAAGCAGTGACAGATTTTATTTTCTTTGGCTCCAAAATCACTGCAGATGGTGACTGCAGCCATGAAATTAAAAGATACTTGCTCTTTGGAATGAAAGCTATTACAAAACTAGACAGCATATTCAAAAGCAGAGAAATCACTTTGCCAACAAAGTTCCATATAGTCAAAGCTATGGTTTTTCCAGTAGTCATGTTCAGATGTGCGTGAAAGTGTGTGTGAAGTCGCTCAGTCATGTCTGACTCTTTGTGACCCCGTGGACTGTAGCCTACCAGGCTCCTCCATCCATGGGATTCTCCAGGCAAGAATACTGGAGTGGGTTGCCATTTCCTTCTCCAGGGGATCTTCCTGACCCAGGGGTCAAACCCAGGTCTCCCGCATTGCAGGCAGATGCTTTAACCTCTGAGCCAGAGTTGGACCATAAAGAAGACTGAGAGCTGAAGAATTGAAAATTTTGTATTGTGGTGCTGGAGAAGACTCTTGAGAGTCCCTTGGTCTGCAAAGAGATCAAACCAATCAATCCTAAAGAAATTAACCCTGAATATTGATTGGAAGAACTGATGCTGAAGCCAAATCTCCAATATTTTTTTGGCCATGTGATGCAAAGTAATGACTCATTGGAAAAGACTCTGATGCTGGGAAAGATTGAAGGCAAAAGGAAAAGGGGGCAGCAGAGGATGAAATGATTAGATGGCATCACCTACTCAATGGACATAAACAGGAGCAAACTCCAGAAGATAGTGAAAGATAGGCAAGGCTGGAGTGCTGCAATCCATGGGTTTGCAAAGAGTTGGACACAACGTAGCAACTAAACAACAACAAGATGCAGACTGGGCTTGGTCCTACATGTAGAAACAAGGATGTAGGAGAGGTTGGCATTTGTCTGTAAGTAGGTGCATCTCTCACATATTTGCACAGAATGCTTGTAATTAGTGAAATGTAGGTCACCTGCAATGATTTACTTTGAACTAATTGAGTTGCCTTGAGCAAATCCCTTAACCATTGAGACACAGCCTCTTCAACTGGAAAAAATGAGAAAGTAACAATTGGTATTCTTGATGGTTTGTGCCTTATCAAGCATTCTGTGACTTCCATTAAATTGTTCACACCGTAGTTTGATACTGTCTTACATCCCTGAAAACATTAGGCATTTGAGATTATTTCCTCTATGGAAAATAATAGTTTAGAGAACTTTCTCAGGTCCACAGACCAAATTATAAGCCACTGTTTGATTGTCATAACAGTCACCATGAATACTGAAAACAACTGTTTTCTGTGTCATTGATTACAGTGTAAGAATATAATAACTATATGTATGTGCGCATATGTATATATGTCATATTAGGGTAATGCTTTTGAAAGATAAGGAAAACTTAACTAAAATTCAGTGGCTTTAATTTTGGCTGTGTGACTTTATATGTGAAAATAGATGATACACATTTTATTCCTTTGAACTTCAGTTTCCTCCTCTTCTTAATAAAGCGTTATAAATTCTGTTTCCTTTCAGTTGCTAAAATCATAGCAACTGATGATATAGTCCTCATATCAACACATGCTGCTTTGATTATTTAGGGCAAAAAAGGAAAAAAATGGTGATTTTAATAGGTATTTGCAGTGAATTCACCCTGGAGGAGGGCATGGCGATCCACTCCAGTATTCTTGTTTGGAGAATACCATGGACACAGGAGCCTGGCGGACTACAGTTCATAGGGTTGCAAAGAGTCAGACGTGACTGAAGCAACTTAGCATGCAGACATGCAGTGAATTCACCTAGTTAAAATTTTAAGACATTTCTTTTTAGAAGTTCTGCTTCTGCATAGTGTTCTTTTAGAGTTTTTTCCCACTTTTTTTTTGGATTCTAACACTATTAATCCTAGCCTCATTGTCTCACATTGTCATTTTTGTGGCATCCTTTATAAGTAGAATGAAAAAAAGCAGACAATATGAAATATATTGAGGATTTCTAGTGCTTTTCTATTCATTTATTATCATATTTTTGGAAATATACTTATATATATGCATAAAATTAAATTATCTGGAAAGGATAAAGAACATTTTGTCTTTTGTGTTGCTGCTTATGTTGAGTACTTACTCTGAGTCCCTCTCTCACCCCAGAGAACACAGAAACTTGTGCTGTATGCCAAGTACCTACAGATGTTGTTTGTCATGATGTACAGATATGCCAAATCTAGACATAAGGTAAAATCTAGTATTTCGCTTGGGTTCTTAGGCAGTGAAACTGACTGGATTTTACTTTCACCCCTATATGAATAAGGAAAAACCGGAAAGGTAGAAAATGAACTCATTGAAGAACACGATGAGTGGTGTGTAACTGCCACTTTGAACAGTACTGGTAGTCACTCTCCCAAAGACTTTAAAAATTAGTGACACAGGCAGGAAGTCGACGGAAAGCATCTCTTCATTCCTACAGTCTTTGTAATTGTCTATATGCTGTCCTGCAGTCTGGAATAAAATCATCATTACTACCATCATACAAGTTTCTCAGGCTAAAGAGGGCATGTAACATATTTCATAGATTCAAAGATACACTTTTGCCTTCACATTTTAACATCTTTGAAATTGGGAAATATCTTACCATTTTACAATAAATTAGCAGTGCTTTTCCTGCTTAGTTGAACATGAAAGAACATTGATTCTTAACCATCAGTATGTCTTGAATTCAGATAAATTTGCTGTGTTTAAAGGCAAATTTCTATTGGGAATGACAGAGCTCAAATTCTATACTATGTCACAGGCATACTCCGTATTCAGTACTGAATTCTGTACTATGTCACAGGCATACTCACTACTCAGAATTCTACTGTTTAATTAACCCATCGTAATTGAGGTTTGACTACACATATGTGCATTTTTACTGTGGTCCTTGTCTGTAAAGCAAGTGAAGCTGTTCCACATGTATTCAAGATGCATGGGAAAGTTGCTTTAAAAGAGAAGCTTTTGTATTTAATCTATGGATACAGAAGTAACAAGAAAAGATAAATATGCTCACCAAATGCAAAGAAAATTACATCCATATAAATACCTCTTATTACCTTCTCCAGAGTTCTGCAGAAAATATGAAACTGCTTGGAATGTTCATTTTATGTGGCTCTCAAGGTACTGTTCTCATAAGGATAAAATGAGGAACAGTAAGTTATTGTGAAGTTTAATAATAAAAGCAAAGGAGACATATATTTATGAGAGCAAAAATATTGAGTAACATTTGGCCAAAAGATCTCAAAACTCATTTGAATTGATTTCTTTTAACCAGTGTAAATAAAATTAATTTATTGATCAAAGCCTATTTCTAAGTATTTTTCCCCCTGTTTTTGCTGTTCTCTTAAGAAGTGTTCCTTTCTTATGAACAGTTTAGAATGCAGTCATCACTTAGATCTGTTGGCACCTTGCAATGTCAGAAATGTTCTGTTTTTTTTTTTTTTCCCCCACAAGTTTTAGAAGATGCCATTATGTATCATTCTCAACAAATAAGATGTGGTTGGCTTACATGTTTTAGGAATGTCCAAGGAAAGAAATAACCCACTGATTATATTACAACCTGGTTGGAGAAATGGAAAATCACAGCCAGGAAGTGAAAGTGAAAGTCGCTCAGTTGTGTCCAACTCTTTGTGACTCCGTGGGTTGTATGTAGCCCACCAGGCCCCTCTGTCCATGGAATTCTCCAGGCCAGAATACTGGGGTGGGTAGCCGTTCCCTTCTCCAGGGGATCTTCCCAATCCAGGGATAGAACCCAGGTATCCTGCATTTCAGACAGATTCTTTACCAGCTGAGCCACCAAGGATGCCTACAAATACTGGGATGGATAGCCTATCCCTTCTCCATTAGATCTTCCCAACCCAGGAATCAAACTGGGGTCTCCTGCATTGCAGGCGGATTCTTTACCAACTGAGCTATCAGGGAAGCCAATCACAGCCAAGATAATGCTATCTCTGCCAGTCCCATTTGATTGTGTGGCGTGCTCTCCCTTGGCCCTTGCTCTGCCATTTGGAGGAGTGGGTCGATATCAGGACTGGGTCAGATCAACCCTACCCTTTGCTTTTTGGATATATATGCTGGTGATGATCATGGCATGGTCAAATAGTATACCAGAGATTTTTGATAAATACCTTAATTCATGAATGGATAATTGATTAAAGCATAAGTGAGAACTGATAATCTTATTTGTACAACAAGGCAACTGTTTTTATACAAAGCACTTATACAAGTCAGCAGTTTTGACTTCTTTCTTTTGTTACAAACTCTGTGTAAGATTATTACTTAGATTTGGATTAAGCTGGCTGATTTAAGTAAATTTATGAGCTAGGAGACAATTTGCAATGTTCAGACATCACCTTTAGTAACAGTTTTTGGGGGCATTTCTAGGTAATTTAGTTCTGTCTCACTCAAGTGGGTTCCACTGACCATGGAAGAGTCTCTTGCTCTGTTTTGAGCAAATATACCTGACCTAAATATCAGCACTATTTAAGAAGGGGTAGAAAGGAGTAGAACAGTTATGAACACACATTACAAATTTTAAAGTTTTCCCATTTAAAGATGAAAGCTTATTAAAATTTATTTCTGCAGTCGTAATGACATTTGAGTCCTCTCAACCTTTGAGTTATATATCACATGCTTTCTCCTCATGCTTGAGAGTGTGATTAGATTATTTGCACAGAAGTCCTTTAATCTCTACTAGATTATAAATTCCTTAAGGGAAATATCGTGCTTTATAAACCTTTAATTTGTACAGAGTAACTGCCATATCAACTTTCATGCAATAGGTCTTTATCAAATCTAATAAAATAAGAATATACTGACTTCTATTCCTGGTTGTTCCAGATACTTGAGACTGAAAAATTTGAAGGAGTATTGCTTACTCCTTGGAAGGAAAGTTATGACCAACCTAGATAGCATATTCAAAAGCAGAAACATTACTTTGCCAACAAAGGTTCAGACGTCTAGTCAAGGCTATGGTTTTTCCTGTGGTCATGTATGGATGTGAGACTTGGACTGTGAAGAAGGCTGAGCGCCCAAGAATTGATGCTTTTGAACTGTGGTGTTGGAGAAGACTCTTGAGAGTCCCTTGGACTGCAAGGAGATCTAACCAGTCCATTCTGAAGGAGATCAGCCCTGGGATTTCTTTGGAAGGAATGATGCTAAAGCTCAAACTCCAGTACTTTGGCCACCTCATGAGAAGAGTTGACTCATTGGAAAAGACTCTGATGCTGGGAGGGATTGGGGGCAAGAGGAGAAGAGGACCACAGAGGATGAGATGGCTGGATGGCATCACTGACTTGATGGATTTGAGTCTGAGTGAACTCCGGGAGTTGGTGATGGACAGGGAGGCCTGGTGTGCTGCGATTCGTGGGGTCGCAAAGAGTTGGACACGACTGAGCGACTGATCTGATCTGTTTAAAAAGGAAACGCAAATATTTTAAAAACTTAAAAATGTGTTTAAAGAATGAAATAGGAATAGAGCATGAGGAAGGGGATAGGGTGACAGATGAGGATTTCTTACACTGAGATGAAATCTAGCATGCCTAGAGCCATAATGAATTGCCTTGGGAAGTATCATCCTGCTATACACTATCAGTGTTCAATCAGTGTGGAAAAGTATGTCAGCATTATTTCCTACCTCTGTTTTAAGAGAAAACTTAAATCATCTAATTTAAGCCTGGTATACTTGCTCTTTTATTTTCTTTACCCTTGATGCTTAATTATAAAGAAATGAAGTATAATAACATAATTTATATTGTACATTTATAAAGATGTTACACATGCTGCTGCTGCTGCTAAGTCACTTCAGTCGTGTCCGACTCTGTGCGACCCCACAGACGGCAGCCCACCAGGCTTCCCCGCCCTTGGGATTCTCCAGGCAAGAACACTGGAGTGGACTGCCATTTCCTTCTCCAGTGCATGAAAGTGAAAAGTGAAAGTGAAGTCAATCAGTCCTGTCCGACTCTTAGCGACCCCATGAATTGCAGCCTCCCAGGCTCCTCTGTCCATGGGATTTTCCAAGCAAGAGTACTGGAGTGGGGTGCCGTTGCCTTCTCCGGATGTTACACATATGTAAATATATAAAAAGAATAAACACACATATATGAAATATATTTAGCAGTCTATTCCAGGTCATTTTGTTCAAACCATTTTAACAGTTTTGAACCAAGAAGATCTTGACAATACACAAGTGTCACTGCAGTCCATTTTTACTTTCTCAGAAGCAGCCCTTAATTGCTATATGTGAAATAATAAGTCAGTATATAATTCTGTGTGGTTGTCTGTCTGAATAAACTAAAAATGTTAACCATAATAAAAGATACTGGGAACTGGGCCATACAGTCTATGGGACATTTGATAGTAAACACACTGCTAATTTAGAGAATAATTAAAGAGAATCAGGGAATTCCCTTGCAGTCCAGTAGTTAAGACTCCGCACTTTTAAAGTGGGGACATGGGTTTAAGATCCCACAAATCCAGCAGCCAAAAAAAAGAAGAAAAAAAGAAAAACAGCATAATAAGATTTTATGACTTGGAAGCATCAGATGAGAGAGAAAAATTGTTTTATGTGGGTTAAGAATTAGGAATAATGGGATCAAAGCTGAAACTTCAGGGCTATGTCGAATATAGGGAAGAATTAACATTTAAATTTCCTGAAAATGGATAATTTTGTCTCCTGTAGTTTCCCCTTACCAGTTTTATCAGTTCAGTTCAATTGCTCATTTGTGTCTGACTCTTTGCAACCCATGGACTGCAGCAGGCCAGGCTTCCCTGTCCATCAGCAACTCCCAGAGCTTACTCAAACTCATGTCCATTGAGTCAGTGATGCCATCCAACCATCTCATCCTCTATTGTCCCCTTCTCTGCCTGCTTTCAATCTATCCCAGCATCAAGGTCTTTTCCAATGGGTAAGTTCTTCACATCAAGTGGCCAAAGTATGGGAGTTTCAGCTTCAGCATCAGTCCTTCCAATGAATATTCTTCCTTAAGGATTGACTGGTTTGATCTCCTTGCAGTCCAAAGGACTCTCAAGAATCTTCTCCAACACAATAGTTCAAAACCGTCACTTCTTCGGCACTCACCTTTCGTTATAGTTCAGGTCTCACATTCTTTGACTAGAAGGTGGCAAAGTAATGTCTCTGCTTTTTAATATGCTGTCTAGATTGGTCATAGCTTTTCTTGCAAGGAGTAAGCGTCTTTTAATTTCATGGCTGCAGTCACCATCTCCAGTTATTTTGGAGCCCCCCAAAATAAAGTCTGTCACTGTTTCCATCGTTCCCAATCTATTTGCCATAACGTGATGGGACTGGATGCCATGATCTTAGATTTCTGAAAGTTGAGTTTTAAGCCAGGTTTTTCACTCTCTTTTTTCACTTTCATCAAGAGTCTCTTTAGTTCCTATTCGCTTTCTGCCATAAGTGTGGTGTCATCTGCATATCTGAGGTTATTGGTATTTCTCCCAGAAAACTTGATTCCAGCTTGTGCTTCATCCATCCTGGCATTTTGCATGATGTACTCTGCATATGAGTTAAATACGCAGAGTGACAATATACAACCTAATGTTCTCCTTTCCCAATTTGGAACCAGTCTGTTGTTCCATGTCAGGTTCTAACTGTTGCTTCCTGACCTACATACAGATTTCTCAGGAGAAATCATTCTCTTGAAGAATTTTCCACAGTTTGTTGTAATCCACACAAAGTCTTTGGCATAGTCAATAAAGCAGAAGTAGATGTTTTTCTGGAATTCTCTTGCTTTTTCTATGATCCAGTGGATGTTGGCAATTTGATCTATGGTTCCTCTGCCTTTTCTAAATCCAGCTTGAACATCTGGAACTTCATGGTTCACGTACTGTTGAAGCCTGGCTTGGAGAATTTTAAGTATTACTTTGCTAGTGTGTGAGATGAGTGCAATTGTACAGTAGTTTGAACATTCTTTGTAATTCCTTTTCTTTGGGATTGGAATGAAAACTGAACTTCTCAAGTCCTGTGGCCACTGCTGAGTTATTGAACATTTGCTGGCTTATTGAGTGCAGCACTCACAACATTATCTTTAAGATTGAAATAGCTCAATTGGAATCCCATCACCTCCACTAGCTTTGTTCATAGTGGTGTTTCATAAGGCCTGCTTGACTTCATATTCCAGAATGTCTGGCTCTAGGTGAGTGATCACACCATTGTGGTTGTCTGGGTCATAAAGATATTTTTTGTATGGTTCTTTGTGTATTCTTTCCACCTCTTTTTAATATCTTCTGCTTCTGTTAGGTCCATACCATTTCTGTCCTTTATTGTGCCCATCTTCGCATGAAATATTCCCTTGATGTCTCTAATTTTCTTGAAGAGATCTCTAGTCTTTCCCATTCTATTGTTTTCCTCTATTTCTTTGCATTGATCATTGAGGAAGGCTTTCATATCTCTCAGTGCTGTTCTTTGATACTCTGCATTCAAATAAGTATATCTTTGCTTTTCTCTTTTGCCTTTAGCTTGGAGGCATCAGATCAGAGGAAAAAAAAAATTGTTCTATGTGGGTTAAGAATTAGCAATAATGGGATAAAAGCTTAAAGAAGTACATGTTTATGTCATATATAGGGAAGAATTAACATTTAGGTTTCTTGAAAATGGATAGTTTTGCCTACTGTAGTTTCCCCTTACCAGTTTTTTCAAGCATAGAAGGAAAAAAAAAAAAAAAAAAACAGGTAACAAAGACATTATAGTACATATCCAAGGATCTGATGAGATATTAGCAAAAATGACCTCTAAGTTCCTGTGATGTTCTTGATATATTATATCAATATAATGTTAAATGAGCAGTGTATGCCACTTTAGAGAGCACAGGAGTGAGTTACACACTTAAAGAAGCTAATTTAATCTTTAAATTTTCCACTTTAAATATATAAACTTCTTAAACTTTGCTTCTGCAGAATACTGAAGTTTGTGATAGATCCACATACAGAAGATTTAACTGTGTATTTTATAGCATTGATTTAGGTTTTGATAAAGGAGGAATTGCCTTTTATTCTTAACATTTGAATCTGTATTTCTTTGATATACTACCTGATATATAATTGACAGTGAAAGGATTGATAGACCAGTTTTTTTTTTTTTTTAATTAATTGCATCAAACTGAATCTGTGTTAAAAGTTCAGTTGATTGGAACTGAGGCCTTGGAAGGGGAATAGGGAGACAAAAGTATTAATAGTGTTGGTTAAGCCAGTTAAAAAATAGAATGAATGTCAATTTGAAGAATTTGAATTTGGTAGTGAGCAATATTGTGAGCTATTGATCAGGACCTAAAGTTAAAAAGTAAGATTTAATCTATCAGTAATGTACAGCATCCATTAAGAGGACAGAGATAATCATGGAAGTAATTTTCAGCTCTAAGAAACCAGTGATATTTCCCTAACTAGAGACATCATGGAGGATGAACTGATTTAATGTCATGATTTACTACACTAAAAGGAAGAGAAAGGTTGAGAACCTGGAGGATGAGAGAGAGTTCTGTCTCTTATTGAAACTTGTCCAACCCCTCAGTGTTAAGTGTTAGTGTTAGTTGCTCAGTTGTGCCCGACTCTTTGCGACCCCATGGACTGCAGCTCACCAGGCTCATCTGTCCATGAGATTTCCCAGGCAATGATACTGGAGTGGGTTGCCATTTCCTTCTCCAGGGATCTTCCTGACCCAGGAACTGAACCCAAGTCTCCTGCACTGCAGGCAGATTCTTTACTGAGTGAGCTACAAGGAAAGCCCCTCAGTAGGATGTCCTATTAAGTTAAAACTTCTCATTACTACATATACTTGATTCTATAGAATTGTCAAGCATATTAGTAGGCACAGCAATTATTTTTATAAGGTTATAATGGAAAACAAGAATGAATTCACTGGCTATATCGATGTACCAGCCTAGAAAGAATCTATTCCAAGGGACCAGTGAAATGCATCTAGGACCTTATTTTGAATTCCATAGAACTGCTGAAAGATTGATTCCTCTTCCCTGCTCCCTTGGAACTCATTGGCCTTTATGATTATTTCCTTTATGTGTTTCATGAGTTTGATTCCCCATTCACTCAAAATAGACTGTTAATCACAGCACTTGAATGCAAGTTCTACAACTGCTACATTTGGAAAAGTCAGCTTGAATCCTCCTTAGTTTTTGTTAAGATAAAACAAAGCTAACTTATGTGAATGTATTTTGTAAATACAAATCAGTTTAGTTTTTATTTTTAAATACAATGGCTGAAGCTCAGAATTTTATTATTTTTAATTATCATGGATAAATTAATTTAACTTTAGGTATTGTGAGCAGAAGATCATAATATTTAAAAATAATCAAGGATAAAGCAAAAAAAAATCAAAGATTCTTCAGGTAAGTTTTGCTAAGTTCTCTGTAATTTATGATACTTTCTTAAACCTTGTATTTGGTGTAACAAGTAATGGGACATTAATTATTTGAAAATTCTGTTTTAAAACGATTTTTATTGGAGTATAAGTTGATTTACAGTGTTGTGTTAGTTTTGGTGATGGTGGTGGTGGTTTAGTTGCTGAGTCATGTCTGACTCTTGCGACCCCATGGACTGTAGCCAGCCAGGCTCCTCTGTCCATGGGATTCTCCAGGCAAGAATACTGGAGTGGGTTGCCATTTCCTTCTCCAGGGGATCTTCCCAACCCAGGAATCAAACCCGGGTCTCCTGCACTGCAGGCAGATTATTTACCAACCGACCTGTGAGAGAAGCTCAGTGTTAGTTTTAGGTCACAGCAAAGTGGATCAGTTGTACATAATCATAATCATATATCCTCTCTTTTTTTTTTTCCTGAAGATTCTTTTCCCATACAGGTCATTAGAGTTTTGAGGAGTGTTCCCTGCGCCATACATTCTTAGTTGTATATTTTATGTATAGTAGTGTGTATATGTCAGTCCCAATCTCCTGATTTATTCCTCCCCCATTCCAATCCCCTCGTGATAAGTTTTTTTCTACATTTGTGTTTCTACTTAGGTTTTGTAAATAAGTTCATTTGTACCCATTTTTAAGATTCCACATATAAGTGTTATCATATGGTATTTGTCTTTATTTCTCTGGCTGACTTCACATAGTATGATATCCCCTAAGTCCATCCACGTTGCTGCAGATGGCATTGTTTTGTTCTTTTTGGATGGTTGGGTAACATTCCATTGTATATATGTACTGCGTCTTTTTTTATCCACTCCTCTGTTCATGAACATGTAGTTTGCTTCCATGTCCTGGCTATTGTAAATAGTGGTGCAATGAACATTGGAGTGATTGTGGAAGTTCTCTTTTGATGTTTCATCTTTGGAATCTATTTCAAAGTTTCTAAGAAAATCTCCTTTTGCTTGCCCTCTCCACACCATTTTTATGAATATGCCTCATGGTCACTGATAATGCAGTTGAAGTTTAAAATGACTTAACAATATACTTACCTTTCTAGCTTTTAGTCATTACATTATGTGTCCAGATGACAAAAAGAAATCCTTTTGAATGTAATTAAAATGTTTTATGATGTCAGTTTATACAGTTGAAACTTCTGGAATTTCTTGGATTTTTTTTTTTGTTTCCAGTTGCGTCAAAAATAATTATTTTAACTAAAAGAGTCGATTTTCCAACATGAAAAATGTCTGTATCGAGCATTTAGCATGTATGGAATTTTACTTGAAGAATATAGATAAAGTAAAAACAAACTACATGGGATTTTTATTTAAAATCTTCAAATGGAAAAAAAAACTTAATGTTGGGATAGAAGGATTTAGGATTTAGTTTTTTAAGATGAGACAAAGCAGATCATTTTTTTATCTGACTACATTTTTTAATCTTGTTTAATCAATAAATGCACAACAGGTCATTTCATTATTATTAATTATCCAATCATATTCAAAGTCTGTGATTGGCATTTTCGGCAGCTCTGTACCTCGCATTGACGTTAACACAAAAAGGTACACATTTGTGTGTATAAGGATCCCTTGATTATCAGTGGCTTTTGACTGAATATAGTTAGCTGTTTATATAAGCTGTATTCCCACCAAAGTTGTAGATAAGTTTCTGGAAATATTGGATAACTAATTATAGCATATTGGAATGTGTGTGTGTATACACATAGATGTACATATATATACTATTTTTAAGTATTATATAATGGTATATATATACACATTAAAACAGTTTCCAGATATTTTAATGCATATATTTGTCTAGTAAGTATATTGAATTTAGAAAAATTGTATTGTCTAAAATACTTCTAAATGTTGAGTGCTTATGAATAACTGATACAATGTGATACAAACAGACAACATACTAATTAAGATTTGATAAAATATGAGATATATGGTTAAGTTAATCTACAAATGGTTTGTATAAGTACAAAATAGTAGATTAGAGTTAAGATCAAATCATTCATTCATATCTGTTGTAAAAAGATTAGTCAAATTTCTAAAGATTGATTTGACTAATGAAACTGTAACAATCAGTTGAGGCTATCCTTCCCCTATGTGTACACTGTTTCATAGTAGACCTTATTTAAGCATAATTAAATTTGTTTTTGTGAAAACGTTTAGAGTAGGGCAAAACTGTGCAGTGATTTAAAGCATGATTTCTGAAACCATGCCTTATTTGACATCCTGACCCAACCATTTTTATTGAAAATTATGTATCTTCTCATTTTTTTCATTTTTCTGCATCATTTTTTTCATTTGTTATTGTAAAAATTAAAATATGAGAAAATATTGTCATAATTTATATAAACCACTTTGCAGACTTCCTGGTACCTTGGAAGCATTTGGGTTAGCCATTATTTGGAAAAGAGTACACTTATCTTTCAGAATATGCTAATTTTGGAGCACTAGATATTTGACTTTCCCATTTCAACCCAAGCAATATTTATTGAGTCCCCATTATGTTTAAAGCACTGTGCTAGATTAGGGACATAAAAATGAGTAAAACAGGGTTTCTACTGTCTATTTCTTACAATTTAGTGTACTTTTTGAAGGCAATGCCCATATATTTTGATGAGCTACAGCATTTGATGTTAGAAAAGAGCAGGGCTATGGTTAACACTTAATAAAAAGCACCGTGCTTTCTTGCTTCTATTTATCATAATGTCTTTTTCCTCCCTAAGAGTTCAATGAGTATTTATCAGTGCCAATTCTATTATCCACTTAATAGTTTTGAACACTAAGAAACAAAGAAAAATAATGAATGCTAATTAGCACTCAGAGTTTTTAACAAAGTTATGTCTGAAACTACAGGCCAAGTAAGCATGAATCAGAACTAAGATGATTAACTCATTCTGTGCTTCATTTTACCATGCGATCTTGAATATACTTCTTTATATTGATATAAATGTCTCTTTTGGCCTGTTTGTTATGTCTGCCCCTAGCCTCTGAGAAAAATTCACTGTCCCTGGCCTGAGCTGGACTCAGAGTCCACCTACCCAATCCTCAGGAAACAGAGAGGATTGGATGCCATGCAGATAGACAGCAGCAAATTGTAATCGGGATACAGAATTGAACTCTGGCGCTTACTCACTGAGTGGCTTTGGTCATGGTACTGAAGTTTAATTTCCTTATTTATAAAAGGATGCAGAAATAATCAATCTACCTGAACTATTATCAGAACTTAAGGTAGTACATGTAAAGCAGCTATAACATTTAGCACCCTTGACAATAATTTGGTGACACTCAACACACAACTAAAGGGAAGTTGGTATTGTTATCATTACTACTAATACGTATTTGAATGAAATAATTAGTGTCTAATAGGCTTTGCTAAATGAATCTTTCTTGAGTACCAGAGTGGTTTGGGTTAGGAATGAACAAAATTAAACAACACTGACAGATGGTCTACAAAATGGCCTTTAAAAAACCATCAGGCCTACTTGGGCCATATTTTGTATACCTATGGAAACAGTGACAGATTTATTTTGGGGGGGCTCCAAAATCACTGCAGATGTTAATTGCAGCCATGAAATTAAAAGACGTTTATTTCTGCTCTAATTTTTAAGATTTCTTTCCTTCTACTAACCCTAGGGTTCTTCATTTCTTCCTTTTCTAGTTGCTTTAGGTGTAGAGTTAGGTTATTTATTTGACTTTTTTCTTGTTTCTTGAGGTGTGCCTGTATTGCTATGAACTTTCCCCTTAGGACTGCTTTTACCGTGTCCCACAGGTTTTGGGTTGTTGTGTTTTCATTTTCATTCGTTTCTATGCAAATTTTGATTTCTTTTTTGATTTCTTCTGTGATTTGTTGGTTATTCAGCAGCGTGTTGTTCAGCCTCCATATGTTGGCATTTTTAATAGTTTTTTCTCCTGTAATTGAGATCTAATCTTACTGCATTGTGGTCAGAAAAAATGCTTGGAATGATTTCTATTTTTTTGAATTTACCAAGGCTAGCTTTATGGCCCAGGATGTGATCTATCCTGGAGAAGGTTCCATGTGCGCTTGAGAAAAAGGTGAAATTCATTGTTTTGGGATGAAATGACCTATAGATATCAATTAGGTCTAACTGGTCTATTGTATCATTTAAAGTTTGTGTTTCCTTGTTAATTTTCTGTTTAGTTGATCTATCCATAGGTGTAAGTGGGGTATTAAAGTCTCCCACTATTATTGTGTTATTGTTAATTTCTCCTTTCATACTTGTTAGCATTTGTCTTACGTACTGTGGTGCTCCCGTGTTGGGTGCATATATATTTATAATTGTTATATCTTCTTCTTGGATTGATCCTTTGATCATTATGTAGTGACCTTCTTTGTCTCTTTTCACAGCCTTTGTTTTAAAGTCTATTTTATCTGATATGAGTATTGCTACTCCTGCTTTCTTTTGGTCCCTATTTGCATGGAAAATCTTTTTCCAGTCCTTCACTTTTAGTCTGTATGTGTCCCCTGTTTTGAGGTGGGTCTCTTGTAGACAACATATGTAGGGGTCTTGTTTTTGTATCCATTCAGCCAGTCTTTGTCTTTTGGTTGGGGCATTCAACCCATTTACGTTTAAGGTAATTACTGATAAGTATGTTCCCGTTGCCATTTACTTTATTGTTTTGGGTTCGAGTTTATACACCGTTTTTGTGTTTCCTGTCTAGAGAATATCCTTTAGTATTTGTTGGAGAGCTGGTTTGGTGGTGCAGAATTCTCTCAGCCTTTGCTTGTCTGAAAAGCTTTTGATTTCTCCTTCATACTTGAATGAGATCCTTGCTGGGTACAATAATCTGGGCTGTAGGTTATTTTCTTTCATCATTTTAAGTATGTCTTGCCATTCCCTCCTGGCTTGAAGAGTTTCTATTGAAAGATCAGCTGTTATCCTTATGGGAATTCCCTTGTGTGTTATTTGTTGTTTTTCCCTTGCTGCTTTTAATATTTGTTCTTTGTGTTTGATCTTTGTTAATTTGATTAATATGTGTCTTGGGGTGTTTCTCCTTGGGTTTATCCTGTTTGGTACTCTCTGGGTTTCTTGGACTTGGGTGATTATTTCCTTCCCCATTTTAGGGAAGTTTTCCACTATTATCTCCTCAAGTATTTTCTCATGGTCTTTCTTTTTGTCTTCTTCTTCTGGAACCCCTATGATTCGAAAAATTAGAGCAGAAATAAATGCAAAAGAAACAAAAGAGACCATAGCAAAAATCAACAAAACCAAAAGCTGGTTCTTTGAAAGGATAAATAAAATTGACAAACCATTAGCCAGACTCATCAAGAAACAAAGGGAGAAAAATCAAATCAACAAAATTAGAAACGAAAATGGAGAGATCACAACAGACAACACAGAAATACAAAGGATCATAAGAGACTACTATCAACAATTATATGCCAATAAAATGGACAACGTGGAAGAAATGGACAAATTCTTAGAAAAGTACAACTTTCCAAAACTGGACCAGGAAGAAATAGAAAATCTTAACAGACCCATCACAAGCATGGAAATTGAAACTGTAATCAAAAATCTTCCAGCAAACAAAAGCCCCGGTCCAGACGGCTTCACAGCTGAATTCTACCAAAAATTTAGAGAAGAGCTAACACCTATCCTGCTCAAACTCTTCCAGAAAATTGCAGAGGAAGGTAAACTTCCAAACTCATTCTATGAGGCCACCATCACCCTAATACCAAAACCTGACAAAGATCCCACAAAAAAAGAAAACTACAGGCCAATATCACTGATGAACATAGATGCAAAAATCCTTAACAAAATTCTAGCAATCAGAATCCAACAACACATTAAAAAGATCATACACCATGATCAAGTGGGCTTTATCCCAGGGATGCAAGGATTCTTCAATATCCGCAAATCAATCAATGTAATACACCACATTAACAAATTGAAAAATAAAAACCATATGATTATCTCAATAGATGCAGAGAAAGCCTTTGACAAAATTCAACATCCATTTATGATAAAAACTCTCCAGAAAGCAGGAATAGAAGGAACATACCTCAACATAATAAAAGCTATATATGACAAACCCACAGCAAACATTATCCTCAATGGTGAAAAGTTGAAAGCATTTCCTCTAAAGTCAGGAACAAGACAAGGGTGCCCACTTTCACCATTACTATTCAACATAGTTTTGGAAGTTTTAGCCACAGCAATCAGAGCAGAAAAAGAAATAAAAGGAATCCAAATTGGAAAAGAAGAAGTAAAACTCTCACTATTTGCAGATGACATGATCCTCTACATAGAAAACCCTAAAGAGTCCACCAGAAAATTACTAGAAATAATCAATGACTACAGTAAAGTTGCAGGATATAAAATCAACACACAGAAATCCCTTGCATTCCTATACACTAATAATGAGAAAACAGAAAGAGAAATTAAGGAAACAATTCCATTCACCATTGCAACGGAAAGAATAAAATACTTAGGAATATATCTACCTAAAGAAACTAAAGACCTATATATAGAAAACTATAAAACACTGGTGAAAGAAATCAAAGAGGACACTAATAGATGGAGAAATATACCATGTTCATGGATTGGAAGAATCAATATAGTGAAAATGAGTATACTACCCAAAGCAATTTATAGATTCAACGCAATCCCTATCAAGCTACCAACAGTATTCTTCACAGAGCTAGAACAAATAATTTCACAATTTGTATGGAAATACAAAAAACCTCGAATAGCCAAAGCGATCTTGAGAAAGAAGAATGGAACTGGAGGAATCAACCTACCTGACTTCAGGCTCTACTACAAAGCCACAGTTATCAAGACAGTATGGTACTGGCACAAAGACAGAAATATTGATCAATGGAATAAAATAGAAAGCCCAGAGATAAATCCACGCACATATGGACACCTTATCTTCGACAAAGGAGGCAAGAATATACAATGGATTAAAGACAATCTCTTTAACAAGTGGTGCTGGGAAATCTGGTCAACCACTTGTAAAAGAATGAAACTGGACCACTTTCTAACACCATACACAAAAATAAACTCAAAATGGATTAAAGATCTAAACGTAAGACCAGAAACTATAAAACTCCTAGAGGAGAACATAGGCAAAACACTCTCCGACATACATCACAGCAGGATCCTCTATGACCCACCTCCCAGAATATTGGAAATAAAAGCAAAAATAAACAAATGGGACCTAATTAACCTTAAAAGCTTCTGCACATCAAAGGAAACTATTAGCAAGGTGAAAAGACAGCCTTCAGAATGGGAGAAAATAATAGCAAATGAAGCAACCGACAAACAACTAATCTCAAAAATATACAAGCAACTCCTACAGCTCAACTCCAGAAAAATAAACGACCCAATCAAAAAATGGGCCAAAGAACTAAATAGACATTTCTCTAAAAAAGACATACAGATGGCTAACAAACACATGAAAAGATGCTCAACATCACTCATTATCAGAGAAATGCAAATCAAAACCACTATGAGGTACCATTTCACACCAGTCAGAATGGCTGCGATCCAAAAGTCTACAAATAATAAATGCTGGAGAGGGTGTGGAGAAAAGGGAACCCTTTTACACTGTTGGTGGGAATGCAAACTAGTACAGCCACTATGGAGAACAGTGTGGAGATTCCTTAAAAAACTGGAAATAGAACTGCCTTATGATCCAGCAATCCCACTGCTGGGCATACACACTGAGAAAACCAGAAGGGAAAGAGACACGTGTACCCCAATGTTCATCGCAGCACTGTTTATAATAGCCAAGACATGGAAGCAACCTAGATGTCCATCAGCGGATGAATGGATAGGAAAGCTGTGGTACATATACACAATGGAGTATTACTCAGCCATTAAAAAGAATACATTTGAATCAGTTCTAATGAGGTGGATGAAACTGGAGCCTATTGTACAGAGTGAAGTAAGCCAGAAGGAAAAACATAAATACAGTATACTAACGCATATATATGGAATTTAGAAAGATGGTAACAATAACCTGGTGTACGAGACAGCTAAAGAGACACTGATGTATAGAACAGTCTTATGGACTCTGTGGGAGAGGGAGAGGGTGGGAAGATTTGGGAGAATGGCAATGAAACATATAAAATATCATGTAGGAAACGAGTTGCCAGTCCAGGTTCGATGCATGATGCTGGATGCTTGGGGCTGGTGCACTGGGACGGCCCAGAGGGATGGTATGGGGAGGGAGGAGGGAGGAGGGTTCGGGATGGGGAGCGCATGTATACCTGTGGAGGATTCATTTTGATATTTGGCAAAACTAATACAATTATGTAAAGTTTAAAAATAAAATAAAATTGGAAGAAAAAAAAAATAAATAAAAGACGCTTACTCCTTGGAAGAAAAGTTATGACCAACTTAGACAGTATATTAAAAGGCAGAGACATTACTTTGCCAACAAAGGTGCATCTAGTCAAAGCTATGATTTTTCCAGTGGTCACATACGGGTGTGAGACTTAAACTATAAAGAATGCTCAGCGCCAAAGAATTGATGCTTTTGAATGTGGTGTTGGAGAAGACTCTTGAGACTCCCTTGGACTGCAAGGATATCCAACCAGTCCATCCTAAAGGAAATCAGTCCTGAATATTCATTGGAAAGACTGATGCTGAAGCTGAAACTCCAATATTTTGGCCACCTGATGTGAAGAACTGACTCATTGGAAAAGACCCTGATTCTGGGAAAGATTGAAGGCAAGAGGAGAAGGGGCCAACAGAGGATGAAATGGTTGGATGGCATTATCAACTCGATGAACATGAATTTGGGTAAGGTCTGGGGGTTGATGATGGACAGGGAAGCCTGGTATGCTGCAGTCCATGGGGTTGCAGAGACATGACTGAGCGACTGAACTGAACTGATCTGATGGATGTGAGAGTTGGACCATAAAGGAGGCTGAGCACAGAAGAATTAATGCTTTTGAACTGTGTTGTTGGAGAAGACTCTTGGAAGTCCCTTGGACTGCAAGGACATCAAAGCAGCCAATCCTAAAGGAAATCAACCCTGAGTATTCATTGGAAGGACTGATGCTGAAGCTGAAACTCCAATTTTTTGGCCACCTGATGTGAAGAACTGACTTATTGTAAAAGACCCTGATGCTGGGAAACATTGAAGACAGTAGGAGAAGGGGACAACAGAGGACAAGATGGCTGCATGGCATCACCAACTCAATGGACATGAATTTGAGCAAGCTTAAGTGGAGGACAGTGAAGCCTGGCGTGCTGCAGTCCATGAGGTCGCAAAGAGTTGGACATGACTTAGCAACTGAACAATAACAATGAAAGATTACATATAACATTCTTGCACATGCAACACAGCCATTTTTATATTGTGGTGTTTAACTCTTTACAAACTTTTCAGAAATAATTCACCATGTACTATTTGAACAATGCTTTTTAGTGTGTTTATATATCTCTCTTGAGACCTTCCCTTACACATAAAATTTCAAAACTATTTCAAATATATTTCTTATATTGTTATCAGTTCAGTTCAGTTCAGTCACTCAGTCATGTCTGACTCTTTGCCACCCCATGAACTGCACGCCAGGGCTTCCTGTCCATCACCAACTCTCGGAGCTCACATAAACCCATGTCCATTGAGTTGGTGATGCCATCCAACCATCTCATCCTCTGTCGTCCCCTTCTCCTCCTGCCCTCAATCTTTCCCAGCATGAGGGTCTTTCCCAATGAGTCAGCTCTTCGCATCAGGTGGCCAAAGTATTGGAGTTTCAGCTTCAGCATCAGTCCTTCCAATGAACATCCAGGACTGATCTCCCTTAGGATGGACTGGTTGGATCTCCTTGCAGTCCAAGGGACTTTCAAGAGTCTTCTCCAACACCACAGTTCAAAAGCATCAATTCTTCGGTGCTCAGCTTTCTTTATAGTCCAAGTCTTACATCCATACATGACCACTGGAAAAACCATAGCCTTGACTAGATGGACCTTTGTTGGCAAAGTAATGTCTCTGCTTTTGAATATGCTGTCTAGGTTGGTCATAACTTTCCTTCCAAGGAATAAGTGTCTCTTAATTCATGGCTGCAATCACCATCTGCAGTGATTTTGGAGCCCCCAAAAATAAAGTCAGCCACTGTTTCCACTCTTTCCCCATCTATCTGCCACAAAGTGATGGAACTGGATGCCATGATCTTAGTTTTCTGAATGTTGTGCTTTAAGCCAACTTTTTCACTCTCCTCTTTCACTTTCATGAAGAGACTCTAGTTCTTCTTCACTTTCTGCCATAAGGTTGGTATTATCTGCATATCTGAGATTACTGATATTTCTTCCGGCAATCTTGAGTCCAGCTTGTGCTTCCTCCAGCCCAGCGTTTCTCTTGATGTAACTCTGCATGTAAGTTAAATAAGCAGGGAGACAATATACAGCCTTAACGTACTCCTTTTCCGATTTGGAACCAGTCTGTTGTTCCATGTCCAGTTCTAACTGGTGCTTCTTGACCTGCATACAGTTTTCTCAGGAGTGGTCTGGTATTTCCATCTCTTGAAGAATTTTCCACAGTTTTTTTGTGATCCACACAGTCATTGGCTTTGGTGTAGTCAATAAAGCAGAAGTAGATGGTTTTCTGGAAGTCTCTTGCTTTTTCAATGATGCAGTGTATGTTGGCAGTTTGATCTCTGGTTCCTCTGCGTTTCTAAATTCAGCTTGAACATCTGGAAATTAAGATAGATAGTTTGAATTGTAGTAGTGCTAATTGCTCAGTCATGTCCAACTCTCTGGGACCCCATGGATTATATCCCTCCTGGCTTCTCTGTCCATGGATTTCTCCAGGCAATAATACTAGAGTGAGTTTTCATTCCCTTCTCCAGGGAATCTTTTCAACCCAGGGATTGAACCCGGGTCTCCTGCACTCCAAGCAGATTCTTTACCATCTGAGCCACCAGGGGTGCAGTTAGGAATAAGAGTTTAACAGGGTAGTGTTTTGACTTCCGCTTTGAGCCCAACCTTAGTTCTAACTTAAATCTTTTGGGGCTATTTAAAATCTACTCAAAGTAATTAAACCTTTTATTCCCTTCATACATTTGAGAATAGCCTAATAGATAATGGTGATAGAGATTAAAAAATATTTTTTATTTTATTTAATAAGTATAATTATTTTACTTTAGTGCTATAAATAAAATAATTAAAAGTGAGTTTTCTCTTCCCAAATTACATTAACCTTGCATTAATTCCTGTGTATGCACAAACACATACATATTTGTAGTAGTGATATAGACAATACTGAAATTATATGCATCTGTCTTAGATCCCGGTCATAGAACTTCAGCACTATGTGTATTTTGAGCTTGTAGTTGTTTGTTGTGGTGAGCAATCTGTGCATTGTAGAATGATATCAGAGTCCCTGGCATCCACCAACTAGATGCCAGCAACACCTTCCTCCCCATTTGTGACAGCCAAAAATGTCTCCATATATTGCCAAATTTCCCCTGGGAAGTAAAATTACCACCTTCAGAGAACCATTAATCTGGACAGATGTAATTTTAATTTTTCTGAGAAAATATTAGGAACATTTCTATTCTTTTAGGCATTTGTTTCATTCAAAGCATTAACTAGATTTTTTTTACATTATATTTTTAATATAAGGTGTTACTCTTATTTTAAGACAGCATAAATTGTCTAAACCTACATGCTAACATTTTAGCCCTCAATACAATACTTTTTAGCCCTCAGAAACATAAACTGTCCAAATCTACATGCTAACATTTAGCCCTCTCCTCCTTCAGGAAAAAGGAAGAGAGTTTTGAAATGGCATACTAAAGATATATTGTTTTTCTTTTGTAAAATTTAGGAGCATCAAATATTTTATTGTGATGACTGTGTTCTATAGGAAAAAATCAGTTTTGGTGTTGATAACCTAGTTCTGTATTGGAAAATGTAAGCATTGAAATAATTTTGCTTCATATTAACTCATCTCGTGATGTTTTGTTGTCTAATACACTTGCACATTACAAATAGAGTTCTTACTGTTGATGAAGGTGTTTTGGCTTTAACACAATATCTCTAGTTTTTCTTATTTTTATCTTGTCTTCCTGGCAGTACCTTTGCATTTTTACATAATTTTCCTTTCTCTTCAATCCCTCATTTCAAAGCTTTAGGTAGCAAAATTTGTCACTCAAGAGCCAGATTCCTGGTATTAATATTTTTTTCTCCCAAAAACTACATTTGATTTTAGTTTTATACATACTGTTTTTTGGCTTCATTAGCTGCCATCAGTTTTTCATAATGTGGCATTTCTTGATCCATAGTTATGATAACTCCCTCAGTTGTTTGGATTACTTTTTCTAGCATTTTGTTCAAGAAAAATACATGGGTAATATATTTTCTAAGATGCTGTGAGTCAGAACATATATTCCTCTTCTGTAATTTCTTGCCTGGAAATACTGTTATTGAATCACAACATTTCTCTCTGAAAAACTCTGCAGGCACTGCTCAACATTATTTGACTTTCAGTGTTGCAGAGGAAAATGAGGACAGTTTGGATTTTTATTCTTTTACATGTAACTTGTTGTTTTTCTTGCCTAGATGTGTTTTTGTTTTTGTTTGTTTTTTAAATATCTGGCAAGAATCTGTCAGTTCATGGTTGCCCCTCAGAAATATTGTCTAAAAAAGATCATCTTCAAATACTTTACATTATATGTCCCGAGTAGAGGTGTATAGATTTATGAATTATTTCCATGTTCTGCTCTTTTCATATATCTATAAATGGTATCAATAATACATATAAATTAATAAATGGATATTCAGGAAGATGAAACTGAAATGAATGAAAATAGAACCTCTAATATATTTTCCTATGCTGCAAGGGATCAATCAGTAACACCTCTAGGAATGTACTTGTCCACCTTGGGAGACCACTGATCTGGGTAATGGGGAAACCTTAAACATGTATCTTTGGATCCGTTTCTTTTCTGGAAATTTTCAGTAGTGTGTTGGTACATCATTCATCAGATTAGATCAGATCATTTGCTCAGTCGTGTCCGACTCTTTGCGACCCCATGAATCGCAGCACGCCAGGCCTCCCTGTCCATCACCAACTCCCGGAGTTCACTCAGACTCACGTCCATCGAGTCAGTAATGCCATCCAGCCATCTTATCCTCTGTCGTCCCCTTCTCCTACTGCCCCCAATCCCTTCCAGCATCAGAGTCTTTTCCAATGAGTCAACTCTTCGCATGAGGTGGCCAAAGTATTGGAGTTTCAGCCTCAGCATCATTCCTTCCAAAGAAATCCCAGGGCTAATCTCCTTCAGAATGGACTGGTTAGATCTCCTTGCAGTCCAAGGGACTCTCAAGAGTCTTCTCCAACACCACAGTTCAAAAGCATCAATTCTTTGTGCATCATTCATAAACATCTGTAATTCTTAACGTTGGTTGTTTTTCTGTGCACCCCTTCTTTTGCCTTATTTCTCCTTTCTTTCATTTTTAAAATTTTAATTGTGGTAAAATATACTTAATATAATATTTATCCTCTTAACCATTTTTAAGCATACAGTTCAGTAGTGTTAGGTATATTCACATTGTTGAATCTCTTATTTCTTTACATTGTTTGCTCTCTGCTTTAGAAGCTTAAATCATTCCTACATATTACTGCTGTCTTTAACATTATTTTACAAAATTTCACAAATAATGTAGGAATTCATGTCCTGTATAAATAAAATTTTCAAAATGAGGAGATATAGCAAAATAAACACAAGAGTCACACCTTACTTTACCTTGATCCACCCACCCTACACAACCTTATATCACAATCTTACTCCTTTCATAAATTTTGAAATGTAGAGTTCTGGAAAGTTTTCTGTATATATTTGTGCATATATTTGTGCACATATGTATTTTATGTAATTCTACTCTACATACAATTTTGTATTTTTTTTTAACTGTGACTTAGAAAGAAATCTGATCTTCCCTGGTGGCTCAGTTGGTTAAGAATCCACCTGCAAAGAGGGAGACTTGGGTTTGATCCCTGGGTTGTGAAGATCCCCTGGAGGAGAGCATGGCAACCCACTCCAGTATTCTTGCCTGGAGAATTCCCATGCACAGAGGACCTTGGTGGGCTACAGTCTATGGGCTCGCAGATTCAGACACCACTAAGTGACTAAGCACAGCACAGGAAAAGGAAATCTAGGAAAAATTTTTATGAGTGTACATTTAGATATAACATCATTTAAAGAAAACTTTGACTATATTTTTCATGTGCTAAGGCACTTCAGTTGTGTCGGACTCTTTGTGATCCTATGGACTGTAGCCCACCAGTCTACGCTGATATTTTTTATACTGTTTTCAGTGTTTAAAATAATGTTCATTGATTAAAAGATTCATTCATACAGAATGGTGTAAAGTAAGAAAAAGCCATCTGAAGCTTTTGCCACATCTGCTGCCACCATTTTTCTTCCCAGGAATAACAGATCAGACTTGCCTGTCTAGTCTTCCATAAATTATCTAGGCATATGCATATATATGTCCTTATCTATTTATACAACATTCCTTTCAACAACTTACTTCTTTTTCACATAAATATATAGATTCAATCTCTGCACATATAGATTTCCTTATTTTTCTCTATGTGCTGTGTACTGTTCTATACAATGGATGTATTTTCCATTTAATGCCTGTGTTATCCATTCATTTTCTCATGCAGGGTTAGATTGTATATAAATTTTGTTGTTAAAAAGAATGCCATGGTGTACATACATTTGCATACACTTTCTCATGTTTATGCAAGTGTAGCTATGGGATAAATTTCTAGTAGCCAACTGCCTTGGGTAAAGGGTATGTACCTATTTTGTTTCTAGATATTACCAAATTACTTTTCTAAAAGATTGTGCTGGTTTATGTGGTACTGATTCACTTGTTTGGTCTTTCTTTTTGATTTTAATTTTTCCATTTTATTTTTCTTTCTGGTTTTCTTTCTCATTTTAGCCTATCAGAAAGTTCCTCTTTCATAGGGCCTAGATTTCCCCTCATTTTCTATTAAGGTAGCCAAGCAGTTTTGAATTAAACCCTGGTTTTTTCCTAAGGTTTAGGGTGAGAGTCCCTTTCTACAATTTTGTAGTAGTTTATAGTGTGTGTGTTTTCCTTCTTACTATTCCTGCATTGTACATCTTGGCTTGGTGCTTGTCACATGGCAGCTTGCTTGTCTTATGCTGTGCACCGTTCACTTGTGTAGAATGATAAGAGAATGTTAATAAAAAAGATAAGTCATTAAAACTCAGGCAAGTATTCTCACACACTTTCTCAGAATTCAAAGTCTATTAAGAAATAGAAGAACTTGTCAGGCAATTCAGTGGTTAAGACTTCACTTACAAATGCCGGAGGTTCAATCCCTGGCCGTGGAACTAAGATCCACATGCCTCACAGCCAAAAACCAAAACAGAAAGCAAAAGCAGTATGTAACAAATAAATAGGCAAAGAAGTTGTAAGCAACACTTCGATTTCCATTCATACTTAGAAGGCTTTGATTGCTTCATCATAATTCAAGTTGAGAAAGAACTTCAAAGTTATTTTTTTAAAAACTCATTTAATCGAGTTTAAATTGATTTAGTGAGACAACTGTTAGTGTATATATCAGTATATCTTTTTTATGTATTTATTACCCTGACATCAACACCTGTATTTCACTCACCATAGAGAGTTTCAGGCAGGTTCTAGGTGGATGTTCTTGTGGAAGGAGAATGAACCTTTTTCTCTCTCAGAAGCCAGGCAAGAACATGAGGGTCTGAAAAAAAGTTCCTCTGGATAAAGCAATTTACTTAATTGAACAAACTTTTTCTCCCCTCAATTTCAGTTCCTCCTTTTACCTAGCAGGGCAGATAATCCTTAGGAATTAATTTACAGTCTCTAAGGACAGCTTCAAAACTTCACAAGTCATTGAACTGGCATAACACCAGAGAGGCTTGCACTTGATTTCATTTTAAATCCTCTAGTTCTTTGCCTATAGGATTCACATTGATTTCAGGGTAACTTTCATATGGGCCTCGGTAGCAATAGCTGTCTGTCAGGAATATGAGTGCTCACACAATAAAAATAATGAAGCAATCTATGTGCTCTTAGCATTTGTGTCCTTGGGAGATTTCATTTGCCTTTATACCATGAAGTTATTTAGTAAATCCATCTATCATAAAGAGTACTGTTTGAAATACAGTTTCCTCATGATGAATGATGAAAAATAACCTGTTTTCATAATAGTTTGTTCATTTGAAAAACATTTATTTTGTGCTTTTTATTCTTGAGGCACTGCAGTAGGCATGTACTAGAAAGACATTCATAACCATGCAATTCTTTGGAATAGAGTAGGTGTTGGGGCCATATAATGGCACAGATATTAAATATTATTAAAGTAAATATTAAAGTCATTAAGGTGAGTTATCTTGCTTTTACAAACATATATGCACAAAGATCCCAATTTACAGCAAAACCAGCTATTTTATAATTAGAATTCCAAAGAAACTTGTATTATTTGTTATAACAACCAGATCCTTAACATTTCAATTGGCAAGTTGTGTTTCTCCACTTTTCTGGAAAAAGAAATGATTATGCTTTGTTTTTTGAAGTGTAAATGAATGTCTTCTCTTAGTCATTTATAAACGGAAGTTGCTACTCTAGCTCTTATTTCTTCTTCTTCCAGTTAGCTGACAGAACCAGAATTATAAAGAGGGGAGAATACCTCGAGGTGTTCAGATGCCATGTACAGCTGGGCAGAAGAGTGCCTGAGAGAGTGCCAAACTTTGGTGCTGGGAGGCCGAGCACTGTTACTCTTTGAACAATTCATATTCATTCTAATAGCCAGTGCTTGGGCTTAGTTTGGTGGCCTTTCCACAACAGTGATTTTTTTCCCTGAGCTTAGTGATATTTTCTGTTAAGTATGACTTCTTTTTGCCCTACCTATAATCCCTTTAGGCATCATAACCAAAAGTTTTATAACTATCGTTGTACTTTCCTGAGGTATATACTTTTGTGTTTTTGCAGGAACTGGCCAACTCAGAACTGTTCAGTTTTTGTCAGCTTTATTTCAGTTGCAAATTTCATATCTTGGCCTATAGATTTATTGTTGCTATGATACAGCACAACCAGCAGTGGGTAATGCTGCTGCTGCTTCTGCTAAGTCGCTTCAGTCGTGTCCAAGTCTGTGCGACCCCATAGACGGCAGCCCACCATAAACTAGGCCAAAGCAGTGATCGATGATCATCTTTTGGCCAGTTTCATGAACACTTGTGTAGTGTATGAGTTCTACCGCTCAAAGTATGTGGAGAGTCCCTACCAAAAATGAAGCTCCTATGGCACACACATCACTTTGTAGCTTCTTCCCACCCAAGGTGCTCTATCCATACATCATTGAAGACATATAAAATACGCTCTGCAGCTTGATAGCATTAGTGGCTAGAATTAATTTCTTAACTCTTATATTTCTATTTCAGTCTCACAAATGGTCAGTATTAAATCTGGCATTTAGATTTATAACTAGTTTCCTTTTCTTCTTTGCCCCTGTATCTACCTACGAAGTCACAACTCTTTAACCTGATCCCAGTGGCCTATGAGAAAGATAAGCTATTTTTTGAAAAACCTTCTACTTCAAGTAGATAAATCCTTTCTTTCTTATGCCTTAAAGATAAATTTTATTCTTATCTCTAAAAAAGAACATTCTCCCAAGCCTCTCTTTTTAAATTCTTGTCTTTCTAGGCATACTGCATGGGCAATCGATCTATTTTCGTGTTTTCAACTATGACTTTCAGAACACCTAGCTCAAACCATTCCTGATTTCCACACGCCAATTTCTAATTCACTGGTGAACATTACCAGTTGTCTGGCTAGATACTGACATGTATAATTGAGAGTGCTACTGTGTAGGCATGGACAACCTAAATCTAATAAGCAGGAGATATACAATAAATCTGTATTGAAGTGAAGAAAATGTTTTCCACTTAAAACATTATTTCAATAAAACCCTAAGGGGAAAAAAACATCTTTACTTACATCTTAATTTTTAAAGAGGGAACAATAAATAAATATTAATGAGGCAGATAGAAATTGGGTGCCCGAGGGAGAATGTCAGGCACCTTTGGTTCCTGTGGTGTGTCTGCCCTTAGTTACTGTAAGTGGCTTCCCGCATTCTTTTCTCAGCTTTTGCTAAAGGCACTAGGGCCATATGGCGTGCTCTCTGCTTGTGGAGAAACAAAAGGGAATTTCTGTACCAGAATTATCTAAAATGTAATTTCGAATGTCTTTTAGGCAAAGATTTCATGTATAAAATCTAATATGTAATTGTTAACTGTTGGCCTTTTTCGAACCCTTAGATTATTTTGGATATACTTAGAATACCGACAACTATTAGTCAAGAATCATTAGTTCCATAAGTCATTAGTTAACTGTTACTATATAGAAATATTAGGTAATGATATGTAGTCTATTATTAATATGGGGAGTTCAAATATAAAATGATATCAGATAAAGCAAGTTTATGTAAGTTCAAAAATGCAAATCCTGTTGTTGTTGCTGCTGCTGCTGCTAAATCGATTCAGTCATGTCCAACTCTGTGCAACCCCATAGACGGCAGCCCGCTAGGCTCCTCTGTCCCTGGGATTCTCCAGGCAAGAATACTGGAGTGGGTTGCCATTTCCTTCTCCAATGCATGAAAGTGAAAAGTGAAAGTGAAGTTGCTCAGTCCTGCCCGACTCTTAGCGACCCCATGGACTGGAGCCTACCAAACTCCTCCGTCCATGGGATTTTCCAGGCAAGAGTACTGGAGTGGGGTGCCATTGCCTTCTCCGGCAAATCCTGTTACTTCATATCTCTTAGTCATCCTAAGGATGTTCTGATCCTGCCATTTTCTGACTCTGTGACCTTAGGTAGACACACATGTCCCAGAGCCTCTTTTTTCCTACATGCATAATAGGGATAATAAGGTCTGCCTCACAGGAACACCATGGGGATGAGATTACGAAATATGTTTGTAAGAAGTTCTATTTATAATCAAGGGAAATAATTATTAAATCACAAAACTTCCATAATACAACATATTAAGAGTTAATCATTATGTATGAGGGAAAGAGAGATGTTTGCAGAGGCAGGCAGTCAGTCAGTTCAGTCGCTCAGTCATGTCCAACTCTTGGCGACTCCATGAACAGCAGCACACCAGGCCTCCCTGTCCATCACCAACTCCTGGAGTCCACCCAAACCCATGTCCATCAAGTCGATGATGCCATCCAGCCATCTCATCCTCTGTCGTCCCCTTCTCCTCCTACCCTCAATCTTTCCCAGCATCAGGGTCTTTTCCAATGAGTCAGCTTTTCGCGTCAGGTGGCCAAAGTATTCAGCTTCAACCTCAGTCCTTCCAGTGAATACCTAGAACTGATCTCCCTTAGGATGGACTGGTTGGATCTCCTTGCAGTCCAAGGGACTCTCAAGAATCTTTTCCAACACCACAGTTCAAAAGCATCAATTCTTCGGTGCTCAGCTTTCTTTATAGTCCAACTGTCACATCCATACATGACTACTGGAAAAACCATAGCCTTGACTAGACGGACCTTTGATGGCAAAGTAATGTCTCTGCTTTTTAATAAGCTGTCTAGGTTGGTCATAACTTTCTTTCCAAGGAGTAAGCATCTTTTAATTTCAGGGCTGCATTCACCATCTGCAGTGATTTAGGAGCCCCCCAAAATAAAGTCAGCCACTGTTTCTACTGTTTTCCCATCTATTTGCCATGAAGTGATGGGACTGGATGCCATGATCTTAGTTTTCTGAATGTTGTGCTTTAAGCCAACTTTTTCACTCTCCTCTTTCACTTTCATCAAGAAGCTCTTTAGTTCTTCTTCACTTTCTGCCATAAGGGTGGTGTCATCTGCATATCTGAGGTTATTGATATTTCTCCCAGCAATCTTGATTCCAGCTTGTGCTTCCTCCAGCCCAGCGTTTCTCATGATGTATTCTGCATATAAGTTAAATAAGCAGGGAGACAATATACAGCCTTGACGTACTCTTTTTTCGATTCGGAACCAGTCTGTTGTTCCATGTCCAGTTCTAACTGGTGCTTCTTGACCTGCATACAGTTTTCTCAGGAGGTGGTCTGGTATTCCCATCTCTTGAAGAATTTTCCACAGTTTATTGTGATCCACACAGTCAATGTCTTTGGTGTAGTCATTAAAGCAGAAGTAGATATTTTTCTGGAACTCTCTTGCTTTTTCAATGATCCAGTGGATGTTGGCAGTTTGATCTCTGGTTCCCCTGCCTTTTCTAAATTCAGCTTGAACATCTGGAAATTAAACAGTTCACGTATTGCTGAACCAAACCAGTAACAATGGTGGAAATACATGGTTTTATTTTCTTCTTTATGTGTATCTTTAGATGGATTAGTTGTTAAACTGATTAGATATCATATATATATATATATATATATATATATATATAGGCTTTTATTGACCAATTTATTGGGAAAAAAAGTTATTTTTAAACAAGGAACACATGTATACCTGTGGCGGATTCATTTTGATATTTGGCAAAACTAATACAATTATGTAAAATTTAAAAATAAAATAAAATTAAAAAAAAAAAAAACAGTAGAGCAATTGAATTTTTTCTTGTAGTAAAAGCTGTCTATCTAACCATTTATCCATCCATCCAACATACTTTGGCTTTTGTATCAAGGCTGTATGTACCATATGACCAGCCAACTAGTTAAGAATAAATGATGCAGAAAGGAGAAAGTTTAAAACAAGTCCAATCTGCCTAGATCATGCTGGATTTGAAGCTGGTGTATTTTTAGACTTATGTATCCATTTAAAAAGATTTTCAAGCCTATGTTCCTGATACTTACCAAAACCCACAGAGAAAATGTGTGTTTAAAATTAATTTTGGTATTATAGCACTTTTCTTATGCCATTAAATTTTGCTTTTTCTTAACCGAGCTTCCTGAATTTTCTTAAAGTTACATGGTTTTAGTCTCAATCTCAAGAGACTTAGAGGTGTAAATTGAGTTATTCAGGCAAAATATTGAATTTCAAGGAATTGTTACAAGCCAGCTTGCCCTTATATAGAAACTCCTTTATTTGGTGTAGGCATTTTTGTCCAATTTTTAGAAGATTTAGAACATAATACTCCAATAGCCACATACTGATTTCTTAATCCCAGCCATTCATTCATGTACTTCAGTTCCTATGATGATGTTTGTTAGGTTTATAATCTTGACTGGCCTTGCTAAGGAAGATGAAAATATTATGGCTATTAGACTGTCATAGCGGTAGCATCAGTTGTTTTTCTGTCTAGTGTTAAGTTCTTTTTAGAACAGAGAAATTTTTTTCTCAGATGTTTAGGAGTTACATATTTTCTATGTTGTAATGTATATTTGGGACTTTGAATAGACATAGTTTTTGCTTATTTGCATTAATTTTTTAAAACGTGTGTTTTCCTCCCAACATAACATTCTAAACTATGTATGCACATTTTACTCCTTTATAAGAACTAAGAAATTAGCCATATTGGTGAATCAGGCTTAGGTAGGTAATTTATTCAGCAAACATTAAATCATTCAACAATAGTGATTTTGTACCATTTATCAGTTACCATGCCAATTACAAAAGTTCTGTTTTTGTTTACTGGTATTCTAACTAATCTTACCTTCTATGTTTCACAAGTTTATAACCCCTGAATGAATCTTTAAATAAATTTAATGATCATAATAACTAAAATATCATTTTGTTTGTGTAAGTTTATGGATGTGACATAAAAAGCAATGGTACATTGAAATATAAGCCCTTAATATTCTCAAAGTTATTCCTTTTAAAAATAACATACTTATTCTGCTATATTTTATCAGAACTACTTTTATATATCTGTATGTATGTATGTGTGTGTGTGTGTATATATATATATATATATATAAATAATTTTCATCTGTTCCAGCCACCCTATTTATTTTTCAGCCACATAACACCAGTCTAAAAAAGTACATGTAAAATATTTATACATGACATACATACTCAAGTTCCTTGCGTATCCATCCCATGAAAAACAAATCAAAAAGGAAAGAGAAATACAGAATTTTCAATAGAGTTAAGCCACACTGCTTTCCCTGATTTGCAAAAATTCCTCGAGACATGGATTTAACTTATTTTCTTGTTTGAAGTGATTGATTGCCTGTTTCACAACCATCTCAGTAACTAGCAAATGCCTAATGCAGAACTCTGTTTTTCTCCCAAGGCAAAACCATCATGGGAGGCCAGGATGCTGTCCTCCTGCCCCATCTTCACCTCTAATTTATAAAGTTTTCATAATGTTCCTAGAGATTGGAAAATTCTGAGTGATTTTTCTATAGTGTTAGAATGCATGAACAGAAAAGGATAAATGTTTTTGGTGAAACAATTTCAGACTTCTCAATGAAGCAATCCACTGGAGTCAAAGGGAATGTGCTGCCATTGCCACTCAGTGTTCTCCTTTGTAATCTCTAGCAGGTAATCTATAAATCCCGATGACCTACAAGCCCGAGACAAGGGCTGCTGGTGCTCTGGCAACATGATATCATTAGCAGTAGTCAATGCACTGATGTGTTTTCTCACTAAGACATGAGTAGAGTACCAAATTATTGAGCAATACCAGCTCTCTCTCATACTGAGCTCATTAGTCTTGGGAGAATTATTTAGTCATTTAAACTTCGAAGAAAAATGTTACCAAGGATATGGCAGAATGATCAAAGAGACATAAATAGAAAGGTGTATGTATATTTGAAGCGGGAGATTAGGAAAATTGCTAAGTTTTAGCATAGAAATTAATTGCACCTATCTGTATTTGAGAATGGAATGGGGTGAATTATATTATGGCTACAAACATATACATAATAAGAAGATAAAGAACTTATGTATCATATATATAATATATCTGTGTTCTGTAGCAGTTGAAAGTTTCCATTTTTTTCAGGAAACCATAATCAATATAACCAACTTTCTCACCTCACATGTAACTGGGCACCTTTTAATTCTATCATCAAATTAGAATCTCCCCAACACAGGAATGGAACCCAGGTCTCACACATTGCAGGCAGATTCTTTACTGTGTGAGCCACCAGGGAAGCCCCATATCTTGTCTACTCTGTTCTTTACAAACTTTGTGCTGCCATCTTGTTTCACAGCCACCTGTATTTTCACCTGAATTGTTCTGATAATGTGCTGATTGGCTGCTCTTTCATTTTCCTCAGTCTGTCATTTATACTGTGTCAGGGAGATCTTCCAAAAGCTGTTATTCCTTGCTTAAAAAGTAGTTCAGAACTCTCCATCACTGACCCAATGACATCCAACATTTTTAGCATAGATATGAAACACATAATAATTACTATTATCATTTGTTAAGAACCTTATATTTCTAGGTACATGACAATTATCTCTACTTCCCCAACCGGCCATGGGAGATGGGGTATTGTTATCTCCTGTTTTATAGGAAAGGAATTTGTTACATAGAGGCACTACATCTTTCCAAGTTCCATGATCAGGTGTAAGGAACAGAACTAGAATACAAAATATGTCCTGAAACTATAGAGTGGAGACATTTTCCATTACAATATAGTTCTATTTAAATTTGATTCAGCTCACTTTTATAGTTTCATCACCTGCTGTTTTCACCTTCTTGTACATCTTATTATACATATTCAGACCTACTACCCACCATAATTTAAATGTCACACTTTTCCCATTGGTCACGCCCTTCCCCCTGTTGGTGTTTCCTTTGTGTGTATTCATGTCTCATTTAGATTACATGGACTCATCCATGATGTTTCTGTTCATACATCTTTTTCTCTCTGAACTTTCTTTAGTCCTATTGAGTTTGTCCTCCAATGCTACAAAGGTTCTAGAGCACAGGTTTCATACTCCTATTGCTGACCCTATCTCATTGTATTATAGTTATTCACTTACCTGTTTATCAGTTACCATGACTTCCTGAGAACAGAGCACCTTTCTCATACTTTCTCTTTCACAGCACAATGGATGTCCCACTGTACCAGCTCAAATGTACTTGATGAATGAGTGAATTCTCTACCCACCTCAACTCAGTGCATTTTGACAATAGCATTAAAATACACACACCACTCTGGTTTGGAAATCACTTTAGAAAACTAAATCAAGAGTATTATCATGTTACTATTTTAATAGTGTAAATTTGCTTATACTGAAGTAGTTGAGAATTGGTTATTCCTAAGATTTCTTTCCTGCCTAAATACCACAGCTTCTTATTTAAATTTTTTCTGATATAACTTGTCAGCTTTGGGTGCAAAGCACACCTTAATTCTGGCCTTGGGTAGACCAGCTATGCTTGATTAGACTTTCTGTGATTGAGTAGGTAAAACAGTCTTAGGGCTGAACTTACAGTTCTTCATTAGTTCTCTTTTATTCTGCTCTGTTGGTACTAATTCTGTCTTTGGCTCAGTGTCTTAAAAAATAATATCCAACTTGAAAATTGAATGATTCTCTATAATTTTGCTGAGCTCATTTGCCCTGATTTCTTTCCACATGTTGGCTGTCATAATTATCAGTGTTTTTATAACTCATGAATCTGGATTATAGGTGGCCTCTGCTTTATTCATCCAGGAACTATTTTGTTTGTCTATTATATGCAAATTGCTTAGGTAAGGTGAATCAAATACTTTTCCTGGTTTTGAGAAACCCACAGTCCATTCTTTGGTTTATGGTCTGACCCAGGGTACAAAGAAGATGTGAATTTTAAAGATCTCTGTGGAGAAAATTTGTATTTCTTTTATGGTTAAGCTGTGGGGCTTCCCTGGTAGCTCAGCTGGTAAAGAATCCGCCTCGAATGTGGGAGACCTGGGTTTGATCCCTGGGTTGGGAAGATCCCCTGGAGAAGGGAATGGCTACCCACCCCAGTATTCTGACCTGGAGAATTCTATGACTGTGTGGTCCATGGGGTTGCAAAGACATGACTGAGTGACTTTCACTTCACTTATGCTGTGATCAGGGCATTAAGCTTATAGTTCCACTTAAACACAAAGCTCTTGAGGCCTAGTGTAGACTTAAAGAACAGGGTACATGTTTAGAAAAGTGTAGTGGTTACAGATGTTGGTACTAGAATAAGTCCTGGCTGTGACTTCTGGCTTTTACCAAACTTGCTGTGTGACACCTGAAGTTACTCAAACACTCTGAGCTTCCTTTTCTACATAACTAAAATGTAAATAGTAATAGTATTTATCACAAAGGGACTGTTTGATTACTAAATGAGACAATGAATGTAAGCATAGAATAGTATATGGTATTTGATAAGCATTACATTTTTGCTGTTGAATTATTAAGGGTAGTTTTCAATGACTATTTGTCAATTAATTAATGAAAAAAATAAACAAATTACTGTGATGCTTTTTGTGTATATCTATTGTCTAGAATTTTTGACACCGTTATAAAGACTGAGGGCTTCCCTGGTGGCTCAGTGGTAAAGAGTCAGCCTGCCAATGCAAGGAGACAGAGGTTCAATCTTTGGGTTGGGAAGATCCACAGGAGTAGGAAAATGGCAACCTACTCCAATATTCTTTTCTGGAAAATCCCATGGAGAGAGGAGCCTAGTGGGCTACAGTCCACAGGGTCACAAAAAGTCAGGCATGACTGAGTGAGCACACACGTATACACATGAAGATTGAACTCTACTTTGAGTTTTAGTTAACGAAAACTCTATCAAATACCGGGGTATGGAAATCCTGAATTAATATTTCCTTTATTACTACTACTATTACCATTCTATAGTATTCTATTTTAATAAAATTTGTCCATTATCTCATTTCATCCTTAAAGAAGTTCCTGTGAGGGCTGGTGTTATTTTCCTTGTTTTATACCAAGGAGCTATAACAAGACTAACACACAGAGGACTAAGAGACTTGAGCTATGCCATTTGGCTTGACTTCAAGCCAAGTCCTGAAATGCAGGGGTACTTACTTCTGTGCTTTCTGTCTCTGCTCCTTAAATGTGGGCCAGTTCAAAACTGGATAATGATCAGCTCCTTTATGTAATTAAGATAATATTTGCTAAGTCACTTCAGTCGTGTCTGACTCTGTGCGACCCCATAGACGGCAGCCCACCAGACTCCCCCGTCCCTGGGATTCTCCAGGCAAGAACACTGGAGTGGGTTGCCATTTCCTTCTCCAATGCATAAAAGTGAAAAGTGAAAGGGAAGTCGCTCAGTCGTGTCTGACCCTCAGCGACCCCATGGACTGCAGCCCACCAGGCTCCTCCATCCATGGGATTTTCCAGGCAAGAGTACTGGAGTGGGCTGCCATTGCCTTCTCCGAAGATATATGCTATATCAAGATAATATTGATATAGCATATTTATTTGGAGAGGAATAAAGGGAAATGTAGATGGAGTTACTGGTCTAAGTGTGTGTATAGATGTAAAGGTAGGTAAATAAACATGTGTACTCTGCCTATACATTTGAAATGCATGTAAAATGGAACCATTTTTTTTATATTGACAGTATTTTTAAAAATTAAACCATAAATGTCAAGTTAATTTTGCATTCAAGAAAATTATGTCCCCACCTGTTAAAATTTTAAGATAAGATCTTTTGTCATCTGGCTAGTACTCATCTGTTCGTTTTCATGTGCTGCCATTTTCTCCCCTTTGCAAACTCATGGTGTGACTCAGTGGTATGAAAATATTGTGCTTAGTACTTGTTTTATGTCTCTACTTCCTTTCTTGTGATACTTGTTTGGTTAGTACTCTTCTTCCACTTATGTCAACCCAGAATTTTCCTGGGAAATACTGGGTTATTGTTCAAGACAACAAGGGAGTTGCCCTCTGTTTTGGAGCCCTTTTTGAGTTCTCTATGTTGAACTCTCCCTGGACCTTGTAATACTTTAATTGTCCTTCTACATTAAATGATATTGATCTAAGTCATTTGGCATTCCTAAGTCACAGCACAAAACCTGGAACACTTGTGAGATCAATAAATATTTGAATTGAACTTAAAAGAACTTAGATACATGCATCTTTGTTACTGAAGGAAAAGTTGAAAAGCCAGAAGGAAAATTGAGAAACTTTCAGTTGATTGTTTTCTTTCAACTCCACGTGTTCATTCAGTCAGCATATATTCAAAAACACCTATTAAGTGTCTTCTTGTCACCAGGAATTCCTCAATAAATAAAATAAAAATGTAAAATCTGGTATGTCTTGCTTAGTGATGAATGCTTTGGTGAAAGATACAATAGGAAGGCAGGATATGGAATATGGTGAGGGGCTTGCAGTTTTAAGTAGGATGGACATGGAAGACTTCACTGAGTAGGAGGTATTTGAGAAAGGGTGGAAGAAGAGAAGAGATCCAGGCATAGGGAAATCTCAGAGAAGAGCATCCCAGGCACAAGTAAAAGCAATGGTAAGGCTCTGAGGAATGAACATGCCTGTTGTGTTCAAGAAAGAGCTAGGAGATCAGAGAGGCTGGGGCACAGTGAGGGATGGAGCAGCAATGGCTATAAGGTTAGAAAAATCATGTAAATTTGTTTAGGTTAAAAAGGTGTTAACTAATATGAATAAGGTAGGAAGTGAGTGGAAGTCTCTGAAAATGACATAATGTCATCTGACTTAGTATTTTAAAATGGTAACCCTGGCTTCTATATTGAAAATGAACTGAGAGTGAGTGGTGTTTAAGGAAAGGCTGAGGAGAGAGACAGCACAAAGCATAGGGAGACCAATTATGAATCCATTAAATAGTTTAGGCAAGAAATGATAATGGCTTGGTCCAGGGCTGCAGCAGTAGTGGTCATAAGAAGTGATTGGATTATGTGTATATTTTGAAGATAAAGAGGTCAGAATTTGCTGGGAGATTTTATGTATAGTATGAAAGAAGAGAAAGAGTCAAGGAAGAATCCAGAATTCTTGGCTTGAGCTTTTGGTCCGATAGAGTTGCTATTTACTGAGATGAGAAAAGCTCAGAGGAACAGGTGTTGGGGGAGCGGTCATTGGTAACATTCTTTTGCAAAGGACCAGATAGTAAATATTTTAGGTTTCACCAGCCAAAAGATCTCTTTTGCACCTACACAACTCTGTTCTTTTAGCAAAAAGCAACCATAGGTAACAGATAAAATGAATATGGCTGTGTTCCAATAAAACTATTTATAAGAAGAAGCCCTGGACTTGATTTAGCCCACAGACTGTAGTTTTCAGATCCATATTCAAAAAGCTAAATAAATCAATTATTTCAAAGAAAAAGAGTTTATTGATTGTATTAAAAGCTAATGATTTATCACAGAAGATGAGACCTAAGAATTGACCACTAGATTATCAACTCGGTAGCCTTTAATGACCTTGACAGCTGTACTTGTCAAGGAGCATAAAAGTAAGAGCATCATTGAAAGAAATGTTTGAGTCAAGGGAGAATTGAGTAGAAGAATTAGAGATAATGATAAAGTTTTTGTAAACAAGTTTCACTTTTAAGGGGAACAATGAAATGGGGCCTTATCTGTGAGTGGGGAATGGGGTCAAAGAAGCTGTTTTTAAGTTGGGAAAATAATAGCATGGAATACCCATGGGAATGATGCTAAAAAGTGGGAGAAGTTGGTGATGCAGGAGAGAGGGAGGCTAATAGCTGGATCCATGTCCTTGAGTAGGTGGGAGGGGATTGAATCTGGAGCACAGGAAACACGTCCTATAATAGGGACACACACCAGTAACCCACAGTATTGCGCACCAGTGCAGGCGTGTGGGCAGATGTGGTGACAGGAGGCTGGGGAGCAGTTCTCTACTGATTGCTTCAGTTTTCTCAGATAAATGAGAAGCAGTGTCATCAACTGAGAATGAGAAAGGAGATCTTGCATGTTTGAGGAAGAACAAAATAAAATCAATAGTCATCAAGAAGAATTCTTGAGCATCGCTTCACCTGAACATTTAAAAATTCCAGTGCCTAAGTTGCAACCATGACTAGTTAACTCAGAAACTTGGGATGATGCTTGACTTTAGCAATTTTTAAAAATCCCCCTATATGAAGGTAAATTTAAGAAGCATTGATCCAGGAGTACAGGAGAGATAGGGTAGGATTTCTGGGTCATGCTAAGCACCAGCTTGAAGTTAGTGGTCTCAAATTTAGGATGCCGCTAGTCACAACGAATGGATATTTTTTCCCGCAGAGGAATGAATAACATGAGAGTGAGCAAGGAATGATTGGAGAGCTGGCTGTAACTGGAGTTTGAGATTTCTCAAGTGAGCACCAGAAGTGAGAGGGGCAAAGGGATTTGAGGGTTTATGTAAGAAAGTCGTTATAATGGTAACCATGGAGTTTATGCTTGATAAGAAGAGAAGAGCAGGAAGGGTGTGAAGGATGGTAAAAAGCTAGTGGGATGAATGGATTGCTGGGTCTGGTGATATCAAATAATTCTTGGAATAGGGGATACTAGATGGAGTCCTCTGGAAGCTTAGAAACTGAAGATTTGAAAGTGAAATGCTTAAATCTGAGCTCATGTCAAAATCTAGGGTAAGACCATGGGACCAAGTGGTCAAGGCAGGGTGGAAGACATGATGATCTCTGGAGTCAAAGGGCTCAGTGAATGAGTAGGTCCAAGTGGTGAGAGAATTATTTTTCAATGGATACTTGAAGTACTATAAATGATGACAAGGGTCATACTGGAGAGAGTGACAGTAAGGTGAGAGCTAAAATCTTTGGGGCATGAGGGAACATTGCTCTCACTTGGTAGCCCTTTATTCTTCTTTCACAAACACCATTTCCTCTTTAGACAGTTAACAAGGCAACAATGTGAATTTTCTTGGACTTAATTCAGGACACTTTAATGTGTAACCAGATATTAGTGGTTTCCTTTTTGCCCTATTTTATGCTGGCTATTAGTGATTCACTAGTTTCTAAGGCTAATTGTGTCATCATTGCTTTTTCTACACTTGAAGATAGAATATCCAGTCATTGTTTGGGGAGAGGCCATTTTTCTTCTAGAAAGAATATACCTCTTAGCTACAAGATCGGTCCAGCGATGGTAATAGAATTACTCTCCGTGGAGAATACATTTTGTTTTTCTCCTGCTCTCACTTTTAACATTAGATTTAATCTGAAAGCAAAATCAGCAATCCTAAAGCAAAAGAAAATAATTATGTTTCTGAAAACAGAGAGTCAGAGAAATTACCAGCATGCTGAATATGTATTTCAATCTCCTGGGTAACAAGTTGGTTGTGGTGGTGGTTTGTTTTTTTGTTTTCCCCTTGGGTATGGCAATATGTTATAGGCAAAATGCAGCATGTTGATAAAAATCCTATTAAATATTTCAAAAGTTTAAAATACCCGAAGCCCTTAATCTATACTGCATCATATGGTAAATGATTTCCAGTGATAGAGTTCTCTGTCTTTCCAGTTCAGAGCTGACTGATGGATATTTTCAGACCATCCCTGCTAGTGTGTTTGAACAATGTGACTGCTTGAGGTGTGGGGTACAAGTGTTCATCTTTCTACGTCTGAGATAGCAGAGGCTTTGAGCTGAGACCCAGTATGATTTACTGCCTCGCTCCATATCAGTCACTAAACATGCAAATTGTCTTGATTCCAACGAGAGCCATGGCAGATTCATTGAGACCAAATGGCTCCCTGTCACTTGAAGGGAGTTCTCGTCTCCCACCTCCAATTCTTTACACAGGCTATTTCATGTGAGCAAACCAATTTCTCTGTTACCTCAGTTTTCTCAGCTCTTTAAATTGCTGTTGTCTCTTCCAGCTCATCTTTACAGAATAATTTAGAGCGGACTCCCACTCCACTACGTTTGACCAGTCCTAGGCACTCATATGTATATGTTAAGTTAAAACTTCATCAGCATGCGTGAAGTTTGTTTTATTCATTCTGTGTGTGTTCAGTCATGTCCAACTCTTTGTGACCCCATGGCCTGTAGCCTGCCAGGCTCCTCTGTCCATGGGATTCTCCAGGCAAGAATACTGGCGTAGGTTGCCATTTCCTCTTCCAGGGGATCTTCCCCACCTAGGGATGGAATTTGCATCTCCCACGTCTCCTATATTGGCATGTGGATTCTTCACTGCTGAGCCACCAGGAAAGCCCTTTATTCATTAGGTGCTATAAATATATTCTCTATTGAAATAATCCTACTTATATTCACAATCTCATTTCTGATACGACTTTCCCACAGCAGAGCTTCATGAAATAGCTGAAACCTGCCACATTGCTCATGTATGTGATGATAATTGGTTTGGAGATTTGACTAAATAAAATACTCCAGAGTAAGAGCTTTCTGTTAAAAGGGAGTTTCCAATTAGGTTGACAGTACATGCATATCTGAGTCACCTGGGTAGTTTGTTTCTTTGATTCCCTACCTCCCCCCACCTTCCTCTCCCTCTCTCTCTCTTTCTTTCTTTTTTTCCCTACAAGACACATACTCCTTATTTTCAGCTCACCCCATACAGTTATCTGAAATCTGATCAAATTCCATACTTAGCCCAGTGTTACAGGTAGAAAGAGGCCTAGTGCACTTTCTCAACCATCATGCATTGTCACTCAAAGGAGAACTCCTTATTGAGAGTGATGCTAAATAATTGATAATCATAATCATGGATTTTCAATTAAAATGTATGAAAAGAATCCTAAAATGATCTAATAGTCTGCATCTTTGTTTTGTTTTTGTTTTACAGACAAGAAAATTGAAGCAGTTCTATTTAAAGTCTCCAAACCAATACTTTTTCTCCTATACCATAATGCCTCTCAAACAATTAGTTGCTGATTAGTAGCTATATGCAAGAAAGTGTATTAAGGCATTTAAAACTTTTAAAGGTATAGCTTTTCCCTCAAGGCACTTAGCATCTAGTTGGCAAATTAATAACTCTTTTTGACGTGATGTCCATATTACATGATAGTCCACATTGAGGTTCCTTTCTTTCTCCTTCCAGTTTGTCTTCCTCTTTACTTCTTAAATATGAGGAAAACGTAGAGCTGCCCTTCTTCGTGGTGGAAGGGGCCTGCCCCACAGGTGGTTTTCACAGCAGTCAGGGAAGGACTGCAGGAAAGCCTGAACCATTTCCCTTTTGTGTGTGCTCGCAACTAGTCCTGGAGTATCCTAACTCAGCCCCTAGTTTTCTCCACATCGTGATACCTCTCTCGTGGTTTCAGCCCTGGCAGTAGTGTTGTCTCCTCCTTCTTTCCACTCTTGGCTGCCTCACTCCCCCAGGCCTTCTCCCTTGACTGCTCTTGGGTTTCCACCAAGCTCCCGTCCCTGTCCGATGTGTATGTATTAAACATTTATCGAAAGCTTTTCATACATTCAGGTGTGTGATAAGAACTGAAGGACAAAGCAGATACCCCTCTAATTTGAGGGCTCTTTCTTCTCCATTTTCCTTGATTAAATCTGATGTGGGTGCTATGGGGTATCTGGTTTCTTTTTCAGTGTCATTGTTCTAAATACAACAACAGGTTTTCCTTATGGGGCTGTGTATCCATTTGCCGGTTTGATTTGCAGTTGTTTCCCAGTAGTGCTCTTTGTCAGTATATATACTTTTCTTAGGTTCCCTGCGCACAGCCTACTATAATAATTTGTTAGGTTAGAAAGCTCTGTGGGAACAAACTCAGGAGCACTAGAATAAAAACTTTGCTTCTATCTTAGAATTTCCTCTATAATGGGATAATTATAGTACCTCCCTTATGGAGTTGTTGTAAGGATTAACAGAGTCATTACACGTTAAGCACTTAACACACAGGAAACACTCAGTAAATATTCTTATTCATATGACATTCTTCAGTAAACAAAATACACCACTACAGTTTGCATTCAGTAACTTACTTTTAGGAAAGTTGCTGATCAGAGTGTGCATTCCTCTTATTTTTAACATTTTGCTTTTATGGAGCTTGAACTATATTTCAGAGTTAAGCCAAGACAAATAGAGGTACCAGTACATTAAGAGAAGAAGGAAATGGCAACCCACTCCAGTATTCTTGCCTGGAGAATCCCAGGGTCAGAGGAACCTAGTGGGTTGCCGTCTATGGGGTTGCACAGAGTCGGACACGACTGAAGCGACTTAGCAGCAGCAGCAGCAGTACATTAAATTGTGTGCCTTGGATCATAAAGTCAGTAGTGAAGTACAAAGATTTGACCACAGGGTCAGAGTTTCTGCCACTAAACCTAGATGTCATTGACTTTCCTGTTTCTTGACTTAGTTACTCTTTTTCTAAGGTTTTAAACACATCAGCATCATTCTTATTTAGAGAACAATACAGGGTACCTCATTTAGTTGTGTTTCACTTTATTGCGCTTTGCAAATATTGTGTTTTTTACAAATTGAAGGTTTTTGGCAGTCCTACATTAAGTGAGTCAATATATTGGCACTATTTTTTCCAATGGCATTTGCTCACTTTGTGTCTCTGCATCACATTTTGGTGATTCTCACATTATTTCAAACTTTTAAAATTGTAATCGTATTTGTTAGCATAATCTGTGATCAGTGAAATTGATGTTATGTTATGGAGTGCCCTGACCCATATTCATATAAGACGATGAACTTAATTGATTAAATCTTATGTTTTCTGACTGCTCCACCAAAAAGCTAGTCCTATGGCTCTCCCCTTCTCCTCATTCCTCCCTATTCCCTGAGACATAGCAGTATTGAAATTAGGCCAGTTATTAACCCTAGAGTGGTCTCTAAGTGTTCAAGTGAAAGAAAAAGCCACACATCTTTCACTTTAAATCAAAAGCCAGAAACTGGGACTTCCCTGGTAGTCCAGTGGTTAAGAGTACTTTTTTCTAATGCAGGGAATGTAGGTTCAGTCCCTGGTCAGGTTCTAAGATCCCACATGCTGTGTGGTGCAGCCAAAATCCTTTTAAAGAAAGAAGAGGCATTATTTATTTATTTTTAAAATTTATTTATTTTATTAAAAAGCAAAACACAACAACAACAACAACAAAAAATACAAAGTCAGAAACTGTTAATTTTAGGGAGAAAGACACATTGAAAGCTGAGATAGCCTGAAAGTTAGCCAACTTGTGAATGCAAAGGAGAAGTTCTTGAAGGGAATGAGCAGTGCTACTCCAGTGAACACACAGATGATGAGAAAGCAACAAAGCCTTAATGCTGATGTGGAGAAAGTTTGAGTGGCCTTGATAGAAGATCAAACCACCTCAATATTCCCTTAAGCCAGAGCTGAAGAGCAAGACCCTCACTCTCTTTAATTCTGTGAAGGCTGAGAGAGGTGAGGAAGCTTCAGAAGGAAGATTTGAAGCTAGCAGAAGTTGGTTTATGAGGTTTAAGAAAAGAAGTCATCTCATACCATAAAAGTGCAAGATGAAGCAGCCAGTGATGATGTAGAAGCTGCAGCAAGTTATCCAGAAGATCTAGCTCATATAATTAATGAAGGTGGCTACACTAAACAGTGAATTCTCAGTGTAAACAAAACTGCCCTGTATTGGAAGAAAATGCCAGCTGAGTCTTTTCATAGCTAGAGAGGAGAAGTCAATACTGGCTTCAAAGCCTCAAATGGTATGCTGTCTGTCTTGGTAGGGGTTAACGCAGCTGGTGATTTTAAGTTGATGCCAATGTTCATTATCATTTCAAAAATCCTAGGGTCCTTAAGAATTGTGCTAAATCTACTCTGGCTGTGCTCTATAAATGGAAATAACAGGAAGAATATTCCTTTTTAAATTCTACTGCTCATTCACAATACACTTGATCACTCAAGAGCTCTGATGAAGATGCACAGTGAGATGACTATTTTCATGCCTGCTAACTAACACAGTATTCATTCTGCAGCCCAATGGTCAAGTAGTTTTGAATTTCAAGTCTTATTTTTTTCAAGAAATATATTTTATATGGCTATAGCTATCATAGATAGCAGTTCCTTTAATGGATCTTGGCAGAGTAAATTGAAAATCTCAGGAAAGGATTCACCATTCTAGATACCACTAAGAACACTTGTGACTTGTGAAAAGAGGTCAAAATATCAACATTAACAGAAGTTTGGAAGAAGTTGATTCCAACCATCCTGATAACTTTGAGGGGTTCAAGATTTCAGTGGAAGAAGTAATCGCAAATGTAACAAGAAATAGAATTAAAAGTTGAGCCTGAAGATGTGACTGAATTGCTGCAATCTAGAATTTTAACAGATGAGAAGTTGCTTCTTATGACTCCATGGTTTTTTAAGTGGAATCTACTGGTGAAGATGATGAAGATTGTTGAAACAATAGTAGAGGATTTAGAGTGTTACATAAATGTAGTTGATAAAGCAGCAACAGGGATTGAGAGTATTAACTCATTTTGAAAGAGTTTCTTCTGTGGATAAAATGCTATCAAACAGCATTGCATGTGACAGAGAAGTTGTTTGTGAAAGGAAGAGTCAGTCGATGTAGCAACCTTCATTGTTGTCTTATTTTAAGAAACTGCCACCACTATCTCAGCTTTCAGCAACCTCTACCCTGATCAGTCAGCAGCCATCAGCATTAAGGCAAGACCCTCCACCAGCGAAAAGAATATTGATAAAGGCTCAGATGATGGTTAGCATTTTTAGCAGGAAAGTATTCCTTAGTTAAGTTACATACATTGTTTTTTAGACACAATATTGTGCACTTAATAGACTATAATATAGTGAAAACATAACTTTATATGAACTAGGAAATAAAATTCATGTGATTCACTTTATTGTCATATTTGCTTTATTGCGCTGGTCTGGAACCAAACCCGGAATATCTCCAAGGTGTGCCTGTGCAGTTTAATTATAGAGAATCCTGCATTCAACTGTTATTACATATAAATGTGTTTCAGTATTTTAAGTAAATTCTCCATATATGAAATAAACATGCATACTATTTTGTTTACATTAATCCTTGACTATTGCTGACTTTGGTGAAGCTTCCATCTTCCTGCCTACCTTAGAATTATTTAAATTACAAAGACAGCCAAGTGGATCTCAAACTAACATATCTCTAGTTGTCTCTCTACTGCTACATGCTCATATGGAAATTGTCTTTTCTTTTGAACATGGGCAGCAGAGTGTTCTACTCCAAGGAGACCACGAGAATTTCAGTCTTTTCCCTTCCCAAGCCCTCTTGTCATTTGTGTAAAACAATACTAAAATTATCCAAATGTTCCTCACTGCCTCTTTCTACCATCTATATTCCTTTAGCAGTGGATTTACTCTAAAGCATATCTTCCTTGGGTTCTTGTTCCTGGTAGCTTATGATTTACTAGGGCTAAACATATGCATAGTACATCATGAGAAACGCTGGGCTGGAGGAAGCACAACTGGAACCAAGATTGCCAGGAGAAATATCAATAACCTCAGATATGCAGATGACACCACGCTTATGCAGAAAGTGAAGAGGAACTAAAGAGCCTCTTGATGAAAGTGAAAGAGGAGAGTGAAAAAGTTGGCTTAAAGCTCAACATTCAGAAAACTAAGATCATGGCATCTGGCCCCATCACTTCATGGCAGATAGATGGGGAAACAGTGGCTGACTTTATTTTGGGGGGCTCCAAAATCACTGCAGATGGTGACTACAACCATGAAATTAAGAGACGTTTACTCCTTGGAAGGAAAGTTATAACCAACCTAGATAGCATATTAAAAGCAGAGACATTACTTTGCCAACAAAGGTCTGTCTAATCAAGGCCATGGTCTTTCCAGTGGTCATGTATGGATGTGAGAATTGGACTATAAAGAAAGCTGAGCGCCGAAGAATTGACGCTTTTCAATTGTGGTGTTGAGAAGACTCTTGAGAGTCCCTTGGACTGCAAGGAGATCCAACCATTCCTCCTAAAGGAGATCAGTCCTGAGTGTTCACTGAAAGGACTGATGTTGAAGCTGAAACTCCAATACTTTGGCCACCTGATCCAAAGAGCTGACTCATTTGAAAAGACCCTGATGCTGGAAAAGATTGAAGGCAAGAGGAGAAGGGGATGACAGAGGATGAGATGGTTGGATGGCATCACTGCCACAGTGGACATGAGTTTGGGTAAACTCCGGGAGTTGGTGATGGACAGGGAGGCCTGGTGTGCTGAAGTCCATGGGGTTGCAAAGAGTCGAACACAATTGAGCAACTGAACTGAACTGCACATTAACCTAGGAACCGTGTACTTCCAATCCTGTCCCAGACATATCTAGATGTTTACAATTCACACTGACCTTGAGGTTCATTTTTTGAGGGCATTTTTGTTTATTTGTTTTTGTGTTAATTGGCAGTGCATTTTATCTCCATATTATAGTATTCTGTGTAAACAAAAAATCATGATACAAAATATAGGGTTTTTTTGATATTTATCTTATCCATTGAGTAGCTTTGATAATAAAAATTTTTAATAAAAAATAAAAATATAATCCTGATTAAAGTAGCCAAATAATGTAAGGAGGGAATGAGAGTATGTTGCAAAAATCTGTGTGTAAAAATTTCAACAACAGTATAGAAACAAGTTGGAGATATCTGGAAATTAGTATGTGGAAGACACAAAAATGCATTGTCACCATCAGTATTTTATATTAACTTCTTGAAGTAGAATAATGATGAAATATTCCTCTTAGAATATTTCATGCCACTAATAGGACCAAGGACATTTGAATAGCCCAAAGTTCTAGAACAGTGCTGTCCAATCAAATTTTCTGTTCTGATAGAAATTTCCTATATTTATACTATTCCCTGGTGGCTCAGAGGTTAAAGCGTCTGCGTCCAGTGCAGGAGACATGGGTTTGATCCCTGGGTCGGGAAGATCCCCTGGAGAAGGAAATGGTAACCCAGTCCAGTATTCTTGCCTGGAGAATCCCATGGACAGAGGAGCCTGGTAGAGTACAGTCCATGGGGTCGCAAAGAGTTGGCCACGACTGAGCGACTTCACTTTCACTTTTAAGAGATTTAAGAGACTTCCAAATTACCCTTAAGATTATCACCCATGCAAGGTTTCTAGGTCACTGTGTGATCATTCTCAGGCCAGTGCCATCCTACAAAGTAACACAAGTCCTATATCTAACAACAACCAACAAAACAAAACAACTCATCAACCAAAATCAAACACAAACAAAATTTAAAAAGAAATTTTTATTATTTTTTTAAATTTAAATTTATTTATTTTAATTGGAGGCTAATTACTTTACAATATTGTATTGGTTCCGTCACACATCAACATGAATCCGCCATGGGCGTACACATGTTCCCCATCCTGAATCCCCCTCCCACCTCCCTCCCTGTGCTATTTACTAATTATTTTTGGAAAAGTGACAAAAATACTTAAGGGTTCTGTTAACTCTTTGCTCTTCTTGAAGACCTCTCACCATGCTTTGGGATTCCCTCTTCCCACTTCCCTTCCAAACACTGTCCCCAACTGAACTTTTCATATCTTACGTCCCTCCACTGCTTTGGTCCCCTTATCTCACCTCTTCTCTAGACCTTTTCAGTTCTGCCTCTGTACCCATCATCACATCCAACACATCAACAGGCCCCTGACTAAGAACAGGAAACACAAAATCCTCATCCCCAGAGAGAGGGTGGGCAGTCTGTAATTGTGCTGTAGGAATAAATATTTGCAAGGTCTAACTTTGGGTTATATATTAGAATCATTTATAGATGTCACCCTTTTTCTACCCTCTAGGCAAGATTATTTCTAATCTGAATTTCATGAAGCCTCCAGAGTTTTACAACAAGCTAATGTTTACTGAATGCTTTGAGTAGTAGCAATACCCCAAGGCAAGAATAACATCTCAAGGTCTCTTCTGCCTCTTTGATCTGATGAAAAATTGAATAATAAATATGCACACTAGATATGATGCAAACCAATGAGCAAATGAGTTTGTAAGTGAAAGCAATTATCAGAGGCAAAAACAAAAAACAGATACCCTCCATTTTCTCTGAATTGTGAGCTTACCCTTTAGACTTTAGGGTATAATCATTTGGAATTCATCCAACAAGTATTTGTTGAGATGTGACTGTGTTAGGCACTGTTTTTAAGATAATTTATATGTATTTCTAATAAACAATAGAATGTAGTCTTTGCACATATAGAACCTACAAGCTATAAGGGAGGCAGTCAGAAAACAACTAAACTCATATCATAAATATAAAATTACCTTGGATGAATGAATGGGATGAAATGATAAAATATAGCAGGATAGGGATGCTATACTAATGCATGGCTTAGAAACTAAGACCTGCAAAAAATATAGAGTAAGACATATGCATAGGCATTCTTTCACGGTTTGTAGATTTGACTTTGCAATCTATTTTTTTACATATTAAACATTGATATCTGTAAAGGACCTTTGGTAAACCATAGTCTGACCTTTTGAATAGCAGATGTAATGACTTCCATGAAACTGCTAAATGGCAGGCAAAAGTTGAGTTTGAGTGACATTTCCCTTTTTGTGTAATGAGCACTAGGAATGCAGTTGTTTGCATTTTTGAAACTTGTCCATGTATTTTATGAAAATGAATAAAAATCAATAAATGAAATGCTGACATTGATAAGGATAGTCCCATGAAAATTATACATGTTGCATTAGCCTTAGGTGCATCTACCATTAGACATAAACTAATAGATAGTGGGCTCCAGTAAAGAAAAGTATCTCCATTAAAGAAAAATAACAAAATCAAAGAGAACATACAACATGCTAGCCCTGAAACATCCTCAGAGTTGTGCCCAAAAGTTAAGATCTAATTGAGTATTTTTAAAATGTATGCTAAGTCCTGGTGACTCAGATGGTAAGGAATCCACCTGCAACGTGGGAGACCTTGCTTCGATCACTGGGTTTGGAAGATCCCCTGGAGAATGGTTAGGCTACCCACTCCAGTATTCTTGCCTGCAGAATTTCACTGTCAGAGAAGCATGACTGGCTGCAGTCCATGGTGTAGCAAAAAGCTGGACACGACTGAGCAACTTTCACTTTCACTTTGGGCTTCCAGTGGTGGCTCAGACAGTAAAGAATCTGCCTGTAGTGAGGGAATCCCAGGTTCGATCCCTGGGTTGGGAAGAAGGAAATTTCTCCAGTTCCTTCCGTGGAGAAGGAAATAGCAACCCACTCCAGTATCCTTGCCTGAAAATTTCCATGGACAGAGGAGCCTGGTGGGCTACAGTCCATGGGGTCACAAAGAGTTGGACACGACTGAGCAATTAACACACACACACATGCAATAGGAACCTGTTTCCTGTCATATATGTTCACTCAACTTGTGCACATTTTAAACTTCATTTAAAATTCATTGTGTATACATTAATTGGAGTATTTCTTATATATTATATTTATTTCCAAGGTGTTATTTCTTTCTATTTATACCTGATAAAATGGATGTTAAGTAACTTGAGCAACATAATGTAGCTAGGAAATTGCATACATAGGATTCAAATTCAGTATGATCTAGCTTCAAAGCTTATGACATTTTTGTGGTGAATGACTTAGTTTAAACAGTATGTTTATCGTGGGTTTTAGTTGAATCATCACAAAACTGTTTTCTTCCTTCATTTATGTAGGCAGGAATAAAGAATGAAATTGCAGCAGATAAGGGAGTACTTTAAATATGCTCTTTTTTCCTGCTGTTGTCAAGGATGAGAACTTTGGATTCTGTTTTCTTTTTACAACCTCATTTACTTTCCTGCACAGAAAAGGCATCAATTTATTTTTAGAAATTTAGTACATTTTTGGGGGGCTAATCCAACAGGGAGGATTATTTCTTAGGATTAAGTGTAGTCAATTGGTATTAGGAAGATAGGAAGTAAAGTGAAAAATTCTATTAAAGACTTAGTGATTTGAATTTATCAAATGAAGAGCCATTCCCATTCTTTTAATGTATTTGTACTTTGATGTATATGCAAAGTTCTGTTTCAACTTCTAGACATAATTTTTGAATTTTCACCAATACCGTAAGAAACATTAACTTATTTATATTTTAGGATTTATCTTGTAATTGTCTTAGATCCACATATTATTGAAAGAATGTCTCCTTTGTGTGTTTAATTTTGAAATAATGCCTATAGTCAATTCCCCACCATTAGGGAAAGTGCAGGTTTTGCTAGAAGTCTGAAAGTCTACATAGGAATGTTGTTTTAGATAATATTCTGGAGATTATTTGGTTTAATGTAGTAGCAAAGTCAGTTTATATAGTAGTCTTCTTTGCAGAAACATGGACCTAGAGACTTGGTGCTCCAGTGTTGTGTGGGAAAATTATACTGGCTGATTTCAGGGGAAGTTACCGTGGGAACACATTTTATTTAGTATAGTTTTGCTGCTCAAGCCAGAAAGCTGGATGCTTTGTTCTTCCTGAAGTCCCAAAAGTAAAAATTCATGAAATCTGACATCCCACCTGCTCCCTATCTGGGCTAAATGCTGTGGCAAACTTTTCTTGAGGTTGAAATATTTGAAAAGAAAATCAGTAGGTAGATACATGCAGACACACACATACATATATATTAATTTCTTTACTTGAACAATGCTGTGGAATTCTAATTACTAAATTCATATGCTGCTTCTTCCCAGGGAATATAGAATATTATTGCTATCAAGATATTATGCCATACGTATCCACACTGGCTACCTTACCTCTCAGTTCTCCTTGGTGGTTGTTTGCATTAATATAGAGAAGCACAAGTCTTACATAGAAGGGATATGTTGACAGATGGTGGTTTTTGTCTTGAAAATTTTACCAAATGTATGAATTGACTTTGTCATTTATTGGAATATGTGTGTTGAATGCCCTCTGTGTGTCCATCAGGACAAGTGGTGTAATCAAGTTCAACTGTTCTGTGTCTATTTGGCTCGGCTTAATTAAAATTCAGCCCTGCTTTTGAGCAAGCCGCAGTGGTTTGGCAGACCTTCAAAGGGCTATACTGCAGCAGACAATAAAAGTGATAAAGGCACGCAATAACAATCAATACAATGTAAATACCCCTGTTACTTATAAATCAAGTAGAAAGTGGTTCCTTGAAGCAATCTCATCTGCTTTTGGTGATAAAATTAAAATTTTTGAAACACTTTATTTCTAAGTTTGCCTGCACTCTCCTTGTCAATGGGCTGCTTCCCACCCCCTTCCCCATTTTTGGCTACTAATGAAGGAAAAGAAAATGATAGTAAGATAAATCAGCACAGTGTAAGTCCTTTTAAAAATTTTACTCTTTATTTCATTTGTTCTACATGTGGATGAAAAACTGCATGAAGGGATTTTACCTGCATGAGAAAGAGAGCCCTAATTCATGCTTCCGTTCATTCGTGATCATTGGTGGGGGGTTATATTCTTGGTGACCATCCTTTTTTATTCAGTCCACTGTTTTTGGCTGACTGCCCTGGTCCCAGATTTTCACACAAACTGCCATCTGGCATTGTCACTGTCCCCCACATATAGCTCCTTCAGGACCTCCTGCAAGCAGACTGGAGAATTTCACAGCTTGGGGGCATAGGAGTATACATAAAGTTGCAGCCACTTCAGGATGGATTTCTCACCTACAACCTATATATCTGTCATTGCTATATGTTGAGTAGGAAGAGCTGCTTGTGTACTGGGATCTGGAGACCTGGGAGGAAGACCCAGAATACCTGTGGTTAGCTGTATATCTTCAAATCTGCATTTGAAGAATGGAGGTTGAAAAAGCCAGATAGATCTCTCTTCTTCACAGGTTCATCTTGGAGCGTTAGTGTGTAAAAATTCTATGGAAAATGCTTTTAAAAATTCAAAGGAGATTATTATTACTCTTACAGCAAAAGTTATTATAGGGTTTCAAATTTATCAGTGAGTGCTATCTTTCATTTGGGCAGCATATGTAAATATCACTTCATATTGTAACAGATATAAGATAAAGAAAGTTTCACAAGCTATTAAAAATGTATACACAGAGACATGATTTTTCAGGAAGTCTGAGAGTATTTTGTTATCGTTTTCACCCCACTGAAGCACTGTCTCATCTCTTTGTAGGCTTTAGGTTTGATGTTTAACTTCTGGGTTTTATTCAAGCAGTGAGATAATTCTTATAAAATATGTTTCACCATTGTCTTAGCTTTATCACTGACTTCTACAGCTGAAAAAGAGATGTGCTGGGATAGAGCCATCACAACTGTTCATAGGATTCTGGCCAGTGGAATTGCTGGTCTCAAGGCCAGGATTTTGTGAACTGTTTCTATGGCTCCGTCTCAGTACATCTCTTATCAGCTGTAATGGAAGCCATGTGCTTTTCCATTTCTCTTCTGTCCATTACCTACTCATTGCTCTCTTAAATTACCTAAAGGTTTCATTCTTTTGTTGTTCTGTTAAGACCACAAATGGAAAAAAGTAAATTTGAAAATGTTATTTGATTATTAATGTAAGAACAACTACCTTAACACTTTGAAAGAAATTAATTGCAAATTCAAGAAGCCAGCTCAGGTGTTAATTTGCATTGAAGATGCAATATTAAGATAAGTTAATAGTCTTCATAAAAGACTTATGCCCGTAGTGATATACTAATGCATGTACAAGAGTCAATGAAATTTCTGCTGTAGGATATTTACTATGACATTTCAGTTTTGTATCAAACAATTATATGGATTCTAAATGTCTATAAGACAAAGTTGCAAGCACAACTAATATCATTTCCGTTCTTAGGTAATTTAATCAGAATCTCCATGTGAACAGAAAATATAGAATAGTGAATGTTTATTCATTCTTGAAATTTCCATCATTTCTTTGTGTAGTCAATATTTTGGGGAAAATATATGCTTGTAAAAACTGAAATTTTCATAAAATGTCATGAGTATATTGCTGAACTTTAATATTGTTATGGTAGAAAAATTATTTATAGGTAGTTATGTTAAACAATTATGACACAAAACAATGACTGTCAGATAAAAGAAGTCAAGTATGCAATATATTCGGTAAAGACTGATTTGGTAAATTTTTGTATTTTAGCAAGCATACGTCTTCTCTGATAATGTTCCTTATGTTCTGAATTATAATGTGTTAAACCTGCATTAGAGGAACTAAACAAAGGTAAAAATCTCAGAGAGTCATTTTACAAAGTCTAACACAAATAAAAACTCAAATGGATCAGCAGCCACCAAGTTCGTCCTGCTATTCTCCACTTGATCGGTTTCATTCTTGAATGGATATATCCTTAATCTGCTTTGGGCAGTGTATTGAAACTTCATTAGTCTTTGTTTCAGTCTGTCCCTTTTCTGAGCCAAATCCTCCAGCTTCCCTTTGAGATCATATCTGGAATAAGCTTATATTGTTGTATTAGATCACAAAAGTTTCTTAAAGCTAAATCAAAGATCATATCATTGGTCAGTAAAGTTTCATAGGTCTGGAGAGGAGATATCTGCATCAAATGTGAATTAATCTAAAATCCTTTGACATACTAAATAGTTCTCTGTATCTGGGAAATAGACACGTATTCGCTCTTTCTTTTCTGACCCTTATCTCAAGCTTAAGTTTCCTAGTTTTCCCCCACTCTCTTGCTCACTTTTGACTTATGTGTAAGAGTGAGGCTAAAGATATATGCCATGAAGTTGCTAGAGGAGAAATAAGATATATGTGGGATCTGAGGCCAGCTGCCCTGCCAGTGAACAGAGTTCTCAAACTTTGAAGCTCTTGATAGAGCTCATGTTTTAGAGTCTATAGTTTTAACATTTTCTGAGGAAGCTAGGTAAAAAGTAAGAGTATTTTGTGCACGCTCTCACAGATAAACACATGCATACACATATAGCGGAAGATTCCATATGCAGAGTCCACCAACTACAAAGATATAGGAGACTGAGACAGACCTTTGGACATCTCCAAGTAAAGAATTGAAATATCAGATTTGAGCACTGTTGTGTGAGTCACCCAATAATATTGATGTGTATATGTATGATGGTTTTATTTTGGACTATTTTCCTGTCAAATCTGTGGGGGCTTTTTGAATAAGGATTTTTCTTCTGTGATTCCAAACACCTGAATGTCAATCAGGTATGAAACTCATAACTCCAACTTCTCTTACAAACTGTAATTTGAAAAAGAAATGGCTGAACGAGCGTGTATGGGCATATACACCCTCACATACAAATGTTTTGATAATGAATGCTCCCTCTTAGAAATCAGAAATGCATTCATATCAACTTACATTTGACTTTAATTCTGTTGTAAATGTAACTCTTAGGTCTCCTTTTTAATTTGTTATGGGAGTCTTATTTTTTACTATTTTTATTGAAGTATAGTTGATTTTCAATATTATATTAATTTCAAATGTACAGCATAGTGATTCAGTATTTTGATAGATTATACTCCATATATCTTTGTTGCGTATCTGTTTTATGCATAGTAGTTTGTATATCTTAATCCCTTATCATTATAGGAGTCTTTTAAAGAGATGAAATACAGCCAAAATAAAAACTAGATAGATTCTGCTGTGTGTGTGTTCATGTGTTTATCTGTGACAGCATGCACAAAATACTCTTACTTTTTTACCCAGCTTCTTCATAAAATGTTAAAACTGTAAACACTAAAACATTACTATCAAGATGAGCTTCAAAAGCTTTGAGAACTCTCTGCATATCAGATAAAATATGAAATGGTATTATAAAAATGTTTCTGGATCCCATTAAGATAGTTTAAAATTATGTCAAAGAAAGATACATAGTGTGACAGGGTTATTGTTCTTCTGACCTCATTCTTTATTAAAACTTAACCTTTGATTTCGTGATAAATAAATATAAAAATCCCATAACAGTAGATTTCTATCTTATTCTTGCTCTTTCAGAAAACATAGGTTGAATTATGCCTTTAATGTTGACTGACTGGATGATTTTGAAATTGAATGTTTTTAAAGAAGATTAACTTTTAAATAGAGTTTAAAACTTGGTGGACAGTAATGGAGCTGGGAAATGAGATCAAGCTTATTTCACCCTTAAGTTAATAAATTTTCCATTTTTCTAGATTAGATAATAAGTGTATAGGAGTGAATGAAAATTGCAGTTTTATAGAAATAATATAATTGTTATTCGATTTGGTTTAATATTTCTTGAAACTTCATTTATATAATCAAATATTTATTAAATACTATTTGGCAAGCATAGCTTGAAATCTTGGGGATATTGTCAGAAATATAAAAACAGATCCTACTTTGCTCAAATTCTAGTGTGGAAATGTAGACAATATAAAGATTTACATGGGAAAATATCAAGTTTTGAGAAGTACTATGGTGAAAATAAATCAGGGAAACTATTTTAGACTAGATCATCAGGAAGTTTTCCCAAATGGACCCGAATGACTAAAAGAGCCATCAATGCCAAGATGTGGGCAAGAATGTTTGAGACAGAGGGAAAAAAAAAAAGAAAAGAAAAGAAAAACTAATGCAGAAACCTGGAGATTGGAATGAGTTTGATGGTTCAAGTACCCGAGAAAAGTCAAATGTGACTAGTACAGTAGCTATCAAAGGGTCTTGTTAATGTCCTTGACTGGAAAACTATACTTTGATTACGTAAGACCTTAACTTTGGGAGACCTTACTCTTTGTCCTATATTTGAAACTTATTTGTAAAGTTTGAAAATATTTGCAAATGAAAGTCTAAAAATGTAACTAGAAGAACTGTAAAGGCAAAGTGAAGGATTTTAAACAGTGGAAGCAATGGAGTGCTGGGATCTAGTCTGTGTTTTAGGAAAAATATTCACGCTATGGTGTGGAAAATGGTTTGGAAGAGAGAACTAATGTTCCTGGAATGACCAACAGAGGGACTGTTAGCATTGTCCAGAGGAGAAATGGTGGTGTCAAGGTCAGGCATGATGGTGGTTGTGGTAAGAACTGTGAGCAAATCCATAATAGAAGACCTTGAAGTTCAAACTGACAAGGCTTGCAGATGGATTGGTTGTGTGAGATAGTGACAGCAATAGATCAAGTATGACTTAAGTTTCAGGCCTGAGCCATTGGATTGATGCCAATAGTAATTATTGAGAAGGCAAAGACTGAAGTAGGAGATTGACAAATAATGACATGTGATTAATTTTATAAGTAAATTGTTCAATCTAAACAAACAATTCACAATGCTTTTATGAGTAGTTGTGATTGGTAGCTTTAGTGACAAATTTAGCTTGATGGATGCCATATTGACCATAAATAAATGAACTCAACTTGGGTAGTCTCATAGTTATCCTGAGATTTTTAATTGAATGCATTTTTGAAACATGAAACTTAACTATATTAAAGGAAATAATTAATGATACTAATTGATATTCTTGATTAGGTCTTCTGAATTTTTATGTTTGTGTGTAATTTGTCAATTAATTCAACAAAAATTCGTGGAGTGACTGCTTGTACCAGGTGCTGCTCTGATCACTGGGGATACACCAGAGAACAAAACAGATCAAAATTTCTGCCCTGATAGAGTTTGCATTCTAATATATTCTAGTAGAGGTGACCCAAACAATTTAAGAGAAATAATTTAAATGTATGGCCTATGGGTAAAATAAATACTCTGGACTTAAGCAGAATGATTCTTAAGTCATATGGTATAGAGACAGAAAGCAGAGATGAATTGGTCAAGTGAGGGGAAGAAGAGACTGGAGTATGGAATGGATTTTATTTTAAAATAAAATTGATATGAATGATCTTGTAGATTGAGGGAGGGAGCTCTGAGGTGGATTACCCGGTGGCTTCGTGGTAAAGTATCCTCCTGCCAATGCAGGAGACACAGGAGATGTGAGTTTGATCCCTGGGTTGGGAAGATCCCCTGGAAGAGGAAGTAACAACTCACTCCAGTACTCTTGCCTAGAGAATCCCATGGACAGAGAAGCCTGGTGGGCTACAGTCCATAGGATCTCAAAGAGTCAAACATGACTGAGTGGCTGAGCAAGCTTGCACATTCTGAGGTTAACTGCTGAAAGAGCTTTCCAGACAGAAGAAAGGTTAAATGCAAAGTCCCATCTGTGGTGGGCAGGGTGAGCTATGTGCAGTCGTTAAGAGGTTAGATAAATGTGGGAACAGGCAGGTATAGAGGGCATTATATGCATCACTGTGAGGACTTTGCTTTATATTCTGCATGAGATGAAAAGTTTTGAGCACAAGGTGACATGATTTTCCTGGCCTAAAACTAACATTCTAGATCAGAGTGGGCCATAGACTGATGCAGAGACCAATTAGTTACAAGACTATTTTAATAATTTAAGTAAGAGAAAAGATTACCTAAACTTGGATGCTCTTCCTGGAGGATAGTGAGAATTTGCTGGTTTCTAGATATATTTTGAAAGTAGAGCTAGTAGGATTTACTGATGGGTTGGGCATAGGCTATAAATGAAAGAGAAATTTCAAAGATGACCTTAAATGATTGACCTGAACAACTGAACAGATGGCATTGCCACCTTTTGGTATGCAGAAAATGACAGGAAGGGTTGGTCTGAATTGTGGGCATGGTTAGAAAGTTACTTTGGAGCTGATAAGTTTGATATGCCCATTAGACTTCCAAGTGGAGATCTCAGTGGACAATAAGATGTAAGAAATCAGAAATCAAATGAGGAGACCAGATCTCTGAGTAGCAAATATCACTGCACTTATATTTTAAGTAGTTTTGTTTATGATGTTTTGCCAAGAATTGTAATGTATAAGAAGAGGGTCTTGTTAGGTTTAAATGCATTGAGGACTGATTTCCTCAATACTTATGAGAATTTGGTTCAGAATGATTTTATTTCAATAAAGAATCTGGAAGATCAATCACAGCTTAATTACATTACTATTATTAAAGGAATGGGACTTAAGCATGTGGTAAATTTAATTAAAATATTATTCTCTTATAGGAGAACGATCATAGTAGGGAGCTCTTCTTCTTTCTTAAAATAAATTGTATGTCTTCAGCAGCACTTAACTTTACAGAATGTGGAAGACTAAACATAAGATCACTTCTATCTACGTCATGTTATTATGGGATAGAGAAAGGAAGTACATGGAGCCATGCCATGCTAGCTTGGGTTATCTTTGAAGCCTTTGATTGGGATTGTTTACTAAATGCTATAAATGGAATATAAAAACTAAATTCTGCATGTGAGTATGACCTGACATAGCTGTGAAGCCATTGAGTGCCCTCTGTTTTCCTGTCAAATGCATGGAGGCAATCACACCAGCTGTTCGGTATTTATATTAAATAGTTTGAGAATTAAAACAATTAAAATATCTTCTTTTCTCAGGTCAATAGTAGGGAAAGTGTGTAGTGGCAGAGGAGAGAGACAGAAAGCTAACTTTGGGAAATATCAATACAGCAGATGCATCCCCCCAAAGCTTCCTTTGTGTTGATATAGGTTCCCACACACTTAGCAACATCTACCAACAAAAAAAAGTCTCACTGGAAGGTGAACTCTTAACCACTGGACCGCCAGAGAAGTGGAAAGAATAGGTAGACAAAAAGGTGGGAAATTCAGAGAAATTACTTCTCTGAAGTAGGGATTGTTTGACACTGAACAAATGATGAAAGATTTCTTCTCTGAGGTTTTCACTTATAATCCTTGAACTAATATTTGTATTATCGCTGCCAAGGTTTTTTGAGTTCCTAGTTATTAGTAGAGGGATTCAGAAAGAGAGGCAAACTCCTAAATAAACTGTTCCACCACTCCCAGTCTTTGATAATTGATGGATTTGAGACTCACCATATAGAACATCTCATTGCCAAGCAAATTATTCTGCAACTATCTGTCCCCTTAATGTACCTGGAAATTGTTAGTTAGGTCTAATGTTACCCACCAGTGAGGATTATTGTCTAGATTCATTAATTCATTAGAGGTTGCAAAATGATATTTAAATTCTATTATTCCTTTTTCATAGATTAGGTAGAATACTGTCTGTAATATGTCTCATCAACTGGTTATCTTCAAAGGCAGTTTGTATGGGAAAGAATGTTTGATTCTTTCCCCTTATTTACCAGTTTTAAAAATTATGAGCTGGTTTCTTAGAATCCTACAAAGATGAACAATAATTTTTATTCAATATTGTTATGAGCTTATGGATTTAAACATTTTTTATCTGGTTAGTCCATTGCATTTGATCTTCAAATTATGCCGTCTTTTCAAGTTGGCTCCTGAGCTCTTTTAACATGATTTTAATCAATGGATGTATTGTATATACTTTTTTCGGCCGTGCTTTGTCTTTGTTGCTTTGCGTGTGCTTTATCAGTGGGGCTACCCTCTAGTTGTTACTTGTGGGGTTAATTGCCCTGTGACATGTGGGATCTTCCTGCACCAGGGATCGAACTCGTGTCCCCTCTATTGCAAGGTGGATTCTTCCACACTGGATCACCAGGGTAGCTTCTGAATTGTTTCATTATTTAATCACCGATGTCATAGGGGATATTAGGTGGTATTTCATTGTGCTTTTGATTTTTATTTCTTTGGGAATGATTTTGAACATTCTTTCATTGGCCATTTGTCTTCTTACATGGAGAAATGTGTATTAAAACCTGTTGTAAATTTTAAAATTGAGTTATTTATCTTTTCATTTGTTGAGTTGTAAAAGTGAAAAGACTCACTATTAATATAACTATGAATATGTTAAGTGAGAAAAATTAATCACCCAATGCTATCACTTTAAATGTATTTGCCAGTGACCCTGGGCTTACCTAGTATGAATATATGACATCTTTATGACACTGGAACATTTAGGTTGGGTGACTATATGTCTGAGATAGTGTGGAAGAAATTGTCCATAAGGCAAACATTTTCACAGCTTTATCTCTGAGAACATCCATCTCTGAAAAAACACATGTGAAGAAATATGTTGAAAGACATGAGCATTTGTGATGTAAGAGCAGATTACAGGATATGAATTTGTTTTGTTATAAGCAACAAGAAAATGCTTTGAAGAGGATTTTTCTTGAAATAAATTCTTGAGGAAAGTATTAGATAAAAAGATATTCCAGATTTCTTCACATAAGTGTACTCATTAGCAAGATGTCTCTAATAGTTGATGTGCTGATGAGATTTGGTCTATATTTTTGAGAGCTGAATGGAACTTTGTGTTTCCACTGTTGAGATGGAATGTGGTTCAAAATGAGACTTAGGATAGCTGATGGACATTTTGCCCCCTTTTAGGTTCGTCATTTATTTTGATATGATTTCAGAAGGAGGAAATCATCTTATTGGCATACTGTCTTATATAATTTATACAGTGTACTCAGTATGTGATAATGCAGGACTGAGTCAAGTGAGAGAATGTGAGAGTTCATTTTATTTGCAAAGGGCTTCCCTCATAGCTCAGTCGGTAAAGAATCTGCCTGCAATGCAGGAGACCTGGGTTCGATTCTTGGGTTGGGAACATCCCCTGGAGAAGGAAATGACAACCCACTTTAGTATTCTTGCCTGGAAAATCTCATGGACAGAGGGGCCTGGTAGCAGTCCATGGGGTCACAAGAGTTGGACACAACTTAGTGAATAAACCACCACCAGGTAACTACAGACATGTACAGTTATTAAACTGAAAAGGAATTGATGACAAAGCCAAGATCTTGGTTATCCCATTTACAGTTTCTTAGTCTGCTTCTGAAAAAGTTGAGTGCCTTCCAAGATCCTAATGCTCTTCCCATCCCCAATCCTCCCGCCCCAACCAGATTTCTTCCAGGCAATAGTAAATACACCTGGTATGCAAGGGAAAATATTCACTTTTAAGCCAGTTTTGAAGGAGTCTCCAAGACATTGAAAGGCGCCAGATGGTGTGCAGACCATTCTATAAAGTTTACGATTACTTTGGTTAAAGCAGCTGGTCTCTGCAGTGAAAAAGTTGTCATGGCAGAAAAATCCCCTTTTCCCTCAGTGCGGCTGGGCTTGTCCAAGGAAGGCCTTTCCCAGGCTAGTGTTCCGTCTATGTTTCATGTTTGCAAGTCTGTTGTACTTCAAGAAGGTAAACCAGTTTTGTTGAACCAAGTTCACAGAAAAACACAAATGAGCTAGCATTAATTTTTTTTTTTTTTTTCCAGCTCAGTGTGGCTTAATTGCCTTTTCCCCTCAAGTTTTGCCTCTTTGCAGTCCTTTTCTGTCTGGCATCAGAAATAACAACTGAGACTATTGAGGAAAAAAAAAATGGCATTCTTCCAAAAAAGAAAGTGAACTTCAACACAATTCCTAGATTCAAAAGGATTGCAAAGGAGAATTATTTCTGCTAGCTTTGGTCATTTGACAGCTACAATTCTCCTTCTCAAAGATGTCATCTTAAATCTCCTTCAACATACTAATGAGAATCCTGCATTTAGTTCTTTCATGTTTGTGATGAGAGAGAGAGGAAGGGGGTGAGGGGAGGAGAGAAAGAACTTTTACTCTGTTTATGTGATAAGTTTAAATGTAAATAACTGTTGTTCTTTTGCCTTTGAAAATGTTATTATTGCATCCACAGCCTATGGATTTTAAATTGACGTTCAATGTGTTTGCAAAAAATGATTTTGCAGCGAATCTATATATGTAAAATAACAGATTTTATTGTAGCTAAAAGAATATTTATCAGAATAGAATCATAAGTGTTCCTGTAAAGAATGGATCTATTTTACTTTATCAGCAACTAAAACAAAAGTTAATGAGTATGATGTGTCTTTGCTGTTCTGTGTGAAACGTGCAGTGTTCTACGCTGTTGAGATTTATGGTGTGGAAGACAAAGCAGGTGCTATTCCAAGCCTTCTTTCACAACAGAGTGTAAACTTGGGCCAGAACTTATCTGGTCAAAAAGTAAGTTAAAAGAACTTGAGGGAAATCCTTGAATTTCACACTTTTCCACACCTTCCATTCTCTAGCTCAGGAATTTAGCCAGCGTGATTAATGATCACTGCTATTTGTGAGCTTTCCAAGTCCCTACAGACATAATGAACTTGACTCTTCAGCCACGTAGAAGAAAACAGGCTGTTAGAGGTGCACACCATGACACATTCGTGATTATGAGCTCTTTGTGCTTTGAAAGAGGAGGAAAGAGGAAATGTCATCCCTGCTCATTACATAAATATACCTTAAAACATTTTCAACACCCTCTCTTGTTTCTTCTCCCACCTTTCTGCCCCCCCAATACATACACACCCACATACATGCAGAATCTCTTCTCTGCTTTTTGATTATTCCCATGAAAGCCTGAGTCTTCTTAATCTTGCCTCTTTTTTGCCTTCATATGAAGTCAGTCAATCAAGCCTACTGATTACTTTGACAAAAATATCTTTCAGATTGTTTTTCCTCTGTTATATCTTACCTGCCCCTCATGTTGGTGTTATTCTAACCCCTTAATTATTTTATGCTCCAAACCCTCTCCCTGTCGTCTGGGGTCCTGTAGCCTCATCTCCTGTGTCCTTTGTTTTAACCCCAGTTGTTTCTTTTCTTGACACTCTTCTGACTCCACATCCGGGCTTGTACATTCCCTCTCTCCTTGTCCTCTCTAGTAGGCATATGTCTTTCTCACATTTACCACTTCCATCAATATGCAATTTACAATGCATGCTCTTTCATCATCCTCCTCAGGCCAGCCTCATATAGTAATCATATTCTTTACTTTTTTTGTGGACATGAGAATCCATTCTGCTCAACTGCATGCAAGGGTTTTACTCTGTAACATCAATTATGTCTTAGACTCTTTAAAGAAAAGACAACTTCTAGCTCGTTTTAATTCTTTCTAGTGGTAATTACTCTGCTGTCTATAGCGTTGGTAGTGATGATGCCTTATCAAATATGATTCAAACCGGGTCACTTTGCAACATGAAGAAGCACTGACTGTAAATTTCCAGCAATTCCACTGATTCCCCAGTTCCTCCAGAGCACTCTTAGAAACTATATTCCTTATAACCCATTGAAAAATTTATATCGCTTGGTAGAAGAAGATTTCAGAGATAAGTCTGCTGGTTTATCCTGGTGCTATAAACCTTGTGTTGAACAAAAAAAGAGAACATTTCCCGAATCTCCCTGAGATATGATCAAGAAGTGGGGGAAAATTAATTTCCATCCCCTACCAGTGTTTGTATAAGATGCTGCTTAGTGTCTGTCCCAGTTTGTAGTGTTCTTTTGACTAGAAGAAGGATTAGGCATCACCATGGGAGAAAGGCACAGTGTGATGAAGTTAATAGGGATTTTCACTCACATCCCATGTTTTCAGCTTGAACATGACAATTCTTTCTCTCTTGTTCCCACACCAGAAGCCCAACAGGTGAATGGCAATAATATGACACCATCTTGCTTTTTTATTGCTTGCTAATTCTCTTCTACTCAATTCCAAGATCCTTGAATATAGACCCTATGTCTTATTCACCTTTGTGTGCCTACAGTTAACTATCTCTGAGCCCTGTACACAACAGGTGTTCAATAACTGTTTGCTGAACAGAATTGTCATTTTCAAAAATTAGTCTATATAATTGACTTGGATGATTTCTGTTTATTCTACAAAAAGATTTTCTATCCTGATTGCCCTTAACAAGTATCATACCATTCACAATTCAGCATGCTCTTCCATCAGACCAGAAAATGTAGATGAACACAGCTGCTCAGGTATTCCTCATTTTTTTCTTTTGAACTAATTTTAAAGACATTGATTCTCTCTCTTATGGAAAGTAATTATCCCATTTTGTGGTAGATCCCATCTTACAAGTATGTCTTCCAGTAGACTGTGATTTTTTTTTTCAAAAAGGAGACAATTTCTCAGTATTCTCAGGACTTAGCAATGTGTTTGATAGTTGCTGATTGATTCATTTTTGTATAGGTTGATCTCCGTGTGGTCTTTTCATGCTTTTTCTGTCCTCTCTTCAGATTGTGTTTAGTTTGTCTTTGGATTTGTGTCATTGTCTCTTAGCCTCCTGCAGCCTTTCACCACCTCCATCTTTCTTTCTATTGATACATTTCTCAGGTGAGACATGTGATTATCTTTATTTATCCTAGAGAGCCTTCTCCTTAAGGACAATGTCACAATATGACATAGTATGCATTACCTGATCTGGAAAATAAGGCATAACACATGTGGGAATAGTTCCATAAATTTCACTGTAAACCAAAAGTATTTTTTTTGAAAAATCACACTTAAAATAATAAGTTTTCATTTCTCCCTGGTACCCAAGATGCCCTCACTTATTAATAATAAGGAAATAAATTGATTATTTGACTATAACATCTGGAAAGAGCCTTGGGAGACTACTTGGTATTTAATTAAGGTACAGAGAAGGTAAGAAGTTACTCTATATTCACACAAGTCGTCAGTGGCCGAGTGACTATATAGCCCAAGTCTTCTGGCATAATTATAAGGCCACATATCAATCATGGTGACTCATGGCTTTATTCACATTGATCTTGTCTTTTTTTTTTTTTAATTTTATTTTATTTTTAAACTTTACATAATTGTATTAGTTTTGCCAAATATCAAAATGAATCCATCACAGGTATACATGTGCTCCCCATCCTGAACCCTCCTCCCTCCTCCCTCCCCATACCATCCCTCTGGGTCGTCCCAGTGCACTAGCCCCAAGCATCCAGTATCGTGCATCGAACCTGGACTGGCATCTCGTTTCATACATGATATTTTACATGTTTTATTGCCATTCTCCCAAATCTTCCCACCCTCTCCCTCTCCCACAGAGTCCATAAGACTGTTCCATACATCAGCGTCACTTTTGCTGTCTCGTGCACAGGGTTATTGTTATCATCTTTCTAAATTCCATATATATATGCATTAGTATACTGTATTGGTGTTTTTCCTTCTGGCTTACTTCACTCTGTATAATAGGCTCCAGTTTCATCCACCTCATTAGAACTGATTCAAATGTATTCTTTTTAATGGCTGAGTAATACTCCATTGTGTATATGTACCACAGCTTTCTTATCCATTCATCTGCTGATGGACATCTAGGTTGCTTCCATGTCCTGGCTATTATAAACAGTGCTGCGATGAACATTGGGGTATATGTGTCTCTTTCCCTTCTGGTTTCCTCAGTGTGTATGCCCAGCAGTGGGATTGCTGGATCATAAGGCAGTTCTATTTCCAGTTTTTTAAGGAATCTCCACACTGTTCTCCATAGTGGCTGTACTACTTTGCATTCCCACCAACAGTGTAAGAGGGTTCCCTTTCCTCCACACCCTCTCCAACATTTATTATTTGTAGACTTTTGGATCGCAGCCATTCTGACTGGCGTGAAATGGTACCTCATAGTGGTCTTGATTTGCATTTCTCTGATAATGAGTGATGTTGAGCATCTTTTCATGTGTTTGTTAGCCATCTGTATGTCTTCTTTGGAGAAATGTCTATTTAGTTCTTTGGCCCATTTTTTGATTGGGTCATTTATTTTTCTGGAGTTGAGCTGTAGGAGTTGCTTGTATATTTTTGAGATTAGTTGTTTGTCAGTTGCTTCATTTGCTATTATTTTCTCCCATTCTGAAGGCTGTCTTTTCACCTTGCTGATAGTTTCCTTTGATGTGCAGAAGCTTTTAAGGTTAATTAGGTCCCATTTGTTTATTTTTGCTTTTATTTCTGATATTCTGGGAGGTGTGTCATAGAGGATCCTGCTGTGATGTATGTCAGAGAGTGTTTTGCCTATGTTCTCCTCTAGGAGTTTTATAGTTTCTGGTCTTATGTTTAGATCTTTAATCCATTTTGAGTTTATTTTTGTGTATGGTGTTAGAAAGTGTTCTAGTTTCATTCTTTTACAAGTGGTTGACCAGATTTCCCAGCACCACTTGTTAAAGAGATTGTCTTTAATCCATTGTATATTCTTGCCTCCTTTGATCTTGTCTTTAATTGTGTGAATTCCACAGAAAAAAAGATGGTAGCATCTTCACAGGTTAAATGAGTGAATACTTGGTGGTATGTACATTTAAATGTGACCTTAGTAGATTTGAAATTTTTAATTTTGTTTTTAGGGAAATATATTTAAATACACATGTTTAAGAAAACCTTTAAAAGTTAATCTAAAAGGCAAAAAACTTAAGTGAATTTATGGAAATTGAGCAAAGTTATTCAAAGTAACATTAAATGCAGTTTTTTTCTGAGATCATCAAATATTAAGATAATACATTTATCAGAATTATTTTTCATATTATAAAATTGAAGCGATTTCAATTGGAATGTTCTTGAACAGTAGAATGGTTAAGACATTGTGGTACATTTATACAATCGAGAAGGATTTGGAAATTATAGACCTTCAGTTATGTGCTATAGCATGGACGAAGCTTACAAACATAATCAAAAGAAATGAGACTCAGAGGAGTACTTACTATGTGATTCTATTTATATGAAGATATAAATTTCAATCTATCAGGTTAGAAATTAAGATAGTAGTTATTACTGAAAAGAGGGAAGTCATAGTGATTGGAAGGTGTTCAGCAGGGGCTTTTGAGTTCTGGTAATATTCTGTTTCCTGACCTGGTTGGTAGTTATACAGGCATGTTCATGCTGTGATAATTCATTAAGCTGGTGATGTATGTACTTTTTTGTATCTATGTTTTTATTTAATACAAATTTTAAAAAAAATCAGGAAAATTATTGAATACCATTGGCTTTTTTATGTTTTATAATTTTAATTTAAGAGTTTTAAAAAGAGTCCTATTTCTTTCTTCAGATTCTTTTTTCTATTTTAACTGAAATACCTTGTCTTGGTAAAAGACGACTTTTGAGGTTGCAAAATTGTTCGAAACTAGATGACAGTTTTTTTTTTTTTTTTTTTTTTCTGGTGAAAGCAACATTAAAAAAAATTGCCAACTTAATCTGCCCTTGCATAACATAAAATAATTAATTGAAGCTTAAGAAATTTAACTAGTTATACTGTGTGTCTGAACACACACATACACACATTTACAGTATCATAAAGTGAAGCATTCATTGTAACGATGGTTTTGTGTATATAGTGTCCAAAGAAATGTTTTAGGCAGAGGAGGCAAAAGGGGAAAAATGGAACCTTCCTGAGAGAAAATATTAAATTAAATCCTGTTATGGGATCTTGGGGGAGAAGTGAAGGCCCCTCATTTGAGATTGTTTATGTAAAATGTTGGGTGCCTAAAACTTTCAGGCAAATAAAGCAATGAGGAAAGGAACTCCCAGCATAAAGTACTCTGTGTAACAAACTTTGGAGGTGAAAGCATAGACTTCCACATAGTACCAAGTGGATACATGAGGGTGAATTTAGAGAGAGGTGAGGATCATGTCATGAAGCCTGATACATTGATGAGTTCAGTCTGTATTTAATCAGGAACTTGTAGATCCTCAGAGATTTGAATCAGGGGAGGTTTTTCAAACTGATAAGTACCTGAAAGCAGAAAGACAAGGGAAGGTTGATATGGTTACAGTGATCAGGGTACATCTGAAAGACTTTTCCACAATAAAATTGGTGGAACTTGTGTTTTGATAGGAAGTATGAATATTGGGAAGCCACTGTGGGTGATTTCTGAAGATTTATTTTCCAGGAACTGCTACACAGTATGTCACAGACATGATGGGGAAATGCTTTTAAAGGGATTTGGGTTCTTCTAAAATTTTACTCAGTAAGTTTGAATGAGGTCCAATATACATTGTGACTATAGATTTTTATTCAGTTATACAATCTCAGTACATGTTATTTACTTAAGTTACTTGAAAATGAAAATATACTTGACAGTAAGCTGATGAGATATATGCTAATTTTATAGCATGGTAGATCAGAAATCTTATAATACATGTTAAATGGGGAAATGAAGAAAAACAAAACTGTGTATTGTGAAAGAAGACCCTGTTATATATGTAAGTTATAATTGGTTTAATAAATGCATATGATTAATGTATATTATCGTCTTTGAAAACAAAGATGCATATGTTCATTACATATTTTAACAGATTTTTTATATGATAGCAGATCTTTGAAATCAAAGTCTTTATAGAAAATGTATTAGTTTTATGTATATACTCTTGTAAGTAGTAAGTGCTAGTCGCTCAGTTGTGCGCAACTCTTTGCGACCCCATAGACTGCAGCCCACTAGGCTCCTCTGTCCATGAGATTTTCCAGGCGAGGATACTGGAGTGGGATGCCATTTCCTTCTCCAGGGTATCTTCCCAACCCAGGGATCAAACCCGGGTCTCCTGCACTGCAGGCAGATTCTTTACCAACTGAGTTACAAGGGAAGCCCTAATAAAATAGAAAAAACTGATTTGGGCTATTTTGCAAATGCTAATAATTATCCAGAGTAGGTAAAGGACTTGATGTATAAAATATACCCAATATCTTACAATAAATTTATCTGGAGAAAACTACTTTTCTTAGGCAGTGAACACATAAGGAATTTGATCTAAGTCTTACCAAAGAGAAGATTAATAGAAAATAAATTATCTTCTTAAAGGGATAAAATAATCCATGAAGCATTACTAACAAATACAGATTCAATTTTAGTGAAAATCTTTGGAAAAATTCTTAGAAATCTCATAAGGTCTATACCCAACATAAAGAGAAAAAATTCTAGTCAGCTCCAACTGTGGCTACTCCTTGCGGTTGTAATAAGTACCGAGTTTTGCTGACCTTTTAAAAATTTAAGTGAGCCAAATCATATTGTTTAATGAGTTCCACCTGACATTTTGAACTTGTTTAGAGACATAGCAAATAGGGCTATTAATAGTGTGTTGAACTGTGAATTGATATGATCCATCTGAAGTCAATTGAGTTTTTGAACTGTGTCTATTAGAATGGAGAAAAGCAACTTAAAGATTTTGAATAGCATGGACTTAAGAAATTTGGTAGACTAAACTACCTTAGAACTAATTATGTAAAAATGAAGCGTTTGCTCAAGGATCTGTTTAACAGTGCTTACTGTTGCTGTTTTATAAGGTTTTTTTTTTAAGCATTGTAGTAAAAAAATTCCCTCACATTGCCAATAATTTGGAATATTATATAACAAATGTGATAAAACACTAAAATTAAAATGTGTGTGTATCTGCATACACACATGTATATTTTATATATATACACAAACACACTGTTTCTAAAAGTACAGCTAGGGTATGGAGATCAAGATGGTGGAATTAAAGGACATGGAGCTCACCCCCTCCCACAAATATATCAAAAATACATCTATGTGTCGAACAATTCTCACAGAATACCCACTGAACCCTGTCTGAACATCTAATACAGCCAAAGCTGCAGGAAAGATCACCATGTTACAGGGTAGGACAAAAGAAGAAAAAAGTTAATTGAGATGGAACTTGTGCTCCTGGGAGGGACCTGTGAAAGAGGAAAGGTTCCCTCACCCTGGGTCACTCCTTCACCAGCTAGGATCTCAGCTGGGACAGAGAGGGAACTTCAGAAACTTGGAGTAGAGTGCAGCAGCTGGCTTGGAGAGGGCAGGACAGGTGGTCCTTGCTACTTTGCTGCATTTACCAGCCCGAGATATCTACCTGCTGTTGTGTGTGGTGCCTGGGTGCTGAAACTCTGCCTTTAGTGGACAGACTCAGGAAAAGAACTTGGTTTGACTGCCTGGAGACAGCCTGAAGGGTCTGGTGTGTGGTCTGGACTTCAGGTAGTGGTTTGTACAGAACAGAGCACAGATCTGACATAGGAGTCATACCATTTCCCCTTGCAGTGAAAGTGTGGAGTCCTAACCACCCGATGACCGGGGAAGTTCCTACTGACATGTTATGATACTCCTAGTAGATCATCTGGATAAGGCAATGGCACCCCACTCCAGTACTCTTGCCTGGAAAATACCATGGATGGAGGAGCTTGGTGAGCTGCAGTCCATGGGGTCGCTAAGAGTCGGACACGATTGAGCAACTTCACTTTCACTTTTCACTTTCATGCATTGGAGAAGGAAATGGCAACCCACTCCAGTGTTCTTGCCTGGAGAATCCCAGGGACTGGGGAGCCTGGTGGGGTGCCATCTATGGGGTCGCACAGAGTTGGACACAACTGAAGTCACTTAGCAGCAGCAGCAGTAGATCATCTTTCCTGGACCAAGAAATTCACAAGAAATAGATATCTGAACAGACCAGTCACTAGAAGTGAAATAGAATCTGTAAAAAAAAAATAAATAAATAAAAATAAAAGTAAAAGGCTCGATGGCTTTGCTGGGGAATTCTACCAAACATGCAAAGAAGAACTTATACCCATCCTTCCCAAACTCTTCCAAAGGTTGAAGAGTCTCCAAAATCATTCTGTGAAGCCACTGTTACCAAAACCAAAGAGACTACCAAAAAAATGTATAGGCCAATATCTTTGATGATAAAGAAGTAGAGTGCTGAAGAATTGATGCTTTTGAACTGTAGTGCTGGAGAGGATTCTTGAGTCCCTTGAATGTCAAGGAGATGAAATCAGTCAATCCTAAAGGAAATCAACCCTGAATACTCCCTGGAAGGACTGATGCTGAAGCTGAAGCTCCAATAATTTGGCCATCTGATGCAAACAGCTGACTCATTGGAAAAGACCCTGATGCTGGAAAAGATTGAAAGCAGGAGGAGAAGAGGACGACAGAGGATGAGATGGCTGGATGGCATCACCGACTCAATAGACATGAATTTGAGCAAACTCCGGGAGATGGTGAAGGACAGGGGAACCTGACGTGCTGCAGTCCATGGGGTTGCAAAAAGTTGGGCATGACTTGGATACTGAACAACAACAATATCTTTGATGAACATAGATGCAAAAAGTCTCAAGAAAATATTAATGAACCAAATCTAAAAACACATAGAAAGGATCATAAGCCATGATTAAATTGGATTCATCCTAGGATCAAAAGCATGGTTCACAATATACAAATCAATGTGCTACACCATATCAACAAAAGACAAAAAAGACATTATCATCTCAATAGATGCAGAAAAGCATTTGATAAAATTCAACATTCATTCATCACATATACTCTCTCCAAACTGTGTATAGAAGAAAGAACATGTCTCAACACAATAAAAGCCATTTATAACAAATCTAAAACCAACATAATACTCCACAGTGAAAAGTTTAAAGCCTTAGCACTGACTTCTGGAACAAAATAATACTTATTTTTATTCCACCCTCATCCTTCTGTTGAACTCAGTTTTGGAAGTCTTAGCCATAGAAGTAAGACAAGAAAAAGAAATAAAAGGTAAATGTTAAGAAGTAAAGCTATTATTTTACCAGCAGGAGGAGAAGGGGATGACAATGGATGAGATGATTGGATGGCATCACCAACTCGATGGACATGAATTTGAACAAGCTCCGGGGGTTGGTGATGGACAGGGAGGCCTAGCGTGCTGCAGTCCATGGGATTGCAAAGAGCCGGACATGACTGAACTGAACTGAAAGTTATTACTATATACAGAAAACATGGTACTCTACATACAAAACCCCCAAAATGCCACACAAAAACTATTAGAACTATTAGAACTGATTAACAGATTCTGCAAGGTAGCAGAATACAAGATTAACAACAACAAAAAAATCTCTTTAATTTCTTTACCCTAACATTTAAATGGGAGAAGGCAATGGCACCCCACTCCAGTACTCTTGCCTGGAAAATCCCATGGACGGAGGAGCCTGGTAGGCTGCACTCCATGGGGTCGAGAAGAGTCAGACACGACTGAGCGACTTCACTTTCACTTTTCACTTTCATGCATTGGAGGAGGAAATGGAAACCCACTCCAGTGTTCTTGCCTGGAGAATCCCAGGGACAGGGGAGCCTGGTGGGCTGCCGTCTGTGAGGTCGCACAGAGTCGGACACGACTGAAGTGACTTAGCAGTAGCAGCAGCAACATTTAAATATCAGAAAGAGAAAGAAAAAAAATCACCTTTAAAAAATCACATGAAAAAAGCTACTTAAGAATAATCCTGATAAAAGGAGGTGAGAGACAGATAGACAAATATCACATGATATCACCTATTTGTATAATCTAGGAAAATTATAAAAATTAGCTTATTTACAAAATAGAAACAGATTCACAGATATAGAAAACAAACTTATGGTTACCAAAGGGGAAAGCATTGGGAAATGAAAAGTTGCAAGCTGGGAATTAACAGATACACACTGCTGCTGCTGCTAAGTCGCTTCAGTCGTGTCCGACTCTGTGCGGCCCCACAGACGGCAGCCCACCAGGCCCTGCCGTACCTGGGATTCTCCAGGCAAGAACACTGGAGTGGGTTGCCATTTCCTCCTCCAATGCATGAAAGTGAAAAGTGAAAGTGAAGTCGCTCAGTCGTGTCCGACTCTTAGGGACCCCATGGACTTCAGCCTACCAGGCTCCTCCGTCCATGGGATTTTCCAGGCAAGAGTACTGGAGTGGGTTGCCATTGCCTTCTCCGAGATACACACTACTATATATAAAACAGACAAACAATAGTGACCTACTGTATAGCACAAGGAACTCTATTCAGTATTGTGTAATGACTTATGGGGGAAAAGAGTCTGAAAGGAATATATGTTTACAACTGAATTACTTTGCCATATACCTGCAAGTAACACAATCTTGTAAATCAAGTGGAATTTTTTTTAAGTGATGCTAAATGTGTGCTATATATATTACTATACAATGTATGAGATTGGAATTAGGTGTTTTTTTTTCTCCCATTTGAAATTTTAGTACACTAATACTGGTGAAACTGAGTATATGTTCCTTTAAGGTCTTATAAAATGAGATTTTGGTGTCATATTTTATCTGTCCTTTTAAAAATAGTAAACTTTGCATACTGAGAATTCCATGAAAGCAATTGCAGAAAGCACTTATATAGCTCCAGAGTTTTCATTATGGATACAGAGTGGTAAAAATCAATTCATTCTTGTTGCAGCAAGAAAGATGTTTGAACATTATTTTAGCAACTATTACTTTTGAAAGCAAATTTTTAGGGGAAGACAGTCTGCATTTTTCTCCGTTTGGATTTGTCCATGTTTGTGAAAAAAGACATATATTAATTAAAATGTTTTAAATATACAACTAAGATAAATATGTGAAAGCCCCAATAAAGGACCATGCTTCATCATCATTGTAATTCCCCTTGTCATTGTAAATGTACATATTTACAACAAGGTTGAAATGTATAAACACTGAATTATATGTCTTGATGTTAGAACTTTGGAAAAATCTAGCTTACTAAAATAAAATCTTGTAAATGGACTGTGATTTAACATATATATATATATATATATGTATACACACATATACTTATAAATATTTCTGTGTTAAGAAAGGGATAGAAGTCATGTTTCAGCTATAAACTCAGAGGTAATATCTTGAATATCTCTGTTCCTTTTCCCCCACATCCATCTCTAGTCATCCCCGCTATTATGTGTACCTTTGGATTAATACCTATAAGGAATATGTCAGGGCTTCCCTATCCTGTCTCTTCCAGGTGGATGTGGTCAGTGAAGAACATCAGAAAGAGTTCATTGAGAGGGAGAATATTGAGTGCAGTATATTTGTTTTTCTGATTCTCTTTCTGCAAAGTAGTTTTTGAAGTGAACTGGTGGTCAGATCCATGGTCACAGCTCCTGTCAGAAAGCCCTCTCTTCTCAACTCACCCTCCATAACGGGGTTCTGATGTCTGTTCCATATCTTTGCTTTGTTTTGACAATATCGACAATACTGTTTTATTATTTTTTAATTTAAATTGATTTATTTTAATTAGAGACTAATTACTTTACAATACTGTTTTAAAAATTAGAGTCTCCTCAGATTTCTTGGTTCAGTGATGCTGTTTGTTTCCTAGAAACAATAAAATGTCTGGAATCCACTTCTTTTTTTTTAATTTTTATTTTTTTAAATTTAAATTTATTTATTATTTATTTATTTTAATTGGAGGCTAATTAGTGCTGAAAATCTTGCAGTGAGAGTGGGACTTAATTCCAAATACACTGAGATTTTAAATTTATATCATTTATACATTTATAAAATGTCTACATCAATTTATTTTTAATCATAATAAAATACATATCAAGTAGTTGAGTGGTTTAAAGGAAAACCATTCATTTTACTGATTTTTAAAATGTTATGTGTAGGTCATTTCAAAGTTTGGAATTTGTGAGTGGGAATGGGTATGAGCTTTACTAAAGAATTACAGTCTACTTTAGGTAAATATCAGCATTTTTGAGTTGTACACTCTTTAACACTGGCAATATTTCTAGTAGGACAAACATGTAAATTGTGAAAGTACTAACTGAAGAAATATAATTATTAATAAAAGCTAAGTGTCTGTTCAGAAATGCATTTTTAGAGACAACAGTTTTGGCTATTGGTCAGGTATGAAGGTCAGTGAACTCTTTCCCCCCAAAATGAATAATAAGGCTGGGCAGTATCAATTTAGCACTTTGCAAATTGACCCAAGTCATGTAGTCATCTGAGGGGTCGTTCATAGCTTTGTAGTATAAATTAAAATTGTTTAGTAACATATAGATGAGGGGAAGTAGTGTCATATTGTGATGAAGAGCTGCATCTCTGGGCTCAGGCGGCCAGGCTCAAAGCCTGACTCTGCCACTTGATTTTGTGATCATGGGCAACTTATTTATCTCTTCAGTTTTCTCATCCGTAAGATGGATTCAATTTTAGTACCTTTCTTCATAGGGTTATTATAAGTATGTATATAATATATATTAACTACTTCGAGACGTGAACATGGTAAGCACTGAGTAAATGTTAGGTGTTCTTACTTATTTTATTTATTTATTTATTTTTACTTTATTTATTTTAATTGGACTTCACCACAATCTCTTACTTGTGAGAAGGGAGGAAAAATCCAGTTTTATAATTGTTTAGAATAGTCAACTTATGTGTCAGTGCCAATAAATGGACTTCATCATATATAGTACACATTAAAGATTAGAAGGGATGCTTCTGTCTAGTAAATGTATGTATAGCCCTTGTGCTGTTAAGAGTACATGAACACAGAGCCTGTAGGAACCAACTGACCACAGGGATGTTAAACAGTATGGCCGTGTTAGAAAACAGTGTAAGCTTCTGAAAAAGTTAAAAATACATCTCTTGTATAACCTAGCCTTTCTACTCCTGGGTGTTTACTCATGAGAAATGAAAGCATATGTCCATGCAGAGTTGTCCATGAATGAACAAAGCAGCTTTATTTTGTAATAGTGAAAAACTGGAAACAGACCTGATGTTAATGAACAGATGATTTTTTCAAATGGTGGTTATTCCGTATGTGGAATCCAAGTCAGTAATAAAAAGGAATGAACTATAGACACACTTAAATACATGGATGAACCTCAAAATGATCATGCTGAGTGAAAGAAGCCATACATAAAAAGAGTACAAGTGGTATGATTCCATTTCTGTGACATTTTTGAAAATGCAAACTAATTTATAGTGAATAACTGCAGACGAATGGCTGTTTAAAGATAGTGGAGATGGGATGGAAAGGGCGAGATTACTAAGGAGCATGAGAAAACTTTTGGATGTGATATATATGTTCATTATTTTTATTGTGCTGATGGTTTCCTGGGTGTATACATAGGCTTCAGCTCAATTCAGTCGCTCAGTAGTGTCCAACTCTTTGCGACCCCATGGATTGCAGCACACCAGGCCTTCCTGTCCATCACCAACTCCCAGAGTTTACTCAAACTCATGTCCATTGAGTTTGTGATGCCATCCAACCATCTCATCCTCTGTTGTCCCCTTCTCCTCCCACCTTCAATCTTTCCCAGCATCAGGGTCTTTTCAAATGGGTCAGCTCTTCACATCAGATGGCCGAAGTATTGGAGTTTCAGCTTCAACATCAGTCCTTCCAGTGAACACTCAGGACTGATTTCCTTGAGGATGGACTAGTTGGATCTCCTTGCAGTCCAAGGGACTCTCAAGCATCTTCTTCAACACCACAGTTCAAAAGCATCAATTCTTTGGTGCTCAGCTTTCTTTATAGTCCATTTCTCAAATCCATACATGACTACTGGAAAAACCATAACCTTGACTAGATGGAAGCATATCAAATTCTACTCATTCAATATGAACAGCCTTTATATTTGTATGGCAATTATAGCTTAAGAAATCTTTTTTAAAAATATATTTCTTCCATAAGCTAAATGGATATAAAATTTTAACATTTTCTTGAGTTGTTTTATTGCTGGTTTTTAATAGTGAGCTCAATTGGAATTTTATCTTTAAAATTTAAACTTCAGTTTAGGTTCATTGTAACCTAAGATGTCCTGCATTCTGTACAAGATTATTTATGCAAAGTAATGAATTATAAACTAACAAAAGTGATATTTTATATGACAGTATTTCAGTTGAGTGTGTTTTCTCTGTTAGGTATGGATTTCAGCAAGTTCAGTTCATGGAAATATTTGTTTCAGTGCAGCTTCAATCCCACATGTGTATCTACACTGCAGTTCTTTGGAGAGGGGAGAAGGTTATTGAAAATACTACCCTAGAATGATTATTTTACATACAGTGATTGAGTTGTAAAAATTTATTTATGTGTATATTATAGGGAGACTTGATCATTCAAAGGGAGACATGTGCATACAGTTATAAGGAGCCATTTATTTTTTTATTTGTAAGTTTTTGGATAAAATTGGTTAATAATAAGCAAACTTTGGTAGGGTATTTTAACAGAATTCTGAATATTCCATATTTGAGTCTGCCAAATACTAAAGTTATCAGGAATGTAATACTTTGTCATTATCTTAGGTCATTTATGTAAAATAGGCTCCATTTATTCCAAAATGAGAATTACTTTGAAACTTCTAATACTTAGATATTTAAATGCTATGATTATGCTGTAATGAATATTTAAATCTTTGGAGTCAGACATAGTTGCTGCTAATGCCAATCAAACCTAGGATGACCAAAGAAACCCTGCTTTCATGAATAAGTAATCTTTCTCCCCATGAGTTTTCTGAATAGTCTGAGAACTCACGTGGGAATAGGGAAAACACTATTTGAATGACATTTTATCTAAAAAAGTGAAGCAACCACAGGAGCAGATGTAGTGTATTAGAGTCTGCTTGACCTGTTCACAAGGCTTTGTGAGTTTTGAACTCGAAATAAAATGCTTTCTTTGATTCTAAACTATAGCCAACAATATCAGATTGGTGTCTGAATATATAATGTCTTTATTATTCTTAGGAATTACATATTGGTAATCAAGTATGAATTCTCAAATAATTTAGTGGTTGCTATTTTAACTTTATGATGGTAATAATGTTCTTGTACAAATAAGCTTCCTAAATTTCAAAGGTCAGTATGACATTGCAGCTTTGCCTGTGAAATTTCGTAGTAGTCATGTTCAGTTCAGTTCAGTCGCTCAGTCGTGTCTGACTCTTTGCAACCCCATGAATCGCAGCACGCCAGGCCTCCCTGTCCATCACCAATTCCCGGAGTTCACTCAGACTCACATCCATCGAGTCAGTGATGCCATCTAGCCATCTCATCCTCTGTCGTCCCCTTCTCCTCCTGCCCCCAATCCCTCCCAGCATCAGAGTCTTTTCCAATGAGTCAACTCTTCGCATGAGTAGTCATGTTACTCTATTTTAAAACATTTTCTAAATATCACAGTGAACTGTATGAAATTGTTTAAAGTTTGAACTATATTATAGAAGTATTCTACTGGTGGTAGATGTCAAGATAGTTCAGTTGTAAGGTGTATTATTAAAAGAAAATTTCTCAAGAGGATAATTAAAAGTAAGTACTAAGAAAGACCTTATATTAGACTTAAATCTCTACTAATACCAGTGGACTTGTAGTCTCTTTGGGAATATTCCTGAGGTTTCAGGATAGAGCAGTATCCATTGTTTCTGTAAGGCCTCTCAAATCCATCACCCAAAGACAGGACAAGAAATATTATCTTCAGAAAGAAGCTCATCTTGGAAACTAAAGCCTTGTGTATCAAAAGTCTTATGCCTATGGAGGGCAAAATTTCTCCAGTGTAACTCAGAAGAAAATGCAGAAAAGGGAATAACTGTTACTGCCAAAAAAAAACCCCATTTAAACAGTGATAGGAAATTTTGTGATTTGTACTTTTATTACTCCTAAACTTTGCACATCTCTAATTAAATTGTAATATTTATTACATGTCTAAGTAGTGTGCCAGAGGAAAATATATCCAAATATTTATACATATAAAACAGACCTGCATTTTTTGATCATTTTATTATTCAGTGAATAGGGGAAGTGGTCATTAGACATGTATATAACTACTAATCATACACAGTACATTACAATAAGTGCTATGCATTTATTACCATTTATTAATTCAGTAACTATAGTCTGGCTCCATTGCTGGGAAGATCAAAATGCCTAAGGTGTGATTCTTGGTCTCAAAGAGCTCACAGTGTAATGTGGAAGATAAGCACACCAGTATAGAAGAAAAAATCGATAGTAGATGGTTCACAGGGAATGTAGGCATACAGCATTGGTATCCTGGTCTCTTCGGGAACAAATATTCTTGTGGAACTTCTTTCTAGAGGCTTTCACTGTTGTATAGGGTGTGTTTGCAAAATAGAGTGCAATAGAGGGAGTGATTCAAAATGTGCCACCTTTTTCCATTATTGTTGCTCTTTCAGAGAAACCTGTATAGATATTTAGCCCAATAGGATCAAATGGGTAAAAACACCATAAATAAATTTAATATATTTCATCTTGAATTTTGTAAACATTTGGAAATCTAGAACAGCATTTAGATACTGTTCAACATAATTAAAAGTGAAATATTTTAATGTCATCATAGGTTGAATTTCTATATAAGTAAGAGGCCTTATATTTATATCCATACAGAAAATAAGCAGAATGTACATTTCAGTGATTGTCCTTTCAGTGTGCCAATGTATCATTTTGTTGAGGTTTTTGCATACCAAGTAATCAAACATTGTATGTATATGTGTTATATAATATCAGTATAGTAGCTGTAATGCATTTCAAGCTTGAAGCCAGTTGTATGGACTTAATTGTGATATTTGAAAAATCTTTTTAAACAGAATAATATATAAACATATATGCACATACATATATTATATATATATTTCCAATAGATGTCTGAAAGTTCTATATCCTAGAGTCCTATGTTATTTCACAAGAACTGACAGTGAATTGCAAGTAAGAAAAAGTATTTTATTTTATTATTTTTAAAAATTGAGGTTTTGGATTATATTTAATAGTAAATCAGTGCTTCACTTTTTTTTTTTTACTTTGAACGTTTGTATTGAATGGATATAACTCTTTCCTATAAACTTTGACCGCATGTGATTCAGTGTGAAAATGTTAGAAGCGAATTGAATAATGAAAAAAGGTATAGAATTTCTCTTAAAATGTACTAGGACATTTTAAGAGAAAAGAAAACATGGAAGAAACATTCTGAATGAGTGGTGACTCACTCCCACACATTGCATATTGCCTCCATGAATTAATTGAAGGTGGATTTGTGTATCCATAGACTCCTTCTGTAGACTAAAAATGACAGTCAAGTCTCTACTTGCTTACAGTAAATGCTTCTCTCTCAAAAACCTTTAATCATATGAATATCACCAATGCAAAAATAGGATCCAGGTGAATCAAAGAGTTATTTCTTTGATGCTTTAAGAACTAGACATTACTATAGAAACAAGGGACTTTAGTCTATAAGGTTTTAATACCTCTGCTCTATTTACCATTGCAGATAAACAGAGGTTTACAAAAGGAGTCCTAAAGGCCTTGTTTGGATTTTCTAGAGCTTCAGCACAGTCATGGTGGATGTCAAAGCGAAGGAACCTTAAGTCCATGCAGGAGAAAAAACAATAAGCCAGACTTTAAATAGAATCTCTGATTCAGGATACAGGAAGCTTGGGGCTGGTGCAGTGGGATGACCCAGAGGGATGGTATGGGGAGGGAGGTGGGAGGGGAATTCAGGCTTGGGAACATGTGTACACCTGTAGTAGATTCATGTTGATGTATGGCCAAACCAATACAATATTGTAAAGTAAAAAAAAAAAAAAAAAAAATTAAAAAAAAACCCAGAGACATCACTTTACCAATAAAGATTCATATAGTCAAAAATAAATAAATAAATAAATAGAATCTCTGTTCATTGAGGATGACCATCACCACGTCCATGTAATGGACAGTTTTGGATGTTTCCAGAATATAATATTTATAGAGGGTTTCAGTTTTCTGTGACATAATATTATTTAGAAGATCTACCCCTATCATATCATCAGTGATGGTAGGTATGTAGCTTATTTTCAAAACAATTGATATGCCTTAAAAATATATTGACTCTCCTTTCTGCTAATTATGATCCTATTGATCATTCAAGTCACTAATTTTCCTTGAGCCTCATTACATTCCATTTTCTCAATGAAAAACTGTCTATATCTATATGGACATATCATTTATTATTGTTTTGTAATAAAATAATAAAATATTCATTTGTATGATCATGGAAATAATTAAATCTGACTCAGTTCTCAGTATAATTTTCCCCTTTCACCATCTCCAATTCATGATTATCAACCCTTGCATTGAAATTTTCTGATTAAAGGAAATTTACACTGCGCTAATTTCCAAATTTCAACTCTGATTCTCTCTCTCTTTTCCTGTAGCAGCTGATCTGTGTCTTCTGTTTTGTTGCTTTATGGATCAAACCAGTTTTGTATATGGTGTCTACTAATGTTTAAGTTAATTCAATTAATCACTACTCAGTAGGCTTACATATTAATCTATTGATGCACTATTTATTCATACATTCACAAATACATTTGGAAAGCCTACCATATTCAAAGAATTCTACAGAGAACTTAGAAACAGAAATGAATATTTGGTCTTGTCATCCCAAAGACTGCAAAGTGTAGAGAGGAGAGAAGATAAGCAGGTAATTATAAAATAATGTGATTGATGCAGTAATATGCTTCTTCATTGAATGTTATGGAAAAATTGGGGAAGAATATCTTATCCTGGGGTGTTAGAAGAAGCTTCATGAGTAATCAAAAGCTGACTCTTAAAAGACAAGCAAGTGTTGACCAGGTAAGAAGAACATTCTGAGATGAAGGGACTTGAGCAGACACAGTGGGGGAAGAGCAGCATCAAGCTTGCAGGGAATTATTAAAAATTTAGTAGTGGCCATCTTAAAGCATGAGGCATTTGATGTCAAGGGAGACTTAGAGTTAGGCAAGGGTCAAATCATGGAATAACTTTTAAATCATGTTCAAGAACTTGGACTTCACCTGTGGGTGATTGTTAACCACTGAGGAGTTTTAAGCAGGATAGTGATCTGGTCAGATTTATATTTTAGTTGAATCTACTGGCTCTATGTCACAAGGATATGTGGAATTGTCCAGAGAAACAGGGATGGCCATGAATACTTGGACTCTAGGAATTATTATGTGAAAACAGAACTAGATCAAGTACAAAGGACCATATGTTGCCCCAGATCCGTGATTCAGAAAGTAGATTGCCAGGTGCTAGGGAGAGTGTGGAATGGGGGATGACTACTAATTGGTGCAGGGATTCTTTGTGTGGTAATGAAAATATTCTGGAATTTGATGATTGTGAATATACTACAGGTTGTGAATATACTAAAGAGCAGTGATTGTACATTTCACAGGAGTGAATTTTATGGTGTGTGATTTATGTCTCAATAAGCTGGCATTAAAAAAGTCCTTAGTGGTGACTGAATGGAGAGAGATGGAAATACATAAGATGACTTACAAGTTTCTTGTTTTGGTGACCAGGTTGATGCTTGTGGTACCAATATAATAAAGGCTTCCAGATAAGGGGACATTATTGGATGGGAGTGATAATGAAATTGGGGGTAGGTGATGTTGATTTCAGATATAGAGAGTTTGAGGTCTGTTTAGCATTCTCTTGTACCTAAAATGGTGGTTGGTCTACTCCATAGATATAAATTTGGTAACACTTATCCTATGATTTCAGTGGCTCCCCCAATTTTTCTGCTTCTGTGTATTCCAGAAATGCAACAGAATTTCATGCATCCCTCTTGGCATGACAATGATTTCCATTTCGGAAATAAAATATATCAGAATTTACCATGTGAAGAATTATAGTTTAAACAGGTCTGCCTGTCAGAGATGTGTTCCATAGGGAATTTCTGGCCATGCTTCCCATGTCCCTCATTGGAAATTATTGATATCAATGATGGTCAAAACCATGAGGTTAGGTACCATTGCCTAGAGTTTTATGTTAAGTGAGGAGAACATTTAATGGTCAGAAAAGGAAGTGTAGTACAAAAATAGAGAATGAAAACCAACTGGAGGAAAAATACTTAGAAGATCTTGTTTTAAAATTTTTATTTATTTACTAAATGAATAAATAAGGAAATGAGTGCAATTTCCAGGAAACTAATGAAAGAATTTTAGGAGTGATAGAATGATCAAGTATTTTATAATTAAGAAATAAGTTCAGTAAGATAAAACTGAAGCATATCCATTGGATTTGATGATTAGGGAGGGATTCAGTTCAACTCAGTTCAGTTGCTCAGTCGTGTCCGACTCTTAAAGCTGAATTTCAGGGATGACTAGGACATAGCCAGGAGGAGGGGAAGACAATGGGTGTGGACTATACTCCTAGGAAATGTGGGTGGTAAAGGAGAGAGGGATTGAGAATTTAGGAGGGTTCTGAAAGAAGTTTTAATACAACTTTTTCAATATCAAGTAATTCTCATAAATAAGAATTCCTGTGATACTATTCAGGAATCATATTTAACCAATTTTTAACTCTTCTGTGATACCAGAATTAGACTGCCACCAAGTTTCTGATCATTTCTTTTCTTAATTAATGTAATGTAGAGGTCTTTAAGGGGCCATCCATTCAAAATGTCATCCATCTATGTATTCTATTTAACCCTGTACTTGGAGGTTAAATTCATGTATCGGTCTTTTTTTTTTTTTTTTTTTGTAGAATTGACTGATAAAACCTGGGACTTTAGTGATGTCATATCTGTAAGAGACGTGTCAGAAATTGATGACATTTCCATTGTTAGTAATTCTGTGATGTTCTGTTTTATTCTTCCCATTCGATTTTCTTGGTAAATCTCTGCTTTAAATCATAGAAATAAAAGTTCCACAGGTATTTGTTATACAAGCTGTACATATTAACATTTCAAAACATTTCATTATGCACTGTTGACGCACATATTTCTATCAATACCAGCATGTCTGTCATTGAGAGCTATCCCCTTTCCCTTTCCTATTTCGTACTCTCTTCTTCTTTAATTCTTCCCTGGATCCCCCCCCCCCTTTTTTTTTTTTTCTCTATCATTCAAAAATGTAAACCAGTTTTATTCAGTGTCATCCTTGCCTGTGACTGAAAGCAGGGGGTTGTCTTTCTGTTTTGTAGAACAACACCAACAAGTTTTATTTAAACATTTCGTTTTACTTTAAGAATGGAGAATTCTAGAATGAGGATCTATTGTTCCTACTTTTTTCAGTACCTGTATACTGACTCCTTCACCCATTGCCCACGACTGTTGATTAAACTGTGCTTCTGAAATGCAAAAATCCTTTTATTATCAGTCTAGTGGCATTTGATAGATCATTATGCCTGAAATACAGGCAGAAGTAGAGATGGTTAATCAGTCATTTTTCTCCTTCTTGGCCTCCTTTCTGGAATTTCTTCCCTGCATGATGTCCTGATTCTTTCTCTGCATTCCACTGTCACATTCACCTGCTCCTTCAGTGGTCCTTTTCATGCCTCACTGCCAGTGTTTGTGTAAACAACGCAGCTGCTTTTTGTGCTATTTTTTATCCCTGTTCACTCCCACCTTGCTCAAGACACTTATTACCCCCTCTGTGTCACCAATTTTGCAATGTAGATCACTCTCTAATCTTTGCCTCCTTCTAGACCCTGTCTGCTTTCTCTGACTTTGACCTGAATACTTATCTTTCCTACTGTAACTTTAAATTTGATATGTTTAAAGCTGTATTTGATAGATAAGTAGATTTCTTGCTCAGTAGAGAGGTAGCCTCAACACATGTCATAATATGCACCAAGAAAATATCATGTCAAATACAGAATTTAATTGATCAGGTTATAGAAAAGCCTCAGCTTGATGCTCTATGGTGACCTTGATGGGTGGGTTGGGGTTGGGTGGGAAGGAGATCCAAGATGAAGAGGATATATGTGTTCGTATGACTTACTCACTTTGTTGTACAGCAGAAGCTACACAACATTGTAAAGCAACTGTACCCCAATAAATTAAAAAAATGGTTTTGAAAAAAAAAGTGAACATTGAGAAAATAAAAATTCTTTTGAAATTTTCTTATGTCATTCCAAACATTGCCGAAAATGGTTTTGATGTGCACATCAGCCACAATGATATTAAGTGCTCATCATTGTGCATTTTGAGTTATCAGAGCCATTATAGTGGTAATTAGTCTAGAAATCCCATATTGAAATTAAAAAACAAACCTCCAAATTTCTTCTTTGAAAGGCTTATGCTTAAACCTGCCATTATTCTTCTCACCTAACACCCCAAACTGCACCTCATTTGATTATTTGTTTCCTGATTGAACAGTAATGTAACACACAATCTTGTTTAAACAAGTATTACAAGACAGAGTAGATTATACTTAACCATTTATCACAAACCTTTGGGCTTTATAGGAATAGCAAACTACTGTTGATTTTAATGTGTCATATTGTCATCATTCTTCTGATTTAAAAAGCAGATGGAATTTCCAATAAACCATTCACTGCAACCCACACTTGTTAGCATGATCAATTTATCACACTTGTTTTACAAAGTTGTAAGAAAACCCCACAGAAGGGTGTTACTAAAAATTACAGCTGATGTAAGCTTTTCACATTATGCCAAAGGAAGGGCAGTTGACACTACCAAGAAATAAACTCCACTGCGGCCTCCTTAATCATTTGTCAAGATATATTATGTCCTTGTCAATATCACGGGGTAAACACTGTCATTAATCTGCAAGTGAGGAAATAAGTAACCATGTCAGTGTTTGGATGCCTGGCTGTTAATGGAAATTCATCTTACTGCATCTTTCTTCCTTTTTAATTTTATCCTATTGTTCAGTTTCCATAAAATGTGCAGTTACATTGTAATGTTTGGAAAATATATATAATGCATTATTACCATGTTGGCCATTGTGAAATTTGCTGGGTGTGCTTAGTCAGACAGTCACTGACAATGCAGTAGTTAAGCTGAGCCAGCATAGATTAGTCTAAATGAGAACTCACCAGCCATAAATTTAACAAAGTGTTCATTTTCTGAAGTGATTGCTTTATGCATCTGCAAATAGAAAATAACAGAACATTCAACTGTGTTTTTTTCCTAGAAAAATGAAAACTTGGATCTCAAAAAGCTTTCTTTAGACCCTTTAAATAGTTATTTTAATTTTAGATGCTATCGCTGATGTGTTATGCAAAAGAGGGATATTACTTACAGTGGAAATGAGATGGAATTGCATTTAAAGCTCCTATTATTTGACTTAAATTGCCACTTATGTCTTGATACCTTCCAATGGAGAATCTATCAGTTATCTAAATTAATTAGATGAATATTAAATGAATGTAGTATATGATAATGTTTTATGTCCATCAGATTTTCCTATAAAATCCAATGGCATGATATTTCTCCTTTGTAGGATTTCTAGTTAAAACCAATATATTAGCAATGTATCCTGTTTATCTATCCATAGCAAATCAGTAACAGTTACCTTCAAAGAATTAACAAATGAGAAGCATAACCATGAAAACAGTTAAACTCCAGGAGATAACATTGGCTGATTGCCCCAATATAATAAAGAATAATAAAATACTATTTATTGGGTTTATATACAACCTACCTGCAATGTGGGAGACCTAGGTTCAATCCCTGGGTTGCAAAGATCCCCTGGAGGAGGGAAAGGCTACCCACTCCAGTTTTCTGGCCTGGAGAATTCCCATGGACTGTATAGTCCATGGGGTTGCAAAGAGTTGGACATGACTGAGTGACTTTCACCTGTGTCAGATACTGTGTGTTATCTCATGTAATCCGCTGAAGAACACTGTAAGATATGTATTATCATACTGATAAATTAAATGCCCTTCCTAGGACCACTCAGCTTAGTAAGTCATAAAATGTGAACTTGAACTCAAATATGCCTGGCTTGAAAATCTCAACTGTTATGGAGTGGGTTGTACTGCTTCTCAGAGGATTTGCTCAAGGAAAATATTCTTAGATTTTATTTGGAAAAATGTCAGATATGCTATGCCTAAGTCATTAAAGCACCTTAATTAGACATGAGGTATCTGCTTTCATGAAATCCTGTATTTACTTCTTAGAATTGTGATAGGCTATTCTTTCATACCGAATATGATAGGCTGAATCACATAGTGATCAACAGCACAGATTCTGGATGCCAGATGCCTGGGTTCAGATTATGGCAGTGATGTTTTGAGCATGTGTGACTGTAGGCATGTTACTGAACTGTTCTGTGCATCGGCTTAATGACTTGTAAAATAGGCCTAGTTTCATTGGGTTATTATGAATATTAAATGTGATGATAGATGTATAGCAATTGAAACAAGGCCTACAAAATAGTAACTGCGTAGTGAACAGCAGCTGTGACTTACAATTTTAAGAAGCAGTGTCTCCAGCTCATGTATTTCTTAACATGAATGAGAATATGTATTTCACTTAACTCTGAAGTGTCCTTAATACCAGTAATTACTGTACACATTTTCTACCCATTCCTACCTTGATTCATTCCCATTCATTCTCTTTCTCTACAGCTTTGATTGCAACATAAATCAAATAGCATCCAGTTCACCTATTTACAGGCCACAACTCAGTGGTTTAATATGTTCACAGGGTTGTGCAAACCTCACCACTATGTAATCTTAGAACAATTTGGTTCTCCCTAAAAGAGATACTATGGGCTTCCCAGGTGGCACAGTGGTAATGAATCCACCTGCCAATGCAGGAAACATAAGAGATGCCGTTTTGATCCCTGGGTCAGGAATATCCCTTGGAGTAGGAAGTGGCAACCCACTCTAACATTTTGCCTGGAAGATTCCATGGACAGAGGAGTCTGGTGAGCTACAGTCCGTGGGGTCACAAAGAGTTGGACATGGCTGAGTGACTGAGCACACACAAAAGAGATACTGTACTCATTAGGAGTCACACTGTATTCCCCCCCCTCCTCTCCCTGGACAATTGGATTGTGTGACATGAAGTCTTTTGTGCCTCAATTCTTGTACCTAGCATAATGTTTCAAAGTTCTTTCATGTGTAGCATGTGTTGATTCCTTTTCTTACTGAAAAGTATTACATTGTGTGACTATACCACATTTTATCTCTTCATCAGTTACATTCATTTGGGTTATTTCCAGTTTTTGACTATTATGGGTAATGCTGCTTTGAACATTCACATGTGAGCATGAACACAGTTTCGTTTTTCTTGGGTATGTACCTATGACTGAAATCGTATCAACAGCCTGATTGTATCTTGTGAGAATGATTGTGACCTACTTAGTCTTCCACCTTCTGGCCTAGTTCATTTGTGAGTGTTTTTGCACTGTTGCCAGGATGATCTTTATGAATTTCAAATGTGATCATGTTAATCTCACATTAATTGCCTTCAGTGGCTCTTCCGTTGTTTTGGAAATAAACTATGAACAACTAAGACAAAGATTTCTGCTTTAGTGTAGAGCACATTCTACTAGATGGATCTTTAAATTATATCCTAATTTTGCATGAACATTTTACTGTTTTCTCACTGACCGTCTTCATTCTAGCATATACCTGTGCCCTTTTTCCTACCTTCAGTTTGCTAACACCTGCATGTTTTTCAAAATTCAACTGAAACATTATCTTCTATGAGAAATCTTCTGAGACACAGGTCCCTTCCCCCAATCTTTATGGCCTTCAGATTAGATATATCTTCTCAACTGACTCATAACATGTTCTTCAAGGTTAGCAGACACATGGTTCTATCCAATGTCCATAAGACATTTGGTAAGCACCAAAAGATCCTTGATATCTCATCCAATCCAAAATGTCCATGAATGTATATAATCCATGATGAATGCTTTTGGACAGGACTAAACATCAAGAACCTTTTGGATTGGATTAAATAAGATAAAATATTAAAGAACTTTTGGTGTGGACCACCAAATGTCTTATGGACATTTGGGTGAAGACTAGATGTGCTGCAAGTGTTCTTCAAACACGTGTCTTAGCCTGTACCATATTCCATTATAATAGACAATTTATTTTTTTTGCCTTTGCCATTAAATTGTGAAGACCTACAGCAGAATCTTAACTCTCTTTATAGTTTTTGTTGCCGTCACAGTCAGTTCAGTTCAGTTCAGTCGCTCAGTCATGTCCGACTCTTTGCGACCCCATGAATCACAGCACACCAGGCCTCCCTGTCCATCACCAACTCCCGGAATTCACCCAGACTCATGTCCATCGAGTCAGTGATGCCATCCAGCCATCTCATCCTCTGTCATCCCCTTCTCCTCCTGTCCCTAATCCCTCCCAGCATCAGAGTCTTTTCCAATGAGTCAACTCTTCACATGAGGTGGCCAAAGTACTGGAGTTTCAGCTTTAGCATCATTCCTTCCGAAGAAATCCCAGGGCTGATCTCCTTCAGAATGGACTGGTTGGATCTCCTTGCAGTCCAAGGGACTCTCAAGAGTCTTCTCCAACACCACAGTTCAAAAGCATCAATTCTTCAGTGCTCAGCCTTCTTCACAGTCCAACTCTCACATCGCAAGAAGGTAATAATTCCTGGAAGAAAGAATTGGAAGAATAGTGTCTCTGCATGGATATACTGAACAATTATTAAGAGTACCACCATGTATCACCCTTGAAATCAGGGCCCATTAGAATAAATTACTACTAAAATCAAATAAATATTCTATAGGTGCTTTGATAATAAAAGAACATGTTACCATCTTTGCTTCTAGGCACCATGATGTATTTTTTACTACACCATGGTACCTAGGAGTAAAGATAAATATGAAAAGACATTACATGACTTTCTAAGTTAAATTGTTGGTAAGTGATTTTGATTCATGGAATAATAATAATGTGTCATGTTTTCATCATTCCATACAGAGATGTTTGTTTTATATGACGTTTCCACATCCTTTTGAAAGGCATGGCAAATTACTCATTTCTATATTACATAGTGAAGTGTAGTGACTCAATAGATAACCAAAAGCACAATACTTGTGAAACTGCTAAATGTCTGTTGAATTTAACTCCAAACTTATTTGAAAACCACTGAAATATTAACAAACTAATTTTTAATTTTTATCTTTATCAATGTAGAGAAATGTACGAAGTGGGTAAATGAAGGCTTAGAAAGCTCTATGATCATATTTGCACCTTAGATTCCTGATTACATTTTCATCCCCTCTCATCTTATTCAGTTTAGTTTGGTCATTCAGTCATGTCTGACTCTTTGCGTTCCCATGGATTGCAGCACACCAGGCTTCCCTGTCCATCACCAACACCCAGAGCTTGCTCAAACTCATGTCCATTGACTCAGTGATGCCATCCAACTATCTGATTCTCTGTCATCCCCTTCTCCTCCTGCCTTCGATCTTCCCCAGCATCAGAGGCTTTTCCAATGAGTTAACGCTTTGCATCAGATGGCCAAAGTATTGGAACTTTAGCTTCATCATCAGTCCTTCCAATGAATATTCAGGACTGATATCCTTTACGATGGACTGGTTGAATCTCCTTGCAGTCTAAGGGACTCTCAAGAGTTTTCTCCAACACCACAGTTCAAAAGCATCAATTCTTGGGCATTCAGCTCTCATTATGGTCCAACTCTCACATCCATACATGACTGCTGGAAAAACCATAGCTTTGACTGGATGGACTTTTGTTGGCAAAGTAATGTCTCTGCTTTTTAATATGTTGTCTAGGTTCATCATGGCTTTTCTTCCAAGGAGCAAACGTCTTTTAATTTCATGGCTGCATTCACCATCTGCAGTGATTTTGGAGCCCCCCAAAATAAAGTCTGTCATTGTTTCCATTGTTTCCCCATCTATTTGCTGTGAAGTGATAGGGCCAGATGCCATGATATTCGTTTTTTGAATGTTGAGTTTTAAGCCAGCTTTTTCACTCTCCTCTTTCACTTTCATCAAGGGGCTCTTTAGTACTTCTTCACTTTTTGCCGTAAAGGTGGTATCATCTGCATATCTGAAATTATCGATATTTCTCCATGCAACCTTGATTTCAGCTTATTCTGGCGTTTTGCATGATGTACTCTGCATAAAAGTTAAATAAGCAAGGTGACAGTATACAGCCTTGACATAGTTCATTTCACTTCAGTTCAGTCGCTCAGTCATGTCTGACTCTTTGCAACCCCATGAATTGCAGCACACCAGGCCTCTCTATCCATCACCAACACCCAGAGTTCACTCAGACTCACGTCCATCAAGCCAGTGATGCCATCCAGCCATCTCATCCTCTGTCGTCCCCTTCTCCTCCTGCCCCCAATCCCTCCCAGCATGAGTATCTTCCAATGAGTCAACTCTTCGCATGAGATGGCCAAAGTACTGGAGTTTCAGCTTTAGCATCATTCCTTCCAAAGAAATTCCAGGGCTGATCTCCTTCAGAATGGACTGGTTGGATCTCCTTGTAGTCCAAGGGACTCTCAAGAGTCTTCTCCAACACCACAGTTCAAAAGCATCAATTCTTCAGTGCTCAGCCTTCTTCACAGTCCAACTCTCACATCCATACAAGACCACAGGAAAAACCATAGCCTTGACTAGATGGAACTTTGTTGGCAAAGTAATGTCTCTGCTTTTGAATGTGCTATCTAGGTTGGTCATAACTTTCCTTCCAATGAGCAAGCGTCTTTTAATTTCATGGCTGCAGTCACCATCTGCAGTGATTTTGGAGCCCCCCAAAATAAAGTCTGACACTGTTTCCACTGTTTCCCCATCTATTTTCCATGAAGCAACGGGACCGGATACCATGATCTTCGTTTTCTGAATGTTGAGCTTTAAGCCAACTTTTTCACTCTCCTCTCTCACTTTCATCGAGAGGCTTTTGAGTTTTTCTTCACTTTCTGCCATAAGGGTGGTGTCATCTGCATATCTGAGGTTATTGATATTTCTCCCAGCAATCTTGATTCTAGCTTGTGTTTCTTCCAGCCCAGCGTTTCTCATGATGTACTCTGCATATAAATTAAATAAACAGGGTGACAATATACAGCCTTGACGTACTCCTTTTCCTATTTGGAACCAGTTTGTTGTTCCATGTCCAGTTCTAACTGTTGCTTCCTGACCTGCATACAGATTTCTCAAGAGGCAGGTCAGGTGATCTGGTATTCCCATCTCTTTCAGAATTTTCCATAATTTATTGTGATCCACATAGTCAAAGGCTTTGGCATAATCAATAAAGCAGAATCAGATGTTTTTCTGGAACTCTTGCTTTTTCCATGATCCAGCGGATGTTGGCAATTTGATCTCTGGTTCCTCTGCCTTTTCTAAAACCAGCTTGAACATCTGGAAGTTCACAGTTCACGTATTGCTGAAGCCTGGCTTGGAGAATTTTGAGCATTACATTACTAGCATGTGAGATGAGTGCAATTGTGCAGTAGTTTGAGCATTCTTTGGCATTGCCTTTCTTTGGGAATGGAATGAAAACTGACCTTTTCCAGTCCTGTGGCCACTGCTGAGTTTTCCCAATTTGCTGGCATATTGAGTGTAGCACTTTCACAGCATCATCTTTCAGGATTTCAAATAGCTCAACTGAAATTCCATCACCTCCACTAGCTTTGTTCGTAGTGATGCTTTCTAAGGCCCACTTGACTTCACATTCCAGGATGTCTGGCTCTAGATGAGTGATCACACCATTGTGATTGTCTGGGTCGTGAAGATCTTTTTTGTACAGTTCTTCTGTGTATTCTTGCCACCTCTTCTTAATATCTTCTGCTTCTTTTAGGTCCATACCATTTCTGTCCTTTATTGAGCCCATCTTTGCATGAAATGTTCCCTTGGTATCTCTAATTTTCTTGAAGAGATCTCTAGTCTTTCCCATTCTGTTGTTTTCCTCTATTTCTTTGCATTGATCACTGAGGAAGGCTTTCTTATCTCTTCTTGCTATTCTTTGGAACTCTGCATTCACATGCTTATATCTTTCCTTTTCTCCTTTGCTTTTCACTTCTCTTTTTTCACAGCTATTTGTAAGGCCTCCCCAGGCAGCCATTTTGCTTTTTTGCATTTCTTTTCCATGGGGATGGTCTTGATCCCTGTCTCCTGTACAATGTCACGAACCTCATTCCATAGTTCATCAGGCACTCTATCTATCAGATCTAGGCCCTTAAATCTATTTCTCACTTCCACTGTATAATCATAAGGGGTTTGATTTAGGTCTTACCTGAATGGTCTAGTGGTTTTACGTACTTTCTTCAATTTAAGTCTGAATTTGGTAATAAGGAGTTCATGATCTGAGCCACAGTCAGCTCCTGGTCTTGGTTTTGCTGACTGTATAGAGCTTCTCCATCTTTGGCTGCAAAGAATATAATCAATCTGATTTAAGTGTTGACCATCCGATGATGTCCATGTGTAGAGTCTTCTCTTGTGTTGTTGGAAGAGGGTGTTTGCTATGACCCGTGCATTTTCTTGGCAAAACTCTATTAGTCTTTGCCCTGCTTCATTCTGTATTCCAAGGCCAAATTTGCCTGTTACTCCAGGTGTTTCTTGACTTCCTACTTTTGCATTCCAGTCCCCTCTAATGAAAAGAGATCTTTTTTGGGTGTTAGTTCTAAAAGGTCTTGTATGTCTTCATAGAACCATTCAGCTTCTTCAGCGTTACTGGTTGGGGCATAGACTTGGATTACTGTGATACTGAATGGTTTGCCTTGCAAACGAACAGCCTTGACATAACCCTGTCCCAATTTGGAACTATTCCATGTTCCATGTCTAATTCTAACCGTTGCTTCTTGGCTTGCCTACATTGTTGATAGCTCTAGTACTTTAAATAAATTGAATTAAATGATAAGTAGTATGACTAATGAAATTATTTGATTATCAGAAAACATGATAAACTTTTTCTCTGTCAAATTATAAAAGACATTAATCTTCAGTAAGATGTATTTTTCAAATCTTATTGACAGAGTACAGTACTGTGGTTTTATTTGTGTTTATGTAATTAGAGCTTACATATTTCATCATATAGCTTTTATTTTATCTGAGTTATATGATCATATATGGATATTTGATTATATTCATGATGTATTTTAGGTGAGATAAGTTATATTTAAAATGGCCTTTTATAATTTGTTTTTTTTTCTCTTTTTTTATTGACTGAAATGTTCTTTACATTTTATAACACTTTGCAATTTTCAGATGTTTCACACATGTGATTTCATATAATCTTATTGTAATCCTACTTCCCCTCCCCTCACCCACTTTCCACTATGTTTCACACATGTGATTTCATATAATCTTATTGTAATCCTACTTCCCCTCCCCTCACCCACTTTCCACTGATAATTGCTAGTTTGTTTTCCGTATCTGTGAATCTCTTTCTTTTTTTGTGTTTTTCATTAGTTTGATGTATTTTTAAATTCCATATATAAATGATATCATACAGTGTTTGTCTTTCTCTGACTTATTTTACTTAGCATAACGTCTTCCACATCCAGCAGTATTGCTGCAAATGGCAAGTTTTCATTATTTTTTATTGTTGAGTAGTAGTCCAATGTTTATATGGACCACATCTTCTTTATCCAGTCTTCTGCTGATCGATACTTAGGTTGTCTCCATACCTTGGCAGTTGTCAATAATGCTGCTATGATGTATCTTTCCAAATTAGGTTTTCATGTTTTTTTTAAAATACATACCCAGGAGTGGAGTTGTTGGTTCATAAGGTATTTCTGTTTTTAGTTTTTTTAGAAGCCTCCATACTGTTTTATCAGAGAAGGCAATGGCACCCCACTCCAGTACTCTTGCCTGGAAAATCCCATGGACGGAGGAGCCTGGTGGGCTGCAGTCCATGGGGTCACTAAGAGTCGGACCGGACTGAGCGACTTCACTTTCACTTTTCACTTTCATGCATTGAAGAAGGAAATGGCAACCCACTCCAATGTTCTTGCCTGGAGAATCCCAGGGATGGGGGAGCCTCATGGGCTGCCATCTATGGAGTCGCACAGAGTCAGACACAACTGAAGCAACTTAGCAGCATACTGTTTTATACGGTTGCTGCACCAATTTATAATCCCACCAGTAGTGTATGAGGGTATGAGGTCACATTTCATTGTGTTTTTTAATTTATTTTTTATTTGGAGGATAATTGCTTTTTAGTGTTGTGTTTCTTTCTGCCATAAAACTCAAATCAGCCATAATTATTTATATTTATATATATATATACATATATATATATATCTCCTCCTTCATGAACCTCCCTTCCCCTCTGATCCCACTCCTCTAGGTAGTGACAAAGCATCAGGCTGCTCATTGTGGCTTCGATTTACATTTCCATGATGATTAGCATTGTTTAACATCTTTTCATCTGCCTGTTGGCCATCTGCATTTCGTCTTTGGAAAAATATCTGTTCAACTCTTCTACTCATTTTTTCATTGTCTTGTTTGTATTTTTTGATGTTGAGTTGCATGAAGTGTTTTTATAGTTCATTGGTTACTAACCTCTTGTCAGTCATATCATATGCAAATATCTTCTTCTATTGAGTAGGTCATCTTTACATTTCATCAATGATCTTTACTGTTCAAGAGCTTTTAAGTTTAATTATATCCCATTTGTTTACTTTTGTTTTTATTTCCATTACTCTAGGATATGGTTCCAAAATTTATTGCTATGATTTATGTCAAAGAATGTTCTGTGTTTTCCTCTAGGAGGTTTATAGTATCTGGTCTTACATTTAGGTCTTTGCTCCATTTTATTTTCATATATGGTATTAGAGAATGTTATAATTTCATTCTTTTATGTGTAGCTATCCAGTGTTCCCAGCACCACTTATTGAAGTGGCAGTCTTTTCTCCATTGTATATCCTTGCCTCCTTTGTCATAAATTGACATCAAGTGTGTGGGTTTATTTTTCTGCTCTCTATTCTGTTCCATTGACCTTTATGTTTTTTTTTTTTTATATACCACATTAATGAATTGAAGACTAAAAATCATATGATTATCTCAATAGATTAGATCATCTTTTGATAAAGTTCCACATCCATTAATGATAAAAAATGTACTTTTGCTCATTTTCTGCAGAAAATGAGCATAGAGAGAATATACCTTACCATAGTAAAGGCTGTACTTGACAAACCCACAGCTAACATCATACTCGGTAGTGAAAAGCTGAAGGCATTTCCTCTTAAGATTAGGAACAAGACAGGGATGTCCACTGTTATCACTTTTTTTTTTCAACACAACTGTAAGAAAAGAAAAAGAAATAAAAGAAATCCAAATTGGAAGGGAAGAAGTAAATCTGTTACTGTTTGTAGATGACATGATACTCTGCATAGAAAAATCATAAAAGTGCCACCAGAAAACTACTAGAGCTTATCAATGAATTTGGTAAAATTGCAGGATATAAAATTAGTACACAGAAATATGTTGCATTTCTGTATGCTAACAACAGCCTATTAGAAAGAGAAACTAAGGAAGCAATCTCATGATCACATCCAAAAGAATAAAATGCCTAGAGATAAAGCTACCTAAGGAGGTAAAAGACTCCAGTAAACTTTAAGACACTGATGAAAGAAATTGAAGACAACACAAACAGATGGAAAGATATACTGTGTTCTTAGATCGGAAGAGTTGATATTGTTAAAGTGACGATACTACCCAAGGCATTCTATAGATTCAGTGCAATCCCAATCAAAATATTAATACCGATGGTGTTTTTCACACAAGCAGAACAAATAATTTCAAAATTTGTATGGAAACAGAGAAGACCTCAAATAGCCAAAATATTCTTAGGCAGGAAGATCAGAACTGTAGGTGTTACCCTCCTTGACTTCAGGCTATACTACAAAGCTACAGAAATGAAAATAGTATGGTACTAGCACAAAATGGCCTTCTTAATTTTTAGAAATATAAAATGAAATAATTAGTGGATGAAAGATCTTTATATGGAGCTTGTATAAAAATAATATGATGGAAAGATGAATGAGAATAGAAAGAAAACAAGATTTTATGTAGATTATTTTTTGAAGCTCCGTAATAGATACATAGATACATGGCTATTCATTATACCCCTTTCTCTGTTTTTGTATATGTTTGACTTTTTACATAGTAATGTGTTAAAATATTTTGTAATTTTTTTCTTTTTGATTTTTTTTTTTGCAAAAATGGGGCAGAATGCCTAATAGAACACTGATATTTTGAATTTTCAATTCCAAAGCAGCTAGAAAAAAACTTGAATGTAAAAGCTTCATGTGGTAATTTGGTGGTAAAGAGCTGTGGTAAAGAGAGCAGATTAAGTGTAATGGTAATTCCATTAAGATCTTGAAATAATCTTATTTGAAGAATAAAAATGTCCTTTTGGGTTTTCAGAAGAAGAGTAAAGTTTGTGAGAAAGCCAAAAATAACTTTGATATTATATTAAAGTACCTATGAAATTGAAATTGATACTTGGGTCCTTCTGACTGATAGACTGTCTTAAATTATTTCTCAATTGTGCCATCATATTGTCTCCACTTTTCATCATCTTGTAAAACTTTTTTTGCTTAGTGCTAGCTTTTTAAATGATATGTTTAAAGCTGGTAATTAATTTACTTTGGCTTTGCAAGAATAATACTTCCTGGTATTCTACTTTGAGCTCACAGAGTATTTACATGTACTTTTTAATATCCTGGTTATTAATGGCTTACTTTAAGTGAAGGACTTCCTCAGTGGCTTAGCGGTAAAAAATCCACCTGCCAATGTAGGAGACATGGATTTGATCCCTAGGTTGGGATGATCCCCTGGAGAAGGAAATAGCAACCCACTCTAATATTCTTGCCTGGGGAATACCATTGACAGAGGAGCCTGGAAGACTACAGCCCATGGGACCACAAGAGTCAGACACAACTTAGTGACTAAGCAAAAACAACAACAAATTTTGAATGAAGGTAATAGCATATTCTTAATTAAAATCAGAAAACACTAAGAAGCTTGTGAAGCTAAAGCAGAACTAATTTTTTTTTTTTTTTGATACTGGTTCCTGGATATAAGAAATCAATTAGTCATTTTCCCTTGCCAATTTTACTAACCATTTTAGAGAAGCGATTCAGCACAACCATTGCCAATTTTACTCCAAATCAAGAAATCTTTTGAGTATCCTTAAAACCTACCAAAATAACCCCTTGGCAATGTATGTCTTTAGAAGATAATTTTCTTTTTCGGGTATTATATTCACTTAATTACATAAAGAATGAATGGAGGAGAAGGCAATATCTTCTCTGAGGAAGATGGAGAAGAGTGGTTACTGTGGATCAGCTAGATTTTTAGGAAAAATGAACATTTTAATTGCCTTGTGATTTTTTTTAAATTTTATTTTATTTTTTAATGTTTTTTTTTTAATATAAATTTATTTATTTTAATTGGAGGTTAATTACTTTACAATATTGTACTGGTTTTGATTCATGTTGATGTATGGCAAAACCAATACAATATCGTCTTGTGATTTTTAATGAAACCATTTGAACACTGTCCTGATTTACAAGTAGGGTCCTTTAAGGTTGCATCAAATGTACAGAGAACTTTCTTGTTATCCTTATCAAGGATTTGACAGAATAATGTACTCTAAAAGTTTGTGGGTTTAAAAAATGAAATGCTTATTTGATGACTTTCTTGGTCATTGCTGCAAGAGGATGATATATCCAGTGAGAGCATACTGTAATACATTATGGATACATACCTATGGATCCTTTCCCAGTTTGGAACAGATTTCTCAGGAGGCAGGTCAGGTGGCCTGGTATTGACATTGCCTTAAGAATTTTCTGCAGTTGTTGTGATCCACACAAAGATTTTGGCGTAGTCAATAAAACAGAAGTAGATGTTTTTCTGAAGCTCTCTTGCTTTCTGTATGATCCAGCAGATGTTGGAAATTTGATCTCTTGTTCCTCTGCCCCTTCTAAATCTAGCTTGAACTTCTGGAAGTTCACAGTTCACGTACTGTTGAAGCCTTTCTTGGAGAATTTTGAGCATTACTTTACTAGCTTGTGAGACGAATGCAATTGTGTGGTAGACTCAACATTCTTTAGCATTGCCTTTCTTTGGAATGGAATGAAGACTGACCTTTTCCAATCCTGTGGCCACTGCTGAATTTTCTAGATTTGGTGGCATATTGAGTGCAGCACTTTCACAACATCATCTAGGATTTGAAATAGCTCCACTGGAATCCCATCACCTCCACTAGCTTTGTTCATAGAGATGTTTCCTAAGGCCCACTTGACTTTGCATTCCAGGATGTCTGGCTCTAGGTGAGTAATCACACCATCATGGTTATCTGAGTCATGAAGATTTTTTTTGTACAGTTCTTCTGTGTATTCTTGCCACCTCTTCTTAATATCTTCCACCAGGCTTATAGCAAATGTTAGTTGCTTTACATATCAAATTGATGAAGGAATAATTTCTAATTGTGTAACTTGAAGAATGCTATTTAAATTCCCTGAATGTAAATTTCTTCATAGGTATAACAGAGATGATAATACCTAACTTCAAAAATGTTATTAAGATTGATATATAACTTCTATTAGCTATATCTGTCTTTCTTTCTGTCTTCTGTAGCGTTGCAAGTGGCAGATTGTGGGTACCAAGGACATGTTAGTCCTCTCTTCTCCCATCATACCATGAACTTTTAAGGAAATGTGATTAACATCTGTCCAGGTTGTGTACTGTACAACTTCATAGAGTGACAGTCAATGAACATATAATATGCATGGCATAATGAATGAAGGGATGTGACCTGAAAAACTGAGTATAATGACTCTGCCTTTTTTCTCTATGCTGGTGATTCTGAAAATGTCAAAAGGTAAACTCTTGCATCAGAATTAGCTAGAAGTGATTTCTAAAAATGCAGATTGGTGTGTCCCTCTCCAAATCTGCATAAGCAGAATTCCTTGAGGCAGAACACATAGCATTAGTTGCTCAGTTGTCTTCGACTCTTTGCGACCCAATGGACTATATATAGTCTGCTAGGCTCCTCTGTCCTTGAAATTCTCTAGGTAAGAATACTAGAATAGGTTGCCATTTTCTTCTCCAGGGTATCTTTCCAACTCAGGGATCAAACCCACATCTCTTACATCTCCTGCATTGGCAGGCAGGTTCTTTACCACTAGAGCCACCTGAGAAGGTAGATCTTTATTTTGAATGGCTCCTCAAATAATTATTTCAATAGTTGTATTGTGATATAATGCAGAAGCCATACAATTCATCTATTTTGCCGAAGTCTTTCTTAATACCCCTGAGTCGTTGCTGTCTTGAATCCCTGGTATAGTGCCCTTGTCAAAGGGGAAAAAAAAAAAAATGTCCCCAACCTTTTCTTTCTTTGTGAATCTTCCTGGCTTCAAAGTAGCAAATGTTTGTGCATATTTTCTTGTAATTGTTTCTTCTGGAATTTTCATCATGTCCCTTTATTCTTAGGGCTTTACATCTATCTTTACTTCTACTAGCTGGCATGTGCACATGGGCACACACACACACACACACACCCACACACACACAGACCTAGAGTCAAATTAGGTTTTAAATTGGGTGTGCCACTTTTAGTCAAGATGCACTCTCTTGGTTACCTGAAAAATGAGGCTACTAAATACCTAGTTCAGGTTGTATGAGAATAAAAGTGAATGGAATGTAAGGTGCTTAGTATATCATGTTGAAGTTAGTCATGTGCAACTCTCTGTGAGCCCATGGACTATAGCCTACTGGGCTCCTCCATCCATGGAATTTTCCAGGCAAGAGTACTGAAATGGGTTGCCAATTTCCTTCTCCAAGGTGATCTTCCTGACCTGGGGATCAAACCCAGGTCTCCCGCATTGCAGGCAGACGCTGTATCGTCTGAGCCACTAGGGAAGCCTCAACAAATGAGACTAATAATACCTATTTCATCAAGCTGTTTGAGAATAAAATGGAAGTTACTTAGCATATTGTGTGGAACATGCTGAACATCTGAAAATGATAGCTATAATTAAATTAGAGTAATATGTACCCCCTTATATTCCATAAATTTACTAATTTTAATAAATTAATCTAACATTTATTGATTACTTACTAAATACAAGATATTGTGTCTGTGGTGCAGTAGGGAACATAAGTATAAATATTTCATGAGCTCTGCCCTGAAGGACCTTACCATTTATACAGTACACAAATAACCACAAATAATAAATATTTTATAGTAGAATGATAGAATAAATGCTAGTGTGGATTTGCGAACAAATTTTTATCAGACAGAAAGGGGAAAGAATTTTAATTTCAGATGGGAATGAGGTGAGATTTCATGATGGAGGTTGGTAATATTTACTCTGGGACTTCTCAGATGGTGAAAATATGATTCTGGAGAATGGGAAGCCTAGTTTTACTGGGTAATAGATACAGAATAGAGAGTTTAGGGGGATATGGCTAAAAGGCGGTTTGAATCTTGATCTTAGAGGTCTAAAATGACAACCTAAAGCCTTCAAATGACATGCTGTAAGCAGTTGAGAACTAGTAAAGATTTTTGTGATCACTCACAGTCACCTAGAGCCAGACATCCTGGAATGTGAAGTCAAGTGGGCCTTAGGAAGAATCGCTACAAATGAGTTAGTGGAGGTGATGGAATTCCAGTTGAGCTATTTCAAATCCTAAAAGATGATGCTGTGAAAGTGCTGCACTCAAAATGTCAGCAAATTTGGAAAACTCAGCAGTGGCCAGAGGACTGGAAAATGACAGTTTTCATTCCAATCCCAAAGAAAGGAAATGCCAAAGAATGCTAAAACTACAATTGCACTCATCTCACACACTAGTAAAGTAATGCTTAAAATTCTCCAAGCCAGGCTTCAGCAATATGTGAACCGTGAAATTCCTGATGTTCAAGCTGGTTTTAGAAAAGGCAGAGGAACCAGAGATCAAATTGCCAATGTCCGCTGGATCATCAAAAAAGCAAGAGAGTTCCAGAAAAACATCTATTTCTGCTTTACTGACTATGCCAAAGCCTTTGACTGTGTGGATCACAATCAACTGTGGAAAATTCTGAAAGAGATGGGAATACCAGACCACCTGACCTGCCTCTTGAGAAACCTGTATGCAGGTCAGGAAGCAACAGTTAGAACTGGACATGGAACAATAGACTGGTTCCAAATTGGAAAAGGAGTACATCAGGGCTGTATATTGTCACCATGCTTATTTAACCTATATGCAGAGTACATCATGAGAAACACTGGGCTGGATGAAGCACAAGCTGGAATCAAGATTGTTGGGAGAAATATTAATAACCTCAGATATGCAGATGACACCACCCTTATGGCAGAAAGTGTAGAAGAACTAAAGAGCTTCTTGATGAAAGTGAAAGAGGAGAGTGAAAAAGTTGGCTTAAAGTTCAACATTCAGAAAACGAAGATCATGGCATCTGGTCCCATCACTTCATGGGAAATAGATGGGGAAACAGTGGGAACAGTGGCTGACTTTATTTTCGGGGGCTCTGATATCACTGCAGATGGTGACTGCAGCCATGAAATTAAAAGACTCTTACTCCTTGGAAGGAAAGTTATGAGCAACCTAGACAGCATATTTAAAAGCAGAGACATTACTTTGCCAACAAAGGTCTGTCTAGTCAAGGCTATGGTTTTTCCAGTGGTCATGTATGGATGTGAGAGTTGGACTATAAAAAAAGCTGAGCGCCAAAGAATTGATGCCTTTGAACTGTGGTGTTGAAGAAGATTCTTGAAAGTCCCTTGGACTGCAAGGAGATCCAACCAATCCATCCTAAAGGAGATCAGTCCTGGGTATTCACTGGAAGGACTGATATTGAAGTTGATAGAAACGCCAATACTTTGGCCACCTGATGCGAAGAGCTGACTCATTTGAAAAGACCCTGATGTTGGGAAAGATTGAGGGTAGGAGGAGTAGGGGACGACAGAGGATGAGATGGGTGGATGGCATCATCGACTCAATGGACATGGGTTTGGGTAGACTCTGGCAGTTGGTGATGGATAGGGAGGCCTGGCATGCTACGGTTCATGGGGTAGCAAAGAGTTGGACACGACTGAGTGACTGAACTGAACTGAAAGATTTTTGTTACATCAGCTTATCTGTATCTTAGAAAAGTTACATTAGCAGTGTGTAGAATATTTTCCTGGTGTAAGAGTTTTTAGGTAGTTATTCAGAATATTAGCAAGATTGTGAAATAGCTGTTGAGCATGGATGTGCAAAACTATCCTTTCAAACTCCGAACATAAGAGATGTGTCAAAGTCCCTACTGGTAAAGTCTTGTGGAAAAATTACACGATGAACTAGGGCAATGCCAGTGAGAATAGAGGGAAAAAAAGCAAAGAAAGGTAGGGGGAGGGGACACACACATACTCAAGAGATAACTGAATTAACTAATGGCTATATAACATAAAAAGAAATGAAAATATCTGCAAAAATAATGTAAATTTATTCTGAATAAATCAAGCAAGGCTATGTTGAAAACTACAGCAACCCTTTATATTGTTTTCTAAAACACGTTTTGGCAAAAATGACCACATATCAAAATATTGACTCTTTTCAGTTGAAAATTTTACCTGTTTTTCTATTGATGCATGCCATCTTTTGTGTCTCAAAGTATTTTGTTTTATTTGTGCATAAATTTTTAGGTATTTATGGATTTTTATATTTTGTTTACTTATGTTGATAGAAAGGAAATTTGTTGATTTACTTTTAATATTTTTTTGTAACCGAGTTCTTTAATTAGTCCTAATTATTTTTCAGATAGTATTTCCTATTTTTTCAGACCATCCTCTTTCCAAGATTTATGTTTCTTATTTTTCTTGACTCATATCATTAACTAGAACTTCTAAAGTAATATTAAATAGTGGCCATAATATCTGTCTACTGTTTCTCAACTTATTATTTTACTATTAAACAGGATTTTTGGCAATATAATTGACATACAACATTGTGTAAGTTTAGGGAGTACAAAGTGTTAATTTCATACAGCAAAGTGATTACCATCATAACTTTAGATAACACTTCTCTTACCCTATATTTTCTGTTTTTTAGTAGTAAGTATGTTCAAAGTGTACTCTCTTTGGAACATTCTGGAATATAATAGAGTATTATTAGCTATAGTTATTGTCCTGTACATTAGATCCCAGAAATTACTCATTTTTTACTTGGAAGTATGTGCTCTTTGATCAACATCTCTCCACTGTTAAATCCCTGATAACCACCATTCTAGTTTCTGTGTCTATAAGTTCAAAATTGTAGACATAATGGCCATTTGAATTAAATTCACCCATTTCCATCCATTTTAGTTCACCGAGATGTCAGTGTTCACCCTTGCTATCTCCTGCTTAACAACATTCAATTTACCTTGATTCATGGACCTAAACTTCCAGGTTCCCATGCAGGTTCTTTAGTGCATTGGACTTTACTTTCAGCAGCAGGTGCATCCACAACTGAGCATTGTTCCCACTTTGGCCCAGTTACTCCATTCTTTCTGGAACTATTTGTAATTGCCCTCCATTTTTCCCCAGTAGCATATTGGACACCTTCTGACCTGGGGCGGGGAGCTCGTCTTCCAGCATCGCATCTTTTTGCCTTTCCATACTGTTTATAAGTTTCTCCAGTTGAGCATTCATCCTTTTAGTGCTTTTTATTGATTTCATTGGCTTTGGAATCTTTTGATTTTGGAAAATTTCCCAGTGTTTACTGGTAAAACTATTGAAGCCTGGAACTTTATTAGAGAAACTTCTTCACCAGCGCCTCCAGTTTCCATGATGTAGTTAAAAAAATCCTAGAATAAGTCCATGCAAAATGTTCAATTTTTCTCAAGAATAAAATGATCAATTTTACATTCTAATATTAAAGTACATACTATAGTTCCAATAATTTTTGTAAAGGTACTATTACTGTAAGGACAGACAGACACATTAGATACAACTATGGAACAGAATATACAAACTAAAAAGATAAATACAAATGCAGCACTTTAAAATATTTATTTCAAATAATGGCGGAAATGTTTTTCAAATGACATTTGGTGAAGTATTATCATTTTAAAACAAAGAAATTAGATACTTACTGTGTAGTATACACTAAAGTTAACATTAGGTGGATTAAAAGTATAAATATAAAATTGAAATGTTAAAACTACTGAGAAATTTTAGGTGACTATTTATGTGACTCTGGGGTGGAAAATGCTTTTAATAATATAACCGTAAAGGAGGAAGGCCATACTGGAAAAAGGCAAATGGATTTAACTAAATCATAACCTTTAAAGGTTGTTATTAAATATTTGAACTACTAATATTAAATCCAAGAATGCCAACAGTCCATGGTGAAAATTCTAAACTTTACTGTAATATATTTGTCATATTTATGTGATAGGATTTTTGTTTGTTGGTTTTAACAATTGAAAATGCAGCATTTTTTTATCTGCCTCTGATTGCTTTCTGTAGAAATTCCCCCAGCTGCCAGGCCAAATTTCTCACCCAGACTCAGGGACTTGCGTTGCCTATCCAACAGGGCATTGATGCTGCCAAGTTGGCATCAACTCTCTTATTAGCTTCAAGAAGACTTGAGACAGAAGCTGTCAGCACTTCATCTTTGGCATCTAAGTGGCTGTGAAAGATGATCACAATTTAGTCAAAAGACATAATCTTGTCCAGTTATATTTGAAGAAAATCATGTTTAAGGAATGTGTACACTTTTCCTCTCCTGTTTTTACACAGTTTTACAAACAGTATGTTTCACAAACATAAAAATGATTTTTAACTTCTGATACTATTTCCCTTTTTATTTTTAAGAAGAAATCCTGCAGAAATTTAGAGATAAAAAAACACTGATTTTCTGAAATAACAAAATATTTATGAATCAGTAGCCAATAATATTTAATTCCCCAAAGCAGAGCAATTGAAGCCATTTCCAGTCATCAATACACAAATAGACTGCAAAATGTTATAATTATCTTATGTTTAAAGACAATAGTTATTTAAAACAATTTGTTCTTACCTCTAGATTTTCTTAAGTCTCTTCATTATTGCTAGAAAATATTGTCAAGGTCCTTTTAATCATATCTTAGCATATTAAATGTTGGTATCCATATAGGTAACAATCGTTTATTTTTTAATCTTTTAGTATGTCTTGGGAATTAATGATTCCCCTATTTTTTTTACCTGCAAAAAAAAAAAAATGTGAATTCTCTTGCCTGTTTCACCAAAGTTTGGTTCAATGTGAATTCTCTTGCCTGTTTCACCAGAGTTTGGTTTAAGACATATGCATAGCAGTGGAGCCAATGGTATCATAGTGTGTCAATTTTCTGTGAGATATTAATAAGTATTTGTTGATAAATAATTTTATGGTTGAACAACTTGGGAAAAAAACTGGTAGCAATATTTAATAAATGCTGGAAGGATTGCTCAGAACTTTTAATTTGCTAAAATGTATTTTGATGCCCTAAGGAACTTTCATAGAATCCAGTATATTTGAACATGGAATTCTTTTTGCATACAGTATATATTGATACCTTTTGAGAAAGTTGCACTAAATAGAGTATAATTTGGAAACTGCTACTGCAGAGCCGTATAGGATATCCAGTAAGAAAAACTGTACATCATGTTACAAGAGCTGTTGCTATTAATTCATCTAAATGATATTTATTGAGGACATTCCCTTGAAGAACCCACGCTGAATGGCTTTGTAACTAGAAATCTGTTCTACTTCCTCTGTTCTGTGGTTTAGATTGTGTTTAATGTATATACACAAATAAATATGACCAGATCAAGCAATTCCATTCATACAAAAGACTATTTCACACACACAAAAGAGAGATTATTTCAAGTTTGATTATTTAAATTAAAGGACAGCTCACTGGTTTTTCCTCCTTTAAAGCATTGAACGTATGGTCAATAAGTAAAGTATGAATGCCTTTCAATATTTTCATATTAATATATTTTTTATTATTGCCACTTTTAAAATTTGATATGGGAGTGGTTAGTCCCTAGACAAGGATTAACATGGGAGTTTTCTATTCCTTAACTTGTTTCTAATTTTTTACAAGCTGCTTTTCTGAGTTTTCCTGTACTAAAAATATAATCATATAAAATTTATATAATTCCCTTTCTCTATTTTGGGAATCAGTTTACCTTTGAATCAGATAGTAATTACTTCATAGAAGTCACTATGTTTTTTAAATTATATCTTGCTGCTGCTAAGTCACTTCAGTCGTATCTGACTCTGTGCAATCCCATAGACAGCAGCCCACCAGGCTCTGCCATCCCTGGGATTCTCCAGGCAAGAACACTGGAGTGGGTTGCCATTTCCTTCTCCAGTGCATGAAAGTGAAAAGTGAAAGTGAAGTCATTCAGTCGTGTTCGACTCTTGTATGCAGACCCCATGGACTGCAGCCCACCAGGCTCCTCCGCCCATGGGATTTTCCAGGCAAGACTACTGTAGTGGGGTGCCATATATGTGTTCAAAGTGAAGGATATAATTTGTGTTGCAATACTTTGGCACATTGACTATAAGGAATAGGAGTGTACATGTTAACTTTGATATGATACACTTTGAGAATTGTGGGTGGAAAGGCATAGTCTTTCCAAGACAAGAATGTACATCAGTTATTAGGGTGAACTGGAAATTACAGCTCTGTCTTATTGGGATGTAACATGAGCTCAAGTGACCACTGCTCTCATTGTTCATCTATTTCCTGCATTTCTCATTAAGAAGACACAGTTGGATTGCTATTCTGTGATCCAATATGGAATATTTCTGATAAACGGCGTTTCAAGTCAAGGTATCTTAGAAAGGCAGTTGGCCTCCTAGTGTCCTGACTGCCCTTTGGCTTGTGCGCAAGTTCAGACCAGGTTCAGTCAGTGGAGGGCAACCCCTAGTTTAGCTTCTCTCCGTCCACATTCCATAACATCCAGGCATATCCTGTACTCGTGTTTAGTCATTCTGACTCTTTGTGACCCCATGGACTGTAGACCTCCAAGCTCCTCTGTCCATGGAACTCTCCGGGCAGAATACTGGAGTGAGCTGCCATTTCCTTCTCCAGGGGATCTTCCCAACCCAGGGATGGAACCCAGGTCTCCCACATGGAAGACAGATTCTTTATCATCTGAGCTACCAGGGATCCAGGCAGAGCTGCTCTGCAAAAAAAGATTTTCACATGGTGCCTTTTTTTCCCTCAGAGGGGCAATGTTTTAGATACTTGGAGACTTCGTGGCCTGTCAGGTAGACAAATTTAAAGTAGTACAGATGAAAGGTTTTCTGACAATTTATGGAAAGTAATGTTTTAATCTAGAGCTCTGCATTTGTGAGAGCATGGGACCAAGTGTAGATTTAAACCTGTTTGCTTTTATATATACTCTTCATAGATTTTGTAATTTGCTGAGTGTGTCCTCATAAATATAGTTAAATAGCTGTAATTAGAAAATGTGTTCTGGATGCACATCATAACTAAGTGGTAAACTTCATATAAGGCTATTTAAGTTTGTTACAAATAGTAATAGAACATTACAAAATGCATACATGAAATAAGCATGTATCTCTATTTAATGATTCTCAATATTGTTTTATTCCTGAACACAGTACTCATGACCCAGCACATTTCCCGTAGCGATACTTTCTGTACACACTGGGCTTCTGGAATGAGGGCCATTGGCTCCAATCTTTTTGGTTAGAGGAGTTGTGAAGGTTGAGAACATGTTGAAGCTTTTTCTGAGTGAAGTTGACTTATCTGGCATAATCAAGACAGATGGTATTTAGGCTAAAGCAAGATATCATACAAATAGATTATATACTTGAAATAAACATTTTTAAAATAAAAATGCAAGTACATTCATTTATAATCTTTTCATGTAAGGCCAAGACCTCTCCCTTAAATATCAATTTCCTTATTGAAATTTGAGTCTTTGGCAAAAACTCTATTTTTAATCTATCATCTACAATTTCCAATTTCAGTTCTTTAAAATGGAATAAAACATAAATGCAATCCTGTACTTTTTATTTGCCCCCATCTTTGAGCTGACTCATCCACACCTAATTTAACAGGAGTTGGTTTTAGTGACCTTTTGTTTTTTTTTGTGGTCAGATTATGAGGGACATTTTTAATTATTTAAAAACTTTTTTATGGAGGCATGCTTGGTATGTTAAAAGATATAAGTAATTAACATATATATAATTTTTTGTTTGGAGTTATATACACACCCATGAGACCATCACTACCATCCAAGGCCAAGCCTCTTGAAGTTTCCTCCTGCCTTCATCATCGTTCTTTTTGTGTGTGGTAAAAACACTTAACATGAGATCTACCCTTTTAGTAATGTGATCCAGCAATCCCACTTGTGGGTATTTAACCAAAATTTTAATAAGAGTCTTGAACAGATAACCTGTACTCTCATGTTCCTTGCCAAAGTATTCACAATAGCCCAGACATGGAAAAAACCTAAATGTCCTTTGACATGAATAGATAAAGACAGTGTGGTACACACATACCATGGATTGTTACACCACCTTAAAAAAGAAGAAAATTCTACTATTTACAACAGCATGGATGGACATGCAGTACATTATGCTAAGTGAAATAAGCCAGACACAGAATGACAAAAATGACAAATACTGTGCAATTTCACTTACATGTAGAGACTCTCTTCAGTCTAGCCTTTCAAAAAGTTTCAACCTGGTTTTTATAGAAACAGTCTTTTTTGTTTGCACTCACATTTCATCCCTTTGCATAATTTGTAGTTGTATAATTACATTATGTAGCAAACTAGCACAATAGTTTCTAGGACAAACACAGTAGACTGTTGTTAAGTAGACAACTCTCTAGTCTAGGAAGCATACAGTGTGTTGAGGGAACAGAGACACCCTGTGATCCAAAAAGTCAATTATAAAAATATTTTTTGATCTCAAAACCTCCTTTCAAGAGTTTATAAATCCTTCCTAGTTCCCGGGCCTTTGCTCTACATTTCTATTCACGTGCTTCCTTGATTGAGGTCAATGCCATCTGTTAAATACAGTTTTTTTAAATCAGTCAATACTATCTGTTGAATACAGTTGACTCTTGAACAACACAGGTTTGAACTGTGTAGATCCACTTACGTGCAGACTTTTTTCAATAGTAAAAATGATGGTATAACAGGATATGAATTTGACTGAATTTGTGGGTATAGGGGCACCATGGGTAGGGAGGGCTATAAGTTATACTCGGATTTTGAGCTGCCCAGAGGGTCAGTGCCTCGAACTCCTGCATTGTTCAATGGTCAAGTGTACTGTCATTATCCTGAATGAGTTGATTAACCCTTCCTATAAAACTGGAATCTGTTGATATTTTTAGTCCCCTGATGTGTCTTATTTATTAAGGAAGAGGGTCCCTTCTTGATTATCCATGAATTTATGAGCGTGGCATGGCCCAGGCAAGAGCAGGGAAGAGACTCCATTCAGTCTTATTTCTCTGCTTTTACCTCTTTTCCTCCCTAGTTTTTCAACAGTGTAATTTGCCCCATCTATCACAGAATGTTTTCAGAAGCTGCCACGCAACTTAAGCAGGATGAATTGTGAGCATCAGCTTTAGAGGGCGCTCCCAAATTCATGAACCTTATAGAAAAAAATTATTGGGTGCAGTCCAACAGACACTGCCTCAAGACCTAATCAAGAGATTGAAGTTGCCAGGTTTGGCATCCCTCAGGAGGCACCCCTTTGCAGCACCCCACATATGAACAGCTAAAGAACAAAGCCATAAATCTTCATCTGAACTGTGCATCAAGATCAACTGTTGAGCTTTGAAAATACAGAAACCTGGGTCATCTCTCACAATCACCAAATTGGAATATTCCAGAGCAGGGGCCCAGATGAAGGAATTAGTTTTTAAAACATTACGGGGGAGTATAATCTTCAGCCAAGTTTGAAAAGTCGCTGGAATAAATAGATGAAACATAGTTGTATTTTTGGAAAAGTGAGTTTCTAAATGATAAATGTTTTCCTTCTTACATATGGATGTGCCTTTTAGTTTGGAATTGCTTCTACGACGACAAATGAAGTCATTGCAGAAACTGAAAAACACACCTTCTGATGTAAATCTGTCTGGGGAAAAAAAAAAAAAGAGGTTGGCTCAGTAAATAGGTACCAGGCAGACAGCCTGTCCTCCAAGGCTCTTTGCTATTCCCTGTGAATCCAAAGGGAGGCTCTTGCTTGAATCACCTACTTCTCAAAATATTAATGTGCCTAAGGATCTCCTGGAGTGGGTGGAGGAAGTTGTTAGATAAATCTAAGTGCTGTTTCGGTAGGTCTGAGATGGGGCCTGGATCATGCATTTCTGATGAACTCCTTGGTGCTGCTACTGGTCCAAGGGATCACATTGCATAGCTAGTTTAAGCCAGGGTTTAAACAACATTAATCCACCAGTTTTCAACAGCTGCATATTCTTGGCATTCAAAAATAGGTCTGCGTTCTCTGGTATTTGTTTTCCATTTACACCTGCTAAAAATTATTTTCTACCATCCATGAATTCTTTGTATAAGAAATAAAAGGAGAAGAAAAGAAATACAAACCTTTAATCACCTTACATGGAGAGATGAAGTATGGGATATATTCATGCTAGACCATTCATGATGTCAGCTTTTTGCTTGTGAATACAAGGAATGCTGTGTAATCAAGGAGATCAGATCAATTCCACTCCTAATAGAGCTGCTGTTGCTGCTGCTGCTAAGTCACGTCAGTCGTGTCCAACTCTGTGTGACCCCATAGATGGCGGCCCACCAGGCTCCCGTCCCTGGGATTCTCCAGGCAAGAATACTGGAGTGGGTTGCCATTTCCTTCCCCAATATGTGAAAGTGAAAAGTGAAAGTGAAGTCACTCAGTCGTGTCCGACTCTTAGCAACCCCATGGACTGTAGCCTACCAGGCTCCTCTGTCCATGGGATTTCCCATCTGGAGTGCGGTGCCATTGCCTTCTCCGCCTAATAGAGCTAGCCATATCCAATACATCTGCCCTCCAGGCTCAAGTCACTAAATGCCTTGTTTTTCTCCAGGGTTATTTATTAATTGTAGATGTTGTAGATAACTGATCAGTATGGCTTTCCAAAATTGATGTACATCATGGGGATGTTTGCCTTCCTTTCAATGTATTATCGTTGGTGCAGCATTTCTAGGATGATCGGAATTTTTTTTTCTTTTATAGTGAAGTGTGAATTTTTGGACTGAATTCTAACGCTGAGTATGTGAATCCTTCTTAGAGATAACTGTGTTCCTATGTTTCCTCAAAGAGCATAAATATTTTAGTGAATGTTGTCACTGTGTTTGTCTTCATGCAGCCCAGTGAATGTCTGCACCCTTGAGTATTGAGGAAAAACTCTCTTTTTCACATATAAAAAGGCCTGTATTGCATTGAAAATTGTAAACCTTTCTCAAATCCTAATCTACTTTCTCTGCAATCCCATGAGAAATATTCACTGGGGAGAAATTACTCTCATCTTTATTGCTTCTATCTGCTCTTCTTCGTTAGCATGTAGATGCCAGCCTTCATTTATCAACATTTGCTGGGACTCTACCCATGCTAAGCAGGGTGCTCTGCCCATGGATATAGCCTTAAAGGCCTGAGCTTTCAACCCTGCCCCTAAGGGGCTTGCCATCCATTTGGTCTCAATTTACACAAGAAGCTGAGCAGAAAATTATCAAGTTAAAAGATGATAATATGTTTAGATTTTAGAATACTTTCAAGATTCATTGTCACTTTTGTTTTCATGCACATTTTGGGGGAGAAAAAGAGAAGAAAGAAACAATCTAGGTTAGCAAGTAAGAGAGTATTCTGAAGGAGGAGATGAACTGTACTGGAATAGAGGTGCTGGGAATTCTAATAACCCACACCCTGAATCCGTGCTTCTTTTCTTCCACCAACGTTTACTGAACACATACTGCTGCTGCTGCTGCTAAGTCGCTTCAGTCGTGTCCGACTCTGTGCGACCCCATAGACGGAAGCCCACCAGGCTCCCCCGTCCCTGGGATTCTCCAGGCAAGAACACTGGAGTGGGTTGCCATTTCCTTCTCCAATGCATGAAAGTAAAAAGTTAAAGTGAAGTCGCTCAGTCGTGTCTGACTCTTCGAGACCCCATGGACTGCAGCCTACCAGGCTCCTCTGTCCATGGGATTTTCCAGGCAAGAGTACGGGAGTGGGGTGCCATTGCCTAGGTTCAACCAAAAAGACCATAATTTTATGACAATGGTATGTTCCAGATACAGTATCAAAATGTTGTCTCATAAGAGGTTTCTGCAAACACTGAAATCTGTTCCTTCATTTGTAAGAACAGATAATATTTTCTTCCCTGTCCAAAGGCAGTGAGCTGAAAAGTGGTTTCTGGTTTTCTGTCTATGAAATAACCTCTGAGAAGTAAGGAGGACAGAGATGGGGAAAACTATGAGATGGAGCTTAAAATGACTTTCTCAGATAGTCTCAAAAGTGAAACCCAGCTCAACTAACACAAAATTGTAAATCAACTATACTCCAATAAAAATTAATTTAAAAAAAGTGAAACCTGATTTGCAGTTTCTCTCATTGAATATCAGGTTCACGCCCCCCCACACACACACACAACACACACAACAGATATCAGTTTTCCTTTTACCAGTTAACCAGTAACAGCTGGAACTGAAACATAGACTCACAGGGCCATTTCCTCTATAAGCAATATATATATCTATAATATATATATATGAGCAATTATACACACACACACACACACACTATGCTAGTTACACACACACTATGCTAGTTAGATGTTTCTGCTTGTTCTTACTCCATAAAAACCAAGTAGGTTTGGGGTCTAAGACCATATACAACTTGGTGTCACAACACTGCCTCTGAAACATTCCTTCCACCAGATGCTACCAGAAGACAACTAGTAGTTAATGTGCATAAGATTTTGAACCATGACTAGGCTCTGTCCTCTAATTCCCACTGGAACTTCCAAGAATGACTCTTGTCATATTGACTCTGTGGCCAACACAAAAGTGTTCAGTGACTTTGTAACTTTAGGCAAGATCTATAAACTCTTTTCTCAGATTCTCATTTATAACATAGGAATAGAACTGTTTCAGGATTTAATGAGCTCATGTACGCATAGTGCCTAGTAAATAGAGCAGTGCATTTTCAGCCCTCATTACATTTGTAATTATGACATTATTGAGTTTTATTATAGGGAAAATTTTACTGACCTGGAGAACAACAGAAGAGACATAAGACCTCTATCCTTCATTATAGAAGACACATAAAAATAGATATTTCTCTGAAGATTTTCCTACTGTTAGGTATAAAAGTTAATAAATTAGAAAATTCATAACTACTTGAGCTTTCTGTGAAAACTTAGGGAATAATATACCTTAATTGGTGTTTTGATTCCAAGCAAAAGCAAAGCAAAACAAGAAAAGAAAACCAAAAAAAAAAAAAACAAAACCTCTTAGAAATAATTTAAAACTAAAATTTGCCTTTGGATACACTTCTTACCTGGCAGAAGTAGGCAAATTGATACAGATATTTCAATGGCTGTCACATGCCTGTCCTTGTCCCTAAAGCAAGTCAATCACAGGCATGATATTAAAAGAAAGTAGAGATGGTTACCAACTACATATAAAATCCTTGTTTTAGGGAACTACAGCCCTGTTGATGATGATGCATAAAGTACTTACTCTTCTCTTCTCATTGGCTGGCATGGTGCTTTATATCGACTTTGGGTCTTTTTACCCTTGTAACCTCTTTCTCTATAAAATCAATTTCCTTTGCCCACTACTGAAAATCCATTTCCTGGATTTTGTCTTCAAACTCCATCCATTCTTTCATCTGTTCAGGGTAATGTATGTTTGTTACCAAGTGTGTAGCCAGATACACTCTTTTTTTTCAGGTCCTTAAACCCAGCAAATAATGTCTTAAAAGGACAGTACATTATGTTGCCACGTATTATTTTTTCCTAGTCCACCTGTTCTCTTGGAACTTTCTGCTCATTTAAGAATGCATCCAAAGCTTACCTATCCAGAGTTCATCCCAGTGATGCCAGAGCTCACCACTATTTTTAAATATTTCCCTCCACGTGGCATCTCTCCCTTTGAGCATAAATCACAAACTCACCCCTCGTGTTCTCTACCTCATGAAAACATGACTGTGCCAGAAAGCCAATAGCCTTCATCAGCCTGGCTAATCTATGAATCTGAATTCTCTTGAAATTCATTAAAGTAAAACTAGCTAATTGAAAATGAATGTAAAGACACCCAATGGGATCTTAAAACCTCATCTTTCAAAGTGATGTGCTTTACTCTTAATAGGGCTTTTATTTATTTAATTCCAGGCTCCCCTTGGTTTTTGTGACAGGGTTTGCAGAGGAAACAAACCCAAACGTCTTGTAAACTGTCAAACTGGATGCTCATCTCAGGGGAGCTCAGAGGGTATCACGTTTTAAGTGTTATCTTTCTGGAGCTTGGGACGTGTCTGCTGACAGACGGCTCCCCTAGCAATGCAACGCTGGATAATTGCATAAGCTGAATTAGACAAAGTATTTTATTAAAATAACAACTGGATGGAACTTTGAAAGTACTTTCTTATGTTGTTGTTGTTTTTTTTTTATTTTTTCCTGAAGATTTAGATGTTAGGTTTTGTTACAGAAGTCATTTAAAAGATATTAATAGTGACTTTTCCTATTTCAAGTAGAAAAACTCAGAAAGAACTTGTGGCTCTTTTAACATTAATATGTGGCCAATAATAGAATCTTTCAGCCAAACCATGTTATATGCAAATTAGTACCATTCTTTTGTATTTGCAGATCTTATTTCTTCATAGTAATAGAAAATGCTGCCTGGCATTGTCTTATTAATCTTCATAATGAATGCTAAGGGGCTAGGTATGCAGTGTTTGGCATTATCCACATGTAATAGAGTTTTAAAAAGTGGGGCACAGGAAATAAAATAAGTCTAGCAACTTGTTACCATTCAAAGTGGAAGTTTAGCAGTGGAAATTAACTAATGTTACTAGAAAAGCTCTTACTGTCTGTTACTTTTCATAAAGACAAAATTGCCTATGCCATATTTGACACATGGTGGTTTTCCAGTTTGGATCAGACTATGTGTATGAATGTGTCTATGTGATGAATAAAATACGCAAGTATTTGATAGATTGGGACTATTTTGCCCTCTAGAGGCAGCTCAGTGGAAGAGGCAGAAACTATCATTCAGTGTTAAGGATTGAAAGATGGTAGGCCAATCTTTGGCAGGGCAATTTGAATGGTTCAAAGGCACCACCTCATTAGACTTCAGGTCTCACCGTGGACTAGATCACAATGGGACAGGTAGAGCTCAAAGCCCTTGCTATAGCCACATACAGTGGTTAATGATAACAGCAGAAGCTCAGGTTTTAACTTGGGTACTTCAACAGCCAGGGTGTCTGGGCCTGCCACCTAGTTCAGAATTCTGTACTAGAATTCACTTTTAGTTCACTGTAAGCTCTCAAAATATGCTAACTGAATGGATAAATGAAAATATTGCCAACTAATATAAGTTCTTTTGTTAGCAGAGTGTATGATAACCAAGTGAAAATATTTTTCTTTGTTGCATTCTTTTTACATGCACATGTACATATGAAAAAACAATTTTTTTCCTTTTTTTTTTTAAAGCTAGCTTTCAACTTGCTACTTATTACATATTGGTCTATCATGTTCCTAAAATCCAATTACTCCTCTGGTGGTTTTAAAAACTTGTTCCCAAGTGGCATGCCACTTGATTTGCTGTATTATCTTTGAAGTAACATATTGATGGAAAGAGGTGTGGACAAGGGTAAAGAACAGCAGCAGAGTGTACATATTTGCTAAATGCCCTTTCTATGTCAGACCAAGTACTTAGTACCTTGATTCTCACAACAAGAATACAATGAATTGTGCCATTCTATAGATGACAAATCCAAGTCTTTAAGAAGTTAAGTAACTTACCAGGATCACATAACCACAGAACTGAGATGTGAATTTGTGTGCTCTGATGACTGACTCAGATTATCTCATGACCCAGAACTACGGATTGGCCTCAGCTTTGCTCAGTACTGTTAGATATGGAAGCTGGTGTTGCCAGATTCTCTACCTCACCACCACTTTGGAGCCAGGCAGTGATCGCATCCTAGATTTTGATTGTCATAAGATAGAAGTATGCCTGCTGGTGGTGGACAGAAGACTTACATTCATTCACAGACTTGAATGTGTTAAATGGTCACAGGCATCATCCTGTCCTATGAATTGTTGCCATTTAGAAATAAGGGAGGGGGGCGGGAAGTACCTATTCCTTTACAGTTTATAAAACCCAGTGAAGTTAAGGGATCTCAAGGGGTGTACTCAAGCACACAGTACTTTTGTGTGGCAGAGTCTGAAATGGAATCCACACGCCTTGATGCTAACTGCAGTGTAATCCCCGCCCTTCTACATGGCCTGAACTTCTTGTAGTTGTTGCTTGGCTGATGATACCTTTGAATAGAAAGTAAAAACCGGTTGGATATTTTCCAGAATATCTTTCATTTCAGATACATTCTTAATCCATCAAATAAGACATTCTACATAAAGGCACATCTCTACATGATATGTTAATGAAGAATGGCAGGGAAAAATAAAATGAAACCCTATCGGTGAAGGTTTTTCAAGCCAAACTCCAGCTGTTTGAAGAATGACAATACGATATCACACAACTGCCACTACTCCTAATTAATTGACTTTGGAGGTTTTTAGATATTCACTGACATGCCTTTTACTTATGACTAAAAACGCTCACTAACGATCTAGAGCAGTGTTACAACACAGATAGCACATTGTCAAATGCTGCCATGGCTATAAACCTCTCATTTGCTCTCGATCTGTTAGGATGAACCACTTGAGAATTACAGATGCATTTATCCCGGCACTTTCCAAACGGCAAGGACATTTGTTGCTAACAGTCTCTGATGGGAAGGAGGAATTTGGGATTAAGGTTAAAGTTAGGTAACACACTTCTGGAACTAGAGAGGGTGTTGACTAGGGAACATCTGATATTACTTGTGACCATTGAGCCTGAATCATGTTTAATGAAGATGCCTTCTTTTACATTTAACCTTTTTCAATATAAATCCAACCTTTGTCCTAAAATTTCCTTCCTTCACTTAAGTGGACATCCCGTTTTATTTTTCCTCCTCTTATCTCTTATATAATGTGCCCTGCATCTTTGTACAGATTTGTCATATTCTTCTCTTGTATGGGAACTATTTATGTATCATATTTCCCTATTTACTCCTCTGTCCATTCTCTACCCTCTTCCTTAAGAAAACTGCATTTTCCGTGAAAGAAAGGCTCATGCAAATTTTGTGTGTGTGTGTCATCAGCCTCCAGCACTTATTACTGTTATATATTAATGGATCTGTCTTCTATTAGTGTCTCATTATATGAATGAAGAAATGAATTAATGGGGAGTGAATTAAATGAATTTAAATGAATGATACAAAGTAGGCCATCCCACCTTAAATTTTTCAGTTTGAATCAAAACCAACATCCTGCTAAAATATGTTTTTTTTTTTTTTTTGTATAAAGGTGGTAGAATTATTAGCCAAATGTTTTGTTAGCATCTCATGCCAAAACTTCCACTCGTCAATGATTTATTTCAACAATAATTACCCAAAATCTCCAAGTGTAGGTATCAGATGTTGAATATTAGTGTCCTGGTGCTTGGGGAGCTTTTCCCAGGATTTTACATATGCTTCTCAATGTGATTCCAGTTTCAGCATACAGATCTTTTATTTCCTATCAAGTCACTTAGCTGATTGGTTAAGCAAATAGAGTGTTCATAGCATTTCTTGAATATTCTACACATTATCTTAACAATTCCTACTTGGCTGCTCTATTAACATTCAGGTAGAGAGGAAAATTAGGGAAGGATGCCAATCCCACATGTAAAACCAAAGTAGAAGTCATTCACAAGTATAATCTGCATCAGTCGTTTTCTCCTGTGTGGTTCAGTATTAGTGCTAAATATAATAGTACCAACTTGCATATGAAAAACAAAGAATTAGTCACCATTTTTTTTTCAAATGTAATATGCCATCAATTTCACAACATCACTATTTTATGAACCATGGAGGAAGGAAAAACTGCTGCTAAATTAAACAATGTAGGTTATTTTAAGCTATATTTTGATTTTCAGTTCAGTTCAGTTGCTCAGTCGTGTCTGACTCTTTGTGACCCATGAATCGCAGCACGCCAGGCCTCCCTGTCCATCACCAACTCCCGGAGTTCACTCAGACTCACGTCCATCGAGTCAGTGATGCCATCCAGCCATCTCATCCTCTGTTGTCCCCTTTTCCTCCTGCCCCCAATCCCTCCCAGCATCAGAGTCTTTTCCAATGAGTCAACTCTTCGCATGAGGTGGCCAAAGTACTGGAGTTTCAGCTTTAGCATCATTCCTTCCAAAGAAATCCCAGGGCTGATCTCCTTCAGAATGGACTGGTTGGATCTCCTTGCAGTCCAAGGGACTCTCAAGAGTCTTCTCCAACACCACAGTTCAAAAGCATCAATTCTTCGGCGCTCAGCCTTCTTCACAGTCCAACTCTCACATCCATACATGACCACAGGAAAAACCATAGCCTTGACTAGACGAACCTTTGTTGGCAAAGTAATGTCTCTGCTTTTGAATATGCTATCTAGGTTGGTCATAACTTTCCTTCCAAGGAGTAAGCATCTTTTAATTTCATGGCTGCAGTCACCATCTGCAGTGATTTGGGAGCCCCAAAAAAATAAAGTCTGACACTGTTTCCACGGTTTCCCCATCTATTTCCCATGAAGTGATGGGACCGGATGCCATGATCTTCGTTTTCTGAATGTTGAGCTTTAAGCCAACTTTTTCACTCTCCTCTCTCACTGTCATCAAGAGGCTTTTGAGTTCCTCTTCACTTTCTGCCATAAGGGTGGTGTCATCTGCATATCTGAGGTTATTGCTATTTCTCCTGGCAATCTTGATTCCAGCTTGTGTTTCTTCCAGTCCAGCGTTTCTCATGATGTACTCTGCGTATAAGTTAAATAAGCAGGGTGACAATATACAGCCTTGATGTACTCCTTTTCCTATTTGGAACCAGTTTGTTGTTCCATGTCCAGTTCTAACTGTTGCTTCCTGACCTGCATACAGATTTCTCAAGAGGCAGGTCAGGCGGTCTGGTATTCCCATCTCTTTCAGAGTTTTCCACTGTTTATTGTGATCCACACAGTCAAAGGCTTTGGCATAGTCAATAAAGCAGACTTTCAATTAGCTACCAACAAAACATATTCCTTATATACCCTCTAAGTTGTAATGGTAGTCTAAGAGTATGAGTACAAATCTCAGCATACAATTATAATAACAAAGGTGAAGTAAGAAGGGTGTTGGAATAGGATGGTAAAGATGAGGGGACTTGGGCTTGCTGTTGTCTATTCCACACATAATTGACCTTCAGTCTTTCAACTGCAGGACAGCAAACTGACTGAGCCTACTCCTGTGATCCTTCATTATTTCTTCTCAGCTTTGTCTCCCATATTTATCTTCATTTCTGCTATGAATGCAATGGATAGTACATACTACCATTCCCACCGCTGCCATCACTACTACTGCTATGACCAAGTCATATATATTTAGCGTTGGTATGTGCCTGGCAGTACTATGTCACATATATATAACCCACTCCAGTGTTCTTGCCTGGAGAATCCCAGGGATGGGGGAGCCTGGTGGACTGCTGTCTATGGGGTCACACAGAGTCAGACATGACTGAAGTGACTTAGCAGCATGTATATATATATTCTGATTATATATATAATCAAGATATATATTCATGCATTTACTGAAATATAGAATATATTTCATTTACAATGCTTGTACTATACAGGAAAGTGATTCAATTATACATATATATATTCAGTTATACACATAATTATATGAATATATATATATATACCTTTTCAGATTCTTTTCTGTTATAGGTTATTATAAGATGCTGAATATAGTTCATGTATATTAATCAACTTAACTGATTTACTTTAAATAGCCTTTATATTTTCCTTTAAATTTAGCTTTACAGCAAAGTTGGAAATGTAGTACATGGAATTCTCATATACTCTTCATCCATTTCCTCCAGATGTTAACATCTTACACAACTGTGTTACATTTGTTGAGATTGATAAATGAATGTTGATTACTATTAACTAAATTCTAGACTGCATTTGGATTTCATAAGTTTATTCACTCATGTCATTTATCTGTTCCAAATTCCATTCCATGACACTATGTTGAATTTAGTCATTATGTCTCTCTAAGCTCCTCTGATCAATGACAATTTCTCAGTCTTTCCTTGTTTGGCATGACTTACTCTTTTAATGAGTACTCATTGGCTATTTTATAGAATGTCCCTCAATTTGGGTTGGCCTGCTGTTCTTTCTATGATTAGACTGGGATTATGGGTAACTCATTCACTTTTTCAACCTGTAAAATGACGCTTTTATGATTCTGTTTTACAGATGAGGTGACTGGGGCAGAGAATAGTTGAGTAATTTGAGGCCAAGGGTTTGAATGCACAAAGTCTTTTTGTAAACCCTGAACTCATAAATACTAGGTTATATTGAGTCAGGATTTATAAAGCAGAATCATTATGTCCTTCTTATTGTCTCTCTAATATGTGTTGGCTTCAGATTACTGTTAATCACAGATTAGCTGTGAAACAATAATAATTGTGCTTAACATGGTGCTGCTCAGCACAGTATTTTTTATTAAGTTTCCAGACCATGTTCGCTGTTAGCACAGCAATGATTTTTTTTAATGAAGTCGGCTCTATTTTTTTAGTTGCATAAACACAATTCTGTGAACCTGAAGGGGATATGAAATCGTAGGTTTTGGTTTTTTATTTCATAGGTTTTTTTTAATTTCACTTCTCGAAGGAAATGCACTGGCACTCTGTGTCCCTTATTTTTAGGGAGAAAAAACTCTGAATTCTGCAAAGCAATCCTTATGCAGAAGAGGAAAACAGGGCTGCTCTAATAGTCCCCACAAGTTTGGGAATTGATGAAAAAGATAAGGCCAGTTTCCAAATGAACTTTAAAATTTCTAGACAGCTCTCAGAGTTAGGCTGTAGAAAAAAAAAAAAAAAAAAGTAACATTGGAGAAAATTCCAAAAATGTGAGTTGAGCAGACTGTGTCTGTACATATGCTTATGCATGTTCTTTGGAAGCTCATCCTCTAGCATTTAGCTATACCAGAATTTCTATGCCAGTAACATTAAATGGAAATCCCTTCCTCTCAAACTGGAAACGGTCTTGTAGGTTAGCATGTGTATAAAAGTGCAAATGCCTTTCTTTGAATTTAAGACTTGAGGGAAGATAAAATACCTATGATATTTGTTCATTTACTGAGGAAAATATAAGAAATTACTCCAAAATGGTGTTACCAATTTAAATTAGCTATGTTTGTTTCTAATCTCACAGAGATTGAGTCCTTGCTGTGGGCAGGGCACTTTCCTTGGTGCTATGTCCTAGGTCACATGTTGCAGTTAGTACCGAATTTTCTGCTAAAAGGCTATAATGCTTGGAAAAGTATTTTTCAAATGTAGCAAAGGGAATAGCCTCTCTGAGGAGACTATCGATGGTCTTGAGCTAAAGTATTGAAAGGCAAACTTCACAAACCACAAGAAAATGCCCACATTGGAAATCAAAAGTAGTTTGGTCAAGGATCACACAGCAGATGTCCTCATTGGGTGGGATATGGATTTGGTGAGGGTTTGTGTGTGTGTGTGTGTGCTTTCCAATTCTAAAATCTTGAGATTTTTCTAATGTTAAGTTACCTGGTTGTAATCAGAAACCTCTGTCATCATTCAAAGATGTGGAAGTCAGACTCCCTGCTGGAAGTGTTAAAAAAATATACTTTGGAAGGATCAGTAAATAGCTTGACTCAGATTTTTCAGAAGTGCCACCTTCTCGGTGGCATGTGATGTTGCATCTGGGGCTGTAATGCCTGTGGCTGTGATTAGCTAACACTTGTCCAGCAGCTCATATTTTTAGGTTTCTCTCAGTAGTGCCAAGCAGTGGAAAACATTATTTGTTGGCCTAGTTTTCTCATTGCATGTGTATAAAATGATACTGAGATTCCATGTCTGTAAATGAATGAGACTCTGTAGCTACCTGCCCTGTGTTCCCGTCATATGAAAAGGAAGGAAATATATGTCTGGATTTAAATTGGATTCTAGTCCCTTTATTAAACTTTCACGAGGCTTTCATTCTGTGTTCTCAACGGGCTATATCACATCAAGCATGTTTATTTTTCTACTGTGTAAAATCAACCGAAACTCCTTATTTCTCTCTGCTAAACCTGTTTCTCCTCCAGTCGGCTCTGTGTCCCAGAAGGCTGTTCCATTTCCTTAGTTACTCAGAGCAAAAACCTCGGAGTTTATTCTTGACTCCTCTCTCCCTCATACAGCGTGTCCAAATCAGCAAATCCTGTTAGCTTTATCTTCAAAATATCAATATGTCTAGAATCCTATCACTTCTCATATCTCTGTTACTAGCATTCCGTTCCAAGCCAGCATCTTCTCTTTCTTGAATTATTTTAAGAACTTTCTCCCTAGCCTGCGTCCAGCTTTGCCAAACTGTGTTCTGTTGTTCTCTGAAAGTAGCCTCAGTGATTTTTTAAAAATGTATGTCAAGTCATCTCTCTCAACATCTCCCTCAGATCAAAATTCAAATTCCATGCCATACATAGAAAATCTATGTCCCTTTATCCACCTGACAACATCCATTCTGCTCTTTGTTTTCTCCACACCATCCACACCACACATTTTGCCGTGTTTGAACACACCATAACTCTCCCACTCAGAGCTTTTAAAGTCACTGTTTTTTTTTTTTTTTCCTAAAATGCTTCTCTCCAAGGTATCCATCCTCAAGGTTTGCTCTCTTAACTTTCTTCATGGCCTGTCTTCCTGATTCACTCATCAGAGAGGCCCTTCTTGATTACCTCAAACCAAGGCCACAACCTCCAACTCACTCCTCACTCTGTGTCATTACTATACTTTGATTGCATATCATTTACTACCACCTAACATATTATTTTATTTTCTGCCCCTCCCCATTAGAATATAAGCTCCATGAGAGCAGAAAGGCATCTGTTTGTTTGTTTGCCTTATCACCGAAGTGTAGAATGGCACATATAGGAGATCGGTAATTACTAATTGAATGAATATAGTTTAAAGACACACTTTCATTAAATTGTACTAGGCCAAGTACATGTATAGATCAACTTTCAGTGGTATATAGAGAATGGCTTATATTTACACATATTCAAATCTGGTCTTCTAATGTATTTCATATTCCAAAACTATAAATATTTACTGCTATGAGAAGGAATGATGTCAATTATTTTACTTATATGGCATTTGAGAAACTACATGGAAATTGTACTATTTGTCAATTTTATTTTTTCTCTAGATCTAACAGGCCTTTTTTTTTTTTTTTCCTTCTGGAACTTTCTCTTCAGTGCAGTTTTAAAAATTACTACAATTTTGAAAGCATTTTTGTTTATAAAGTCTAACTAGTCTAGATCAGGGCCTATAATACTGTCTATATAATTCAGTATCTTCCAGAATGTGTTTTTCTTTGTCAAAAACTGTGGTTCATTATCATGGATGTTGTGCATGCAGATTTAGAACTGAAACTGTTAGCTGTGTTCTTATTACTTGCTTCAATCATCATTGTCAAATGCATATCAATAGAAATTGCAAAAACATTTAATGGTATTGGATTGATACTAACATTCTTTCACAATGTAGTATTGACTGTGGTGCTAAAAATAGTAATTTCATTCAATAGAAAAAAAAAATAACATGGCCTAGATGAATGAAAAAAAGATGATATGCCTATTTTGAGTAGAAAAATATATTTTCCATGTTTTTTTCACTTTTCTCAAAGCAACTGAAATTTGTAAGAAGATGATTTTTTAAAGTTATGTCCATGACTAAAATTAGAAAAATAATAAAGCTGATAATGATACATATTTTAAACTTAAAGACTCATTTTTGTGTGCACCCAATATGTAGTTTAGAAATGATTGTGCTATTAGATTGAATTTTTAACGTACTGGAAATTGGTGTTCTAATTTAGATGCATGTGTATGACTCCCATGTCTATTTTAGGATAGATTTAATCATAAAATGATTTACCTTGGGCAAATTAGAATAAACTCACTTGAGTAATTAATTTAGGTGTTTCAGGGAGTTAATTTAGATCACATAAATAAGAACCTTGTCTCAAGGAATCCTTTACTGTTCTGTATTGCTATTTGACCTAGACCTGTTTTTTTTTTCCCATCCCAGAAGAAAATCTGTTGATAAGCTATGTGTCATAGCTTATGTTTAGTATTAATGTTTAGTATAGTTTCTTTATTATATTGAGTACTGTATTAGTGTCTATAGAAACTGATGCTTCAATATTAACATGAATTCATTAGAAATGAAATTTTGAAAAAAAAAAAAAAGAAATTTTGCTCAGTCCCTAGTTAGAATATTTGATTTCATATATATTTTTCAGGCTCACAGCTGAGAATAATTAATATTATTCTAGATTTGGGCCAATTTACACTCAGTCACAGACTGACAGAGAGGGAGACATCTTGTCAGTAATATGTGTGTTATGTATCACTATATATATATAGTTATCTATAGTTGTTTCAGAGAAGGCAATGGCACCCCACTCCAGTACTCTTGCCTGGAAAATCCCATGGACAGAGGAGCCTGGTAGGCTGCAGTCCATGGGGTCGCACAGAGTCGGACACGACTGAGCGACTTCACTTTCACTTTTCACTTTCATGCATTGGAGAAGGTAATGGCAACCCACTCCAGTGTTCTTGCCTGGAGAATCCCAGGGACGGAGGAGCCTGGTGGGCTGCCGTCTCGGGGGTCACACAGAGTCAGACACGACTGAAGCAACTTAGCAGATAGTTGTTTAGAATATTAACAAGAGAGATTTGTGCATTATCATGTGCATTTTTCTGTAGCTTGCAGTAGCTGCAACCCTTCAGGTCAGTAAAATCCTAGTGCTGATTAGGTTTAAATGTCTAATATAGATGTTCATAGTACGTTCCCTTGTGTAATGCTGGGCACCTATATTAACAGAAGAGTAACTATTTATATCACCTGTTAATAGAATGCACATTGCTTCCACTAAATAATTCTTCTTTTCTTCATTTGTGGCCTGTTATCCATTATCAGACATGGGGAAACATTAATCGTCATGACAGTTTAAGCATTTTGAAGCTTAAAAATAACTCAGTACTTGTTAGGCTGGGAAGGTATTTTAAAAATTCCAAACGCATGAGTAGGAAGTTTTATTTTTGCATTAAAAAATAAATTAGATGAAATTATCACATTAACTCTTTCAGACAAGTAGGATTCATTTACCTAAATGTTCATGTTAGTATAGGAATTGTTACCCTACCAATTTGAAGATGTTAATTGAAGCTCCAAAAATTATACCCAGGGGGTAATTTCTATCCTGGCAGCTATGTGCATATTAGGACAATTAAAGTGCCAAAGGATTCTCATTTTATTTCTTTGTTATTATGTCTAAGGATATTGATGGCACATTATTGAGGTTTGTTCAGGATCCAGTGATTAAAATAAAAATGATGATCTCATCATGTTATTCACATAGCACATTTATCCATTTCTCTTTTGATTTATAACTTATTTTTACCTAATGCAGTTTAGTCAAGTCTCCTGGGCTCATGTAGTTTTTTAGTCTTTGATAATCTATACTAATGGACTGCAAGGGTAGGACTATAATCTAATGATATGGCTAACCCAGAGTCTTGGGAATGGATTATGATAGTTTGAAGCAGATCATGTTGTTTAGTGTAATTTTATGACTGGTTCACATTTATTAAGCAGATTCTTGCTGGATGGGTAGTTCAGAGTGGCTGAGATTCAAATAGAGAGTTGGAGAGTATCAAAAGAGACAGTTTCTAGGAAGAGGAGTAGAAGTCCAAAAAAATATTTAAAATAAACACTGTGAATCAACATTTGGTGTTAACTGATAATTCTCAAAACTCTATTATCTAGTTAACTTTGATACAATTGCCTGTTAGTTAATCAGGATGACTGTGTATATGACCAGGACTTGTGAGTTTTATTTATTATTGTCTTCCTGAGTGTGACTGGCTAGTAAGGATGTTCTGTTCATGAAAAATGGCAGATCTAGTAATGCTAACATACAAAAGAAATGTACACTCACACCATTCCTAGGTAAAATATCACATCTGTAATTGAAATGTCTATTTGGATGAAAGCATTATGAACTGCAGCAGTTCTATGTATGCATTTCCAAATATAGCAACCTTAAAAAATAATTTTTTTCCTTTGTGTTTCATGTTTAGTACTAGGAGAAAGTGATTTGTGCCTATTTAACATTCAAGTAAAATTAACATTTATCCTAGGGCATTCTAAGTACTACAGCCTGTCCCATTCATTAGAACATTGTGTACTTATCTGCAGAACGACTATCCTCAGAAGAGAATCTGTTGAATTTCTGCATCTTATCCAGTATCAATCACTTTGATTAGGGTCTCACTCCATGATCCAGGCAGCTTCTCTCCACAGCAGCTCCATATGTCTCCTGCAGCTGTTCCACTTTCTAGGCGGAACGTGACTCCCTTTGACTCATAGTTTGTGTCCCTGTCAAAAAGATAGTTGATAGCTCCTTTATTATTTTGATTTGCCAAGTCTCTTAGGGCTTGGGATATTACCGGTGGCGAATCCTGAATCTGATAACTGTAGAATGAAAGACACTGTGTCCATGAATGTTTTGATGTGTGGAATATTTTTACATCAGTAATGATGCTAAAGAGCTGTTTGAAGAGCAAGTATAGGGCAGAAACTTTGCTTATGAAAAAATTGCTCCAGAGAAGTTTTCATTGTGCAACTCAGTGATGAAAGGCTACCATCTTTTGTGTTTTATGTTAATGAGGGTTAGATTGCCTTTTCTCTTTTCTATGGTTGGTTTACAGTCTGCAGATTTTATATTAGAAAATATTTTTTCACGTTAGCATACTTGTGTTATTATATTATATGATGGAAAGGCAGAACAACTATTTTACATTAACTTTAGAGCCAACAGAATTTTTCTGTGTATTTTAGAATCTCTGCAATAGCCAAAATGTTAGCTGCGATATTTTCACTGTAATGAAAACATGTAGAATAAATAAAATGGGAGAAAACAGATTCAGAATACAAGAAACTTTCATTTCTATAAATGGCAACCTGATTCATTCATATCTAAAAATGCAGAGTTTTTGTGGATCTTAATGTAAAAAGATAAAGCAAACATCTTTGAAGAAAAAGTACAGTATTACCTCCTGAAGCTTGTTGAACAAACATTTTTGGGGAATGATGATAAAAGTTTTGAGCTCAAACTTTTAGGATTGCAACTGAAATTTCAAACATCTAGAAACTTGATTATCTTGTTGAAAGAAAGATGTTGGGATATCTTAAACGTAATTTGGTAAGATTTTAGTATTGAGCTTCTGTCTTTAATCAGAATATCTACCAAAAGCAAAAGACACTAGTTTATATGCCATGCATCATCTAAATGAAACCTCAGTGCACCTGTGCATGGATTTGGGAGGGTTATATGAACATTTCCTATCACCAATAGCATGTATAGTCTTTAAAAGTAACAGGGAAAACAAAAGTGTTTGACTCTTGATTTTAGTATGTTATACCCTTGAGTTTCAAATGGCTCGTTTGGTAGCAACTTTCCTTGTTTGTGGAAACCTAGAAGTGGTCTAAATATTACTTGACGATGTTTTATCTGAAAGGCAAAAACATTAGATGACTTCAATTTCCCATACAGATTTATACATTCAAGCTAATGTCTGGTTGTTGAAATGGAAGAAGGAAGAGGCAGATGAAATAATGTAGGTACAGACTTGACAGGAGGTGCAAATGAATAAGCAATTGGCCATTTGAGTTGTTAAGAACCATTGCACATTTTATTATAGCTATAATTCTTTGAGTTTGTGATGCCATATTCAGGTAGGAATACACACACATATTTTAAATAAGTATAACCATCAAAAGTAAGTCATTCTGGGATAAAGAAGATTGGTGCATGCATACAATGGAATATTACTCAGACATAAAAAAGAACAAAATAATGTCATCTATCGCAACATGGATATATTAACACATGACCCATACACTTAAAAAGTTCTCAGCCTCAATAATCCTGGGAATATTTTAGTACTGTCTTTACCCTCAGTCTCTCTTATTTTCCCGACCATTGACCTATTCAGTTGGGCACCAAATCTTATTTTTCCATCTGTTAATTTGTTCACATAATTAATTTCATTTATTCACATGTCTGTCCATTGCCATGACTTCTTAATGAGTAACATTCCACGGTGGTGTCAGATATTAGCAGTTAAGTGTCTACTGAATTAATGAGCATCAATGCTTTGAAGAATGCAAAGTAAATATTGATTAATATAGAGTAAAGGAAGGAAATTTCTAGGTGGTGGTACCAAAGAAACCTTTGTGATTGCTATGAACTAAGTCTTTACCTCTTGAGTATTAGAAATTCTGAACATGAGAGTTGGGGCATATAGGTAACTTACATGCTGATATTATTTCTACTTTAAATGGTGAAATGAATATATTGAATATATGTTCAGATTTAAAGTTTCAATCTATTCTTTTCTTTTCTATACCCAAGAGATATTATTAATGGAAATTAAATTTTCTATTTAATTATTATTAAAAGGAAGAGTCCACTCCTAGAGGCACTGAAATATGTGTATCTTATTTCCCTCTCTCTGTCATCAACTATATCTCACCTATTGCTCTAACCACTTGCTTATATTTCTAAAATGTATCTAGAATATCTATTACTTTTATTTCTAATATTTCCCTCCCTTACCCTCCATTATCTTTCTTATTTCTATAGTACCTTATACACTGCTGCTGATGTCTCTTTTTAAAACACATAATCTGTTCATATAATTACTAATGCTTGAAAATTTTTCATGATTTCCCATTAAGGAAAGTTATGACCAACCTAGACAGCATATTAAAAAACAGAGACATTACTTTGTCAACAAAGGTCCGTCTAGTCAAGGCTATGGTTTTCCTAATGGTCAGGTATGGATGTGAGAGTTGGACTATAAAGAAAGCTGAGCACTGAAGAATTGATGCTTTGGAACTGTGGTGTTGGAGAAGACTCTTGAGAGTCCCTTGGACTGCAAGGAGATCCAACCAGTCCATTCTCAAGGAGATAAGCCCTGGGTGTTCATAGGAAGGAATGATGCTAAAGCTGAAACTGCAGGACTTTGGCCACCTCATGTGAAGAGTTGACTCATTGGAAAAGACTCTGATGCTGGGAGGGATTGGGGGCAGGAGGAGAAGGGGACGACAGAGGATGAGATGGCATCACTGATGCAATGGACATGGGTTTGGGTGGACTCCAGGAGTTGGTGATGGACAGGGAGGCCTGGCGTGCTGCGGTTCATGGGGTCACAAAGAGTCGGACACGACTGAGCGACTGAACTGAACTGAGAGCATATAAGCTTCTTAAAAAGGCATTCAAAATTGTGCAGTCTGTCCCACACATACATGTTCATCATTTTCTCTGTCACTCCTCTTCATAGCCTTTCCAATCTATGTAACCCACATAATCACCAGAGTTTAGGAAGCCCAATCCTTGAATGGTATCTAGTTCAAGGAAACAGTCTGACATCCAAAGACTAAATGAAATATTTCAATATTATTTTGTCTATCTCACAATGAAACATCAAGGTGTTGGGGGGAACTAATTCTAGTTCACAGTTAACATCTTGAATATTCTTGTCTACCATTTGTGTCTCCCCAGATCTTGATTGGAAGGGCAGTCTTTTATTCTCTCTTCCATAACAATTCTTCCCACTTTCTGAAACTCAGCAGTCATTGCTTTATTTTTCTATTCCACCTGCCTCAGCATTTTAGTTGTAAATAAATTTAGCCCATTTGTTTTCTTTTGTATTTTATCTTCTTCACTCATTACTCAGGTTTTTTTTTTTTTTTTTTTGGTTGGTTGTTTTTTTTTTTTAACAATTAGAGATAAAAGCTTATAAGATGATTCAATAAACAAAGCTCTTCTCTGTCAAAGTCAGGGAAATGGGAGAAAGTTTGAAATGCTCATTTTAAAATAACTTTTGTCCTCATTGCAAGCCTATATCACAGTTACTTATTGTATGCTACTGAGAAAATGTTTCTGCTTCCTTTTTCTCCCTTTTCTTTCTATATTCAAAATACAGTGTCTTTTCAGTTTAAATGCCCCAATTCCTCAAGTCAGAATTGTCTGTCCCCTTCTCTATGCACTTTCAGATTCTTTGCCTGTTCTTCTGGTGCACTGTTTGCCTTCCTGTCTGCTTCATCTCCTAGGCAGTGAAATAAGTGCTGACTTGGACAGTGGTCTTATTTGTGTTGTCCCCAGTACTAAGTAAAGTTCCTTTGACAAAGGGGAGGTTCTTATAGGTGTTTGTCAAATTGCTTTCTTTTGAAGGACTATTATTTCAGAGGTGGGTTTTGGTAAATTCACAGGCAGTTATACTTTAGCCTGTCAATAAAAACCATGTAGTTTTGAATCAGTAACTGTATGCATTGAATGAATGAATCACTTATAAACCTTTATCACAGATTTCAGTATGAAATGTAATCATATCACTGGCATGATGCATTCAAAGTTATGATCAATGTATTTGACCAAAATAATTGTCTTTTCATATTTACAATTTTGTTGGAAGTAGTTGGACCAACATTATAAAATCATGTCTTTAATTTGATCAGCTTTACCCACTGTGTACATTTTCCTTATAAATGTGATTATAGATAAATTGCCTATTTTTTTGTATAAATGATAAATGTCTGCACGACTGTTGTTACAATGATTCTAAATTTTTTAATGTCATGTATAATGCCAAGGAGAAGGCAATGGCACCCCAATCCAGTACTCTTGCCTGGAAAATCCCACGGATGGAGGAGCCTGGTAGGCTGCAGTCCATGGGGTCGCACAGAGTTGGACACGACTGAGCGACTTCACTTTCACTTTTCACTTTCATGCATTGGAGGAAGAAATGGCAACCCACTCCAGTGTTCTTGCCTGGAGAATCCCACGGACGGGGGAGCCTAGTGGGCTGCCGTCTATGGGGTCGCACAGAGTCAGACACGACTGAAGCAACTTAGCAGCAGCAGCATAATGCCAAGATGACCATTATGTCTAGTACTGTGGGCAGGAATCCCTTAGAAGAAATAGAGTAGCCATCATGGTCAACAAAAGAGTCCAAAATGCAGTACTTAGATGCAAGCTCAAAAACGACAGAATGATCTCTGTTCGTTTCAAAGGTAAACCATTCAATATCACAGGAATCCAAGCTTATGCCCCAGCCAGTAACGCTGAAGAAGCTGAAGTTGAACGGTTCTATGAAGACCTACAAGACCTTTTAGAACTAACACCCAAAAAGATGTCCTTTTCATTATAGGGGACTGGAATGCAAAAGTAGGAAGTTAAGAAACACCTGGGGTAACAGGCAAATTTGGCCTTGGAATACGGAATGAAGCAGGGCAAAGGCTAATAGAGTTTTGCCAAGAGAACACACTGGTCATAGCAAACACCCTCTTCCAACAACACAAGTGAAGACTCTACACATGGACATCACCAGATGGTCAACACCGAAATCAGATTCATTATATTCTTTGCAGCCAAAGATGGAGAAGCTCTATACAGTCAGCAAAAACAAGACTGAGAGTTGACTGTAGCTCAGATCATGAACTCCTTATTGCCAAATACAGACTTAAATTGAAGAAAGTAGGGAAAAGCACTAGACCATTCAGGTATGACCTAAATCAAATCCCTTCTGATTATACAGTGGAAGTGAGAAATAGATTTAAGGGACTAGATCTGATAGACAGAGTGCCTGATGAACTATGCACAGAGGTTCGTGACATCATACAGGAGACAGGGATCAAGACCATCCCCATGGAAAAGAAATGCAAAAAAGCAAAATGGCTTCCTGGGGAGGCCTTACAAATAGCTGTGAAAAGAAGAGAAGTGAAAACCAAAGGAGAAAAGGAAAGATATAAGCATCTGAATGCAGAGTTCCAAAGAATGGCAAAGAGAGATAAGAAAGCCTTCCTCAGCGATCAATGCAAAGAAATAGAGAAAAACAACAGAATGCGAAAGACTAGAGATCTCTTCAAGAAAATTAGAGATACCAGGGGAACATTTCATGCAAAGATGGGCTCGATAAAGGACAGAAATGGTATGGGCCTAACAGAAGCAGAAGATATTAAGAAGAGGTGGCAAGAATACACAGAAGAGCTGTACAAAAAAGATCTTCATGACCCAGATAATCACGATGGTGTGATCACTCACCTAGAGCCAGAAATCCTGGAATGTGAAGTCAAGTGGGCCTTAAAAAGCATCACTACGAACAAAGCTAGTGGAGGTGATAGAATTCCAGTTGAGCTATTCCAAATCCTGAAAGATGATGCTGTGAAAGTGCTGCACTCAATATGCCAGCAAATTTGGAAAACTCAGCAGTGGCCACAGGACTGGAAAAGGTCAGTTTTCATTCCAATCCCAAAGAAAGGCAATGCCAAAGAATGCTCAAACTACCACACAATTGCGCTCATCTCACACGCTAGTAAAGAATGCTCAAAATTCTCCAAGCCAGGCTTCAGCAATACGTGAACCGTGAACTTCCAGATGTTCAAGCTGGTTTTAGAAAAGGCAGAGGAACCAGAGATCAGATTGCCAACATCCACTGGATCAGCGAAAAAGCAAGAGTGTTCCAGAAAAGCATCCATATCTGCCTTATTGACTATGCCAAAGCCTTTGACTGTGTGGATCACAATAAACTGTGGGAAATTCTGAAAGAGATGGGCATACCACACCAGAGAAACCTATATGCAAGTCAGGAAGCAACACTTAGAACTGAACATGAAACAGCAGACTGATTCCAAATAGGAAAAGGAATATGTCAAGGCTGTATATTGTCACCCTGCTTATTTAACTTATATGCAGAATACATCATGAGAAATGCTGGGCTGGAAGAAGCACAAGCTGGAATCAAGATTGCCAGGAGAAATATTAATAACCACAGATGTGCAGATGACACCACCCGTATGGCAGAAAGTGAAGAGGAACTAAAAAGGCTCTTGATGAAAGTGAAAGTGGAGAGTGAAAATGTTGGCTTAAAGCTCAACATTCAGAAAATGAAGATCATGGCATCTGGTCCCATCATTTCATGGGAAATAGATGGGGAAACAGTGGAAACAGTGTCAGACTTTAATTTTTTGGGCTCCAAAATCACTGCAGATGGTGACTGCAGCCGTGAAATTAAAAGACACTTACTCCTTGGAAGGAAAGTTATGACTAACCTAGATAGCATATTCAAAAGCAGAGATATTACTTTGCCAACAAAGGTCTGTCTAATCAAGGCTATGGTTTTTCCTGTGGTCATGTATGGATGTGAGACTTGGACTGTGAAGAAAGCTGAGCACTGAAGAATTGATGCTTTTTGAACTGTGGTGTTGGAGAAGACTCTTGAGAGTCCCTTGGACTGCAAGGAAATCCAACCAGTCCATTCTAAAGGAGATCAGTCCTGGATGTTGATTTGAAGGACTGATGCTAAAGCTGAAACTCCAGTACTTTGGCCACCTCATGTGAAGAGTTGACTCATTGGAAAAGACTCTGATGCTGGAAGGGATTGGGGACAGGAGGAGAAGGGAATGACAGAGGATGAGATGGTTGGATGGCATCACCGACTCAATGGACATGGGTTTGGGTGGACTCCGGGAGTTGGTGATGAACAGGGAGGCTTGGCGTTCTGTGGTTCATGGCATCGCAAAGAGTCGGACATGACTGAGTGACTGAACTGAACTGAACTGATAATGCCAAGACAACCAGCAAAACTGTTTAAACATATTTTGAAAGTACTGAATTTGAAGTTTTGGATCTAAGTTATGAAAAAATTATATTAAAATTAGTTTTTTTTAAAGTAAAATACAATACAAAAACTTAAATAAAAGTTTTATTTAAAAATATTTTTGTCCATCTACTTTAGGGATTCTAACATCTGTATTATTATTGTACAGTAATTAGGCAAGGGAAGATGAAAGTGATATAAATATATTTTTAAATATCTTGACTAGTCTCTATGGAAACTGTCCTTTTTCTTCATGTGGAGATATCTTTTTAAAAATACCTACTCCTAGATATAATGTAAAATTCCAAATTTAATTAAATTTACAAACTGATATTGTAAATATATGATAACCTAGACAGTTAAAATTTGGAGACAAACTATATGATATATTTAGACAAGCTAAAATAGAATTAGATGTATAATTTTATATTAAGGAAAAAATAAGACTTTTATCAATTCTAAACTTAGGTAATTCTGTATGAACTTTTTGTCCCTTAATAAAATTAATTAAAATTACTTTGCCAAACTTGCTTAAAGAAGTAACACATGATTAACTCTTTGGACCCAACAGCATGAGTAACAAGATGGTGACGTATGAAAAGTTAAAGTCGATTTTTTATAAGTAGGGTATACTTAACAGTATTCAACTGATGAAACAGTGGTTGTTTATGGTACTTACCTTCTGAGACAGTTTGGTAATGGCACATGTATTATTCTTTCTTGTCCTCAAATGGCCTGGGAGCTGTGGTGTATTCACTGTCCTTTTGGTTTCTTTCCCACCAATGTGAAATAGCCCATTCTACTTTGAATTTCTTCACATCTCTTCTCTTCCTAGTTGCTGTGGTTTCCTAACCTCCTGGTGGTAGCCTTCATTCCTTAAAGCTTTGTTTTTTCTATATTTTCTTTGTCATTTGGACAACTACTGCAGAACACATTTTCTAAAATATTGCCCCTTTATTCCCATCACATGAACCTATCTGTGTAAACCCAAGTCAAATAGATTTATTTACTTGTCCAGGCCTATACTTGCAAAGCTGAATATTGGCACAGAAAAATCATACAGCCATGAAACATAGTGTCAATGTATATTGTAGTCACAACCTTCATCTGTGTCTTCCATACAGTCAGCCACTGTAGGCTTCATTGGCATTCTTCTGACTTTATCAGTATTTATCAATTAAATATGCAGTGTATTTTAATGTTAAAATGTTTGATAGTGCTTACTTATCAAATTAGGGCTTCCCTGTAGGCTCAGTGGTAAAGAATCTGCCTGCCTATGCAAGAGACGCAAGTTCTATCCCTCAGTCTAGAAGATCCCCTGGAGAAGGAAATGGCAACCCATTCCAGTATTCTTGCCTGGGAAATCCCATGGACAGAGGTTCCTGGTAGGCTGCAGTCCATGGGCTCACAGAGTCAGGCACGACTTAGCAACTAAACAGCAACAAGTTATAAAATTAACTATTTTTAATAGCTATTATATAAGGTTATTTTCACTTAGGATGAAATTTAAAAGACTGGCTTATTTCAGAGTGTGTTCCATAATTTTATAACTGCTCTCCTCGTTAGTATAGTGGTGAGTATCCCCGCCTGTCATGAGGGAGACCCGGGCTTTGATTCCCTGATGCGGAAGCAGCACCCCCTTTGGGCTTCCCTGGCTCAGTGGGTAAAGAGTCTGCCTGTGTTCGATCTCTGGCTTGGGAAGATCCCCTGGAGAAGGAAATGGCAAACCACTCCATATTCTTGCCTGGAGAATTCCATGGACAGAGGAGCCTGGCGGGTTACAGACCATGGAGTCACAAAGAGTCGGACATGACTGAGTGACAAACCCTTTCAAGAATGTCAAGTCCTTATATTGTATATATGAAAAGTTTTACTAGGGTGGTTCCTTTCAAATACATATAGGTTTAAATTAGTGTCTGAAGAAAGGTAATCCATGCTTTTAATTTTATTCATTAATACAGTACTTTATTGATTGTGTTAAATACTATATTCTAGCAATAAAAATACAGTATTTAACAAACACAATAGATAAATGTTTATTTAATACCAACTGAACCATTGAGCAATAATTCTGAAAGTGCTTTACAAACTATAAAACACTGTGCCAAACTATAAAGTGCTTTTACTAATCAATTTGGAAATCATAGCACCTGGTCTAATGAGCATGCTTGTTTTAAACTGAACAGATGCAGAGTGTGATGATATACCGCATTAAAGTTATGAGTGAATGGATTTCCTTGCAATTACAAGTCATATAGTGAAGGTAGTTAAGCTGTATATACTTCTGCCAATGAAGGAACTGTATAATTTCAGGTATTTTAAATTGTATTTATAAACTAGCCTTCAGAAAATGGACATGACACATAATGTATTTTGTTGATAGTATTGTGGTCGTTTTTCAGTTGTCATTTCAAACTCAAAGCTAAACTCTATACCAGAAAATAAAAATAAACCTAATCAAATTAATCTGTCCACAAAAATTCAGCATTATGGACCCAAGTACTAGAACTTTTTCAGTTTTAAAAAAGTTTAGAGATATAATAGGAGGAATTCTGAATATGAGTGATATATGATAAAAGGAAAAAAAATTATTCCCATTCCATAGCCTATAATGTATATGTTTTGTATGCAATTCTTACATGTACATACATACGTGTCTTGTATATAATTCTTGAATTAATATATTTTCAGACAAGAGAATGGTATTGCACTAGAGTTGGCTAACAGCAGTGATATGGAACTGAATTTCAAGTGTACAAGGAAACTTCAATTTATCTCATTGGTTATAGGTAATTTGAATATTCTTTACTATAACAGTACAAATACAAAGTCAAACACAGGTATATTCTCCTAGAAAATAAGCATTTCCTGAGTGGTGTTATGAATTGACACAGAATAGCCAGGCTTGCATTCTGTTTCCTGCAAAAGCCTTCTTTCCAAGTTGTATAATTTTTCTTAACACTGAAGAGTGCTATAATGAAATTTCTTCTGGAAAATTTATGTGTAATGATAAACACAAATCATTTAAAGAATGCTACAAGATAGAATATCATTAAATAGTACTGTCTCAGACCAGGTAAATGACTGCTTCTGTGATTCGGTGATGAGATGGTGTGATTCTAGAAGATGAATATTGCAATGTAAATCAAAAGCAAGATATGTAGAGACATTTTCTTAAAGTAATAATTAGCAGTACTTGGAGGTGGGCTTAATGTGAAGAAATAATAAAAGCAATAACATTTCAAACAATAAAAATTCATGCTGATTCGATTGTATGTTGCATAAATTCTCTTTACAACCCTATTATGTTTTCCCTTGTATCAGTTTCATTTAGGATTTTTACCGTCTTTTTGTTTTGTTTCTATGAGCTTCCCCTTAACTTTTTCTTCATTTTTGTCCTTTTATTATGATTTCTTTGACTCCAGATTCTTTTGTCATGTCCATGTATTTCAAGATGGCATCCGAATGTTTTCTAAAATACTCTTTAGTTTCTGTGGAAAAAAATTCAAAAGACCTGTTCACTTTCTAAGCTTCAGGATTAGCGTGTTAATATTAATTAGGAAAATTTCTATAGGCAATTTCTTGTACTGCTCCCTGAGCCTTACTATGAAGACCCAGTATGTAGGCCCAGTGTTTGGTAGCAGCTTGTATGATTTGACTTTCTTCTCTTCTCTGTCTTCATAAGTGGAGATTGATGTATACAGCCTAAACTAGTTTCTGGTGCCTATTCAGTCTTTACCCAGTACTGCTTTTGGATGCATGTGGAGTTTATCCAAATAAAACTACAATATCCTCTAACCATACTAGAAAGAAGCAGTCTGTATTTATAGACATTTTCAGTTCAGTTCAGTTGCTCAGTCGTGTCCTACTCTGCAACCGCATGAACCGCAGCATGCCAGACATTCTACCGTAAACCTTTCTTATGGCAGTTTTGAAATGTATATAAAATAGAGAATAACAAATGAAGGCTCATACTCATAAGAAAATCTTGGTAATTACAAGCACTCTACCACTTTTTGCACTTTCTGTACAGGCTTTTTACATGTAAATATTGATCCCCAATATGCACTGTTCTAGATTCTCCTCTCTACACCCACATACACTGCTTTTCTGGAAATATGTACCAGTCTGAGCATGCTGTATGATCAACTGTCCACTTTTTCCTCCCAACTGTATTTTGATCTGTGAGTTACAATACTGAATCTGTGAAGGAAGAGAGAAACTAATATGGAAAGGCCAAAGGGAAAAAAATATGACAGATTTTGGTAGTTCTAATGAACCAGGCAGTGCCTCTCTTACCTGCGATTTCACCTTTTCTGGTGTCTGTAACTCATGGTCAACTGTGGCATAAAAATATTAAATGGAAAATTCCACAAATAAATAATTCATAATTTTTAAGTCATGTGCTGTTCCGAGTAGGGTGATGAAATTTCATGTTGTCCCACTCCATCCATTGATGCCAAGGGCATCAATCTTGCTTTTGTCTGGAGTATCCTGCCCATTAGTCACTTAACAGCACTGCCTTGGTTATCAGGTGGACTGTCATGGTATCACAGCACTTGCATTCAAGTATCCCTTCTTTTTAATTAATAATGACCCCAGAAGGAAGAGGAGTAATGCTGGCAGTTTGGTTATGCCAAAGAGAAGCCATAACGTGAAAGTTCTGGACTTAATACAGAAAAGAAAATCAAACCACATGATGAGATTTCTAAGATACACAGATGGAATGAATCTTCTGTCTGTGAAACTGTGAAGAAGGAAAAAAAAAATCCATTCGAGTTTTGCTGTCACTACCTTAAACTACAATCACTGCATAGTATATGATAACTGGTGAGTTAAGATGGAAATGTTATTAAATTTGTATGATCTTTTGAGAGAGCAAAAGAGACCAGATTCACATAACTTTCATTAGAGTTTATTCTTATGATTGTTCAATTATATTATTATTGTTGATAATTTCTTACTGTGTCTAATTTATAAATTAAACTTTTTTATAAGTATGTATAGGAAAAATATTATTTGTAAGATTCAGTACTCTCTTTGGTTTCAGGCATCCTCTAGTGGTCTTGGGAAGTATCCTCCTACTGTAAATGCCTAACTTATAGTTAGTGTAAGTAAGTATCGGTCACTCAGTCATGTCTGACCCTTTCCAACCCCACTGACTGTAGCCCGCCAGGCTCCTCTGTCCATGGAATTCTCCAGGTAAGAATACTGGTAGCCATTCCTTTCTCCAGGGGATCTTCCTGATCCAAAGATCAAACCTGGATTTCCCACATTGCAGGCAGACTCTTTACCATCTGAGCCATCAGAAGCAATGCTGTATAACACAGTAATACAGCACCTTCTTGACAATGTCATGGTAGTTTCTGACCAGAGGGCAAACTATGCATAGTTCAGAATTGTATGCAGTCAATTTAACCCAGTACATATTTTAGACAATGTAATTTCCCCCCAAATTTGATATTTTGTCCATATTGTGTTTTTAAAACCTAGTTATTTTTTTTAATGTATATATAAGTAGGATAAGATAGGATTTCAGACATTGGTAACTTTTACAGTGTAAATGCCAGTTACTTTACAGGCCCATTTCCCTGTAATGTTGAAACTCCTGCCACAATCTGGCTTCCTACAGCCTACCCTACTGATTATTGAAATCTACTCAAAGAAAAATGAATGAATGGAGAAAGCATATACTCAGCCAGCTCCATGGACAATCATTACCCTACCCGCAACAATAGGGCAGGAAAAAGGCACATTTAATCATTTTTGAAAGATAATTTTTACTGGATATAAGATTTTTGATTTATGCTTTCTTTTTCCAGCACTTTGGATGTTTTCCCAGTGCCTTCTGGTCTTCATAGTTTCTACTGAGATGTGAATTGTTAATATATTGGAGTTCCTTTGTAAGTGATGAGTCATTTTCCTCTTGCTAGTTTCCAATTTTCTTTTTGTCTTTCAGCATTTTTATTATAATGTGTTTGGGTATGGATCTCTGTGTTTTTCATACTTGGAGTTTGTTGAGCTTCCCGGATGTGTGGATTGATTTTTTTTTTTTTTTAATACCAAATTTGAGAAGTTTCAGCTACTGCTTCTTCAAATATTTTTTTCTTCTCCTTTCTTTACTTCTGATATTTCCATTACATGTAGATGTTGTGTGCTTATTGGTGTCCCAACTTTCTCTAAGGTTATTAATTTTCTCTCATTCAATTTTCTCTCTGTTCTTCTGATTGCATGCTCTCTGTTGATCTACTTAAAGTTTACTGATTCTTTATTCTGCTAGTTCAAATCTACTATTGATTCACCCTAGCAAAATTTTAATTTCATTTATTGTAAGCTTTTAACTCCACAGTTTTCATTTGGTTGTTTATATTAATTTATTTGTCTTTATTGATATCTTTAATTGATGCAACATTGTCATCATTGCTTCCTCTACATTCCAAAATATATCAGTATTGTCCTTTATTGTTTTCAACATAGTTATAATGGCTGCTCTGAGTACTATGTTAAATCTGACATTTATTCCTTTCCAAAGGCAATTACTGTTGCCCTGCTTTGTTTTCTGTTTATAGGACACATTTTTCTGCTTTTCTGTGTGTCTCATAATTTTCTTGTTGAAAATTGGACGTTTTTGATAATGTAGCAACTCTGAATAGTGACATTCCCTCCACACTCTCACATATACACACAGAAACACACACTCTGGGGATCCTTGTTGCTATTTTATTGTTTATTTGTTTTGTGATTGGCTGGACTCTTTTAATGAAGTGTATTTCCCCCATAATATGAAGCTTCTGATACCACTTCTCAAGGGTGCAGCTTCAGACATGCACATAGGCACCCTGGATTGATAGAAGTTTCAGGAAGTCTCTGTTCATCTTTCTTTTTTCCTGATCTATTAAACTGTTTGTCTTTGCTGGTTTTAGACCCAGTTTTTAGGCTCCATTAATTGTCTGCTGATTGCTCTATTGTTTTGGAGGATACCTGGTGGTATAAATCACTCCACAGTCTTATTCCATTATACTCATGCTCCTGTGCAAGACAATTTTTAGGCACATCTTTGAATTATTGGGCTTCCCAGGTGGCTCAGTGGTAAAGAATCTGCCTGCCAATGAAGGAGACACAGGTTCGATCCCTGAGTAGGGATGATCCCCTGGAGTAGGAAATGGCAACCTGCTCCAGTATTCTTGCCTGGAAAATTTCATGGAGAGAGGAGCCTGGTTGGTTACAGTCCGTGGGGTCACAAAGAGTTGGACACGACTGAGTGACTGAGCACACATGCACTTTTAATGATTCCTCATCTCAGAGGGGCTTTTGGCTGTCGCTTTCCTTGATTCTGTCTGGTAAATTAGCTATCCCATGGTCTATCTAATTTTTCCTAATTGCCTCTCACCAGACTCTCCATTTATTTCAGGAGTACCCCTAGACTTGAACTCCCACATACTCTCATATAAAGTTTGTTCTAATAGAGAATGCTGGGTCTCTCTTACTGATTGATTTTTTCAATGGGCAAAATCTTTGCTTCCAAGTTGGGAACAGGGAAGTAGACTGATTGACTGGCACACCTGCTTTACAGGCAATATGCTGGATAGGTTCTGTAGCCTCTGTCTTCTTAGCTTACCTCTGCCCTATGAATGAGATGTGGTGAGGGTGTTTGGCCCCAGCTCTGGTATTCTCAGCTTGGCCCTATGCGTGGGAGTCAAGTACAGGAAGAGAAACCCTTGTTCTCTCAGTTACATTCATCAGGAATTTAGCCACTGCAACACGGACGTTCAGCGGATGAGAAATGCTGACGTCCTGCTCCTGTTGTGAAGATACTATAGCCTTTGACTCGGGACTGGGGAGAGAGGGAGCCCTACTTTTTTGGCCACACTTGCCCATATTTGAACTTTGATCACCCTGCTGAGATGTGAAAGGTGGAGGGAAGGAGGGGATAGATGATGATTCAAATATCACAGAGTGTTCCTGCTCTTATTGATATTTAGTGGAGTTTATTGAATAAATGTTCTTTTACTTGCTATATTCTCTTAGGATAATTTGCTCTGTGCCCTTAGGACAATTTAAATAGTTGTTTTGTGTGTGTGTGTGTGTGTGTGTATTTTAACAATTTCTTACCAGTTCTAGTTGTTTCCTGAGGAATGAGACTATGCAACTCCTCATATTGCCATTCTGAAAGTAGAAGTCCTCCATGATTCATTTTCAAGCTCTTCTAGGTTCCTTGTTGCTTAAATATTTAAAACACTGAAGTGTTAAATATTTCTTTGTATGTTTCATGCTACTTGTAGGAAAAATAAAGCAAGATTTTCCAAACATCTGTGACTCAGATTAAGAAATAGTACACACTTGAAACAAAGCATCAACGTCTTGGTGAAATGAGGCAAATGTTAGCTTCTCGATCATAAGTGGATGTGGGCTTGGTTGTTTAAGTGAAACAATATTTCTCTTTTTTGTGTGTGTGAATGGATCAGAGCAATTTGCTATTGCAAACTCATAGACAATTTCTCATTGTTAAGCTAGAACACTTTCATCATTGAAGTGTTCCACCAAACAGGTTATTTCATACCAGTTAAGAGCTTAGCTAGAATTCAAGATGAATGCAAATAACAATGTTTATAATGAAGATTGTGGGATGCTAGGAACAACAACTTATATAATTTTCTCTCCTCATCCACTCTCACTCACGTGGTGCTGGAATCAGACTACTTCGTTTTGAATCCTGGATTCACCACTATGTACTGAGGACTTTGAAACTGTTACCCCAAACTTTAGTTTCCCATTTAAAGAATTGAAGTGATAATAGAGCATCCTTTAGGGTTGTTATGAGGTTTATAAGCATTGATCATTCATATAAAGTAGTAAGCAATCCCTAATGTGTAATAATAATACACATATGCATTAACAATGCCTGATGTATAAGTTTAACATAGTAGTAGAAGTAAGAAATCATAAGTCCAATTTAGTGAAATATAATCCTCTTAGCAACTTGACATAATCAATAAAAATTGAAGTCTACAAGCCTTTTTATTTAATGAAGTATAGATTGTGTAATAGAGAAGAATTTTCTAACTGTTGTTATAATCACTGGTTTCATGTTATGAGATTTTCTTAAACATTATATATTTCTGTTAATACCTTCTCTATGAGAATATACAATATTTTTCTTAAATATTAGCCTAAAACACATAAAATTATTTTATCAATGTAGGCAAACTAAATAATGAAACTGGTGGTGACAGCCTTCTCTCCAGTCAGTCATATAATTTTTAAAGAACTCAAATTGTTTTGTGTACACCCACCATGTAGTACCCAATATGAAATGAATCTTCATGCGAGGCTTTCTTCTACATGTTATTCATTCAGTAGGCTTTACCCAATCTTCTATTGTACCAGGCGCTCCATTAGGCATTTGGAAGGCCGAATTGATTTCTTCAGCTGAAACAAAGAGATAGCCATGAAAGCAAACCACTAGGATAAATTTTGATAAGTACTTTAGAGTCATATTCCAACATGTTGTAGAAACACAGAAAACAAAGACCCCTTAGGGAATCTTCAAAGAGGACAAGAAAGATCATTCATCTAATGTTGTTTATGGATGCCAATAAAGACTTTTCCTGGTATGGTGAGATGCAGGAAGGCCATTTCTGGCACAGAGAACAACAGATGAAAGCATGAAATAATTAAAGTGCTTGTGTTGTTCAAAAGATTATGAAAAGTTCAGATATTTGGAGAATCCAGTGAATGGGAAGGATAATAAGATGGGAGAGCAGGGGCAAGTAGAAGCCAGGTTGTGAAGAATTTTTATGCTGTTGAAGAGTTTGGATTGCATACTATAGGCAGAGGGAAGCCAGAGAGAATTTTAACCAGAAGGAGTGGCATGGTCATTTAGGTCTTTAGAACAGTAAGTCTGCCTGCAGTGTGAATGATTGAAGGACATAGTGCTTAAGTTTCTATTGTAATGGTCTAGGTCAGGGTAGGTCAGAGCTGGATAAAAATAACTAAATCCAAGACTGCTTTTCTGTTCTGTGCAACAGAGTTTTTCCTCCCTAATCCCCCTTCTTCCCCAGAAAATGCATTCAGTCTTGTTATGAAACTGTTAAAAGTATTAAGTTTCAACCACCCAGGTTTTTGATTTTTTTTAATTTTTTTATTTTTATTTTTATTTTTTTGCTTAGCCTGCTCAGATAAATTGCTTTAATGATGTCCATGTTTTAAGGGAAGCGTATTCTAATTTGGGAAATATATATCAGATGCCTTTGAAATTATGCATTTTAGTGCAATGAAGAAATTGAAGTACATAGTGAAATGTTTTGAAATGTTGTTACTGGTGATATTATCTACTACCTACATAATATAATGTACATTTAGCAGAAATAAAATGACTTTTGTGTCTCTTCTGCCCTAATGATGAGAGACAAATGTTAAGTATTTGGGAGCTTAATCTAAAGTGTAGGTTGTTTTAAAGTGAGCTCTTTTCTTCCAAACAAAGAAATTAAATGAGAAAGTGATGTATACATATGATAAATTGTGTTAGCCAAAAAGTTCATTTGGAATTTTCCCAAACAGACTTTTTGGCCAACTCAACCTATACTTTTATAAATGATTTCCAGTGGCTAGTCCTAATTTATTCATTTGCTATCTTCAGCTTCAGATTGTTGCAAGGTCACTAAATGGCACTAAACACATTCACCCACTATGCTTTGCTTTCTTCAAATCTTTCTTACAGAACGCCCCCCCCCCCATACACACAGACACACACCTGTACACCTGTCTCCCTGACATTTTTTTTAGAGAAACCTATGATCTTCTATCATATAATTATATCAAGACATATTTTGTTACAGTAACTAATTTTTATTTTGAACCTTTGTTCCCATACTAAGGGGAGCTTTTAAAATTGCTCTCTTTTCCTGAGCATTAACAGTGAGAGATCCAGCAGCCATTACTGGTGTTGCTATCAAGTAAACACTTGGAGTGTGTAGATTTAATGGAATGTTATTAGAGATAATAGCTCTTAACTTTGCTCAAGAACAGATCACCCCATGACCATCTGGTCCCTTGTCAGTTCATTTCTCTTATAATTCAGAAATTAGTGTTTTTGGAGTACATGCGATGTGACCTGTGCCTAGAAGCTTTGCCACATATGGGGTTTTCTTGAAATTTGCTGATTCTTCTGTTATCTTTGGGACAAGTACTTTTCATGCCTAGTGGGATAAAATACATTTATAGTCTTTATATCCTCATGTTTCCTGAAGATGGTTAGAATAAAAAAATATTTTTCATCCTGAAATGCTACTTTTAATTGTTAAAAACACTGAAATGATGTAGATTCCTTCTAAACTGAGTAGACTATTATCTGGATTATATTTTGCTTCAAGAGCCGTAATTTTATCTTTATTCTGTGAGCCTTAGAATGTTTATAATTTTCATCAAAGCAGCAGATATCAGCACTCTAATTAACACCTTCTACCATTCCTCTTCTGATACTTGAGAAGTTGGCTGTACTACAAATGAAACAGAGGCTGAGACACTAAAATGGGCCTGACACAGATGGATATCACTTGTCTTGAATGACCTTGGGTAATTACAGATTTTTGTGTATGTAATTATTCCCCTGGATCCTGCTTCCTGTCTTCCGATGCCATGTTTTTGCATGTTCATTTTTCAAACCTGAGACATCATGAGCCAAAACTACCAAGTGGTCACGTAAGTCTGGCCCTCCTAACACATTTAATATGGGATGAGAATGAGATTGATGCAAGGAAATATGACAAGTTATGCGAACACTTCAGGGTTACTAATACTTTTGCTGTACACTTGGGACACTCTGGAAAATTAGTAGTTGATAATTTCTAAAGGTAGTGGAAAGTAAGCTATAAAAAAAGTAAAAATGTTGACTCATGAAGATAATAATAGCTTAATGTTAATCAGGACTTTTACTTGTGTCTTCCTTTACTTTTCTGACTATATTTCCCCAAAATTCAGAGTCCTAGAGTTTTATAAAAAAAGATTATTATTTATCTCAGATATGATTAGAAATCAGTATCAGTTCATAAAATATACTTTGTTACATAAACAACTGAAAATGTTAGAAGTCAAATCATGAACTGGTAAAGATTTGGGATACATGAAGACTGAGAATTAACTACTAAAACTTTTCAGGGCTTGAGAACTCCTATTAGAGAATCCTAGTGAAGTCTCCATCAAGTCCTCCTTTGCATTGGTAGCATTTATATTTGGACTGCAAGGAAGAGAATCTGGCTTGGCCTCCTATCTTAATACAGGAGAGCGAATATAACAGAAGGACATTGTGTCAGTCACAAGAGTTGTTTGTTGTACATCATAGGCCCTAAGGATGGACAGAAGGGCATTTCTAGACAGTGCAATATCAGAGTTTTATGAATAATCTCTGTAGAACCTTCTAACCAAGAGAAACCTGTTCTATTTTCCTTCTAAATTCCCAGTGGAGTGCCTGATTGGCTAAGCTTAGGTCTTATCCATACCCGTGGACTGATGTGTGGAAGCAGACACTGAGGCTGACGTGACTGCCAGGATCCCAGTCATTGAGAAAAGGCACTGCTTTTCTTTGCTTGCTAATTTGTTTTTCCTGCTGCTGAGCTACATGCCTGCCCAAGTCCTTTTATCCATTCCTGAAATGGAGCAGGATACAGAAATTCTTCCCTGCTGAAACGAACACTTTGTCATTTTGTATTTTTAGGAATTTTTACACTGAAGCAAAAGATCATCCATAAAAACAAGCAAATGATGCTAATATGCTTTGTCATCTCAATTCCTCTCTTTGTTTGCTTTGTGAATCCCACTGGAATTGTTAGTTTATATCCCAGGAATCTACTTTTATTTAGGTTAAGTTAATCTAAATAATTTACCTAGAGGTATATTTGGGTTGGTATCAATGTTGGAAATGATCAGATATTTGTTCTATTTCTAAATCCGGTTCCCAGCCATGTTTAAGAGTACCTTTTCATACACCCCCAAATTCCAGTTCTGGATCTGTGCAGTACTTCATTGAAGAAACATTTATTTAGGCCAGGCTTATCTGGTGGCTCAGTGGTAAAGAATCTGCCTGGCAATACAGGAGAAGTGGGTTTGATCCCTTGGTCAGAAAGATCCCCTGGAGAAGGAAATGGCGACCTTCTCCAGTATTCTTGCCTGAAAAATCCCATGGATATAGGAGTCCATTGGGTCACACAGGAGTCGGACATGACTTAGTGACTGAGCAACAAAAACATCAAGAATGTGTCAGTCCAAATATGGTAGATTTTGTTTTTAATCATATGTGCCAACTCCTGAATCAGTAGAGGCTTACAGTGTTCTTTCCTTTGTGAGCTTGGGGCTAGTGCACTGGGACAACCCAGAGGGATGGTATGGGGAGGGAGGAGGGAGGAGGGTTCAGGATGGGGAACACATGTATACCTGTGGCGGATTCATTTTGATATTTGGCAAAACTAATACAATTATGTAAAGTTTAAAAATTAAATAAAATTAGAAAAAAAAACTAAAAAAAAAAAAAAAGAATATATAAAACCATTCCCATCTCTACAAAAAAAAAAAAAAAAAAGAAAGGAAAGAAGTGGAAGAACACTGGAACCAATTAATAGCATCTGTTGAGACTCATGAAGGGGATCGTGGGTGCAGCTCCCACACACTTGCTTGTTCTGTTGTAGACACTGTAAGGGTTAAGATGACAAGTGTAATATGGTCATCCCTTCTGAAAATTATTATTATCTTGGTATCCCAGTTACTAAGTTCCCATAGTGTTCAAGGTGAGTGGAGATGAAGACTTAGATAGGACAGATACTCAAAAGGGAAGGAAATTGAAAAGTAAAGAAAGTGAAAGCTGCTCAGTCATGTCCAACTGTGACCCCATGAACTATACAGTCCATGGAACTCTCCAGGCCAGAATACTGGAGTGGGTAGCCTTTTCCTTCTCCAAGGGATCTTCCCAACCCAGGGATCGAACCCAGGTCTCCTGCATTGCAGGCGGATTCTTTACCAGCTGATCCACAAGGGAAGGCCAAGAATACTGGTGTGGGTAGCCTGTCCTTTCTCCAGGGGATCTTCCCGACCCAGGAATCAAAGCGGGGTCTGTTGCATTGCAGGCAGACTATTTACCAACTGAGCTATCAGGGAAGCCCTGACATGGATAAGTGTAATATTTTCGTTGTTACAGCTAAAGAGATGCTATAGATACCCTAGCACTCTAGGCACATTCTTTGGTCATTTCAACACTGAAGAATGGGAGCCACATCGTTTTGTTGTTTTGCTTGCTTGAAGTACTTTTTATCCTTAGTTTGTGCTCCTCTTTTCTTTCCATTATCTTCAGTGTAGTTTTACAAGATATGAATGCTGTGTCTCACCAGCTTGGGAATCTGTTTGTTAAAGTCTTTTCTTTGCTTCCACCTAACTTCTTTTTATTTTTATTTATTTATTTACTTTACAATATTGTATTGGTTTTGCCATACATTTACATGAATCTGCCATGGGTGTACATGTGGCTCCCACTCAGTAACCAGCTACAGGATAGATAGCTAATATATTATTGACAAAAAAAGGTAGAACTATACTTGGCTCAAAGGGCTTACCTTTCCCCACTTACATGAATTGTCTAACTCCTTATTAAAGAAAAAAAATTTTTTTCTGTAGACTCTTTACAGCATTAGTTCAGGATATCAGCATTCCTTAACCATAAAAGGAAAACAGTAGTTACAGTTTTGTGATGGAGTCTCAAATTATTGACACTTTGCTGATAAATGAGTAGGGTAACATAGAGTCCTTTATTTTCAGAAATTGTTCTGACCTCCATTCCTACTGGGTCAGAGATAAACTAATTTTTCTATTATCTGATCTAAACCCATTTTAATCTGTATAATTCAAGCAGTCTCTTTAGCTTTAACTCAGTCTAATTTGAAGATAGCTTTCTATTGGAGACTCCTGTACTTCTGCCTAAAATAGCATCTGAAGTATGGAGAAGTGGCTCTTGTAACACTGTGTTGAAGACAGGAAACTAAACTCTTCCCTTTAAGCTGGTTCTGGGGGGAATTAACGGCAGAAATCCATGTACTGGGTGCTCTGCTCGTAGGGGATGAATGAAATTGGCAGTTGATAAACTTCAGAATCCAAATTCTCTCAATTGATTAAGGTCTTACTAAAATCCTTGGCTTATTTAGCTACTGTAAACCCATCCCTAAAATTGTCTACCTTGTCTTCCATCTTTCTCCAGGTTCAGGCTGTTTCTCCATTGTAAGATTACCAGACCCTTGGGCTTAGTGGCTGGCATACAAAAACTGAGGAAGGCATGGGAGGGCAAATGGATTCACCTCTGTGCCTAATCGTGTCAGCCTGCTTCATAAGCTGAGTTATAGATTCCTGTGTTTCCACGGTTTCCTTGCACAACAACTTTCTCTTAGTGTTCAAAATGGAGATAGAAAGGCCCTTACTGCTTCTCACAATGTATGGAACATACTTCTTCCTCTTGACCAAAGCATAAGGAAGGGGAAGAACAGATATGCGTCTTTCTCACCTGTATCTCTTTTCTGTCCTCTTTCCAAAAGCCTCCACTAAAAAGAAAAAAATAAAACTTATATTCTTAGTTTTCAAAAGTCTTAATCATATTACATTATCATTCAATAATAAAAATTATAAAAATTTTATTGTTTTTCTTTGTGGTATCTTTCATCTTTATCTTTTATTCACCCTCACTAAGGCTTCATTCTGTTACATTTGATTTATTGCAATAATTTTTAACATCTCTTACCTCTTTTTCTCTTCCCCCTTCAAGCTATTTTCTATTCTGTTGACAGACTTTTCTACTGATCACTCTGCTTGGATTATACCATTTTTTCCCTTTAAGTTACTCTAAAATTATATGTTTTCATACCCAATATTTTCTTTAGGTCCTATCTCTGCTGAAACCTAAGACCCCTTTCTTCTTATTATAATTTCCTTAGGACTTATATCTAGATTGATTTCTTCCTCATGGCTCCTTTGTTTTGTCATAGTATCTCTTACTAATAAGATGTCCATACATTGTCTGTTTCTTAGCCTTAGACCCACATGAGTGAAACTGACTCCCTGTATAACTGCACTGGTGCAACAGGTTTGCTAGAGAATTGAGTCTATAGATCATATCTTGAAGTGACTTTGTAGGTTTTGTACTTACCTTTGCTCATAATTCAATTGTAAGCATCTTAAACAAAGAATCATGTTTTCAGGTTTTCAGTTTTCATAATCTCTAATAGGCAGTATTGAGCCTTAAATAGTTACTTTTTAAAACAAAATTGAGTAGGAATTTTAAAGTAAAAGTATATACAAAGACACACAAAAACATGGGTTTGGATCATCAAAATATTGCCTTTTTGTGCTGTTTTTTGGATTTATTTTTTGTGTTCTTGTTAATACACATGTATTATTCTTATAATTTAAAATTGTGAATTCAGTACTGTAATTTAATTACTCTGTGATATAAACAGACTGTGCAAAGTTTTCAGAAACACCAGTAAGTCTGCAGTTAATCTTAATGCAGTATTTCTTGAGCTCATTTCCAAACATTTTAATCTGTTATTAACTTAAAATATTTGTAACATGCTGTTTCTCAACTGTGACCATGATTATTCCCTCATATTTATATTTAATCATTGAGAAGAAGCTCTCAGTTTCTCATTATTCACTTTTAAACTAAATCAACCTAACATGAATCTGATAAAATTAGAGTTGTTTAGAACAGATGGTTCATCAGAGATTTGAACCCAGGCAAGGTTTGGTAGATTCTGTAGATAATTAAGGCTTTTAGTTTCAATTAACAACCATGTTCCACTTCTCTTACAAAGTTTTAAGGATTTAGACTTAACACTGCCTTTCAATTTATATATGAGAGAATTGGTTTGGCTGATGTCTTGATTCTTTCTAGTTGTTATGTTTTGTGCTTATATAGTCAGTTTGCAAGATCCCTTAGGGAAATTTGTATACTTGAGTTAGTAGGGACTTATAAAACTTAGGTTTTTCCGTAACATCCAGACATATTTAGGTATGGAAAACACTTGGACTCTTAGACAGTGAAGGTAATGAGTAATCTTTTTTTTGTATGTCAGAAGTTCTGTAAACTATTAAATAGAAATACCTCACGAACTAAAATGAAGAAAACAAGAGAAATATACCTATTTGATTGAAGGGAGTAATTACTGTACTCAGAAATTTCTTTGGTTAAAAAAAAAAAAAAAGCAATGATCCATTCCCTATGAAAGAATACATAATTGTCCACCCTTAGAATGAGATGTTCTTTAGCTCTAAACTGATGATTTTGAAGAAAATTCCAGAAAAAAAAAATAACAAACACTTCAGCAAATGTTGAAATAATGGTATAGGTTTACCATTTTCTCATCAAATTTAGACCAGCCTTGAGAGTACTGTAAGGATAATATTTTCTCAAGGATGAAATGTTCTGGTTCAATTTCTCTATAGAAAAGGGATATAAGTGAGCCTGTTATCTTAATATTTGGATACAGAGGTCATCTTCAAAATGTGTTTTACTATTTCTAAAAAGAAGAATATAAATGCACTTATCCTTGAGTTAGGCAGTACCCAGGGCTGATTCATAGAGGAAAAATTTGAGATCTGTCTATTTCAGGGCCCTTTCTCTCTTAGTGCACCTATAATAAAAAGGTCATGGTTCCTAATATCTTTTTAAAAACTATTCTTTCTAGAGTGTACTTGAAACTGTACATCTCAAATATTAATATTTTAGCAAATATCCCTAAATATACAGTTACTAAATAATTTCATCCATTAAAACATACTGCTTTTGCTTATATAAGAAATATTTCCTTCTCAAAAGAGCCTGCTGCTAAGTCACTTCAGTTGTGTCCGACTCTGTGCGACCCCATAGACAGCAGCCCACCAGGCTCCCCTGTCCCTGGGATTCTCCAGGCAAGAACACTGGAGTGGGTTGCCATTTCCTTCTCCAGTGCATGAAAGTGAAAAGTGAAAGTGAAGTTACTCAGTCGTGTCCGACTCTTCACAACCCCACGGATTGCAGCCCACCAGCTGCAAAATCCCCTGCCCATTGGATTTTCCAGGCAAGAGTACTGGAGTGGGGTGCCATTGCCTTCTCCACTCAAAAGAGCCTAATAAGGCCAAAGAGGTTAAATCAGTTAGAATGATTAATTTAAAATCATATTGAAGTATTTAAAAGTGTTACTCTTCCTTTCCTAATTTTCAAGGGAAAATACTTTATCTTTTTTCTTATTGTTTCCAGCTCTTTCTAACTTTGTTTTAATATTTGACATTAATACGGTATATTGTATATAAGTGTTTTCCTTATCTTTTTACTCTTCTATACAATTCACCTTTATTCAAAAAATTATCTACCAAGATACCACAGGATGAAAGGTCAGAAAGATAAAAGAGAATTTCAATGTATGCCTAACTCTGAACAACTATGACCACCATCAAGGCATAAAGCCATGTGATTTCTGTCACAAATTCAGTATTTTTCCTAAGGTACACTGTACTATATTCTTAAAGCTTAAGCAACTTTGCTTTATTTCTAATTACTGGGTAGAATTTTCTACCCGGACAACTTTCCTTCTATCCCTTGTGAAATTTCAGCTTTATATTTGGAGCTCTAACCCGGATTATTTTTCTGATGGATTTTCACTTCATTCATTCATTCACAGATATTGTTATTCACCTGTAGTAGGTCATAAGCTTTATAAGTCATGGAAAATAGTAAAATCCATAGCATTATCTTTCCCTTGAAGCATGTTTTCATGGGAGAGGTCAGAAATATTTATTTAAATTACATTGTGATAAATTAGATTGTTTAAATGTATGAAAGGGAAATGAAAAGCAAAAAAGGAGAGAGACCGCTTATATCTGAGTTGTAGATTTAGAAAGACTTCATGGATAAGGTGATCCTGAAGGAATCTATGAGTATTCCTCAGCTCGTGGTGGCAGGACAGACAGGGGCACAAAGCATTCAAACAATGTGAAAAGAATTTGCAAAGATATAACGTGTTCTGAGTGTAAAATGGCTTTCTAAAACATGTTGGCTCCTGAAAGAAGTGTTGAGATAAGTGAATAAAGCAGTAAATATAGAGATGATCATGAATGGCCTTGAAGGCCACATGCAGGAATTTGGACTGTATCCTAAAATATTATGGAGAGCTATTGGAAGATTCTGAGCAGCTGCACAATTAGGTTATTCTAGTGTAAGTGTGCAGAGTTGGCTGGGTGGGAAAAAAAAAAAAAAAACGAATGGAGAAAAAGACCAATTTGAAAGCTGTTGTAATAGTCCAGTGAGAAATGATAAGAATGCCTACCAAGTGAGTGGAGATAAAATGAAGAATGCTAAGCCAGCCAGGATGTATTGAGAGGCTCAGGTAGCCACTTTGACGGCTCATGGAGACAACAGACAGTATTGGAGCAATTACAAGAGAAGACAAATCTAGGGAGGAATTAGTCCTGTTTGGTTTGAGGTGTGCTGCATTTGAAGTGCATAAGTAGAGGAGTGTTGAATAATTAGGATGAGAGGGTAGTGGTCATAAATCTGAAAGTCACTGAGGTATAGACTCTTGCTTGGGACAGTCTGAATATTCATTGGAAGGACTAACATTGAAGCTGAAACTCCACTACTTTGGCCACCTAATGCAAAGAACTGACTCATTTGAAAAGACTCTGATGCTGGGAAAGATTGAAGGTGGGAGGAGATGGGGATGACAGAGGATGAGATGGTTGGATGGCATCACCGACTCAATGGACATGAGATTGAGTGAACTTTGGGAATTGGTGATGGACAGGGAGCCCTGGCATGCTGCAGTCCATGGGGTCACAAAGAGTCAGACATGATTGAGCAACTGAACTGAATTGGGACAGTCTGAGCTTGGGAGTAGGAGGAGAGTCATGCTGTTGGGCTACAGTCCAAGGGGTGGCAAAAAGTTGGACTTGATTGAGTGACTGAGCACATACACACAGCATGTAAACAAAGAAAAATCATTGCCAGATGAAAGTCAAAGTTGTTCAGTCATGTCTGACTCTTTGCAACCCAATGGTTGCCAGATGAGATCCTGCAGAATTTCAGCATAATGAACAGCATGCAAAGAGAGAGTTTTTTCAATCATGGTTTTTAAATAGTTAAGGTGACTGAGTATACATAACTCATATTTCAACCATTTGAAAGGGGCCCCATCTCTTCATATACTTGCAGATGGAATCCTAATCACATATGGTTATAACCAGATTGGTTTGGTTACCGATTTGGTTACCCAGAGAAAAATAAGGCCATGACATAGAATTGAAGGCCAAAAAAGTCACAAAGTCAATATCTCATAGATAAGCTATTTAGAAGCACATTTTGTTCTAGGAAGATTCAAAGTGTTATTTTACTCATGATAACGATTTCCTTCTTATCAAAATTCCATGGAGAGATAATACATCATTGTTTATTTTATATTGAATATAGACCATGAAGATTAAAAATAATTCATGAATAAGGAAAATAGAAACTCTATATATGAGATCAAGGAATTAAGGTAACAATTCCTTGATCTTGTGGTCTGTTACATAAATATATGTGATTATAATTTCAAAAGCTGTGTTATTTACTCAGTAGTTTAGCAGCTCCTTCATAAAACAGTCACTTTCAGAATGCAGGAGATGTATAACAATACTTGCTAAAAGAGTAAGGATGAATATATTCCAGTGAATTTAAAATGTATTTTTATGAGCCAGACTTAAGAATTTAAAGATATACTTGCACTATTTTTACTTCCATACAAAACAGTACTGCTGCAGTATCACTCATTATTACCCAAGATCATATATGGCATACATGAAGACTGTTGCAGTGAACGGTCAGAATGAATTGGTGGTATACTCATCGGTTTTTCTGGGCCAGACTTATTTTTTCCCCTGTTGTTCAAGTGCCAGTCATAGGAGGTACATGAGTGCTCTAACCAGAGATCTACAATTTCAGGAAGAAGGAAATTGTCATCCATCCATTCAGTCAATGAATATTTATTCAGGACCAAAAATGTGCTATTCATGGGGCTCACTTTTGAGTATCACAGAAATGAATGAAGCACGTGTCCTACCATTACATGTCACTCATCCGGTAGAGGAAGACAGATAAATAAGTGTGTGAATTAAGTCATAAGGGTCATTATATTGCACTGTTTCTGTGAAGTCATTGGCCATTGCTGTAAAATATTGAATGTTTTACAAGTGTTACAATAGAAATTTATATAGGGCACAATTTTATATAAGTGGTGGTGAAAAAGTTGCTTGGAATGAGCGAAGTTTTAATATGTTTGTTAGGCAATCAGTGATAGGTGAGTGTGTGTCTGGGGGCACACACACATGTGAACATGCATATGTGTGTGCATGCATGTAGAGGGTGCATCATTCTAGAAAGATAGAATGGTGTGAGAAAGGCTAAGAGGTTTGAATCTTAGCATAAAAGTAATTATTTATGTCTAGAATGCTGCAAAGGATAAGGCCAGGATAAAACACAAATGCCTAACCATGAGGAACATTTTGTACCATATCATTAAGTGTTTTGCTGTGCTTTTGTAAGTAGAGGGCTGTTTAAAGTGCACGAAGTAAGGTGACCTACTTCTTTATTTTAGAGAGATGATTCTAGCAATAATGTGAAGGAAATCACACCATCAGCATATGAATAATAAGTTAATAATAGCCAACATTTATTGGATATGTCTGTGTGTCATACATTCTTCTCATGCTTACAACAACCCTGTAAAGTAGGTATTACCACGTGCCTTAGACTGAAATCTATGATTGATTTTTATCATAAAGCAACAATTACAGTATCATAAGATGACTATTTGAAATGGAAAATCAAAGGGCAATGAACAATCTGAGAAAAATGAGAATTTTCCATTTCTTTCCAGTTTGCATCTTTAATGCAGTTATTCATTTCATATGAAGATAACAGACAATGAGAAACAAGATGGTTCCTAGCTTTTTGGCTTAGATGTATGGTGATGTTATTCACTGAGAAAATTGGGCAAGAGGAATGCATTTGGAGAGAAGATAATAATTTAAATTGGGATATTTGATTATGTATTGCCAGAGAATATTAACTGAAGATATTTCAGAGGAAGTTGGATACATGAATCTGAAGCTTAGAATAAAGATGTGGGTTGGACACATGGATTTTACAATTATCAGAACAGAGGCAGTAGTGAAATTATCTCCAGAGGATATGATTTGAAAAGGAAGTTAAGCAAAGACATCCAGTGGCATTCATATTGGTATTTCAGTGATCAGCAGAGGAGAAAGCACCGTAAGAAAACAATGAGAAGGAATAGATGAGGTAGAAAAGGAAAAAAGAAAAAGCATGTTTTATCTAAATGTAAAGAAGGTGAATTCAAGAAGGCCATTTTTAAAAAGGCCAAATGTTCCATAGAAGTCAAGTATGATGAAAAGTCCATTGGAATCAAGTCATGAGCAATTGTACTGAGAGCATGTTTAGAAAAGATTTGCAAACAGATGAAAGGCAACTTGAGGAGACGGTGCCTAGACCAGTCAATTATGACCAATTCTTCTAAGAACTCTCATAATGAAGGAAACAGGGGTGGTGTTCAGGGTCTTTTTTTTTTTTTTTTTAGGTTTTTTATTGTGTGGCTCAGGTTTTGTTTTCTGTTGTAAATATTTAAACATATTTATACACAGTAGTGGCTTCCCTGGTGACTCAGCAGTAAAGAACCCGCCTGCAATGCAGGAGATGCAGATTTGAACCCTGGGTCAGGAATTCCAGTCCCTTGGAGAAGGAAATGGAAACCCACTCCAGTATTCTTGCCTGGGAAATCCCATGGACAGGAGCCTGGTGGGCTGCAGTCTATGGGGTAGCAAAGAGTAGGACATGGCTTAGCTACTAAAGCACCACCACCATACACAGTAGAGGAAAGGGTGTTTATACACAGTAGAATTAGCAGGGAAAAAAAGAGAGGGGAATCAGATTAAGAATAAAGAAGTGGCTTTGATCCATGAATGAGATAACGAGTTCATCCTTGCGTGAAGCAGGAAGGAGGAAGGATGGATGGAATGGTAAATTCTGATATAAATGCAGGTAAATGGCACCCCACTCCAGTGTTCTTGCCTGGAAAATCCCATGGATGGAGGAGCCTGGTAGGCTGCAGTCCATGGGGTCGCTAAGAGTCGGACATGACTGAGCGACTTCACTTTCACTTTTCACTTTCATGCATTGGAGAAGGAAATGGCAACCCACTCCAGCATTCCAGAGTCCCAGGGACGGGGGAGCCTGTTGGGCTGCCGTCTGTGGGGTCGCACAGAGTCGGACATGACTGAAGCAACTTAGCAGCAGCAGAGAGTCCATAACCTAATTTTTCATGTCAAATCACAAACAAAGACATTTAAAACTGTCACTAAAAAACTTTAACATGTGCTTACATTGCACTAAAAAAATACTGTGTTTTGTGTTTCAGTTATCATTCTTGAGAGCAATACTTTCTGGCTTGAATGCCCTGCCTAATTAGAATTTGAGTTAATCTGTATTGTCGAAGGGACCAGCATGATTTTGCTTCCTAGGAAAGGACATTAAAACGTGTTAGTTATTTCTGACCAATATGGCTCACTTTTTAAGGAAGTTGTTCATTTCTTGAATGATTGCTTATCTTTGGGCTGTTTCAGAGAATGTATGATAGTGCAGCGATCAGAAATGACACACATATTGAAAAGATTATTGCTCTGATTTTAAATTGTTTAGTTCTGATTTTGGAAACTTCATCTGCCTATGAAAAACTTCAAACTTCTGTCTTACGCTTACCATATAGGAAGTGAATCTAGTATACCATTGAGGCCTTCTACTGGTAATGATTATGTCCTGACTGGCTTGAGGAATCCAAAGAGGAGGCAGAGAATCCGGTGTGGATATCCTAAGTACAGGCTACCTGTTCATAATAAACCCTTTCAGAAGCATTCCTTTGTATGAGCTCCCATAACAGATCTTTTTATAGGACAGGCTCTGAAATGGAATTTCTGTAGTTTCACCAAACTTTAAATTCTTGATTATTATGTTATCATCAATGTGTTCATAATAGAATATTACTAAAAAACCATTAACATGAATTTATGAAAACACATTGATTTGACAATGTCACACTCATATATAACATTTTGAATATGAGTCTTCCTATGAATCCATTGTTAGAAGTAGTTAATTGAAGTTTATTTGGAAATAATGGTATAATAATCCAGCTTTGATTTTTACTACAATATTTTGACTATTCATAACGTCCCCATACATAAAGGGTAACTGCATAATCTTTTTTTTCTGGTTCAGATATTATGCAGAAAATCCAAAATAACATTTTTATTATGTTTAAAAATATGAGGACATTTACAAAGAAGCTGCTGTAGGTTTTTCTGGGTTTAACCAAGTAAAATATGTGCCCAATAAACTTTTACAGAATAAAGTATACTCTGATAAAAAGTTACTTTGGGGCAAACTGACCATATTGGAATTGTTACCTATCACTCAGCTGAAACCAAATCATTGTCTGGCTTTGGGCAACCGTGCACCCTAAATTGAAAATTTTGTAATCCATTCATGGCTTACTGCTGAAGGGCTCTAGAGTCTGTCTAGGTCAAATCAAATCCCCAAAGAACATGAGATTTTGGTCAGTTTGCTTTTACCTACACCTGGAATCCTGTTCTGTCACGTGTAAAGACTGTGGCAGATGTCATGAGTCAGTACACAGCCGTATACATGGCTGTATGAAGGTCTACATGATAATGTTTTTATCATGATGTTTCTGTGTACTTATGGGAATAAATATCTGTCTGAATTCTCAAAGCCTCAGCATCTGGGACTAAATTAAACTGAAAGAGAATGTAATATGCTCTTTATTTTTATACTGTTGAATATATATATACATATATGTGTGTGTGTGTATACTGTTTATATATATGTATATGTGTGTGTGTATACTGTTTATATATATATGTGTGTGTGTGTGTGTGTGTGTGTGTGTGTGTGTGTGTGTGACAGTTATGTGTAAAGCTATCTCTGTGCACCTAACAGTGCTAAGTCTTCTATAGATATGGATGAAAATGGCTCTCATATAATCACTGCTCTTATATTTATAAATGCTCGTATGTAATTTTCTTTGGGAAGGTTTTAGGTTTGCATTTGTTTAGTAACATGAAAATCAATGAAAAGAAACTGGAAAGTACTTAGGGTGTGGCAACATTGGGAATGATAGAAATATTATCAGAAAAGCTTGTATTGATTTCTGTATGTACTAGTGATGCACGTATTCAAATTTAACCTCATGAGAATCCCAGGGAATAGAACTCTAAAGATCAGAGTATGCACAGCCTCTTGGAAAAATAGGGCTTCCCAGGTGGCGTTAGTGATAAAGAACCTGCCTGCCAATGCAGGAATCATAAGAGACATGGGTTCTATCCCTGGGTCGGGAAGATACCTGAGGGAGGGCATGACAATCCACTCCAGTATTCTTGAATGGAGATTCCCATGGACAGAGGATCCTGGTGGGCTACAGTCCATAGGGTCACACAGAATCAGACACAACTGAATCGACTTAGCACGCACACACTTGGACAAATAGGGCTTGCATTTGCAAGCTCTGATAATAAAAGAGGCAGCCTTCCCATCTTGGTTGTACAAACTGGAAACCAATTTAGCTTGCAGTTACAAGAGATCATGATGCTGTAATAAATCCCTAAACATATTCATTAAAATGAGGGGCTGCCCAAGTTAAATATAGAAGCATGTCCTTGGAGAGTCAGAATTTGATTGTTTGGCATGATTTTAGTCAGCACTCCCTGTGTGTGCAGTGGTGGCCAATGTGGTTTGCTTGAAAGTTGACCTGCCTTGCCACCAATCAGCTGAGAGAACTTGGGAAGACCTCTTAATCTCTCCTGGTACTACAGCAACCTATGAGAAGAGAGACTTAGAGTAAGTGATTTCCAGTGTTCTTAACGTGTAATGATTTGATTAGTTTAGTACTAGGAGAAAAGTAAAGAAAACGATAACGCTGTCCTGTGGTGGGTATATATAGGGAGTGATTCAGATGGAGATTACATATAGCAAACAGCCTAAGAATTTCTTTTTCATGAAATAACTGACAAAAATTATATGAAAGTAAAGAGTTACACGGATAAAACCTTCCAAGGTAGTGCTTATGTCTTCAGAGAGCAAAAGAGACCAGACAGACTTATATTGTTGAGAAACAGGTAGCCAAGCAACTGCCTGAAAAGCCACCAAAGGGAGCCTTCTTCAAAGGGATGGGCGCATTGCTGTGATAATCCCGGGTTTAGCCTTTGACAGGCTGCATCTCAGCGCTCGCTTCTGTTTGAGCTATTATGTGCTGACTTCAGCATGGGAGCACTGAAATTGGGGCATGACTGCACATTTCATTACCAACTCTGCTCTCCCAAAACCTGGGAAAACAATACTTAAAAAAAAAAAAAAACACCTATATCTGTCAATCCTATAAAAGGGGTATATACAATAGATAATCAACTTGTCTCATCAGATTATCCATTAATAGAAGAAAATCTAGGATGAAACAGTCTTTCAATCAGTAAATCTATGATTTTTATCAATGAAATAAAACTAACTGCTAAAACATTTTAACAACCAGTGAGCTTGTTAGGCTAAGTATAACCAAACAATCATATTTTATAAAAATGACTGAACCCAGGTTCCAAAATAAAGATATCTGCTTTGGAAAACATGCAATTAAAGGCAACAAAAGAATCAAGCCTTATTCAGCCTAAGACTTTTAAATCAATATAATGTTAGTTTATAATATTCATACATGAGAATTTGTACATTTGCATTAGCTTAATGAACACCTAGGGAGTCTGAACAGTTAAGTTATATAACTAAAGTTAGTACAGATAATGAAGGTTTATTTGTGTATTGTGCAGTATTATCTGGTGTTCTGATGAAAGTCAGAGATCATATACTTTTCAACAAGCATAGATTGAGATTCCACTTAATTAAAGGCATACATTGATAAATAAGGACCCTGCCCTTGACACACATAATTTTAGTTATAAAGTAATATAATTCTATTAGAATAGACTAATAGAATTATCAGATATCAGATCAGATCAGTTGCTCAGTCGTGTCTGACTCTTTGCGACCCCATGAATCGCAGCACGCCAGGCCTCCCTGTCCATCACCAACTCCCGGAGTTCACTCAGACTCACATCCATCGAGTCAGTGATGCCATCCAGCCATCTCATCCTCTGTCATCCCCTTCTCCTCTTGCCCCCAATCCCTCCCAGCATCAGAGTCTTTTCCAATGAGTCAATTCTTCACATGAGGTGGCCAAAGTACTGGAGTTTCAGCTTTAGCATCATTCCTTCCAAAGAAATCCCAGGGCTGATCTCCTTCAGAATGGACTGGTTGGATCTCCTTGCAGTCCAAGGGACTCTCAAGAGTCTTCTCCAACACCACAGTTCAAAAGCATCAATTCTTCGGTGCTCAGCCTTCTTCACAGTCCAACTCTCACATCCATATATGACCACAGGAAAAACCATACCCTTGACTAGACGGAACTTTGTTGGCAAAGTAATGTCTCTGCTTTTGAATATGCTATCTAGGTTGGTCATAAATTTCCTTCCAAGGAGTAAGCATCTTTTAATTTCATGGCTGCAGTTACCATCTGCAGTGATTTTGGAACCCAGAAAAATAAAGTCTGACACTGTTTCCACTGTTTCCCCATCTATTTCCCATGAAGTGATGGGACCGGATGCCATGATCTTCGTTTTCTGAATGTTGAGCTTTAAGCCAACTTTTTCACTCTTGACTTTCACTTTCATCAAGAGGCTTTTTAGTTCCTCTTCACTTTCTGCGATAAGAGTGGTGTCATCTGCATATCTGAGGTTATTGATATTTCTCCCGGCAATCTTGATTCCATCTTGTGTTTCTTCTAGTCGAGCGTTTCTCAGGATGTACTCTGCATATAAGTTAAATAAACAGGGTGACCATATACAGCCTTGACAAACTCCTTTTCCTATTTGGAACCAGTCTGTTGTTCCATGTCCAGTACTAAGTGTTGCTTCCTGACCTGCATACAGATTTCTCAAGAGGCAGATTCAGAATTTTCCACAGTTTATTGTGATTCACACAGTCAAAGGCTTTGGCATAGTCAATAAAGCAGAAATAGATGCTTTTCTGGAACACTCTTGCTTTTTCCATGATGCAGCGGATGTTGGCAATTTGATCTCTGGTTCCTCTGCCTTTTCTAAAACCAGCTTGAACATCAGGAAGTTCACAGTTCACATATTGCTGAAGCCTAGCTTGGAGAATTTTGAGCATTACTTTACTAGCGTGTGAGATGAGCACAATTGTGCGGTAGTTTGAGCATTCTTTGGCATTGCCTTTCTTTGGGATTGGAATGAAAACTGACCTTTTCCAGTCCTGTGGCCACTGCTGAGTTTTCCAAATTTGCTGGCATATTGAGTGTAGCACTTTCACAGCATCATCTTTCAGGATTTGAAATAGCTCCACTGGAATTCCATCACCTCCACTAGCTTTGTTCGTAGTGATGCTTTCTAAGGCCCACTTGACTTCACATTTCAGGATGTCGGCTCTAGGTGAGTGATCACACCATCGTGATTATCTGGGTCATGAAGATCTTTTTTGTACAGTTCTTCTGTGTATTCTTGCCATCTCTTCTTAATATCTTCTGCTTCTGTTAGGTCCATACCATTTCTGTCCTTTATCGAGCCCATCTTTGCATGAAATGTTCCTTTGGTATCTCTGATTTTCTTGAAGAGATCCCTAGTCTTTCCCATTCTGTTGTTTTCCTCTATTTCTTTGCATTGATCACTGAAGAAGGCTTTCTTATCTCTTCTTGCTATTCTTTGGAACTCTGCATTCAGATGTTTATATCTTTCCTTTTCTCCTTTGCTTTTCACTTCTCTTCTTTTCACAGCTATTTGTAAGGCCTCCCCAGACAGCCATTTTGCTTTTTTGCATTTCTTTTCCATGGGGATAGTCTTGATCCCTGTCTCCTGTACAATGTCACGAACCTCATTCCATAGCTCATCAGGCACTCTATCTATCAGATCTAGGCCCTTAAATCTATTTCTCACTTCCACCGTATAATCATAAGGGATTTGATTTAGGTCATACCTAAATGGTCTAGTGGTTTTCCCTACTTTCTTCAATTTAAGTCTGAATTTGGCAATAAAGAGTTCATGGTCTGAGCCACAGTCAGCTCCTGGTCTTGTTTTTGCTGACTGTATAGAGCTTCTCCATCTTTGGCTCCAAAGAATATAATGAATCTGATTTCGGTGTTGACCATCTGGTGATGTCCATGTATAGAGTCTTCTCTTATGTTGTTGGAAGAGGGTGTTTATTATGACCAGTGCATTTTCTTGGCAAAACTCTATTAGTCTTTGCCCTGCTTCATTCCGTATTCCAAGGCCAAATTTGCCTGTTAATCCAGGTGTTTCTTGACTTCCTACACTTGCATTCCAGTCCCCTATAATGAAAAGGACATCTTTTTTGGGTGTTAGTTCTAAAAGGTCTTGTAGGTCTTCATAGAACCGTTCAACTTCAGCTTCTTCAGCATTACTGGTTGGGGCATAGACTTGGATTACTGTGATATTGAATGGTTTGCCTTGGAAACGAACAGAGATCATTCTGTCGTTTTTGAGATTGCATCCAAGTACTGCATTTCAGACTCTTTTGTTGACCATGATGGCCACTCCATTTCTTCTGAGGGATTCCTGCCTGCAGTAGTAGATAGAATGGTCATCTGAGTTAAATTCACCCATTCCAGTCCATTTCAGTTCACTGATTCCTAGAATGTCAACATTCACTCTTGCCGTCTCTTATTTGACCACTTCCAATTTGCCTTGATTCATGGACCTGACATTCCAGGTTCCTATGCAATATTGCTCTTTACAGCATTGGACCTTGCTTCTATCACCAGTCACATCCACAGCTGGGTATTCTTTTTGCTTTGGCTCCATCCCTTCACTCTTTCTGGAGTTATTTCTCCACTGATCTCCAGTTGCATATTGGACACCTACTGACCTGGGGAGTTTCTCTTTCAGTATCCTATCATTTTGCCTTTTCATACTGTTCATGGGGTTCTCAAGGCAAGAATACTGAAGTGGTTTGCCATTCCCTTCTCCAGTGGACCACATTCTGTCAGATCTCTCCACCATTACCCGCCCATCTTGGGTTGCCCCAGGGGCATGGCTTACTTTCATTGAGTTAGACAAGGCTGTGGTCCTAGTGTGATTAGATTGACTAGTTTTCTGTGAGTATGATTTCAGTGTGTTTGCCCTCTGATGCTCTCTTGCAACACATACTGTCTTACTTGGGTTTCTCTTACCTTGGGCGTGAGGTATCTCTTCACAGCTGCTCCAGCAAAGTGCAGCCATTGCTCCTTACCTTGGATGACGGGTATCTCCTCACCACTGCCCTTCCTGACCTTCAACGTGGGATAGCTCCTCTAGGCCCTCCTGCAGCCACGCAGCCACGGCTCCTTGGACGTGGAATAGAAGTTGAAAATGAAAACTATTCATAGATATACTAAGGTCTAATATTGTATTCTATAGACTTGGAGGAATTTCAGAATCAATCTAGGTAAGCCAGATGTGATTTGGTCAGTTGAGTGAAAGGGTGGAATTACAAGTGGGCAGTCAGGAATCTTGCTTGTTAAAGAGCTTATAGCAGTAGTGGTGAGGATGATGATGGTGATAATGAGAAAAAATAGAAGAAGGAAGAGAAAAGAAGAATATTAACTCATAATACTATAGAGCTTACTGTGTGCTAGATTTTTTTTCTAAAAGTTTTGCATATATAAACTGAGTTAATCTGCACAATAATCTTTTGAAACACAGTTTAAGTTCAAATGCTTTCCTTCTGAGATTCTGGGATTTTGGTACATGTAGGCAAAGGGTGCCTATGCAGCCAGCACACAATAAAAACCATAGGTGCAGAGTCTCTATTGAGTTTCCTTGTCAATTTTTATGTGTGTGCAAAAACAAGATTTTTACATCTCGTTGCTGAGGGCTTGGGGGCATCCTGTGTGAGTCTACCGAGAGAGATCTCTTGTTACCTTACACTGGGATTCCCCTTGATTTTGTCCATGTTCCCTTTCCCTTTGCTGATTTTGCTTTGTGGCCTTCCACTCTAATAAACTGTATGACTTTTTAAAAAATCAAGAGAGACGTGCGTGTATGATTATTAGTCCAGTTTTCAGTTCAGTTCAGTCACTCAGTCATGTCCAACTCTTTGCGACCCCATGGACTGCAGCATGCCAGGCTTCCCTGTTCATCACCAAATCCCAGAGCTTACTCAAATTCATGTCCATAGAGTCAGTGATGCCATCTGACCATCTCATCCTCTGTCGTCCCCTTCTCCTCCCACCTTCAATCTTTCCCAGCAGTAGGGTCTTTTCAAATGAATCAGTTATACACAACAGGTGGCCAAAGTATTGGAGTTTCAGCTTCAGCATCAGACCTTCCAATGAATATTCAGGACTTATTTCCTTTGGGATGTACTGGTTGGATCTCCTTGCAGTCCAAGGGACTCTCAAGAGTCTTCTCCAACACCACAGTTCAAAAGCATCAATTCTTTGGCACTCAGCTTTCTTTATAGTCCAACTGTCACATCCATACGTGACTACTGGAAAAACCATAGCTTTGACTAAACAGAACTTTGTTGTCAAAGTAATGTCTCTGCTTTTTAATATGCTGTCCAGGTTGGTCATAGCTTTTCTTCAAAGGGGCAAGCATATTTTAACTTCATGGATGCAGTCACCATCTGCAGTAATTTTGGAGCCCAAGAAAATAAAGTTTGTCACTGTTTTCATTGTTTTGCGATCTGTTTGCCATGAAGTGATGGGACCAGATGCCACGGTCTTAATTTTCTGAATGTTGAGTTTTTAGCCAGGTTTTTCACTCTCCTCTCTCACTTTCATCAAGAGGCTCTTTAGTTCTTCTTCGCTTTCTGCCAGAAGGGTGGTATCATTTGCATATATGAGTTTATTGATATTCCTCATGGCAACCTTGATTCCAGCTTGTGGTTCCTCCAGCCCAGCATTTCTCATGATGTACTCTGCATATACGGTAAATAAGCATGGTGACAGTATACAGCCTTGATATGCTCCTTTCCCAATTTGGAACCAGTCTGTTGTTCCATGTCCAGTTCTAACTATTGCTTCTTGATCTGCATACAGATTTCTCAGGAGGCACGTCAGGTGGTCTGATATTCCCATCTCTTTAAGAATTTTCCATAATTTTTTGTAACTGTCCAGTTTGAGTTGACTCATTGGAAAAGACTCTGATGCTGGGAGGGACTGGGGGCAGGAGGAGAAGGGGACAACAGAGGATGAGATGGCTGGATGGCATCACTGACTCAATGGACGTGAGTTTGAGTGAACTCCAGGAAATGGTGATGGACAAGGAGTCCTGGCATGCTGCGATTCATGGGGTCGCAAAGAGTCTGACATGACTGAGCGACTGAACTGAACTGAACTGAGTTTTACAGTTAGGGAAATTCAGGGACTGAGGAGCTAGCCTGTCCCTGACCACCCAGGCAATAAGTGAGTTCAGTTCAGTTCAGTCACTCAGTCGTGTCCAACTCTTTGCGACCCCATAAATCACAGCACGCCAGGCCTGCCTGTCCATCACCAACTCCTGGGGTTCACCCAGACTCACGTCCATCATGTCAGTGATGCCATCCAGCCATCTCATCCTCTGTCGTCCCCTTCTCCTCCTGCCCCCAATCCCTCCCAGCATCAGAGTCTTTTCCAATGAGTCAACTCTTCTCATGAGGTGGCCAAAGTACTGGAGTTTCATCTTTAGCATCATTCCTTCCAAATAAGTGAGTGGTTGCTGTTAAAATCGGGGTTTGCCCATGGAACATGAACATGGATGTTCCAGAGAAGGACTGAGAAGCACTGGTGGTTTATTTTACTCCAGTATCTACAGTAGCCAGATAGAAATGTGGATGATTTGATCCATAAAAGGATGGGTAGACAGTGGGGCAATCTGGAGAGGATGGATGGTAAACTTGAGAACTTACAGCCCATCTGACTGTGGCCCTCTAGCAGTGCTGTCCCCATGTTATCAAATCATCCAAGTTTGTAGTCTCAAATCTGGATTCATAAGTGAAACCTCCAGAGTATTAAGTATTTGTAAAATGAAACCTCCCAATTATTAAATTTTTGGCAGTTAATTAAATTTTTTTTAAAGATAAAATGTTAGATGTGCTCCAGAGCACCATCAATCACAGAGTTCCCATGGGAGCCACCAGGGCACCGTTCCATCCTTATACAAAGCCATTGACTGACTTTCCCAACTTTCCAGTAGTCTAAACTCGGAACAAAATAAACAGTAGTTAAAAAGCACTTTCACTCAATATTAATAGTCCTAATTGCTTAGTGGGTTGATTTCAGTGCTAAAATATTTGTTTTCAGAACAAACACAGGAGCATGAAACATAAAAGTTCAGCTACATATTTTCAGTTTGGTGCCTTAGCTCTTATGCTCCATCATTGTGAGTATCCCTGGGTTTACTCTGATTAACTTCTCATGAGCTGTAGCTGTCTCAGTCCATGTATCTTATATAAGTTTATGAAGACCACTGGAAAAAAAGAAAAGTCTAATTTCCAAAGAATAAGTTAGAAAGCCCTGTTTGAAACCCATATGACAGCATTAAATCCTTTTATCTGACAATCTTGAAGTAGAATTTAGGCTCATATTTCTGACAGTATCAAATGTCATGAACTGTTTCAAAAGAGTTGACACATATACTGGTGTTTTCTTGCTTGCTCTACTGCTTGTGTTCTTGTTTGTTGCTTCATTCCTTCCTGTTTCCCTTTTGTCCCCATCCAGTTTACTTGTATTCTCTGTTTTCTGGATTCTTAATATTATCCTTGACCTCTGATGCAATCATAACTTGATTGTTTTGGCACTAGGTGCTACTTTACAACAAAAGGATTGAAATTATAAAAACATATGGACAAGATAAAACATGTCTTTGATAGAGTGATATAAATGGTGAAGAATGTCAGCCCCATGCCTCATGGGGAATATGTAAATAAATTATGAGAAAAAGAATATCTACAGGAAATAGGATAGCAGTTTTGAAATATTTAGAAGGTCAGCAATGAAAATCTAGTGTTTAGCTTGTTTGAAAGCTTATTCTAACTTGGAAAGTGTGGAAGTTATGGGAGGTAGATTTCAGTTTAATAAATAAAGTTATCTATCTGCAAAGATACCTAAAAGTATAGTAGACACCTTAGAAAATATTTAAGAATCTCATCAGGTTCCTGAATTGCCAGCAGAAGTAATTGACCTCTAAATGTGTGCTCAGCCTCAAGAAGTCAAAAGAAAATCTGTTAGTATAAAGCAATACCATTATTTAAGATGATTCCTATGATATAGAGAGGATACCATTTTATCTAATCTAACTATAAATATCAAAACAGATTACATCATAAGTTGACATTAATAGAAACTCAAAGTTTGTTGGTATTCAGGATGGGGAACACATGTAAACCTATGGCAGATTCATTTTGATATATGACAAAACCGATACAATATTGTAAAGTTAAATAAAATAAAATTTAAAGAAATCTTATAATAAATAAAAATAAATAAATAAAAATAAAAAGAACAAATCAAAGCAGAAAAAAAAATGTTACATTCTTCTGTCATATTGAGCCTATTTTCTCAATACATTGGTAAACAAATAATTGAGCAACAAAACTGGTGCATCTAGAAAAAAGTTAAGAAAACCTCAAAATGTTTCCAGAACTAGTCCCCTCTGCCATATATTTTCACGTTATAAGTTAAAGAGATGATGATCTTATTTTTAAGTTCAAAAAGTCTCTATAGCACTTTCTCATTGCTTGAGTTTTTCATAAAGCTATGAAAATATATGCATATTATATCGGCTTTTCAGCACTCTCTACTTAGTAATAGTTTCTTCAAAATATATTGGCCTCACTGTATTAACCAATCATGATCAAAAGATGGTGATGGTTTTCTAGGAAACTCAGAAAATTTAAGATTACTCCAGAAAAAAAAAAAGTTTTTAAGTTATATGGTTAATATTGAGTCATTTCTTCTCATTCACTCTACAGATCTGGCTTCAGGTGTAATACCAAGTGACTGGGAATTAAATGTTGATATTTAAGTGATTTTTATTGCATATTTATGTGAACACTAGGCTATTGTAGAAAATTCTAATAATGGTCTTCAGAAGAAGTAGATCTTAAATAACTCCCAGTTAACACATAATGCTTTACAAATGAAATGGAAATAAATCCCCAGTTATATTTAATGCAACAAAGGGTTACAGGATATCCTTATGAAGAAATAACATAGACTACATTGTAATCTTAGTCTGTGGCCCTGAAAATTTTAGTTGCTACTGTTATTCTCTACAGACTTCACTGTAGCATGCTTCACTGTTCACCAGTTGTCAGGGAAAAATATTTGTACCCTGGAGAAAATGAGACCAGTCTTACCTGTAAGCAAATTGATATTGATGCCTTTTGTCCTAGAAATGCACCTTCATTTTATTAATGTTCTGATTTGGATCACTTTGCTTTAACTGGTTATTTTTTTCTGGTTATTTTGCCTGGGGAGGGAGCAGAGAAGAAGAGAGCAGTGGGGTAAAGTAGAAACAAAATACTGTTGGATTTAGGGCCTGTAGACATAGCTTGAATCACTGGAAAGCAGATTTTCATTTAACGTTGAAATCTTTTCCTCTCGTTTCTTCATAGTCATTATTAATTTTTCTATTTGCAAGCAGATAAATGTGAGTGTACATATACATATAAAGGGCAGCTTCTTTCTACCTTTCTGCATTCCCTGTTTTGCCTTAAGTGGACAGTGAACTGCTCTGCTGGAAAAATGAGGGAAAGCTGACATGACTGAGGTTAGCATGCGCAAAACAAATGGTTTGGCTTTGTTTTTTGAGATCTTTTTCTTACTCATTTCATCCCAGGGAGATGGAAGCCTTTGCATGGCTTAAGTTTTGAGCCTAGATGTCAACCTGACTAGAGGGTATGACAAGTACAACTGTAATGAAGTGTTCTGCAAGTGATCTCAATTCTACTGCCTTCTGGAACATTCTGGGGTGTGTGTCTCAAGCTCCTTATTTTTCTTTTTCCCCCGCAATCTGTTTAAGCTCTTTTACTGTTTAGTAGTAATGCCTATTCAGAGAAGGCAATGGCACCCCACTCCAGTACTCTTGCCTGGAAAATCCCATGGATGGAGGAGCCTGGAAGGCTGCAGTCCATGGGGTCGCTAAGAGTCGGACACAACTGAGCGACTTCACTTTGACTTTTCACTTTCATGCATAGGAGAAGGAAATAGCAACCCACTCCAGTGTTCTTGCCTGGAGAATCCCAGGGATGGGGGAGCCTGGTGGGCTGCCGTCTATGGGGTCGCACAGAGTCGGACACGACTGAAGCGACTTAGCAGCAGCAGCAGTAATGCCTATTGATCAGGGAACAAGATGGTTTGAAATATGATTTTCTTAAAGCTGGTTTGAAAGCTTAGAAGAAATAGAAGTTTTGTTTAAAACATTGTTTTGAAATCCAGAAATTTTCTTAGTATTTCTTTGCCTGTCCCTCATTACCCTAGATTATAGAAAACTGCCCACCCCAAATTAAAATCATAGGAAGAAAACAGTTCAAGTGGGAGAAGTCTTTATATACTCTTTAATAAAGCTCAAACTGAGAGGAAAACTTTTACATTTAATTAATGAGACTTCAACCCTTTAAAAGTTCGATGACTTATGAAACTTCTATACTTATATAATCTGATTCCATCTCTAGGGATGAAAAAAAGACATTTTGCTTTCATTAAAGGAAAAATGACCGAAAACGTTGACCATACATTTGCTATTAAGGATAGCTATATTTAATTCAACAGAAATCGGTTTTTTACCAAGTCTAAATGACCTGCAGCATTATAGATTTGGCTGCCGTTCTTTCAGTCAGAAACCAGGCTGTGGAAAGCCAGAACGTTCCTGTACATCCTAGTACAAAGATTGTGCTTAGGGTTTAAATAAAATGAAAAGAATAAGGTGGAAAATTAGAATATGTTGAAGGTTGAAAGATTTATCCTGTGACTTTTACATAACTCAGGAAGGAAATAACCCAATTCCTCTTCACTTTTAGTGGAAAAGCAAGTCAAAACCATAGAGGCTGAGAACTTTCTCTACAAGGATTTTCAAACGATTTATATAAAGATGTTGGGGAAATTCACAAAGACCTGGATAATGTTGGAAAAACCTCATGTTTTGAAGGCAGGACAGAGCTACCTGATACAACAATGCCATCTATCGGCTTCCAAGGAATGGCACTGACCATAGCTTGGTTTGAATGTCTGAAAAGGGAAAAGTTGAGCAGTTTGGAACTTGTGAATAGAAGCTCATTAAAGGAACATGTGCTGTTTCTCATGTGCTTTGCTCTTGAATGAGAAACTATATATGATGTGTATACTCCACACATAAAAACATAATGCATATGAATATGCTTACATCCAGTAAACAGCTCTCTCCTCTATGCTAAATGATGAGTTTTTATCATCTTATTTTTAGAGTAGCTGGGCTTTGCCTACCTAGTGACTTGCAGATGTCATAAGGGAGGATTTGCTTTTATTTTAATGGACAGCACTCTCTCTTTTTTCAGTATGTTGCTTAAGTCTTAGTTTCCTACCCCCTGCCCATTTCCATAGTTGTGATTTGTAGGCTGACTTAGAAAAAGCATAGAGGACAGGACCATCTCTTGAACCAGATCAATTTTATATTGAGATATTATAACTAAGCATGTGAAAGAGAGTTTTTGACTACTTTGAGGAAAGAATAAAATATTTGATTGTGGGTGTTTTAGTTTATTTGCCTATAAAGTTCATTAAAACTTATGTCTTTTAAAATCAGTTGTAAAAACAGGTGATAATTTTGGAAGATAGCATCTCGATTATAAAATAAACACATGCCTGATGTTTACATGATTCACAAGTATACAGGGAGTATGCATATTATTTCAAATAATATTAATATTAAGGGGCTCAGTAGTACAATAACCTAATAAACACTGAGGATACCAAATTTGTCCATCTAAAATGTAGCTAGAATTTAATGAAGTAATTAATTCTCAATACTTTTTGTTCTTGAATAATATTGAGAAAGTGCCAAAGAATAAGGTTCTTGACATGCAGTAAATTAGATGTGATTTTCCTTCATTTCCTAAACAATAAGAAAATAATTGGTGCAAGGAATTCTTGTGTTATATTTAATTTTATGTCAATAGTTGTATATGCATAATAGAATTTTTGAACGATCATTGTAGATAAAAAAATCTGCACTGAAAAACTAACATTTTTATTTAAATAATTCGCTTCTCCTCATTTTCATCAATTTGATCACTTACTTTAGCTTTTGTGGGTTCTAGGTGGCACTTCAGCTGACTCCTACTGATTAGTAATTTGGCTAATTGATTGTCAAATTGTAATTATTGCTACGTAGCATAAGTGTTTACTTGAGGGTAGTAAAGACTATCTATGTCTTTCTCATTTAAAATAGTTACACTAATAAGACTCTATTCAAACAGACACATTTATTAGCATACTGTGGCTCATTTGAAAGAATAATTGAGTTATAAAATAGGAACCTATTGTATTGTTTCTACCAGCCCAAGTAAAAACACAAAATAGCATGTTACTTCTGAAACTTGAGTCCTGTAAACTGTAGCGTGTTTATGTTGGCCATGTCGATTACTAACTGTGCTTTACATACTTAATATCTTTCCTTAAATTGACTCTTTTTTACTAAAATATATTTTTAAAGGAAGTTTATTATAAAAACTAGAGTTCCTACGAAGAGTAGGTTAACAATTTAAAAAATGGGGAAAGTCATAATATTGTTGTGTTATTTAATATAGTAAGTAAACTGTTATTACATCTAATTAATTTACCAAAAGTGAAATAACTGTTTCAGGAAGAAAAATTCAGGTATTTTTCATCAGTCAGCAATAATGGAATATTTGGCTTAATTAATGATAGTGTCGGAAAAGGCAATGGCAACCCACTCTGGTACTCTTGCCTGGAATCTCCCATGGATGGAGGAGCCTGGTGGGCTGCAGACGGGGTCGCTAAGAGTTGGACATGACTGAGCGACTTCCCTTTCACTTTTCACTTTCATGCATTGGAGAAGGAAATGGCAACCCACTCCAGTGTTCTTGCCTGGAGAATCTCAGGGACAGGGGAGCCTAGTGGGCTGCCGTCTATGGGGTCGCACAGAGTTGGACACAACAGACACGACTTAGCAGCAGCAGCAGCATAATAAAGTATGGTTCTTGGGATCAACAGGAAGTTTCTATCTTTTAGTTCTTATGTTAACTAGTAGTGAGAATCACAGCTTGCATATGTGAGTTTTCGGGAAGGTAAACATCATTCAATTCGTTTTTCCTAAGCATGTTGTAAGTGACTTTGATTCAACAAATCTTTTTCTTTTGCATTAAGAATCCATTTGAAGAACAGGTCAATTGTACTTCAAAAACAAAACAAACAAAAAGAACCTATTTGAAAAACATCTGCTCTTAACAAAAGAATCTGGATTAGTGCTCATTGCTGCTATGTTGCTTAGAAAAGTACTTTAAAATTTTATATCAAAGTGTTTAACCATCTCTTCATACTTTACAGTATAGTTTCAGTAGCATCCTCAGATGATTCCATAACCAGGTCAATCAGGTTACCTTGGCTATCAATAATTGTTGGTGGATTGAACATATGAATATTAAGAAGACATGTTCTCAGTTTGCTGGCAGAGCTAATGCAGAGTGATCATCTTCTAGAAGGGAAGATTTATTATGTCAGGCACTATGCTAAATGTGTCATATTAGGTATTTAACCTCACTGCCACCTTCCTATGTGCGTGATAAGTCACTTCAGGTGTGTCTGACTCTGCGACCCCATGGACTGTAGCCTGCCAGCCTCCTCTGTCCATGCAATTCTCTAGGCAAGAGTACTGGTGTGGGTTGCCATGCCCTCCTCCAGAGGATCTTCCTGACCCAGGGACTGAACCCTCGTCTCTTATGTCTCCTGCATTGGCAAGTGGGTTCTTTACCAAAGCTACCTTTCTATGTGGGTACTATTGTTATTCCCATTTTGTAGCTAATAGGCTGAGGGCCAGACAGGTGACGTGATTTGACTAAAGTCTCCTAGTTATGACCATTTAAAATTGTGATAGCAATGAATTCTCTGAAAATGTTTAAGTATGTATTTCATTTCTGAAAACCACAGTGAATGCCTATCCATTAACTGTGGCATTATGGTCACTGGGGGTTTTCTTAGTTGGAACTTAGTAGACAGCTTCTTGGTTTTCTTATGCATGTCTAGGTTTTTAAAAATTCTATTTCAGAGAAATGTGTATTTCTTGAGAACTTTTAGAAAATACATATAAGATAAAATAAATAAAACAATTATTAATCTCATTGCCTAGAGATAATCACTTTTAAGATTCTTTTGTGTTTATGTCTTTCTTCTTTCCCATTGGTTTTAAATTTTGGTTAAATGAGAGCACCATTTCTTTTTTATAGGTTTTTCTTTGAGGGAGCAATTTCCTTTATCTTAGTCGAGAATTTCATATTCATTCCTCTTAAAGATCCTTATTTCTTGTGGGTCATGTTATTGTTTTTTATGTGTAGTATAGACAGAGTACTTTTGCTTCCCCAAGTAGCAAATTGTATATTCAACAACATGTGATGCTATTTTGCATGCAAAGAATGTAAATGTTTTATTTTTTCACCTTCGAAGACTTATCTTTTCTCTCCCCCTAAGTTTTAGGAGGATTCTGATTTTCCCTTTCTTTCCAGGTTGTTCTTGTTAACAGGTAGAGTCACAGTAGAGAAGGCTGTTTTCACATATCAGTCACTTGATGGTAGTCTTTGCAAATCCAGAGGTTCTGTCTTCAAAGTTTTGCATTGGTACAATTCAGTAGTTTTCAAAACTGGATAAATGAATCACTAAAAGGGTTAGCATTTTAGGGAATTCCCTGGTGGTCCCGTGGTCAGGACTCCACTCTCACTGATGAGAGCGTGGGTTCAAGACCTGATTGGGGAACTAAGATCTCTCAAACTGAGCAGTGAAGTCAAAATAAGGGTGGTGGTGGTATGGTTTAGCATCTTAAAGAGCAAATTTCCAAACCTCACCTAAGCCAGAGTCTAGAAGATATTCCGGATATTTCATGATTGAGCGCTTCCTGATTGAACGTACTCCTGCCCACATTCTATCATAGGACCTGGCACACAATAGGCTTGATAAATGTATGTTTAATTTATTTATTTTGGCTGTGCTGGATCTTCTACATGACACTTCTCTAGGTGGGGCAAACAGGCTCTAGAGAGCAGCTCGTGGGCTTAGTTGTGGCAGGTGGGATCTTAGTTTTGTGATCAAGGATCAAACATAGGTCCCCTGAATTGGGAGCATGGAGTCTTAGCCTTGGACCATCAGGGGAGTCCCAATATATATGTTTTAAATTAATAGAATTTTGACAAGATTTGCCATCACTTCATGGCAAATACAAGGGGAGAACGTGGAAGCACTGACAGATCTTATTTTTAGGGGGCTCCAAAATCACTGTGAACAATGACTGTAGCCTTGAAATTAAAAGATGCTTGCTCCTTGATAGAAAAGCTATGACAAACCTAGACAGTGTATTCAAAAACAGAGACATCACTTTGCCAACCAAGGTCTCCATAGTTAAAGCTACGGTTTTCCCAGTAGTCATGTATGCATGTGAAGGTTGGATCATAAAGAAGGCTGAGCACTGAAGAATTGATGCTTTCGAACTGGGGTGCTGAAGAATATTCTTGAGGGTCCCTTGGACAGCAAGGAGACCAAACCAGTCAACCCTAAAGGAAATCAACCCTGAATGTTCCTTGGAACGACTGATGCTGAAGCTGAAGCTCCAATACTTTGGCCATCTGATACGAAGAGCTGACTCATTGGAAAAGACCCTGATGCTAGGAAAGGTTGAAGGGAAAAGGAGACTGGTACAGCAGAGGATGAGATGGTTAGATAACATCACCGATTCAATAGCCTTCAACTTGAGCAAACTCTGGGAGACAGTGAAGGATGGGGGAGCCTGCTGTGCTGCAGTCCATGGGGTTGCAAAGATTCAGACACAACTTAGCAACTGAACAACAACAACAAATGATGAGTTGGAAGCATGTAGAGCATTATTATTGGTGACCCTAATCTTTTGTACAGAAATAAATTATATAATGTTCACAGTTTTATTAAAAAAGAATGAGCCCCTTGCAAAAGAAATGGTTTTATACGGTGAGCTTTGGGTATAATTTGAATTCATGGCAATACTGCATTTGCCATATCTTTTAGTATCTTTGGAGAAGGCCACCTAGAGATAAGAATTTAAGTGGAGTGCTTTGTATTTTTGTCAGTACCTTGAGATCAGTTTTTGTTTTGCTTTTAATGGCAATACAAATAGAGCCTCAAAATCCTAGACATGGCTGATAAATGATTTAGTGATTTGGCAAGTAAATACCTCAAGAACTTCATTTGTACCACTTTGAAATATGATTGATTGATTGATTGATTGATAAATGCGGACTTTAATTCTCTTACATTTAAAGAGGTAGCAATGCTCTTTGAATGTTTAATTTCCCTTGGTAATCACTCGATGAACCTTTGTAGAATTTACTGGAAAAGTATTTGTCTGTTTGAAACTAGAATGCTAGACAGTGCTTATTAGTATACTGTTTTGTGCAGTACTATACAAAAACATAGTCCGGTAGTTGCTTTATCTAATTTTCCTTTGGTAAGTTATTTTCATAAAAGTTGGAAAAAACACCAGAAAAATTTCAATGAAACACCTGTAAATACGGCCATTTTTCTTGCACTCCAACTGCTCATATGTCTTCTGCCTAAAGGGGAATATTGGTGAAGCCAAGATAGTTGTTAAACTAGTATATGTGTATTAATGACAATATTATTTCATTATAGACAGGCCTATCATTTGTTGTTCAGTTGCTAAGTTGTGTCCAACACTTTGCGACTCCATGGACTGCAACATGGCAGGATTCCCTGTCCTTCACCATCTTCTTGAATTTGCTCAAACATGAGTCCATCGCGTCAGTGACAACATCCAACCATCTCATCTTCTGTTGTCTCCTTCTCCTCTTGCTTTCCATTTTTCCCAGCATCAGGGTCTTTTCCAGTGAATTGGCTCTTCACATCAGGTGGCCAACATATTGGACCTTCAGCTTCAGTTCCTCCAATGAATATTCAGGCTTTAGGATTGACTTGTTTGGTCTCCTTGTTGTCCAAGAGATTTTTAAGAGTCTTCTCCAGCACCACAGTTTGAAAGCATCAATTCTTCAACATTAGCTTTCTTTATGTCTAACTCTCACAACCATACTCTTAAAGAATTTAATTTCTATAGATTTTTTTTCAAATACTGGCCAAGTCCTGAAGTATAATATACCTATATTATAAGGACAGATGCCAATTATAAAAATCATTGTTTAGATGGAAACCCAGAGTACTCACGCACAGTGATCATTACTTGTACTTATACATTGACATTCTGATCAAGTTGTTTCTTAATATGCAGCTTCCAGATGCTAATATTCAATTTAAAATATTTCTTAACTGAAAACAAAGATTTCTTTGAAGAAAGTAATTGATTTGAACAAGAAAAACATGTAAGAAATGTGTGCATATACATATATTTGGAGAGTAAACATATGTATATAATACAATATGTGTTTATACAATAAATATTGCAATAAAATACATTAAGATTTTCAAGGTGCTAGGTTGTTCAGTGTTAGGTCTTTACACATGCTGAAGGGTAAGATATTTCACTAATTTCAAAAGCATACACTTTGGTTAGCTTACAGTTGTTTGAGATCATTCAAAGATTATGCGGAAAAGTATACCATGGTGAGAAAGAGTCAACTTTAATATTTATTGTGAAAAAAAATAAAGGAAAAGATGGATATGGCATATCATTCCATGTCATGATTTCCATGTCAAGGGCATCAGTGCAACAGAAATATGAAACAAGTCATTTTGGCTATAAACTTAGTTAATAAGCCCATATTTAAGTGTAGCTTTGGTTAGTTTATTCAGTCATAGCATCAGTAGTTTATAACATCTACTGAGAACTGAGAAAATATTGTAACACCCACACTTTGAGTCTTCTTTAAGTAATTTCTATCAGTATGTCCTAGGAATCAGAGAGGAATGATGATAATCCCTTGCCTGCCACAGTCCATGTTGTTCTTTTGCTGTTTTCACATCCATTTTGAGTGTTCTTTCATAAGGTATCCTAAACCCACAGGAAGATTATTAAATGGACTCATAGAACTAAAAGGAAAGCTCTCATTCTTATAGTCCAGTGAATGTAGACACATTTGAATGCCTTAAATGCACACATAAGACAAAGTCTCTTTGTCAAAAGGGCAGAGCAAGTACTGAAGCTTTTCCACCTAGGAACAAGAGGAAAAAAATCTATTCTTAAGATCATTTGTTCATGTTCCCAAAGTGTTCGAGGAGTTAAACTTTCAGCTTTTCATACATTCAATCAAATATGAATATGAATTAGTGATTTCAATGGTTAAGACTAGTCATCCCCATTTCTTCCTTGCTTGTCTATATTTTGTTGGTTATTTAGGTCAGGAACTTTTCCTTTTACATTGAAAATCATTTGGTTAAAGTTAAGCATCGTATCCCACAGCACTCAGAAGCTGATTTCAACAGTTATTGTACAGCTTAACACACACACATTTAGCTCATCTCTCACGTTTGTGTTGTACAGGTTGAATGGGTTTTGAGCTTACAATTTGTGGGAAAAGTGTCAGCAAATGCACTTTCACCAAAAGAGTAGATATGTAGCATTTTTTTCCCATCACTTTCATTATTTTTAAAACTCCCTGATGACTGTGTACCCTCTCTTACATGAAATTGCCTTTGACCTGATCAGATGTAATGGACTTAATTATGTCCTTAAACCATCTCAAACCTGATCATAGGCACAGCAAACCTGCTCGGGGTGAATGGCCTAGATTTAAATGACCTCCTTGCCTTCTAAATCCTTCTTTTGGTCATGGGCAGAGTTGATAGTCTCTTGCTCTGGGATTTAACTATGTATGGATTTACACAAATTTGTAAAATGAAAGTTGTAACCTCTATATCTGTTTTACTAGAAAAGACACCCATCTTCTGGTTAATGATAGTTTGTTACACAAACTTGAATGATCTAATGACACTTCACAGTTGTCCAGCCAGTACTTAATCAGGAGAATGAAGAGCTTATCATCTACAGATGAAGTCAAGTCTACAGTTCTTCCATCCTTCTCTTCTGTTTCCCCTATGTTCTCTTTTCTTTTTCTTGCAAACTTCTGCTCTGTTCCCTTTGAATCCAGCTACACTTCCACACTCTCCACCACCACTACCTCTCAGCTTTTTCCTGATCTTCTTTTTCTTCTGTCTTGCATCTTCCATTGCTCCCAGTGTTCCCTCCAATTTTGTGTTGTTGTAGTTTAAAGATATATTCTCCCTGGTTTTCCTATTTACCTTTGGAATGAAACTATCAATTTTAAATTATTATAATGTATCATCACTTAAAATTTTCACTACCAAGTTGCATATTGGAGTCTTACTACTCAAACTATAATCCATGGAGCAGCAACTTGGACATCACTTGTGAACTTGTTAGAAATGCCAAACCTCAGGACCTTCCCCAGACCTTGAATCAGAATCTCCCATTCAACAAGATCTCCACATCATTGGAATACACCTGAAAGTGTAAGAAACACTGTATTAGAATACATTTTCTACATAATAAAGTAGCATTTTAAAAAAAGAGTTTACAAAACAATATTAGTTATTTCTTATTTAACGGGGAAAAATTGCTAAAATGGTGTTACCTTTTTTTCCTTTTACAACTAAAGCTTTGTGAGGACAGAGTTATTCTTCTTCTTATTCTTATTAAACACTTAAGAGTGTTTAATAATATTCTTGAAACTTTAAAATACTATGGTATTAGCTATTATTCTAGGAATAATTTTTTTATTTATTAATTTACTCACTAAGTATTGAAAACATTAAGATCTGTTTTACATATACAAACTAAGGGCCCAGGTAAAAACAAAGATTCAGATATATCCCTCAACATCTGCAGATCAAATTTTATTATGTTTATGTTTGGATCATATAACAGTATATTGAGTGTTAATAATCATTATTTTAGGTAGTGATTGTGGAAAGTTTATAATTATGCAAGTTAGCACTAAATATTTCAACAATATTACAATATTACTGGGTCACAAATCTGTAATTCTCATTCTCAGAAGAGGGGACTGAAGCCAAGTTTCATAAGCTTATCAGTGGCAGAACAGGGATATAAAGCCAAGTCCATTAGATGCTAGAACTTATATTTTTAAAATTTGTGTTATACTTCCCCTCTTAGTGTTTAGTGTACAATTAGGTTCATTAGATGAAGCAGCAATTAAAAAACCTTACATCATAATAGCAGATTCTCATCTAGGAGTTTGGGATGGACATGTACACACTGCTATATTTAAATGATGTATGGAACAGTCTTATGGACTCTGTGGGAGAGGGAGAGGGTGGGAAGATTTGGGAGAATGGCATTGAAACATGTAAAATATCATGTATGAAACGAGATGCCAGTCCAGGTTCAATGCACGATACTGGATGTTTGGGGCTAGTGCACTGGGACGACCCAGATGGATGGTATGGGGAGGGAGGAGGGAGGAGGGTTCAGGATGGGGAGCACATGTATACCTGTGATGGATTCATTTTGATATTTGGCAAAACTAATACAATCATGTAAAGTTTAAAAATAAAATAAAATTTAAAAAAATAAAATAGATAACCAAAGAGGACCTACTACACAGAACCGGGAACTCTGGTTAATACTGTATAATAACCTAAATGGGGAAAGAATTTGAACAATAGATACATGTATATGTATAACTGAATCACTTTGTTATATACCTAAAATTAACACAACATCATTAATCAACATTGTTATTTTATTGTATAAAATAAAAATTAAGAAGAATAGACATCTGTGAAGTTTTCACAATGAAAGATTGGTATTCTTTCAGTTATCACAGTGATATCAGTAATTTCCCTTTATTTTAATCTTTTAACATTAGACATGTTGTTGTTGTTCAGTCCCTCAGTTGTGTCAGACCCTTTGTGACTCAACATTCAAAAACTCTTTGCGACCCCATGGATTGCAGCATGCCAGGCTTCCCATCTTCCCATCCTTTACCATCTCCCAGAGCTTGCTCAAACTCATGTCCATTGAGTCAGTGATGCCATCCAACCATCTCGTCCTCTCTTATCCCGTTCTCCTCCTACCTTCAATCTTTCCCAGCATCAGGGTCTTTTCTAATGAGTGGGCTCTTGCATCAGATGGCCAAAGTATTGGAGTTTCAGATTTAGCATCAGTCCTTCCAATGAATATTCAGGACTGATTTCCTTTAGGATGGACTGGTTTGATCTCCTTGCAGTGCAAGGGACTCTCAAGAATCTTCTCCAACACCACAGTTCAAAAGCATCAATTCTTTGGCGCTCATCTTTCTTTACAGTCCAACTCTCACATCCATACATAGCTACTGGGAAACCCATAGCTTTGACTAGACAGACCTTTGTTAGCAAAATAATGTCTCCACTTTTTAATATGCTGTCTGGGTTGGTCATAGCTCTTCTTCCAAGGAGCAAGGGTCTTTTAATTGCATGGCTGAAGTCACCATCTGCAGTGATTTTGGAGCCCAAAAAACTAAAGTCTGTCAGTGTTTCTATTGTTTGCCGGTCTATTTGCCATGAAGTGATGGGACCAGATGCCATGATCTTAGTTTTCTGAATGTTGAGTTTTAAGCCAACTTTTTCACTCTCCTCTTTCACTTTCATGAAGAGCTCTTCAGTTCCTCTTCACTTCCTTTCATAAGGGTGGTGTCATCCACATATATGAGGTTATTGATATTTCTCTTGGCAATCTGGATTCTGGCTTTTGCTTCATCCAGCCCAGCATTTCTCATGGTGTACTCTGCATATAAGTTAAATAAGCAGGGTGACAATAAACAGCCTTGTCATACTCCTTTCCCATTTTGGAACCAGTCCGTTGTTCCATGTCCGGTTCTAACTGTTGCTTCTTGACCTGCATACATGTTTCTCAGGAGGCATGTAAGGTAGTCTGGTATGCCAATTTCTTGAAGAATTTTCCACAATTTGTTGTGATCCACATAGTCAAAGGCTTTAGCATAGTCAATGAAGCAGAAGTAGGTGTTTTTTCTGGAATTCTCTTGCTTTTTGTATGAGCCAATGGATGTTGGCAATTTTATCTCTGGTTTCTCTGCCTTTTCTAAATCCAGCCTGAACATCTAGAAGTTCATGGTTCACGTGCTGTTGAAGTCTACCATGGACAATTTTGAGCATTACATTAGACTTAATCCTTCTTTAATTTCTCAAAACCTCTAAACATTTCACTAATGTATTACCATGTATTAATATATTTTAAAATAGCTTTGTAATTATTTGTGTATTAGTTTTTCTTCCTCCTAGTATGACATTAGAGTTAGTCCCTTAGTTCTTGAATTCAGCTCTCTGGATTATCATCAGGGTTTCAGCATTTATAAGATATGTGACAAAAAATCCATATTAACCTCTACTTCAGTGATCACGTCTTTAAAATGGGAATATACAAGAGCATCTATCTCACAATTTTGCTTTGAGAATTATGTTGGATGATTTATGTAAATTGCTTAACATATTTCTGTACAAAAATAAGCACTTGTATCTATTAATATTATTAGATTTTAATGACTTGAGAATAAAGATTTTATCATATACATCCTTGTATATACCAGTTCTGGTATATGATGGTTATTTTGAGGACTGAGTTTGGCTGTAAGCATCAGAAAACCTGTCAGTAGCTTAAACTGATAAAGATATATTTTTCTCATATAAAAGGAGATCCAGAAGCATGCATTTGAGTACTGATGTGCTAATACACCACTAAGATTTCAAATTTTTTCTGTCTTTCTGAAGCACCATTTTTTAGTCTGTGCATTTTATCCTCACATGTTCACAGGACTGCTGCAGTAAGCCAGATACTGTGTTCATATTCCAAAAAAATGGGAGGTTTGGTGGGCAAGGAAGGGCAAAAAAAGAAACAAAAATGTAGGGTGGGGAATGTTTGCTGTATCTATCCATGGTAAAATCTTTCCTTATATTCCTAACACAGGATTTCTGCTTGCATCTTCTTGGCAAGAAATCAAGTTATCTAGCTACCTTTAGCTGCAGGAAAGCCTAGGAAGGTAAATATTTTAGATTTGTAGCTCCTAAGTAAAGAAAAACCATGGAGAAGAAGAGGCTGAACGCCTTCAGGGTAACTGATCCAAAAGATCTACTATAATATACATTGATCATTCAGTGTACCAAAGAAAAAAGTATGTAACCCTTTAAATAAAATGCATCAAGCCTTTTTACATAAAGTAATTCCACATATTTATTTAAATATGATGATTCCCTTTATCCAGTATTTTGCCACTAAAGTGTTTGAAGTAAGGAATGCAACTTTACATCGATAATTTACTTTGGCAGCATTGTCATGGTGACAGGGGAGGGGGGAGAATTGTCCCTAGAACAGACCCTGAAAAAAACTGCTCTTAGCAAATACTTAGAGGTGTTTCTGCTGCTACAGATAATCGTAGGCATTGCCAGAAATTAAAATGTGCAAAGGATAAATACAAATCTTTCCCCTTCTCTGCAGTGTTGGAGAGATTTCTTTTTTAACCTCCATAGTCTAGTTGTTTATAGCTTCTTTCTTTGCAGTGTCTGTGACAGCTCAGTTATCACTGTTTCCATCTGTGTAACCACTCAAACTTCTGTCAATTGTAGATGTGTGATTTCAGGAAATTGTTACCTGATCTCTTTGTCTTTAACCAGTCCTCCTTGAACTCATCCATTTATAAGGCTGCTGTATGCTTCTTATCCCAGCCTCAGTTATCTTCCATGGATTTTTTTTTTTTTTAATCGTGAAGGCCCTCCACAAGCTCTGCCCACTGTAAGTTGATTCAACTCTTCTTCTCCTTTCCATGCCTTAGTATGCTCACATTCATGAAAACTCTCACCTTTTTGTCTCCACAGAAAGTCTTTCAGCTTACAGCATAAAATTTTCCTTCCCCAATAGATTGTAATCTCCTTGAGAGCCCACTCTAAATTCTTTAATCCTATAAATCCTATGTTTAGCAAAAGGTCTGTGTATTTGTGCGTGTGTGCGTGTGAGCTGCTCAGTCGTGTCTGACTCTTTGCAACCCCATGGACTGTAGCTCACCAGGTTCCTCTGTCCATGACATTCTCTAGGCAAGAATACTGGGGTTGGTTGTCATTCCCTTCTCCAGTGGATCTTCCCAACCCAGGGATCGCACCCAGGTCTCCTGCATTGTGGGCAGATTCTTTACTGTCTGAGCCACCAGGGATGTTCCCAAAATATTTGCTAGTTCATCACTGAATGAATCAACCAATCAAGAAAGACATGTGGACAAGGAACTCAATTTTAGGGGGACTGTTTCACTTTTACTCCCTTGGGTGAAAACTGAATGCTCGTGATTTGTTCAAGTGAACATCTAGTTATTCAGGGGCATCCCTGGTAGCTCAGTCGGTAAAGAATCTGCCTGCGGTGCATGGGACCCAGGTTCAATCCCTGGGTTGGAAGATCTCCTGGAGAAGGAAATGGCAAACTACTCCAGTATCCTTGCCTGGAAAACCCCATGGACAGAGGAGCCTGGTGGGCTGTAGTCCGTGGGGTTGTGAAGAGTTGGGCAGGACTGAGCGACTAACATTTTCACTTTCTTTCTAGTGATTCAAGTTAACTCTGAATGAATTTGTTTTTCATCTTAATTAAGAGTAAGTTCCTTCCATAGTCAGGTAATCATTTTCAGTGATCTGTAGCATTTCCCAAAAAGTTAAAATCTTTGTGAGTGTTTGAATCTTAAATTATTGTTTGTTCTCTCTTGGCTCAAAGATCTCACTCTTTGGAATTACAAAACCCTTTCTCTTGTTGCTGAAAGCATTTAATGTATGCAAACTTACATTGGCTTGAAAGCATTTTTAAAAATAAACTTTTTCAAATTGGAATGTTCTTACTGAATTCAAGCTTTTATGATGCTGTTTGATTTGGCATATGTTGCTTGTGATATCTGCATTGAAAACACTTTGCATTTGAGAGACTTTCCCTGCCTTATTGGGACATTTCAACTCAATTTATAGTTATCAAGAGGAAAAGAAAGAAAACATTTCCATCCAAAAGAGATTTCAGTAGAATTTAGCAGTAAGTACTTTAGAACAGCATCAACCTTGAACCTTTGCCCACTTTTTAAAAACAAAGCAACATTACAAGATTATCTCTTCCTTTTTTAAGGATCCACAGAAGGAGGGTTCTTTCTAGCCTCCTTGAAAATTTAGTAGTCTTCTAGATTTTCAAGTCTTCTAGAAAAGTATTCAATAAATTTCTTTCTCTCTTACCTTATCCAGTTACACTCCGAATAAGACTAAATTTATTTCATGATGTTACCCTTAATTCTACAGTGTTGACCATTGGTTGTATTCTCAGATCCTTCACAGAGAACCTGTGTCTATCAGGATGCATTTGGCTTCACATAATAGTCAATTCTTAGAGGTTTAGACCATGAGGATAGTTACTATTTACTTACAGGGAGTTTGAGGGGTAGATATTCCCATAGTTAAAAACACATATCATGGTTAGAGGGCCCCCTGATTTTTCACAAATGGAAGACATCTGGAAAATTAGCATGTAACTTAGTGTTACCAAGTCCCCAGAAACTCCCTTTTTGCTCTCTTGTAATCATTAACCTGCAAAGGCACCCGCTGTTTAGGCTTCTGAAAATAGGTTATTTTTTCTCCTTTTTGTACCTTTTATAAATGATACCATACACGATGTACTCCTTAGTGTCTGACTAACTCCTTAGTGTCATGTCTTTTTCAACATGATGCTTGTGAGGTTGATCCCATGTTGTTGTATGTACCTGAAGATTGTAGTCATTACTGTGTACATATATTTTCAATTTTGTAAATATATTTTCCAATCAGGGGGGAAATATAAAGTGAAATGTGTGTGCAACTAATTGTATTCAGTTGTAAATAAGGATGTAAAAACCAGGAGAGGGAGAGTATATTTATACTAGGTCACAAAAGAACATTCAGAAAAGCAAACAAGTATACCTTGGGTGTATTGTGCTGTGTGCTAAGTCACTCAGTTGTGTCCAGATCTTTCCAACCCTATGGACTGTATGTAGCCTGCCTGGGTCCTCTGTTCATGGGGATTCTCCAGGCAAGAACACTGGAGCGGTTTGCCACGCCCTCGTCCATGGATCTTCCCAACCCAGGTATTGAACCCAGGTCTCCCACATTGCAGGCGTGTTCTTTACCGTCTGAACCACCAGGGAAGCCCATTGGGTGTATTAGAGAGTTAAAAAGGATAAATCCAGGTTTTTTAAAAGTGGCCTAGCCCCCCCAACCTCTTGTAAAGAATCATGTAAGTCATTGAGGGAAAAAAAAAAGAATACTTGTCATTTCAGAAAGCATGCCTGTTCTATTTTTTTTTTTGGTAGAAAGTAACATCCACATGAAAATTAAACTTGGAGCAGATCATGGGAGATAACTGCAGCCACCTAAACCCTGTTTTTCTTTTTTCCTTCTTTTTACATTTTTTTCTATATTATTGAAGTATTTATAGCTATATTCAAATTTCTTGTATTTCAATTTTTAATATTGAATTGTTTCAGGATATCTGATCTTGTTATAAGAAACATCAAAGATTTTGATGTAATTTTTAGTCAATTTTATACCTACCAATTCCATATTGTGTAGAGGAATGAAGTGGGGCTTTCTCTTGCTTATGATCCTTTCTGGGACTGTAGGAGATATTGACTTGAAGTCGAAAATGGTGGTTCATGTTTAAATTGATTTAGCTAAAATTTTTCAAAAACGAATCCTAGTTCAGTGGTATTCTTTCAGTTTATTTCTCACTGTCAAAAGTCTCCTTCAATGTCATTTCAAGTGAAAAAGTCACATGGTGTATTGAAACATTGGCTTGAAAAAACTGTAGCTGTTTGCTTTGATGAGAAGGGAAAATAATTTCCAATATTAGATTAGACCGAAAAGAAATATAAAAGAGAGGTTTACTGGAAGATCTCTGCCTTTTATCCTTTTAAGGTTTCATGCAACTGTTATAAGACTATTCTGTTTTGTCTAAGATGTTCCTTTAAGTGACTTTCTAAGCCTCAAGGCATTTATCTGGGGCTTTGTACTCTTGGGCTATATTGTCAGAAATCTTTGTTTAAAAAAGCCTTTAGTAAAATTCTTGAACTTTGAATTTAGGCCACAATAACAATAGCAACAAAATACTTAATATTGCTGCCTTTCTTTATGTAATAATCAACTCCTCTTCTGCTCTCCTTTATGTTGGTGAGCCATTTTCCTGAATCTTTTTTAAAATGAGGTTAAAGAATAATGTGAAATAAATCTTACATGTGTGCCCTGATTTTTAAAGCAGCTTCATTTTTACTTTTGTTGGTCTAAATATAGAAATGACCTCCTCCTACGCCCCTCTCCTCAATTAGCTGCCAATGGTCTGGAACCTAACGATTTTACCTCATGTGATTCTATTTGTTTATAATCCTATATTCAACATTGTACTGAAGTCTGTTAAACATTGATAAGCTGGTTTTTATGCAGCAGGTCCTCAGAGAGCATTGCACTAAAATGCTGTAAAGACTGGATTAGGTTTAGGTATTGTAAGGTGCTTTTGAGACATTTTCCTAGTGTCTGTTCTTCCAAAGGTGCCAACTCAACTTGGCCTTGATTTAATATTGTAAAATCGCAATGCTGAGCTGACTTGGAGCTTCACATACTTTAGAATGAGTCTTTCTAGCGGTGATTTCACAAATAGTTCTTTTTTTTTTTTTAAGTCCTGCGGAATGCAGTGCACACGTGGGAGATTATTGAGTGATTGCTGTGAAACATTGAGTTCTTTGCCAACATCTCAAGTTCCTTTCATTGCTATTCTAGTTATACCTTCTTCTTATCAGTTGCCAGGATTATCAGTTATCGGTTGCCAGGATTCTAACAGCCTCATCTGATACTGTTTTTATTTAGTAAGGAGAGTTATATTGTGCTTAATTTCTTCTGAGTTGTACATAATTAAAATCATCCCGCATTGTAGAGATAACCAATATTAACATCTGTGAGTATATCTTTCCCACATATTATGCTTTCTATACATAGACATCTATTTTGAAAATTAAAGCAGTATCATGCAGATCATTTATAACTCACTTTAAACACTGTTTTTGATATATAATATCTCATACACAGATCATAATATACATGCATATTGTATGTATATTATAATAATGTATATGTAAGGTATAAATAATAATAAACATACTCCATAACCATCACCTAACTTCCAGAATGATGCTGATACTTTGAAGTACCATGTATCCCTGTGAAACAGTAGTCTTCTCTCTAATGCAAGGATAATTAGTCTTTTTTAATTATGTATTTATCATCTTCTTAATTGAAAAAAGTTCCAGCATATGTACATGTGTACACACACACACACACACATATATATATACATGTTCATGTACACTGAGTAGTTTTTGTGTGGTTTTCAACTGTATATAAATACTGTAATGCATGTAATCTTTTCTGACTCATTTGTAATTCAACATTTTCTCTGAGGTTCCTCACATGGGCAAGCACAGCTGTAGTTCCATCCTTTTGACTGCTATTTATATAACACTTTGTAGTTATGCTCTTGCTGATGGGAAGTGGCTTTATCTCAGGGTTGTTCTAATAAACCGTACTCCTGAGAAAATTATTGTTTATGTCTCCTGGTTGAACATGAGCAAGAATGTCTTCAGTGCCAGTGACTAGGAATGTAATTGATGGGTCAACTTATATGGACACAAACTTCAAGATGATACAGTATTATTTTCTAAAATGTCTCACAAAAACCCTAAAACCATTAGTGTGTAGAAGCTCACATATTTGCACACTTTTACTAACTCTTAGTATTAAAGACTTGATAAAATGCTGTCTCATTTAATTTAGATTTCTCTGATTAATAGTGATGTTGAATAACATTTTACATTTATTGCTCCAGTCTTTTGTGTGAGGTAACTATCTAATCCCTCATATTCTGTATAATGATTTTTGTCAGCTTAGGGTTGATTATTAATCTTTTCTCTGTAGGTTGTATTTTCACCTTATTGGTATATTTTAAAAATCGGAAACTCTTACTTTTCATATAGTCATATTTGTTAATCTTTTCCTTATAGTTTGTCTTTGAGTTTCATTTAAAGAATTCTTCCCTACCATGAGATCACACAAATATTCTCTAGTATTTTCTTCAATCATTAAAAATGTTCTTTACCCCTTTAAATCTATAATCCATCATGAATTCAGTCCTTTAATGGTGTGAGAGAGTGATCTGAAGTTTTTTCCAGTACGAGTAATCATTTATCTGAACACTTTATCTTGAATAATATATTCTATCCACACTGAGTTGCAATAGTAATCTGTGTCCTATGTCAAATATTTTATAATAAAGTGTGAAAGTGTTAGTCACTCTGACATGTTCAAGTCTTTGCGACTTCATGGATGGTAGCCCACCAGACTCCTCTGTCTATGAAATTATCCTGGCAAGAATACTGGAGTGGGTTGCCATTCCCTTCTCCAGGAGATCTTCCCGACCGGGTTTCCTGCATTGCAGGCAGATTCTTTACCATCTGAGACACCATGGAAGCCCATAATAAAGTCAGTTGCTATGAAAAAAACTAGTCCCCCCAAAATTCAGATACCTCATACTATGCAACTGGCTTCAGTCAATATTCAAAACCCAAGCTCCTTCCCTCTTATGTCTCCACCATCCACTAGGACATTATGTAGTCTTCTGTATCCAGTTTAAAGATGGAGAAAGAACGGATTGAAAATGCATGCCAGCTTCTGAAACTACTTGGTCAGAAAATGATCATACTGCCACTTACGTCCCTCTCGCCAAAACTACTCATGTGGCCACTCGTAAATGAAAAGGGTGCAGAAACATATTGTTTGCTGGTGGACACTTCCCAGAGGCGTTGTTTCTTTATGGAAGAATGTGATCTCTGTAGTGCTCAGTTAGCTTTGTTGTTCTTCAGTCATTCAGTTATGTCTGACTCTTTGAGACCCCATGGACTGCTGCACGCCAAGCTTCCCTGTCCTTTACTGTCTCCTGGAGTTTGTTCAGAGTCATGCTGTATCAGGTTTCTTTTTGTGCATGTTACCTATGCTGTACATTGCATTCTTATAACTTAGTTATTTCATGCTTAGTGGTTTATACCTCTTAATCCCCTTCGTCTATTTTGCTCCTCCTCACCCCACTCACCCCGGCGACCACAGGTGTGTTCTCTATGTGAGTCTGTTTCTATTATTTTCATATTTGTTCATTTGTTTTATTTTATAGATTTCACATATAAGTGATAACATACAATATTTCAATGAGCACATTTCACTAAGCATAATGTCCAACTTCACAACCCAGGTAATCACAATGGTGTGATCACTCACCTAGAACCAGACATCCTGGAATGTGAAATCAAGTGGGCCTTAGGAAGCATCACTACGAACAAAGCTAGTGGAGGTGATGGAATTCCAGTGGAGCTATTTCACATCCTAAAAGATGATGCTGTGAAAGTGTTGCACTCAATATGTCAGCAAATTTGGAAAACTCAGCAGTGGCCACGGGACTGGAAAAGGCCAGTTTTCATTCCAATCCCAAAGAAAGGCAATGCCAAAGAATGCTCAAACTATCGCATAGTTGCCCTCATCTCACATGCTAGTAAAGTAATGCTCAAAATTCTCCAAGCCAGGCTTCAACAATACACAAACCCTGAACTTCCAGATGTTCAAGCTGGATTTAGAAAAGGCAGAAGAACCAGAGATCAAATTGCCAACATCTGCTGGATCATGGAAAAAGCAAGAGAGTTCCAGAAAAAATATCTATTTCTGCTTTATTGACTACGTCAAAGCCTTTGACTGTGTGGATCACAAGAAAGCAGACCACCTGACCTGCCTCTTGAGAAACCTGTATGCAGGTCAGGAAGCAACAGTTAGAACTGGAAATGGAACAATTGACTGGTTACAAATAGGAAAAGTAGTACATCAAGTCTGTATACTGTCACCCTGCTTATTTAACTTATATGCAGAGTACATCATGAGAAACGCTGAGCTGGATGAAGCACAAGCTGGGATCAAGATTGCCAGGAGAAATATCAATAACCTCAGATATGCAGATGACACCACCCTTATGGCAGAAAGTGAAGAACTAAAGAGCCTCTTGATGAAAGTGAAAGAGGAGAGTGAAAAAGTTGGCTTAAAGTTCAACATTCAGAAAACTAAGATCATGGCATCTGGTCCCATCCTTCATGGCAAATAGATGGGGAAACAGTGGCTGGCTTTATTTTTGGGGCTCCAAAATCCCTGCAAATGGTGATTGCAGCTGTGAAATTAAAAGACACTCCTTGGAAGAAAAGCTATGACCAATCTGGAGAGCATATTAAAAAGCAGAGACATTGCTTTGTCAACAAAGGTCCGTCTAGTCAAGGCTATGGTTTTTCCAGTAGTCATGTTACGGATGTTAAGATTTGGACTATAAAGAAAGCTGACTGCCGAAGAATTGATGCTTTTGAACTGTAGTGTTGGAGGTGACTCTTGAGAGTCCCTTGAACTGCAAGGAGATCCAACCAGTCCATCCGAAAGGAGGTCAGTCCTGAGTGTTCATTGAAAGGACTGATGTTGAAGCTGAAACTCCAATACTTTGGCCACCTGATTGAAGAACTGACTCATTGGAATAGTCCCTGATGCTGGGAAAAGTTGAGGGCAGGAGGAGAAGGGGACAACAGAGGATGAGATGGTTGGATGGTATCACTGACTCAATGGACATGAGTTTGGGTAAACTCCGTCAGCTGGTGATGGACAGGGAAGCCTGGTGTGCTGCGGTTCATGGGGTTGCAAAGAGTCAGACATGACTAAGTGACTGAACTGAACTGAATGTCCAACTATGATGTTGCAAATCACAAATTTTTTTTTTCCTTTTTGTGGCTGAGTAGTATTCAGTTATGTGTGTGTATATTTATATGTTATATCACATTATATTTAAAGCTCTATATAAAGATATATATATATATATATATAATGTCTTCTTTGTCCATTCATCTATTGATGGGCACTTAGATTGTCTCCATGTCTTGACAATTATATGTAATGCTGCCATGAATACTGGGGTGCATATATCTTTTTGAATTAGTGTTTTTGGTTTCTTCTGATAATTACTGGCTGTAAAATTGCTAGATCACATGTTAGTTCTGTTGTTGAGTATTTGCGGAACCATCATACAGTTGTTCTCCATAGTGGTTGTCCCAATTTACATTCCTATCATACCAGCAGTGCATGTGGATTCCTTTTTCTCTGCAATTTTTATCTCTTGTCTTTTTAATGGTATTCATTCTGACAGGTGTGAGGTGATAGCTCACTAAGATTTTGAATTGCATTTCCCTGGTGATTATTGATGTTGAATGTCTTTTTATGTGTCTGGCCATCTTGTGACTCAGCTGGTAAAGAAACTACCTGCAATGCAGAAGACCTGGGTTCAATCCCTGGGTTGGAAAGATCCCCTGGAGAAGGGAAAGGCTACCCACTCCAGTATTCTGGCCTGGAGAATTCCATGAACTGTATAGTCCATGGGGTCACAAAGAATTGGACACAACTGAGCAACTTTCACTTCACTTCACTTCACATCTTATATTCCTCCTTTGGAAAAATGGCTATTCAGATCCTCATCCCATTTTGTTCAATTGGGTTACATTTTTTTGTTTGTACATTGAGTTGTATTAATTCCTTATCTATTTCAGATATCAACCCCTTATTGGATATATCATTTGAAAATATCTTCTCCCATTTAGGAGGTTGCCTTTTCATTTTGCTGATGGTTTGTTTCTCTGTGTAAAAGTTTTAAGCTTTGCTACGTATATACATTAAACATATCTTTTAAAATCTCTTTTATGAATATATGCATTCCTCTTCCCTTTATTTTGTTATCTTTCCTTTTGTCCTGATCAGTTTTCCATGCAGGTTTAAAATTTTATTATTCTCTTCAAGTCTTGCCTATTTTGAGGTTCTCTGTTAGTTTCTGTTTCTATTTTTGTACTTTTTAAAAATTTATACTTTGATAGAATTTGTTTAGTTCTTTCTCTGACTGTTTTATGATCTATATTTAGGTTAATTTCTCTGTAAATATTAACAAAAATTCCTCCAAGTACCTTAAGTGTTTTGTTTATTTCCAAGTATATTTAATTTTCCATTATGATTTCTTCTTTGACCCTTAATTATTTATAATGTTTTAAAATTTCTAGATGTATTTTCTAATTTTCTTTTTGTTATTTATAACTTGATTGTGTTGTGTGATGTCAGATTTTTGAAATTTGTTGAGATTCTCTTTATTGAACAGTGCATGGCAACTTTTTGTAGCTGTTTTATATGAGCTTAAAAAGTATTTAGACACATATTTGGGAATATGGTTTTTACATGTTTATGTAATCAGGCTTATTAACTGGATTGATGGGAATTTCTGTGTGTGTGTTGAAATCTACCACTAAGCTTGTAGATATGAACATTTATCCTATAATTCTTTCAGGCCCCTTTACCCTTCCCATATATGGAGACAATTTTAAGAAAGTCAAAGTTTAGAGTAGTTTAATTCACCTTGATTTGACCCTTTTGCTATGTAGTAACTTTTTTTTTGCTGCTGCTGCTGCTGCTGCTGCTGCTGCTGCTGCTGCTAAGTCGCTTCAGTCGTGTCTGACTTTGTGCGACCCCATGGATGGCAGCCCACCAGGCTCCCCCGTCCCTGGGATTCTCCAGGCAAGAACACTGGAGTGGGTTGCCATTGCCTTCTCCATTGTGTGAAAGTGGACACGACTGAAGCGACTTAGTAGTAGTAGTATGTTTTATCATCAAACTTTTGTTCCACATGTACATTCAGATATGTCTCTTTCTGTCTCTTATAAATACTATATTGCCAGGTTAAAAGCTATGTGCATCTATCTAGATAGATATCCACTCTGATCACATTTGCCATTTAACTGGAGAGTTTATTTCACTCATATTTTATATATATTTCTCATAATTACTGTAATGCAATTGATTGTTGAAAAATGATGGGGTTAAGATAGGTACCCTCCCTGTAGTCAAAAATGTAAGTATAATGTATAGTCAGCCCTCCCCATCTGCTGCTGCGGCTGCTGCTAAGTCGCTTCAGTCCTGTCCGACTCTTAGCGACCCCATGGACTACAGCCTACCAGGCTCCTCTGTCCATGGGATTTTCCAGGCAAAAGTACTGGAGTGGGTCGCCACTGCCTTCCCCATCTGCAATTCCCCATATTCAGTTTCAACCCCACTGTGGGTAGTGTAGTACTATTTTACTGTTTTTTACTATTTTTTACTGTATTTTTTTATAGTAAAAATATTTTATAGTAAAAAATATTTTACTATATTTACTGTTGAAAAAAAAATCCAAATAGAAGTGAAGTTGCACAGTTTTAGCCTTTGTTATTCAAGGGTTAACTGTACTTGAATTTACATGTAATATAGTATTTTTTGCTATTTAGTTGCTTTGTCTTTGTTCCTTATTTCCCTTTCTTTACTGTATTCTTTTGGATTGTGTGAGCTTATATTCTTGTTCTAATTTTCCTTCTTGTATTTGGAATTTATGCACTCTTTTTTATTATTTTATTGGTTACCCTTAAAATTTTACTCTGGATTATTTTAGAAGCTGAAAAGTAATCATCTAGTTTTTCCTCCCAACCAAAGTAAGAACCTTTATGATCCATCACCTTCTTTTCATTTTACCTGCTCTCTTCATCTGGTATTTTGTTCTATTTCATACACTTTAATCTTCAATTTTAAATATTACAGATATGTTTATATGATTAGATTTACTCACATATTTACCATATTTTGTGTACCATTAATAGAAAGCTTAGATTGGAATGGAGATTTTATCCAGTAGAGAGGGGAAATTATGGACATATTTGATCTGAGGAAAGACGTGATCAAAGTGATATTTTAGGGAGATGAATGCCATGCAGTCAAGAAAAGAATGCAAGGAGGAAGAGATGAGAAATAGAAGCACAAATAAAAGATATTTCAACAGTTACAGCAGTTTGAAGGAACGATCTGTGCTAGTGGGATGGTTAAGGAGAACACATAGAATTAACAACTGGTTTGATGTGAAGTGGTGATGAAAAAAAGTGATAATACGGTTTTTGAATCCAGATTATTAAATGGTTGGCAGAAATATCAGCAAGTAGGAAAGTCACAAGGAATAGCTGCTTTGAGGAGATAGAAATAGCAATGCCCATAGCATATACCGATGATGCATATGTCCTCACAGAGTTCCACATACAACAGAGTACTTGGGAGATAATTACAACAGAGGAAACAGACATTATAGACATAAATGTATACATGCAGTAAATGGAGACAGATATATGAGTCAGTGAATGTGCCCAATCAAATGAAAGTGCTTTGTGTCAGACTTGTCATAGATTCACCCCAAAGATGTTCACATTTGGAAAACCCAAGAGTCAGCACTAGATATATAGAATTTGGTAATTGAGAATTCAGTCTTGTGAAGTATCATTTGCATATGATATTGAGATAGGTATTTCCTATCTATATTATCTCATGTAATAATCTAATGATGTGGTAGAGTCTCAGTGGAGAAAAAGGTTTTGAAAAGAACAATGTGTTCAGTGGTGTCAAATGATGCAGAAGTGATAAGAGGAGAATGAAAATTAAAGAAGAAGGATTGTGTCATTAGAATGTAATTGATAAATTGGGCAGAGAATCAGTTCAGATTAAAAGAGATGGAAGCACAACTGAAAGAACTTGATATAAGAATGAATCCTGTGCAAGGGAATCCAGAAATACAAACAAGATTTAATAATTCACTGGTGAAGAGTTGCAGCAAGGCTGCAAGAAGGTGCTTTTCATTTAACATAGTCGCAGATGAGCATCCTATCTATATATAATCACCACTTAACCAATGTATTTGGAAGGAAAAACTATATGTTCAAAGTTTGAAAAAATAGGATCCAGAGGGAAAGACAGAGACGCTATTGAAAGTTACTGAATTGATAAATTCTGTGATTTAAAGCTTCCAACAATATCTATAAGGAACACTGCCTCATGAAATTGCACAAATAAAGCATAAGCTTTGGATGTTTTTTGATTTTTTGTACATGTTTTTAAATGTACAGTATGTATAGGGAAATAAGACAAGCACTGATAAAGTATTACTTAAGAAATGGCAACTTGCTATCAATAACAATTGGCATTTAGTATTTAAAAGGCCCAAGAAAGAAGAATTTGGATACAAGATAGATTTTCACTTGAAAACATGAGTATGTAGGTACATAGAAGAGATATTCTTGATACAGAATTTTATAGTTTGTCTCAGATGTGAGTAGCCTTTTTATCTTTAGCTTTCAAAACATATCTTCCCCAATCATAATGCCAAACACTCCATGCAAATCTCACATGACTATTATTTTTGTTCACTTAAATGTGTATGTATCTACTGACTTTTAAGATCCCCAAAATGCTTTTCTCCAGGTTGATTACTCTCTGTATCTCAGCATTGCAGTAGTGCCTGGAAGAGATTTCACTAGCAAGATAAAAATTTGTTGACACATGTAAATAACTTTCCAACAAGGGATAGACTCAAATATCAACAATTGCAAAATGGTCTATCATGCCTTTTTTTTTTTTTTTTGCTTTTTTTTACACTTTAATCTGAAGTCTAAATGATTGTCTTAGTAGGACATATTTGCATGTGTATTGCTTTTCTGCATAAGTACTGAATGACTAAAACGTGATTTCTATATGTTTAAAGAAATGAAGTAGCTGTGAGGTATTGAGAATAATACTAGAAATATTTATTAATCACTTACTACATGCTAAGCTGTGATCAAAACACTGTATCAGTTCAGTTCAGTCACTCAGTCATGTAGACTCTTTGCGACCCCATGGACTATAGCATTCCAGGCCTCCCTGTCCATCACCAGCTCCTGGAGTTAACTCAAACTCATATCCATTCAGTCAGTGATGCCATATAACCATCTCATCCTCTGCCATCCCCTTCTCCTCCTGTCTTAAATCTTTCCCAGATTCAGGGTCTTTTCAAATGAGTCAGTTCTTCACATCAGGTAGCCAAAGTATTGGAGTTTCAGCTTCAACATCAGTCCTTCCAATGAATATTCAGGACTGATTTGCTTAAAGATGGGCTGGTTAGATCTTGCAGTGCAAGGGACTCTCAAGAGTCTTCTCCAACACCACAGTTCAAAAGCATCACTTCTTTCGTGCTCAGCTTTCTTTATAGTCCAACTCTCACATCCATACATGACTACTGAAAAACCATAGCCTTGACTAGATGGACCTCTGTTGGCAAAGTAATGGATCTGCTTTTTAATATGCTGACTAGGTTGGTCATAATTTTCCTTCCAAGAAGTAAGCATCTTTTAATTTCATGTCTTCAGTCAAAATCTGAAGTGATTTTGGAACCCCAAAAAATAAAATCTGCCACTGTTTCTCCAACTATTTCCCATGAAGTGATGGGACTAGATGCCATGATCTCAGTTTTCTGAATACTGAGCTTTAAGCCAACGTTTTCACTGTCCTCTCTTACTTTCATCAAGAGACTCTGTAGTTCTTCTTTGCTTTCTGCCATAAAGGTTACTGATATTTCTCACAGCAATCTTGATCCCAGTTTGTGGTTCATCCAGCCCAGCATGTTTCATGATGCACTCTGCATATAAGTTAAATAAGCAGGGTGACAATATACAGCCTTGATGTACTCCTTTTCCTATTTGGAACCAGTCTGTTCCATGACAGTTCTAACTATTGCTTCTTGACATGCATACAGATTTCTCAAGAGGCAGGTCAGGTGGTCTGGTATTCCCATTCCTTTCAGAATTTTCCACAGTTTCTTGTGATCCACACAGTCAAAGGCTTTGGCATAGTCAGTAAAGCAGAAATAGATATTTTTCTGGAACTCTCTTGCTTTTTTGATGATCCATTGGATGTTGACAGTTTAACCTCTGGTTTCTCTGCCTTTTCTAAAACCAGCTTAAACATCTGAAAGTTCAGTGTTCGTGTATTGTTGAAGCCTGGCTTGGAGAATTTTGAGCATTACTTTACTAACATGTGAGATGAGGGAAACTATGCAGTAGATTGAGCATTCTTTGGCATTGCCTTTCTTTGGGATTGTAATGAAAACTGGCCTTTTCCAGTCCCGTGGCCACTACTGAGTTTTTCCAAATTTGCTGACATATTGAGTGCAGAACTTTCACAGCATCATCTTTTAGGATTTGAAATAGCTCCACTGGAATTCCATCACCTCCACTAGCTTTGTTCATAGTGGTGCTTCCTAAGGCCCACTTGATTTCACATTCCAGGATGTCTGGCTCTAGGTGTGTGATCACATCATCATGATTATCTGGGTCATGAAGATCTTTTCTGTACAGTTCTTCTGTGTATCCTTGCCACCTCTTCTTAGTGTTTTCTGCTTCTGTTAGGTGCATACCATTTCTGTCCTTTATTGTGCCCATCTTTGCATGAAATGTTCCCTTGGTATCTCTAATTTTCTTGAAGAGATTTCTAGTCTTTCCCATTCTGTTGTTTTCCTCTATTTATTTGCACTGATCACTGAGGAGGGCTTTCTTATCTCTCCTTGCTATTCAGTATCATTATATAAAACACTTGGTTCATCCTATGGAAAAGATAGCATTATTCCTATTTTAGAATGGGAAGTCGCTGTCTGACTCTCTGTGACCCCATGGACTGTAGCCTACCAAGCTCCTCTGTCCATGGGATTTTCCAGGCAATAGTACTGGAGTGGATTGTCATTTCCTTCTCCAGGGGATCTTCCTGACCCAGGGATCAAACCCGGGTCTCCCGCATTGTAGACAGACGCTTTGCCATCTGAGCCACCAGGGAAGTCAGAAAGGAGGGTGATAAAAGAGGCACAGAGAAGTTCAAATAATTTGCTTATGATAACCAAGCCAGGAAGCTCTGAAGTTGAAATTCTAAGCCATGCATGCCCACCCCACCATATACATTCTAATCAACAGACTCTATTGTGATTTTATATTAGCTGAAATCCAGAGATGCAGAAGTTTTAAGAACGGTTCCTATGCCTACCCATTTCTATTTTTAAATAAAAATAAATCTATAAATTTCCTCTCCTATGATTATATCTTAACAAAATTTTCATGTAAGCCAAGTGTTCATGTAAGCCAAGTTTATCATGTTATACTAAGTTGTAAAAATAAGTTAAACTCTAGTGTATACATATGTATATAGTTTGGAATCATATACTTATTATGCTCAAATTGTAGGTAGCATTATTTAAGAAGTTATGATTTAAGTGGAATTTTTTAAAATGGATTAGTTTTGAAGAAAACTGTAAAATTGTCACATTTTTACATATGTTGACCTAGGCTTGCAACAAGCTTGGAATCAATATTGCAGGGAGAAATATCAAAAACCTCAGATATACAGATGACACCACCCTAATGGCAGAAAGTCCCACATAATTGCACTCATCTCTCACGCTAGTATAGTGATGCTTAAAATTCTCCAAGCCAGGCTTCAGCAATACATGAACTGTGAACTTCCTTATGTTCAAGCTGGTTTTAGAAAAGGCAGAGGAACCAGAGATCAAATTGCTAACATCTTCAGGATGATTGAACAAGCAAGAGAGTTCCAGAAAAAAACATCTATTTCTGTTTTATTGACTGTGCCAAAGCCTTTAACTGTGTGTATCACAAGAAACTGTGGAAAATTCTGAAAGAGATGGGCATACCAGACCACCTGACCTGTCTCTTGAGAAACCTGTATGCAGGTCAGGAAGCAACAGTTAGAACTGGACATGGAACAACAGATTGGTTCCAAATGGGGAAAGGAGTACATCAAGCCTGCTTATTTAACTTATATGCAGAGTACATTATGAGAAATGCTGGGCTGGAGGAAGCACCAGCTGGAATCAAGATTGCCGGGAGAAATATCAGTAACGTCAGATATGCAGATAATACCACCCTTATGGCAGAAAAGTGAAGAAGAACTAAAGAGCCTCTTGATGAAAGTGAAAGTGGAGAGTGAAAATGTTGGCTTAAAGCTCAACACTCAGAAAACTAAGACCATGGCATCTAGTCCCATCACTTCATAGCAAATAGATGGGGAAACAGTGGAAACAGTGGCTGCCTTTATTTTTCTGGGCTCCAAAATCACTGCAGATGGTGATTGCAGCCATGAAATTAAAAGACGCTTGCTTCTTGGAAGAAAAGCTATGACCAACCTAGACAGCATATTAAAAAGCAGAGCCATTACATTGCCAACAAAATTCTGACTAGTCCAAGCTATGGTTTTTCCAGTAGTCATGGATGTGAGAGTTGGACCATAATGAAAGCTGAGCACCAAAGAGGTGATGCTTTTGAACTGTGGTGTTGGAGAAGATTCTTGAGAGTCCCTTGACCTGCAAGGAGATCAAACCAGTCAGTCCTAATGGCAATCAATCCTGAATATTCATTGGAAGGACTGATGCTGAAGCTGAAGCTCCAATACTTGGCCACCTGATGGGGAGAACTGACTCTTTGGAAAGACCCTGATGCTAGGAAAGATTGAAGGTGTGAGGAGAAGGGGACAAGAGAGGATGAGATGGTTGGATGGCATCACTGACTCAATGGACATGAGTTTGAGCAAGCTTCGGGAGTTGGTGATGGACAGGAAAGCCTGGCATGCTGCAGTCCACGGGGCTGCAAAGAGTCAGACAGGACTTAGTGACTGAACTGAAATGATAATAAGTTCTTGTAACTTTGATTGTACACATGTATATTATATCATTGTGTGAATGAATTTGTATTTTCTAGTTAGTTCACAATAGATTCTTTAAAGTATATAGATCAAGAGTCAATAACCGTTATGTTTAGATATTAGAAGTATGTATGTTAATCCAAAAATAAGAAAATCATTTCTATAAGAAACAACCCAATTATGAGTCCTTGAGACCATTTAAAATAGTATTTTGTATTTAACCATAAATATAAGTAAATGTATTAAATATATACTAAATACAGTAAAAGTACACGTATATATAGAAAAAATATATATATAAGATGAATAAACATATGTTTCACATATTTAAATACTAAAAGAACACTGGGAAGAGATTATGGGTACATTTATTTCATTCTATATTCTTCAAATATCCAGAGGTGAGAGCCATCTTTTCATCAAGGTCCTTTATGGACCAAAATCCTCAGAATCAACAGACCATTTTATAGTCACACTGAAAAGAGACTTAGCCAACAGTTAGGTGGATTTCCAGTTTATGGAATTGCAAGAAAGGAGCTTAGTAGTCACTACTCAGTCATGACAACAAGTAGAAAGATCAACAAATTGGGGGAAAAAACCATGACTCTTTGTAGAAACCATTAGAAGAAGTGAAGTCACAGGGTAACGACATGCTTCCAAAGTTCGACAAATAGGCAGATATAGAGAATAAGAGCTTACCCAAGTAGACACCCACGAGAAGAAACCTCCATTGGAACCAGTGCTGCAGTAGGAAAATAAACTGCAATTAACAAATTATGGGAGACTCAATGTGGGCAAATCTGAGAGTTAAAAACTCCAGCAGGGCTCTGTCTTGGGGGCTCCCAAGCTTTTGTGACTTTTACCTCTAGGATCACTACCTCATGGTGAATATCAGAGAAAACCTCCCCCTGTGATTTTGGAAAGGGGAAGGGAAAACTATTTCAAAAGATTTCTGGACATTTTGTTATTCTTTTTTTTTTCTTTTTTGTTGTCTTTTGTTTGTTTGTTTGTTTGTTATTCTTAACAAAGCCTGCCCTCAGGAGCCAAACCTGCTGAGATGTTGTCTCAGTCTTTGAGGCAAAAGGAAATACGAAACTCTAGTCCCTTCTGGCCATGCAGTTCCACCTAGGGTGGGTTAGGGAGAGCGATCTGAGGTATACTGGTGAAGTTCACAGTGCAGAAGGTCACTGAAAGACTGAAATTTGTAAGAGTATAGAATAATTCTCTTTCATGATAACACTACATCTCTCATGTAACTACTACTCTTTCAGTAGTAATAGTAACAGTAACTACTGTTACTCAAAGATAATACTACTCTTTCATTTTAACACTACACTACTAAAGGCCCATTTACCACAGTTCCTTTCATTCCCTGTATCTCAATAAAAAAAAGTGCAAGGCTTACTGAAGGGCAAAATAAAAATACACATTTTAAGGAGACTGAACAAGCATCAGAACCAGAGACAAATGACAGGGATGTTGGAATTATTAGGCCAGTCTTAAAACACACACACACACACACACACAACAATTAATATGCTAAGGACTTTAATGGAAAAGTAACTTATAAGAACAGATAGGTAATGTGAGAAGAGAGATGGAAATTCTAATAAAGAATCCAAAAAATGTGCTAACACTAAAAAATACTTTTCATGGACTTACTAGTATACTGTACACAGATGAGAAAGGAATCTTTGAGCTTGAGGATGAGACAGAAGAAACTTTCAAAGATGAAAAGTGAAGAGAAAAAAGACTGGTGGGAAAAACAGAACAATATCCAAGAACTGTGTATAACTATCAAAGGTGTAGCATACTTGTAATGCAAATATCAAAAGGAGAAGAAAGAAAAGAAATGAAGAAGTAATAACTAGGAATCTCCTTTAAATTAATTCCAGACACCAAACCAAGATGAAGAAGTTCAAACGTCAACAGGCAGGATAAATGCCAACAAAATTACACCTAGTCATATTATTTTCAAACTTCACTAAATCAAGGATGAATAAAAATCAGGAAAGAAACCAGGGGAACTGATATTTTACCTAGAGAGGAACAAATATAAGGATGAATCCATCTTTGCCTCAGAAACTTTTCAAAAAATTGAAGAGAATGAAATACTCATTCTGTGAAGCCGGCATTACCTTGATACTAAAGCCAGACAGATACATTACAAGAAAAGAAAACTACAGATCAATATCACTTGCAAACATAGATGGAAAAAGCCTCAACAAAATATTAGCAACTTTAATCCAGCAATGTTATAAAAAGGATTATACATGGTCTCCAAGTGCCATTTATCCCAGGCATGAAAGGCTAGTTCAACATTTGAAAAATTTTTAATGTAATCCATCACATCAACAAGCTGATGAAGAAAAAGCACATGATGATATTAGTGGATGAAGAAAATTGATTTCACAACATTTAACATCCATTTATGATAAAACTAGGAATAGAGAGGCAGTTCCTCAACTTGATAAAGAGTATCTACAAATAACCTACAACTAATATCAAATTTAATGATAAGAAACTGAACAATTTCCTGCTAAGATCAAGAACAAGGCAAGGATGTCCTCTCTCACTACTGTTTTTTAACACCATACTCTAAGTATTAGCTAGTGTAATAAGACACAAAAGAAATAAAAGGTATTAGGGTTAGAAAGGAAGAAACAAAATTAACTGTTCATAGATTACATGGTTGTCTATGCATAGAAAAGCCAAAAAATTCAATACAAAAATACCTCCTGAAACTAATAAGTGATAATAGCAAGGTTGCAGGATATAAGGTTAATATACTAAAGTAATTTGCTTTCCTATATACCAGCGATTGATGAGTGGAATTTGAAATTAAAAATGTATTACCATTTAAATTGGTACTGTCAAAATGAAATTCTTTGGTATAAATTTTAAAAATATGTATGAGATCTATGTGAGGCAAATACAAAATTCTGACATCAAAGAACAGTTTAATAAATTCTTGTTTATAGATAGGAAGACTCAATATTGTCAACATGTCAGTTCTTTGCAACTTTGTATTTAGATTCAGTGCAGTTCCAATAAAATTTCAGTGAGGTATTTTGTGAATATCAACAAACTGATTCCAAAATGGAATATGGAAAGTCAAATATCCAGAATAGATAACTCAGTATAGAAGGGGAAAAACAAAGTCACAGAACTGACACTACCCAACTACAGGGATTACTGTAAAGCTACAGCAATCAAGACACTGTGATATTAGAGAAAGAATAGACACATTGATCAATGGAACAGAATAGAGAGCCTAGAAATGGACTGACATTAATATAGTCCACGAATCTTTTACCAAGGAGCAAAGTCAATCCGTGGACCAAAGATGTTATAACAAATGGTGCTGTAAAAACCTCACATCTACATGCCAAAAAAAGTGAGTCTAGACACATACCTAACACTCTCCACAAAATGCACTCCAAATGGAGTATGCTGCTGCTGCTGCTAAGTCGCTTCAGTCGTGTCTGACTCTGTGCAACCCCATAGATGGCAGCCTACCAGGCTCCCCCGTCCCTGGGATTCTCAAGGCAAGAACACTGGAGTGGGTTGCCATTTCCTTCTAAATTGGAGTATAGTGTGTTAGTTGCTCATATGTGCCCGACTCTTTGCGACCCCATGGACTGCAGCCCATCAGGCTCCTCTGTCCATGAGATTTTCCAGGCAAGGACACTGGAGTGAGTTGCCATTTCCTTCTCCAGGGGATCTTTCCAACCTAGGAATCGAACCCTGGTCTCCTGCACTGCAGGCAGATTCTTTACTGACTGAGCTATATAGACCTATGTAAATCACAGAACTATAAAACTGCTTTACATGACACAAAAGAAAACCTAGAATAGCTTGTGTATATCAGTGTCTTTTTAGATACAACTCCAGAGCCTTTACTACTGGAAAAAAAAAAAAATACTGTATCTATTTGGAGAAATGACTGACTCCAGGTATAGAACAGGAAATAATCAAGATAAAACCTAGGACATAAGCCATTCCAAAAAGCAGGAAACCTGTGAAAGGGGTTCACAACAGCCAGCTGTAGAAATAAAAATTTTAAAAGATGGATATCTTCAAAGAAATTACATATATAAAATAAGTTTAAATAAATTCCTAAGAGCACTTACCCCCCCAAAAAAAATATGGGAGTCTTTGGAAAATGCAAGAGAACCAAATTATCAGTCTTTCCACTAGTAAGTAAAGATGAGAATTAAAGTAATTATTGTTTCCTTCCAGTCCAGACAATACTTTAGGGTAAGCAAATAGGCTATGAAGAATAATTCTGAGCTTGTGGCCCTCTCCCCTATCTTCAAACCCAGTAAAGTCAAATATCTCTGACCCTTCTTTCTATTATCACATGTCCCTGTGATCCTAGGTGAGAAAGGGACTCCAGTTTAAAGACTTGTTATTAGGTTGGGCCAGCCTGGATAATCCAAGGTGATGTCCCCATCTCATCTCATCTCATCTCAATTTCTTAACCTTAATCACATCTGCAAAGTCCATTTTACCATGTAAAATTGTATATTCAGAGGTTTCCAGGATTAGGATATGAACATCTGCATACCACATCCATCCATCCAGTTACTTCTAGTTTGCTACTGCTAAGTCGCTTTAGTCGTGTCTGACTCTGTGCGACCCCATAGACGGCAGCCCACCAGCTCTCCCATCCCTGGGATTCTCCAGGCAAGAATGCTGCAATGGGTTGCCATTTCCTTCTCCAATGCATGAAAGTGAGAAGTGAAAGTGAAGTCGCTCAGTCGTGTCCAACCCTCAGCGACCCCATGGACTGCAGCCTTCCGGGCTCCTCCATCCATGGGATTTTCTAGGCAAGAATACTGGAGTGGGGTGCCATTGCCTTCTCTGTACTTCCAGTTTACAATCTAATTTATAGAGACTTGATGTTTGCCAGCATAGGTGATATTTACTACTTTAAAGTACCCTGTGAACTTTGTTATACTAACATTAAAGACATAGAGGGGAAAGTGCATTACCACAGGTTATTTAACTGAAGTAACTTATCTCTATTTCTGTACAATAATTCTCTACAAAGTACTTATTCAATAAGCAAGAACTATTCATTTTTTAAATTAGGGAACTATTGTTTCTTTAAGTTTTATTAGAAATATGACCCATTGTGAAGTGGACCATCATGATTTAAACTCTTACTAGTCAGCATTAATTTACATTTTATATGTATCTTTGTTAGTATAAGAAAATTTCCATTTCTGATTAGAAAGCAATATGTGTCTTTTATAATGTGAACTGTATTAACAGATTAGATTAAATACTGTCTTCTACTTGTTAGAGTTAATTGCCATGAATATTCCACAATAAATACTCTGAACAATTAATTCACTTGGGTTAAAATGTTTTTTGACTTTTAAACTGTCCCTTGCTTGGCTGTACATTGGGTGTTTTTCTACTCCATCATGAGCCTAAAGGGAAGTCGTTGTATGTTTCTGTTACCTAAGATTCCTAAAAAAAGCATCATGAAGTATTCATTTTCCAAAGTTTGGTGATACCTATGACTTTAAGATTAGCAAAGGCAAAAACAAAGGTAGCAATTAATAACAGTAGGGAGGTTAAATGGTGTCAGGATTAAGGAATAACACAAAGTAGAATCATTGCAAGAGACTATTGGTTGCAGAGCCTCCTGGTGTTTGATATTGCTCTGACTTGACGCTTGGAGCTTTACTCTGACATTATGCTGAAGGACATGCTCAGAAAGAGCTTTCTTTTCTTACTATCTAGCCATGCCCTTGGGCTAAGCACAAGAAATTTCTAAGGGGCAATGTAAAAATAGAAGAGCAGTTAGTATTGGGAGTATATATGTACTTTCACATTTCAGATTTACAAATGCAAATGGATCAGGTCAATTGTAGAATAGAACATTTTTAGAGTGGTTTTATGTTCAGGAAACAAAAAGAAAAGAAAGATCCTCGAAAATTTAATTAGATTAGAAGGAAACTTTGTAAACAGATTAAAATAAAATTTGGTATTAAGAGATTCAGATGATACATATGAAAATATTCAACTGTAAAACATGGTTAAGATGTCTCTGTGATAAATATCATTATGACATAGTCCATAGTAAATTGTGGGCAATGTGTATTGATGTGATTTTATGGGATATCTCATTTCTTTTGGCTATGTCTTTATAGCATTACTTTTACTTATAACATGCAAATGAAGAGCAACTATATCAAGAAAGGAAGAGAAAATGTGGTACTTTTATAGTGATATTGCTATAGATTTTAAAATCATTTAAGTTTTATTTTGGAGCTGGGCTGTCTAGCATAGCAGCCACTGGCCACATGTGGTTGTTAAACACTTGAGATATGTTTAGTCTGAACTGAAATGTGCTGTCAGTGTGAAACACATGCTGAATTTCAAAAACTTAATATGAAAAAGAAGTAAAATACTATATTTTAATAATGATTGCATTTTGAAATGGTAGTATTTTTGATGTATTGCATTAAATACATATATTCTGAAAATAAATTTCAGCTATTATTTTCCCTATTTGAATGTGACCATAGGAACATTTAAAAACTGTATATGTGGCTCACATTTGTGACTTGCATAGTATTTGTGATAGACAGTATTGTTCCAGACTTTCCTAATCACTGCACTTTTGGGGGATGGAATTTTAATTTACAAGTTGGTGATAAAACTACAGAAATATAAATAAATATACTCTATGGTAAAATATTAAAATACTAAAGTTATCATTTCAAACATTTTCTTGAATTTTATTTTTCAGTCAGGATGTGGGAGAGAATTGGCCCAAAAGATATTTATAAACTGTCCACCAATCAAAAGTGAGATATGTAAAAAATACTGGAGCTCTTATGTGTTAGAGCCTGCCCTGAAGCCTATATTACTCATAAAAATCTGTCACTAATAATTAATACTTCTCACATAGATTGTAGGACATCATTTGCTACAATAGACTCCCTCTGAGAAAGTAAATTGCATAGAAAAGATTTAACATGGAATAAATGATATACTTTGCTCATTTTTTTAGAGCATGTGAAAGAAAACTTACTGTAATCACCCTATGGCCCTAAAATAGGCTGTGTATCCAACCTATATAGTCTACATCTAACATGAAGACTTGCTGAGAAGGATTGGTAAAAGAACGGCACTTGCTGGGAAAGGTTTTGTAGGTTAACCCACAGATTGGCAATTGAAATTGTTAAAGTAATGATTGAAACTGGAACATCAATGTAATTGGCAAGCCACATGTCACCGTTTTTGCTGGGGATAAAACAAATAATTCCCATTAAAAAAAAAAAAGCAGAAAGCCTATAAAGAATAAGAAAGTAATGATAAAGTAAAACTAACTGTAAACTTAAATAGGCATTTATTATAAAAATTTGGTGTGTGTGCATGTGCTCAGTCATGTCCAACTCTTTGTGACCCCGGGGACTGTAGCCTGCCAGGCTCCTCTGTCCATGGAATTTTCCAGGCAAGGATCTGGAGTGGGTTGCCATTTTTTGTTCCAGGGGATCTTCCTGACCCAGGGATGGAACCTGTGTCTCCTGCATTGAAGGTGAATTCTTTACCACTGGGCCACCTGACTGAGTGATAATTAGGCCTAACAGATATATTGTTCACAAAAAGTACATTGAGACAGGAATAGTGTACCTTGTACTATTGTATCTCCAAAACCTATCCCAGGACTCAGCATTTTGTAGAAGGAAAATAATGAACCAATTACTAGTATTATATGTGTAGATAAAATATCAACAGACAAGATTGGGAATAGAGAAGACAGAGAAAAAGATTGTGATTCTAATGCTCCTCTAAAAATGATCAGGATTTATTCTTCATGTGTTTTAGCTTTTCCAACATGAATTCCTCTACCCTTTGCTTGCCTTCTTTAACCAACCTTCTTTTAAAGTGCCTTGGGTTGAGTAGCATATTTTTATAAAATGGCCCTCTGTGCCATTTCTGAGAATCATAGGTCAAATTAGTCAGACTGCTGTTCTAACAATGATAATTAGATTCACCCCCTACCAAAATCTGCAGTTAATTGGTGGAATTTCAAGCTTTGTGGGTTTCATTTGTTATAAGCATCATACGGAGAAAATACAAAGGCTGTCCTAAGTAAATGACTTTCAAAATTGACTATTAAAGGCTTTCCTTTAGTCGGAAAGAGTCATGGCCAGCTTAATGTACGTCCTTAAATGGATTGCTTATTGTGTTCATCATTATTATATTATACATTCCCCTAACTGCATATGATAAATGTACTCTTTGTGCTGAATATTATGCTAGTCTGCATTTTGAGTTTAGGAAACACCTTAGAATGAATGTGAACAAGAGATAAACGTGAATAGATTCAGGAAATGTCTCTGTAGTCGCTTATTCACCATTTGTTATTTGGCATGAGGTTTGGGCTGTGCAATACATGGTCATCTTACTCCACAGAACAGAACAGTAGGATTTCAGAGACTTGTGATTTGTTCTGTTCTCTCTGCCATCATTTTGCTGTGGATTTACCTGGTAAGGAATGGAAAGGCAAACAGGGTTTAGATCAGCAAAATGGTACTCAGTCAGAAATACCTTTCAGAAACATATATGGGCTTCCTTTTAAATAAATTTCTAAAATATTTTTTAAAAGAGTCAGGTTAGTTAATTAGCATTAATAGAGCAAGATGACTGAGAGTTTAGATTTGGGGAGTTGCAACATAACCATTTAGTTCTCAAATATACCATGTGTGCAATATGAATAATTCTACCTATGATTTGGTGTTGGAAGAAGAATTAAAGGTAATCCATATAATTAACTTAATGGAGTGCTTGGCAATATTTAATGCTCAGTTTGTTGTTAGAGTGGCTGCTTCTAGGAACAGGTATTAATAATTTTACAATATAATGACACAGACACAGACTGTCAAGAGCAAATGGAATGGTTTGTGATTCAGTTTTTTTTTCCACATACAGCTTTGTGAGTTGAGTGCCCATTTTAGTTGAAAATATGTTTTTTGCAGAGAGATAATTTCTAGAGGTGATTAAAAGTTTGATTATAACTACTCTTGGGTTTCATAATTTAAAAACATTTTCACAAAGTCTGTGATTAATTTTTCTCATTTAAAATTTTTATTCTCAATAATGTGTTGCATTAAATATAATTAGAATTTCATAAGGTATCTTGGGAGTTACACTTTCACATATTAAGCTGTGCAGGAAAAGTTAAATTTCATAGCTGGTCAAGAACTCAGAGCAAAATGAAAAAATAAGAAGATAGTGAAGCATGGTTCATGGTCCTTAAAAGACCTTTTAATGTGGTTAGTTATTTTCTAATGAGTACGAGTCACAAATTGAATGCCCACCTATGAACAGACCCTAAATTAACAATTTAGAAATGGAAAAGTGACATAAAATTAAATGAAACTTTTATCATCACCACTTTTCTTAGGGTCATTTGTTGATTAAATTATATCCTGTGCTTGCTGCTTGTCTTACTGCATCAATCACCCATGAATTTAAATTAGAGGCATTTTGAACATATAATTAGTAAGTGATTGCTTGTATCTATTGAGTAGTAAATTTATATTTTTATAGTACCTCAGCTATAGTGTGAACCATTGACTAATTCATTTCTCACATGAAATAGGCAAATTACAAATATCTAGCAAGTTGTAATTCTGGATAATGGTTCTTTAAAGGATGAGGAACAATAGCTAAGCTGTACCTTCAGTCATGCATGGCAATATGTAATTACTATCTGTGGTTCTTCAAGATCAACTTAATCTCTAATATGTAATTCAAACACCTGTTGAACTATACCATATAATACATGGATAATTCAAATGACTCATTTCATAACATGATGCTGTTTTTTACAGACACTGTTTTTAAAGCAATTTGAAAGTTAGGTTTATTATCCTACAGTTCGGTGGTTTTGTTTTCCTCTTCCTCTTTCTTCTTCTTCTTCATCATTAGCATCATCTAAACTTACTGCTGCTGCTAAGTCACTTCAGTCGTGTCCGACTCTGTGTGACCCCATGGACGGCAGCCCACCAGGCTCCCCCGTCCCTGGGACTCTCCAGGCAAGAACACTGGAGTGGGTTGCCATTTCCTTCTCCAATTCAAAACTTACTAGATATAGACAAAATACTTTCCCACACAGTGTCCACTTTAGTAGTCTTCAACCTCTAGAAGCATTAAAATCACCTGGATGGCTTGTCAAAACACATAATTCTGGGCATCACCCCCAGATTTTCTAATTCAGTAGATATGAAACCAGCCTTTAGAAATATTCAAGTGAGGCCAATGCTGGTAGTCCAGGGACCACATTTTAAGAAATACTGCTGTAGCAAATGCCTCTCTCTCCTTATCTGTCCCCTATCTTTTAAATATACAATATCACTGTTCTTAGCCTCACTGTATCCCAATCTCTGTGGACTTCCCAAAATAGATCACTAGCCTTGATCTTTTGAGTATCAATCCAATCTAGGAACTACTATTTTTCATCTCCACTTGGAATTCCTACAGGCTTCTTAAATTTAACCTGCCCAAATTGGAACTTGTAGGTCAATGTCCACCAAGAGTTTTTCACACAGTAATCATCAGGTTTTCATGAAGAGCTTATTTGCATGTTATCTTAGTCATTTCAGGCAACTGTAACAAAATATCACAGACTGTATGGATTAAATGACAAACGTCTATTTCTCACAAATCTGGAGTCTGAGAAATCCAAAATCAAGATGCTGGGAGATTTGGTGTATACCGAATTTGGTGTATTCCTCTCTGGTCTTGAAGATGTCCTCCTCACTGTGTCCTCACATGACAGAGAAAAAGAGCAACCTCTCTGGTCTCTTCTTTGGGCACTAATTCCATCATGAGGGCCCTACCACCTGAGTTTTTCTAAATCTAATTACCTCACCCCCAATAATAAAAATAATAAAGGCCTCACCCCCCATACAATCATTTTGAAGACTCAGGCTTAAACATGTGAATTTTGAGGGACACAATCTATAGCATATGGTCTTAAATAATCTCCCCACAAATTATTTATAGTTCCAAAGGGAAAATAATAACCATTTTATAGTAAATATACATTGGAGAAATTTAACAACACCTTGAATTTGGTGATAAAAAATACCATCACCAAGGAAGGCCAGTGAACACTGTGTGCTCACAGATGAGAGGTCCTCAGCCTACAACATTGCCTCATGGCCATGTGACCATAACTCATACCCATGGCCTAGCACATAAGGCCCCTGTTTAACTTTCTGGCCTCTCTTTTGTCCTCTTCCCGCCTCCCACTTAACAAACTCACAGTGAAGAACCTGCCAGGTTCTCTCTCGCTTTAGGTTTTTTTTTTTTTTTTTAATTGTTGTTACTTCCTTTTCTTGGCTCACCCTTCCTCCTCCCTAAGCACCTTTTGTCTCTTTACTTAGCTAAAATCAACTGGTCCTTCAAGACTGAAATTATATTACCTTCTGGGAAGGCTTCACTGCTGATTCCCCTTTCATGGATAGTTTAGCATCTCTATTCTACTTATGGCCCTCATAGCACTTATTACACTGTATTGTTATAATTTCCTGCTCACTTATTTATATCTTTTATTTGACAGTGAGTTCTTGAAGGGTGGGAACTCTAATTCATCTTTGTTTCCTCCATTTCCAGGACAGTATTAGTTAAGAAATAACTTCTTAATGAGAATGTTAAATAAATGAATAGATGGGGAAATTTTTTAATGCCCTACATGAATGATTAATTCTTCATTTTTATTTTGTGGAATACCAAGTCAAGAAAAGAACAATGATATTTAATTTTATATTTGGCACTCTGTACTGGAGAGAGAGAGGTGAATCCGTCCCATGTTCTTTATCTCATTTGCAGTTCAAAACCACTACTTCTGGGGCCCTTTTCTGCTCTGCTGTCTAAGGTGGTTTACAAATATTCAGGAAAATATAGTTTACTTTCATTAAGAATCTTCTTATATGAATGTTTTAGATATATATAACTAATTTGTTACTGAATTGATTTTATTTAAATAGCAGGCATAAATGTCCATACTCATGATTTTGTGTTTGTATATTTAGGGATAATTAATAGGGGATGACTAAAATTACATGTATAATAAAATTTTATATCTAGGTTGTGGAATTAATCTTCTCTTCCATCTTTCTAACTTTTCTATAGTTAATGTAAATTAGCTTCTATAAAGAAATAACTGAGGATTTTTAATAGTCAAGTTTACTGTTAATGTGATTGTCTAAATAAAAAAAAAACATGCTTCCTATTTTTCTGTGAAGGGGAAGATTTTCAGACTAACCATAATTACATCTGTAAAGTGGATTGATTCACAATTCTGATTCAGATGTAAAGTGGCTATAGGATGAATTGATTAAAAAAATCATCAGGACAAATTTACTAACCACTCCAAGCTCTGATATATTTACTAGAGAATGATAGAGGGAGACTGCCCTTCTGAGAGCTTCTTTTATTTGCAAGCATTAAGGAAGAAACAGTGGGTTTAAAAGTACCTCAACATAATAAAAACTATATATGACAAACCCACAGCAAACATTATCCTAAATGGTGAAAAATTAAGAGCATTTCCCCTAAAATCAGGAACAAGGCAAGGGTGCCCACTCTCACCACTACTATTCAACATAGTTTTGGAAGTTTTGGCCACAGCAATCAGAGCAAAAAAAGAAATAAAAGGAATCCAGATTGGAAAAGAAGAAGTAAAACTCTGTTTGCAGATGACATGATCCTCTACATAGAAAACCCTAAAGACGCTACCAGAATATTAGTAGAGCTAATCAATGAATATAGTAAAGTTGCAGGATATAAAATTAACACACAGAAATCCCTTGCATTCCTATACACTAGCAATGAGAAAGCAGAAAGAGAAATTAAGGAAACAATTCCATTCACCACTGCAATGAAAAGAATAAAATATGTAGGAATGTATGTACCTAAAGAAACAAAAGACCTACGTATAGAAAACTATAAAACACTGGTGAAAGAAATCAAAGAGGACACCAATAGATGGAGAAATATACCATGTTCATGGATTGGAATAATCAATATAGTGAAAATGAGTATACTACCCAAAGCAATCTATAGATTCAATGCAATCCCTATCAAGCAACCAACAGTATTTTTCACTGAACTAGAACAAATAATTTCACAATTTGTATGGAAATACAAGAAACCTTGAATAGCCAAAGCAATTTTGAGAAAGAAGAATGGAAATCAAGGAATCAACCTGCCTGACTTTAGGCTATAATACATAGCTACAGTCATCAAGACAGTATGGTACTGGCACAAAGACAGAAATATAGATCAATGGAACAAAATAGAAAGCCCAGAGATAAATCCACTCACCTATGGACACCTTGTCTTTGACAAAGGAGGCAAGAATGTACAATGGAGAAAAGACAATCTCTTTAACCAGTGGTGCTGGGAAAACTGGTCAACCACTTGTAAAAGAATGAAACTAGAACACTTTCTAACACCATACACAAAAATAAACTCAAAATGGATTAAAGATCTAAATGTAAGACCAGAAACTATAAAACTCCTAGAGGAAAACAGGCAAAACACTCTCCGACATAAATCACAGCAGGATGCTCTATGACCCACCTCCAAGAGTAATGGAAATAAAAGCAAAAATAAACAAATGGGACCTAATTAAACGTAAAAGCTTTTGCACAATGAAGGAAACTGTAAGCAAAGTGAAAATACAGCCTTCACAATGGGAGAAAATAATAGCAAAAAAAGCCACTGACAATTAATCTCACAAATATACAAGCAGCTCCTGCAGCTCAATTCCAGAAAAATAAACAACCCAATCAAAAAATGGGTCAAAGAACTACACAGACATTTCTCCAAAGAAGACATACAGATGGCTAACAAACACATGAAAAGATGCTCAGCATCACTCATTATCAGAGAAATGCAAACCAAAACCACAATTAGGTACTATTTCATACCAGTCAGAATGGCTGTGATCCAAAAGTCTACAAGCAATAAATGCTGGAGAGGGTGTGGAGAAAAGGGAACCCTCTTACACTTTTGGTGGGAATGCAAACTAGTATAGCCACTATGGAGAACAGTGTGGAGATTCCTTAAAAAACTGGAAATAGAATTGCCATATGACCCAGCAATCCCAATCCTGGGCATACACACTGAGGAAACCAGAACTGAAAGAGACACGTGTACCCCAGTGTTCATCGCAGCACTGTTTACAATAGCTAGGACATGGAAGCAACCTAGATGTCCATCAGCAGATGAATGGATAAGAAAGCTGTGGTACATATACATAATGGAGTATTACTCAGCCATTAAAAAGAATACGTTTGAATCAGTTCTAATGAGGTGGATGAAACTGGAGCCTATTATACAGAGTGAAGTAAGCCAGAAAGAAAAACACCAATACAGTATACTAATACATATATATGGAGTTTAGAAAGATGGTAACGATAACCCTCTATGCGAGACAGCAAAAGAGACACAGATGTATACAATAGTCTTTTGGAGCCTGTGGGAGAAGGCGAGGTGGGATGATCTGAGAGAATAGCATTGAAACATGTATATTATCATATGTGAAACAGATCACCAGTCTGGGTTCAATGCCTGAGACAGGGTGCTCAGGGCTGGTGCACTGGGATGACCCAGAGGGATGGGATAGGGAGAGAGGTGGGAGGGGGGTTCAGGATGGGGAACACATGTAAACCCATGTGTTTACATGGGTTTCATGTCAATGTATGGCAAAAACCAGTAATTAGACTCCAAATAAAATAAATAAATGAAAAAAATAAAATAAAAGTACTACTAATCCCAAACATAGCAGTGTGCTCTTTTGATTTGTATACTTAAATGCTGATAAATCATGAGAGGGATAAGTGTTGACTCATCCATTATTATTTCATTTGGAAGGTGATCTGTAGTTGGATTCTTTTTCTAATTCTTGAATACATTTGCCCTTTATCCTTACTTGTCTATGTCAATCCAGTGGCAAAATACTGTTAATGAGTTGAGGCACTGTTACTTATCAGCTGACTAAGAAAATAGCCAAATTATTATAAATTTCATATTTGATTTAAGTATGGAGGAGATCACTGTTTATCTAGCTAAACATTCTGCAGTTTCAGAACTCCAGGCTATTTGACTCTTCATATAATTAAACACTGCCCTTCTTTTAACCATGACACTTGATAGTGACATTCAGTCAATGTTCCAGCACCATGATTCAACCTCTGGGACTCAGGTATAGTTTCCAGATACATCTGGCATTCACCATCATATATGACCTATATCAACTGTACTTTTTCCTATTCACTAGAGAAAAGCAAAAGACCCATTATCTGTACAGCATTTAGAGGAATGCACTCTTCACAGGTACTGGATGGATGTTAATTTCCTTTCCCTTTCCCACTCTGCCCCCCTTTACCTGCCTTGCTTACTTAGATTCTTAAAAAAAATATTTACTTGGCTACCAGTGTTTTAAAACACATTTTATTCTGAAAATGTCAAAGCATTAACAACACAGATTTGTTAAGTCAAATTTACCCTATCTTGGCAGTAATTAAGGATTGAGGCTGTTAGTCGTATGTACCATTCCATTGGAGTCTGTGTTGATTAAGAGCAAGAGTTTGACTGTGGTTGTATCAGCCACTGCTGAGAAGAAAGCAGTGTTCTTTATGCATATTCAGGTGCTGAGTGATATGTTAGTGCATTTCACATTACATATATTTAGTTGCCCAGTGCCAACTTGGTGCAGTAAATCTCCGTGCAAAGCTCTTGCCATTTTTCATAGGAGCAGAAAAAAATATATGGTGTTTCATTTTATTGAATAAATTTGAATTCATGAAAGGCTTTGAATTGTGCACACTCTCTAGTTCATATGCCTATATACACTGGCTAAATGAATGCACTAACCATCCTGAGCAGACTAATCAAAGAATCTTGTCTAATAATTTGGAAATATGATTTCTGTCTCTTTACCTTGCTTTAGTGTAATACTTCCCCTAAAGTCTGAGGAGGGTCATTTTGGGCTCATGTCCATTAAAATTTCTCATTTTTTTTAAAGAAAGAAGGCAAACCTAACTGGTTGTAGTTTTAACCTTTCAAACTTTAAACTGGTGATGCAGCATTGTAAGAGTTCAGGAGTGGTTCCAGCTCTCAAATTTGGTGGCCATCAGTCACCTGGAGAACTGGGTAAGAATCCCAAAGGCTTAGAAACTATTCTACTCCAGGATGGGGAATTCTGGTCCATACTAGAATTTGAGAACCACTTCTCTGGGTATTCAAACAAAAAAGGTCTATTATTTGATCAAATAGAAGCTCAGGGAGCTTGAGTTATTCAGTGTGTCCACTGTCCTTGACTCCAGTGGCTGTGATAGAGCTTCATGAACTCCCCTGGGCTTTACTGGAGGAAGAGTGTGCAAGAAGCAGCGCTCCTAGTATCTGCAGTCCCCAAATCCCTAGCTGTCTCAAAATGATACTTTCTCTAAATCTGATACCAAAGTTCATTTGAGGGTAACTTGAGCTAAACATACTTATTCCCTGAAGTTTTAGTATTTATATGTTTAAGTGCAGAAATATTTGTATGTTTAAATCTAGGGTGCTTCCGTAGGGCATCCTGGGGACTTTTCAAAATATTTGGTATATACATACTGTATTAATTTCAAATATTCAAAAAGATTGTTTTTTCAACATATCTTGGTTCCAAAAGTTTCAGATAAAGATAACGCACAGTGTGCGTGTGTCTTGATAATAAATACTGTGCACCTTCTGAAGAACTGGCTTCTTTTTGTCCCATGGACTCTGCAAATGACTTTGCTAGCCATGATTCCCTGTAAGTGCAGGGGCCAGAGAGCTCTAAGCCCAACCACTGGTCTTCCATAATTAAGAGCTCTATAATGTTATTCCACCCTGATGTTGGGAAAGATCAAAGGCAGGAGGAGAAGGGGATGACAGAGGACTAGATGGTTGCATGGCATCACCGACTCAATGGACATGAGTTTGAGCAAGCTCCTGGAGCTGGTGATGGACAGGGGATCCTGGCGTGCTGTAGTCCATGGGTTTGAAAAGAGTCAGACATGACTGAGTGACTGAACAACAATGTTATTCTACATTCATTGCTAACTCTCTCTTTTTAAATTTATCTTGATATCACCATCCATCTTATTATTACTATTATTGCTGCTATTATCATCATCAATTATAATGATTTTGCTGAATGCATTTTGTAGTCTGACTTTTTAGGATTGGTTTGAATGTGCATGAATTAATTAGTTCTTCCTAAGATCCCCCGAAGAAGGTAATGGCAACCCACTCCAGTATTGTGGCCTGGAGAATTCCATGGACAGATGAGCCTTGTGAGCTATAGTCCATGGGGTTGCAAAGAGTCAGGTAAGGACTGAGTGACTAACACTTAGCTGGATAGATAGACTGGTAATGTAGACACATTCTCTGATTACTGGTCCTGGGACATTCTCTTTTGGAAAGATTGGGCATAACTGGCATCATTGCCTCTCTCTGTACCCCCATAATAAAATACCTTTAATTCTGAAAGTAAGTTTACTGGTGTAATAATGAACATCTTATTTCCTGCTAGATCAGACACCTGGTAGATGGCAGACCAAATGTTAGCAATCTCACACTCTGCTTACCTGAGTAAGTTTCCAAGAGCATCCACCTACAAAAACCACTTAAATCCCTCCAGTCTGGAGAACCACAGACTTTTACATTGTGCTTCTTGTGTGGCTCAGATGGTAAAGAATCTGCCTGCCAATGCAGGAGATGCAGGTTTGATCCCTGGGTTGGGAAGATCCCCTTGAGAAAGGCATGGCTATCCACTCCAGTATTATTGCCTGGAGAATTCCATGGGCAGAGGAGCCTGGCAGGCTATAGTCCTTGAGGTCACAAAGAATCAGACAGGACTGAGCAACTAACACTTTTCTAATTGGAACAGTTATTTCTGCACTGAGTGGTTATACGAAAAGTGACACACCCTCAAAAGCAATGTCAGCCCCTCTGGGGAATACAAGGATCCCAAAGACAGCCCGTACTCAGTGATATCTTCGTGTCCCAGATCACTAGCTTGGAGCATGAAGAGGAAGACAAGTGACAAATCACTGAGTTCTCCCTCAGGTCTTGACTTATCAGCCTGGAATGCAAATAATTCTGATTTCATATTTTAGAAGTTATGCTTTCCTTAAAAGAGTAATATATTTTTAGAGCAGTTTTGGGTCTACTGAAAAATTGGACAGTAAATGAAGAGGGTTCTTGTAGACATCCTTTCCCTCCACCCCCGGTTTCCCCATTAACATCTTGCATTAATATGGTGAATTTATCACAATATGAACTAATGTTGATGTGTTATTTTTAAATTTTTATTGAAGAATAGTTGATTTGTAATATATATATACTTGTGTATATGTGTATATATATATATATATATTTACAAATATATTGCATTTGTATATTTGTATATTTCAATGCCCTAAAAATCCTCTATGCTTTCCTCTTCTCTCGCCCAACCCACCCCAACCTCTGGTAACCACTGATCTTTTTATTGTCTCCATAGTTTTGCCTTTTCCAGTATGTCATATAGTTGGAATAGTACAGACAAGCATTTCAGACAAGCTGTTTCTCTCTATGCATTTACATTTCCTCAGTATCTTGTCATGGCTTAATTCTGTTTATCATTAAATAATATTACATTGCAAGGATGTACCACAGAGTAGTTATACATTCACATGTTGAAGGGCATCCTGGTTGCTTCCAATTTTTAGCAGTTATGACTAAAGCTGCTACAAGTATTTGCGTGCAGGTTGTTTGTGTACATAAATTTTCATTTTGGTAAATGCTTAGGAATGTGTTTTTGAATGGTAATGTTATGTTTTTCTTTGTAAGAAAATGTCAAACTATCTTCCAAAGTGACTGTACCATTTTACATTCCCACTAGCAATGAAAAAATTTCCTGTTACTCCACATCTTCACCAGCATTTGGTGTTATTACTTTGGGGGATTTTTTTTTTAACATGCATTTATTAAGTGCTTAGTCCCTGGGATTACAATAAGAAATACTTTACTGAGACATTAAGGAAATCAGAATGTTCTGTTCAAGGAATTAGACACACCTAAAATAATTGTACTAGAGGAAAAGTATTATACTACAAAACAGAATGAGTGAGGAGTGATTAACTGTGTGCTGGGAGATTATAATACTAACAATTATATAAAACAGCAATATATTAAAGTAAAACCACAAATTTTAAATACATCTTCTACCTTCTGTGAGCTTCCCAGGTGGCTCAGTGGTAAGGAATCCACTTGCCAATACAAGAGATGCAGGAGACCTGAGTTTGATCCCTGGGTGGGGAAGAACCCCTGGAGGAGAAAATGGCAGCCCACTTCAGTATTCTTGCCTGGACAATCCCATGGACAGGAACCTGGCTGTGTACAGTCCATGGGGTTGCAAAGAATTGAACATGACTGAGAATGCATATACCTTCTTTAATGCTGGTAATTATGCAAGATGAGTGAATAAAATGGAAATTCATGTGAATTTTGAATGGATTGTGTATGTGCCTACAAATTTCAGAGGTTGATGAAATTGCAGCTTTGTTTTTTTTTTAAATTTTATTTTATTTCACTTTACAATATTGTATTGGTTTTGCCACATATCAAAATGAATCTGCCACAGGTATACATGTGTTCTAATACAATGGAGTATTACTCAGCCATTAAAAAGAATACATTTGAATTAGTTCTAATGAGGTGGATGAAACTGCAGCTTTGTTTTGCCTTTAAAATTTTTACTAAATTTGTTTTGCCTTTTCCCCCCTTTTTGTGTGTGTGTATTGCTTTTTTTTTTTCTGGAGTATGATTGCTTTACAATATTGTGTTAGTTTCTGCTGTACAACCTGTGGGGAATTAAGCCAATCTAATAGATGTGCCATGATTCACTTTTGCATGTGTGCTCTGTCACTCAGTCGTGCTCCATTACTCAGTTGTGCCCAGTCACTCTTTGTGACCCCATGGACTGCAGCCCTGCACGCTCCTCTGTCCATGAGATTTTCTAGGCAAGAATACTAGAGTGAGTTGCCATTTCCTCCTCCAGAGGATCTTTCCGGCCCAGCGATTGAACCTGCGTCTCCCGCATTAGCAGGTGAATTCTTTACCAGTGTGCCACCTGGGAAGCCATGCTTCACTTTTGACATTCAACAAATAGCAATATTATGCTCACAACACACATTTCCACTATTTAACAAATTTATACCATCATGGTTATATAACATCATTGTCCTGCTTCTTTTTTCTACCCATCTTGGATCACTCCAGAGTTCACCGTTCTCTCTTCTCTCAACAAGTCTGTGGGTGACCATGCTTGTCTTGATAGTTCACTGTGCTCCCACATTCACTTAAAGTTCCTGTGTTGGCCTCTTTTGTGTCTAGCAAGATGGTGTTCCTTTCTCTCCACTCAGGACTCAAAGAGTGGCATCAAGAAGTCAATGAGTCCTACTCTAATTCCATTTTCCAACATGAGTCTCTTAACTTAGGTTTATTTGGTAATGCTTATCTAATTCTCTGGGTCTACTGCCTATGTTTTGTTGTTGTGGAGAATTTCAAACATGCAAAAAAATAAGTAAAGAATGATGTACCGATCACACATTTCAACAGTCACCAAAATCACTAACCTGTAGCCAGTCCTGCCCTGCCCTCTCCCCTGTTCAGTTTTCCTGCTGTTGTATTATTTTGTAGCAAATCCCAGACAGTGTCATATTATTTCATATATAGATATGTCTCTTTTTAACATAAAGTGATTATCTCACCTAAAATAATACAGCCAGTTATTTTTAAAACAATTATAGAAACAATTTTCAAATTTAAATTAGGATCCAATAAAGTCCATGAATCATGATTGGTTCAACTATATTTTGTCTTTTTTAATTGATAGGTTTCCGTTCCATCTTTTTGCCCCCTTGCAGATTTTTGGTGAGGAGTCAAAGAAATCTGTCCTATAAAATTAGCTATAATCTGATTTTTTACTGAGTACATCCCTGAAATGTAGTTTAATGTGCTTCTCTGTACTCTCTATTTCCTGTAAATCAGTAGAACATTTATACAAGTTTTATTTTGACATGGCTACTATAACTTAATTTTTGCTTTGTGTTAATGCCAGTGCTTTACTAGTTCTCTCCTAACCTACCCCTACAGGGCATAACAGCATATCCATTTGTGCTAATTCTGAAATCTTTAATAAAGTTTTAGATGAATTCTGTAAAGACTTTCACAGTGTTGGACATTCAGTTAATGAGATAGCTGGACTAGAACCCTGGACTCCAGACAGTTAAATCAAATTCTCCTTCCCTCTAAGCATTCTGTTAGCTTTGTGAAAGTAAATTTTAAATTTCCTACAGCAGCAAATTGAAGAGTCCATTTGCAGAATGTTCTCTTTTGCTGTGTAACATGGTTGTAGTAAAAAAAAAAAAAATACTTTAGTACTGTCACTACATAATCATATAGCTTGGTGATTAAAGTGTCTGGGCTCTTCACTTATAAATAGGCATGATGATTAAGGTACTTCCTGTGTGATCCGGAAGAAGTTTCCAAGCCTAATTTCTCTTCCTGTCAGGTGTGCTTTCTTTCAGTAAGGACCTTTTGGAATTGTTTCGATTATTCAGTAAAGATAATGTTGAAAAGATAATGTAGAAAATGCCTAGTACAATGTGTGGGGTGTAATAGTAAATGCTCAGTAATACTGGGGACTACAGGCAAGGAAGAATTGTTAGGAGAAAACTGAGGCAGAGATAGGGAGAGGAGATTGGCCTAATATGTAGCTGGAAAGTGCTGAATATATATTTGTAACATAATCAGAACTTGTATGTGAACTGACCCTGTTCAGCAGCCCTTAATTTGTGGAAGTAGGAACCTTATTAGATCTAGGCTGTGATGAGTTGAATCTCAAGTTGATGATCACACTCATATCGTCAATGGTACACAGCCATAAAGTCTGTTAGGCTGCTCCGGACTGCTTACTGCTAACCTTGGTTTCAGCCAGACAACGATTATTTGCTTTGTTTAAAAAAATTATACACACACACATGCATACACACATATATGCATATGCATCTGGGGGGAAGGGGTTCATCGCCAAAATATATCACATAGGTTTCTTTTTTTCTCCTCTGCACAAATGTCATAATGTTGATACATATAGTATGTTTAAGGCATAATTCTTTGGGGTAAAATTTAAGTAATGGAAATAACATGTACTACCATTTGGGTAAAAATTACAAAGGTGCTTCATACAGATTTTTTTTTCCCTTTCTGAACCACACTTATCAAGTGGTACCATAGCAGAATAAAGCTTAAAGTGTTCTAAAATTTTCCTGAGATTTTCTTCTTTCTTCATTTAATTTCACCTGAGTAGGCAGTGGATATATGAAGGTGCTAAAGCTGAAACTCCAGTACTTTGGCCACCTCATGCGAAGAGTTGACTCACTGGAAAAGACTCTGATGCTGGGAGGGATTGGGGGCAGGAGGAGAAGGGGACGACAGAGGATGAGATGGCTGGATGGCATCACTGACTCAATGGACGTGAGTCTGGGTGAACTCCGGGAGTTGGTGATGGACAGGGAGGCCTGGCGTGCTGCGATTCATGGGGTTGCAAAGAGTCGGACATGACTGAGCGACTGAACTGAACTGAACTGATATGTAATTCCTTTACTCTTCCTCTTACTTGAAGCTTCCCTTAGTACATCTTCTACTGTAAAGTGAGGATATTTCAACTTTAAATATCTGTTCTATTTAATGACTGTTTACTTTTTGTTAATTAACATATCTAAAATCCTAAATTGTTTGAAAAAGAAATAATTTCTCCTCTGTAACTTCTTAAATGTCGTATGTATGATTAGCAAACGCAGCAGCTGTTGGCTTGCCAGAACTCAAAGTTAAAATGTATGATAATGTTGATGTAATTTGTGACCTTTTATAAAGTCACTTTGCCCTTTGAAATTAAGTGTGCCAGAATCGACCTAGTATATTGAATAGCTTAACCTAGTGTTTTTGTTGACTTTTAACAAGAACTCTATAAAGCAAGTGTGCAGTGTTATTTATTTTAGCTTTTGGCACTTTCAATAAAAATCACTGAAGCAGTTTTAATTTGTACATGTAACTCTTCCTTAACATTTAAATACGTATTTTCCTTCATGTGCTTCCATTCCTTATGACTTCACATTTTCAAGTGCATACACGCAAGAAGCTGAATCCATAAACTCTCAGGTTTTCCTTGAGATAACCATCCCTTCAGCCAGACATTGTTACTTCCAAAGCTGATTCAGCCCTTTTCAAAGTAATCTTTGATTTTGCAATAAGAGAACTTGTCATCCTTCAGTGCATGATGTCAGAATGACAGTAGAGATTTCACTAGGAGAAATATGTCAGTGGTTAAATCTTGCTGGTCCACAAATAACTCTCCAGTTGCTAAATTGCATTTTACCATCACCTACAAGTATTTAATAGGAGAACTGACAGTTGAAAACTGAGTAAAACTGTATCAATTTCCTGAGGTAACTGGATAATGCCAGATTAACATTTAAGGACATTAACAAGAATATAGGAGAATTAACAAAAGTTGAAATGTCATCACTTAATCTTTAATATTTTAAACATTTTAACTTACTTTGGTGTTTAAATTATTAAGGCTGTGTTGAATAATAACAATGAGAATTTTTCCATCAGCATCATGTTGGAGCCTTTTAAGCACAATGTAAAACTGAGGAGAATCATTTCTCAGTCTGGCATTGGCTCCAGTCTCAACATAGTGTAGAGGAACTCTGGAAAGGGTGTTAAGTGTTTTCCAAGTGAGCCTGATCGCCCATGTCTTGCAGACAGCTACAGAAGGGCAGGCATCAATGGTAGAGTTCTGTGGTAAGCCATTTCCCCAGAGTCCATGAGCAGGATGAGGGAGAGGAAAACGGAGACATTGGAAAATCCTGGAGTCACAGGGGAAGTCCTTTTAAACTATCTTTTAGCCTTCAGAGAATGTTTTATGGAGCATGATAATAGCTGGGAGAGAAGAATGATAGGTGGAAAGGGAAGAGGAATTGTCTGAAGACTAACTAATGAGAAAAATAATAGAAAATGGTAGAACATTAGATCAGGCATAGTAAACAGAAGAATAAAATTATATTTTTAATAGAACTCAGTAATATGCAGCTCTGTATACTTTTTTTTTTCCTGGCTTTAGCTTATGCTTTCATATTTGCTGTTCATTTATCTTGATTTCCCTGGTCGTCTTCTTATGTTACTGAATATATTTTTGTTAGCCAGTTGTATTAGTAAGCTTCTGCATAAACAATGATAACATATAACTCCCAGATCTCAGTACCTTTTAGTGGCATTGCTTTACGTCTCTCTCATGTTACATGCCATGTAGCAGCTGTGGCAATGTTCTGTGTGTCTTCATTCTTGGGTCCATGATAAAGGAGTAACCACTGTACAGAACATGGCATTTACATGGCATAGGGAAAAGAACAGTGGTGAAAACATGAAATGGATTAAAAAATCTGTGCTTGGGCATGAGTTGAAAAAATAAAATAATCTACTAAAATCATTTCTGGAATAGGTGTAGTATATAACATTCAGTTCAGTTTAGTCGCTCAGTCGTGTCCGACTCTTTGCGACCCCATGAACTGCAGCACGCCAGGTCTCCCTATCCATCACCAACTCCCAGAGTCCCCCCCAAACCCATATCCCTCGAGTCGGTGATGCCATCCAACCATCTCATCCTCTGTCCTCCCCTTCTCCTGCTCTCAATCTTTCCTAGCATCAGAGTCTTTTCCAATGAGTCAGCTCTTCGCATCAGGTGGCCAAAGTATTGGAGTTTCAGCTTCAACATCAGTCCTTCCAATGAACACCCAGGACTGATCTCCTTTAGAATGGACTGATTGGATCTCCTTGCAGTCCAAGGGACTCTCAAGAGTCTTCTCCAACACCACAGTTCAAAAGCATCAACTTTTTGGTGCTCAGCTTTCTTCACAGTCCAACTCTCACATCCATACATGACCACTGAAAAAACCATAGCCTTGAGTAGACGGACCTTTGTTGGCAAAGTAATGTCTCTGCTTTTTAATATGCTGCCTAGGTTGGTCATAACTTTCCTTCCAAGGAGTAAGTGTCTTTTAATTTCATTGCTGCAATCACCATCTGCAGTGATTTTGGAGCCCAGAAAAATAAAGTCAGCCACTGTTTCCACCGTTTCCCCATCTATTTGCCATGAAGTGATGGGAATAGATGCCATGATCTTCGTTTTCTGAATGTTGAGCTTTAAGCCAACTTTTTCACTCTCCTCTTTCATTTTCATCAAGAGGCTCTTTAGTTCTTCTTAACTTTATGCCATAAGGGTGGTGTCATCTGAATATTAACTTTCAACTAATGTATGTAAAGGGATATTATTAAGGTGGAAACTTAGTAAACAGTGGTAAGGATGCTTTAATTCATTAAATTTTTACTGAGCATCTGTGATAAGAAGACACTAGAAAGAAGCAAAGGTTAATAAGTACCTGTAGGCTACATTTAGCATGCTCTGATTTAAATAAGGAATACAGTAAAATATATAAAACCAACATACATGTGTCCATGGATAAGTGCTTTCTTCAGGAGTTAAAGAAGTGCTATTTTACCGAAAGTGTGAGTTAGATAAATTGTCAACCACCGAATTCTGGAAATTTGGGGATAGTTTCTGTGTGAGAATCTGTTAAACGATGGTAGTAGTAAAGATGATAAAGTAACACATGGCTTTTGTTGAGCATTTACTATATATCAATACTTTAAAATCTTAATGTAGTTTCACAATAAATAGTTAACATGTACAATTATTATCATTTTACAGATAAGAATATGAAGACATAGACACATATTGAGAGACTATTATTTATAAGGCTTGCTGAGCATGGGGTGATTAAGTGAAACACAGTGATTCAGTTAGCTTAAAATTGTTATGACTAATATTTATGTGTGTGTGTTTAAAACTTAGAAAAGTTTCTGTGCTTGCTTTCTTGGAATACTATGAATGTTGCCATACTGTAAGCTCAAAAGAAATCTTCCAACAGATGTAATCAAAAGCTATTTGCAACACAATCTCAATAAAACTTAGAGTAGAATCAATTGATAAGTTGCTACATTTCTTTATAAGAATTGTTGCAGAAAAATCAACATCTGGACTATTACTGATGTGAAGAAAAATTTTGGTACCCTTTACTTTCATTCTTATCATTAAAGCAAAGTTTTCATTTTTTATTGAGTCTGTCTTCACTCTGCCTACAGCCTTTACATGAGTGAGGGGTATTATTTTGAAGGGAAAAAAATGTAAGGAGACAAAGATTTCTACAAAATGCTTTGTTAATGAGCAAAATTGGGGCATTGTATCTTCTACGTGAAAAATGTAATTGTCAGGAAAAACTGTGGTACAAATAATCAGTATTCACTTATGTATTTATTAACTTAGGTCTTTTTATAGGTATTCCATTGTTGTAAAGCAGTATATGCTTTTCTATTGTGTAAGTGTTAATATTGCTATTGTTTTAAAAGGGCTATTTCTATGTTTGGAACATATAATGAATTTGAAATGTGTGTACAGAAAGACAGCAGACAGTCATTACCTACTAAATTAACAAAACTATTAGAGGATATGCTATTGCACATACTGAAACAGTAGGGTGAAGAGACGTTATTTCTAGTAGCTTCTACAGATTTTTAGTTTTGCATTAAAATAGTAATCATAATAACATTTTTAAAACCCTTGTATGACTCCTGTTTCAGCCAGAACAAGAGACCTTAAAATAATGTTTTGATTTATATATTATTGCAGTTGCCTTTGAAAGAGTCTGAATGAACAGTATTTATTTATTATTTACTTTTTCACTGCTTAGCTGTTTGTTTTATTGACATGAAGAAAGAACCATTAGATGAATATTATTTAATTTGTCAGGTTTGATTTATACCATGTGAAAATCATTAAATTATTTGGGATAATTTATCTAGTAATCTTATCTTCTTTAAAATGTAATTTTTATTGAGATAATAATTAACTGAAAAATAGACAGGGTTGTCTTATACGAAGCACTCAAAAGGACACAGCATCACTTCTGTGATAATTTTGCCACCAGCTGGAATTTCAACCTAGTTATGAGAATACATCAGACAAATCCAAATTGAGGGATATACTACAAAATAACTGACCAGGATTTTGAAAAGTTTCAAGGTCAGGAAAGGCAAGGAAAACCCTGGAACTGTCACAGGTTGGAGGAGACTAAGATATGATATCTAGTACAATGCGGGATCAGTTGGACCATACATCAGAAAAGAACCTTAGTGGTTCTAAGTGAAATTTCTGGTGAAATTTGAATAAGATCTGCACATCAGTTCATCATACTATATGAACTATGATTTTCTGGTGTTAATCATTTTTTTGTGGTTATATAAAATATGAACAATAGGGGAAGCTGGATGAATCCTCTGTTCTACAGAGGAATGCGTATGGATGTTGTAACGGTATTTAACTAAAATATTAAATATCTGGGAGAGTCCTTGTAAGCATAATTATGTCCACAAACTTAGTGTCTACTATGTAAGGCATCCTACAATGCACGTGAGAGATAAAACTGGAGAAAACTTAATCTTTACTGTTTTTTTATGAAGACATTTTAACAAGTACCAATGATGTCATTTGCTAAACTGTAAAATTATGCAATATCTGAACACAAATGTTGAAAGACAAAAATATTCCCAGTGTCTGATAGGATGATCAAAGAGAGTATTTAAATCTGAGACTCGGTTACAGAATTTAGAAGATCTATAGAAACAACATCTTATTCTAGTTTGGGGGCTTGGGGGGAACAATGGTATATTGATATGATTCTGGAGACTAATAAGTCATACTTAGAGTTCTTAGGTATGAATATAGGGAAATAAGTCTGGAATTAATCCAATTATGGCAAAATTTAATGCCATATAAAGACATTTCATTTTCATTTTAGAGTCAGTCTTAATTGATCAAAGGATTTTGATTGAGTAAGCCTCGTGATTAGTTCTGTGCCTCAGAAAGTCAATGGTGGTATGAAGTGAAAATTAGAGTGAGGCAAGATGGGTAGCCAGGAAACTAGAGAGTAGAAAGTGGTGGTCATTCCAACCCACCAAATGCATGTGCCCAACTGCCTGCTGGACTCGCAATACGTATCTCAACCTCATCCTCATGTGTTGAAAACCAAGCTCTTAATCACTGTCCCCCAGCACCAAACCATCTATCACACCACTCCTTCCCCATATTGCTTAACTGCATAATTATTTTTCCTAGGAACTCAAGACAGACACTTTGATACCTTTCTTTTCCTCTCTCTCTCACCCACCATTTGATCCCTAAGAATTCCTACTCTCTTCCTTCAAAACATATTCTCACCAACTCCACCACAAGCATCTTGGTCCATCATATTTCACCAGGATGAATGCAAGAACCCTCTGACTTCTTTCTTCTACCTGGCTCTTGCTCATTTTATTCTAAACTCAGCTGGTGAAGAGAGCCTGTTAAAACAGATAAGTGCTTCCTATTTCTTTGCTCAAAAAAAAAAAAAAAAAAAAAAAACCTCCAAAGACCTGTGATCTGACTATGAGAAAAAGCCAAAATACCAAATTGCAGAGGTCGATAAGGCCCCACAAACTCTTGATCTGGGCTGATCTCCTCCCCTCCCATTCTCCCTCTTGTTTGCTCTCTTCAGCAACATTCACCTTCTTGCTCTTCCACAAACACTTCAGGAACGTCCTTGCCTCTGGGACTTGGCCCTCACTGCTTTCTCTAGCTGAACTCCTCTTCCAAAATTTTTTTTTTATATATTTCACTCCTTCAGGCCTTGAATCAAATCACTATAATTAAGGCATTTCCAGGCCACTCTAAAATTTGAAACCAACTCCCAGCCCCATTCTCCTTCCCTCATTTTCTCTTGAACAGTTATCAACATCACACTTTCTACAGTTTTTACTTACGTAAATTTTGTTTTTTCACTCTCATACACTTATCCATTTAGAATGCAAACTCCATTAAGGCAACAAGTTTTGCTTTTTTTTTAGTCAACTAAATACTGTATTATAAATCAGTATTTGTTGAATGAATTTAATAGAAAGTATGATCTAGAATCATCCTTGCTTTCCTTATCGATGTACTCATTTAACAAAATATTTTGAACACTGTTTATGTGCTTGGACTTGGGCCTAAGATTACATTGCTTTTTAGGATCTCTAGGTTCCTGGGAACAGTCATGAGAAAAATACATTTATAGTGCAGTGTTATAAGAGGAAAGGTACAATCTGGATTTTTGCTCTCTAGTTTTAGCAATAAAATATATCCTCTAATCTTTTATTCTGCTAGAACTATTCTGTAGAAGCAGCCAAGCAAATTTGTTACCTGGTTTTGTAGAAGTGACCCATAACTAACAAGAAAAAAAATCAAGGCTGTGATCTTTAGTTCTGCTTGAAATTTTAATTATAAACTCACCTATGTTTTTTTTTTTTTCCCCAGTTTAGATGGTTTTCTATAAGGGAGGTCACAATCCCCACCAAGCAGCCAGTGCAAGGAAGTTTGGCACAATTCTTTGTGGTTCTTCAGGCTGAAGTTCTAGCAGTTTCTTCCCATAAGAAGATTCTCCTAGAGTGTGGGAGACATAGAATAAGAATACGATGGCAGTGATTGTTCTCTTTTATTGTCTTCTGAATCAATCCACAGCCCAACGAATCTGAGAAGTAACAAAATTGAGTGTTATTGGTTGTGGTCACATTCCTATTGCAACATAAGCATTTGAAATTTCTTGAGCATTTTAAGGTAGAAATTTTATGTTTTATTTGCAGGTCAGAATTATTCTGATTTAAGTAAAAATGCTCACACACAAAATTTGTATACCAGTTAGAATTTATGTCTATATTAATAAGTAAATCTTTGGTTTAGGATTCTTGGTCACTGTTTTCTAGAGGATTGAGTTTGTGCGGCTGTAAGTATATTTCGTTGCCAAGATTGGGGTGATATTACCAGAATGACCAAAACTAAGGCGAATTTCCCATTTATAAGTATAATGGTTGTACCCTCTCCACCTCAGAGAGGAGAAATGCCTGGACAGATTCATCATTGCTATGCTTTCTTGCTATAATTTTTTCTCTTCTACTTTCTGCACAAGTTCTGTAGGCCCTGTGACTTCATCAATCATAAGTTGTTTTATTATTTCAGAATCATAAGACTGTAGATCATAGTTATACTCAAAAGGCTTTCATACTGCTCTACCACATACAGAGAATATTTCTTCAAAGAGGCCAATTAGTATTTTTGATTAATCTTACCAACATAGAAAAATAGATATTAAGTGTTACTGATGTATATTACAGCTCTGATAGAAGTCTCTAGAAGTCTGTGATCACTGCCAGTGGAGCAGAACTTTCCAGGGGCAATGCAGTACTGTTTTTATATTCAGTAATGATAAGTCAGACAACAAATGGGAGGTACCTTTTAATTAATTGCCCTATGCTAGAATTTTGTGAGAGATTTTTATAATGCTATTCAGTATTTCAGTTACCACTTTGTTTTAGAGTTCGTGTCAGAGAGTGTATACCCTCCACACATATAATCTGTATATACACACATGTACAGATTGACATGAATGTATGTAAATCTGTGTGATATACGAAATATGAATAGTGTTTATAAAGTGTACATAATGGGAGAAGGCAATGGCACCCCACTCCAGTACTCTTGCCTGGAAAATCCCATGGACAGAGGAGCCTGGTGGGCTGCAGTCCATGGGGTCGCTAAGAGTCGGACACGACTGAGCGACTTCCCTTTCACTTTTCACTTTCATGCATTGGAGGAGGAAATGGCAACCCACTCCAGTGTTCTTGCCTGGAGAATCCCAGGGACGGCGGGGCCTGGTGGGCTGCCGTCTATGGGGTCGCACAGAGTCGGACACAACTGAAGCGACTTAGCAGTAGCAGCAGCAATGTATGTATAACATAGATATGCTCATACATAAATACATATACACACATATATTCTATATGTAGTATTTATGTATTCTATATAATCTCTGGAAGTTATAAGGGCTCTCAAGATTTTCCAATTATTTTGTTTTGGTGACTGTTTGGGTTTTTTGTAGAATTATGAGTTTGTGGATAACTGATCATTCCTCTATTCTCATCAGATAAGGGAGCATTTCAGTGACACACAGTCAGCAGAGCATGCATAGTGTCACATGAGCTCACTGTTGCCACCTCAGTTGTCAAGGTAAAGACATCATCTCCTTAGAAAAGACAAAATCAAATCACTTCAGATCAGTTCAGTCACTCAGTCGTGTCCAACTCTTTGTGACCCCATGGACTGCAGCACGCCAAGCATCCCTGTCCATCACCAACTCCTGGAGCTTGCTCAAACTCATGTCCATTGAGTCGGTGATGCCATCCAACCATCTCATCCTCTGTCATCCCCTTCTCCTCACACCTTCAATCTTTCCCAGCATCAGGGTCTTTTCCAGTGAGTCAGTTCTTTGCATCAAGTGGCCAAGTCACTTCTGTGTAGTTAAAATAGACTTCAGTCATTAAGCAAAAATGTTTTACTCAATATCTAAATGGTTTAAACACTGGGTTTCTCATATGGTCCCTTCAGACTCAAAGAATTGTTCTTTGTTTTTGAAGAATATTATTCTTTAAATCAATAAAAACACTTTTACTCTCTTACCAGGACACCTCCCCTTAGCAACAGAAAGCAAAAAGTTTAAACTATCATATTCCCTTTTGTCTGTATGAGTCAAAAAAAATCTTTAGGGTTACTAACCTCTTCCAGCAACCTGAGATCAGTTGTACAGTGGATAAACACGAATGGGGTTACTCCAGGCTTATGACTTTCTGAAGCATTTGTGGTGGTTTTATTTATTATAAGTTTAGATCTAATTTTCTCATGGAAAAAAAAGCAGGCTGTATAGTTCCAGGTACCTGGATAATTCCAAATTTGTTTTGATGTAATCATTTAATTTCAGATGCTTACAGCTGTCTCATTCCTATCAATCCAGCACTCTAAAATTTTTCCCTGCTTGATAATCATTTGTCTCTGTGATTTCTTTACCACAGCTTTACTTAGGATCAGAACAAAGAATCCACTTAGATTAGAAGATACCAAACTATGATGGTAATTTTATGTGATAAAATATTTTGTAGACTCCTCCCAGGATAATTTGGAATAGGAAATGGCAACCCACTGCACTAGTCTTGCCTGGGAAATCCAATGGATACAGAAGTCTTGCAGGCTACAGTCCATGAGGTCAGAAAGAGTTGGACACAATTGAGCATGCACTCATGCATGCACAGGATAATTATGATACACGGAGTTGCTGCTGCTGCTGCTGCTAAGTTGCTTCTGTCGTGTCCGACTATGTGCAACCCCATAGATGGCAGCCCACCAGGCTCGCCTACCCCTGGGATTCTCCAGGCAAGAACACTGGAGTGGGTTGCCATTTCCTTCTCCAATGCATGAAAATGAAAAGTGAAAGTGAAGTCGCTCAGTCGTGTCCGACTCTTCACGACCCCATGGACTGCAGCTTTCCAGGCTCCTCCGTCCATGGGATTTTCCAGGCAAGAGTACTGGAGTGGGGTGCCATTGCCTTCTCCGGATACATGGAGTAGCCACTGGTAAAAATGTCATAGTGAAGGATCTAATATGCTTTATTACTGTATCATATACATATGTTTAGAAAATATGAATACATGTTATGTATCTAATCCATTTGGATTTTCTGAATCCTTTCAATAATTAGGATGCTATCTCAGAGGTCTCTTTCTTGAAGCATGAGAACCACTCATTTGAAATGACTGATATCAGATGGGTGACATATGATATCCCATGACCTACCCTTTTTGACATTTGGCATACTTACTGAAGAAATGTTATACAACATGAAAATGAAAAAGACCTGCTCTTATCACCAATTGTCGCATTACCTGTTTTCTCTCTGGACTCATAGTAGACCAAGAATTTTTGAAATAGGGAAATAAATGTGACCAATGGACATAGAATCATAAGAAAATTTCAGATTTGAAAGGGATCTGGGCAACTATGTAGCACATCTTTCCTTTTTCTTTTCTTTTAAAGCAACAGTCTAAAGCATTTACGTAACTTGTTACAGTCACACTAGTTGATGGCAAAGCAAGGCCTAAACCTCGTTTATACAAACTTTGAAAGCGTTTTGATGTATAGCAAGAACTATAGCAGTATCAGGTAATTTAGGTGCAAAATTGTCCAAAAGATGGAGATGCAGGTGGGCTCAGTCGTGTCTGACTCTGTGTGACCTTATGGATTACAGCCCACCAGAATCCTCTGTTCATGGAATTTTCTAGGCAAGAATACTGGAGTGGGTTTCCTCTTCCAGGGGATCTTCTTGACCCAGGGATCGAACCTATATCTCTTGCGTCTCCTGCATTGGAAGGTGGATTCTTTACCATTGAGCCACCAGGGGGGCAGGGGTGGAGTTGTAGAGGTTTAAATTGCCACACAAGCTGGGGAGTCATTGATTATAATGTATTTTTAAACATTCTTAGAGGCAAAAGCATGTGGTAGAAGCAGAAAGGAAAGTAAATTGTGGTGGAATGAATGCTGGATTTAGGGTCAGACTTGCTCTTTTAAGTCTCATTGCTACCAACAATTCGATATGTGGCCTGTGGCATATCCCTTAAATATCTCTGACCCCGCTATTCCTTTTCTGTAAAAATAGCAATAATAATGCATTCTCTGCCTAACACTTGAAGAGAATCAAAGTTGTTATTCAAATATACATCGTTAATCTGTATATGCTGCCCAGTCGCTTCAGTCATGTCCGACTCTGTGCGACCCCATGGACTGCAGCCTACCAGGCTTCTCCGTCCATGGGATTCTCCAGGCAAGAACACTGGAGTGGGTTGCCATTTCCTTCTCCAATGCATGAAAGTGGAAAGTGAAAGTGAAGTTGCTCAGTCGTGTCTGACTCTTAGCGACCCCACGGACTGCAGCCTACTAGGCTCCTCCGTCCATGGGATTTTCCAGGCAAGAGTACTGGAGTGGGGTGCCATTGCCTTCTCCGTAATAATGAACACTGTTGAGCATCTTTTCTTGTGTTAGCCATCTGTATGTCTTCTTTGGAGAAATGTCTGTTTAGGTCTTTTGCCCACTTTTTGATTGGGTTGTTTGTTTTTCTGGTACTGACTTATATAAGCTGCTTGTATATTTTGGAAATTAATCCTTTGTCAGTTGTTTCATTTGCTATCATTTTCTCCCATTCTGAGGGTTGACAGATTGAAGTGTAAAATCACCGCATGACCTGCCCAAATGGCACATGTAATAAGTGGAAAAGCAAGGATTTGCATCCGGAGCATTCTGCTTCCAAAGCCTTGGTTATCATAATGGTACCAGGCTCCTCCCACTACCTCTAGATGCTGACCAAATCTAGGATATGAAGTAGGAGCTTCAGTACTGAAAACAAATTAAACTGTCCTATTCAGCAGCATCTCACCAACTACTCTCCTTTCTGAGTCTGCCCTGCCTGTAGGATTTGAAATCCTACCTGGCTCATTGGGCTTAAAATCAAAGTTGAGTCATCATTATTTGTCACCCCATATGAAATATGTTGCAAATTCCTGTCTGTTTCAGCTTCACAGTTTTTTTAGTCCTGCTGCTTCTGTGTGGTTTCGTCCTGGCTAATTCTTCTTGTCGTTGTTGCCAAAGCTCCAAACTGGGAGCCCTGGGTGGATCCTTCACCTCCCGGATGCAGCTGTCTTAGTTTGGATCTTCCCAGGCACAGATCATGAGAGAACACATCAAGTGCCGGAGATTATTTGAAGCATGTTCCCCAGACCCACCAGTCAGAGAATGGGGTATGAGACAGGAAAGAGAAGTCAACCAATGAAGGGTGTGCTATCATGAAAGTCATCGCTGGGGAGGGTCCTAGCAGCCATTGTGCAACATCGGTCTCAGTGTTGTTTTATCTGAGGGTCACAGGAGCTTCATTCATTTGCCAACTTCCATCAGCCATCAACTTAGGGCTATTCCTGAGGAGCCTTAATTTTTCAGTTCTTTCTGCTTATAGGATGGGTGGAAAGAGCCATTCAGGCAACCAGGCAAAGCCCTAGGTCTGACAGTTGAAAGTCAGGCCAGAGTGCACAGAAAAGATACCAGCCAGAAGATGTCTGAGACCCTGAACCCATCTGCTCCCCCAGTCTACTTACTGTTCCTGAAGTACTCCTAGCATATGACTCTGCTATAGGAAGCCACATTAGGCTGCTCATAGAACACTTTGTGGGCTTCCTGGCAGCTCAGCTGGTAAAGAATCCACCTGCAATGTGGGAGACCTGGGTTCGATTCCTAGGTTGGGAAGATCCCCTGGAAAAGGGCATAGCTACCCACTCCAGCATTCTGGCCTGGAGAATTCCATGGACTGTATAGTCCATGGGGGTCACAAAAAGTCGGACATGACTGAGTAACTTTCACTTTCACATGAATTAATTTGCTAATTCCTATCTGTTTCACTTTCACAGTATTTTTAGTTTTGCTGCTTCTGCATGGCTTTCCCCTGGCTAATTCTTTTAGTCGTTGTTGTCAAAGCTCCAAACTGGCAGCCCTGGGTAGGGCATGCTGTAGGCATTTGTGATTATATACTATCTTACTTAATATCGTAGCTTCATATCATCTACTGGCACAGTGTCCTGTGTATAATAAAAGTTTAATCAATGTTTGTGGACTCATTGTTTGAATGCATACCAACTTGTGAACTTTTCTTTGTTTGTTGTTCAATCAAAACAGAAAACAGAAAAATTCTAAATAAGGAACTCCCTGAAATAACTGGATACAAAGTAGATTTATTTCTAGCAATTAATTCATAGTATCCACTTGAATAATAGAGATCAGTTTGGTTAATTACAGTATTTAGTACTTACAAGTAACTTTCCATTATGAGGGTATGATACCTTATATTTCTTAGAGTAAAATAATATTTCATCTTTGTTTAAGTTTCCTGTTGCTGCTATAACAAATGAACACTAACTTAAACAACACCAATATATTATATTCTCATTCTGCAAGTCATGTGTCCACAAGGCACCTTGCTGGGCTAAAATAAAAATATTCCTTTTTGGAGGCTCTAGAAGAAAATATGTTTTCTTGTCTTTTCTAGCTTCTAGAGGTTGCATCTATTCCTTGACCCTCAGTACTCTTCCGTCTTAAAAGTCAGCAATGACTTTGTTAAGTCTCTTGCAGTGTTTCACCCTGACATCCCTCTTTTTCTTCCCTGTCACATTTAAAACCCTTGTTAATTACATTGGGACCACCTTGATAATCTAGGCACATCTTCAGATTATCAACTTGGATGATTAGCACCCCTAATTCCATCTATTATCTTATTAATAATTCCTCTTTGTCATGTAAGGTAACATATTCACAAGTTGAGGGGATTGGGATATAGATGTCTTTGGGAGGCCATTATTTGCTCACCACATTTGGGATGTCTCACTTTTTCCCAGTAACTCAATAAAATAATCCTATTCATTTGAATTTATCAAGTAAAATATTTAAGATGTTATCCAAAGGCCCTTGATACGAGATATTGAATTATGATTTTAATAGATGTGCTTTCATGTATCACAAAGCAATATGGATATTTCATTTTTAAAGAAAGTTCATTTAGAAAATTAGAACTTCTGTGAGTGTATGCATAATAATGTTGCTACCTGAGGTACAGCTGTTGACCTACTTTTAGCATTTCCTAGATAAACTTGTCATTTTTTTCATTATCATAGCTAATTATAAAGTAAATTACACTGACCACATTGAACAAATTAAGTCCTTTAATTTACAGTGATCCATCATAGAGCATGGCTATTATATTTGTACATGATTTCAGGAGTTCCCTGGTGGCTTAGTGGTTAGGACTCTGGACTTTCACTGTAGTTGTCCAGGTCCAAGCATGGCCAAGAAAGGAAAACAAAACAAGTGTGCCTGATTTCATTGTTGGTTAAGGGACATTAGAAGGATAGGCTCCTCATTGTTGGATGGAGACCTTACACAGTAATTCAGAAATTGAATCATAGGGTAAGCATGTAATAACTGAACACAAGGAATTATACACTATAAAACAATTAGAGAGAAAACTTGAAAGAAATCCCCTAGAAACTCTGTTTTTTTTTTTTTTTTTTTCCTTTTCAGCAGAAATAGCATTTGTTAGGTCTTGCATACTCATTTATTCCAGGGGATTTACTTTCTATCATCTCTGTGCACTTCTCCCACCAAGGCTTTACACACATGCAGTTTCTATGGTGCCCACCTGGCTCTTCATCTTCCGATCTTTGCTCATGATTCGGATATTTCTAGTTCTCTCAACCAAGAAAGGGGAGTTGGTGACTTCTTAACCCAGTTTTTTTTTCCTTTTCATTTCTTGGAATCAAAATTCTTACTAGTTAATCTGGAAAATTAATCTGTGAAAAGTAATAAGAGTTTATCTTCTACATATGTGTCTTCTACAACAATACAAAGAATGCTTATTACCAGTTGCCTTCAGAGAAGTGTGGTTGTAAAATGATTAAGCTTAGCTTTTTAACCAAAGAAACTAGAACTTAAACAGTAATATTAGTGTGTTTTTGTTTTCAAAGCAGTCATTTTGAGAAGACAAGTTCTTATTCCAGTGGCCCTGACATTAATGAAATAGACTTCACCTGTTCACCTGCTCCTGCTAAGTCGCTTCAGTCGTGCCTGACTCTGTGCGACCCCATAGGTGGCAGCCCACCAGGCTCCCCTGTCCCTGGGATTCTCCAGGCAAGAACACTGGAGTGGGTTGCCATTTCCTTCTCCAATGCATGAAGGTGAAAAGAGAAAGTGAAGTCGCTCAGTCATGTCAGACTCTTAGCAACCCCATGGACTGCAGCCTACCAGGCTCCTCTGTCCATGGGAGTTTCCAGGCAAGAGTACTGGAGTGGGGTGCCATTGCCTTCTCCGACCTGTTCACTTAGTTGGTGCCAAAAGAGTTCTTCATTTTGTAAATTCTATCCATTTTTGCAACAATGTCAAATGCTTTCTGAGATGAGGTGTGCTATAAATACATGTATGTAAAATAAAATCCACTCTTAATTGGCCATGAGTTCAAAATTTTTATTAAGTCAAAATTAACTGAAGGAAGCATTGTTTGCTTTTAGACTTGGACCCTCTATAGTGAAAGTTCTGCTATTAAGTTCATTCTTCCATGACTGGCTAAAAGCGCAATTTAACAGGAGCCCTCAGGTACATTCATTGTCTTCCTTAACTGCCTTTGTTTGAAACACTATTCATATAACAATATGCCCACCAAAAAGAAGTAGATGATTTTACTGATGCTGATTTTTGAGTTATAAACATATTGTAGAGATTTCTTATTAAATTTGGCTTAGTCATATTTCTTACAGGACTTCCCTAGTGGCTCAGTGGTAAAGAACCTGCCTGCCAATACAGGAGATGCAGGTTCAATCCCGGGGTTGGGAAGATTCCCTGGAAAAGGAAATGGCAACCCACTCAAGTATTCTTGCCTGGAAAATTCCACGGACAGAGAAGCTTAGCAGGCTACAGTCCATGGGGTCACAAAGAGTTGGAGACAACTTAGTGACTCAGCAAGCATGCACGTATTTCTCATGAGCCTTTCTTTTAAATATGAAATTGCACATTAAATATGGTAATTTCAAATATGCATGCATTTGAGTGTATTGTGTTTCTTGCAAGCAAGGATTTTGTTATATTCTACCTTGACTCTAACATGACATTAGTAGTTACTATTTAGAGAATGTATTATATTTCTAGCTCCTTCTTAGTCATTATTTTATTTTTGCTTTTATTTTTCTAACATCTGTTAGCATAATGTGATGGACACACACAAAGAATTAATTGTAAATCAATATTTGATTAACATGTACATTAATATATAGATCCTCAGTAGCATCTGAGAGTGCTCCATTTTAACCATCTTATCCCCCAATTCGTTATACTGTGAAACTAGTTCCACACTGGACATTTACAGGAATCACCGAGGTTTGAAAGCCTTATTCCTTAGTAACCAATATCTCTCATATCATCTGCAGTTATAGCCTCTAGAACATGCCCAGTTAAAAGTCATCACATTTATGGACGTTCAGTGACATGCACATCAGGCATTTATACATTTTCTTGTATGGTTTCTTCTAATCTGCTTGAGATTTACCAATCAGGACTCATTTTTACCATGATCATGCAGCATTATAATGTATTTGATATGCTGCCTTTGTTTCTGGCAGATTAGAACAGGAAATTTAACCAAATATCACATTCTAATGCAGAAGGTCAAAAATGTTCTTTACATAAAATCCCTTTACCTAAAATCATTAAGATATGGGATCTTGAAGAGTAGATTTAGGGATTAATTTTGTTATTAAGATGACAAGATTTGATTATGACCTCAAGACTTGATAGTTAAGATGGGGTGAAGGTAAAGGTCCTTGGTGTTGAGCTGAAGAGAACTGAGAAGCCAGGGTGTGAGACTGAGGACCTTGGTGTATGTTGAAACAATCAAAACGTAGATGGGAGGATGGAACAGTGACTCAGGCTCTACAGTTCTTACTAAAGGAGAGGACATGCCAGGGAGGTCCACGTGGCTCTAGCTTTCAGGGAAGGTAAGTGATGGGGTCTGATGGCATCAACTTTAAAACACCTGAGTGTATCTGAGGACGAAGAGGGCAGTTAATTTGGAAGAAAGCACCTCTATCTCCACTTTCTACTCTTTATTGTCGTAATTCATTGAAATGTTCTGAAATATTTGAACAAATCTATTCAATGGTAAGACGGAAAACCAAACAATACAGTCAACACATGAATTTCTAAATGTTGTCATGTTTGTCTAGGTGTGTCCAATACCGTTTCTGTAGATCAGTGGTGAGTAAAACTAGGATTTGTAATAAATCAGGAACAAGAACAATGCTTGTGTTACTATAAGGAATAATAGAAGGGGTGTTAATAAGTCTTAATATAGAGAATGGCTAGGTGCAGTTTTTAGTGGATTATTATTGGCAGAATCTTTTTTGATAACAGCGGAAATAGATGTGAATTCTAAGTCTTACATTTTTTATTAGTTGCATGATCTTGGTCATATTCACTTACTTCACTATGCCTCAGATTTATCTCCTAAGACATTAGTACACCAATAACACCTACCTCTCAGGATTGTAGTCAGAGTTAAATTATATGATGCACATGAAGAGTTTAGTACAGTGCCTGGTATGGTAAATGCTTAATAAAGATTACCTGTCATTGTTTTTATTATAATTATATTAAATTGCATTTTAAGAAAAAAATTTGTTTTCCTAGTAGGTTAATATTGAAGAGTTAAAAGATTTAAGTCAAGAGGGTAACACATTCAGTTATTTTTTGAAATAAAGATATGCAATATTATAATAACCCAAGTCCCATGTGCTAGAAGAAAGAGAATAAATAAAGGATTAAAAGCAGAACATTTGTGCCCTTGACTTTAATTTTTTACTTTGGCCCTGATCCTTTGGTTATTTAGCATGATCCCAAGGAATTTTTCTTCTTATTTCATTTAAAAATGCTACACTTTTAAAAAGAATTTCTGTCCCCCTCACCTCACTCCCACTTTAAAAGACTCTTAGGTATTTCTTGCAAACACTTGAACTTTGTCTAATTTAGGATGACACAGGAAAGGATACCTTGTGTCCCAAACTCAGCTCTCTCAATCACTGGAAAATAATGCTGATTGCCGACTACTTAGGGTTATTTCATTTATCAGTTTTGATCCTTATGTAGAAAATATGCATGTTTAATTTGGTAATGATGTTTACCAATATTGCAATCTGTGGTGTCAATTTTTATTGAAAAAATTTCTCTAAATGGTCCTTAAGGGAACCTCATCACACTTGGCACACATCTTTTAGAAATCTCTGTTTTTCTGTTGCTCTTTCAACTCAAAAATACCTATTTCAGAGAATGAACACCATCTTCTCCTATCTGTGTGATCTCAAGTCACTTAATCCCTTACTTCATTTTCTGATCTGTAAGAAGAGAGTAAAAATGTGGGCTTCACAGATTTATCCTTGGGATTTTACCTGGATAATGCATTTTGAAATACTTCTAGAGTGCCTACCACAGAGAAAGTGACAATATAGTCCCTTCCAAAAGTATAACTCTATTAGTTACTTAACCACTAACATTATAATTAGAAGTTAATAAAATAAGTTGTGTAGCATTGTTTAAATGATGTGAACATTCCCAGTGTTCACTGGATGAGTTATGTCGCATATCTGTAGTTTATAATTCAATTTATGTGGAAATTCTTTTCTAGCTCTCCTCTACAAGTATTCAATCTACAGCTTGTGACACAGTGTACATGATTTTGGGTAGATGATGGCTAAGTGCATTATATAAAAGATGTATTATTTACCAGGTCAAAGGTCAATGTGTTCATAATTTAATATGCCAAGGGTCAGACAGTCCAGAAATGTCTGCGAATTTCTGAAGTGACGTACATTTCTGAAATAAAACTGCCATTTTATAATGGATAGCACTTCAACTGGGTAGCCAAGCATACTTATAAGATTTACGTGGCATAGCTCATCAGTGAGTCCCTCCATAAATCTACTCTGGGACAAATTTCCAGATTCCATTTATAAGTACCTCAACATTCTTTTCTCTTTAAATAAGTCTTTCTCAAGAAAATTATCACAGTATTGCTCTCGGGACTGAATGTCCTTATGTGGTAGACTATTACATTTTCTGAAAGATTGCTTATTAATTTGGTAAATGTAATGGAGTCATTTATCTATTTTAGTTTTCTTGGATATGTTCATAGCAAAATTACTGTCATCTTTATAGTGAGGTAGAGATGAAAGTAACTTTACTGTGATAGGGACACTGCATCTCATTTTTCTTAATGAACAATATATTATTGTTGTAAAATTTGTTCATTAGCTATGGCAGTTTTATTCTGTTTTAATCCTGAAGATGGTTTTTATGTTTTATTTTATAATATTGTGTTCCATTGAAATATTTTCTTTAAAGCATTGTCAATGGATTTCTTCATTTTACTGAAACTGATAGTAAGAATATATTGATGATAATACTAATAATAGCAGCTAGCATTTTCTTAATGTGTACCATGTCTAAGTACCAAGGCATGATTTACATACCTGATTTCATATAAAAAAAAATCCTGCGAAGTCAGTAGTATCTCATTTTACAGATATCCAATATTAAGGCCAAGCTGCTGCTACTGCTGCTAAGTCGCTTCAGTAGTGTCCAACTCTGTGCGGCCCCATAGACCGCAGCCCACTAGGCTCCCCCGTCCCTGGGATTCTCCAGGAAAGAACACTGCAGTGGGTTGCCATTTCCTTCTCCAATGCATGAAAGTGAAAAGTGAAAGTGAAGTCACTCAGTCATGTCTGACTCCTAGCAACCCCATGGACTGCAGCCTACCAGGCTCCTCTGTCCATGGGATTTTCCAGGCAAGAGTACTGGAGTGGGGTGCCATTGACTTCTCTGAAGGCTAAGCTAGGAGACCAAATTTCCATTAAAAATCTTGTAATGAATGTGTTCCTTGGTTCATTTATCTATGCAACAAATTTTATGGACTGCCTGCCATGTACCAAAGGCTTCCAAGGTGGGTCAGCGGTAAAGAATCCACCTGCAAATGTAGGAGATGTGGGTTCAATTCCTGTTTCAGGAAGGTCCCCTGGAGAAGGAAATGGAAACCCACTGGAGTATTCTTGCCTGAGAAATCCCATGGAGAGAGGAGCCTGGTGGGCTGCAGTCCATGGGGTCGCAAAGAGTCGGACACGACTGAACAACTAAGCAACAACCACCACCGTGTACCAGAGGACCTTGAATAGAGCATTTAATATTATAGGTGTAACCCCTGCCTCAGAGCACTTCTAGTCCTTGAGAAAATTTAGAAGTTAGCCAAGACCTTACAAAAAAGTGTGATAAGTATTTTGCTATAGCCAGTGGAAGTTTTTAAATGAATATCAAGGAGACCTAGCCTGGAAGGAGAGGGCAAGAGTAGCCTGTGCAGGAAAGAATTAGTCAGGTCAGTGGAGGTGCTAAGTGAAACTATGGAGTGGTTCAATAAGCTAGACATGATTCAGGGAAGAAGGTCTTGTATAGTGAATTCGCTAATCCATTGTAAGAAAATTAACTCATATTCTAAGAGCAGGCATAATTATAGAAAGGCTATGTTACTGGAACCATAATCCAGGAAATAATCTTAAATTGTAATTTCACATTGTTTGACGATTATTGAAGCCAGTGTATTTTGAATAAATGTTTCTTATTTCTGGGTTAATATGACTTCCCCAATTGACCTTTCACAAATATCATTAGGCTTACCTTTCATTCAATAAATAAATGAAAATGCTAACTTTTAGCACTTTGCAGCAGCTTTCTTCTAAATGTGAAAACTTTTGTCTGACTGATGAAATGAAAAAATCCCACTTGCCTCTCTACATGCTGTAGTGGAATCCGTTGTAAAGCTTTTAGGTTCAGTTCACAAAGAGCTGTTTAATTCCTGTAGAGCACCGTATACTTGATGTGTCAGGTAGTGGTCTGCAAACATTTTTGATCATGCAATCATATTGGTCAAAATATTTTGGGGCAAGCAGTATTTATCTATTAACAAGGAATTGCTATGCATAATTATATTAATTAGGGCTTCTCTTGTAGCTCAGCTGGTAAAGAATCCGCCTGAAATGTGGGAGACCTGGGTTTTATCCCTGGGTTTGGAAGATCCGCTGGAGTAGGGCATGGCAATCCACTCCAGTATTGTTGCCTGGAGAATCCCCATGGACAGAGGAGCCTGGTGGACTATAGTCCATGGGGTTGCAAAGAGTCAGACACGACTGAGTGACTAAGAACAGCACTATATTAATATATAATGCACATTATAATTCTAAATAACATAGAAAATTAAAAAGTGAAAGTGAAAGTGAAGTCACTCAGTCATGTCTGACTCTTTGCGACCCCATGGACTGTAGCCTACCAGGCTCCTCTGTCCATGAAATTTTCCAGGCAAGAATACTGGAGTAGGTTGCCATTTCCTTCTCCAGGGGATCTTCCCAACCCAGGAATCGAACCCAGGTCTCCTGCATTGTAGGCAGATGCTTTTGCCATCTGAGCCACTGGGGAATTAAAGAGTAGGATAAAAATAAATTGAAAATGAAGTTGCAGATTTTCTTCTCATGGCCAAGTTGAGCAAGTGTTGAGTATCACCCAGAGAATGGGAACTTGATTTGCTTATCATCACACTGAGAGAGACAGAGATGAACCATCTGTTAACGTCTACCTTCAAGGAAGTAGAAAATGATAATAAGACAAGTTCACCACAACAGAATGCTATGTTTTGTGGCATTTGAAATTGGAGCCTTTATGCAGTTCGAAGTCAGACTGGTGCTTTGGGGACTAATGTAGTTGTACAGTGGGGCTAAGGAAAGGGGCAATGGGCAAGAAAAACAGAAAGGCAGATTAGTGGTGCTTTGGAGCAGGGGTGCCCACCCTCCAGGATCTAATGCCTGATGACCTGAGGTGGGGCGCATGTAGTACTAATAGAATACTGTGCACAATAAATGTAATGCATGCACTTGAATCACACCCAAGCCATCCCACCCACCCTTTGTGGAAAAATTCTCTTCCACGAAACTGGTCCCTGGTACCACAGAAGTTGGGGATTGCTGCTTTAGAGCAGGACTTCTCAAAAGTTAAAAGTACCTGAATCAGAGAGCTGAGCCGAGGCCCGGGAATCTGCATTTCTAATAAACTCCAAGGTGATGCTGCCATTGCTGGTATGCAGACCACACTTTTGAATAGCCAGGCTTTAAAGGACTTTCATGTATCAGCTGAGAAGTTTTGTATTTAGTATGGGAGGCTGTTGGTGGCTTCTGAAGGTGTTCCAACTAGGGACAACATGATCAAGTTCAACTCCAGGTAAATTCATTTAGCAATAATTTATAGATTAGAAAGGAGCAGGGTGCAACCAGAGGTCTAGAGATAAGTCTGGAGGCAATTACAATAGTACAGGGTGAGAGGTACTCGCCTTTGAAGTAGGACACTTCCAGTGGAAACAGGAAGGAGAAGATAAAATTTGAAGGACAGAGTAGAAGTAGAAGCAACCTGAGAAGAGAGATAACGAACTAACACAGGTATAATATATAAAACAAATTAAACCAAGGGTATGAACTAACACAGGTATAATATATAAAACAAATTAAATCAAGGGTTAGAGAAACTAATAAGAAATCTAACCTCTTCTGTTCATTGAGTAATTTGGAAATTTGAATTTTCATAAATTTGAATACATACACATAAATTATGTGTTGAACTAACCACAGAAAGATGTCTAGTAGAAAAGATCACAAAATAAAATCAAAATGCTGGAAGTGGACAACTGGTTGGAATGTGTTTATCTTCTCTGATCTTTATTTCTGGAAGAAAATGCTTATCCTGGCAGTACATGTCCAAACAGGTTGAATAAATTTCAATGATTGTAAATAGTGCTTTATCCATCCTGAGCAAATGTTTCCTCTTCATTGGCCTCCAGATGAAAAACATGAGTGCCCACATAAAAATCCCTGAAGTTTTTGAAGCGTTAAAGAAGCCAGTGGCGGTGACAGGGAGAAATGTATTTTCTTTGTATGCTCTGAATTTCTGTAGCTGTTTTCTGCTGTTTGGCATGTCTTTCTTTGTGACCTGACTTTAATGCTGCACACACTGTCAGTCAGAGAGACCACTGCATTCATTTCCCTTGTATGTGTTTAGGTCTGGCTTCTACTGGATGATAAGTTCCTTGACAGCCAAGGCTGTGGCTTACTCATTTTGTATCCATGGATCCCAGCACAGATGTTGCATCAACTGTTTTGAGTGAATGAGTTATCCCAGAACCTGAAACAGAAGTGAGCACAGGGAAAATTTTCTTTAAAAATGAATGAATAAGTGGGTGAGTGAAACAGCAACTGTTGACTTAGTCCTTAGAGTGGCCATTTTCCAGATTTTGTTTTCTTTATTGTGAGATAAGTACACATCTTACACAGCCCAAAGTATGCAACCAATATTTCACTCATCCATGCACACATTCTTTAAGTAGATTTTGTTTATATGGTGACTTTGAAATCAGAAGGCTAAATCTAAATTTTATTTGGGTCAAAATTAATGTGCTTTGCCTTATACTATAGTTTAAATATGTTTTCTTTACATCAGATCAATTTGCCATTTTTCACCCCGACTTTTTCATCATTGTTTCAAGCCTCCCATTTTTCTTTTTAATAAATGGTTTCTTTATACTATTATTGTTGTGTATGTGTGTTAGGAAAAACACTAACTACATTGGTGGGCATTTTGTTACTAGCCTCAGTAGTGTGATGTGGAAATCTGTATTGGTGAGCATTAACATGGTCAGACAAAGGATTTTAGCTCTCAGTTCTTTCTGCACTGGGTATGTGAAGCCTCTTACTTGTATTGACTGTGGTTAGGTCAACAGGAGACAAATATTTTAAACTCACAATTGCCCCATAGTTTTTATTGAAAGGCACCTTACATTCAGGTTGGTTTTTGTATCTGAAACCTGAAAATGTTAGTTACTCATGCTGCTGTATTGTTTTCAAACTTTCTAGGATTCTAGCACATTTTTTAAAACTTAGTTTTCTCTATTTTTTAAATGGTTGCATTTTTGGTGATCATAGATAGGAGCAGAGCCTTGGAGACCATCCAGCTGAATCCTTCTGTGGTAGGGATGGTAAAATAAAAAGTTGATTAAGTCACTTTGCAAAGGACACATAGCTGGTTATTGACAAAAATGGAGTAAAACTGAAAAATCTCCAAATCCCAAGCACTGTGATTTTCTCTTATGCTGTACTACATCATTAAAGGATTTTATCATTTCTCTGTGGCCAACAGAGAAGTTATGTTTAATGTTCAAATCTGTTTCATAGTTAATATTCGTTGGATCTGTTGGAAACCTAGATATGATCAAAGCAAAAGACAAGCACTTCTTATAAGACAGGATATGTCTTTAATTTGGATTGGAATCTCTTGAAACCCTCCCAGTTTATTGGTGTCCCCAAAGACTTACCAAATTTCTAGATTCACTGTTCTAAGGTTTGCCAGTAAGAGCAGTATTTACTCTTGCGATATTTTAGTTCTAAATTGTTTCCCTATACACTTTCTGTGTATAACAATAACGTTGGATCTTCTTGGAAATGTTATTGTTCAGTTCAGCATGAGAGTTTGTTGATCTAAATACAAATTCTGAAAATTGGTTTATGATTTGTGCTATCATACATTTTTGCACTGAAGGGCAGTCACTGGTATGTAGAATGTAACTTCTGTAGAGGCTTATAGTCTACAGTATTTCTCAGGATAATGACAGATAATGCAAGGCTAGTGCACATGGTTTTTTTTTTAATGCCTTCATTCTTGGCAGTAACAGATTGAATGAGGCAACCTTTTACACAGCCTATTTCATTCCATTCTCAAAGGAGGCTATCATGCAATATGTCATTGACTTTAATTCTACCTACTTACTGTCATAGAGTAATCTTAATGGCTTTAAGAAGCCAGGGCCTCTTAAATCTCCTTCGAATCTATGCTTCTCTCCATTTCCACTACCAACAACCTATTTCAAACCATCACAACCTGAACAGTTGCAATTGCATCCACTTTTGCCCTGTTCAGCCCATTGTTTACTCAGCATTCAAGGTCATGTATAAAAATACAAATCTGATCCATTTATTCTCTGGCCTAAAACCAGTCAGTAACTTCCCATGGCTCCCTGATTCTTACTATGTCTAGAAGACAACTGCATGATGTTTTTCTTCTCCCCTCTTCCTCCTGTCCATCTCTCCTTTCCCTCTAGTTTCCTCAGCTTCTACCATCCATGAAAGCACATGCTTTGACTTTGTCACCTCTGACATGCTTTGGCCTTTGTGTATGCTGTTTATCCTCTCTGCAAAATATTTTTTGCCCATTTATTGGCAGTGCTTCAGCAAATTATCTCCTTTTCATGCATGAATTTTCAGATTCAATGTCATTTTTCTTAGGTAAGCTTTTTCTCACTTATGAAACTAGGTTAGAACTTATTATATATGTACCTTCTAATGCTGTGCAATTCAGCTTTGTAGCAATAGTCACAGATACATTTAATTTTCAGTAATTTATTATAAATTTGTATTATAATTTTTTTTATTTTTATGCTAAGTATGGCCAAATATCCTTTATTAACCATTGCATCACAAGATACTGGCATAACTATTTTAAATATGATGGGTTTTCAGTAATATTTCTTGAGTGATTGTTTATCAAAGCTCAGTTTCCTACTAGATTTGATGAACCTGATGTTGATAAGTATGTCGTGAGAGAGTGGTCTTCAACATGGTGTTTTGAATTTTAAGGGAACCCAAAAAAGTGTATTAGTAAGGAAATATTGGACCATAAAATTGTATTTTATCATTAAAATTTTTGGTGCCTATTTTATAGTTCACGTAAAGTCTTGAGTTTATATGGACTTCCCAGGTGGCGCTAGTGGTAAGGAATCCACCTGCCAATGCAAGGAGACACACGGATCAGTCCTTGGGTCGAGAAGATTCCCTGGAGGAAGAAACAGCAACCCACTCTGGTATTCTTGCTGGGAAAATAGCACGAATAGAGGAACCTGGTGGACTACAGTCCACGGGGTCACAAAGAATCAGACACAACTGAGCGCAGCACGGCACATCACAGCACACTGAGTTTATAAGTATACAATATGGAGATAAATGCAGAGAAATGTATATTCCCTGTTCCTTTTTTCTTTCCTTTCATTGTCTTTTCTTTCTTTCTTTCCTATTTTATTTTTTAAACTATTACATGATCAAAAATTCTGGAGGCTACTGATGTAGAAGAGCTTGATTTGTTTTTTACTTAATATATGTTTACCTTCTATTTAATAAGCAGAGATGGGCACATCTTTTAAATTGCATTTTCCTTGGCCTAAAATTCTACCCTATTATTTAAAAACTGCTCCATTATAATTTGCTTAAAAAAACATTTATTTTCCTTCCCAAATGAAGGGTAGTGGAAAAAAACAGTAAGAGTTTCATATTAATGAGTCAATATTTAAAACGTGATTTTGATACCATGTTACTCTTATTATTGCTCTGTTGTCTTACCTAATCTGTGCTTTATGTGCCAGCACCTGTAAGTGGCTTCATATAGGGTAAATAAGACATTTCAAATTAAATGTCAAATTCCCCACCTCGCCTACATTATCAAGAGTAGAGTAAAATGAAATAGACCAAGAAATGAACTTACTGGCAAATGCCCAAATGGATTATTAGATGTGATGGTACGAATTTATCTAAATATCACATTTACCTCTGATTTTTTAAATTGAAATCTCAATCAAAGGGTGTTTTTTTGGCTACTTTTATATTCCTGTGGCTGTTTTATTTCTTTTTAATTTTTTAATGGATTCTGTAGGCATTGTCTTAAGCTATAGTCATTGTCTCACTATAGAGGTTATTTTATTCTCATTTTGTGATGTCATTGTTTTAAACAACAACAACAAAAATCATTTCTAATGATAATATTATAGCAGCTTTTTTTTTTTTTTTTTGCCTTTCTTCTGTAAATTAGAGTTTGGGGAACCTCCTTAAATACAATTTAAGCCAAAATCTCATGGGAAATTGGAGACAGAAAAATTCATAAGAATAAAAATAGCAATAAATTTTGAATGGCTCTCCCTTGAAAGAATAGATGGTCATTTAGTTAAAAAAGCAATTTCAAACTACCTGGTAGAATTTAATTTAATTATTCTTACCAGATTTCTAAAAGAATATTCATTGTTGCCTCCCTTAAGTTTAATGAAAATAATTACCAAATCTCTCTGTTATCTAGAAATTGAGTAAATAAACTGGTTCATTAACTTGAAAACATTATCAGGATTCCAAAGTTTCACAAATGGAATTTTACATATTTAAATGAAGCAATAAAAGGGAAGAAAATACGTGATAAAATAGTTCTATTTAATGTCTGCATGTGGTCCATGGCAAAACCGAATGTCACTTTGAAACTTTATTCCTATAATAATACTGATTAAACTATAAATGAAACTAAATTACTCCTGGAAGTCCTTCTTATGAACTTTAGGTTTCAATTTAAACCATGTTTTTCCATGTCACCTGGAGCAGCTATCTGACTATAAAATAGAAATTCTGAATGGGGAACACATGTATACCTGTGGCGGATTCATTTTGATATTTGGCAAAACTAATACAATTATGTAAAGTTTAAAAATAAAATAAAATTAGAAAAAAAAATAAAATAAAATAGAAATTCCATAATGAATGTGCTAAATTTATACCCTAATATTAGAGCAAAATTCTGCAAAGATTACATACAATTCAATAAAGATAATGCTGATTCTTACATGGAAATAAAATATTTTACATTGTGGATATTCATATTTTATGTTATCCACAATGATCTTTTTCCTTTTTCAAGTCAACTTGTTACAGAATCCATCTTTCTAAAATATTTCTAAAATTCAATTCATATAGAAGTGACTTTCCCTAGAAATACGTGCCTATCTGAAAATAGCCAGTATTTCTTGGCATTTTCTCATGCAATGCTGTACAGGACCTTCCTTATCTGACAAGAAGAAAAAACTAGACATCAACTTTTCATCTTATTATTCATCAGAAAGACACAGAGTAGATATGTTTTCCAATTTGGCAAAGGCTAGATAGGAAGTTAGGAAGTTGAGGCTGGTATTGAAGTGACTTGCAACTCTGATTTTTCTTTTTCAGTTTAGAAGTTCTACATACCTATATAATTTTGGATTATACAAATATTCCCAGTGCTGCTTGATGAATTATTTGGAAGTGTTCTTTAGTAGGAAAATGGGAAATGTGGTTAGCAAATATGCAACATATATGTAGAATAGAAGTGATTGGTATACAATGTTTATAGCAATTTAGGAAAGTAAATAGAAAAATCACTGTACGTTATGAAGAAGTAATGCATAACATTCCAACCTCCTGATAGTATTTCTTGAAAGTCAGTATGATCATATAATTACTTCTGGTATTAGAGATACATATTTTAGTTTTATTTGAACTGAGATAACCTCAGGAAAATGTTATTAATAAGAATTACCCTTTCTCCCAGCCATTGTACTACATGCTTTAAGGACACAAAACTATGGGTGATTATTAAGTCATTGGTGAGAAATTACATTTAACAAAGTATGACTATGATTTGAATTTTCTATGGATCATGGTTTACTCATTTTTACTGAATGTTGTATCCATTATACTGAAGTCATAGGGTAAAATCGAAAGAGCATGTATGCTAGAATTAAAATTCAGGTCTGTGTGGATGATGTGAACTACTCTGGATCTTAATTTTTTTCACATGTCAAATGGGTATTAGACTTTCTGCTTTCCCAGCAAGTGGTAGGAATGGTATCATGATTGTCATAAAGTCAAAAAATTTAAATCATGTACCCACAGTATCTAGAGATTTCAAAATTCTAAGTTAAAATCAATTCAGTTGCCTTTATGTGAGTATGATAAAAAAGAAACATTTCATAAGGAAAATGATGAAATCAGAGTGAAGATAAAGTCTATAGGTATAAGTGAGCACTATCAGTAATTATGGAATGCATAAATAGAGGTAAAGTTAGTGAAAATTTGGGAAATAAAGTGTTCAATCAGTAATTTATTAGGCATGCAAAATTAAGACTGTAGACATACAAAAATAATTATCTGAGAGCAAACTAAATATCACATCTATGTTTCTAAATGTCAGTACAAATGGCAAATAGAGGAAGAGGGAAAAAAACATTTATTTTGCTTTCAGCATAGCACTGAATGCTTTTGAATGTTTATTGTGTGTGTGTTTTGTGGGTAAAATAGCATCTTCTTAACTGAGAAAATATAAATTTGTGTTCAAATAGTGCTTTTCAAGTTGTTTTAAATTTCTTACCAAATTCTAAATAATGATTCGTTTTGCCAATAATTACCTCAAGATGTGTTTAATAACTCAAGGTTTTTTTCAACCATTCAACTAGTTTGACTAAATTCAGCTTAATAGCACACATGTGGTTCCTTTTACATCAAGAAAATTACTACGTTTTCCTTTTCAAAAGGTTAAGTTTGCTGTATGACTGAAATTTTTCAAGTTTAAACTCTCTTTAATACTCTATAAGTACATCTAAAGCCTAGTTACAGAATTTGTTTCTAAAGGGAATTGTGTGATCTTAAACTATATCCATGGCTTTCAGTTCAGTACTTATAGCAGTGATTCTCAATGTGTAGTTCCTGGGCCAGAAACAATAGAATAATATGGGAACTTGTTGAAGATGTAAATTCTTGTTCTCTAGGTGGTTCTCATTTCTGGCACTTTAATGTCATAAAGTAGTGAGTGATGACAGCAGTGAAGTATAACATGTGAGGCGAAGCATCTTTTTAGAGAAGATCAATGAGCCTTATGTGATTGATTAACAACAAGCCCAAGGAGTTGAGGAATCATGTTAAGGATGATGGGCATCACTGGAAAACTATTGGATAACTGTCTTTAAGATCTCACTTAAAGGATGGAGAATCAGGACCAAGTAGGGAGGCAGTGAAAAAAGAACTAGTGAATTTGACACAAGAGTATTTATTTGGCCACAGATTGAAAAGGGAAATTGTTGTGTCACACACACACATATAGTCATATTTCTTGCAGAACACGGAGGTCATGAGTTTGCTGGTAAACCGACCCATGGCAACTGGCTTGAGGTACTTTTTAATCTCAAAAGAGTCTCATATTCCAGAGTATTTAGTAATCCCCTGAATAATTATTTCAATTGCAAATTCCTGAGCCACTTCCTCAGAGATTGTGACTTAAAAAGTCCAAGGACCACACTTAAAAAAACTGTGCTAAAGGGATTTGGGGGCTCCAAAATCACTGCAAATGGTGACTACAGCCATGAAATGAAAAGACACTTAATCCTTGGGAGGAAAGTTATGACCAACCTAGACAGCATATTAAAAAGCAGAGACATTACTTTGCCAACAAAGGTCCATCTAGTCAAGGCTATGGTTTTTCTAGTAGTCATGTATGGATGTGAGAGTTGGACTATAAACAAAGCTGAGCACTGAAGAATGGATGCTTTGGAACTGTGGTGTTGGAGAAGATTCTTGAGAGTCCCTTGGAGTGCAAGGAGATCCAACCAGTCCATCCTAAAGGAGATCAGTCCTGGGTATTCATTGGAAGGACTGATGCTGAAGCTGAAACTCCAATACTTTGGCCACTTGATGCAAAGAACTGACTCATTTGAAAAGACCCTGATGCTGGGAAAGATTGAAGGCATGAGGAGAAGGGGACAAGAGAGGATGAGATGGTTGGATGGCATCACCAACTCAATGGACATGAGTATGAGTAAACTCCGAGAGTTGGTGATGGACAGGGAGGCCTGGCGTGCTGCAGTCCATGGGGTCACAAAGAATAGGACACAACTGAGCAACTGAACTGAAAGTGTTTTGGGTAGACAAAGGGTTTTACTCAAATTCCCTATGGAAATCAGTATTATGCATTGTGGTAAAAAGTAACTATTCAAAATATAAATAAGAATTATAAATATTTAAATAAAAATATTCTGAAGAAAGCTTTCTATCTTAGCTCTGTATTCCATATGTGGGGAATTCCTCTTGTCACTTTCTAGTTTCATCCACTTAATGAATGAAACGGAATCAGTACCTAAGGACTTACTATATTGTTAAGAATAATGAATAAATAGCTCTCCCTGCATCGTTTTCTAGTGTTCTGTTTTATGAAAGAACAGAAAATTCCTACCTTATGTCTACTAACTCTAAGTGAAGTCTTTCCAGATTGACTGGTTTGATTTTTGATTGATCTAATTACATTTTCCTTATTATCACTAATGGTGATTACAAGGCCATTCTTTCCTTATTATTGATAATGATGATTACAAGGCCACTCTATTCTTATAAATTTGCTCAAGCAAGGTAGCTGAGGCTATTTCAATTATTTTCAAGCTATGAGAGTAAATCGATGGCTGAGAGATATACTGCAAATTTTAAACTATAATGACATATACTCTGTTTACAAAATGGTTTCAGTGTGTGTGACAATAACCAGTAGCCACATGTCACCTAGAGCCAAAGGGGAAATATATATGTTAAGAGGAAAAATGAAATATATGAAAGATATTTTAAAATGCATGTGATTTTTAGATTAAATTGATTATATATGAAGACATAGAAATTATAGTCATATCAAATGAAAACTTCTGAACTAAAGTAAGACATAATAACCATCTTTACATGGGAAGTTGGCAAACAGTAAATGACTTTGTTTAGTATTTTACTATCATTTAAAACTCACAAAGCTTCAGAAATACATTTATAGTAAGTGTGGTTTTAATGATATAGAATATTGGATATTTTACTCTGGTAAAGTACAGGAAACAACTTCTCTGTTGAAAATGCATGTAAGAGTTGATTTATTTAAATCGTGGTGGGTTTATTTACTAAATTCAGTTGACGAAGTTCTATACTATGTATAAGGAGGCATGAAAAAATCCAGGAATCTCAGCTTATGTACCAAGACTTCATGTTCAAAATTAATACAAGTTGTCATATTGTACTTAAAATGTTCTATGATAATTAATTTTTAAAGAAAAATGGTGATCCTTTTGTCATAGTGACAAGTCACTATACTTATTTATGTTTTGAATTTGGGTTTGTTTTTTCACTGCCTTATTACAAAACACAGTATGTCATATAAAATATATATCCAAGTGCTTTGGAAAGCCTACCAAGTGAGTTATGAGTGGGATGAGCTTAATCAGTTTATTATTTCTTAAGCTTTGTAGCTACAAGTAAAAGCAAAATGCAATTCAGTAATTGAAAATGCCACATATTGTACCCTGGAGTTTTCCATGCAGAAGGAGAAATAGAAAAATTATAGCTACTAGAATTTGGAAACTATATGTGAACAGCTTATTTTAATAAGATTCCAGTGTATGTTCCATGTAGAAATGAGAACATTAAATTTTTTTCTTGCAATAGTATATTGCCTCATATAATGCTTTTCTTTACTTTATCTTCATAGTTCTAAAACTTTAGCCTGCATCAGAATTCCCTGGAAGGCTAGAGAAACCCAATTTTCTGGGCCCCAGACCTGGAATTTCTGATTCTGTAGATCCCGGGTAGCATCTGATAATTTGCTTTTCTAACCAGTCCCCAAATGATGCTGATACTGCTGGTTCAGGGACCACACTTTGGAAACCATTGTCCTGCTGCTGCTGCTGCTAAGTTGCTTCAGTCGTGTCCGACTCTGTGCGACCCCATAGACTGCAGCTCACCAGGCTCCCCCGTCCCTGGGATTCTCCAGGCAAGAATACTGGAGTGGGTTGCCATTTCCTTCTCCAACCATCATCCTAGTCTTTCACAAATAAATGTGAAACCTCGAAAAACGGCAGCTTCAAAGGGATTCCTCAACCGTTATAAATATATTTATTATGAATCATTACCTTTAATTTTTAATGGAAAATCGTGAGCTTTTATGGTAGTTACTGAAAGAACTTCTGTTACATTTGATTTTTTTTTTCCTTCTCTGGCAATTTAACTAGGTAAATGATCCATGCTTACTTAAATCTGATGATCATATCAGGGCTTGCAGAGGCACTACAGATCTTTCTTTTCTATGTGATGAATAGGCATTAGTTTGAAAATGTGCACACTTTCTGCTGCATTGCTATTGTCCCCCTCTATCAAAGTCATCAATCTTTTGGCCAGTGTATGTCTTTAGATTTCTGTCATTGACAAGCAGAAGGAGGCTGGACAGTGATTCAAATGATGTTGAGGAAGTCCAGAAAGCATTCCATTGCAGAACTGCAGAATGATTCACCATTTTCTTGAGTTTGGATTTAATGGTTTTGATAGTTCCTGAGTCATCAGTCTTTTCAGCATCTTTACTCTCTTTACAATTAAATTGAAGGCTGGCACTAGAGGAAGTAGGGCTCTGTCAAGGAGAATGCATCTCCACTTGCCTGAAAAGAGAGATGACTGTACAGCCAAATAAGCTGAATTCTGCTTCAGTGGAGATGAAGAAAAAGAGGAAATGCAGTTCTACCAATTGGAGAACATTCCAAGATGCCTGGCATATTGCTCTCTATCTGGCTAAGGGGGGCTTTCTCTTTTCTTTTGGAAAGAACAAAGTTGTTTTGCCTTAAATCACTTGTTTTACTGACTCATTATGACGATTTATTGAATGGTCATTTCAGTACATTCAGAATTAAAATAGATTTAATTCTTTCTTTTTTTAGATTTAATTCTTAACAAATGATTTTTCCTTGCTACAGTTACACTGTACTTTTCTCACACATTCTAGTGGTGTCTCCAGTTGAATATACCTTTTTTGTTGTTGTTAACTGCAAAATTTTCACCAAATGATTATATTCTTTTACAGAGCAGAAGTGGTTAATTTTTTAATTTGAAATATATTTACTTTTCTTAAATATGGCAGTCAACTGTTCACACATAAAAACACATTCGCACAAAGCACATCATTTAAAAGAATTGCATTGTTTAACTGGAAAAAAAAAAAAAACCCTCTTCCTAAAAAGTCTGTTTTATATTTTTCAGTTCAGCTCATTTCAGTCACTCAGTCATGTCCGACTCTTTGCGACCCCATGAACTGCAGTGCGCCAGGCCTCCCAGTCCATCACCAACTCCCAGGGTCTACCCAAACCCATGTCCATTGAATCAATGATGCCATCCAACCACTTCATCATCTGTTGTCCCCATCTTCTCCTGCCCTCAATTTTCCCCAGCATCAGGGTCTTTTCCAATGAGTCAGCTCTTCGCATCAGGTGGCCAAAGTATTGGAGTTTCAGCTTCAACATCAGTCCTTCCAATGAACATCCTGGACTAATTTCCTTTAGGATGGACTGGTTGGACCTCCTTGCTGTCCAAGGGACTTTCAAGAGTCTTCTCCAACACCACAGTTCAAAAGCATCAATTCTGCGGTGCTCAGCTTTCTTTATAGTCCAACTCTCACATCCATACATGATCACTGGAAAAACCATAGCCTTGACTAGATGGACCTTTATTGGCAAAATAATGTCTCTGCTTTTGAATATGCTGTCTAGGTTGGTCATACCTTTTCTTCCAAGGAGTAAGCGTCTTTTAATTTCATGGCTGCAGTCACCATCTGCAGTGATTTTGGAGCCCCCCAAATAAAGTCTGACACTGTTTCCACTGTTTCCCCATGTATTTGCCATGAAGTGATGGGACCAGATGCCATGATCTTAGTTTTCTGAATATTGAGCTTTAAGCCAACTTTTTCACTCTCCTCTTTCACTTTCATCAAGAGGCTCTTTAGTTTATATTTTTGCATGTTCTAAAATAGTTAGTGTAGTAGTCACAATAATCATCCCTCAGAGATGTCAAATCCCCAGCACTGGAACTGTCTTACCTTACATGACCAAAGAGAGTTTGCAGATATGGTTAAGTTAAATATTTGAGATGGAGAGGTTACCCTGGATTATCTAGGAGAGCCTAATATTATCACAAGAGTCCTTGTAAGAGGCATGCAAGAAAGTCTGACACGGAGTCAGAGAAGGAGCTCTGTGTAAGTAAGGCTTCAGTAATTATTGTTATTGTTTAATGCATGCCAAATTGGAAGAGAATATGTTGTGACTTTCCCCTTCTTTTTTAGCAACATCAAACCATGAATGCAATTCTTTTCTTTGCTTTCAGTATGGAGTCTTTATTGACTTCCCAGGTGCCTCAGCGGTAAAGAATCCACCTGCAATGCAGGGATGCAGCAGGAGCCTTGAGTTCAATCCCGGGTCGGGAAGATCCCCTGGAGAAGGACATGACAACCCACTCCAGTATTCTTGCCTGGGAAATCCCATTGACAGAGGAGCCTGGCACAGTCCATGGGGTCGCAAAAGAGTTGGACATGACTAAGCGAATAAACAACAACAGAGGGTCTTTATTAGACTGAGTAAGAGAAGAATGATGTTTTTATATCACTGCTGAGTAGAAGAGTGGTTCTCAAATTTTATTTTGCCCCAGAATCACATGGAACACTAGCTAAAATGAAGAGTTTCTGATTCAATTAGGTCCAGGTGGGATCCACAAATTTGCATTTCTAACACATTCTCTGGCTGAGGCTGCTAAAGATCTGGGATACTTTGACATTTTTGAGATACTTCGAGAACTAATGGACTGTGTAATCCACTCATGAGCACTTGTGGTCCAGAATAGCACTTCATCTTTGCAGGTGATGAAAAAAACATGTCTCTTTTGGGCTTTGATCAAGTGAACAACAATAAAACAATTCATATTCATTTTTGCTCACTCTCTCTTGCTCTCTTACTCTCAAAAAATGTTTCTTAAAAATCTCATTCAATAGCACATATTACAATGGGGAACTTCACATAGAACAATGATTGTCAGTGCAATCAGAACTATTGTCTTTAAGAAAGGAAATAAAGTGAGCAACAAAGGGTAATGTTTTGCATGAAGAACCTCTGAAAACCTGCAGATATATCTAAGGTTTATTTTTACATATTTTAATCCTCTTGCATCTCTTTGAGATAGGTAAGATTTAAGTATTATTTATCCGTCCTTTTCAAGAAGAAAAGATTACGTTATTTTTATTTTTTGAGGGAGCAGTGGGACCTCAATTAGGCTGTTTTCCCTTGTTTCTAAATCTTGTGCTCTTTCATCTGATCCACTTTACCTACTACAAGCCTATTTCTTTTCCTGTATTTTGCTATATTGCTTAGAATTTAAATGTTACAGTGGAGTCTTAGAATCTTGTAACTTTATATGTGCATATGTACGTGTGTGTGTGTATCAAATTGTGTGAAGCAAAATAAGGGAAGCTTAATTCATTGTGTGTGTGTGTGTGTGTGTGTGTGTGTGTGTGTGTCTGTGTTTTCATTTTGTTTCCTTCTTTGGACAAACGTTATTACTAAACACAAACCAGAAAACCCCAAAACCTTCTATATTGCATTTCCACTGTGCGAGCTGCTTAAATTCTGTGGAGTAGGTTAAGTGAAAGTCATTCAGATGTGTCCAACTCTTTGCAACCCTGTGGACTTATACAGTCCGTGGAATTCTCCAGGCCAGAATACTGGAGTCGGTAGCCTTTTCCTTCTCCAGGGGATCTTCCGAACCCAGGGATCGAACCCAGGTCTCCCTCATTGCAGATGAGTTCTTTACCAGCTGTGCCAAAAGGGAAGCCCATGAAATAGGTTACATGGTGATTAAATACATGAGCTCTGCAAGCAGATGTGCTTTCAGAGCCTTGCTTTGTCACTTGCTAACATGTGAACTAAAGGAGGTTAATTAAGATCCTTTAGTCTCAATTTCCTCACCTGTAGTGAAAACTATACTAGTCCTATACTAGGGTTCTGATGAAGATTCAGTGAAATAAAATTAAGGCTCAGCATATCTCGTGTTTAAGAAAATTATTCATTGCTTTCTCAGCTGTTTAATACTATGTTCTCACTAGTATTTGTACAGTAGCACTGTTGTGGTTTATAGAAGCTCAAAATGCATCTTTTGACTCTGAGAATATTTTACTTCAGAATCTTGGCCAAAGATATTACATATTAGGTAATATAGCTCGGTAATACATCTAGGCAATACTGTCACTGTTGCACATAGATGTGGATGTTAAGCCCCTAACTCTTCATTTTGAAAGGTACTTTCTCTACTTGTATTTTGAACACCTTGATCATTAGGCTGAAGTTCACTGATGTGGCAAACTTTAGATAGAATTCGGTAGAATCGTTCATTGACTCAAGGAATAATAATGCAATGCCGATTTTGTACCACATATTCTTTTAGGGGGATTTAGCAATGAAACAAGCAAAGAAGAAAATTCTGCCCCTATGACACTTATATTCTAGTGGATTGACTGCTCTCAGATGTACATAAAATAAATAATTGCAATTGTATTTATTTAACTAAGTCAATTTTATCCTTTTCAGATTTTTGACAAAATGTTCCTTTTTAAATTTTCATAGTGTAAAGCAGTTGCAACTGAAGAAAAATTGCATTCATTTTTTGCAATTTATCTGGACTCTTCACCATTTTTAATGTTAACTGTAAGTGATTTTTGAAAGTTAAACTCTCAAACACAGATATTGAGTTTTTAATTGATGTTATCAACATCAACCATTTTTGTCTCAGCATCCATCATCTTGCTTTAAATAGGGCTCAGATTTTCCTCCTGGAATCCACCAGGGCCTTGACTTACCTGCATCAAGTATTCCTAGATCCTTGGATTGGCCATGAACCTTCAGACTTGAACCTAAGCTGCTCAATACGGTCATTCCCCAAGCCTCATTGATTAGTTTGGAGATGAACGTATATGTGCCTTAGATTGATCAGTGAGGATTGGTGTTTACCTCCCTGATTTTGTTTGAGTGATAGGAAATCCAGCTGGATTTGAAACTGACGGGCTGTGAAACTAGAATTTCTGGTATTTATATAATGTGAGAATGAAGTCACTCAGGAAGGAAAGCAGAACTGAGCCAAGCCCAGAGACAGTGAAACTGAATCTGGCACCTTGCTTTATGCCTCTTGATTTAAACTAGACCCACCCATGGGCTTTTCCATTATGTAACATTCAGAACAGAAAATTTTGTGTTGGTTGATTTGCAGACAGGTGTATAGCACTGGTAATTCCATTCCAGAAGTGGCAGAGCTAAGGTGATTGGATTTTCTAAAATGGTGAAGAGGCCTTTGTAAAATTGCAAATGAAGCCAGCATCTTTTTTTGAATTGCACATAGTTAAAAGAAAAATCAATATATATTAAACTTTGAAAACTATTTTGCATGTTTGTATTAAATGGATTTAGGCTCTAGGTTCATGTAACTAGAAACAATTCTTTTCACTTTTGTAAGTGCCCAGAGGAGCATTCTAAAGTCATGCAAATAGTGGGACGATGCTTTGTCATTTGGGAATGGTAAAGGGAATGGCTACCCACTCAAACATTCTTGCTGGAGAATTCCATGGACAGAGGAGCCTGGCAGGCTACAGTCCATGGGATTGCAAAGTGTAGAGCACGACCGAACTACTAACACTTCCACTTTCATATATTCCAAAGATGTCCATGTCCTGATGCTCAGAACCTGTGAATATATATGACAAAAGAGACCTTGCAGGCACTATTGAATTAATGATCTTATGATGGAGACGTTATCCTGGATTATCAGAGTGGGCCTGTTGCATTTACAGGGTTATCTTATATGAGGGAGGAAAAGAGGGTCAGAGTCAGAGATGTGGTGAAAGGAGAGAGATGTCAGAGTGATGCAGAACCATGAGACAAGGAATGTGGGAAACTTCTAGAAAGTGGCAAAGGCATAAAAACGGATTCTTTTCTATAGCCTCCAAAAGGAATACAGCCCTGCCTATCTGTTGAAGACTTCTGATCTCCAGAACGGTAAAATAATAAATCTGTGCTGTTTTAAGTCGCTAGGTTTATGGTTAGTTTTTACAACAGCAGTAGGAGGCTAATACATGTTTTAAATACTAAATGTCAGTATTGTCTTCCAGTCAGAGTCACAACAAAAAGAAATCAAATCTTTCTAAAATGTGTACTGTGGAAATATCTTGTTCTGGTTTCTCCCTCTTGTAAATTATCAGTTCACCCTGATCTGGGCTAATGTACACCTCTACCATTTTCCCATTCTTCACATCTCCATATTTCTGATCCAGCCTCCCAACTCTGGATTGCCAGTGTTATTTTCTTTCAAATCTACATCTCGTTCTGTAAGTCGTTTGCCTGAGCATTTTCATGGCCTCTGAGATATCTGTGGAATAAAGTACAAGCAGGATAATGCCTTTAACAAAGCTCTCCACGATCTACTTCTTCATTATCTTTCCAAATATTCCCCTCATCACACTTTTATCTCTTCTCACACCCCATAGTCCAAACTGTCATCCCCAGTACATGGGAGACTGTTTTCTAGTTTCTGTCTCTTTGCTTAAGCTTTTCCCACTGTCTGATATGCCTTCCTCCCTTCTCCTTAACCCCATTCCCGTTTAAAAAAAAAAAAAAAATCTTTTTTACCCCTCATTTCCAGACTCAAATTGTTTTCAAGATTTTCACTCAATGAAACTTTGTTATTCTTCTAGTTAGAACTGATCATGTTTTTTAGCCTCCCATTTCAGCCTGTATATACTTTTGTTATAAAATACACACCATCACCCTGGCTTGTTCGCACATCTAGTTCCCATTTCTAGACCATGAGTGCCTAAGCAGCAGCTATGGTATTTTAATAGTCTGTGTTTCAAGCAACTAATAAATTATTTCAGAGGGTAGTGCCTAATAAAGATTTGATGAATTAATTAAATTAACCAGTGTTCATAAGAGCCCATATGATGACATTTGACTGAAAGTTGATATTTAAATTATTATTAGGTTAAGGTTTGTTTTCTGCAAAGCACCACCTAACACACCCCTGTAGAATTAAATTGAGACATTTGAATTATGTGGTCTTCATAGGGACAGTGATCCTATTCTTTTCCAAGTTTTTTGATGAACGCTATATGAAAATGATGGAGAAGACAATAACACCCCACTCCAGTACTCTTGCCTGAAAAATCCCATGGATGGAAGAGCCTGGTAGGCTGCAGTCCATGGGGTCGCCAAGAGTCGGACACGACTGAGCAACTTCACTTTCACTTTCCACTTTCACGCATTGGAGAAGGAAATGGCAACCCACTCCAGTGTTCTTGCCTGGAGAATCCCAGAGACGGGGGAGCCCGGTGGGCTGCCGTCTATGGGGTCGCTAAGAGTCGGACACGACTGAGTGACTTCACTTTCACTTTTCACTTTCACGCATTGGAGAAGGAAATGGCAACCCACTCCAGTGTTCTTGCCTGGAGAATCCCAGAGACGGGGGAGCCCGGTGGGCTGCCGTCTATGGGGTCGCACAGAGTCGGACACGACTGAAGTGACTTAGCAGCATATGAAAATGATGGGCTTCCCTGGTGGCTCAGAGGTTAAAGCCTCTGCCTGGAATGCAGGAGACCCGGGTTCTATCCCTGGGTTGGGAAGATCCCCTGCAGAAGGAAATGGCAACCCAGTCCAGTACTCTTGCCTGGAGAATCCCACGTAGGGAGGAGCCTGGTAGGCTACAATCCATGGGGTTGCAAAGAGTCGGACACGACTGAGCGACTTCACTTTCATATGAAAATGCAAATAAAATAATGTTCTCATGTCAAAACGATTTATACAGATCACTTTCTATTATTCCACTGAACTTAATGCAGAAGAAAATTTTGTTAGGCTATATAACATGTATTATGGTGTTCCCAGAAGCATGATGATTTTTATTGTTCCATGAAGGTCTCAAAAAATATTCATGGAGTTAATCGTATACTGTTAGAAATCTGTCATTTTTACCACTTTTAATGATATTTTTTAAATGATCATGTGTAATTTGTGATTTAAAAAATATATTTTTAGGTGTCAAGGCAATAAGAGCTTTTTGTCAAGTGAGTCACTATGTAAACATTTGCATTTGTCATTCATATAATTACAGACTATTTAACAGACTGGAAATATTGCCTAGAGCTAAATAGGCATGATGGTAAATTTCTAATGTGTCTGTATTCTATTTTGCTTTCTGACAAAATCACTTAATGGCATGGACTCTTAATGTGACTTTATCCCTACCTTGCTGTATGATCTTGAGGGAAATTGCTTACCTGTGTTAGGTTTCCCTTTCTTTAACTCTAAAACTGAATAATGATATTGGTAATCTCAAAGGGTTGTTGTGAATATCAAATGAAAATTCAGGTAAAGCACTTAGCACAATGACTGACTCCAAGTAAATTCTCGATAAAGATTAGTGTAATTATCATTGTTAGCCCTGGCTCCCTATTGCTTTCTTGTTTCTAATTTAATACTCTTCACTTAGGATACATTCTATGAATAATGCTGACTCCTTACTACTGTAAGTCATAAAGCATAATTAAACTATAAACCTTCTTCTCAGGGTGATTTACAATGTAACAGAGGGAGATATTACTACGTCTATGACTGATTATAAGGAAGAATATGATTAATTGCTTGAGAAGGTAAAATGGGTGTGTAAGAAAGGAGAAACGACCTTCACCAGCTGGGCTCAGATATCAAGGTGGTGGTGGCAATGAAAGGCTCTATTTTATTTTTAAAGTATTTTTAAGTATTTTAAAATGGGTCTGATTTTGACTATGGCAATAAAGAGGTTATTCCAGGCAAGGAACAGGAAATGACTAACGAAGATGGAGAATGGGGGACTTAAATAAAATAAATAGGTCTAGTTTTAGTCCAAATGGTCACCCTACTGTTAGTTTTAGCATTTTTGCCACCTGAGTCTCTTAAAAAAAACCTCACTGTTAATAGGCTTTTTCTTATCAGACTGCAGTAAACTCTTAAAATTTATTTTCAAGTTGCTATGTGGAAATGTTTGTTTTCATTCACAAAAATTTATGACACATACAAAATATAATGATGCTATAAAAATGAATGATTAGCTTATCTGCTGTTTAAAAAACTAGGTACATGCAGCAGAGTTGAAAGACCATAACAAAAATAGTGGAATGAAATAATTATACATGTGGCCTCAAATGGCTTCTTTGCAACCAAGTTGGACAGGATGCCAGGCCAGTATGATTGGTTTTGCAGAAATGAAATATTAGGATGCCAGAAAACAGTCTGACTCCATGTGTCTAATCTTTTAGTCAAGTCTGTGACAAAGGCTAGGGACTCTACAAAGTGGCCCCTACAAAAAGGGAAAAACGGAGAGAATGTAAGGAAGAGGAGGGGGAATGACAATGATATTTGTCATCCCCTTCCCTGTTCCCATTGTTGTGGTATTATGTTACCATGGTAACCTGAAAAAGAAACTCTGTCTTCAAACTGACACATTCTAATAAGGTTTAATATTATCTTTAATATATATTTGTCTTATGACTAGTAAGTATAACAATAATAATAGTTGATCAATTGATGAATATATGACAGATACTATATTAGGTATTTGGATACATGATGTACACTGCTATGTAGATTTTTTTAAAATATTCATTTCATTAGGCAAGGAATTTGTTGTTGAGACAACAAATAAATGACAGAATTTGAAGGTTATACTGGATGACAGAAAAGCATTAGCCACTATTCTACACTGTGGGGCCTAGCATGGTGCTTGGCTTATATATTGAAGAGTGAATGAATATTGTATGAAAACATTTACTGATCTTTGCAACCCTCTCCTAAGAATTGTGACAGAGTCTGAGCAGACTGAGATTTGATCCTATTTATAGGCTAACGTGATGGCTTGCCATAGCTTTATGGTTACTGGCAGAAGACGTGGAGTCAGAGACTAAGGGCCTTTTTACTCATAGCGATAGCTTTTCGCCAAACCCCAGTTCCCTCGGTGTGGCGTGATGAGGGCCCACTGACACCTGCTTGCACAGCGAGTTCCATTACAGGAGGTGAACGCTGTATTAAGAAAAAACAAATATTTTACACTGAACAGTAAGCACATGTCTGCCCATTGCTCTGAAGGGAGACACTGTTTTTATCTTTTGAGGATATTGACTATACCAATATCTTTAAAAAGATAGTCTAAAAAAAGGACCTCTGTTCACAAGCTTTACAGAAATGTGAGGAACCCATGGAGAAGGTCTCTCAACACCTTTCATTTGCATAAATGCATTCTTAGGAACATGGTCATCTACGCCCCTAATTTTCTGTCCTCATACATTTTTTTCCCTGTCTTTTTAAAATAAATATTCATTTATTTATTTGACTGTTCCAGGTCTTAGTGGCAGGATGCAGGATCTAGTTCCCTGACCAGGAATTGAACAAGAGCCTCCCTGCATTGAGAACAGAATCTTAGCCACTGGACCACCAGGGAAGTCACAGGCCTCATCCTTTTTGGCTGACATGCCAGTTTGCTTCCTTATGGGAAACTCTAGCTGCAGTACTGGCATACTGACATTGGCCAGCCTGAAACCGGGAGGAAACCCTATATTGTACCGCACACAAGGGACCGTGGCCATTTCTGATGTGGTGATCTAACCTGCCCTCTAGAGCCCTGCTCTCTGGTGTAGTGTTAAACCAATTAGGTAAGTTCCCATACACATTCCTGTCTTTGTACACAGGAAGTCAGTGCAAAGGAAGGGGTGGATCCTCTAGCTTGGGTGGAAACTAGAGCACTTTTTCCAGGAGCCTGCACTGCTTACTGCCTCCCGGCGTGTGATTGGAATCATTCTTCTTCTATAGAATTCCCTCTATTTCTTTACAATAAACTTCCATTCCTTTAAACCATCTCTTAAAGTCTCCTCCTTTGTGACTCTGAGGAATTTGAATGGCAGGATAGTACTATATTTATCTTCCTAATTTTAAAAGCATTTAATTACTAATAATTACCGTCAATGTGTTTTTTCCCCCCCTAGTGCACATTAAAAACTTTGAATCCCATTTTCTATAATAATTTAAGTCAATCTGGAGGGACAGAGAGTAGTTAATTATCTATAATTTCTCAAAATAGAAATGCTGAAATTATTGAATTGAAACAGAAATCTAGTGGAGAATAAAACTGAAAAAAAAAATAGAATTGTGTGACAAAGAGGGGTATAGTAAAATTTAAATTTCCTTAAAAGTTGAAAAAGCTGTTTATTACTATAATTGAGTTTAAAAATACTCTAGTTGAATCAGTATTCCATGGCATGTTTCCTAAAGCACTGTTTTTCCACTGAAACTTAAAGAATATTGCTTGTGAAGTATTATTACTGTAATGGGTTTAATATGCAATTGTGAGCCACAAGAAGAGAACAATTGGGAAATGTGTTTTTTTTTTTTTCCCTTTTAGCTCCTTTCAGGACCAGTTGAGTTTAGATAGTCCGTGTATTTCACTTGTCAAACAAGTCTACCTTCTTTCTAATTTCTTTACAAAACAACTTCTTTGACATGAAGACAAAGCAAAATAGACCATGTGTATATACATTTTCCAATGAGCAATCATGTAAAGGGCATGGCTTTCTGCCTGTATGTTTGCATTTATTGAAGAGGATTAAATATATTTAGCTTCCCTGCTCATTTATATAACTAATTCTAGAGTACATTAGCTGTTAAGGTAATTATTTAATATTAGGTTGACCAAAAGTTTCATTCGAATTTTTCTGTAAAATCTTTCAACTTTTTGACCAACCCAATAGTTATAAGGATTAAATAAACAAGCACTTATACAATACAATCGAAACTCAACTTTTTTTTTTTTTATTTTATTTTTAAACTTTACATAATTGTATTAGTTTTGCCAAATATCAAAATGAATCCATCACAGGTATACATGTGCTCCCCATCCTGAACCCTCCTCCCTCCTCCCTCCCCATACCATCCCTCTGGGTCGTCCCAGTGCACTAGCCCCAAGCATCCAGTATCGTGCATCGAACCTGGACTGGCATCTCGTTTCATACATGATATTTTACATGTTTCAATGCCATTCTCCCAAATCTTCCCACCCTCTCCCTCTCCTACAGAGTCCATAAGACTGTTCTATACATCACTGTCTCTTTTGCTGTCTCGTTCACAGGGTTATTGTTATCATCTTTCTAAATTCCATATATATGCTTTAGTATACTGTATTGGTGTTTTTCCTTCTGGCTTACTTCACTCTGTATAATAGGCTCCAGTTTCATCCACCTCATTAGAACTGATTCAAATGTATTCTTTTTAATGGCTGAGTAATACTCCATTGTGTATATGTACCACAGCTTTCTTATCCATTCATCTGTTGATGGGCATCTAGGTTGCTTCCATGTCCTGGCTATTATAAACAGTGCTGCAATGAACATTGGGGTACATGTGTCTCTATCCCTTCTGGTTTCCTCAGTCCTCTATGACCCACCTCCCAGAATATTGGAAATAAAAGCAAAAATAAACAAATGGGACCTAATTAACCTTAAAAGATTCTGCACATCAAAGGAAACTATTAGCAAGGTGAAAAGACAGCCCTCAGAATGGGAGAAAATAATAGCAAATGAAGCAACTGACAAACAACTAATCTCAAAAATATACAAGCAACTCCTACAGCTCAACTCCAGAAAAATAAATGAGCCAATCAAAAAATGGGCCAAAGAACTAAAGAGACATTTCTCCAAAGAAGACATACAGATGGCTAACAAACACATGAAAAGATGCTCAACATCACTCATTATCAGAGAAATGCAAATCAAAACCACTATGAGGTACCATTTCACACCAGTCAGAATGGCTGCGATCCAAAAGTCTACAAATAATAAATGCTGGAGAGGGTGTGGAGAAAAGGGAACCCTCTTACACTGTTGGTGGGAATGCAAACTAGTACAGCCACTATGGAGAACAGTGTGGAGATTCCTTAAAAAACTGGAAATAGAACTGCCTTATGATCCAGCAATCCCACTGCTAGGCATACACACTGAGGAAATCCTACTTTTGTTTTAAGAGTATGGCGCTATTGTTCCTCAGTTTCTCCATGAAATGTAGTATACAGCTGATGACCCTTTGGATCACCTTCAGAAGGCAAAAGACCCTCCTCTAAGTAATTAATGTGTCCAATAATAATCTAAAACTCTAAATGTATTTAAAGTACTGTCTTCCTGATTCCTGGGTTGGGAAGACCCCCTGGAGAAGGAAATAGCAACCCACTCCAGTATTCTTGCCTGGAGAATCCCATGGACAGAGGAGCCTGGCAGGCTGTAGTCCATGGGGTCACAAAGAGTCAGACACAACTGAGCAACAAACACTTTCATACTTTCCTTCTCCATAGCTCCTCCATTCCCTAGTGTGTCCCAGTTACAAGCTGGAAGGTGTGCATTGTTTTCTTATTTCTCTGCCATGCATTTAAAAAAAATTATTAGCCTATGGTTGATTTACAATGTTGTGTTAGTTTCAGGTGTACAGTAAAGTGAATCAGTCACGCACACACATATGTTGTTGTTGTTCAGTCGCCCAGCCATGTCTGACTCTTTGCAACCCCATGAACTGCAGCACACCAGGCCTCCCTGTCCATCAGCAACTCCTGGAGTTTACTCAAACTCATGTCCATTGAGTCAGTGATGACATCCAACCATCTCATCCTCTGATGCCCTCTTCTCCATCTGCCCTCAATCTTTCCCAGCATCAGGGACTTTTCCAATGAGTCCTCTGTTCAGATGACTAAAATACTGGAGCCTCAGCTTCAACATCAGTCCTTCCAATGAGTATTCAAGGTTGATTTCCCTTAAGATTGACTGGTTTGATCTTGTAGTCCAAGGGACCACAGTGCAAAGGCATCAATTCTTTGATGTTCTGCCTTCTTTACGGTCCAGCTCTGACAACCATGTGTGACCACTGGGAAGACCATAGGCTTGACTATATAGCCCTTTGTCAGCAGAGTAATGTCTCTGCTTTTCAACACACTAGGTTTGTCATCGCTTTCCTGCCAAGAAGCAATCGTCTTCTGATTTCACGGCTGCAGTCACCATCTGCCCAAGAAGAGGAAATCTGTCACTCCTTCCACCTTTTCCCCTTCTATTTGCCATGCAGTAACAGGTCTGGATGTCATGATCTTAGGTTTTTTTTTTTTTTTTTTTTTTTTTTTAATATTTAGTTTAAGCCAGCTCTTTCACTCTCCTCCTTCACTCTCATCAAGAGTCTCTTTCTGCCATTACAGTGGTATCATCCACATATCTGAGGTTGTTGATGTTTCTCCCGCTGATCTTGATTCTAGCTTGTAACTCATCCAGCCTGGTGTTTCTCATGATGTGCTCAGCGTATAGGTTAAACAAACAGAGTGACAGCAAACAGCCCTATGTAATCCTTTCTCCATCTTGAACCAATCAGTTTTTTCATACAGGGTTCTAACTGTTGCTTCTTGACCTGCATACAGGTTTCTCAGGAGACAGGTAAGATGGTCTGATATTCCCATCTCCTTAAGAGTTTTCCACAGTTATGATCCACACAAAGGCTTTTAGCACAGTTAATGAAACAGAGGTAGATTTTTTTCTGGAATCCCCTTGTTTTCTCTTTGTATGCATATATCCACTCTTTTTTTGTTTTTAGACTATTTTCCTATATCAGCCATTAGGCGGTATTGAGTAGAGTTCCCTGGGCTGTACAGTAGATTCCTTTAGTTATTGCCATGTGCTTTTATATATTTTTCAATGTCTTGCCAACTTGGTTTTGGATTCCTCACAGTTAGCATGCAGGAAAGGAAAAGAGGTGAGTGGAGCAGTAGATGTTTACTTCTTGGGCATTGTGGTGATGGTCCACAGACTCCTTCAGAGAGCACTTACCTGCCCCTTTGTGCCACCTTGCACCTGTGGCTTCTATCACTGGGCAAAGTAGCTCCCTTTTAGCTTATTCCAGTCTTCTCTCCAGCCTTATGGCATTCAGTAGGTCTCCTCAAGTCTTCTTGCTGAGGTCTGTAGCCTTCCCAGAAATTTCTTGTTTAAGACCTAAGATGAAACTACACCATTTCTTTATCATGCACAGCCCACCTCTTTGCCATTTATGTTCCAATAAAATTTGGAATCAGTGCAAAGTCAGCTCTCTTTAACTTGACTGTATATCACCCTAGCTGACCAGTCTGCTCAGCTGTCAGTCAGTAATGTATTCTTTTATTGTTTTCCCCCACAAATTGTAGAGTGAAGGTTTTCTCTTGATTCAGGATAAAGATGAAAATATTTCCAGCCACTCCACAGGGGACAGGACTCCAAGGCATACAGATAGGTGATTTCTTTCTTCAACTTTTTATACCTTCACTCCCTCATATAAGTGAGTAGTTAAAAGACATAGCAGATGGAATATGTTTTGTTCTTCAACTGAAACTTAAAATTTAAATCCTATTGTATAATTCTTTAGGATTTATATATTATCTCTTAAAAGCATATACTTACTGAAACAAGGCATCTGAGTTTTATAACATGCATTTGGTGCACCAAAATTTCTTTCCAGTGAACTCATTTACTAGATGAAGTGATTTTCTAATGCATAAGCATTTACCTAAGACTTTGAATTCTTATTTACAAGTAACTAGTTGCTATCATTTCCTTTGTAATGTAGTATAAAGAACTATAAGCTAGAAAACAAAAGATTGCAGTTGATCCTTGAATGACACAAGTTTGAAGTTATAATTTTTATCATAAAGAGAAATGATTAGAAAACTGTACAGAAAGTTATCTAGACAAGATAAATAATATATTAAATACATGGAATATTAACAGCAATAACTATATAAATGTAAAATACTTAGCTTCAGAAATAGTCTTCATGCTAGTCAAAAATGATGATTATATTTGGGTGCATGGTCTATATTTATATGATAGAATCTGTGAAAGGTAGCATGCTGACAAACATTTCTCCTATAAAGCACAGCTATAAGGAAATTTGAGTGCCTGAAAAATAATTTTTTCGTTTTGTTTGTTTCTAGCTCACTTTGCTATAGCGATCCTTGCTACATGAATGTCATTGATAATCAGATTTTCCATTTCAAATTTTGTATGAGTTTTTTTTTTTCCAATTGTCAACAGTGTTAATATTGACAAGTAGAAACTTAAAGGTAAATTGAACTACTAAAATGCATTAGTATTTCCTACTAATTATTTGAATTGCTAGTGATTAAACTAAGTGTTGTTTTATTTAACACAAACTCTCAGAACTCCCGCACTGCCATCTTCTAAAATAAAACTTTCTGTTCTTTAATTTATAAAGCCATTTTCCTCAATAGAAAGTGTGACAGAAAATAGAGCATTAAATAACCATTTCATTTAAGATTTTAAAAGACAGCCTTGTAGGAAAAAAAAATACAGGGAAACATACATGTATCAGAAATCTAGGAAAACTTGTTCCTTTATGGAAAGACAAGCCAATTAAACTATAGAATTCTTTTATAAAATGCAGTGTATTAAAAGATAAGCATGGGCTGGAGGTATAGGACAAGGGATTTAGTTTGATATGGTAGAATAAAACAACCCATGTCTTGATTGTGGTGTGGTTTCATGAAGCTATGCATATAGTAAATTTGTATAGAATTACATACACAAACACACGCACATACGAATCAATATATGTAAAAATTTGCAAAACCTGAATAAAGTCTATAGATTATCCTAATGTCAATTTTATCGATATTATCCTAGAGTTATATCAGATGTTGCTATTGAGGAAATTGGGTGAAAAGTACAACGGACCTTTCCATATTATTTTACAAGTTCTTTTGAATTTGTAATTATTTAAAAATAAAAAGTTAAAAAGAATAACCTCTTGAATGTTTTAAAGTTTCCTGCACTTAAGCAAAGTCACAGTTTATTTCCCTTAATAGATCTGAGTGAGGATTGCTAAAATTAAATAATAACCTGAGATATTAGTTACAACTAATATCTAATACAACTAATATTATATTAGTATCAAATATACTAAAACTCATTGAAGGAGCATTTTTTAAAAAATCACTGAACCTGAATATTATGAATCAACTATGAAAGAGAAATACTACCATACACAAATAGGAAAAAGTTTATGATTATTTAAAAAATAAGTGCTTCATTTCTTCATGAACAATTTCATTTATATTTGTGTCATTGTTAGGAAAAATCTTTCTGTTTACAGAATCCAATTTAAAAAAAAGTCTTTAGCACAAAAGAACTTCTACAACTAATTAAAAGATCATCTTTATGTTTATGGGCTATCTAAAGCAAATAAGATCTTGAGATTCAAATTTATACATTTACAAATATCTAATATGTACCTGACATGTGCCAGTCACTATTATAGATGTTGGTGGTTTAGCATTTAGTGGGGGGAAATCATGTTCTTAGGAGTTTTCTTTCTATTCTGGGGAGATGGGAATATAAATATATATATTTCAAACAAAATATTTAAAATAAAGATATTTGATCTGTAAAATTTTCTTTAAAGGCATTACTATTTAATAAATATTGGTGAAGTGAAGTGAAGTGAAAGTCACTCAGTCATGTCTGACTCTTTGCAACCCCATGGACTTATACAGTCCATGGAATTCTCCAGGCCAGAAAACTGGAGTGGGTAGCCTTTCCCTTCTCCAGGGGATCTTCCCAACCCAGGGATCAAACCCAGGTCTCCTGCATTGCAGGTGGATTCTTTACCAGCTGAGCCACAAGGGAAGCCCAAATATGGGTGAGGAATTACTTAATAATGAAATTATAGTAATAACACTTAATATTACTTCTTCAGGAACTTTCCAGTTGGTTCAGTGCTAAAGAATCTGCCTTCCAATGCAGGGAATTCTGGTTCAATCCCTGGTCGGGGAGCTAAGATCCAACATACTATGGGAAACTAAGCCTGCGTGCCATAATTAAGGCCTTATGCCACCAAAAAAAAAAAATAATAATAATAATAACAAAATAGTAGTTCTTCAAAGTGAGTTTTACTTAATTGAGTTATTTAATTTATTTTCATTTTGTTAAATAAAATTGAAGAAAAAACTCATATTAGGTCAAGTCTGAAGGTTGCCTGAAAGTTCTTGATTTCTACTTAGAAATGTAGACATCATCTTCAAGGCAAGTGTCTTATTGTAACCAAGGCTTGGTTTAGAAAAAAAATGACCTAGAATTTTTTTCCAGTTTTTTTATGTGTCTGTTTCTCTTTGGGGACCTATCTAAGGTTTTCTAGGGGGGAAAAAAAAAAGAATTAGTATGTGTGACTTCATGCTGCTGCTGCTGCTAAGTCACTTCAGTCGTGTCTGACTCTGTGTGACCCCATAGACGGCAGCCCACCAGGCTCCCCCGTCCCTGGGATTCTCCAGGCAAGAACACTGGAATGGGTTGCCATTTCCTTCTCCAGTGCAGGAAAGTGAAAAGTGAAAGTGAAGTCGCTCAGTCGTGTCCGACTCTTTGAGACCCCATGGACGGCAGCCTACCAGGCTCCTCTGCCCATAGGATTTTCCAGGCAAGAGTACTGGAGTGGGGTGCCATTGCCTTGCCCAACTCCAAACCCCGTTGTCAGCCCACATTATCATGAAAGTCAGGTCTGGTTTTGTTGAATGCATCACTACCCAGTGGTACAAATGGCCCTCTAAAATCTTTGCACTCTCCACCTATGCCGATGCCTCCTCCCTTTTCAGCAACCATTCTTAGAAAAGTGCTGATCTTTGGAATATTTCCTGTAACCTGGATTATGAGTGACTTTCTAAGTTTCAAAATGGGCAATTTGGACCATCAGTAAATGCATGATATTACTGATTTTTGACTTTGTGCTTTCATAATTTTTAGAGAGATGTTCCCGTGGAAATTCCTCAGTATGGATAGATGATTTTTCAATAACTAAAAAAAAGAAAGAAGAAAAACTGCTTCACGTGACACCATGTAAATCCTTTGGAATTTAGATGCAGGCTTAGGGCAAATAAGACAGTGTCTCAAATTCAGGTGCCCAGTGAATATTCATTTAGCTGTAGAAAAATAATAATAAAGTTTTGACCTTTATAAGCTTGAGATTCTACCCACTGTAATTACTCTGGGGATGGCATGAAGGATGACTGCTACAGCTGCTTCTAAGTCACTTCAGTCGTGTCGGACTCTGTGCGACCCCATAGATGGCAGCTCACCAAGCTCCCCTGTCCGTGGGATTCTCCAGGCAAGAACACTGGAATGGGTTGCCATTTCCTTCTCCAATGCATGAAAGTGAAAAGTGAAAGTGAAGTCGCTCAGTCGTGTCCGACTCTTCGCGACCCCATGGACTGCAGCCCACCAGGCTCCTCCGTCCATGGGACTTTCCAGGCAAGAGTACTGGAGTGGGGTGCCATGAAGGATGACTAGGAGAAGATAAAATTGGAGCCAGAGACTGATAAAGAAGTCCTCAAATATTGCAGGTCAAAAACAGAGATGAATTACATTAAACAAAGTAGCTGGAGACAGATGTAACATTCTCAGTAGCTAGTTGGATGTAGCAAATGAGAAAGAGAGTTTAGAATAGGTTATTGGAATGGTTTATTAATCTCATTATAGAAGTAGGAGATTATTAGAAGTAGGAAAATTATGATAATAATGAGGAATAAAGGAGAAGGAACAAATATATTCACTTTGGGAAGTACTGAGTTTAAGATGCCTTAAGTACATGCAAGTAGAGAAGTTCAGGAGGAAGTCAAATGTAAGGATTTGGAGTTTAGGAGTTAAATCTCAACTGTAGTTACAGATTTGGGAATAATCAAGAGTATTAGGGACTTCCCTGGTGGTCCAGTGGTTAAGACTCCGTGCTTCCAAGGAAGGGAATTCGGGTTTGATTCCTGGACTGGAAACTAAGATCCCACATGCCTTGTGGCACACTCTACTCCCCAAAAGATGATGTATTAAATGGTTGAAACTTGAACATACAGAATACGTGCTAAGTCCCTTCACCTGTGTCCAACTTTGTGACACTATGGACTATAGCCTGCAAAGCTTCTCTGTCCATGAGATTCTCTAGGCAAGAATACTGGAGTGGGTTGCCATTCCCTTCTTCAGCAGATCTTCCCAATCCAGGGATTGAACCCAGGTCTCCTGCACTGCAGGCAGGTTCTTTACCACTAGCACCACCTGGGAAGCCCATAGAAGTACATAATATGATTTAAAAAAAAAAAAAAAAAAAAGGGCTGAGGACAGAAGCCCAGGGTCAGTAAATCCTGGGAGGGGGGTCCTGTGAAATATAAGAGGGTTCCAAGTAAGTGAAGCCAGAGATAGAAAAGACGTAATGAAAAAAATAGGATAGAAGAAAGTGAAAAAAAAAAAAAAAATAAGTGTCATAGCAAAATCCATAGGAAGAGCATTTCACAGACTACCGAGTGGACAACGGTAGGAGATGATCTGATAGCCCTTACCGGTCCACTGCTTTTTCCTCATGAAATGTTAATCAGGCAAGTCAATTGAGCTGTAACCTGACAGAAGAGTAACCTGACAGAAGTGGATATTTAACACATTTCTTGTGTATAAAGCAGCTTAGACGAGTAAAATTTGTAATGAGATACTATTTTGAGTGTTAGTATTTTTTCATGTTAAAGGATTTACTTATTTTAGAACTGAGACTTCACAGACACTGCATTTGTGTAGTTTATTGTATCAAAGAATGTAAACCAGGAATTTTAATAAAAGTTAAAAAAGATTTTTTGATCTGTATTCATTAGAGGTCAAATTATTATATCAAGAAGATTTTGCTATGTACATTAAACCGAAGTACATTATAGGAATACTGTTTTCATTTTAGTCTCCCTAGAAGTAAATAATGATGTCCAAAAGATGACAGTTTATTTATCTGAGATAAAAATAGTCTAGATGGAATGCTGGCATTTCTAAAACACAGTCATGATCATGCTTCTACTCTTTTCTTTTGGCTCTTGTGGTACAATATTTTGATGTGTGACTTGGATAAAGATAGAAGGCTTGTTTATTAAATTTATGGATTATGCAAAGCAAAGTAGCAGAATGAAGATTTATAAAATACCCTCAGACTAAAAGAAAGTGCCAGTGTAACAAGCTGAAAATTAATAAGGATACACAGAGTTCTCCATGCAGGCCACAGTAATGAGCTGCACAAATGAAGAATAAAGAAGATACAGCTGGATTTGGCAAACAAGACTTTAGGGAGTTTATGCACCAGTAAGCTCAGTGTAAGTTGACACTTTGATTTGACTGTTAAGAAGGCAATGACAATTGTTGGTCACCTTAACATAAATATATTACCTGGGTCAGTATTTTCAGAGTGTGGCCAATGGCATCAAAGGGACCTAGAAGTGTACATTCCAGGACCCAGCACGCTGTTCATGGAAACTGTTCACGGAAACGTAACCTCTAATGTTGGGGCCCAGAAATCTGCAGTAAAAAAACCTTCCTAGGCAGCTCTTATGTAAATTAAATTTTATCCATTGAAATAGACTGAGGGCAATTATGATACTATTCTGTTTTCTACTGTTTTATCATTCCAACATAATTGTATTCTATTACTGCTCTTATACTTTAATAAGAGAAATGTGAAATGTGCCCTGCATTCAGGAAAAAAGCAACTATTAGGAAAAGAGGGAGCTAAATCATGTCCAAGAGTAACGTATGGAGAGAACATCTTTGCTTATATAAGAGAAGGCTCCCAGGGGCCTTCATGAATTTGTTACATAATTGAACAATATGTGAATTAGAGTTATTTATTTGGCTGTTATTCATGAATATGCAATAAATATCCATTAGCAGTTAACAAATTGTTGTGAAGATCAAATAGAAACATGGCAAAATATTTGTTATATAGTAATATAAAAATTAAGCTATATTACTAATGTCAAAAACCAAGATGCCTCTTAAAGAATAACAGAGAAAATGCACCACAGTGATGAGTGATTTTGTTTGATAAATGTTGTTATAACCACTTTTATTTTTGCAAAATATTCTCTTTTTGTGAATATTCTCTCATATGGTTAAATTACTTTTCAGCATTAATTTTAAAAAACACGGAAATTACCCATTACATCAAAGAATAAACTATACTCTAGATGATGAAAAATATTATGATCTTTCCTAAAATAGGCAGATGCAACAAATGATCATATGAAAGGAGTTGGAAGTGCATTCAGCCTAGACTTAGGAAAATTATTTCTGGATCTCAACAGACTGTCATAAAATTCAATTGCTAAATCATATGTTCCAAGTTTTACTTTTAAAATATTGCTGAAGCAAGTGCGATTGATACTTTTTCACTCCATTTCCTTTCATTAAGCATCTACTGCTTGCTCAGGACATGCATATAGCTTCTTGCTGTATTAATCTAAGTTTCTAAGCCTATGCATTAAAGAAATAACATTCTAAGTTTTAAGTTGAAGGTTTAGAATATAGAACTGAGAGTAAAATGCTTATTTAAAAGAAACCAAACTCTAACAATTGAAGAAGCAACTCTGTATTATAATAAAGAAAACATTCCCTGAAAATTGTACTGCTTTACATTGCCCAGATTTTATCATTGCAATTGTGCTCCTGGGCAGAGCCATTCAAAGGCTCATTTTGGCTAAAACTATCCACTTGAGGGTGAGGGTGGTTCTCCTACTCTGGCCTAACCCCTGCTCAATTGCATTTGGTATCTCATACTCCGACTAGGGGCTTAGCATTTTCCAGTCAGAAAAAAAATGATGCAGCAATAAATTTCAGCTCTATGGAATGATCACTCTTCCTAATAATACATTATTTGGCATCTTTGAATATATGACTTGCAAATGGTTCATCTGAAATTTTAACAGGTTATTTTTCTCAATTCAAAATCATATTGAAAAGTAGAGAGAAAACTGCCACAGTTGAACATTTGTGGGTTCACCAGTGAAGCACTACTTTTTTCCCAATAAAATAATATTTTACCGTAAATTTGTGTGTGTTAACAGTGATACTTTATAGTGCATCTGAGCAAGATATAATATCTAAAGCTATGATAATTATTCTACTGTAAAAGCAAGTAAGCTCATATTAATACTTATATATTCATACTATTAAGCTCATATTAATATTACTATGTAATATGAGAGTTTGTGCTGGATGTATCATATACTGCATGTAGATTTTTCACTCTTTATTTTACCTAGTTTACAATGTATGGCATTTGATTAAGAGGAGCATGCAAAACAAGGAAAAATAAAAATAAATCTCTTTCCATTTGATAGTTTCCATTTGTAGAATCTATAATTCAGTCTTAAATCCTGTTTCATTTCACAGTATGAATCTTCTGATATTTATAAACCTTATATCTTATCAAGTACTTTGCAAATATAATTAACCATATCTTCAACTTAATACAGTTTTCATTAAATTTTTATTTATTTATTTGTTTTATATTTTCCATTGACCTTTCTCAGAATTGAATTTTTTAATTTCTAAAATGAAATATGTTTTGGTAACTGTCTTTTTCACTATAGCTGGTTCTGTACATGTTGGATAATTTTGACTATTTTTATAGTTGTTGTAACACTTCTGTAAAAATATAACAAGTCTGTAATTTATCTTAAGACAGTTTATGTTATCCATCTTTAAGAACTGATATTCTTTATCCCCAGGCAAGATTGATTGGGGGAAGGGACAGTTAAGGAGTTTGGGATGGACATGTACACACTGCTATATTTAAAATGGATACCAAAAAATAAATAAATAAATAAAATGGATACCAACAAAGACCTACTGTATGGCACAGGGAACTCTGCTCAGTGTTATGTTGCAGCCTAGATGGGAAGGGAGTGTGGGAGAGAATGGACACAGGTATATGTATGGCTGAGTTGCTTTGCTGTGCCCCTGAAACTATCACAACATTGTTAATTGGCTTACTCAAATATAAAATAAAAGGTTTAAAAAATGTAATATAAATAATCCCTCCCAGAAAGACCTCCATTTCAGTAACACAATTTAGAAAACAGTTGTGCATATGCAAATATCATGGCACCATTGTCAAACTAGCACTTTTATTTTTCTTTCTTTATTGGACATATTTATAGGCAGTTCAACTTGCAGCAAACTATTTTCACTTAGTTACAATTTCTTTTTCATTAATTTTTATAGTTTTCTATGATACAGTGTGATTATTAAAATTCCCCTCTTTCTGCAAAAGACAATTTTGCATGGGGCACTTGTTAAAAACAGCAAAACAGTAAACTTCCTCTAACGCAGTAGGAAAGAATAACTTCAGTATAAGGTGGAGTTCCTTTATATTAAATGGAAGAAAGTAGGGGAAACCACTAGACCATAAAGTTCCAGTTCAGTACAGTTCAGTCACTCAGTCGTGTCCAACTCTTTGTGACCCCATGGACTGTAGCACACAGGACTCCCTGTCCATCACCAACTCCTGGAGGTTACTCAAACTCATGTCCGTTGAGTCGGTGATGCCTTCCAACCATCTCATCCTCTGTTGTTCCCTTCTCTTCCTGCCTTCAATCTTTCCTGACATCAGGGTCTTTTCAAATGAGTCAGTTCTTTGCATCAGGTGGCCAAAGTATTGAAGTTTCAGCTTCAGCATCAGTCCTTCCAATGAGTATTCAGGACTGATTTCCTTTAGGATGGACTGGTTGGATCTCCTTGCAGTCCAAGGAACTCTCAAGAGTCTTCTCCAACACCACAGTTCAAAAGCATCAATTGGTATGACCTAAATCAAATCCCTTATGATTATACAGTGGAAGTGACAAATAGATTTAAGGGATTAGATCTGATAGAGTGCCCGAAGAACTATGGACAAGGTTCATAATATTGTACAGGAGGCAGGGATCAAGATCATCTCCAAGGAAAAGAAATGAAAAATGGCAAAATGGTTATCTGAGGAGGCCTTACAAATAGCTGTGGATAGAAGACAAGCAAAAGGCAAAAGAGAAAAGGAAAGATATACCCATTTGAATGCAGAGTTCCAAAGAATAGCAAGGAAGAATAAGAAAGCCTTCCTTAGTGATCAATGCAAAGAGGAAAACAACACAATGGGAAAGACTAGAGATGTCTTCAAGAAAACTAGAGATACCAAGGGAACATTTCATGCAAAGATGGGCACAATAAAGGACAGAAATGGTATGGACCTAAAAGAAGCAGAAGATATTAAGAAGAGGTGGCAAGAATACACAGAAGAACTATACAAAAAAAGATCTTCATGACCCAGATAATCATGATGGTATGAACACTCACGTAGAGCCAGATATCCTGGAGTCTGAAATCAAGTGGGCCTTAGGAAGCATCACTACAAACAAAGCTCATGGAGATGATGGAATTCCAGTTGAGCTATTTCAAATCCTAAAAGATGATGCTCTGAAAGTGCTGCACTCAATGTGCCAGCAAATTTGAAAAACTCAGCAGTGGCTACAGGACTGGAAAAGGTCAGTTTTCATTCCAATCCCAAAGAAAGGCAATTTCAAAGAATGCTCAAAGTACTGCACAATTGCACTCATCTCACATGCTAGTAAAGTAATGCTCAAAATTCTCCAAGCCAGGCTTCAACAATACGTGAACTGTGAACTTCCAGATGTTCAAGCTGGATTTAGAAAAGGCAGAGGAACCAGATATCAAGTTGCCAACATCTGTTGGATCATTAAAAAAAGCCAGAGAGTTCGAAAAAAACATCTACTTCTGCTTTATTGACAATGTCAAAGCCTTTGACTTTGTGGACCACCACAAACTGGAAAATTCTTAAAGAGATGGAATACCAGACCACCTGACCTGCCTTTTGAGAAATCTATATGCAGTTCAAGAAGCAATAGTTAGAACTGGATATGGAATAACAGACTGGTTCCAAATAGGGAAAGTAGTACATCAAGGCTGTATATTGTCACCCTGCTTATTTAACTTATATGCAGAGTACATCATGAGAAACACTGGGCTGGATGAAGCACAAGCTGGGATCAAGATTTCTGGGAGAAATATCAATAACCTCAGATATGCAGATAACACCACCCTTATGGCAGAAAGCGAAGAACTAAAGAGCCTCTTGATGAAAGTGTAAGAGGAGGGTGAAAAAGCTGGCTTAATACTCAATATTCAGAAAAATAAGATCATGGCATCTGGTCCCATCACTTCATGGCAAATAGATGGGGAAACAATGGATACAGTGACAGACAATTTTCTTGGCCTCCACAACCACTGCAGATGATTTTGTGACTGCAGCCATGCAATTAAAAGGAGCTTGCTCCTTGGAAGAAAAGCTATGATAAACCTAGACATCATATTAAAAAGCAGAAATGTTATTTTGCTGACAAAGGTCCATCTAATCAAAGCTATGATTTTTCCATTCTTCATGTGTGGATGTGAGAGTTGGACCATAAAGAAAGCTGAGCGCCAAAGAATTGATGCTTTTGAACTGTGGTGTTGGAGAAAACTCTTGGGAGTCCCTTGGACTGCAAGGAGATCCAACTAGTCCATCCTAAAGAAATCAGTCCTGAATATTCATTGGAAGGACTGATGCTCCTTCCAATGTTGTATTGTATTGCTCCTTTCAGTATTGTTCAAGCTCCAATACTTTGGCAACCTGATTCAAAGAACTGACTCACTGGAAAAGACCCTGATGCTGGGAAAGATTGAAGGCAGGAGGAGAAGGGGACAACAGAGGATGAGATGGTTAGATGGCATCACCAACTCGATAGACATGAGTTTGAGCAAGCTCCGGGATTTGGTAATGGAGAGGGAAGCCTGGTGTGCTGCAATCCATGGGGTCACAAAGAGTTGGGCACGACTGAGCAACTGAACTGAACTGAATTGGGTTGGCCAAAAAGTTTGTTTGGCTTTTTCTATAACATCTTGCAAAAAACCCCAAACAAACTTTTTGGCCAACCCAATAGAAGTCACCTCTCAAAGAGACAGGTAAAGGATTTACAACTGAAAGTTTTCTAAAGTAAGCACTCTAAGAAAAGGGAGGCTGGATACCTATAATCAAGTTTTGATTGGAGCAACAGTATTTTCTTTTGGCAGTGTTGATTTTTCTAGGGAGGAATTTAAGGGATGGTGATATCATCTTTGGGATTTGGCCTTGACCTGTTAGAAATTATGCTAAACCTTGTTTGACACTCTTAAAGTGGAGGGTAGATAAAATCATCTGTGCTGAAACTTGCAGTTTTTATAGGCTAACGTTGAGGGCTAATTGAGAGGATTACTCAGAGGAATTTGACGCAAGTTCAGTCCAGTGGAGAGTCTAACCCTTTCCCTGATCTGGGGAAAATCGTCCACAGGTATTGGCTTATACTTGTGAACATAACTTTAGTAAATGCTTTAGTTTCTGATACTTACCGTTGCAATTCAAACATCTGAATTGAAGGAATAAGAATTTAGACCAGAATATTTGATTTTATTTTGTGAGATTCTCCCCAAATGTAAGCAGTTACAATGCAAGTCCAGTCATAAACATTGATGTTACTTACAGCATTCTCAACTTCATTCTTCATGATAGATGCAATGGATTCTGTCTTCAGACTGTGTGGTCTTGAAAACTGACTCTGTCTCTTACCAGGTGTATGTCTTGTGAAGTTAAGTAAGCTGTCTAAATTTAATCTTCCTCACCAGTTTGATTCTTGAGTGGAAAAGCTTCCCACTCCAGTATTCTTGGGCTTCCCTGTGGCTCAGCTGGTAAAGAATCCGCCTGCAATGAGGTTAGATCCCTGGATTTGGAAGATCCCCTGGAGAAGGGAGAGGCTACTCACTCCAGTATTCTGGCCTGGAGAATACCATGGACTGTATGGTCCATGGGTAGCAAAGAGTCGGAAAGAACTGAGCGACTTTCACTTTCATTTTTCATCTATCCAATGGATGATATAATAAATAATTGCTATTACATAAGATTACTGTTGGAGAAGACAATGGCAACCCACTCCAGTACTCTTGCCTGGAAACTCCCATGGACGGGGAGCCTGGTGGGCTGCAGTCCATGGGGTCGCAGAGGGTCAGACATGACTGAGTGACTTCACTTTCACTTTTCACGTTCATGCACTGGAGAAGGAAATGGCAACCCACTCCAGTGTTCTTGCCTGGAGAATCCCAGGGACGGGGGAGCCTCATGGGCTGCTGTCTATGGGGTCTCATAGAGTCGGACACGACTGAAGTGACTTGGCAGCAGCAGCAGCAACAGCAAGATTACTGTGAAGATTGGATGAAACAAGAGCTTGGCACTATACCTGGCAGGGAAGAAGGACTCAATAAATATTAATTTCTGTAATTTATTAGATATCATTAGTGTCAAATAAGTACAACTGGAGATAGAGGTTACCTGATCCATACATATCATTAGTTTTGAAAAATGGTGGCAATAAAAGGTTTCAAATTTTTATTTTTATTTTTCTCTCGTTTGCTCTGTATACTTGCTATTGTTAGCTCATTTTCCTTTCTATGTTATTTCCTCAATGCAAAGGAGATTTGAAAATGTGTCATATTTAAAAGTCAGACATTCATCAGTTAAATATGAATGTTGTTTTCAACAACAGGTGAAAATCTTTTTCATTCTGATTCCTATCATGAGATCCTTGAAAAAAACATATGTTTACTAACATTTGCTGTGATTGATAATTCTACCTAATATCCTCCAAAGACCTCTCTCAACTTCCAGGGTTGTATTTATTTATTTTTTGCTAACAAGAACCATGCCAAGAAATACAGATTAATCACCTGAGAGAGTAGACCTTTGAAAATGTATTACCTACATATGGACTGACTTTTTTTTAAAATTATGATTGAACAGAGTTTAAGAAAACAAATACATTTGGCAGTGTTAATCTTGGGCTCAGAGCAGCTGGGTTGCATATAGTTCCAAACTCTTTGTCAAGTGCTGTTAGATTTGTGTTTAATACCCAACTATAATGATTTTATTCCATTTTTAGATAAATAATGTTGATAGTACTTGTGTTTCCTGTGAGTAAAATATATTTGGATGTAATTTTACATGGATTACCTTCTTGTGACAAAAGTCTTATGAAATAACTAGAAAATATTTTCTCCCAGAAGGAAAAAAATAATATGTACATAAACTTTTATGTTTGTTTTATTACCAAATGGATCACTTCCTTCAAGGATACAAATATATGGCTAAAAAGATGAAATATATATATATATATATATATATATATATGAAAATTGAAAGGAATAATATATAGAAAAATAAGATTAAGTAGTGGTGAATTATATACAAAGTAGAAGCTGTAAGATCCTGTAAACTTTATTCCATTTGGCCAATATGCGTTTAACCTAATAGACACATTATAAACATTATGTTATGTTATAAAAGATAAAACTATCTTTTATAAAATTTTTCCCCCAAATTGAGATTTCATCTAAACTGGGAAAATTCCTTGTGTTCCCTACATGTCATCCAGTGGGCTGGAGATGTATTTTTATGTAGTTTTGCTTGTTTTAGGTTTTGAAAGAAGGAATGGTACTGTATGGCTAAATTTCAAAATTTTGTTCTGAAAGTAGAAGTTTTAATGTATTCTACATTTTCTAAAATTCAAGAAACAAGAGGTGGTATACACTATTTCCTGAAATAAATTTAGAATTATAGAGATTGTTCTCAAGTCGCCCAAAATAAGATAAAATTAAATGTAACTGACTGAGTTTGAAGGGTCTGCAAAAAGAAGAAATTCACTTTTCATTTTGCCAAATCCTGGTTCATGAAGATAGAATAAATGTGTCCTTCAGGGTCTAAACTCTTTGAAAACTCTGCTCTTATTCAAAAATCTAGAATTTCAATGTGTTTGTCTGCTTTCTAACTCAAAGTAGAAAAAACAATGATTTTTTTTTTTAATTTTCTTGAACTGTGTAGAGTTCCATTACATCTGGCTACTGCTTTGTTGAAAAATGCTCCTTAATATTTCAGTGGATAAATATGTTATCCTAATAGCTTTCCTTCTTGTGATTTCTAGTCTGGTTTCTCAGGAGAACCTTTCTAGCCGTACTGACCTAACATAGAATATCTTGGCAGAATGGGTGTACTTACCTAAGAAAGTATGCTTTAATCATGTTTATCTTTATTTTACCACTTTGGTTTCAATCTAGTTACCTTACATAGATTGAAAAAACATGGATATATGAAGGCAACAGTTTGTACAAGAAAGAAGAGTGAACTACTAGCAACAGTTCAGTTCACTTCAGTCGCTCAGTCGTGTCCGACTCTTCGCAATCCCATGAACTGCAGCACTCCAGGCCTCCCTGTCCATCACCAACACCCGGAGTATACCCAAACCCATGTCCATCGAGTTGGTGATGCCACCCAACATTCTCATCCTCTGTCGTCCCCTTCTCCTCCTGCCCTCAATCTTTCCCAGCATCAGAGTCTTTTCAAATGAGTCAGCTCTTCACATCAGGTGCCCAAAGTATTGGAGTTTCAGCTTCAACATCAGTCCTTCCAATGAACACCCAGGACTGATCTCCTTTAGGATGGACTGGTTGGATCTCCTTGCAGTCCAAGGGACTCTCAAGAGTCTTCTCCAACACCACAGTTCAAAAGCATCAATTCTTCGGTGCTCAGCTTTCTTTATAGTCCAACTCTCACATCCATACATGACCACTGGAAAAACCATAGCCTTGACTAGATGGACCTTTGTTGGCAAAGTAATGTCTCTGCTTTTTAATATGCTGTCTAGGTTGGTCATAACTTTCCTTCCAGGAGTAAGCGTCTTTTAATTTCATGGCTGCAATCACCATCTGCAGTGATTTTGGAGCCCAGAAAAATAAAGTCAGCCTCTGCTTCCACTGTTTCCCCATCTATTTGCCATGAAGTGATGGGACCAGGTGCCATAATCTTAGTTTTCTGAATGTTGAGCTTTAAGCCAACTTTGTCACTCTCTCCTTTCACTTTCATCAAACAACTCTTTAGTTCTTCTTCACTTTCTGCCATAAGGATGGTGTCATCCGCATATCTGAGATTATTGATATTTCTCCCGGCAGTCTTGATCCCAGCTTGTGCTTCATCCAGGCCAGCCTTTCTTATGATGTACTCTACATATAAGTTAAATGAGCTGAGTGACAATATACAGCCTTGACATACTCCTTTTCCTATTTGGAACCAGTCTGTTGTTCCATGTCCAGTTCTAACTGTTGCTTCCTGACCTGCATACAGATTTCTCAGGAGGCAGGTCAGGTGGTCTGCTATTCCATCTCTTTAAGAATTTTCCACAGTTTCTTGTGTTCCACACAGTCAAAGGCTTTGGCATAGTCAATAAAGCAGAAATAGATGTTTTTTCTGGAATTCTGTTGCTTTTTCCATGATCCAGCAGATGTTGGCAATTTGATCTCTGGTTCCTCTGCCTTTTCTAAAACCAGCTTGAACATCTAGAAGTTCATGGTTCATGTATTGCTGAAGCCTGGCTTGGAGAATTTTAAGTATTACTTTACTAGCGTGTGAGATGAGTGCAATTTTGGGGTAGTTTGAGCACTCTTTGTCATTGCCCTTCTTTGGGATTGGAATGAAAACTGACCTTTTCCAGTCCTGTTGCCACTGCTTAGATTTCCAAATTTGCTGGCATATTGAGTGTAGTACTTTCACAGCATCATCTTTCAGGATTTGAAAGAGCTTAACTGGAATTCCATCACCTCCACGAGCTTTCTTCGTAGTGATGCTTCCTAAGGCCCATTTGACTTCATATTCCAGGATATCTGGCTCTAGGTGAGTGATCACACCATCGTGATTATCTGGGTCGTGAAGATCTTTTTTTGTATAGTTCTTCTGTGTATTCTTGCCACCTCTTAATATCTTCTGCTTCTGTTAGGTCCCTACCATTTATGTCCTTTATTCAGCCCATCTCTGCATGAAATGTTCCCTTGGTGTCTCTAATTTTCTTGAAGACATCTCTAGTCTTTCCCATTCTATTATTTTCCTCTATTTCTTTGCATTGATTGCCAAGGAAGGCTTTCTTATCTTTCCTTGCTATTCTTTGGAACTCTGCATTCAAATGGGTATATTCTTCCTTTTCCCCTTTGCTTTTCGCTTCTCTTCTTTTCACAGCTATTTGTATGGACTCTTCAAATAGCCATTTTGCTTTTTGCATTTCCTTTCCTTGGGGATGGTCTTGATTCCTGTCTCCTGTACAATATCACAAACCTCCATCCATAGTTCATCAGGCACTCTGTCTATCAGATCTAGTCCCTTAAATCTATTTCTCACTTCCACTGTATATTCATAAGGGATTTGATTTAGGTCATACCTGAATGGTCTGGTGGTTTCTCCACTTTTTTCAATTTACGTCTGAATTTGGCAATAATGAGTTCATGATCTGATCCACAGTCAGCTCCCCGTCTTGTTTTTGCTGACTGCCTGCTTCTCCATCTTTGGCTGCAAAGAACATAATCAATCTGATTTTGGTGTTGACCATGTGGTGATGTCCATGTGTAGTGTCTTCTCTTGTGTTATTGGAAGAGGGTGTTTGCTGTGACCAGTGCATTCTCTTGGTAGAACTCTATTAGCCTTTGCCCAGCTTCAACCTGTACTCTAAGGCCAAATTTGCTGTTACTCCAGGTGTTTCTTGACTTCCTACTTTTGCATTCCAGTCCCCTATGATGAAAAGGACATCTTTTTGTGGTGTTAGTTCTAGAAGGTCTTGTAGGTCTTCATAGAACTGTTCAACCTCAGCTTCTTCAGCATTACTGGTCAGGGCATAGACTTGGATTACCGTGATATTGAATGGTTTGCCTTGGAAACAAACAGAGGTCATTCTGTCGTTTTTGAGATTTCATCCAAGTACTGCATTTTGGACTCTTTTGTTGACTATGATGGCTACTCCATTTCTTCTAAGGGATTCCTGCCCACAGTAGTAGATATAATGGTCATCCGAGTTAAATTCGCCCATTCCAGTCCATCTTAGTTCTCTGATTCCTAGAATGTCGATGTTCACTCTTGTCATCTCCTGTTTGACCACTTGCAGTTTGCCTTGATTCATGGACCTAACATTCCAGGTTCCTATGCAATATTGCTCTTTACAACATCGAACCTTGTTTCTATCACCAGTCACATCCACAACTGGGTGTTGTTTTTGTTTAGGCTCCATCCCTTCATTCTTTCTGGAGTTATTTCTCCACTGATCTCCAGTAGGATATTGTGTATCTACTGACCTGGGGAGTTCATCTTTCAGTGTTCTATCTTTTTGCGTTTTCATACTGTTCATGGGGTTCTCATGGCAAGAATACTGCAGTGGTTTGCCATTCCCTTCTCCAGTGGACCACACAGAATGTGGTCTACTAGCATATTGTTACAAATGAGGGGAGATGTTAATATTAAAACAAAACTTCTGATCAACACATGAGCAATGTAATTCAAAAAACAGTTAAAACAACTTAAGAATATGAAACTTGATCTAGCTGGCTATTTTCAGCTGATTTGAAGTCACATTTGTTCCCTTTGGAGATGCAGGAGAGACATTTGTCTGCCTTTCTGTGGAAATACTCTTTTAACAGTCATATTGGCTTATATCTGGTGCAAAATAAATATATATCTAACATAAGCAATGCGATATGTTATGCAAGACTAGACAGGATATGAACAGAATCATGAAAACAAGAATCATGTTAGAAATCTTGTGCCTTGATTCTGGTTTGTCAGTAGTAGAAGAAACACAGTAAACAGGCTAATGGAGAGGTCCCCAAATCCCTCATGAGATAGCATCTCTCTGAATTTGTGATGAGAATTCAAACAGACTCAGTCAGTATCAGCCACCTTTAACCTCAAAACCCAAAATGAATTGATGACAAGGAACAGAGCCTTAGGAAAGAGTACTGAGCACAAAGAGCAAGAATCTATTGACTTGCAGTCATGTTTAGGTAGTTGGAGATTTTTAAATCTTGGCTAATCTTTCTCCATTTGTACTTCCCAAAGTAGAGGAGGAGTATATTACAAGGTCCAAGCAAGTGGGGTATAAGAGGTGGAGTGAAGTGTTAACAGTAGTCACATCACCTTAGACATCCAGACGTTTTCTGGCTTACTTCCTGCTTTAAGACAAAGAAGTTATCATCATTCCTATTTTTACAATGAAAAACATTGAGGTGCAGAAGTGGTAAATAATTTAAGAAGGTTTTGTATATAGGGAAAAAATAAATGAAACTACTAGTAGATCTTGATTCTCTTATCTTTTAATCAAGAATCTTTCACAGACACCATGCTGATAGCACTGTCTAAATGTATGTTTTTTGATGCTTTTGCCATTGGCTTGATACAAGGGATTATGTGGGCAGAGGTAACCATAATATCCATGATGCCATATCTGTATTAGTCTTGTCAGCGTCTTTAAGTGTGGGTGTACATATGCATTCCCTATTATCTCCATACCCGTATTTCATTTTCTCTTTTATATCGAGTACAATTATTGTGTTTAAGGTGTATCTTTTTTTTGAATGGTGTCCTCTCAAAATGTGAATTGTTTTCTGTTTGAGAATTATCATTTCTGTAAAATACATGCTGTTAATGTTTCATTGTTTATCTTTTTTCATAAGCTCTATTATGTGTTAGAATCGTTCATAGTGATGGGTAGTTAAGGTAGAAGCCTATCTTCTAGAGTTAGGTTGTGTACTTACTAAAGACCTTACGAGAATTAGGAGCAGCTAATTTCCCAGCTCTCCAGTGTCCTTGCCAGGGAACCCTTTGGCTAGATGTTCCTGTACGGGCACAAGTTACACATCTGTGCACATTTGCAGTGAGGGCTGTGATTTTGTATCTAGAACGTTTTACCTTTCTCTTTCATGTTGATGAATATCCTGTTTACTTCCAACTCACACCATTACGAATAACACTGTACTGAATAACCTGGCATATATGTCTTATGGACCTGTGTGAAAATTTCCCTGGGATAAATGCCAATTGTAGAATTGCTGTGTCAAAGGGTATGTATATACTTAATTTGACTAAGTAATAACAGATGGCTAGGCAGATTGCTGCTACCATTTACACTACCACCAGCAGAGCGCCAAAGCTCCTATGTCACCATATCCATGTGATTTCTCTTAAATTTTATGCATTCTTGCCTTGTCTCTACAGTAATGCTGGAGGAAGAAACTATGTCTCATACTTTTAAAATGGCCCAGATTACAAGTGCTAGGAATTATTTAACTCTAGTGATTATACTTTAATCCTGCAGGGAAAAATCAGTCACCATTCAAGCTGATTCCAATCGATCAGATGTCTTTTTAGGTACACTTGGTGTTTAGTTCATGTTTTTAGAGTTAAGCAGTGTTCTGCATCAGACCTAAATTAAGCTTGTTATAGCTTGATTTGATTTTATCTCTGGTTTGTTTCTTTATTCCATCCAGCTAAACGTAATGATTTAATTTTACCCATTATTTGGTTTTGTAACTAAGATACAACAAAAATGGTGAAAATAAATATGTTGTTTCTAAATCTGTTCCGTATGAATGCCATGGATCATGAGGATTTATTGTTGCAGTCTGGGAAGTTACTATAATAGAAATGGTGAGGCTCTTCTTAAAATATCTGTTGTCCCTCTGAGCTTAGAGGTCTGATTTTATGGCAAAGAGATACTGTCATTGATCTGATAATGTTTTAGATATTTCCTAATGAAGAGATCATTCAAATGTGTATCATTTAAATGTGCTTTTAGACATTTTGTTCTGTCAATTGAATTTATTGTTCCTAATAAAATAAATGATGATTATCTGACTTCAGACAGATGCAGAAAAGTACTTATTCAGTCATGTTATATTACTAGGGTTTCCCTTGTGGATCAGCTGGTAAAGAATCTGCCTGCAATGTGGGAGACATGGCTTCGGTCCCTGGGTTGGGAAAATCCCCTGGAGAAGGAAAAGGCTAATGTTCTCAAATGACACTGACTGGTCCACTCATTCTGTTGTTGGAATTGTCTTTCTTCTAAGCCTGGATAGTAAAATTTCATTCCAGGTGTGACTTCAGAGCTGTGCTTCCTTTGGTCCTTACAATAATTCTGGGTAAATAGCAGGAACTCAGTAAATACCAACTGACTAATTAAAAAAACAAAACAGAAAAAGAAATCTTCCATTGTTAGACTCTATGTAGAAACTGTTTTTCTTCAGCTCTTGGTGGAAACCAGATATTCACTGGATCTTTTACCTTGCACTTGTATGTGCGCTTACATTTATGTCATCATTTTCCTTGTCTGGGCTTCCCTGGTGGCTAAGAGAGTAAAGAATCTGCCTGCAGTGTAGGCGACCCAGATTCGACCCTTGGGTAGGAAAGATCCCCTGGAGAAGGAAATGGTAACACACGCCAGTATTCTTGCCTGGAGAATTCCATGGACAGAGGAGCCTGGTGGGCTAAAGTCCATGATGTCACAAAGATTCAGAAAAGACTGAGTGACTAAGACTTTTCCTTGTCTAGCTGTTTATATTAGCAAAGGATATAATCTAAGAGTGGTAGATTAGTCGTGTTCCATCTTATAATAATTTATCTATCTTTGATGCTTTGCCAAATATGCACACATGGACACATGAATCCTAAAGGAAATATTCTCTCACGTTATTCTCATATATATGTGTGTGTACATATGTGTGTGTGTATGTTTGTGTGTGTGTACATATATGTGTGTGAGTGTGTGTATAAAAAACTGATTTTAGTAGCTGTTTTTAGAATACACATGGGGACAGGGCTGAGGAAAAGAAAAAAAATTGAGCAAAACAACCCATAAGTCATTTGTTTAGAGTGAGCATCTCTTCCCAAAGTATTTGTTAAATGCTATTGATATAAACCTTTCTCTGTTCTAAAGAATTGACGGCTTATGCTTGATGATGAGTGTTCTTAAAAAGATCACCATAAAATTTATCAGGCATTCTGGGGCATTTTTTGGTCCTATTAATGATTTTGTTGACAACAGGGCTGAAACAAAACATATGCTGGTCCTGTCTGCAGGAAGCATCAATAAGAATGGGTTTTAAAGTCACTATCACCATGGTGACTAGAGAGATCAGAAAGCCACTATGCTTGATGCAAAAGCATCTGAAAAGTGGCCAAGGTGGTAATGAAAACCATATAACCAGAAGGAGTAAAGCCTATATGATGCTGAAGCGGGGAGTAAAATGATTCAAAGGTGGGGAGAGTGAACAGTAGAGATGAAATTGCTAATCTATCTGAGACTTGATCTCAATATGCAACAATTGAGAGTTTCAATATGAAATTTGAGAATAAATAAATCATTACAATAGTGATGGACATTGTTGTTACCTTTCTGGTTTCTCTAATCTCTATATGTTGGCAAGCTGTGGGCTTAATCTTTCGTGCCTCGGGTCTCTCTGCTCTTCTTTATGCTGACATTCTTGTATTCTCAGAAAATTTCCATGACCTTAAATAAAATAGCTATATGCTGATGACCCCCAAAATTGATATTTTTGCTCAATTCCAGACTCAGATTTGGATATCTAACTTCCTACTCAGCATCTCTAACTGATAGTCAGTGAACATCTCTACATCTCCAAACCTGATCTCCTGATTTTCTCTAGCCCAAAATCTGTGACTTGTAATTCTTATTAGATAGGAGCTTTATCATGTTCTTGCTCAGGCCAAATACTTTGGTGTAATCTTGACTTTTCTCCTCTTTTTATACCCCACCTCTAGTCATTCAGCCTCAACATTAAAATATACCTAGAACTAGACCACTTCGAATCTCCATGACTAATCTTCATTGTTAATGTTATTTCTTGTCTCAACTAATACACTGGCCTCCCAAGTTGTCTGAAGTTCTGTGCTCCCTGTCCATGCCTTAAACTGTCTGCTGCTAAGTCTCGTCAGTCATGTCCAATTCTGTGCGACCCCATAGATGGCAGCCCACCAGGCTCCCCCGTCCCTGGGATTCTCCAGGCAAGAACACTGTAGTGGGTTGCCATTTCCTTCTCCAATGCATGAATGTGAAAAGTGAAAGTGAAGTCGTCGCTCAGTCATGTCCGATTCTTAGCGACCCCATGGACTGTAGACTACCAGCCTCCTCCGTCCATGGGATTTTCCAGGCAAGAGTACTGGAGTGGGGTGCCATTGCCTTCTCCACTTAAACTGTCTAGTCTCCATGTATTAACTAGAATGTTCCTCTTAAAGCAAAAACCAAAAGGTGTCATTGCTCTGTAGCCAATTTTCCAATGGCTTCTGTTTTACTCAGAGGAAAAGGTCAACTTCATTGAGGCATTGACATTGCCTGCTTCCCCTTCTCCCAGATCACCCCAAATTACCTCATTCACCTTAAATCTTTCCTTGCATGTCTCCTTCTCAGTGGGCATGCAGCCCTTCTCAAAAATTCAGGCAGCCCTTCTTCCTACCATCACCAAAGCACTTACAGGCCTGCTATAATTTTCTTTGGTCCCTGTCATTTATTGTTCTCAAATATACTTTGCACTTGATTTCTTTTAATGTTTATATTACATTCTTCCAACAGGAATAGAAACTCCATAAGGACAGAGGTCTTTGTCATTTTTGCTTATAGATAATTCCCAAGTACCTTGAACAGTATCTACTAGATGCTGAATAAATAATTGCAGAATGAATAGATAAAGCAAAAAGCCTGGTGACATTTGAGTAAATGAATTACTTTCTTCACACCTCAAGTTGCAGAAACTGAAGGGATTAAATAAAATGGTCTCTACATGTCAACTCAGTGCAAATGTGTGCATCTTGTATTGATCAAGATGCAGAAATGAAAAAGTTAGAAAAAGCCCCTGATACAGAATATATTTGATCATGGTTTGATATTCATTGTTTTAAAAAAATTTTTGTTAGGGACTTCCCTGGTGGTCCAGTGGTTAGGACTTGGCACTTCCACTGTTAGGACCAGGATCAATCCCTGATCAGGGGACTAAGATCCCACAAGCCATGTGACATAGCCATTTATATATAATTAATATCAGTATGTGTAACAATTTTATTTTGGTAAAATTTTAAGGGCTTACCTGTTTGGGATGCAAAATAAAGTATTGATAAATGAATTGATAGGAGATCTAGGATTTTCTTTACAATGCTCCAGAAGAAAAATAAAAGGCATAGATCAAAAAATGGGCAAATTATTGATGTGAAGTGGTAGGTACCTGGGGCTTATTATACTGTTCTCTCTAGTTTTGTGTATATTTGCATTTTTCCATAGTAAAAGTTTAAAAGGTGTGGTTTCTAAAATCCCTCCCTACTCAGAATATCTTTTATTGGAGTCAGAATTTGGTAAGTAGATCACCTAATTCACCAGTGCTAAGAGACTCATTCATGTCCCCAAGACAAATAAAGGTCTTTCTTCAGTATAGCTCATCTCGACGAGCCAGCTCACTGGAAAAGACCCTGATGCTGGGAAGGATTGAGGGCAGGAGGAGAGGGGGCCGACAGAGGATGTGATGGTTGGATGGCATCACTGACTCAATGGACAGGAATTTGAGTGAACTCCAGGAGATAGTGAAAGACAGGGAAGCCTGGCATGTTACAGTCCATGGGGTTGCAAAGAGTTGGGCACAACTGAGCAACTGAACAACAGAAGTATAACTAAAACAGAAAAGAAGACATAAAGACAGAAAATCCAATATAACCTCATTTATAAACCAAGCTTAACTTTTCAATTATAAAAAATTTTTGTTCAAAATATGAGTCTATCTAAAGAATTTTAACCAAATTTCCATTCATTTTGAATAATTAATGCAGATAAATGAGTAAATGATGTTTGCACATTTAGCAATTGTATAAGTAGGTATCCTGCATTTCTATTAGCAAAATGGAGCATATTGTTTTCTAAATAAATTCTCACTAAGTCTATTTAATAGCAATAACTATACAATTTGAGCAATAAACTAACTCTTAAACTATGTATTATATGTATCATTGCACATGTAAATACTGAAGACTGTCAAGATATTTTAAAAGAAGGATTCTTATTATTTTTCTTCTGCATGTATGTACATGGATACATAGGTCTGGATATAAATTGTGTAATACATAATGTATAGATGCATAATTGTGTAATCAAGCAATGAAGCACCATTAGCTGAATAAGTTCTGAATCATGAGTCACTGTGTTGATAAAACATAGAGGAGAAAGCGGTGAGATCATGGATGTAATTTTTTTGACAATGGTCTCATCCCATAAAACATATAGAAGCACAGCACTATAAATAAGACAGGTGAAGACAAAATATTTGGGATTTGGCACAAGAGTAAAATATTATTTTTAGTCTTTAGAAATCTAAGGAAATTGATAAGGACAAGACACAGGTAATTGATTAGTTTAACCATTATTCCATGAAGCTGCTTCCTTTTGCTATGAGAAACTATCCTGAGATGGAGCACAAAATTAGTTCCAAAAAATCAGAAATGGTGAACACCTCCTTGTGTTTTATATTGTCATTTTTGTTTCATGGTCTCAAGTTGTTTAGTTGTTGCTATTTTTTAACTTTTATTAACTTTTATTTTTGCATATAATCTCGTGAACATTTCTGAAGCTTGGTCTTGTTCATCTCTCCCTAACCCTGCCCTCGGGACCACACCAAATGCTATCTCCTGGTCCCTTTTTTCAGTCTCAAAGATGGATTAAATCCCACATTCTCACCTGAGCTCAACTAGAAATGATCACTTCTCCATTAAACACAAATTCTCTCAAGCAATACTTTCTGCTTATTTCTTTGCATTTCAAAAGCAATGGTTTTCAAACTTTTTTTTGATACCTTGACACCTCCATAAGTGTTGGCCCCTGGAGTTGTGCAGTGCTTAACCTGTACATCCTTATACAATCCCTGTAATTCAAACACAAGTCTCCTGAGCCAGCACTTATTTTTACTCCATTTCAGGGAAGAACCCCAACCTGCTTGAGGATGTCAAGGAGTAGCAAGACTCCATAGGAGATGACTAAGCAAGTACCAGATTGCCGTGTTGCAATCCCATAGGTGCTCATAGTAGAGAGTGAGATTCCATGTGTCAGAGCATGACTGTTTTAATATTCACAGTACAGCAACTAGCAGGAACATCAGCTTAGTAGCACTGGTTTCTCTACCCCAAGCACCAGAGTAATACAATATGCTGAGACAGCGACTATACGCACAGTGGATTGCGCCACCACTGAAGAAACCAGGGCCAAGGACTCAGCACTTTTGTTGCAAACAACTAACAAGGTAGCCTCCCATCCCCCAATCTGCCCAAGCCCGAGGGATCAAGCAGCCTCATGGTAGTCATGCTTTGATCACTTTCACCTAACTAATTGCATGAAGTTCACACAGGGGATGTTATGAGATGCATTTCAGCACATTCAAAAAAGAACATGGAAGGATGGGTGTTGCCCATTGACAGACTACCCTTGCCAGAAATGATGTTGATTAATTCATCCCATTTTGAGAAAGTTCTGGTTAAGAGAAATAAATTGATTTCATGACCTATTAATAGATACAACTCACTGTTTGAAAATCACTGCCTCATGTACCTAGCAAACACCTTGCCCTTCTGGTTAAATGAACCATTATTAAACACCAAATATTTGCTGAATAGTGTGTGTTCCACGCTCAATATGCAGTGTGTTATAGCAAGTGGATTATGGTCTTTTTATCAGTGGTAGTTTAAGTTCCTGTTTTGCTACTTATTTTGCCATTTTGTAGTACTTTATTTTTTATTACCTTATTTTATTCTTGTGAAGCAAACACATGATATTCTAGGTAAGGTGCCTTGTAAAATGCCTGGTGGGTGTCAGGCATTAGTCTTAAATGGTCTTATCTCTGTGGATTCGTTTGCAGTGAAAAATTACACCCAAGAAGGAACTATTGGAAAGCTACTCTAAGAAACTGCATGAAAATTGAAATTATTGACCAAACCCTTGAACTTGGAAAACATGCATCATGTATACCCAGAATTATTTTTAAACACACATACACACACAAGTTTGTAATATGCACTAGTCAGTTAATGGAATATGAAATAGATTTGAAGCTCAGTGAGGCAAAAAAAAAAACAAAAAAAACAAAAAAAACAAAACCAAAGAGCTCTGAAATTTAAAAAAAAATTAATTTGTGTAGCCTTATATCCTATATGCAGCTTTGAAAATTTGCATGATTAACATTACTTAATTTTCACTGATTTTCCAGTTAAAATCTTTAAATACAAAGTCAGTCAAGTAGTGTATTTGCTTTTCTTTGTACTGAAATGAATCTCATTTGTCTCCCCTACCATTTGAGCACACTGCAAATGTGAAATAAATATTAGTTACTTTTATAATGTAGGGTCATGCTGGATAGTACATGAAACTATTGTCCAGTGAAAGTTCTTTGGTGTGGCACCTTTTTATGTGAATATCAGTCTGGACCCATCTGGCTATAATTTTTATTTTGCAATGTTTAGCTTTACTAGTACAGTATCTTTGTTATGACTTGCAAATGATTATGCTACCTTATTTCTGTAGTCTTTGGAAAAATACAGAAGCCTAAACTTTTTTTTTTAGAATAGCTATTTTATCATATCCTGGGTAAGGTATATCCAAAGCATGACAAAATAAAACCTTTCTTTATAGTAAATCTTGTTGACAAATATTTAAAGCACCCTGTAGTTACGCTATTTGGGGATTTCTATGTAACTCAAGATGAGCAATTAAGTCCTGTTGTTCTAATCAGTAGGTCTGTGGTCTTAACTTTTAAAAACCCAGAAACATGGGTTTTTGAAGGAGTCAAAAGTTGACTTTGAAGAAGTCAACCATATATATTGACTCCTTCCTAAAGATAAAGTGAAGATCATTATGAAAATAGTGTAGGCAAAAAGTTTGCATTATTTAAAAAAAAGCAATAATGTACATCTGTATATTCACTTTAAAAACTTGGGTTATTCATCTTTATTTGGGAAGCAGTGCTGATATCAAACAAGGCAAAGGATATTGAAGAATATTAAAGAAACATGCGATTCAGCATTAGTAGTCATGCTAATGGCATCAAACTATAACATTTTAATATTACTGCCCTTTAGTCAGGTAAAATTAAAATCATTTAATGAAAAAGGTACATATTTTAGCAATCTGGGTTTTTATATGGAAGAAATATTGATTTAACACTCCATCTGTATGTCACCTCACATACTTCTAATATATCTGAGTAGACATGAAATCATTTTGAACCTATTAAAATGGACATAGGTGACAAATAGTTGATTATATGAAATGCAGTCTTTGAATCAACCTATGCCAATTTATAATTGCCTGTGTGTGATACATTTTTAATAGAAACCAGTCCTATAGCATATTAGAGTCAGAACCTGTATTAGAAATAATTTAATCCATACCCCTTGATGATTTAAAAAACTGGGAGATAAATGAAATGACAGGCCTCCCAACTAGCTTTTGAGAAAGCAAAGACTTAAATCTAGGTAAAGCATGTATTCTACTGTACAAAGAAATATCATTTAAATCATTATGTTCATTCATATGAATATTTTGCAGATATTTTCAAATACCTACATTGTGCCACACCCTGGTCTAGGTTTTTGGGATAGAAATAGAAAAGACAAGGGTCTGCACCTAGAGAGATGTAGTTTAGCAAAGAAGAGAGCTAATATTAGGAGAAAGAAGAAACATTATGATGGTAAATGTGGTATTGGTCAAGCTGAAAGTCATCGAAGGGAATTGGGATTGTGCCTAGGATCTTTGGCTTGTGGGCAGGGTGGAGGGCTCACTTGAATTGCAGCTTTTCTTAACTTGACTGTTGTCTCTCTCTTTTTTTGGTTGCACTGGGTCTTCATTGTGGTGAGTGAGCTTTCTCGGTTGTGGCAGGTGGACTTTTTCTAGTTGTGGTAGGTAGGTTTTCTCTAGTTGTGGCATGGCTTCTCTTGTTGCAGAGCATGGGCTCAAGAGCATTCAAATTTAGTAGCTGTGGCACATAGGCTTTCTAGTTGTGGTTCAGGAGCTTAGTTGCCCCACAGGATCTTAGTTCCCTGAACAGGAATTGAACCTGTGTCCCCTGCATTGGAAGGCAGATTCTTAACTACTGGGCCACCAGGGAAGCACCCTTGTTGTCTCTTAAGTGATTTTTACACTTCCAGTTTGACCTTCCTCTAGATCTGTCCTCCACATTGCTGCCTGGGTGGTCTTTCTGAAATCTGATCAGAACTCTTGCCTGCGATGAGGGTCCAGGGCTTCAAATTCATTAAGTTCAAATTCATTATCTTAGCGTGAGACCTTTCATGATCTGACTGCAGTCAGTCATTCCAGCATTGTTTTCTGTTGCTCTTCCGGAAACATCCTTGCTTCAGCAGCATAGAACTACTTACTGTTACCTATCGGCATGGATGGATGAAGTTTAGAAACATTCTAGCCTGAAGGCCACCATTAACTCAGTGAAGTGGAAGCAAAGCCATCCTTAGAAATAAGAGGGGATGTGACAGTGTTGGTGGCCTGTGGGAAAAGTAAAAGTTGCAGGGGTAGGTACAGTTGGGGTTAAAAGTTCTTTCATTTCTCTGATCCTTAATGGGAAAACTGTTTCCCCTTGAAAACATGAAAGTTTCTGAATACAATAAATTGCTTACTCCTATCTGCTACTAGGTTTCTAGAGATTAAATTATTAAATTGGGTATAAAAAGGGGATATTCATATTATTTAAAACTCATTTTGACCAGTTCAATATTAATAGAATAAAAGGAAAACCAGATAGTCTGACGGAAAATTCAAAAGAAAGGATTATTTTGATTCTTGGCAGTTTCTTTTTCTGCTTTAGTTATGTGTGAAGGAAGTTTGAAACAGCATACTTTTAAAGAAGACTCTAGTTTATTTGATGATGGTTTTAATCTTTTGTAAGTTGACAACTAAGTTAATTGAAAAGTATGTTTGAAACTCACCTGCTCAGATGGTTGACAAATAAGCACTATTGAATCTTAAAGACAATTATTTTTTTCATTTGATATATTTTGCTATTCATGTCATTCCACTGGAATTTGACACAATAATTGTCTACAATTAAAAATCTGCCTGAAGTGAAAGATATTTACATGTCGGACATATCCAAATAGCTTAAAATTGCATTTAATGTTAGTAAATTTTTGGAGACTCTTTACCTTATCTTCTAAAAGATGGTAAGTGCAGATCAAACAGAATACAGGATACAGGTGAACACAGGATAGAAATTGAATAATTAGATTATAATTTTGAATAATGTGGAATCCTTTCTGATATAGAACTTTTAAAACTTGGCTTCATTACAGTAATGATCGTACTACTCTTGGTTGCAACAGAGAGTCTAGGCACGGATGGTGGCTATGTGGAAATTGTAAATGTCAGATCTCAGTTTAATTGTGGTGGAAATATGTGGTTGCTCATTCTGAGTATTAAACAGCTGTGCAAATATTGGCAGAGGAGAACATCTAACATAATATAGCTAATACTTAGATATTCTGAGAGTCTCAATTTTTTAAGCAGGAGCTAAAACCCTATGTAGGAAAAATAAAGGTTAGCATGCGATGTATAAATCATAGTTTGTCAACCCTGGCTCCACATTAGAAACACTTAGGGAGCTTTTAAAATAAACCAACGTGGGACCCCACTGGCAGGTATTCTGCATCAGTTAGTTTGAGATGATGCCTAGGCATTAGTTTTGTTTTTATAATAATATCTGCATCTAATTCTGCTGTGTATTTCCAGTGGAGAATCACTGGTGGACACAGGTGAACATAAAGTTCCACGGACTTCAGTTATAAAAATTAAGGTAGCTAATGTATCCTATCTTATCAGAATTTTTCATTCTACAACCATCATGCAGTGTGATATAGTTAACAAAAATTAAGTTGGCTACCTGCACTTTTATGTTTGAACTGGCCAAATGAATCTTCCGAAGATAAATGAAATAAAGCCCAAACCAGACAGAAGTGTAGATCACCCTGTCTTTTGTGATTTCACATTTACTTGACTAGAACTACTAATGCTCAGTAGAACGAATCATCCTGACAGTGCATTTTTATATACCTTGTGAAGGTCTCATAAATAAGACATGGCTGAAATCATATCAGAGGAGAATTTATGTTGAAAACCCAGAATCCCTAAAGCAAGGGATTATATATTACATATATTATAGCCATTATGCCAAAAGAGTAATAGATGCACATACACACATATACATATGCCATGCTTCTTCAGCTATCTGAACTATATAACATGTATTAACAAAAGCTGCACATGTATATATATTCACTAAGTATATGTACAATAATGCAGCACTGTTATCTTAAATAATCTTCTGCCATTTTCATATAGCTCTATTACTTACCATTCTCATTTGGTATGAGAAAACTAGACCTCTTTCCAAAAGAGAATTCACTTGCAAGGGTTTATTTTTTGCCACAATTAAGAATACATGAAAGAATATGTTCCCAAACACATGCCCACAAAAATAGTACTGAGTCTGTGATCATGAGACTTAATTCAAATCTTATTTCTGTCTAAATTTTATGAGCCTTAACAATTTCATTGATAAAATTGTGATACCATTAAATGCCTCAATGAATTCTTGGGAGGATTCAAAAAGGTAAGAGCAATGAAGGCAGGGGTTATGAATGTTTGGTTCCCTGATCCTTCCTCTAGAACAATGCTCATAATAGGCACAGAGTCAGTATTTTTCAATGAATGAAGGAAACCTTAGTATACACAGTTGACTGTCCCACATCTAGTGATGCAATATTGTGCACCTGTTGGGCACCCTTGGTGTTGTGTTCTTCTGTAATGGTGTAAAGGATTGGTTCATATGTGTCTTCTTGAAAGCATTCACTAACTTTGTTTTAATTGAAAACAACAATTTTCAATTTAAATTGAAATTGTATAAATAGAATTCAATTTCAATTTAAATTGTATAAATAGAACCTAGACTATCTCAGAATATAATCAGAAAGAAAACTCAGGTAAAGAAAAAACAAGATGGTCAGGTAGTTGAAATAGAAATGGTTTTTACTATAATGTTGAAATAGATGGTGGTTATCTAATATTTGCAGGTTTTTTATCATTTGTACCCATGCTGTATACCAGCAAAAAGTGATCAATGTTACAGTCTAGAGAAGCACTTCTCAACTATTTTTTGACACTGGGAATACTCGGGGATCTTATTAAAATGGTATTCTGATTAGCGGACGAGGCTAAGAATCTTATTTTCAAAATGCACCTGACCAGTTCAGTAGTCAAGGAAGACTTTTTTCAGGACTAATGCAATAGAGGAGAGACGTTAACTCAACTGCACCGAAACAAAAGGTGAGAGAATCTTAAATGCTGGGGTAAACTAGTGGGAACGTACTGGAAGACAGAGGGGCCAGGAGACTGGAGACAGGAGCCCTATTTTTTTTGATAGTTACATTTCCAAGGGATAATTCCCAGGTCTTTGAGAAACTCATTCCTGGGTTGTAGCAGATTTCAATCTCAAAGAGACAGAGAAAGGATTTACAGTTGCAAGTTTTCTAAAGTAAATACCCTAAGAAAAAGGAGGTTAGGATCCTATAGTCAGGAAGAACCCTGTCTCAAATGTAGTCAAGTTAAGGGGAGCGCTAAGGCAGTCTTGTTCAGTGTGCCTTTCTAGTAAGCTCCCAGGTCGTATTAATGCCACTGGTCGGCAAACTGCACTCAATGGCACAGGTGTACACTGTTGCATTGATAGGTAGGAGATATTCAATATTGGTGAACAGTGTTAACTTATTTTTTAGCTTCAAGAGTAGGTATAGAAGTGTGAATTTAAAGTGGTCAATACCATTGTCCTTCTAGTTGTTGTTCAGTCACCCAGTCATGTTTGACTCTTTGCAACCCCATGGACTGCAGCATGCCAGGTCTTTCTGTCCATCACCAACTCCCAAAGTTTGCCCAAGTTCATGTCCATTGCATCAGTGATGCCATCTAGCCATCTCATGCTCTGACACCCTCTTCTCTTTCTGCCCTCAATCTTTCCCAGCCTCAGAGACTTCCAATGAGTTGGCTGTTCACCTCAGGTGACTAAAATACTGGAGTTTCAGCTTCAGCATCAGTCCTTCCAAGAGTATTCAGGGTTGATTTCCCTTATGATTGACTGGTTTGATCTCCTTGCTGTCCAAGGGACTTTCAGGAGTCTTCAGCACCACAGTTCGAAGGCATCAATTCTTTGATGCTCCACCTTCTTTACAGTCCAACTCTCACAACCATACATGACCATTGAGAAGACCACAGCTTTGACTGTACAGACCTTTGTCAGCAGAGTTAAATCTCTGCTTTTCAACACACCGTCTCGGTTTGTCATTGCTTTCCTGCCGAGAACAAATGTCTTCTAATTTCATGGCTGCAACTATTAAAAATGCCCATGAGTCTTTCTTCATGAGATGAATTTTGGAATAAGGCAGGTCCCAGGGTCCAGAACATATTTGACATTGACCTCATTTCACTAAGAGTAAAAAGTGTTAAGTGAAGTTCCAGTGGTATATCTTAATTATTTTCTCTAACCCCCTAACAAATAGGTCACATCATCCATTTTTAACAGACAAAAAAAAAAAAAAAAAAAAAAAAAACCTGTAGTCAGTTTTGGTCAGTGAAAGTGCAAATAGCACAATTCAATTCTGCAAACAGTTATTACCTGATAAAGTCAACATCGTAAATAATTAGGTAAACTAGAGCGGATATGCCAAAACTGTAGAAAATTATTAAAAATAGAATAATAAAATACTGTGGGGACTTTTTAAAACATTGAATTCTCCAAAGGACATTACTATAAACTAATTTTCCTAATTGCATAAGAATGGAGGATTTTTTGAAAAATGTGAGTCAAAAGACTTATATGGCATTTGAATCACCTGTGTGGACACTGGCTTTTATTCTGTTAAATTTGATGTGGTAATTTAAAGAGTTCTTATTAGAATAATCAGCATTCTAAAATGCAATCATTAACATATCTTATATAAAAAAACAGTGAGGTCTGAAATGCACTCAATAAACAAGCTTTAAATTGCTAAAACTAAAAGTATGTAATGATAACCCAATCCAAAGGTCAAAAAAGCATAATTAATTAAAACTGAAGAAAATAAATCAGTGAATTAATAGGATTATGAAAGCTTTGCCTTCTTTTTATCAAAAGCTAAAAAGCCAAAACTGTTATTTTTAAAAGACTAGCTTTACATGAATGGATTTTTTAATCCACTGAAAACCTAATTCAAGTTTTAGGACTCAAACAAAAAGTTCCTAACATTTTAAGTTGCACTCATTGGAGGTTCAGTCAGACCAAAACATTTAATTTGGCAGCCTCGTTTTTAACAGATAGAGCCTCGTCTTTAGTTTGCCTTGGTTAATAAAATGGATGAGTTCCAATGATTTTGGATGCAAAGTAATAATCAAGTGAATTCTATGTTCCATTGATTTTCATTGTCAAATTGTACATTTTCTTTTCCATATATCAAACATCACTCTCTGAAATGAACTCTGGAAGTTGGAAATTGAAAAAAAAGAGAGAATTAGATGCAGAACATCTCTTAGACCATCATACATCCACCACAGTTAGCATCACTCCCCCCTAATCTCCTAGTTTGCTACTTCTGGTTGCTTCCTAGATGGAACCATTTCCTGTAATAAGAGCTAATATCCTCAAAATACTTTCTATCTGCCACATGGTGTTCTAGAACCTTTACATCTGTTCATGTTCACAATTACCCAGTGAAATGGGTACCGCTGGCATTATCAATATCCATATTATTAAACTGAGGACATACTACAGCCAAGGACACATAAGTAATCAGTGTCAAAATTTTGGCTTGAACAAGGTCATCTGACTCCAGAACCTTCATTTAAAAAACTGTGTATGCTCTGTGTTTTTATAAGAAAGACAAATACTGAAAATATTTGTAAAACAAACTTTTAGTTAATGAATGTCTAATTAGTTACTAATTAGAGCAGACACCAGGAGAAGGCAATGGCACCCCACTCCAGTACTCTTGCCTGGAAAATCCTATGGACAGAGGAGCCTGGTGGGCTGCAGTCCATGGGATCGCTAAGAGTCGGACATGACTGAGCGACTTCACGTTCACTTTTCATTTTCATGCACTGGAGAAGGAAATGGCAACCCACTCCAGTGTTCTTGCCTGGAGAATCCCAGGGACGGGGAGCCTGGTGGGCTGCCATCTATGGGGTCGCACAGAGTCAGACACGACTGAAGCGATTTAGCAGCAGCAGCAGCAGCAGAGCAGATACCAGTTTTGCTGTCCTCAAAGTTGGTAGAAGGTAGACTCTTGCCAACCACTCCTGAAACCTTCCACATGCCTCCTACTCACCAGCACCCTCAACACACAAATATACAAATGTAAACACTTGAATGTGACTTTTCTAGAATCGCGGCCTTGCTTTTCTTCTTAGTTTTAACGGTCAAATATACAGCTCTGAACACTAGTTGTCTAATGTTCAAAATCTTTTAAGTCTCTTCCAATAGGCAGGTTTTCCCCTTGTATGAGAGTTCTCCAGAGAAAGGGAACCAATAGACTATATAGAGAGATATATAGATATTGATATATAATAGATTTATTATAGCATTAGGCTCATGAGGTAATGGAGGCCAGAAAGAAAGTGAAGTCGCTTAGTCATGTCAAACTCTTTGTGACCCCATGGACTGTAGCCTACCAGGCTCCTCTGTCCATGGAATTTTCCAGGCAAGAGTACTGGAGTGGGTTGCCATTTCCTTCTCCAGGGGATCTTCCCTACTCAGTGATCAAACCCGGGTTTCCCACATTGCAGGCAGATGCTTTACCATCTTAGCCACCAGGGAAGCCTAATGGAGGCCAAGAAGTCTGATGATCTGCTGTCCTCAAACTGGACAACCAGGAAAGCTGGTGTTATAATTCACTTGTAGTCTGAAAGTCTGAGAACCAGGAGGCTGCCAGTTGTAAAATTAGGTCTCTAAAGACCCAAGATCTAGGAGCTCCAAAGTCCAAGGGCAGGAAAAGATGGATCACCCAGCTCAAGAAGAGAGTAAGAAGTCTCCCTTCATCTGCCTTTTTGCACAATTTGTGTCCTCCGTGGACTAGATGATGCCCTTCTCACCTTGACCCCCATTGTTGAGAGTAGATCCTTGCTGCATGGCTTGGGGTCAGTTCCCTGACCAGAGATTGAACCTGTGCCCCCTGCAGTGGGAGTGGGGAGTCCTATCCCTTCCCTGGACCACCAGGGAAGTCCCAGGGGTTGATTTTCTTTACTCAGTCTGCTGATTGAAATGTTAATCTCTTCCAGAAGCACCCTCCCAAACATACCCAGAAATGTTTTACCAGCTGTCTGGGCATCTCTTAAGCTAGTCAAATTGACACATAAAATTTACCATCATACCTCTCTGTCATTTTCAAAGGGTTCATTTGTTGAACAAGCAGGGCTGTTTGTTCTGTTTTCCATGGTATGGCTTTTGCTGCCTGTGCTTTTGTGATATAATTTCATTTGTCCCACCACCCTTTGTATTAATTCCTGTCCTTTGTGTTATCCTGTGTTTCCTGTAAGCTCTTCTTACCTGCCCTGCTCCTGTGGTACTCAGGGCCACTCTAAATGTGGGTGACAGCTAACAGGGTTCAGCTGGAATCTCTCGTTTCTCCCGTAGGAGCTGTGAGCCCACATGTATTTGGCTTTGGGCATTGGTTCCTAAATGCCCATCCAGGGTCAAGTTCCAGAGATGACAGAGTGCTATATGGGTTCAGGGTAGAATGAAAAAAATAAGGACTACCTTTTTCTTAAAGTTAAGTTTACCCTTTTTAAAAGAGTATTATTTATTGTGAAATTTCAGCTGTCCTGTTTTACTATCATCATTTTCCCTTTATTTATACTTTTATTTGAACGAAATAAAAATCCAGTGTTGGCCTTCATTCTTTTTTATTATGCTGTTTACAAAGTTCAAAAGTTTTGGAAATACTCCTTTAGTCTAACTGTCCTACCAACAATCACAGTTTTTATTTTCATAAAATAAATTATTGCTCTGAACCAATTCTGTTTGATTAAACTTTGAAAAAATTTCTCTCTAAAATCTGTCTTAAAGAAAAGTACCTGTGATTTGTGTAAGCTTTTGTCTGTGTGTGTAAGCTTTTGAATACAACTCAAATTCTATCACAAATGTAGTTCACCACTAAAGCTGCTATTCCCCTTTATGAAAAAGGAAAAAGGCACCATTTCTTTTTTGATACAAGAAAGTTAAAAGTTCATCTCATGGAGGGAAAGGTGGCTAGGTAATCCTCCTATGGGCATTTCAGGACCTGTTCCTCAGTCAAATTGCTGCCTTAACTCTGCCTGTTCCCTTGAAAGTCCATGCCTTGCCTGTAACGCCAACATCAATTCTTAGTACAGAATCAGTTTTGCTTCTTGATGGAGGTATACTGAATTTCAGAAATTATTTTAAAAAAATATCCACTTCTACCTATCCTTTGGAAAGCAAGGAGATCAAACCAGACAATCCTAAAGGAAATCAGTCCTGAATATTCACTGGAAGGACCGATGCTGAAGCTGAAACTCCAATACTTTAGCCACCTGATGTGCAGAAGTGACTCATTGGAAAAGACCCTGATGCTGGGAAAGATTGAAGGCAGGAGGAGAAGGGGATGACAGAGGATGAGATGGTTGGATGGCATCACCGACTCAAAGGACATAAGTTTGAGCAAGCTCCGGGAGTTGTTGATGGACAGGGAAGCCTGGCATGCTGCAGTCCATGGGGTCACAAAGAGTCGGACATGACTGAGCAACTGCACTAAACTGAACCTGTCCTCTCAGCATACATATTAAATAGAGTGATCTGGGTGATTTTGTATTTGTGGAAGAATGGCAATTCAAACTTAGCTTATTACGTCTTCAGTTCTTGCAGACTGTGCTGTGCACAATCAGTCACAGCATACTGCTATTCACTGAGTATCCATGGTCGCTGGCTGACATAGCATTGAATATAATGTGGCATTGTTGCTCCAGGTCTTTTTGCCCTCGTGGTAAATGACTCAACCCATCAGAAGAAATTTATAAATGGGCATGCAGCTCACCTATTTAGACGTCATGAGATTGATTTGTTATGAAGTTACTGGTTGTAATGTCTTTGGTAGGCCTTCATTTCAAATTAAGACAGCCTCGTCTAGGGATTTCAAAGCATATCTGTATATAGAAAGTCTGTATTAAGGAAATAGGATGAAGCCAGCTGTTAAAAGTGAGGAACTGTGTGAAAGGGATTGGGATTAACTGTGTTCTACAGAGGCAGTAGATTAGGAGCTTCAGAGTATATGGAAGGTTAATATTATTTGGAAGTTTACTCTGAATTCTATGGAAAAATCAGCACTCTTATTTAGATCATGGTATCTTCATGCATTTCCAAGGTGTGTGCTCCCCATATCAACCTCCCCTTCTTTCAAGCCCATTCCCTTTACTGTGGTCCCTCTAGGTACTCTATCATTATGTCCCTTAAAAAATATACGTATATGTATATCTTTTAGACAACCAGGAATTTTTGTCAGCCTACTTCCCCTCTACGCCTTCCTAGAGTCCTTTCCACCACAAGAAACTTGTAAAAACCTCATCCCATTCTCTTCTGGATGTCTAGGCCTGCCAAAATTTCTTTCCTAGTCTGCCACATGACCACAAGCTAATCTGATGAACTGATTCTTACTCAATTGTTAATGAGCAGTGTCCCACCAATAGGCAAGGCCAGTCTTCAACCACTCAGGTTCTAATTGTAACTTAGTAGTCATCCTCCACAGGCAAGTCTGGTAACTGGAACTGAAAGTTTAGAATTTTCTGAGATAACAGTCTGATGACAGATGGGACCCTAGGAGCCCGATGACTGATACATGAGACCTTTGGTAGCAGAAGGAATCTGAAAGCCTCTAACTCACGGCAGTCTGAAATAGACATAGGCAAAGCCTTGTAAAGTCCCAGTGACATTTTTAAGAGATGTGCTGTAAATAATCGAGTATTACCAGTTCAGTCTGTTTTGTGTTTATCAGGAAAAAAAATTCTGCTGCTGCAAGGTTTTAGAAATAATGGCATCTTAAGCAAAAGGCTTGAATTTTGCTGCCCGGCTTCTTCCCTTTGGAGATGGAATGGTTGAGAAACAGGATGGGGCAATTGAGGGGGTTGAGGGGATAGCCACTTTATGCAGTGGCTTTTGTTTATTTTCTAACTGACCTGGCACAGCGTAGGCGGAGGCGATGCATGTTTCCTGACATTGGGCCAGTGATATATGGCCTGACCTTCAAAATGAGGAACATCTTCTCTGTGGGTGAGAGGAGAGCCGTGCAAATGCTTTTATCCCATATTGCTCGGCAGTTTGCAACCAGTTCCGACAAAAAGTACCCACCCCGCTGAGTTTGCTGAAGCTTGTATATTGGTTTTAGTTGGAACATTTTGGCAAATTAAGGACTGAGTGAAACCATAAAATTGATTTTATTTACAACAAAGCCTTGTGGTGTCTGTCAGTTGCCCTCGCATCTCTTTGCTTCCATCTTTGAGATAATTTCTGTAGGTGATTTATCCAACTTTGTAATGAATTTGCATCTGTCTCAGTTCAAGGATAATACCTCCCCTGGGTGTCCCTTTAATTGATACTGGGCATGGTCTGCCTTCTTTCTAGTCTTTGTTTCATGTAAGCCCGGTGGATGCCTTTCTTCCACCTCTCTCATTCAATATCGAGTCACTGGCAAGTGCTTTGTGATGAACAGATTACATGTCTGTTATCTGCTCTGAACTGTTAAGGCTTCTGTTTAAATTCCATCCTCTAACATTTCAAAGAAAGGGTGATATAGCAACATGGTTTGGGGGTTGTTTTTTTTTTAGTTTTAATTTATTTATTTTAAATTGAAGGATAATTGCTTTACAGTATTGTGTTGGTTTCTACCAAACATCAACATGAATCAGTCATAGGTATACATACGTCCCCTCCCACTTGAACATCCCTCCCACCTCCCTCCCCGTCCCACCCCTCTAGGTTGTTACAGAGCCCCAGTTTGAATTTCCTGAATCATACAGCAAATTCCCATTGGCTATCTATCATATATATGGTAATGTATGTTTCCATGTTACTCTCTCCATATATCCCACCCTCTCCCTGCAAACCATGTCCATAAGTCTGTTCTCTAGCAACACAGTTTTTATAGTGTGATGGCCAATATATGCGATACCTTTAAAAATATTTGAATATGTTTTCTTTCTGAAAGTACTATTATCATATTTGGAGCACCTTTTAGGGCACAATCACTTCTGAATAAACAGGAATTGTGGGGAAAGGAATGGCCTGTGTGTCAGAGATCTGGAGTCTAGTCCTAACTTTGCCAAGAACTTGTATATTTTACAGGAAGACACCTAACTTATTTGTGACCATAGTTCTGTACATATGAAATGAGGAGCTTTTCCTGAATTGATGGTTCTCAATCCCAGTTGCAGATTAACATCACTGGGGGAGCTTTTTGAAATATACTAATAACCAGCCCCCATCACAGACTAATTATGAAAGGAAACTCTTGAGGTGAGATTAGGGCACTGACAGGTTTCAAAAGCTCCCCTAGTTATTAGAACGTGCAGCAGGGTTAAGAACCAATGGATTACATGATTTCTAAAGCCCTTTACAGTCCTAAGATTATATGATTCTAATCTCTTCCCAAATCTTTTGTTATAGTTTTTTTCTATCTCTGGAGCTAAAAATAAAAGTATTAATTGAATTAGACAAACATGTTGAATCAGTACATATAGTCTCCACAGGAATAGGCAAAACGAAATGTGTCTTAAAAAGTATATTTTTATACTGTCATTCTTGATCTTTGTACATAAATTGGATGACAGTACAGAATGCTGGTTCTCCCTCAACCCTGGTGATTCTGATCCAGTAGATACGATGTGAATACCCAAACTCCACATTGTCAGTAAGCACTGTGAGTGTCTTTCCCACATGAATCTATTGATCTTCTGTTTAGAAAAACTGTCTTATATGCTATCATCATTTTCTAACTCTTTGCTGAATAATAAAGGTGCACAAGACATGCCTCCTTTGGTTTACTGTAAGATGACTTGAGTTTCTCACTGTTTGGTGCAGTGGCGGGTATGGATGGCACTGGAAGAAGCTGCTAAGATTGGGCATAGTACATTTTGAATGAATTTTGAGTTTTCCTTAGAACAACAAGATTACAAGTTAGAATTGTAAGGGAGCCATCTAGTGGATAAGCATACGGACATGTGGCATCTTGTCCGAAGCTCTTTGCCTTATGGGCTTTCTCAGAATATAGATTTAAATATACGTACAATTAAGTATAGATATATGCATTAAATATATATGTTTATATATTTCTATTATATAAAAATATAAATATAAAAATCCATTACATTTTAATGATATTTTGCTTGAGAAATAATAATTTCTCATTATTTTATAAATAACATTCTATATTTTATGTAGTTTAACTCCTTGTATGAAACATGGATACAGAGAAGAGTAAGATGTGATTTTTTAATGAAATAAAGCATTCTAATTGTAAGGACATAAAAATAGTCAAGTAACTAAAGCGTGGTTTTATAATCCCCACTAAATGTTCCTTGGAATTGAATGTAAGAGGAATTTTAGGACTTAAAAATAGTTTATGCAATTAGAGGATACAGACATAGTGTGAAGGATTCACAGTCTAAGATTACTCTGAAGTTTTTAAGAGTCCATAACACATGCATCGAGCTGATTTGGGCATTGCCAAAAAATACACATCATGCTGCTGCTGCTGCTGCTGCTGCTGCTAAGTCGCTTCTGTCGTGTCCGACTCTGTGCGACCCCATAGACGGAAGCCCACCAGGCTCTCCCGTCCCTGGGATTCTCCAGGCAAGAACACTGGAGTGGGTTGCCATTTCCTTCTCCAATGCATGAGAGTGAAAAGTGAAAGGGAAGCCGCTCAGTCGTGTCCGACTCTTAGCGACCCCATGGACTGCAGCCTACCAGGCTGCTCCATCCATGGGATTTTCCAGGCAAGAGTACTGGAGTGGGGTGCAATTGCCTTCTGCAATACATCATACCACTTACCAAATTGTTTATAGCCGTTAGGTATTCGTTCCTCAAACAAATATCCTCCTGGTTTTGTGCATGTTACTTTTATAATGCAGTCATGATAAGTTAAAACATTTGAGTGACAGTGTTTGTCTTTTACCCATAAAGAAAAACAAATTTATAGGAGAACAAGATGCCCAAGACCTTCATTTTTGGAAGGCTTTATATTAATTTCAGTGTATTTTCACAAGAAGCATTTTAAAAGTTTACCATTTTAAATTAAATTGAAAATAGTCTATCACAGCTTACATTGTATCAAGTTCTTATGCTGAGTCATATCTCCCTCTCCTGTAGTCAGACTCCTGGAATCTCATTTATAGCTGACTCTGCTATTCAGGTAACTTCTAGGTTTCCCTTCCCCCTTCCCCCTTCCCCCTTCCCCCTTCAGGATGCAGGCTTCCAATGCCTCCTGGACATCCCGTCCTGATATTCTTACAGCACCTTGACGTCTCCACATCAAATTAGGAAATTTTGGATGACAGCTCTTCAGTTGTACATTTCAATGAAAAGTTTCTAAAGTCGACAAGAAGAAAAGATTCCAATCCTCTTTAATCCTCTTTCTAATCCTCTTCTCACTTTTTTCCTGTTATATTCTGTTAATAAAATCTACCTGGCGTCATTCATTTGGGATACACTGCAAAGTGGGGGCTGTGATCCCCCTGCAAGGTTCCCACTCCCCCCTGGTGGACAGGTTCACTGTATAATCTTCTCCTCTGTAGCATCAGAGAGGCTGTGACTATGATGGATACACTGTTCTCGTGACTCAGTGACACTGAACAGGCAAAAGTGAAAGGGAACTTACATACATATTTGAGGTGGCAAATCCATTAATTTTGAGCTAATCAAAATAGAGATGATTTTGAGTGGGCCTGACTTAATCAGTAGAAGAGCCTTCAAATAGGTACAGGGCCCTTTGCTGAGAGAAAAGTTCTCTGCTGGAAACAAAGTTCTCCTCGATGAAATCAACAGCCAGGTTGTGAGAGGGCCACTAGGAATGAGCTTCAAGTGACCTCTAGGAGCTGGGAGAACTCCCACCAAGGGAACAGAGACCTACAACCACCATGAACCAAATGTGTTCCTTTAACCCGCTTGTCTCCTCCTCTGTCATTAAAATCTTCCAAATATTACTACAGTTTTTATTGTTGCCAACAACCACACAAGCTTGGAAGAGGACCCAAGCTCCAGATAAGAATGCATCCTAGCCATCATGTTGACAGACCCAGAGCAGGGGTCCCAGTTCAACTATGCCTGGACTTCTGAACCACAGAACTGTGTGATCATAAATTGTATGTTGTTGTAAGCCATGTAATGCTTGGTTCTTTGCTATGCAGTGATAGGGAACTAATAGATTACCTTGTGTTTTGGATCATTGGGATGACCTTCAAACTAAGCTCTCTTATCTATATCCATCAATCCTATATACAGAGTCATCTTCTAAAACAGACTAAAATGTAATCTCAATGAGGTAGTTTTGTTAAAAATTGTATCTCTAGAAGAAAACTAGAATATTGTGTGAATCTTAGAAAAATACTTATTTATCTTAGAAGAATGCTAAAACATTGTATGCAGGTTATTGACTGATGAGTGAATGAATGCATATCATCCATCCACCTTGACACACACCCAAACCATTGCTGGTCCTCCATTACATGCAGAGAGACATCCTTCTGATACAAGAAGGCTATGTATAAAGTGCTCAAGTATATGGATTCTAGAGGCAAAATTCAAACTCTAACCCTTACTCTAATATGCCCCAACTCTGATACTTTCTAGCTTTGTGACTTCTTGGAATTTGTATGACCACACTAAACCTCAGTTATCTCATTTATAAAACATAATATATGATAATGATTTGCACTGATGATGGTTTTAAAGACTAACTACGACAGTTCCTGGCCTATGCAATAGATCAGTAAGTGCTGGTTGTGGTTGTAGCATGGAAGCCCCTCTACTGTCTATATTTTTCTCCTGTCAACTGGCCATATGAAGCAAGCACCTCTATATCTCCTGCATTTGTAGCATGATGTAGAGTAGAATGCATGAATACTGGTTCATTTTCAGGCTCTGAACTGGTCATCGGACCTTGAACAAGATTTTTCATAGCCTTAGTTTGTCTGTCTGTGGAATGGGACAAGTTGTAACATATAGCACAAGAATTAGTCTTCACTCTATCTCTACACAAAGCAGTCACATTGAACTACAGCTCAAACTGGCCAATGAGACATCTACTATAAGGATGATACGATGGGTGCTTTTTCATAACATGTTGAAGAACCACAGAAAACATTCTCATTTTATTAGAAGTAGTTGTGTTGCTCTGAGTCCACGTGTTTTTGTTTTCATCTGACCAGGCTTTCTTCTTCCAGCTGGCTGCTAACTGAAAAAATCCATACTCGCTTTAGTGGAAACCTGGCTCTGTATCTTTCTATTTCCCTTACCAATTTCTCATGTATGTTTTCCTGTTATATTTAGGTAATTTACCTTTAATTCATTCTTGAAAAAAGAAGTGAAAATAAATATATAAATGTCTTCCAGGGTTGTTACTTACATAGTAAGCACTGATATGCCATATTTCTAAGTGTGTGTATAAGCATCTTACTGGTAAGAATTAATAGATGATATCAGGAAAAAATCTGATACAGGGGAACAGACAAGAAAGCAAGTTTGGAAATCCTGTCCAGTGAGTCCCATTTCTTGCCATTGAATAGATCATAGATGCAATTCATAAAAAGGTAAATACAATGATTCTTACATTACTCACTTGGTTAAAATATCCTGATGGCTGTAGCATAAGGAAGTACGTGTGCTAGGCAGTCTATGGTTTAATGAACTGATGTTGATATTGAAACTGGTACTCTCTTCCCTCCTGGAGGTATGACTGAATCTATGTGTTAGCTAGACACTTTTCCACCAGATTTCTCTTTGAAAGTTAATTGTTGAATCATCCCAGATGCCTCATTGAACATAATATTGAGCAACAAGATTTTCTGTGGTCTGTGGATGTGTTTAAGTGGCACCAAACAACCAGACACATCAATGGAAATATTAGTCAGACCATGTCTCTATCGTTCTGCAGAAAAAACGGTTGACTGAAAACTTTCTGATTTTTCAGTTGTTTGGGTCGCTGTCTAATAAACGTAAGTATATCTCTATGGAGATATACTTAACATGTCACCATGGAAGCATAATCAGGAAGTTTGATTCAAATAACACTCCCATTTGTGGATGGAGTCGCTCTTTCAAGATATTTAATACAACTTCAGTTTGCAGACTTAAAAGGAAATAACTTTTCTCTACTTCACTGAGCAGAGATACGATAGTCAATGCTGTATGTTGGGTTGGGGAGATTAACCATGCTCTGAGATCCTTAACAAAATGATGAGCACTCTTCTGGTTAGCTTAGAATAGCTGTAATTTGTGCTTGCCATCACTGACTTGCACCTAAAAGATAAGTTATAAGTATAAGCAGCAAATGTCAAGGCCACTTAGGATTTTTATCCTTGTATTCCTTCTGTTTGTTAATATTTTTTCCCATTTTGAGGTCACAACGGTGACCTCATATAGCCAACATTAGAAATAAGGACATCTGTATTGCATTGATACTGTTAAATTGGTATTCAGTAAAATAAAACCATCCTTTGCAGTAATGGGTGAGAACTCGCCTTTCACCCAGAGCCAAGTTCATTGGAAATTCATGCTCACAGCCCAAAGAAAAACAGAGTTTTTATGAGGTTTCAACAAGTAATATATCTGCATGATGGGTTGTTCCAAGAAACTGAGCAAATGAAAATGTCAGTTTGCAGAAACTGTCAAAACCAGCATAACCTAATTTAGAATTGCTGCTTATTTAATAAACTACCAATAGCCCTACCAGATAGAGTCCTGTCAGTCTTGCATAAAAAGCACTCATTCCTTTTGCACTTGTTAGTTTTATTGACACCCTAGGATCTGCTAATGGGAAAAGAGCATTAACTAATTAGATACAACATCCAATCATTAAATAGCAGCAAGCATAGTTATTATAGTGTTCTTAGCTATGAAATGCCAGGAGCCTTGATCTGGGAATTCTATGGGAATTTGACCACTATGTCAAAGTGGGAGTCCAGTTTTTATGCAGTTATAAAACTGTGTGCCTTGCTCTGTGTTTTGCACATAGCACATCCTGAAAAAATACAAAATGATAACTAATTTTATTAATGTAATGTTTGATATGTGAGTTTGAGTGGCAAATATTTTCAATATGGAACTTCTAGAAGCAGTGACAGGCACTCATTTGTGTTTGCATCAAAGGGACTCAAATACTACTACCACATAATAACCACACCTTTACCAACATCATCTCTAGTTTCATGATTTGTGGTTTTTAGTTATCGTGAAACAAATGTGTTAGACTGGAAGTGGGTAACACTGCTTCCCTAGAGTAGATACATGAAGTGGATTCTAAACCAGTAATAGAGAAACTCTGAAGGGAGTGGGGCAGGGGATGACAAGGGTATGGAGTTAGGAGGGCTGTGTGGAGAGGTATTACCAAGGAAGAAAATATTCAGGCACTTTTTAATTGCATAGTATAATTTGATTGCAAGTTTCAAAGACAGACTGAAAAAGAATGTAATCAGTTCTCTGCATGTTGGCACAATAGAAATTTATGGGGAGACTGTGGTGGAAACAATATGAGAACAGCTGAATGAATTCAGTAGCTATGATGTGGAGCCTTCCTTACTGTTGAGAATGGAAAAGAATGTGAAAGCACAGCGCAACAGATTTGGCAGCAAGCTGTGTTTTCTCAATACAGTAGATCCCTATTGCTCATGAGCATTAGAGAAAGACCTACACACCTGCTTCTGTTATTCTCATGCTGAATGGTGATTACAGAGTTTATAAATAGCCTTTCTTTCCTTTCTGCTAATGTTTCCTTATATGTGGGAGAAGGTAGATCATCTGGCTAGCTAAATATCACCTGGAATTGTTACACCCTGCAGCATGTGTTCAAGAAATTAAAGCAGATGATGTTGGTTGAAAGTTTTAGATCACACAATATTTTCAACATCTATAATCATATCCTTCAGAGTTTCTATCTGTTCTTCCCTCACCACCTATGAAAAACTATCATTTTGATCCTAGAGGCCGGTTACCTGGAGGCATTTTGACATGTTTTTGTCATCATTGGCCACCGCTAGCCCAGTCACAACTGTGTAATTTTTCTTCGTATACCATTTCTTAAGGCCATCCTTGCTTTACTCTTTACTCAATCACTTGTGAATTTGTGAGTGATCTTCTTGCCCTACATGACAGCAGCCTCTCACATGGTTCTTTATCTCCTAGTTGTCTCTATTTCTAGCCATTAGAGATCCTCAAGACCCAGTTTGGTCATCCCTTGGGCTTGGGAGGGTAGAAACGTCATTGTATAGATACCTTCAGTGGCTCACATTGGTTCACTGTGAACCTGCCGTCATGTAGAATCATCAGCCTTAGAGGGTGTACATGGGCATGTGGAATCTGGAGACCAAATGCTGTTGAGGTCAGAGGCTGATGTGATTGTCTTCAAGAGTAGAGTTTTATTAGGGCATGGCCTTGAACTTAATTTCCAAAACAAAATGTGTGTATAATCCCCTCTTTTCCTTATCAATGACCTCTTAATATCCACTGAATTAGTACTGTGTATTATGATTTAAAGAATATTTTTAAAAACCTGAATTTAAACTGATTTTCATATTTCTCTATATGTTACAAAGCATTCATTCGAAAACATGACAGCCTTTAAGATTAAGATTTATGTACTATATATGCCTAGTAATCTAGAAAAATGAAAATATTGATAGGAAAATATTTTATGGTATTTATTAAAATACTATAGTGTAACTCATTTATTGCAACCTATTTAGAATTTATCTTTTATACTCTAATCTGTGTTGAAAAAGGATAGAGTAGTTGTTTTCCTCCTCATTAGTCCAGCTTTCTTATGTGATAGAGAATTGTTATTACTAAATTACATTAGTTTTGAAACATCAAAATTTGTACATAAAGGCCTTGGATATCACACCACATTCAACTTCCAGTTTTAAATGATATTAAAAAAAAATGAGTAGTGTGCATTTGATTTCCTTTGCTGCTGAAAACACTTTTCAAAAGTTTAGTGGCTTACCCAAACTTTTTGGCACCTGAGACCAGGTTCATGGAAGATAGTTTTTCTTCAAGATAGTTTTTCTTGAACCTGGGAAGGGGAGAATGGTTTGGGGATGGTTCAAAAACATTACATTTATTGTGCATCTTACTTCTATTATTATCACATCAGCTCCACCTCAGATCATCAGGCATTTGATTCCAGTGGTTGAGGATGCCTGCTTAAAATCACATAGTTTTATTATCTTACACTTCTGGAGTTAGAAATTTGACACAGGTCTTACTGATCAAGTTATTGGCAGAACTCTAGGGAAGAATTCATTTCCTTGCCTTTTCCTGCTTCTAGACGCTGTATGTGCCTCTTTCGCCATCTTCAAAGCTAGCGGTGTTTCATCTTTCTGACCATTGTTCAGTGGCCATATCTCCCTCTCTGCCTTTATTCTTTCGTCTTCCCCCTTCACTTTAGGGAAGTTACAATTATATTAAACCATCTGGAAAATGCGGTGTATTCTTCCTATTCTGGTCAGCTGATGAGTCATATTAATTCTATCTGAAACTATAATGCCCTTTTGCCAAGTTATCCAACCAATTCACAGCTTCCTGGGGTTAAGATATGGACCACCTGGAGGCGGGCATTATTCTGCCTACCACATAGTAGTATATGGTATGTAAATATATTGTCCCCAAAATTTGCCTATTAAAACAAACACCAGTGGAAAAGAGTAAATATTTTTTAGTTTGTTATTTAGCAGTAGAATTTTTACTTATAGGATGAAAGGAAATAAGCCCAGTGATACAGTATGTACTTTGAATCCAAAGACTGAAGTCACAGAATTGCTAACATTTCCAAACTTTTCCTTACAAGCCACTAAACATTACTGATATCTCTGTGATACTGTGTTCCACAAATGAAGACACCATTTCTTTTTCTTGTTCTGTCAAGTGGAACCATTTTCAAACCCAATTCTAAAGTCCTAAATTGAGGGATTAGGAGCAGACTCTCAGTTGCTCTCATCCAGAAATCATCTGGCATTGTTGCATAGAACAGGTACCCATGAAACTTTGTATGCACTGCAACAGTGTTTTGTGTTTGGAGATTAGGACCTGTGATAATTTGGAGGGTTCCTATGAAAATAGTAACTGGTAGGGTCATAAGGTACACTGCTATATTCTTGAAGGAGCCATACTATGTGATGACATCAACTGAGGTAAGGAATTGATTTAAGGAACTCCCTTTGGGGCTGAGCTAAGTAGTTCTTAACATAAAGATACCATGATATCATGGTAAAAATAGTGGATTAGGATATAGGAGACTTAGTTTCAGTTCTGGCTCCATCTCTAATTATCTGTATCCTTTTGAACATGTTAAAAGATAATCTTTTGGCCTCATTTCCTTCATTTTTTAAAATGAGTTGAGCTGGAATTATCGCTGAAGCCCTCTATCATTCAAAGCTTCTGTGATGTTGTGTTATAATCCCAGTTTTTACACGGCCACCATATGCTTCAGAGCATCTGTGGTGGCTCATGGAAGAAAGAGTTGGACTGAAAAAAAGTAATACAGCATTAGATGTGACATCACAAAGATATTGCAACTGCGAGTATAGAAAACAGAGCTCACTGAAATGCTAAAAGCTTAAAAGAGCTCTTTGGCACATCTTCTTGATACTTTACTGTTTTCTAAGTTCAATTCCAGTGGCACTGGTAAATGTGAAGGGGTCTTAAAAGAAATAGCATAAAGACGTTTTACTATAGGTTTGCCTTATTGTGTATGGAATAGACTTGATGCTAGAAAATTGATAGCAAAGTTAAATCCTCTGTATAGGATTTTTTTTTTTCCCCAACCGACTTCTTTTATAGAATTGAAGCTGCTCTCCTGCTGCTGCTGCTAAGTCGCTTCAGTTGTGTCTGACTCTGTGCGACCCCATAGACAGCAGTCCACCAGGCTCCCCCATCCCTGGGATTCTCCAGGCAAGAACACTGGAGTGGGTTGCCATTTCCTTCTCCAATGTATGAAAGTGAAAAGTGAAAGTGAAGTCGCTTAGTCGTGTCCGACTCTTAGCGACCCCATGGACTGCAGCCCACCAGGCTCCTCCGTCCATGGGATTTTCTAGGCAAGAGTACTGGAGTGGGGTGCCATTGCCTTCTCCAGAAGCTGCTCTCCTAGGGAAAGATAAATGATCCTCCATGATGCAACAAAAATCAGAGATTGTTACAGCAGTTGAGATAGGGGGGACCACAAACAATCTCTCTGATGCCCACATTTAATTGATAGGATGTGTAGACAGTCTTCATGGTTCATTCTGGATGATGAAGCCAGTTAGTTACAGAGTCAGGATTGAAACTGGAGCTATTCTTTCCCACAAGAGCTCTGTTCAACCTTTCATACTTAAATTGCATATGATAATGTATACTATTAAGGGGGGGCTAAATATTGATACTACTCAACATCAGTCACCAGTCATCCCATCTAGGTCATCACAGAGTGCCAAGCTCTCTGTGCTATACCAATTCAATATAAGATCAGACTGTTAAAAGTATATTTAGGAGTCCAGTGATGGAATGAATAGAAACAGATATGCAACTAACTTTCAACACGTGTGATTTTAACTTAAAAAAAAAAAGAATCATGACCTTTTCCCCTTTCCTGTTGCTCTTCTCATTTTTTTCCTCATCACTTCAATGTCGTTTCTCTTCTCTACCTCTGAAGACATACTCTTTGTAAGATCTGGAGCCTCCTCTGATTCGGGCACTCACATAGGAAGTGAACTGTCTCTCTCTCCTTTCTCCAAATAATGATGTGGTTTCAGCTTTTTATGCCTATTGAGTGACACTCTTGGAAAGAGGATTGCATCTCTACCTTTTATCTCTTTCTCCTTCTTGCCTCGCTCTTCCTCACAGAGCACTGTGTAAGTTTGTGTGTATCCCTGTTATCTATTAATATCTGTTTTTCAGTATTACAGTGACTTACTGCTTAGGAGTGTAACTGTATCTGTATTGTATTCAGATGGAGAATTGTTAAGACAAATATACAGTCTCCCTGACACTGATGCTTGCAGCCAACACTGGAATAGGAAGTTGAGAGCTGCATTAAAACTTTTGCAATTGGCTGCCATAGAAACCAGTACAAGAGTGGCTTTGCAATGAAATATGACATTGCAGGGATATGTCTGGTGAATCTTTGACACAGAAAGTGAACTAAATTAGAAAGCCATTTTATATAGACCCCTGGATCCTCAAAACCTGAGTCTCAAAACACTTGAACAAAGCAACTATGTAGAAAAAGACCTTGGTGATGAGCATTCTTAAATTAATTGAAAAGATTTTCTTTAGATGTCAATAGCATTTGACGGCAGAATTACTCTATCCAGAGCATTCAGCTCACCTGAGAAGTGAGTTAAAGATTTTATTTTATGCCTTTTAAAAAGTCAGCTTCTCATCTTCCATCCCTAAATCATTTGCAAAACTGTTAAATGATGATGATTTTCGCATTTGAAATGCAATTGCATTTGCATCATATATATTGAGGAATATGTTCTTTCATTCACTACATGTATGCAGCAATAAAGTTGGTGAATGAGTTACCTGTGTATTATGATTATTGAGGTTCCTCTAACCACTGGAACTTCGGTCTTCAATAGATGAACCAAACTTGGCAATCTTCAGATATTATAAAAGAACACCTTCATGTATATTCTAACCTCCATAGAATTCTTCAAACATGCACTTCCTGTCTTAATATACAAAGTATCTCAAACATAAATTTCCTTTACTCTCTTGGTGATTCCATATCTTATTTGTGCATCTTGGATATGGTGATCTGCTAGTGCTTGAGTGGAGGTACAAGTACAGGATAAGAATGGCTTAAAGCTCTTCTTCCCTTTTTTACAAATGTGGCTCTACAAGATGCCTTGAGCAATCAGTGCCTGAAGGACAACTGAGCCAGATGCAAACAGGCAATCAGCCTCCACCTTAGACCCCACACTTAGCACACGAAATCTCTGCCAGGTACAGTAGAGATGTCTTAGGCCTCCAGGTGCCACAGTGATGAGGTACAGGTCACTCCTTCCCCACGCTGCTCTTGACACTGACCTACCTCTCATCACCATCATGCAGCCTGGCCTTTGATGAGAGAGTTCTCATAACAGCCAGTGCAGCTTCTCTGAATCATTGCCATGGATTTGTTTCCTTTTGCCTCAGTTCCCCCATCCCCTTTTTCTTTATTCTGCTTTCTGTTGCTACTCCAAATTTTCTGTAAAAAGCTGGCTTGTGTCTAGATTACCAAACCATCAGAGAATATATATCCTTTCAAGTGGAAAGTCAAATAATCACAGCATGGTGGGCACTATTTTTATAGTTTTCTATGTTTTTGGTTTATTGCTTAGGTCCACAGAGAATGCTTCATTCTTCCTAAAGAGGAAAGGTTTGCAGTTCCTCCTTCTCTCACCCAAGTTGTCCTGCAGTCTAGAGCTATTCTCCAAGTGTGAGAGTTCTGAAAATCTGGCCTTAGGCAGGGAAGAGAGTAGTGTGTATCCATATGTGTGTACATACACACTCACTGTCTTGGTCATGGTTAAATTAATTGGACATGCTGCATGCTGTTTATTTTTAACATAAGGTGAAGCACAGAAATGAACCACTATCTCAAAGATGTTGTGTGTTTTTTTTTTTTTTTTTTTACACACTGGTACATTTAAAACAGATACCGAACAAGCACCTACTAGACAGCATAGGGAACTCTTCTCAATGTTATGTGGCAGCCTGGATGGGAGGGGAGTTTGGGGACAAGTGGATACATGTATATGTATGGCTGAGCCCCTTTCCTGTTCACTTGAAATTATCACAGCATGGTTAATTGGCTATATCCCAATACAAAGTAAAAAGTTTAAAAAGATAAAAATAAAAATGCCATACACACACAAAACAATTTTGCATCAAACATGAAAGAACCAATCAACAACCAATGATGCAATCATAACTCAATTAGGCTCATATATTTTGTTTTATCTGGGGCATACAAATTAGCTTTGTAAGGTTATCAGCTCTGCCTAGATATTCACTATAACCCACATTTTCCTAAAATCATATATGACTATTTAAAATTCATCAAAATTCTCTATCACAAAGTATATTAGATATTGGGGAAAAGAACTTATAAAACAAAGCACATATATTCATTAGTTTACTTATTTTAGTCTGAATAGATGGTGAAAGAAGAAAAAAAAATCAGTAGGATCCCATTATTTCAAGGACTATTACACAAATTAAACTACAACTCACCTGGCCCTAGGGACCTGTCACACGGGTATTAAAGACACCACAGTACCACACTCTAATAATACAAAGAGAGAAATAAAGGAACAAGAGATAAATACAAAACTGGGCCAATAGTAGTGCAAGGAAAGCACATTAAAAAACCAGAAGCTTTTGGAGAACAGAAAGTAAATGTCCTTTGTATAGTAAAGATGTGCAATTTAAGATGTCCTCTTTGGGATCTAATTTAGACATCATGAAAAGGAGGGGTTATTTGGTGGCAGGAATAACATGAAGAGATTAAAAAACAGGACATGTAAGACCAAGTGTGTTTTGGTGTGGCATTTTGAGCAGTTAGTGGAACCCGCCCAGGGTTCCCAACACTCTCTACTTTGGGAAGGTACTTCTATATTGCAGATAACTTTGTGGAGAGGTAGAGGAATAAGGGTGTGTTCTGAAGAGTTGACATAGTTCTGGATGCTTCAAATTTGCTGTAAATTAATAAAAGAAAAAAGCATGCACAAAAAAATAGAAAGTTGCATGCAATTCATACCACTGATGATCTAACAGGCATTAAAAAGGTTCTTACAAATCAATAACACCAACAACTCAAGACAAAAATGGACGTATTATATGACTAAACAGTTCCTAAGAAAGGATGTCAGCTAATTTTGAAATATGTGAAAATATTCAACCTCCTTCAAACTAAATAAATCTAAAGAAACAATGTCATCCATCAGGTTAACACAGTTAAAAAATGGCAAATGTGTAGACAGTTGGATGTTCATACATTGCTGATAGGAGTTTAATCAATGCAGCCTATGTTCAGAGCAATTTATCAGTATCTATTAAGACCCAAGGGCTTCCCTGATGGCTCAGATGGTTAAGAATCTGTCTGCAATGCAGGAGACCTGCGTTTGATCCCTGGGTTGGGAAGATCCCCTGGAGGAGGGCATGGCAACCCACTCCAGTATTCTTGCCTAGGAAATCTCATGGACAGAGGAGCCCAGTGGGCTACAGTCCATGGGATCACAAAGAGTCAGACATACTGAGTAAAGTACACACACACACACACACACACACTAAGACACGGATGGCACGTACTTTTTGACTCATCAATTTTCGAATTTATCCTGAAGTTACACTCATCCATGGCTACATTTCTGTTTATGTATAAGAGAGAGACTACATTCATTATCTTTTGCATTGCATAAGATTTGGAATTACTTAAATGTAAATCAACAGATGACTGGTCAAGAAAATTGTAGTTCCTCCACACAATGGACACCATTTAGGTATAAAGGAGAAAGACATTCCTGTATACACTTACATGGAAAGATCTTGAAAATGTATTATTAAATGAGAAAAATAGAGGGTGCAAAAATGGATATAAATATGCTACTGGTTTGGGAAAAATATGCTCAGATGCATGCACACATACACACACACACACACACACGTACACACTCTGATGAGCATAGGCTATCTCTGGCCTATTTATCATTCAAATTGGTTGAGGAGGTTACCTCCAGAAGATGAGACTGGTTGGTTGGGGAGATCGGACTGGGAAGAAGACTAAGTTTTTGATTCAGACACTTTTTCATACCTTTTATATTATATATCTTATTGTATCTCTCTCTACTAAAAATAATTAGAAATCAAAGCAATTAGGGGAAGATATGAGTTCTAAGATATATTGTGTCTGGGAGCAAATGTGTACAATGAACTTGAGCTACTTTCACTGTGTTAGGAATCTGGTAATAGTGAACATGAATCAGGAGGAAGAAAAACTTTCACAGATATTTTGACATCATACTGAGATCATCTGATAGTTTCTGCCTGGTTAATATGTCTTAAATGATTATGGAGAGGATGTTGTGACCCAGGACTGCGATAATTCATTATAGTATCTCAATGATATCCCATTAGCACTGACAGTACTCTGTTACCTTTAAAATTTTTCTGCATTGGAGTCTCAGTTATTTAACCATTTTCCAGTTATTAAGCAATATATGAATCAGACTCACATTCTGTATTCAGAACAGTGATCAAAATATGTATATCTTATAGCAGTTATAGATTATAACAGTAAAAATGGGTTTCAGAGTATGAAAAGAGTGGAGAACAAGTCAAAGTCTTATTTGAATGGGGGAGAACATTTTTTCTTATAATTAGAATGCCCCAATGGCCTAATTTTCCTCATTAATACTGAGTGATATTTTTGAAAAGTATGGAAATGTATGTATAACTTAGGATTCCAAATGCAAAAACAGTGAAATAAAGAAGAGATATAAGAAATAAAGACAAAGGAATCCCCATTTATTACCCAATTTACATCAAAATGTTATTTTAATTGGTAGCATAAAATGTATCAGAAATTTTTCACATCATTTTATATACCATCTCTTTCCTTGAGGTTTTGAAGGGATTATTTTAAGGTAAAAATTTAGCAAATCACGTACAAGTGACATAACTTAGATATGTATACTTTAGTTGTACATAGAATTGCTAATCCATTTTCTTCTCAATGTATCTCTCTAACTTACTGAGGAGAATATGACATTTTTTTTTCCTTTCATTCAACTTTGTTTCGTTACCACGCTTGACACTTGCATTTACCATGCTACTTAGGGATGGAAGTCCTAAAGAGGGTTAAAAAGAAAACCACAATTGAAAAATAGATACAACAACAAAAATATACCTAAATAATGAAAGAGATTTGGTAAGCATCCTGGTAATGTTCAGTTTAATGAATTCATTTGAGAGAAGGATGGGCATCACTCAATGTTTCTCACGTTTTGGAAATAACAAGAAAGCATGAAGCCAGTAAACTATTAAACTGTGGCTTGTGGATACAATTCCAGAGAGCCAGTTTAGCAAATGGTGGAAATGCTGCTCTTTTGAGGCCTCTCATTACCTTTCAGCATTTGGAATCCAAACTAGAGAAGGATTTCTCCTCAAATAACACCAGAGGCAAATTCATCATCATTTCAGTCTCTTCTGTAATATTGTTCTCTCATTTCTTCTGCTGCATCATATCTAAAATAGTGTGATTTATTTCTCTGCATTGTATCATTAAAAAGAAGAAGCTTTCCACAAGGAAAAAGAAAGGTGTTCAGCTAAGACCAGGGGCTTCCTTTGATACTTTTAAGTAAACTCCTGTTTGGTTCAGCAGTGGTACCTTGGCTGTGGTCCAGGAGTTTAATTGGCTCTCGTTTGCCTAATCTCCTATAACAGATAATGTTATTATGAAATCTCAGGACTCTAAAATCCCCCATCAGACAGAAGAAGCCTTTTAATGAAAATCCCTCATTTTACCTGGCTTTTGCCTTGGTCTGAGCCACTTAAATCCCTTCTCACTTGTGAGAAATGCATTACTTTTCTTAACAACCATGTAAATTCTAAACCAGGAAACATTTATTTTGGATCATTTCTTTTCTGGAATGACTCAAAGTTCAAGAAAGGAAAATTGAGAAGGAAGTTAAATTAGGCTGAAATAGCAAGGATACAAAATTAAATTGGATTTTATAACCTCTGTTTTGCAGCTAGGTTGATGTTAATTTGTATCTTCAAAGACAAAGCATTTGAACATTTGCTATTTTTGAGTTTACATTGTTTTCTTCTACACTAATAAATCAATGTATATAATTCATGTGTCTGGATTCTGTATTTTGTATTCATCCATTTAGTCATTCTTACATTCCACAAATATTTTGTGGGTACCTATTATGTTTAAGGCACTGCTAATAGAATACAGGGCTTCCCTGGTGGCTCAGCAGTAAGGAATTTGCCTGTGAATACAGGAGACATGGGTTCAATCCCTGAGTCAGGAAGATCCTCTGGAGAAGGAAATGGCTACCCACTCCAGTATTCTTGCCTGGGAAATCCCATGGATAGAGGAGCCTGGCAGGCTACAGTCCGTGGGGTTGCAAAGAGTGAGACACGAATTCAAGACTAAACAACAACAACAATAGAGCAAGGAAACCAACAAACACAAAAGAAAATCCTAACTCTAATGGAGCTTAAAAAAAATGGAGCTTATGGTTTCAGTTCAGTTCAGTTCAGTCACTCAGTCGTGTCCGACTCTTTGCGACCCCATGAACCGCAGCACGCCAGGCCTCCCTGTCCATCACCAACTCCCAGAGTTCACTCAGACTCACGTCCATTGAGTCAGTGATGCCATCCAGCCATCTCATCCTCTGTCATCCCCTTCTCCTCCTGCCCCCAATCCCTCCCAGCATCAGAGTCTTTTCCAATGAGTTTAGGTAGTGATAATTGTGCGAAGAAAAATAATGTATAGAGGACAACAGTACAGTATATATGTGGAGATGGGTTAAAAAAATTTTTATATTATATTGCATATAACATACCTATATCCATATCATATATGTCTTCATGGATACAGATTTTATGTTGTATTAAGGAAGTCAAGGGCTTCCCTCATAGCTCAGTTGGTAAAGAATCCGCCTGCAATGGAGGAGACTGCAGTTCGATTCCTGGGTCAGAAAGGTCCGCTGGAGAAGGGATAGGCTACCCACTCCAGTATTCTCGGGCTTCTCTTGTGGCACGGCTGGTAAAGAATCGCCTGCAATGTGGGAGACCTGGGTTTGATCCCTGGCTTGGGAAGATCCCCTGGAGAAGGGAAAGGCTATCCATTCCAGTATTCTGGCCTGGAGATTTCCAGGGACTATACAGCAGAGTTCCAAACAATAGCAAGGAGAGATAAGAAAGCCTTCCTCAGTGATCAGTGCAAAGAAAGAGAGGAAAACAATAGAATGGGAAAGACTAGAGATCTCTTCAAGAAAATTAGAGATACCAAGGGAACATTTCATGGAAAGATGGGCTCAATAAAGGACAAAATGGTATGGACCTAACAGAAGCTGAAGATATTAGGAAGAGGTGGCAAGGATACACAGAAAAACTGTACAAAAAAGATCTTCATGACCCAGATAATCACTATGGTGTGATCACTCAAAAAGAGCCAGACATCCTGGAATGTGAAGTCAAGTGGGCCTTAGGAAGCATCACTACAACCAAGGCTAGTGGAGGTAATGGAATTCCAGTTGAGCTATTTCAAATCCTAAAAGATGATGCTGTGAAAGTGCTGCACTCAATATGCCAGCAAATTAAGAAAACTCAGCAGTGGCTACAGGACTGGAAAAGGTCAGTTTTCATTCCAATCCCAAAGAAAGGCAATGCCAAAGAATGCTCAAACTACCACACAATTGCGCTGATCTCACATAGTAGCCCATTCTAGTACTCTTGCCTGGAAGATCCCATGGACGGAGGAGCCTGGTGGGCTGCCGTCTACGGGGTCGCACAGAGTCAGACACGACTGAAGCGACTTGGCAGCAGCAGCGGCAGCAGCACACTAGCAAACTAATGCTCAAAATTCTCCAAGAAAGGCTTCAACAATATGTGAACTATGAAATTCCAGATGTTCAAGCTGGTTTTAGAAAAGGCAGAGGAACCAGAGATCAAATTGCCAACATCCGCTGGATCATCGAAAAAGCAAGAGAGTTCCAGAAAACCATTTATTTCTGCTTTATTGACTATGCCAAAGCCTTTGACTGTGTGATTCACAATAAACTGGAAAATTCTGAAAGAGATGGGAATACCAGACCACCTGACCTGCCTCTTGAGAAACCTGTATGCAGGTCAGGAAGCAACAGTTAGAACTGGACATGGAATGACAGACTGGTTCCAAATCGGGAAAGGAGTACATCAAGGCTGTATATTGTCACCCTGCTCATTTAACTTATATGCAGAGTACATCATGAGAAACGCTGAGCTGGAGGAAGCACAAGCTGGAATCAAGATTGCCGGGAGAAATATCAATAACCTCAGATATGCAGATGACACCACCCTTATGGCAGAAAGTGAAGAACTAAAGAGTCTCTTGATGAAACTCAAAGAGAAGAGTGAAAAAGTGGCTTAAAGCTCAACATTCAGAAAACTAAGATCATGGCATCCGGTCCCATCACTTCATGGGAAATAGATGAGGAAACAGTGGAAACAGTGTCAGACTTTATTTTTTGGGCTCCAAAATCACTGCAGATGGTGACTGCAGCCATGAAATAAAAAGACGCTTACTCCTTGGAAGAAAAGTTATGACGAACCTAGACAGCATATTAAAAAGCAGAGACATTACTTTGCCAACAAAGGTCTGTCTAGTCAAGGCTATGGTTTTTCCAATAGTCATGTATGGATATGAGAGTTGGACTATAAAGAAAGCTGAGTGCCGAAGAATTGATACTTGTGAACTGTGGTGTTGGAGAAGACTCTTGAGAGTCCTTTGGACTGCAAGGAGATCCAACCAGTCCATCCTAACGGAGATCAGTCCTGGGTGTTCATTGGAAGGACTGATGTTGGAGCTGAAACTCCAATATTTGGCCACCTGATGAGGAGAACTGACTCATTGGAAAAGACCCTGATGTTGGGAAAGATTGAGGGCAGGAGGAGAAGGGAAGACAGAGGATGAGATGGTTGAATGGCATCACTGACTCAATGGACATGAGTTTGAGTAAACTCCGGGAGTTGGTGATGGACAGGGAAGCCTGGCGTGCTGCATTCCATGTGGTCAAAGACTCAGACAGGACTGAGCAACTTTTACTTTCACTTTCAATGATGTGAAAGATGATACCTGTCATAGGGTAACTTTTAAGAAAGTTTAAAGAAGTGAAGAGGAGTCATGTAGCTTTATGGAGCAAAGAGAATTGCAGGCAGAACACAGCAAATGCAAAGACCTGGGATGAAAGCATGTTTTATGTTTAAGGCAGAGAGTGATAGGAGTTGAGGGAAAATTGTAGGAAATGAGATGTTAGAGTCAGGGTGGTTGTGGAACAGGTCAAATAGGTCCTTGATGACTCTGGAATGATTTGAGAATGGCTTCTTTTAAATATTATGTACGTTCTTACTCACTCAGTCATGTCCGACTCTCCGACTCTTGAGACCCCATGGACTGTAGCCCGCCAGGCTCCTCTGTCCATGGGGATTCTCCAGGCAAGAATGCTGGAGTGGATTGCCATGCCCCCCTCCAGGGGATCTTCCCAACCCATGTATCAAACCCGGGTCTTCCGCATTGCAGGTGGATTCTTTACCGTCTGAGCCACCAGGGAAGCCCAATTTATACATGTAATATGTATACAATATGTGATATGTATCAATATGGTAATTAAAGTAGAAAACCATGGCCATGGTAAAAAGACTGAAGCATAAGTAGTGTATAAGAATGTTAATATGCTTTCTGTAGTTGAGCACCAGATCTCACTTTAAGTTTCTTAGTAGCCAGGACATAAAGTGAAATAAAAAAATTCATAGGTCTGATTAAATAAGTAAATAAGTGATCAAGAATACCAATTACTTATGGAAATTTTAACAAAATTACTCAAAAATTTTTGCTGTTGCTTGTTTTCTCTGTCAGCCAAACATGCTTTTGTCTTTAATTTTTATCATTTTGGTTCTTCATATTTTATTAAACAAATTTCCACACTGATTCACCTGATATGTATTTCCATCCAGTCTTTAAAAAGCTTGTAGATTATAAAATATCATGTCATTTTAAAATTATCTAGTACCATACTGAAGTTTTCATGATTTTGATATGATACGTTTTTATTTCAGTCCTAAGAGTCAAGTTGGCAACTGTAGTATGTTTTTTAAATAGAAATCACAATAAATTATTCATGTACCAAGAAGAAATTTACTTCATTGAGTATATAGATTATCTCTGTATATTCACTCTTTTATAAGTCATGTTGCAAACTCTTACATTGGGATTAATGTGTTGTTTCTTTTAATCTAGTAAACGCGTTCTTATGTCCTGTAATATTTCAGGTTAAAATACCCTGTAGTCAACTGAGATAAACTATATTTTATAGTCCAAAATCATAATTTAAGTAATTAAAAAATAATGTGCATAATTGTCTATCAAGCATGAGAGCTTACCTGTCTGAGAAGCAACAAGAAAGTGAGCCTAACATGTCTAAGACAGTTATTAGATACCTATTGTTTATAAAATTGAATAAACCCAATTACAGGAATATAGAGAAATGTGAATTATATGAAGAGACATAAAGGATAAGAGGAAAATATTGCCCTTACAATTAAAATCAATCATGTTAAATAATAGATAAAAAATCATGATAAAAAATGGATAAAATCATGATAAAAAATGGATGAGGAAAATATTGCCCTTACGATTAAAATCAATCATATTAAATAATGAGGTAGTGAGATCTCAAAAATGTTTTGGATATTCTATTCTAATATGGATAGTGATCTAAGCAAGCAGATTATAGTCTAATGCAATATAAATAGAAACATATTGTGTAGAAAGAGTTAAGATATGAATGACAAAAGACAGGAGATAGATGAAAGCGAAAGAAGGTACAGGCAGATGCTGAAAGATAAATTGTTTATGAAAACTTGCTCAGGAAGCCCCAAATAATAGTAAGAACATAATAATAGCAGCTAATACATATGGTAGTTACTGGGCAGCAGAAACCAGTGCAAGCATTTTATGCAAACTCTGCATTCAATCAGGACCACAACCCCATTTGGTATTGTTATTATTTTCATTTTACACATGATAAAACTGGGAGCAACAAAAGGATTGATTGGGTCCTAATACTCAAAGGCATTAGAATCTATAGTGTTAAGTAATTAAAGTATTTGATAAAGTTGGAGTTTATCACACAGTGTTTGGGCGCATCATTTCATGTCACTTACAGTAGTTGAGTTCAGTCAGGAGATCAGGAAAGGGACCTTTAATCAGGGTTGAAGAATGAAACTATGAATTTGGGGTAGGAGGTCGATTACTTAGGTAACATGAAAAATGGAAGGCAAATTGGTGTAGAGAGCCTATTGATTCTATGGTACAATGGAAATCACACTTGTTTCGGAATAAGGCATCTGGGCTTATTATAGCAAGCAATTTAAAAGGATAATGAAAATTTAGTTGACCATTGAACAATGGGAAGTGGGGTATTAGGAGTACTAGTCTTCTGAATGCAGTAAAAAATTGCATGTAATTTAGAGTTGGCCTTTCATAGCCAAGGTTTCTACATCCTGGGATTCAACCAACATGGATCACATAGGGTTGTAGTATTTACTTTTTAAAAAAATCTGCATATCAATATACCCACACAGGTCAACCGTGTTTTGTTCAAGGGTCAAATGTATCACTGCAGTTAGGCTGAATATAAAAGGGTGAAACAGGGAGGTAGACCCGTTAATATTTCTCCAGAGTTTACCATGAAACCAAAGACACTGTAGAAATGAAATTCAATAACTAAGAAAACCAAAACTGAAATGAATCTGAACAAAGAATAGCTGCCTATATTGGATATATTTCCTGGGAAAAGAGGCAGGAGTCCTCTCTGAAGCCAGGAGTAAATAAAAGAAATACCACCATCTTTCAAAATCTAACCTTTTCAAGGGACAATTTCAAATTTGTGATTTATATTTGTGGATATGATATTCTACTAAGAGACATAAGAAACAATTATCACAAACATTACAAAATGGAATATACATGTACAGATATTTTAGTGCTTGTGTGTGTGAGAGAGAGAGAGAGAGCAAAGTTTTAAATGTTTTACAGCTACAGGAGAGTTATGAGATTATATTAATGGTAAAAGGAAATGTTCCAATCTTAGGTGTATGCATTTATGCAGACTACTAGTATGATGAGGCTGGGGACAAGTCAAAGCACTTGAATGGAAGGCAGAAAATCATATATAAGACAGGTGAAGTATTCCAAAGTCACCTTGAAATAAATATAAAATTGATGTTGGCAGCTCAACAGTGACAGGAGTCAAGAGATTATGCTGCTGTGAAATCACAAAAGATGCAATTGATATTTTAATCGAAAATATCATGTCTGAGGGAACAGCCTGCAACTAGGAATTGTTCTTAAAAATAAAAGTGTATCTGTTGATATATATCTTACTTGACTGCTTTTCATTTTTTTTAACCCTCATACCAAGAATAATAATAAAAGTATTATAATTTTCTAGTTCAATCTATCTTTATTGTTTTTTTCTTAAATTGGGTGTCAGGTTTTAAAAAAGAAGACCCTAATTCCCTTTGAGGTTATGTCATTATATATATTAAAAACATATTGGAGATGTTTTTATTGTTAGAACACTACAATTCTTAAGATGTGAAGTGAACCTTTTCAGTTTTCAGTAACTAAGATTTGTGTGTGTGTGTGTTAAGGAACACTCATAATGTTTGTGCCTCTGTTTTCTTCAGTTCCAGTTTTCTCAGTTTGAAGCAGAATTTTATATTCCTTGTTGTGTGGGGGTGGAAAATAAAAGTATTTTGCATTTTTTCTCCCTCTTCTTCCTGACCCATTTAATCACCTAAGTGAATCATCCCCTCCTTTCCCTCCTTTCTTCACTAGACTTTTATTAAGCTCCCACAATGTTCCAAAAACTGATTCATCGCTTTTGAAGGGGCTCACATGACTCTCTGCCTACCAACTCTCATATCAACCTGCTGAAATTTCTTGAATAATCTTTTAATTATCTTCATGCTCTCTAATCTCTTCTCCTTTAAATGGTTTCTGCATTTTACTTTACAGGCCAGCATAACTTTCCTTCAAAAATATATTATTTGATTAAATAATTAATGTATTTTCCCCCTTTTCACAAATGATTTCTGGCTGTTCACATTAAAATTGCATATGATTAAATACTAGCAACAATAATATCAAGGGCAAAAATGATGCAAATAAATCAACTAAAAAGGGACAACAATTTTGTTGTGAGTGCTTCTCTAAGTATCATTTTAAAGTTCCTAGTAGTGAATATGAAGGGCAATACCCAGCCTCCTATGGAGGATTCAGCATTTGAGAGAAAGACATGTCAGTTGCTGGTTTCACTAAATTCCACCCAACCTTTTCATTCTAAAGCCTCAGTTTTTCCATCTGTACAATGAAGATAGTGCTAAAGTTCTAGCGCTATAATAAGTAATCTGATAGCTTGGTTTCCAACACTTTAGGTACCCAACCGTAACCTCTGTTAGATGGAGGTCAGTTCCATAAGGCCTTGTTTGATTGGATGATGATGATGGTGGTGATGATGTGATAATAGTTAACATTTATTGGCAACTTTTACAGTATGCTGGATATTATGCTAAGTATTATATTTGCCTGGTTTAACACCTTTAATCCTTAAACTAACCCTGTGAGATGGCTACTTTTTCAGTTCCCTTTTTGAGACCTTGGAGAGGTAGAATATCTTCATGTGCACATGTGTAATATAAATCTGCTCTACGCTTATATATGGAGTGTGTTCTCTTCATAATGATAAATATGGGAGAATTGCTCTGTTTCCTTACCTCTCACTAGTAGAAGTTATCACTTGAATGGAATAGGAGAGTAGTAAATCCAGAAGGTACAGAGTTATACTTTTGTAACACAAGAAACAATCTAAACATACAGAAATACTGTTAAAAAAAACAGAGAGCAAAATACCTTTAAAAAATATCTGTCTTTTTAGAAGAGTAAGCGTAGTATGTTTCTGAAAGTTTTATCAATTTATCTAGTTATATTGTTAACATCAGTGTATTTGGAAATGACTTTTTTTTTTTTTTTTTTAGCAAAGTCTGACCCAGTGCATGGCATCACTTGAGTCCATGGAAAGATATGAACAGTGATAAGAAATATTAGTAAAACTGATTTCAGTTCAACAGCCTGTACATTGAGGTTGCTGCATCTATCTATTTACATCTCTCTGTTCTGTACAAAAACAGCATCTTAAACGATGCAGATAAATAATAGTGACATTTTATCTCCCTTTCTAAAGTTGAATTCCAGAAGGTAGCAAAGATCCTTTCATGCTTACATTACCATGACAATCTGAAAGAGATAAATCCCTAACGGATGGGACAAGATATGGGAGTTAGGGGATTGATGCTTAGATGCTTCTCCCAATTTATTTCTCCTATTATATGTGTTAAAAATATATACCATATGTCATGCAGCATGTCTTAATCCCATCAAAATTTCTCACACAATTCCTCAGGGGATACCTTTTTTTTGCTGCCAAGTTTTCACTGCTAGAATGCTGACTTATTATTCCTTTGTAGAGAGCTTCATGGTTTGTTTTATGATAACATGTTGCTATAACTTCTCCAGCTGTAATTTTTATAAGGAAAATTAGTCCTGAGGGAATTTATTTTGAGAGCAGTATGCTAAATGGTGACGGAGAAGGATAGAAATATTTCCAGAAAGCAATGCATCCTTCAGTTGTTTTAATAGAACAGAAATTCCTTTGACAGCACTTGTGAAAGCCTTTCTTATACTCAGCATTTAAATTCAGCCCTTGAACTGGGGTTTTCCCAGATCATTTGAGGGTCAATTTTGGAATAGTTCTTGCATCCTATGTCACTTGTCAATGATAGCACTTTACACAGAAGAGCAAATTTAGGGGGGAAATTCTCTCTTGGCAATATTAAGTACACAGGACTTACAGCAAGTGACAGAAAAACTGCATATAATTGCCCTGAGAATTTTTCTGGCATCACATTTTTGTTTAAAGAAAAGTGTATACTTATAGTTGATTCATGTTGTTGTACAGAAGAAACTAACACAAAATTATAAAGCAATTATGCTCCAATTAAAAAGTTTAAAAAAGAAAACAGAAAACAGTCAATAAAAATGAATGCTGTTAGGTAAAGAAAGACAGCTTGAACTGATTTTCAAATGAAAACAGAGAAAAGGTTAAGACTTTACCTCAAGAATTAAGATCACATTTCCTTTTTGTTCCTCTGTGGTGGTGCTTTAGTTTTAAATCCCAATAATGCCCTTGAAGTTTTAATTCATTTTACAGACCATTGTTCAGCTAACTCACATAGGTTGGGGTCCACTCTGGTGCCCTGATATTTGATGTTTACTAATCAGGCATCACTATAAGCTTTATTTGACTTAAGTAATCAAACAAAATTGGAGTTATTTCCTTTTAAAAATTAAGTTGTTCCTAACTCTCTGTACCCTGTTTCCAATCAAATACTCTAATTATAATAACACCCCCCTACAGAGAAGCTATTAACATTTATGGGCTATTTTCAGAAGAAATAATAAATATATGTGGGAACAATTCTGGAGGTGCTCTTTGGGTTTCCTTCCTATTATAAGATATAGCATAAATGGATGACAGGTTTACAAGAGGCATATTTTTATTAGACTATGCCTGTCATGGTACAGATGCCATCTTAAAGTTCTTCCATGTGGCTTAATAAAGGCAGGGATGCAAACACAGGATTTACCTGATGACATAATACCATTTGCAATATACTGATGCTAAATGCCATTTGCAATATGCAGTGGAACTGACAAATAGATTCAAGGGATTAGATCTGATAGACAGAGTGCCTAAAGAACTATGGATGGAGGTTCTTGACATAGTACAGGAGGTGGTGATCAAGACCATCCTCAAGAAAAAGAAATGCAAAAAGGCAAAACCGTTGTCTGAGGAGGCCTTACAAATCACTGAGAAAAGAAGAGAAGCTAAAGTCAAAGGAGAAAAGGCAAAATATACCCATCTGAATGCAGAGTTCCAAAGGATAGCAAGGAAAGATAAGAAAGCCATCCTCAGTGATCAATGCAAAAAAATAGAGGAAAACAATAGAATGGGAAAGACTAGAGATCTCTTCAAGAAAATTAGAGATACCAAGGGAACATTTCATGCAAAGATGGGCACAATAAAGGACAGAAACAGTATGGAGCATAAAGAAGCAAAAGATATTAAGAAGAGGTGGCAAGAATACACAGAAGAACTTTACAAAATTATCTTCATGACCCAGATAACCATGATGGTGTGATCACTCACCTAGAGCTAGACATCCTGGAATGTGAAGTCAAGTGGGCCTTAGGAAGCATCACTACGAACAAAGCTAGTGGAGGTGATGGAATTCCAGCTGAGCTATTTCAAGTGCTAAAAGATGATGCTGTTAGAAGTGTTTTACTCAATATTCCAGCACATTTGGAAAACTCAACGCTGGCCACAGGACTGGAAAAGATCAGTTTTCATTCTAATCCCTAAGAAAGGCAGTGCCAAAGAATGTTCAAACTACCACACAATTGCACTTATCTCACATGCTAGCAAAGTAATGCTTAAAATTCTCCAAGTCAGGCTTCAACAGTACATGAACCGAGAACTTCCAGATGTTCAAGATGGATTTAGAAAAGGCAGAGGAACCAGAGATCAAATTGCCAACATCCGTTGGATCATCGAAAAAGCAAGAGAGTTCCAGAATACTTCTGCATTATTGACAATGCCAAAGCCTTTGACTGTGTGGATCACAACCACCTGTGGAAAATTCTGAAAGAGATGGGAATACCAGACCACCCTACCTGCCTCCTGAGAAGTCTATATGAAAGTTAAAAGGCCACAGAACTGGACATGGAGCAATGGACTGGTTCAACATTGGGAAAGGAGTGCGTCAAGGCTGTATATTGTTACCCTGTTTATTTAACTTATATGCAGAGTGCATCATGCAAAATGCCAGGCTGGATGAAGCACAGGCTGGAATCAAGATTGCTGGGAGAAATATAAATAACCTCAGATATGCAGATGGCACCAGCCGTATGACAGAAAATGAAGAGGAACTGAAGAGCCTCTTGATGAAAGTAGATGAGGAGAGTCCCTTGGAATGCAGGGAGATCCAACCAGTCCATCCTAAAGGAAATCAGTCCTGAATATTCATTGGAAGGACTGATGATGCTGAAGCTGACTATCCCAATACCTTGGCCACCTGATGTGAAAAAGTGACTCATTGGAAAAGATCCTGATGGTGGGAAAGATTGAAGGCAGGTAGAGAAGGAGACAACAGAGGATGAGATGGTTGGATGATGTCACCGACTTGATTTTGAGCAAACTGAGTTTGAGCAAACTCCAGGAGTTGGTGATGGACAGGGAAGCCTGGAGTGCTGCAGTCCATGGGGTCAGAAAGAAACAGGACTGTGTGACTGAACTGAACTGATGGTAAATACAAAATAATTTTGCTTCTTTCCTCCTTCATCTTCCATCCCATAAAGTTTGCACATATCAGACTTCAGCTTCTTTTGTCAGACTCAAATTGGATTTCCTTTTGCTTCAGCTCTAGGCTCAGACTTCTATGCCCCTAATTTGGCATCTCTTCAAAGGGTTTATGGTGTAAGCCTTTTCTCTTTCAACAAAAAGTAGAGCTCATATCCACCTTATAGTAGTGAATTCTGTTTGAAGTTTTGTTTTTCCAAATTATACCATACTTTCAGAGTTCATTTTAAAAATTATTTCTACTGTTTCTATATTGAATAATCAGTCAATTTTGAGTGAACATGAATTGGTTTGAATGAAAAGTGTACATTAAGATTTCTCATATCCTGAGTTTATAGTCAAATTTGGGGCAGACACAGTACAAAGTACTTGATTTACTATAAGGTAAATTTTAAAGCCAGAATTATTTATATCTTAGGTGCTAATTCTTCATTTAGGTATTTAGTATATATTCATGTTGGCACAGATTTTAAGAGAGAGAGTTTGAAGTTCTTAAGACATAGTTCTTGAGACATACATTTTATTGTTTTGGGTGAGAGCTGTAATTATTGCAATAACTTTTCTTACTTTTTTTACTCTCTGTCCCAGTTCATTCCACCTGGGATTTAAATTATGGGGTAATTTAGTTTATCAAATTGTAGACGAAACAGAAACGAAAAGCATGTAGATGAAACCGACTAAAGATTTAACTGAGGTTTCAAGATTTAACTGAGGTTTCAAGAGTTAACTGAGGATAAAACTAGAATTGGGCAGACTTCAGTGTCATACATAAGAGTGAGTGAACAACATCTTAACCTAATTTACCAGAGTGTAGCTAATAAAACATTGGGAGGGTAACACGGTTACCATTCCAGCTGTGCAGTATTTAGTCCTTCATCCATTTGCTACATTCCAAGACATAGACAATCAATTAAGAATTATAACTCCTGATTTTTCAACCCATTTGCCTATTGAAAGTTCAGTTCAGTTGCTCAGTTGTGTCTGACTCTTTGCAACCCCATGAATCGCAGCACTCCAGGCCTCCCTGTCCATCACCAACTCCCGGAGTTCACTCAGACTCACGTCCATCGAGTCAGTGATGCCATCCAGCCATCTCATCCTCTGTCGTCCCCTTCTCCTGCCCCCAATCCCTCCCAGCATCAGAGTCCTTACTCCTTGGAAGAAAAGTTATGACCAACCTAAATAGCATATTCAAAAGCAGAGACAGTACTTTGCCAACAAAGGTCTGTCAGTCAAGGCTATGGTTTTTCCAGTGGTCACGTATGGATGTGAGAGTTGGACTGTGAAGAAGGCTGAGCGCCGAAGAATTGATGCTTTTGAACTGTGGTGTTGGAGAAGACTCTTGAGAGTCCCTTGGACTGCAGGGAGATCCAACCAGTCCATTCTGAAGGAGATCAGCCCTGGGATTTCTTTGGAAGGAATGATGCTAAAGCTGAAACTCCAGTACTTTGGCCACCTCATGCGAAGAGTTGACTCATTGGAAAAGTTCAGTTACCCTTTGACTTAACAAGATTGCCACTAGAAGATGATAGTCTGAAGGAAGACCCAAAAATGTACTTAAATGGATCATGTTGACTCCAAAGAGAACACCCTGCAAGAGGATATGCATGTGTGTGTATGTGCATATGGGTGTGTGTACTTGTACACACACATACATGTAAGCACAATCACAGAATTAAAAGATTTTAGGTAAGATGAAAAATATCACACTCAATGTCCCATCATTCTAGTTTATATATGTATTAATACGTATGTATGTATGTATGTATGGTATGACTATCATTCTTACTCTATGTGTGCAGCTAATTTTTGTAGTTGGAATAAAAACAATACATAGGTGGTGCTAGTGGTAAGGAACCCATCTGTCAATACAGGTAGATGTAATGAGATGCAGGTTCAATCCCTGGGTCAGGAAGATCCCCTGGAGGAGGGCATGGCAACCCACTCCAGTAGCCTTGCCTGAAGAATCCCATGGATAGAGGAGCCCAGCGGGCTACAGTCCATAGCATCATAAAGAGTCACAGGACTGAAGTGACTTAGCAGGCACATACTTAATAAATACATATTCTGATATATAAATAAATCCTTTTTCATTAAAATACCCCCACTGTTTTCCAACTCAAAATGGGCCTTCCTAAGTATGGTTTTAGTGGCTGTAATAATGCATGTCACTCCATGATCCCCCACAGTTGCCTTTGGATTGCTTCAAGACTTTAACTACAAACATCCGTGTGCAGATAGCATCTTCAGTGTCTGAATTATTTATTGGGGATAAACTTTAGGCCAAAAGATAAACCCTTCAGCCTCTTAACACATGCTTGTTTCCAACTTTCCAATAGAATTGCAAGCAATTCCATGTTCTAAGCTGAATTCTTGATCTTCCTTGGCTTCAGGCCTCCTGAACTCAGTAAATGGTATCATTATCCACCTTGTTCAAATTAAAAACTTGGTTTATAGCTTTCCCCCTCTTCCCCACCCCATTTTCTTTCCTTTTAATCCATGATTGTTTTGTTTTGTTTTTACTTCGTTGCTGTGAGTTTCCTTAGAATAAAATCCACATTTTTTGATGCCATCTAAATACTTCCCACTCCTCTGTAACTCTCTAACACTCAGCCCTTCCAAACAAGCAAAGTGTCTAATATTAAATACCTGCTGTTTCATCTGTTTGGAAGGCTCTTCTTCCTGCCTTTCCATGTCTGGTTTCTTCTTATCCTTTGGCGGTAACTTTTAGCATTCCACTTTTAGAGAGGTCTTCCCCAACTCCCTGTCTAAACTTCTCCCACTTAGCACTGTTCCTGCCTTTGGTGCCCTTTTTGCAGTGCATAACATGACTGAATAAGCATTTGTTGGTTAAATTGATCAATTTCTCTCTTTACAACTATATATAACTCCAAGAAGGTCACTCCTGTGTCTGTTTTGCTTTTCTCTATGCCCTTCTAAACGTATTGCCTGGCACAGTGGGCTATATGTGTTTAGACTGTGTTCACGTCCTGGCACTGTCACGTATTAACTGCTGTCCTTGGATACAAGGGTAAAAGGGGCATGACAATAACACCTAACATATAGGGTTTCCCAAGAATTAAATGAAATTATTCACATATAGTTATTAGCCTACTGCTTGACTCAGCAGTGGCCACAGGACTGGAAAAGGTCAGTTTTCACTCCAATCCCAAAGAAAGGCAATGTCAAAGAATGCTCAAACTACTGCACAATTGCACTCAACTCACATGCTAGTAAAGTAATGCTCAAAATTCTCCAAGCCAGGCTTCAGCAATACGTGAACTGTGAACTTCCAGATGTTCAAGCTGGTTTTAGAAAAGGCAGAGGAACCAGGGATCAAATTGCCAACATCCGCTAGATCATCGAAAAAGCAAGAGAGTTCCAGAAAAACATCTCTTTCTGCTTTATTGACTATGCCTTTTTTAAGGCATTGACTGTGTGGATCACAATAAACTGTGGAAAGTTCTTAAAGAGATGGGAATACCAGACCACCTGACCTGCCTCTTGAGAAACCTGTATGCAGGTCAGGAAGCAACAGTTAGAACTGGACTTGGAACAACAGACTGGTTCCAAATAGGAAAAGGAGTATGTCAAGGCTGTATATTGTCACCCTGCTTATTTAACTTATATGCAGAGTACATCATGAGAAACGCTGGGCTGGAGGAAGCACAAGCTGGAATCAAGATTGCCGGGAGAAATATCAGTAACCTCAGATATGCAGATGACACCATGCTGGGAAAGATTGAGCACAGGAGGAGAAAGGGACAACAGAGGATGAGATGGTTGGATGGCATCACCAACTTGATGGACATGGATTTGGGTGAACTCCGGGAGTTGGTGATGGACAGGGAGGCCTGGCATGCTGCAGTTCATGGGGTCACAAAGGGTACGACACGACTGAGCAACTGAGCTGAACTGTCACAGTATAGGCTTTCGGCATATTAGTTACTATTGTTGCTGTTCTAATGGATATTCATTAAACATTTGTTGAGTGAGTGAAAGGATGAATTTGTTTTATGATATAAGTAAGTAGATAATTATCTCCTCAATGTATGGATGCTCCATTTTTATCTCTAGTTCATTGTGGTCATTCTTTTTTCAGTTACTAATAAGCAAAACCATCACCACCACCACCATCATCATCATTAGCAGCATCATCGTGATTTTCACTTCCTTACTATTGATTATTATAGGTAGAACCTTTTCCCATCTGCATGAGTACCTAGAAAACAACTCATGTTATTGTTCCCTCCATTAATACTTTAATTGTGGAGATAACTATTTCCAAACCTATTTGATGACGTGTCCAACAGGTTCAATAGAGCAGTCAGAAATATAAACCATATTCACCTTTTTTCCCCCAGATAACTGAATTACATACAGTCCAAGTTTTATGTTAATGTAAATGAAATGTCAGGTACCAAAAGATTGAATGGCTATTAAGAGAATCTTTTGCTGGCAAGTAATTTACTATCAATTTGAAGATTTTCATTTCTCTACCAAGTGCTTAATTAAGATTAGAGGTCAGTGGCCTTTGCTCTGTTATCAGTGATCCCCAAATATTCTGCTTATATCATTTCACTATTAGTAATAAATCATATTATATTACAGTTATTTGTTTATGTGTTTGTCCTTCCCACTAAAGAATGAGCTGCTCATTGAGGGCAGAAATTATATTTTATTCTTTATGCATCTGGAAGGAGGCATTGAATATTGTACATTTGTTACTAATACTATTAGCAGTATTATTTTCCCCCAAATAAATTGATTTTACTAAACATAGACTGTGAAAGCATCAGTATCAAGCTAGTCAATACTCAGTCACCATGAGGAGGGTTAAGCAGACGTGTTTGTGTCTCAGTTGTCTTGCATATAATTCTCAGCAAGGCTGGTGAAAATATTCTCTCATGATAATGAGGGAAGAATCCAGATTACAAAGCTTGATTAATCCTAAAATATTTGGCTGCTTTGACTCTGACCTTCAGTATATCCAGACATGCTGTGCAAAGTACAGAATTGAAATAAAATAATCCCTACTCAAATCAGAGGCTTATTTTACAGGGATAAGTAAAGTTTGTGGCTTCACCTGAAGTAAGAAGGCATTAAGTCTCCTTATCACATCCTACCATCACTATCAGATGAGACATAGAAAAGACACTAGAGGAAGAGGGAATAAGAGATAGTCCAGGAAGTATTTGGTTTCTGGTAAAATTACCCTGGAATTGGCTCACCAGTTAATCCCTTTTTATTTATAATCTTATTCATTATCCTTTCCATTCATTATCTTTCCTTCCCTCTCTCTGTCCTTCCCTCCCTCTCTCCCTCCTACCCTCCCTCCCTTTCCTCTCTCCCCAACCCTTTGCCAATAAAGCAAAGTTAAAACAGTTTGCTTTTCCTTTTAAAAGTTATAGCTCTCCAAATTAAACATGTTCTCATGTACTCGAGTCTCCCAATTATGGAAGAGTAACAAAATATGCTGTTTAGATTTCAAGTTTCTTTTAAAGTAATTCATAACATATAGGTTAGGTTTACATTAGATACACATAAACACATTCTATGGGCTTCTCTGGTGGCTCAGACCATAAAGAATCTGCCTGCAATGCAGAAGACCCGGGTTCAATCCCAGGGTCAGGAAGATCCTCTGGTGAAGGGAATGGCTACCCACTCCAGTATTCTTGCTTGGAGAATTCCATGGACAGAGGAGCCCGGCATGCCATAGTCCATGGGGTTGCAAAGAGTCAGACACGACTTGAGTGACTAACACACTAGCTCTATACTATGCTCATTCTATAATGAAAATGATAAAATTTATATGATACCAATTTTTATCCTTTGCTTATGGTATCTTAGTGCTTACAGTATATTATGCTATTTTTTGTTGATGCTCTTAAGACAAATTGGCCCCAAAATGGACTATATCTAAAGTGTGCTGAATTTTCCTAAGCTTAATATGATTTTAATAGAGACAAATATAATTTCCATCTTTGAAGAAGTTCTGGGCTGGGGGCATCATCTCCCCACAGTCTCTGGAATATATATGTTAGCATTTTTGTGTCCTTGAATGTTCTGTAAGTAATGTACCTTTTCAGTAGTGAAGCACTGGGGACCTCAAGCACTGGGGACAGTTTTATGAGGCTATTCTAAGTTGTGAAGCCATCTGTGGTTGCAGACTGAAGACTGAAATTGGTAACAGTTCCATCTTTAAGTGAGCATTCTCAGAAGCAGAAGCGGGAAAGATTTAGGGTGCCTTGTTTTGGCTCCCATAGATCCTTTGTAACAGAATGGTAAAAATAGTGTGAAAATAATTTTTATTTTTTGTGGATTATACATTTATACTTTCTGAATATAAATGTATTATGTGACATTGACCTAATCATTGAAAAAATATACTTTCTTCTCAGGCAGTAGATCTCAATCATTGTATGTGTAGCTGTTTATAAAATACACACCAGTCCTGATAATCATTACACTGAAGTTTTTATTAAACTCTGTTTCTTGATCTGTCTTTCTGTAGAATATTATCAAGTTTATTGATCTTTTCAAAGAACCAGCATTTGGCTTCATTGATTTTCTCTGTTGTCGAACTCTGTTCCTACCAATTGTTTAAAGTGTATTTAATGGAGTCTAAGCTGCATAGTTTCCACTTATTCAGAAAGATTTAAATAACCATGAATTAATATGTGTCTGTTCAAAGCTCTCTAATTAGAAGTGAACTAACATGCAATTTGCTGGATGTGACATATCTGTTAATGCTAATGTGCAAAGAATATCTTCTCTCAAAATCAGTCAATCTTAGTTGGATTGGCTCCAGAGTGTTGCATTTATTTGGGGTTGTTGATATTTTTATTTTCTGCTAACTTAATTTGACACTTGTTCATTTACATTTTATAATAATCAGTGAGTGAATGAGAACCATGGAGGTAGAATACAAGTGTTATTAAGGACTTTCTGCAATATAGAAGGGGAAAGGAGTATACAGTTATGCTTATATATCAGAGAAAATTATTTGGATATACATGATAATATTATCAAATATCTAGGCAGGTGCCCTAAAATGGGAATTTCACTGCATTCATTATATACTTAGAGAGAATCTGTATCATGGAACCAGTTTTGAAAGTGTGTAGTTTGTCTCTTTTAGGAGAAAGCACACCAAGTTTTCTTGGCAATATAATCAATATCGTTACTAATAGTTATCTTTGAAAAATATGATTTATCCCCACTTCTTTGCTTTTTATTTTATTTTTTTTAATTTTCAAATTTTATTTTTTCAACTTTACAATATTGTATTTGTTTTGCATATATCAACATGAATCCGCCACAGGTATACACATGTTCCCCATCCTGAACCCTCCTCCCTCCTCCCTCCCTGTACCATCCCTCTGTGTCGTCCCAGTGCACCAGCCCCAAGCATCCAGTATCGATGCACGATACTTCTTTGCTTTTTAAAAATATAGATTTATAGGAGGGTCAGTTCATAATTGCAGTAGAAAGTTTGCATATGTTTAAGTGAATGTGAAATTAATGAATCTAGGTGACTGTTCAGACTGAAAGGCATATCTAAGGTGTTTAGAACTAAACAGCCCATTAAATAACTATCTTCTTGTTCATACTTCACATAACTAAACATCAGTTTATTTAAAAGGTCGAGCCTTAAGATAGTGATTGTGAGAGTTGGACTGTGAAGAAAGCTGAGTGCCAGAGAATTGATGCTTTTGAACTGTGGTGTTGGAGAAGACTCTTGAGAGTCCTTTGGACTGCAAGAGCCAACCAGTCCATTCTAAATGAGATCGGTCCTGTGTGTTCATTGGAAGGACTGATGCTAAAGCTGAAACTCCAATACTTTGGCCACCTCATGTGAAGAGTTGACTCATTGGAAAAGACCTTGATGCTGGGAGGGATTGGGGGCAGGAGGAGAAGGGGACGACAGAAGATGAGATGGCTGGATGGCATCACTGACTCGATGGATGTGAGTCTGAGTGAACTCCGGGAGTTGGTGATGGACAGTGAGACCTGGCGTGCTGCAATTCATGGGGTCACAAAGAGTCGGACACGACTGAGTGACTGAACTGAACTGAACTAACTTATATTAATTAATGAATACTTTGCCATTATTGTAGGATGATAACGAGCTTTTCCTTTACCATGTTTTAAATAGAACTGATTTATGTTTTTTAGCATTCATCTTTTGGTTATATTTTCTACGTATCCATTAAATGAAAATGCTCAGGAAAAGGAACATCTGGGATCTTTTTAATTTTTTTATTCTGGTGTCAATGTGTAATCTTTAAGATTTAAAATTGTTTATCAGTATGTACTAATGTAAAATGATGGATGCAAAATATTTGCATTAGCAATAAAAGTTAATTGTATTAGAAGAGATCACCAGCGATGACCTGACAGGTTGAAGAGAGGCACACGGAGTATTGTAGCACCTGAATAAGCAAGCCCTCCTCCCATCAGCAACTGCTATAATAAGAACTCATTGCATTTTGGGCTTCCCAAGTTTAATAAATGCATGACGGTTTTGAAAGTCACCAAAAAAGAACACAGATAGATATGTAAATTCAGAGTCATCAGTGTATACCTGGAAATTGAAGGAAAAAAATGTACAAAAATACATACACTGCAGAAAATCTCATCAGGACCACTACTGATTGTGGATTTGTAAGCAGATGTGGCAAGACTAGAATGAGCACTAATGTAAAAGAATGCAGTGGTACAGAAATAAGCTCATATAGCTAGGATGGTGTGAAATAGATACTCACATACACTGCATACAGGAATATAAATTGACACAATCTCTACTGAAGCAATGTGGCAAAACATACAATATTTTTTGACCCAGTAATCTTGATTTAGATATTCAATCTCCAAGACAAAATCAGAAATTCAAACAAAACATGTATAAAATGATATTGATCATAGTACTGTATATGAAAATAAAAAGTAAAATAAATTAGATATATAACAATATGCATTTATAGAATGAACATATATGTAGCCACTAACGATAACCTTTAAAAATAATATTTAAAGAATGGTTCACATTATACACTATTAATGGATAAGGCAGAAAATGAAAGCTTGCTTTTTGTAGTGCAGTTCCAATTTCCAATGGAACTTTTCCAATGGAACTTTTTTCCAATTTCCAATGGAACTTTTCTAGGTGCAAAATTCAAAACTCTTTAAATAATTTTAAAATGTGCTTTATTATAAAGATGTATAGGATTTAGGTTCAAAACTTAAAAAAAAAAAAAAGGTCAAGAATTAAGTCAAGGGACTTTCTATGATCTCTGGTCCTTTCCTTAGTAGATCTCTTGGTCTCTGCTTTTTCTAAGCTTCTCCTCGTGCCTTGTCTCCCCCGTTATTTTTCTAGGAACGTGTGTGTTCTTAGTTGCTGAGTTGTGTCAAACTCTTTGTAACCCCATGGACTGTAGCCCACCAGGCACCTCTGTTCATGGGGATTCTCCAGGCAAGATTTTTGGAGTGAGTGGCCATGCCTTCCTCCAGGGGATCTTCCCAACCCAGGGACTGAACTGAAGTCTCTCACATTGCAGACGGATTCTTTACTGTCTGAGCCACCAACTATTTATTCATAGTCGCTTATTCTGTTTTAACTTTGAATTGCATGTGATCAATGCTTCCCTGGCCTATATTTGCCATAGAGAAGAAGAATCTGATTGAACCAGTTCATTGCTTTTCTCAAGAAAGCAAGGCATGGGTTATTTGCCTACTTAGAAATTGGCAGCCCTTGGTTAAAAGGTCAGGTTCGTACTAATCAGTCATGGCTGGTCTGGTCATGAGGACACATTCACCCTCCCTCTTCAACTGCTTCCTCCAACACTGCCTGCCTTGGGTCTGCAAACTCTATAGTGTAGCCAAACCAAACTTCTTTTCAAATAAACCCCATTATTTCATGACTCACATCGTTAGCCTGCCTTTTCTCACTTCTTAGAATTGCTGTCATTGAGTTTATGATAAATCTCAAAGCCCCATCTCTTGCATGCCCCAATGAAGTCCTTATCTGACTCCCCTAGAAAAAGAACTAACACTCTCATAGTGCACTTTTCATGACTGTATTAAAGAACTTGGGCACTGTACTTCCATTATGAGAGTGACAGACTTATTGACTAAAAGGGCATGCTTTTGACATCATTCTGTGGTGCAGTTTATGAAAGGAAACTGTGAGAGATAAGTTTATTAACATTGTAATACTGAATTTAGGGGGAAAAGTACCACACACACACACACCGCACTCCACCAATCTTAGTGTTCTAACATCCTTGCACATGGAAACTCTCAAAGTATTAGTTGCGTTGTTTTTCTCGAACATGAACCTTCATTCAAATGGTAGAAGTGATTTTAAAGCAAGGATGTCATCTTTTAAAACCCAGGAATAAAAATTTTCCATTTTCTGCATGAATCAGTTTTTTTCTGTGACTGTTGCAAGTAAATGAACAGTCACTGCATAAACTCCATGCTTTGTTTCAATGGTTTCCTTTGGGTGGTTTCACCCAAAGCCATGTATAAATTAGTCAGATAGCACATGAATTTAGATTTCAACCATCTTCCTGGAAACTTTGAAACTTATATTATTTCCCAGGACCCAGAAATTGAACTGAAGCTTGGTTCCAAAACCAGGTTGTAGCAATGGACCCAGGAGTCAGTAGCTCAATTTTCTACTTCTTTGTATCACATTTTCTCTTGAAAATGATGCATGCGATATTACAAAATGGCAGGGAGGAGCCTCTGTGAAGTGTTAGATATTTGGTTCACTGGGTCCTATCAGCAGGTAGGGCCTATAGGGAGCTTGTTTATCAGGCAGAACGATCTCATTATGAGGACAGTGAAGTAGAGTTTACTTCATACCCCGAAGCCATTCAAGGCAACAATGAATGAGTGATATTCATCCTGGGCCCTGTATTGTGCTATTATGACTTATGGTAACTGGCAGCATATTAGAATAGAGATCAGGGACTATGGCTCCTCCACTGAATGAAGTTCTGAAGTTTCAGAGCTGTTGAATTATTCAGTATTTTCCAATTTATAGAATAAAAGAATACGTGATTGACTATTTCATGATACTGTATGGAAATAAAGAAAGAGAATGCACAGGCTTGATGCATTTCACAATACGTATTTATTTCTCATAATTGCATGGTACCCAGTTGGGGCTCTGTATAGGCCAGCATGGCCCTTGCTGTCAAATCCAAAGATAAGAGCTTGACTTTAAAACCTAGGGAACAATGAAAGAAAAAAAAAAATTTTAAGCACATTAATGAATGATCACTACAAGGGGTCCACAACACTGCCTTGTTTAGCTTTGAAAATATCCATGAATACCAGATTGAAAAAATAAAGTAAGGTCTGAGACAAATATTCCTTCTTGCCCTTAACGGTCCAGTGGGAACAATGTAAGCTGTTTAGCATAAAGGAAGGGAACCCTGCTTAACGTGATATGCAATAAGATTACAAAATGCTTTCTTCCAGCCCCAGCAGTGCCCAAGGTAACAGGTTCTACATAAATATTTGTGTTTTTTTTCCTTCTTTTTTTAAAATTAATTTTATTTTATTTTTAAACTTTACATAATATTTGTTGAAATAAAGAATGAATCAGTGAATGCCTCCCTCCAGAGGTGACTCACACTAAATACTGTTAAATCATTCCTGCTGCTGCTGCTGCTAAGTAGCTTCAGTCATGTCCAACTCTGTGCGAAACCATAGACGGCAACCCACCAGGCTCCCCTATCCCTGGGATTCTCCAGGCAAGAATGCTGGAGTGGGTTGCCATTTCCTTCTCCAGTGCATGAAATTGAAAAGTGAAAGGGAAGTCACTCAGTCATGTCCGACCCTCAGCAACCCCATGGACTGCAGCCTTCCAGGCTCCTCCATCCATGGGATTTTCCAGGCAAGAGTACTGGAGTGGGGTGCCATTGCCTACCCCCTCCCAATTCAAATATTTCCTTTTTGAAATATATTAAAGGAATGGGTCATGGTGTGACTACTAAGGATGTAGTTTTGAACCTTTGAGAGGTACATCAAGGAACCTGGGTTTGGTACAGCAGCCAAAGTAGGGATGTTGAGCTGGATGAACCATGAAGCAATATACGCCATGCGTTCCTCTTTTAAAGTATTTACTAGTGAACTAAATAAAAAGCGAACTGCCATTCCCTGAGAATTTAAACTTTTATGTAAATAATAATAACTAACTGTGATGAACATTATAATGAAGTAACATCTGCTGGGTCAGAAGATTCCTCTAGCTTTGAGTTTAATCAGTATTAATAAAAAGATTATGAAGATAATCTCAGTTAAGCCAGCAGTTTGATCTTTTAATTGCAAAGTAAAACTGAAACCGCGTAAATTTGCTTTGAACTTAGTAGATGTCCATTTTAACAACTGCCCAGTATACTTTTTCACATAAGTGCTTCCTCTCAAATTTATCAGCCCTTAAAAAATGTATATAAATTTATTCTCATACCCAGAGACTACACTCTCAAAGACAGGGAAAACAAAACCCAAAACAACAAAATCTGAATCAATGTAATTTCCTACTATCTAAACTTGCTTTGATAATTTAAAGAGAAGCTGGGAGCATGCCAACAAAATCTCTGGAAAGCAGACTTTAAGGTTCAAAGAAACCTTCTATACTTGATATATTTTTTTTTTTCTTTCCTAGCTCTTTAAGTCAGAGAAGGCAATGGCAACCCACTCCAGTACTCTTGCCTGGAAAATCCTATGGACGGAGGGGCCTGGTGGGCTGCAGTCCATGGGGTCGCTAGGAGTTGGACACGACTGAGCGACTTCACTTTCACTTTTCACTTTCATGCATTGGAGAAGGAAATGGCAACCCACTCCAGCGTTCTTGCCTGGAGAATCCCAGGGACGGGGAGCCTGGTGGGCTGCCATCTATGGGGTCGCACAGAGTCGGATACGACTGAAGCGACTTAGCAGCAGCAGCAGCAGCAGCTCTTTAAGTATACATGAAAAAAAAAATCCCCCATTATTTTTTCTCTGAATTTATTACCACTTTTTTCTTGCTGCAGTCTGATAGTGTTTATGAAAATACTGTGTAAATGAAGGAATTCTGCACAAATAAAAAGGAACTGCTGTTTTTACACATGAAAAACAAAGATCACGCAGCAGGTACACAGATACTTGCTTATAATACCCTGGATAAAATATAGTCTGTCAATAGATTCCCTTCATGATAGATGTATAATTGCACATATAAATGCAGATGAATATCCAGATAGTTTTGTGTAAAGCTAATCTGTGTACAGCATATTATGTATTTTCATGAGACTTCTACAGTGATAAAAATAGACTCAGCATCACTAAAAAAAAAAAAAAAAAGGCTCTAACCTTTTATAAAATTCTGACTTAGAAATTCACTTGAAGGAGCAATATACAGACTGTGTGTGTTTAATTTTCCCCACAATCTCTGCAAGAAGTTAATCAAATAGACAATTAATCTCTGTGATATTATTCATATGAAAATAAATGCATATTAAAATGCACACTAGACTTCATTCCCATTTCTCTTGAATGTTTCTCTAACTCTAGGGGTATCTAATGCCCAGCAGACTTCACAATATGAAAGAGATACACAGAAGTGCTTTTGTGGCACAAACTAGACAATGCAAGCAATGCATTCTGCTGTATAAATACCTGTGATAAATGTTAAAAATGTGCTGGAAGAAACAAATGAGTCTTCTACCCCCACCCCACCACACTTGTCATCTGCTGACTTGAACCTGCTTCTACTCCTTGTTTCCTTTAATGATGTCACAATCATCTGAGGAATCCTGGGTTGAACTTCAAAGTCACCCTTGACTACTCCTTTCCTTCATCTGTCTTGTCTGATCAGTCCCCCCATCCTGTTGATTCCACCTCTACGATGTCCCCCACTTCTTTACTTCATCTCTATTTTCCCTGGTGTACACGGCTTTTCTGGTGGCTCAGATGGTAAAGAATCTGCCTGCAATGCAGGAGACCCATGTTCCATCCCTGGAAAGATCCCCTGGAGAAGGCAGTGGCAGCCCACTCCAGTGTTCTTGCCTGGAGAATCCCATGGACAGGGAAGCCTGGCCATCTACAGTCAAAGGATTGCAAAGAATCAGACACAACTGAGCAACTATCATTCACTCACTACTATTTTAAGAGCTTTCTAAATTACCTCCCTGTTTCTAGCTGTCTCCTTCCATCTATCCTTGATAGTGCCACTGGAGTTATCTTCCTAAAATGTAGATCAAACCACTTCACTCATGGATATTTTCCACTCTCTACATTGAATAGAGCTGTGATTGTCCAAAGTGTCATCACAGAAATATCATCCAGGACTTTTCAGAAATGTGAATTCTTAGTTACCAATCAACACCTTCTGAATCAAAGCCCTAATGGTAAAGCCAAATAATGTATCTTTTCAGAGAAAGATAAATATCATATGATATCTCTTTTATGCAGAATCTAAAAAGAAATGATACAAGTACATTTGTTTAAACAACAGTAAAAGATGCACAGACTTAGAGAATGAGCTTATGGTTGCTGCAGGCGGGGAGGGGATGGGGGAAGGGATAGTTAGGGAGTATGGGATGCACATGCACACCTGCTGTATTTAAAATGATAACCAACAAGGATCTACTTATAGCACAGGGAACTCTGCTCAGTGTTATGTGGCAGCCTGGATGGGAGGGGAGTTTGGGGGAGAATGGATACATGTATATGTATGCCTGAGTCCCTTCACTGTCCACCTGAACCTATCACAACATTGTTAATTGGCTTTACCTCAATAAATAACATTTTATTTATTGTTGTTGTTAAATTTTATTTATTGTTGTTAAAAAACAACAAAAATAATAATACAAAATTTTTAAAGACAAATCATCTTTTGATAATTCCTCCTGATGATGCTGATGCACACTGAAACTGGTCATCTACGGGATTCAGTATTAAGTTCAATTTCCTTTGTCCTTTCCTGGTATCTTGTTCATCCCACTTTTATGATCTTATTTTTACCTGGTTATGCCTTTCTGCCTACACCATCCCACTGTTTTAGAACCTCACCCTTTATTATCTGAGATATCTCATTGACTTGGCATCTTCTCTTCCCAGTTATCATTTTGAATTGAGGCACAGTTAAAATTCCTTCTCCTTCTTAAATTCTTTTTGATCTTCCCCACTATATACTTCTCCTCCATTAGTTTACTTGAAAAATAGAAACCAGTTCTGGGTTGAGATGGAACAAAACCTCTGACTCTGTGTTTCCTCAGTAATGTTGCTTTTACTTGTAGCATTTCTCCATTCTGCCTTGTGTTATATGTAGTTTGTGACACGTACTTCCCTATTAAAAGATGATTTCCTCAAGGTCAACCCTAGCCTCAATAATCTTTGCTGTAGGCAAAGATTGTACACTCATGTGTACAATGAGTCACATGTAGTAGGTGGCCAGTAACAAATGTGGAAACACACTAAAACAGGATTTGGACTCTAATACATGATTTTGTGTCTTCATTGCTTCAAACAATAGCTCATTTGGAATTGCTCTAAAATTTAAGGACTTTTATTACTTGCAAGAATAAAAAATAGAAGTCTAGTCAGCTATATCCTCTAAAACAAAATGAAAGTAAATATGTGCCTTAAGCCTTGTTACTCTCTTTTAAGGATCAAATTGCAACAGACATCAAGAGCAAACTTCTGGACACAAGGGGAAAGAGAGAGGAGGGATGAGTTGGGAGATTGGGATTGACATATATACACTATTGATACTATTTATAAAATAATAACTAATGAGAACTTACTGTGTAGCACAGGACCTCTACTTAATGCTCTGTGGTAACTTAAACAGGAAGGAAGTCCAAAAAAAGGGAATATATACACATATAGCTGATTCACTTTGCTGTACAGTAGAAACTAACACAACATTGTAAAGCAACTATGCTCCAATCAAAAATTTTAAGTATTGGTTTGCAGGGTGCCTGTCCTGCCACATCTTTCCTGGTAGGTGTCTCTAAGATGGGGAAGAGATAAAATTTGATCTCTGTTTGGTTTGCTGCTCATCATGTTGATATTTAATCCAGTGTCCAACAAATGTCACAAAGGTATAAAATTCCTGAGATTGGTAACACTTTTGGACCTATTTGTATGCACATACCCTTTTTTGACTAGACGGTTTTGTGGAGATACAAAAAGTGAAATTAACCAAGTCTTTCATTGAAAATTTATATAGAAGTGAATGGATAAAATTATAATGTTGAATAAAAATAATTTTAAATAGAGCAAACTGTGTATGATGAGTTAAATCAGAGGTTCATAGTGAAAGAAGAGAGTGAAAAAGTTGGCTTAAAGCTCAACATTCAGAAAACTAAGATCATGGCATCTGGTCCCATCACTTCATGGCAAATAGATGGAAAAACAGTGGAAACAGTGGCAGACTTTATTTTTGGGGGCTCCAAAATCACTGCAGATGGTGATTGCAGTCATGAAATTAAAAGACGCTTACTCCTTGGAAGGAAAGTTATGACCAACCTAGACAGCACATTAAAAAGCAGAGACGTTACTTTGCCAACAAAGGTCCGTCTAGACAAGGCTATGGTTTTTCCAGTCATCATGTATAGATGTGAGGGTTGGACTGTGAAGAAAGCTGAGTGCCACAGAATTGATTCTTTTGAACTGTGGTATTGAAGAAGACTCTTGAGAGTCCCTTGGACTGCAAGGAGATCCAACCAGTCCATCCTAAAGGAACTCAGTCCTGAATGTTCATTGGAAAGACTGATGTTGAAGCTGGAAACTCCAGTACTTTGGCCACCTGATGCGAAGAGCTGACTCATTGGAAAAGACCCTGATGCTGGGAAAGATTGAGGGCAGGAGGAGAAGGGGACGACAGAGGATGAGATGTTTGGATGCATCACCAACTCAGTGGACACGAGTTTGAGTAAATTCCGGGAGTTAGTGATGGACAGGGAGGCCTGGCGTGCTGCAATTCATGGGGTCTCAAGGAGTCAGACACAACTGAGTGACTGAATTGAACTGAACTCAGAGTTGATACATGATAGCTGTGACAGCATTGCCATTCAGTTATCAGATGAGTGATGTTTCTGATTACACTATATTTTTGTAAATAGAGACACAGAATTTTGCAAACTATACCTTGGTGCTCAGTTTAATAAATAGTGCATAGGAGTTAAAACAATCTTAGCACATAAAGTGATATATGCACTTATTTAGATCACTTTGGGCTTCCCTTGTGGCTCAGCTGGTAAAGAATCTGCCTACAATGCAGGACACCTAGGTTTGATCCCTGAGTTTGGAAGATCCCCTGGAGAAGGGCAAGGCTACCCACTCCAGTATTCTGGCCTGGAGAATTCCATGGACTCTATAGTCCATTTTGGTTGCAAAGATTTGGACACGGCTGAGTCACTTTCACTTTCTTTAGATGGCTATTATGAAAGGAGATTATGAAACAGTTTTTGAAAAATCTTAAAATTTCGTATAAAGCCTTTAAAAATGTATTATTTGATCCAGGAATTTTTCTTCAGGAATTATTTCATGAGGAAATTATACTTTTTTTGAGAGGAAGTTTGCAGCACACTGCATATTATATTATCGCATATTTAGAACAGTCAAAAATGGGGGGAAACTTTAAGTAGTCTAACAGCCAAAGAGCTAAGTAAGTTATATGTAACACGATTATGGGCTTTTATGTAGTTATTATAAAATATTCTGTAAAACATCATGATGTAACTTTTTATGGAATTATGATCTCAGCTGAGATAAGAAACTTATTAAACCAAAGGACAGGTTATGAAACTATGAAAATATTCCTGTAATTTCCTTTTTTTTCTTTTTATCATAAGAATACAAATAGTCTTAAGAATAAATTCTTACCAACTGTGTGTTATGCAATGCATGGGGTTTTGTATATTAGTGTCTAAAATACTTGCTAGAATGTGAAGGCTAAGGCATGACAGAGGGTTAACTATGCTGCTGCTAAGTCGCTTCAGTCGTATCCGACTCTGTGCGACCCCATAGATGGCAGCCCACCAGGCTCCCCGTCCCTGGGATTCTCCAGGCAAGAACGCTGGAGTGGGTTGCCATTTCCTTCTCCAATGCATGAAAGTGAAAAGTGAAAGTGAAGTCGCTCAGTCGTGTACAACTCCTAGCGACCCCATGGACTGCAGCCCAACAGGCCCCTCCGTCCATGGGATTTTCCAGGCAAGAGTACTGGAGTGGGGTGCCATTGCCTTCTCCGGTTAACTATGCTACCTGGATCCTATTTGCCTTGGCATCCATCACCTGTCTCCTGATAAAGAGGAGACCATATCTTAGAAGAAATTTGACAACACCTGACCAAGGGCCGCTCCCACCTGGAGATGACCTAACATTTAGAGTGTAGCAGATGATAGCTTCTAGGCTTTGGAAATTGGATTCCTGATAATTGACAGAGTCTCTTGAGTTAACCTCAGTTCTTAACACCCACACAAATCTCTCCAACATATGTGAATGAGCTCTTTCAAAAGTGTTACATTGTTTGTATATACACACACACACATACACACACAGATATATATATATATATATATCTGTGTGTATATATGTATATTTTTTTAAAGATAAGAATCTGGCAATATCCCATATCAGAGAAACATAATCCAAAAAGTAGAGATGAAAATAAAACCTTGTGTGAAACAACATACACTATAAAGGTTAATTTATGACATAATTTGCTGCAATCCTTGCTGCTGACAATTTTGGGGTCATCTCTGCTTCTTTCCTGGATGGATTGAAACATTGCCAGGTTTCAATTTATGAAGTTCATATCTGGAAAGAGTAGCAGCCAGTGCAGGTAAAGAGCAGAATTCTCATTAAAATCTAGCCTCAGCCTTTCTGTTCTTTGTATGTGCATGGCTGACACCCTGTAACTATGGTCATGTCTGAAGCTTGCCTTTTCCAAGGACACTAGATGTAGAGACAAGTGATACAAATATGTCAGGTATGTGGTTTTGATCATTAGAAGTTTTAAAAAGAATATACACACACACACATTTAGGTCTGTGAGTCATTTAAAAAGTCATTATGTTTTCATTGCCTGAAAATTTTAAATGAAGGCATTATAAAAAACATTTCACAGATACCGCCACTGGACAGGAATAGCCAATTTTCAGTCTCTGATGAAAGATATGAATTGCAGAGTAAACTAACATAATGCCTCTTCTTTGATGCTTTTATTCAGTCATTCACCTACTCCTGCCAACTTTACCTCCTAAATCTTCCTCGTATCCACCCCATTTCTCCTTCTTTACTACCACTGCCCAACTTCAGACCTTCAGTAACATCACTCTCCTGGCTAAAACCTTCTACTTTACATGCCTGCCTTAAATTTCAGCCAGCACAGCACATCTGAAAATATGGGATGGTCTCCAAGAGCCTGCCATACTTTTTGCATCTCATAAAAATACCTCCACCATCTGTCCTTGCCCACTTGCCCCCATCTCTTGCTGTTTCCTTCTTTAAACTTGTTTGTACACCATAGAGCCATTTGTATTTCCTGCAAAACTCTGCTATTTCTTATTTCTGTGCCTTTGCATTCATGTAAGTGTGTTAGTTGCTCAGTCATGTCCAAGTCTTTGTGACCCCATAGACTGTAGCTTACCAGGCTCCTCTGTCCATGGGGATTCTCCAGGAAAGAATACTGGAGTGGTTTGCCATTTCCTTCTTCAGGGGATCTTCCTGACCCAGGGATCTAACCCAGATCCCCTGCTTTGCAGGCAGATTCTTTACCATCTGAGCCATAGGGAAGATCCTTTGCGTTCATGTCCACCTCCAAATTAAATATCTTTCTGCCAGTTCTTTGTATGGCTCCCTTCTGACAAACCTCTCAAATATTTTCTCTTCATGGAACATATTCCTGAGTAGCTCTGTGCATCCTTTTATCATTGCATTTCCATTGTGCTTTCAGTTTCTGTCTGTGTCTTCTGTTACACTCTGAGCTCCTTGAAAACAAGGGCTATGCCTTGTAGGTCTTGATGTCTCCAGCCCCGAGGACAGAAACTGGAATGAAAATAGTTCTTGCTCCATGGATAAATCTGTGTTAGATTGGATTTCTTAGAACAGGGCCGAAGACAAGATTTTGAGGTACACAATTGACTAAGGGAGTGCTCTTCAGGGAAAGCCTGAAAGGGAGGGAGAGAGAGAGGAAAGCAGGGCAAAAAAGGGGAGAGAGCTGAGTGAGGAGGTCACAGTTAACCTCTAAGCTTGGCCTGATCCACACACAGAGAAGCTCTGGAGCATTAACTGCCCTGTACAGTTGTTCCTACTGGAGGTAAAGGAACAACCTTTTTTTCCTTAACACTCACATCAGTCAGTTATTGGCAATAGGCAGACCCAAGGAGATGTAAATTTCCCACCAAGGTGGCTCTTGTTAATCAAGGGTAATTTTTAAGAGAAGGAGACAACTATAAACTGCTAGCAGGCAATACTCAAAGTTACTGGAGGATGGATAGATAAGTTTAATAAAGGTCATAGTGAAAGTGAAAGTCACTCAGTCGTGTCTGACTCTTTGCGACCCCACGAACTTGTATAGTCCATGGAATTCTCCATGCCAGAATACTGGAATGCATAGCCTTTCCCTTCTCCAGGGGATCTTCCCAACCCAGGGATGGAACTCAGGTCTCCCACATTGCAGACGGATTCTTTACCAGTTGAGCCACAAAGGAAGCCCTAGAATACTGGAGTGGGTAGCCTATCCCTTCTCCAGCAGATCTTCCCAACTCAGGAATCAAATAGGGGTCTCCTGCATTGCAGGCGGATTCTTTTCCAATAAAGGTGATGGGGGACCTCTATTACATTATCACAGATGCCTTAATTATTGTTTCATTATTCCAGTGTACCTATCCAAGTGGATACTTGAAGAGTAACATAATTTACCTTTTTATATGTAAAGTCTTACTTTGTCTTATTGGGATACATTACAGATAAGGTCTACGATTAGACTTTTTATTTTAAAGAATGCAAATTGCAAATTTGTTGCCATGATATATTTTGAGCCCTTATATCTATAGTAATAGTGACAATTAAAAATGCATTCGTGAATATCATTTGAGTGTATTTACATTTATCTAATCTATGGAGCCTTTGTCTATGAAATAGTACATCAATATGAATTACTTGTAAGGAAATTAGTTCTGAATCTTAATTCCATCACTGTCTTCATATAAGCTCCTACAACATTACAGGTGGTAACAAAAATAAATGAATATCGTGCTTCCTACTCTCACTCCCTCAGTGCAACTTTTTGGCTTCAGAAATTCACATTGACACTGAAGGAGTATGTGCTGTATAAGAGACATTCAACTAGAGTATTTCCATGGAATCCTCCCACCAGGGAAAGAGAATACTAATATCTAACTTTCTGACAGAGGCTTATAGAAGGGTGTTTTATTCTGAAAGGCAGAAAAACTGATTAAATGTTATTTTCCTGAAGAATTACCCAATGATAATTTAAAAATAATAAAAGTTACCTGGTAACTGACATAATGGAATTAACAGTGTCTAGAAATATAAAAATATTATTGGCTTAGAATAACTGTTTCCAAGCCAACAGAGCTTGTGTACTGAAGTAAGGAAATAGTGAACCTATCAGTAGCAATTCTTGTCATCAAGAGTTAGGTTTTATGTTACCACATATTCCTTTAAGATTTGAGACATCCCGTAGGATGAGATTTAAAAAAAATTCTTTGTGGCTATATAAGAAAAAAATGTCTTTATTCAAAGGAGATGCATACTGAAGTATTTCAGCAGTGAAATGTCATTATTTTATTTTCAAATGATTTAGGAGAAAATTGTGATACATGCAGAGTGAGAATGTGTGCAAATGTGACATGTTAACAAAGGAAAAAATAGCACTCCTCACTGATTTCATTTAGTAAAATGTTTTAATTTTTGAAAAAAAATATATGTTCATTTATTTAAATGTTTATCAAAATATTTGAAGATATCTTGAATTGTTATTTATGTTATTTTCCACCTTTCCCCCAAATGTACTAACATGTTACTAAGTTTATAGTTTACTTTTGAACATCATGTATTTATAGTTTAATGGTATTAAAACTTCCTAAGCCGTAGAACCTATGCACTATTTCCCTATTAAAATGAACATAGGTGTCTCTGATACCTAAGGGGCTGTTATTTCTTCATTTCACCTCTGCCTTTTCCTTGGCGTGTGAATCAAAGCTGTTTGAAACTTTTTTCTGCCATAGATAAAGTACTAAATAACTCAATTTTCTGTAATATTTATGGTTTTCTTTCAACATTATTCTTAGTAAGCAGATTCTGAAAGTATGTATCAATGTCTCTATCTGTCCCCCAACTCAACTCTTCTCTGTTCTCTCAATTGTATTTGTTACTAACTTTTTAGAAGTTTCTAGGCTAAATATTTTTGCTTTTAGCTTCAGGCATTCTGCTTTACCTTACAAATCTTTGGAGAGTCTGAGTAATTTCATGTCACTGTCTATACTGCTACATTAAAGGTGTTTCAGCCTTTTGCCCTGGCAGCTGTCTCCTGTGTGACAGATGGCCTCAGTTACAGGAGTGTAATTCTAGAATTATACTGTAATTCATATCATAATAAAACAAGATAATTTCATGCTTATTGCCAGAATTAACTGTTTAAAGATCCCACCTAGGATGCATTTCATGCAATGGGACAAATGTACAAAATTGTGTTGATAAGTACTGCATGTAATTGTGTAACCTTGACATCTCTGTGTACAGTTCTGTCATCCTGTTTAGTGTGGTGAGCCCACTAAGCAGCAATCATTGATAGGAATGAGGTAATGACTTGGACATTGCTGATGTCCACCAAGCTTCCAGCACATCTACTCTAGATAGTACCTTAATACAGTGTTTTATTAGGAATCTTAGACCAAAATTTGGTAATTAAAGTAACTAAATAATGGTGTGAAATTTAAATTGCCTTTATTAGGAGACAATACTATGGTGGTAGAGAAAATGAATTCTAGGGTCAGATGAGCTAGATGAGAATACCAGAAGTTTCATGTATTAGCTGGTATTGAGTCTGTTTGTTGATGTTGACATTATTTTGTTTATTTACTCAAGAATTCATTCACTGACTCATTCACTCATTCATTTAGTCAGTGTGTGTTGAGCTGGTTAGCAGGCACAGTTCTAGGCACTGAGGTTGAAGAAGTGAACTAGAGGGACCAAGTCCTTGACCTCAGGAGGCTTACATTCTACTGGGGAGACAAAGCAAGCAAAAAGTGGGTACATGACATCAGAGAACAATAAGTCCTATGAAAAAAAATATGAAAGAACAATCTGGATCAAATGACTAGGAAGGTGGTTTTGCTGGCAGGGCAGTTAGGGAGTCTTGGAGGAGGTGACATGTGGAGGAAGGTAAGGAGGAATCCATGCAAGTTGGTTGGTGTGAAAAGTTCAGTGTAGAGGGAACAATGAGTTCCAAGCCTAAATGAATATTTATGAAAGATGAATGAAACTTTGTAAGCTCAGCATGTAGTTAAGTGCTCATCAGATATTAGATAATACTTTAAGAAATTTGGCTAATTCCATAATGTGTCACCTTTGCTCTAATATACATCTTCATTTTCATTTTGATCATTTTCCCTGTCTTGAATTCTCCATTATTTTTCCTGTCCTTAGATCCTTTAGCTTGCCCTTTTGTTAATCTCAAGTGAGTTAAACCCTGCTTGCAGTACTCACACGCTCTTGCTGTTAGAGGTCCTCTTTTCTTTTTTTTTTGCCATTTTACTCAGCATTTATATACTGTGAGCTATGGCAAATTGATTATCTTTCTAGATGTGGGGCAACTTCCCTCTCTAAGCTGGAATCCACAACTTCTCTATGATCATAATAATGGTGATGGACCTGTCGTAAGGTGACCTGTTGCTGTTGTGGGGATATAGTGGGGGAGAAGTGATAAAAATGGTACCAAGATATCATTTGAAAGATGGTGCTACAAGGAAACCCAAAAAACCCAATTAGTCCCCATGCCATCAGCTCCATGTCCCACCGTGGTTTTTACTTTACTCTGCCTGATACTCCCAGAAATCAGGGCAAAGTAATGATCTGCCTCTGTCTCTGGCTGTGAAACCACTACTAAATAAACATGACCCACTTTTGTTGTCTTACTTTCTGCCTTGTTTGGCTGTATAAGACTTACTCTTCACTTTATTAGTGTGTGTCCAGAGAGAAAAAAAATCATACACTAATTTGAATACAGAGAGTGTGTGTAGAGATTGTTCAGTGCAACAGGTTATTGGAGTACTGAAGGATTGGCTAGTAAGAAAGAAAGATGTATTAGTCTACTCGGGCTGCCATAACAAAATACCATAGACTGGGTAGCCTACACAACAGAAATGTGTTACAGTTCTGGAGGCTGAGAAGTTCAAGTTCAAAGTGCTGGCTGATTTGGTTTCTGGTGAGGGCCCTCTTTCCTGATTACTAATGGCCACCTCCTTGGTGTGTGCTCACGTGACATCTCTCTATAAGTACGTAAGAGGAGAGAGACTGCAAGCTCTGGTGTCTCTTCTTATAAGAGCACCACTCTCTTCCTAAGGCTTCTGCCCTCATGACTTCATATAAAGCTAATTACTTCCCCATGGTCCCTCCTCCATGTTCCATTACATTCTCGATTAAGGCTTCAAAATACGAGTCTAAAGAGAATGCATTCAGTCCATAGCAAAAGAAAACCATAAAGAATAGGGGAATGGTTGCCGTCACCCCTAGCTGAGAGAGAGCCTCCAAGAAGAAGCTCGTGTCCTCCATTCCCAGAGTGAAATCCAGACCTCACCGGGAAAAGGCAAGGCTTAAAGTCACTGAGATGACACCCTGGTAGAACCGGTTGGAAGCCTGCCCTCTGCAGTTAGACAGAGATGCCTTGCCCTCTAAGGTATCGGGGAAAAGCTGTCCATAAGATGTCTCACCCGAGGCTCTGCTAAAAGATTATCAATCTGCTGCAATGCACACTGCAAGAATCTTCCAAGCAAGCATGCTGGAGCTAGGGAGCAAAACCCTTTCCTTTGCAGTCTCTCCAACACCCTTTACTAAGAAAACATCAGTGCCAACTAGCAAAGGAAACTATTTCACAGGTCCAGACCTATTTTCAAAAAAACAGACAAACATTTGGATTTAGAGTGGGAATGCCATAAGCCAGTAGCTGTCACACTGATTAAAGTAAGAATAAATATCATCAGAAGCAAACTAAGTGTTGAATATATTGTTTGTTAGTAGGATAAATTACTTTCCAGTGCCCTTCGGAGTTTTATCCATCACTGCACCATTTGTGCCTAGGGAAAAATTGTCCAATAGAGATGCTCAATAAATATTGTTGAATGAATAAATGAATGAATAACCTAATTGCTCCCATTGTTTTCTCTAATGTTTTTTTCTCTTTCTCTTTTTTGACTATAGCTGATGGATGCACAGATTGGTCTGTCGATATCAAGAAATACCAAGTTTTGGTGGGAGAGCCTGTTCGCATCAAATGTGCACTCTTTTATGGTTATATCAGAGCCAATTACTCCCTAGCCCAAAGTGCTGGACTCAGTTTGATGTGGTACAAAAGCTCTGGTCCTGGAGACTTTGAAGAGCCAATAGCCTTTGATGGAAGTAGAATGAGCAAGGAAGAAGACTCCATTTGGTTCCGACCAACGTTACTGCAGGACAGTGGTCTTTATGCCTGTGTTATCAGGTATGCTTTTCATCTTGTTACTGTTGAATCAATGATATCACAGGTTGCTGTCTTATATACCTAGATTTTGTGGCTCTCTCTTTAACCTCAAGGTATTGTCTCAATATTTGTGTGTGTTGCTGCTTTCTAACATTTAGAATCTAAATCATAAAACGATGGGATTGGAATTTATATTGAGACATTATTTCTGGCTTATGGAGAAAAGAGATACCATCTGGGTATCTACTTATGTTGCCAGAAATTACTAAACACTATGAAATAAAATTTATAGAGGAGGTGAAATGTTGCAAATAAAATGTAAGCAAAGACTTGCAGAAAGGATGCATAGTTTATTGCTAAATGGGTTGTAACATTCTGTTATTGCCCTTCACAGATAGTGCACAGATACCTCTGGTTCACACACATCTGCAAAGATGATTTAAGAAACATGTATGTGCACAGAAAGAGGAAAGCAGCCTTGCCTTGTTAGAAGTACAGAGACTATGTTCCAGATCATTTTGTTAACTAAAAGTGCTGTGTGTGTGCGCCTATGCGCTCAGTCGTGTCTGACTCTTTGTGACCCCATGGACTGTAGCCCACCAGGCTCCTCTGTCCATGGGATTCTCCAGGCAAGAATACTGGAGTGGGTTGTCATTTCCTTCTCCAGGGGATCTTCCCAGCCCAGAGATCAAACCCACATATCCTGGTCTCTAGCAGACATGGGAAGCCATAAAAGTGCTGAGTTAATACAAAAATATTTTGGGTCTCCCCATGCCCTTACTCCACAAAGAAACTGATCACACATCTACATATCTTTGTCTGCTTTGGGAAGAGACGTATGTGCTTTGCTTAATGATAATGCATTGAGACAGTAGCCATGTATCATATTAGCAGTGAAAAATCTTAGTTTAAGCATTAGCCCCACATGGACTCTGAATCACACCCTGCATGAATGCTTGCAGATGTCATTAGACTATAAGAACGTTGGCATAGCAGGGTATAAGCATATAGAAAGAGGCTTTAAATCGATTCCTTTGTGTCCCTATTTCAACTTACTAAGAGAAAGCCAAATCTAAAGCAGTTGATTCTCAATTTGGAGAAACTCTCAGAATCATCTAGTATCTTTTTCAATTCAAAATTCGACTTTCACTTCTGAAATTCTCATTGGCAGCTATTATTCCTCTAGCCATAAGGATTGTGTCTCCCATTCACTGTCAACCTAAAAGAATTACCTTTATGAAGAGTCATGGCTGCAGGTATATTAGGTTGTCAAAATGGGGAAAGCCACATGAAGGTTAAATATAATTTTATCTTTTAAACACTGTCAACATATAAGTTAGAGTTAAGTTTGGAAAATAAAAGTGAATGCAAATAAAGTTCTGCTTGGGAAAAATGTCGAATGAATTATATTAATAAAATAACAAAGGCATTATTCCTTTGTCAGCTTTTGTTCTTTCCCTTAAAAAAGGGAATCCAACCCTTTTATGTTTCAACTTAATTATTAATAGAAGTAGTTTTTTTAGGTACAATGATAATTAATTGCCATACTGTGTTGGCAAAGAGCCGACCCATTGGAACAGACCCTGATGCTGGGAAAGATTGAGGGCAAGAGGAGAGGGGGGCAACAGAGAATGAGATGGTTGGATGGCATCACCAACTCAGAAGAAAGTTAAAGACAGGGAAGCCTGCTGTGCTGCAGTCCGTGGGGTCACAAAGAGTCGGGCATGACTGAGTGACTGAAAAACAATATAGTTGGAGAGTACTGTTTGTACTGGCTATTCCTGCTGCTGCTGCTGCTAAGTCGCTTCAGTCATGCCCGGCTCTGTGCGACCCCATAGACGGCAGCCCACCAGGCTCCCCCGTCCCTGGGATTCTCCAGGCAAGAACACTGGAGTGGGTTGCTATTTCCTTCTCCAATGCATGAAAGTGAAAAATGAAAGTGAAGTCGCTCAGTTGTTTCTGACTCTTAGCGACCCCATGGACTGCAGCCTACCAGGGTTCTCCATCCATGGGATTTTCCAGGCAGGAGTACTGGAGTGGGGTGCCACTGCCTTCTCCGACTGGCTATTCCTACTTGACTAATAATAATTTGATTTAATTTCGCATCTGCATTTCTATAAAAAAAACATGATTTCTGATTGTTTATGCATGTGTAGAGGTGATTCTTTAAGATAGACCAATTTATGTCCTCCTTTATCTGAGATTAGAATTGAACTGAATGTTCATAGTCTAACATTCCATTCTACTATTTATTATTGATGGGAAAATAGTGATGTGTTCAGATTAGTAACCTGAATTTCTAAAGCACTGAAGTTGCAATTCTTTGATGTATTTAAGTATACATATTGGTCCAATGCTCTGAGAAATTGCACTAAAATGTCTCTGAATTTGTAGTTGCAATAATGAATGAAGGTCACAAAATTTTGAAACCATGACATTTGTCATATGTTCATGTGTCTACATTTTAATGGAAGGTGAAGTAAAAGACAAACACCTTTAAGTTTTATATGCGTCAAGTGGGATTCTAGAGGAAGCAATGAACTGCAGGAAAAGATGCTTTTGTCCCTGGAATTCAAGTGTTCCAATTGATTTGAAGCTAGTGTTCATCTGACTCCCTTTTCCAATTTGGAAAGCAGCACTCAAAATCATTATAAACAGCAGTTTAAGTAGAATGACTTGCTGTTGATGTAAAGGGAGCCCAGGGCTGTTAGTTGAATCACTGACTTTGACACATTGTTAGCTCTCAGGCCACAAAGTTGTCACCATTAGGTTTTAAATAATTCACTTACAAAGAGTTTCAGAAGTTTGAAAATGTTAGCTGCTACTGCTAGGCTCTAGTCTTTTTGATAGGTGCTCTGTGTTATTAACTTATCAATGAAATGGTTTAACAAGTGTTTTCATGTACAGCATTTATACCTAAATGGTGGTCTTGGCCGAACCTTGCGACCCCATGGACTGTAGCCTGCCAGGCTCCTCAGTCCATGGGATTCTCCAGGCAAGAATACTGGAGTGGGTTGCCATTTCCTTCTCCATTACACCTGCTGCTGCTGCTAAGTCGCTTCAGTCGTGTCCGACTCTGTGCGACCCCATAGACGGCAGCCCACCAGGCTCCCCCGTCCCTGGGATTATCCAGGCAAGAACACTGGAGTGGGTTGCCATTTCCTTCTCCAGTGCGTGCAAGTGAAAAGTGAAAGTGAAGTCGCTCAGTCGTGTCCGACTCTTAGCAACCCCATGGACTGCAGCCTACCAGGCTCCTTCATCCATGGGATTTTCCAGGCAAGAGTACTGGAGTGGGGTGCCATTGCCTTCTCCTTCCATTACACCTAAATATGTACAATTAAATGATGTTAAAAATGCAAACACTTAAAATTACTCTCAGTAGAATGAATAAGAACTTTCCTACTCCTTTCTGTAAGTAGCCATTTTGGATAGAATAATACCACATCATTCTTTGTTCTGTAGTACCTGTCTCTTTACTCAATTTTCTCCTCCTTGAATGTTTATTTTTACATGGAAAAGTGAGTGGAGGAGAGATGTGTAATAATTTCTTTCCTTTTTCTTTTGTTGCCATTTAAAGAATAAGTTTACTTTTTAAAAGAAAAACATTTTTTCTTATCCTGTTGACTCCCAGTTTTTAAATATGCCTCTTCTGAGTTATACTCTTTTAACAGTTTCATATGCATATCTGGCTGGTGCTCATGTAAGCAATTTAATGCCCCCTGAATTTTAACAGACTAAGTTGTTTGTCACTCTATTTTTCGACTAAAATTTTATTTTGTAGATTCATATTCATTTGCAAGATATTATAGTATAGGGAGGTCCCATGAATCCTTTAGCCAGTTTCCATCAGCAGTGACAGTTTGCAAAACTATAGTACAAAATCATAATCAGAATATTGATAATGCTACATTCAAGATACAGAACAATGTCATCACCTCCAGGATCCCTTCTGTTGTCCATATTTACTTCCCTACCCCAGTCCCAAATCCCTGGCAAACACTAATCTGTTCTCCATGTCTACTTTTTGTAATTCAAGAATGTTTTATAAATGGAATCATAGAGGATGTCACCTTTTGGAATTGGGTTTTTCAGTCGACATAATTCCTTTGAAATTCATCCAGGTTGTTCAACGTAGTCTGTTCTTGTTTATTGTTAAGTAATGTTACATGATATGGACATTACCCCAGTGTTTATTCACTCATTGAAGGACATCTCTGTTGTTTCCTTTTTTGGCTATTGAAATAAATCTTCTGTGAATACCCATGTACATTTTTAGTGAATATATGTTTTCATTTATCTGCAATAGATGCTCTAGAGTGAACTTGAGTTGTATGATAGTTTCATGTTTAGTCATATAAAAATTGAAAGTCACTCAGTCATGTCCGACTCTTTGCAACCCCATGGACTGTATAGTCCATGGAATTCTCCAGGCCAGAATACTGGAGTGCATAGCCTTTCTGTTCTCCAGGGGATCTTCCCAACCCAGGGATCGAACCCAGGTCTCCCACATTGCAGGTGGATTCTTTACCAGCTGAGCCACAAGGGAAGCCTGAGAATACTGGAGTGTGTAGCCTGTCCCTTCTCCAGAGGATCTTCCCAACTCAGGGTCTCCTGCATTGCTGGCAGATTCTTTGCCAACTGAGCTATCAGGGAATCCCTGTCATATAAGAAACTGCTATATTATTTTCCAGAGTAGCTGTACTATTTTATTACATTCCCACCAGCAATATGCAAGTGATCTGGTTTATCCACATGCTTGCAGCATTTGGTATTGTCACTATATTTCATTGTAACCATCAGTATATCTTGATATCTTGTGATTTTAATTTTCATCTCCCTAATGGCTAATGGTGGGATTTTGTGTGCTGATTTGCCACATCTGTGCTCATCAGTGAAATATCTGTTTATGTCTTTTGTCCATTTTATAACTGAATTATTTGTGTTCTAACCATTTAGTTTTTTTTTTTTTAATTTTATTTAACTTTACAATATTGTATTTGTTTTGCCATATATCAAAATGAATCTGCCACAGGTATACATGTGTTCCCCATCCTGAACCCTCCTCCCTCCTCCCTCCCCATACCATCCCTCTGGGTCGTCCCAGTGCTCCAGTCCCAAGCATCCAGTATCGTGCATCGAACCTGGACTGGGGAGTCGTTTCATATATGATATTATACATATTTCAATGCCATTCTCCCAAATCATCCCACCCTCTCCCGCTCCCACAGAGTCCAAAAGACTGTTCTATACATCAGTGTCTCTTTTGCTGTCTCGTATACAGGGTTATTGTTACCATCTTTCTAAATTCTATATATATGTGTTAGTATACTGTATTGGTGTTTTTCTTTCTGGCTTACTTCACTGTGTATAATAGGCTCCAGTTTCATCCACCTCATTAGAACTGATTCAAATGTATTCTTTTTAATGACTGAGTAATACTCCATTGTGTATATGGACCACTGCTTTCTTATCCATTCATCTGCTGATGGACATCTAGGTTGCTTCCATGACCTGGCTATTATAAACAGTGCTGCGATGAACATTGGGGTACATGTGTCTCTTTCCCTTCTGGTTTCCTCAGTGTGTATACCCAGCAGTGGGATTGCTGGATCATAAGGCAGTTCTATTTCCAGTTTTTTAAGGAATCTCCACACTGTTCTCCATAGTGGCTGTACTAGTTTGCATTCACACCAACAGTGTAAGAGGGTTCCCTTTTCTCCACACCCTCTCCAGCATTTATTGCTTGTAGACTTTTGGATCCCAGCCATTCTGACTGGCGTGAAATGGTACCTCATAGTGGTTTTGATTTGCATTTCTCTGATAATGAGTGATGTTGAGCATCTTTTCATGTGTTTGTTAGCCATCTGTATGTCTTCTTTGGAGAAATGTCTATTTAGTTCTTTGGCCCATTTTTTGATTGGGTCATTTATTTTTGAGAATTCTTTATATATTCTAAGTAGTAATCCTCTTTTGGATATGTGGCTTGCAAATATTTTCTGTCGATCTGTAGTTTGTCTTTTCATCCTCTTAACAGGCTTTTTTGCAGGGCAAAATTTTTATTTTTTTCCTTTTATGTATTGTGCTTTTGGTACGAAATATAGGCACTCTTTCCATAGTCTATATCCTTAAACTTTTCTTTTTAAAATTATTGGAGCTTTTACCACTAGTTTTGTAGCTTTAAATTTTACTCTCTGCTCCATCTTGAATTAATATTTATATACGGTATAATGTTTATTTTGGTCAAGGTGTAGCTTTTTGAATAGATGTCCAGTTGCTCCAGCATTATTTGTTGAAAACGTCTAGCTTCCTCCATGGAATTGCTTTTGCACGTTTATACAAAATCAGTTGGGTGGATTTGTGTGGGCAGCAGAAGATGAGATGGTTAGATAGCATAACTGGCTCAATGGATATGAATTTAAGCAAACTTCCAGAGATAGTGGAGGACAGAAGAGCCTGGTGTACTACAGTCCATGGAGTTGCAAAGAGTTGGACATGACTTAGGAACTGAACAACAACAACCAGTATCTCAATTCAGTATTATATACCTTTGATCTATGTGCCTGTTCCTTGGCTAGTACCACTCTGTCTTGGTTAGTGTGCCTATAGCTGTATAGTAGGACTAGATACCTTTCTTTTCAAGATGCTTTTAGCTGTTGTAAGGCCTGTTCCTCTCCAGATAAAATTTAGCATAAGCTTATGTATGTCTACAAAAAAAAAAAAAAACATACTGGAATAATATTGATAGGAATGGAATTAAACCTATATAGCTCAATTTGAGGAAAATTGTTGTCTTTATGTTGGAACCCACAATCTATGAGTGTAGTAGGTCTCTGCATTTATTTAGGATTTCTTCTTCATTAGCACTTTGTATTTTTCATGATACAATCCTGTACACATTTTGTGAAATTTATACATAAGTGTTTCATTTTCTTTGGTGTATTTCTAAATGATAGTGCCTTTGAATTTCATTTTTAACATGTACATTGTTAGCATTGTTAGAAGTATGATTGATTTTTTTATTGGAGTAAGGCTGCTTTACACTGCTGTGTTAGTTTCTGCTGTAAAGCAAAGTGAATCAGACAGAAGGATGATTGATTTTTCTGTGTTAATTTCTTTCTAAAAGTGTACTTTTCAAAATTACATATATATAATGTATTTTATCTAGTATCTAGTTCCTTTGTCCAAGTCTTGATTTTCTCTTTAGAGACTAATTCTTCTTTCTCATCTATCAAAAGGTACTCAGTTAAATCCATTTACTCAGTCATCCATTTCAGAAACCTCAACTGATCACCAGGTGATATGCTAATGCTAGAATTACAAAGACTCTAAAAGAAACATTTTTTACCTTCAAATCATTTGCATGAGAGAAAATAAGTGTGCAATAAATTATTATAGATACTGTGTCACAGTTTAAAATAGAATGGGGTTCTGTCAAGATAAAGCAGCTGCATTCCTCACAGTCCTCCCCCTTAAAATTGAAAAGGCAGATATAACCCAGCAAAGAAACATAGCAGGTTGTGTGAAAGGTGGTAAGAAAGATTGACTAGGGACCTCAGGACTTGAGACATAACATGACCACAGTGCTTCAGTTAACCATCCAGATAATATTGGCAGGACCGCTTTGGTCCCTGTGCTGTGGTGTTGGAGAAGACTATTGAGAATCCCTCGGACAGCAAGGAGATCAAACCAACTAATCCTAAAGAAAATCAACCATGATTACGCATTAGAAGGACTGATGCTAGAGCTGATGAAAGTGAAAGAGGAGAGTGAAAAAGTTGGCTTAAAGCTCAACATTCAGAGAACTAAGACCATGGCATCCGGTCCCATCACTTCATAGCAAATAGATGGGGAAACAGTGGAAACAGTGGCATAATTTTTGGGGGGCTCCAAAAGCACTGCAGATGGTGACTGCAGCCATGAAATTAAAAGACAATTACTCCTTGGAAGAAAGTTATGACCAACTTAGACAACATATTCAAAAGCAGAGACATTATTTTGCCAACAAAGGTCCATCTAGACAAGGCTATGGTTTTTCCAGTGGTCATGTATGATATGAGTCAGTTTCAGTTTCAGTTCAGTCACTCAGTCATGTCTGACTCTTTGCGACCCCATGAACCACAGCACGCCAGGCCTCCCTGTCCATCACCAACTCCCGGAATCCACCCAAACCCATGGCCGTTGAGTCGGTGATGCCAACCATCTTATCCTCTGTTGTCCCCTTCTCCTCCTGCCCTCAATCTTTCCCAGCATCAGGGTCTTTTCCAGTGAGTCAGCTCTTCGCATCAGGTGGCCAAAGTATTGGAGTTTCAGGTTCAACATCAGTCCTTCCAATCAACAACCAGGACTGATCTCCCCCAGGATGGACTGGTTGGATCTCTTTGCAGTCCAAGGGACTCTCAAGAGTCTTCTCCAACACCACAGTTCAAAAGCATCAATTCTTCGGTGCTCAGCTTTCTTTATAGTCCAACTCTCACATCCATACATGACCACTGGAAAAACCATACCCTTGACTAGACAGATCTTTGTTGACAAAGTAATGTCTCTGCTTTTTAATATGCTGTCTAAGTTGGTCATAACTTTCTTCCAAGGAGTAAGCGTCTTTTAATTTCATGGCTGCAATCACCATCTGCAGTGATTTTGGAGCCCAGAAAAATAAAGTCAGCCACTGTTTCCCCATCTATTTGCCATTAAGTGATGGGACCAGATGCCATGGTCTTAGTTTTCTGAATGTTGAGCTTTAATATTTTTCACTCCAACTTTTTCACTCTCCTCTTTCACTTTCATCAAGAGGCTCTTTAGTTCTTCACTTTCTGTCATAAGGGTGGTGTGTGACAGTTGGATTATAAAGAAAGCTGAGCGCCGAAGAATTGATGCTTTTGAACTGTGGTGTTGGAGAAGACTTGGACTGCAAGGAGATCCAACCAGTCCATCCTAAAGGAAATCAGTCCTGGGTATTCATTGGAAGGACTGATGTTGAAGCTGAAACTCCAATACTTTGGCCACCTGATGCAAAGAGCTGACTCATTTGAAAAGACCCTGATGCTGGGAAAGATTGAGGGCAAGAGGAGAAGGGGATGACAGAGGTTGAGATGGTTGGACGGTATCACCGACTCAATGAACATGAGTTTGAAAAAACTCTGGGAGTTTGTGGTCAGGGAGGCCTGGCATGCTGCAGTCCATGGGTCACAAAGAGTCAGACATGACTGAGCCATTGAACTGAACTGAACTGAACTGATAATCCAATAAAATTAAAAAAAAAAAAAAAACTATTGGTGACTATGTACCATGTCAGATCTATTAAATACAGATGCCAGATGATCCTTTTTTTAACTAATTTATTTATTTTAATTGGAGGCTAATTACTTTGCAATATTATGGTAGTTTTGCCATACATTGACATGAATCCTCCACCGGTGTATATATGTTCCCCATCCTGAACCCCCCTCCCACCTCCTTCCCCATCCCATCCCTCAGGGTCATCCCAGCGCACCAGCCCTGAGCACCCTGTCTCATGCATCAAGCCTGAACTGTCAATCTATGTCACATATGATAATATACATGTTTCAATGCTATTCTCTCAAATCATACCACCCTTGCCTTCTCCCACAGAATCCAAAAGTCTGTTCTTTACATCTGTGTCTCTTTTGTTGTCTCGCATATAGGGTCATCACTGCCATCTTTCTAAATTCCATATATATGTGTCAGTAAACTGTATTGGTGTTTTTCTTTCTTACTTACTTCACTCTGTATAATAGGCTCCAGTTTCATCCACCTCATTAGAACTGATTCAAATGCATTCTTATTCAAATGCATTCTTCTTAATAGCTGAGTAATATTCCATTGTGTATATGTATCACAGCTTTCTTATCCATTTGTCTGCCGATGGGCATGTAGGTTGCTTCCATGCCCTGGCTATTGTAAACAGTACTGCAATGAACATTGGTGTACACGTGTCTCTTTCAGTTCTGGTTTCCTCAGTGTGTATGCCCAGCAGTGGGATTGCTGGGTCATGATGATTCTTTTATGCAGTCAGCTTATTAATCATTGCTCCCTGTTCTTATTATTCCAGTAGCTTCACTTAATAAGTATTTAATGACTCAAAAAATAATTCCAAACATTTTCACCAGCACTAGAAGTATATTTTCAGTTTCCTAACAGTCTCCTCTTTCTGTTTTCCCAAAAGACACATTGACGTCAACATGTACCAAAATGTATTTTGATACTTACTTCAACAAAGCTGTCTCCTCCTCAGATGTTTCCTTTTTTTAATGCATAGAATCACTGTTATTCCAGCAACACTATCTAGAAAATTATCACTTATCATTCTTTACCTTGTCTTAATTGCTATCAAGATCTGTCTGATCTACCCTTAGAAATGTCTTTTGGGTTTATTCTTTGTTGTTCATGCTGATTTCTACTCTGTCCTCTTAAATGAAGACACTGTGAGTGCACTGTCCTCTTGAATGGTTTCTCTGCCTCCAGATTTTTCCTGTTCATGTTACCATTCCTCACTGCTGTGGAATTACATGTCCACAACAGAGATCTTATTAAATTTCTCTACCTAAAAGTTCTTAATGGGCCCTGATACCCAATATGAAGTCTGAAGGCTTTGTTTGACATACATGTCCCTTTATAACCCAGCTACAACTTTTCCTTCTAGACTCATCTTTGGTGTTTGTCTCTGTGGATACTTTGTGCTATGTTCTCACCATCCTGCCTGCTGTTTGCAGATTAAAGTATAAATTTACCTTACTCTTTTACTTTTTGTTCCTTCATCTGAAATCCCATTTTTTTCACTGCTATCTGAAGAATATAGAGCTATTTCTTACAGAAGATCCAGTATGTGTTCATTGTCTTTCTACTTTTATCACACTGCTCCAAAGACAATTGATTCAGTTATCTATTATGTGGGGAAAACACTTCTAAACCAAGGGGTTAAAAAGAGCAATTATTTAATTTACATATGATTCTGCAATGTGAGCTGAACTTGACTGGGTGGGTCATCTGCTGATTTTGACCATAGTCACTTGAGGCTGGAATCAACTGGATACAGGATTTGCTCTGTCCGTAATCCTCAGGGCCTCCATGTGGTCTCTCCAGCTGTCTCTCCAGCAAGATAACCAGGCATTTTATAGGGCAACTCAGAAAGTATGGAGACTTATCAAGCATCTATTTGTATCATGCTTACTAATATATCCAATTAGTCGAGTCTAGAGCTCATAGGGAAGAAAACTTTACAAGAGGTTGAGTTGCACAAGATGTGGTTTTTTGGTCGGACCACCAAAATAACAGTACAGCAGAGTCTGCCCGTTAGCCTCTAGTAATCCATGCCCTAACACATACAAAATATACTCAACTTATTTCTAAGAGCCCTGGAATCTTATTATGACCTCAAGATAAGGCTAGAAGTCCAGGATCTCATTCTTGTCTTGTTCAGTCACTCATTCATGTCCAATTCTTTGCAACCCCAAGGACTGCAACATGGTAGGCTTCCTTGTCCTTCACCATCTCCAGGAGCTTGCTCAAACTCATGTCCATCGAGTCAGTGATGCCATCCAACCATCTCATCCTCTGTCATCCCCTTCTCTCCCACCTTCAATCTTTCCCAGCATCAGGGTCTTTCCCAATGAGTCAGTTCTTCATTTCAGGTGACCAAAGTATTAAAGCTTCAGCTTCAGCATCAGTCCTTCCAATGAATACAGGGTTGATTTCCTTTAGGATTGATTGGATCTCCTTTCAGTCCAAGGGACTCTCAAGATTCTTCTCCAACACCACAGATCAAAAGCATCAGTTCTTTGGCGTTCAGCTTTCTTTATGGTCCAACTCTCACATCCATACATGACTACTGGAAAACCCATAGCTTTGACTAGATGGACCTTTGTCATTAAAGTGATCTCTGTTTTTTAATATGCTGTCTAGGTTTGTCATAACTTTTCTTCCAAGAAGCAAATGTCTTTTAATTTCATGGCTGCAATCACCATCTGCAGTGATTTTGGAGCCCAAGAAAATAAAGTCTGTCACTATTTCCATTATTTCCCCTTCTAATTGCCATGCATGAAGTGATGGGACTGGATGCCATGATCTTAAAAACTGATGCCATGAGTTTTTTGAATGTTGAGTTTTAAGCCAGCTTTTTCACTGAATCTCATTACTTATGTGTGAATGAGGTTCTTCCTGCCTAATTCCTTAAGTACAGCTGTTCAGGACTTGCTCTTCCTGAGGTCTGTGAACTCGAAAGACTTGCTATCTAACCCTTATACACCCAACATTCTGTGGTCAGACAGGAATAAGGTAACTAAACTAAATAATCCTATTTAAAATGGGTGGAAGGTGGGGAGGGAGGTGGGAGGGGGTTTGGGATGGGGGGACACACGTACACCTGTGGCTGATTCATGTCAATGTATGGCAACTACCACAATACTGTAAAGTAATTAGCCTCCAATTAAAATAAATAAACTTTAAAAAAATTAAAAAATAAAATGGGTGGAAGGTACAGAGCAGTTGCTGTCCTATAGCCATTCTGAAATCCAGCTGGGCACACATCAGTAGTATTTTGGTTAGGGCCCAGTTCTGTTAGTGGGACTGGTTCTCTGTGGTTCTTGAGTCCATCCTCTGTTTTCCATGCAATGTTAAGGGGCCCAGCAGCTTCTTTTTAACTTAAACTTTACCAAAAAAGTAGTAAGATTCCTTAAAATGCTGTGCACCTTTTATGTATTTAATTATGTAGCTGTTCCATTTAACAGAGGCCACACCCACAACATTTGGGTTTGCCAAAAAGTTCCTTTCTTTGGGGTACATTTTTCAATAAAGGTCTTCATGAAAGTGAAAAATGTCTTGCATTTCTACCTAACCCTGAATGAGCTTTTGGGCCAAACCAATATATTTAAGACTAATGTCTCTCTACTTTCAAGTCAGGATGCTGGAAGACAGTACACCAAATTCTTAGACACCCCTTTGCTCAGCTAGTCCTAGTGTATGCCTCATATAACTTCACAGCTAAGTATCTTAGGATTTTCCTCCAAGACCCTTTAAGCAACCTTTTATGGAAGATAGAGTATGCATAGCATGCCAAACTTACTATCACTCATATGATTTCCCCTCAGAATCAATGTGAGATAGTGTTTGTCACTGAGAATGTACCCACAAAATAGTTACTGAATAAAATACTTCGTGATTGGAGCTAGTGTTCTTAGAATGCCTTGTAGAAAACACTGTCATAGCCAGAATTACACCATTCACTGATTCCTATCATTTTCCATGAAAAACGTAAAACAATTATGTTTCTTATGACATCTTCTCTGAAACTAACACCAGTTATGGACTGCTTTTGGTATTCCAGTTTTATTCTCTCCCTGTAATAGACCTTCACTGTTACCAGGTGGAAGTAAACAGTACTAATAAATTAGGCCTAAAAGACCAACAAGGAGGTCCAACCAGTCCATTCTGAAAGAGATCAGCCCTGGGATTTCTTTGGAAGGAATGATGCTAAAGCTGAAACTCCAGTACTTTGGCCACCTCATGCGAAGAGTTGACTCATTGGAAAAGACTCTGATGCTGGGAGGGATTGGGGGCAGGAGAAGGGGACGACAGAGGATGAGATGGCTGGATGCCATCACTGACTCGATGGACGTGAGTTTGAGTTAACTCCGGGAGTTGGTGATGGACAGGGAGGCCTGGCGTGCTGCGATTCATGGGGTCGCAAAGAGTCTGACACGACTGAGCGACTGAACTGACTGAAAAGACCAACAAAGAATGGCTTTTAGTAGAAATAACTTATCATTCATGTTAATCTGTATGATAGTATATAATTTTAGTATGTATTACTGTTTTATGTGATTGTTGCTTAAAAATCAAGTCACTTGGGATCAAAGGATAAATAATGTTGGCATCATTTTAGAAAGTCTTCAACATTAATGCCGCAAGGAGTCTTCATTTGTTCTAGAGCAATCAAAGTGCATATAAATGTTTTGTATCCTACCCAGAGATCTTAATGATCAGATGCATATGTGTCTCAAGGACCTGAAGTAGTTTCACTTTTTGGTCTCCTAATTGTTAAACTATCTCTTTTGATTGAAGCCACAGTATACCCTTGAGAATATCACCTACAATTTATAGGTTATAAAAAATACAGTTAAGTCCTACATAAGGTAGCCCTTTAAACAATCCATATACTATTGAAAGTCTTTAAAATAAGTTTTCAAGTCTGGATGTAGTGTCTTTTATGGATGATAAACTGAAATTGCAGAGCTGCACATCAGTTATTCTTTCTGTCATCTTTTGTTGGGAACCTATGTTTCTTGCCATCATAGGCCTCAAAGAGAATTTTCAGTTTTATAATTCTAATAATACTTGGAGATCATGCTGAGCTGGTAAATCAACCTAGATCCAATACTGAAGTTTACCCTTATTTCCATGCCTGAGACATGAAGATGTTTTCTAAAGGATCAAACTATATTTCAATAGGGCAATGATAAGCCAGATTGTTGTCTGAGTGCTTTCTTTTCAGAAACAACAAATCCAGTTGTTGCAAGTAAAAGCCTAAAGCTGTGTCAATTGCCTAGTCAGTTTATGGATTTTTTAAAGCATCCTGAAAATAAATGCACACCACAGCCATTTTTTTAATACTAAGAAGATGAAATAAATTCTGCTCAAGTGATGTTGGGGTAGTTTCTTAGGTCACTGGATTAAGAAAAGTGTTGTCTTATCTTTCCAAGCCTTAGAGAAAGTTTTGAGAACTATTTCAAATCAATGGTGTCAGGTTCAGGGAAGAGAGAGAGACTTATAAATTTTCTGCAAAAAGTATCAAACCAGTATGGAATTGTGGGCTATTGAAAAAAGTAACAATAACCTAATGACTGTAGAGAAGACAATAAAGAGACTGTTCATAGAAGGGCTCATGAAGAGCTTGTAATTTGAGCAGGACTTTGAAAAATAAACACATGGCTAGGGGAAGTATAATGGAGAAAATTTTCCTTGTCAGAAAGGTCTCATGACAGCACAGATGTAGAGAACAAATATATGGACACCAAGGGTGAAAGGGGGTGGGTAGAATAAATTGGGAGATTGGGATTGATGTATATACACTATTGATATTATGTATAAAATAGATAACTAATGAGGACCAACTGGATAGCACAGGGAACTCTACACAATGCTCTGTGGTGACCTAAATGGAAAGAAAATCCAAAAAAGAGGGGATATATGTATATGAATAGTTGATTCATTTTGCTGTACAGTGGAAACTAACACAACATTGTAAAACAACTATACTCCGATAAATTAAAAAAAAAAGACTAATGTAAGAAAAATTAAACAATGACCTAGAACAAGGGTTGGCAAACTATTTTCTGTAAGGGGCCAAATGGTATACATTTTAGCATTTACAGACAATATAGTCTCTGTTGCAGATATTCTGCTCTGCTGTTGCAGCAGGAAAGAGTCACAGACAATACATAAGTGAATGAGTGTGGCTATGCTCAAAAACACTTTCCAAAGTGATGGAAGTATTTAGCCTGCAGGCTAATGTTTGCTGATCTCTGGTCTAGAAAATGGTTTGCAACCTGCATATAGTTAAGCCAAGAGTAGAAACTTCTGTTGTTATACACAAAGGCAAAAAGAAAAACATAGTCTATTTGTAACAGAGTGATTAGATCAGTTTTTTTGGAAAATGGAGTTTTGGAGTTATGATGAAAGAGAAGACTTGTAAAGATGGGTGAAACGGATGCTAAGACCTAAATGGCAGATAAGTATAAAGCAAGGATTAGAAAGATAAACCAGTTTTTTCCAGAATTATGTTGCAGCAGGTATATGAATGTTTACAGAAATGGGAATGTGGAAAACAGGCACAGAGCTTTTGCAATAATTGGGTCGTGGAGTTATGGGGACTACGGTTAGAGTGTGAATGATAGGAATAACAAGGAAAAAATGGTTCATCACAGATAGTGCTTTACTGGATGTTGCTATGGGAAACAAATAAAAGGAAAAAAAAAAAAAACAAGAGCTACATCATACTAGTTTTCCAGTATAAACCTAAACTTTTTCACTGCAAAATCTGAGGGTCTTGATAAATAAAATTTATCAAGTGTTAAACCATTATTCTAGGGAAATCTTTGGAGAAGGCAATGGCACCCCACTCCAGTACTCTTGCCTGGAAAATCCCAATGGATGGAGGAGCCTGGTAGGCTGCAGTCCATGGAGTCATGAAGAGTCGGACACAACTGAGCAACTTCACTTTCACTTTTCACTTTCATGCTTTGGAGAAGGAAATGGCAACCCACTCCAGTGTTCTTGCCTGGAGAATCCCAGGGATGGGGGAGTCTGGTGGGCTGCCATCTATGGGGTCGCACAGAGTTGGGCACAACTGAAGAGACTTATTAGTATTAGTAGGGAAGTATTAAATAGAGTTCTCTACCATTGCTCCCTGACACATCACTTGAATAAAGAGATTTGGGGTCCTTTCTAGGTTCTGTGTGAGTCTACTTACTAGTTTTTTAAAAAATTAAAATCCATACTTCGTTCAGATCTCTTTTTTTTTAATTTTTTATTTTATTTTATTTAACTTTACAATATTGTATTGGTTTTGCCAAATATCAACACGAATCCACCACAGGTATACATGTGTTCCCCATCCTGAACCCTCCTCCCTCCTCCCTCCCCGTACCATCCCTCTGGGTTGTTCCAGTTTCTTTTTTAGACCATTAGCTCCATAAGGGCAGAAATTTAACATCTTGTTCATCTTTGCATCTCCGGTTATGTATATATGAGCACTGAGATCTGAGCAAAGAAAAATGTTTTGATCAGTTGTCAGGTTTGGGAACAGGCTATTTGTATATAACAAGAATTTAGAAGTAACAGTAGTTTAAGTATGAGGAACTTTCTGCTCAAAGGTTCCAGAATCAAAATTCCAGATATAGGCAGTTTGGAGCTTACATGATGTCTACTGTCTAGGCCTCAGGTTTGTTTACGATCTCCACTCTGTCCTCCCTGGGGTATGGTCCTCATCTTTGTTTTCCAAGATGAAGCTCTATCCATCATCTCCATGTTATTATAAGCAGCAGTATGTAATGAAAGGAACAAAGAATATGGCTCTTTCTGCTTTTAAGAACAAGACACAGAGGTTATCTGCTTAACTTCTCCTTACATCTCATTGGCTAGAACTCGTTCACATAATTATTAATACATCGAATGGTAGTGGTGGCTGGGATATGTAGTTTTATTAGTAGTACCCGTAGGCCTCCTAACAATATAGAAGTCTATTACTGGGGATCTTAAATTATTTCCCTAAAAAACAAAAGCCCAAGACAGGGATTCTTGGGCAAATGGTCTACTGAGGTGTATACTCAGCATTAAACCTACAAGGGGAAAAGCCAGGAAAAGAAGAGTTTTCAAAAGTCTAGACTCATCCTGATCCCACAGGGAGCTGTGAAACATAAACTGCACCACATAATTTATCCTTCCTTGAAGCAAAGGGGCAGGGCCAGGACTTTGCAGTCATCCCTATCCAGATGGCTCTTGTCATGCTACGGTGAGTCTCTAGAAAAGGATACAGGTGTGAGCTTTGTCCAGTCAACACTCACAGCGGCTGAGGTACGGGTACAACAGCTGCTGAAGCAATTCTGAGTGGAGCACCAAAAGTATCTGCTACACTGAGGAAGAAGGGGAAACAGATATTGAGGGGAAATTAGTAGCCGATTTTGGCACAGTGAAGAAGCATCCCTTCACGTATATGTGAAACTGTGAAAGTGTTAGTCGCTCAGTCGTGTCTGACTCTTTGTGACCCCATGGACTGTAGCCCATCAGGCTCCTCTGTCCATGGGATTCTCCAGGCAAGAATACCGGAGTGGGTAACCATGCCCTTTTTCCAGGGGATCTTCCTGAACCAGGGATCGAACCCGTGTCTGTTGCATTGCAGGCAGATTCTTTACCATCTGAGCCACCAGGAAATCCCCAATTTTGTGCCTTACATGTGGTAAACATTCTGTCAATGTTTGTTAAATGAATAATGAATATTCTTTTTAAAATTTTTATTTATTTATTTTAATTGGAGGATAATTGTTTTTCCTTTACAATATTGTGATGGTTTTTGCCATACATCAACATGAATTGGCTGTAGCTATACATATGTCTCCTCCATCCTGAACCCCCTCCTGCCTCCCTTTCCACACTATCCCCTCCACATTGTCACAGAACACTGGCTTTGGGTGCCGTGCTTCATGCATTGAACTCACACTGGTCATCCATTTTACATATGGTAATGTACATGTTTCGATGCTATTCTCTCACATCATCCCATCCTCTCCTTCTCTCACTAAATCCAAAAGTCTGTTCTTTAAGTCTGTGTCTCCTTTGCTGCCCTGCACATAGGATCATTGGTACCATCTTTCTAGATTCCATTACTACTACTACTAAGTCGCTTCAGTCGTGTCAGACTCTGTGCGACCCCATGGACTGCAGCCTACCAGGCTTCTCCGTCCATGGGATTCTCCAGGCAAGAACACTGGAGTGGGTTGCCATTTCCTTCTCCAATCTAGATTCCATATATATGCACTAATATATGGTTTTTGTCTTTCTCTTTCTGACTTACTGGACTCTGTATAATAGGCTTTAGGTTCATCCACCTCATTAGAACTGACTCAAACGCATTCCTCTTTATAGCAGAGTAATATTCCATTGTGTATGTACCACAACTTCTTTACCCATTCATCTGCCTATGGACATCTAGATTGCTTCCATGTCCTAGCTATTGTGTAAATAGTGCTAGTAATTAATGTTCTTGAGCAAACTTCTATTTTTTTTATTTGTGCAGCCTTCCTTCTTATCATTTCTGAAACAATTAAGCAGTATTAATACTCTGAATACTACCATACCTACCCCCAACATATGCATATGCATCATGCCTTCAGTACTCTCCATCTGTCCAGAATCACTCAGAACCAATTATGAATTACCTCATCAACATTCCTGAAGAAGCACTGGCTGGACAAATCCTTGTTCTCATAAATACTTCTAGTTCCGGTTCCAGGAAAACTTCTCATTCTCCAGGAAAGGAATAGACAACTAGCTTACTCTAATTAGCAAACACACACATTTCATGTAGTTATCATCTCTAAAGCTTAGGTGAAGAATCAGTAAGACCTTTGTCATCAGTTACCATGGCCTCAATTTCTGCAGGTTTTACAGTAGCATTTCTGGCTTTCAGGAGGGTCTCCATTTAGTAACTGCTTCATGATATAGAATCTAATGTTATAAAATGAAAACTTAAAAATTAATTGAATAAAGACTCAACTGATTGCTCTATATCTCACAGTTACAGATCCCCATTTTCTCCTATGAATGATATAAAAGATAGTTGTATAAAAGAGTCAGGCTTATAGAGTAAATGAGTAACATTTGCAATATGGTCCAGTGGTTTCAGGAAAATGTTTTGTATTGCCCTAAAGGCCAAAAAGAAAAAAAGGAAAAGAAATGAAAACATCACTTTAAATCAATATCACATCATTAGCTATAGTTCATATTATAGAAGGCTGACTTCAGTAAGATAGTTTATTCTTTCGTGTAAAGTAAATTTAAGCTATGCAACCTTGAACTTGTATGGTAGTTTCAGGGTTTGTCAAGCCCCAGATGCAGTGCCTAGCATGTGGTTTCCATTCACAAGGTCACTCCACAGTCCTAGTGCAGCCATAGACCTGAATTTTATTTTTTATTTTTTTTAAATTTTATTTTATTTTTAAACTTTACATAATTGTATTAGTTTTGCCAAATATCAAAATGAATCCGCCACTGGTATACACACATGTAGACCTGAATTTTAAATGTTATTTAATTTGAATAGCCACATGAGGCTCTTAGCCTTTGTTTTGAAATGGTGAAATCAAATCATTATTGGCTTTTTCCTATAATATGTTTATATTATATAGTTATATTTTGCCTAGAGTCCTGTAAGGTAGATGTGTAAAGGATATTAGACCACAAAGCTGTTATTTAGAAATACTGGAAATCAAACTGGTTCCTCTGTGTAATCACTGATGCTTATAAACATTCATTTAAAAATTATAATTAGGTGATGGATGTATTATTTTAATGTTGGTAGTCATTCCACAGTATATGTATGTATCAAACCATCACATAGTTCACTTTAAATGTGTACAGTTATATTCGTTAATTACCCCTCAATAAAGTTTTTTAAAAGATTTTATAATTTACTTATTTTCTTAATATTCCAAGGAGACTTTCCTTTCTTTGCCTCAAATAAGTAAGTTTATACACAATTATTATTTCATTCATTCTGATGGCATTATATTTGAAGAATGATTACAATAATCTAGCAACAAATTTTCAATCGATCTGTCCTAGTATTGAGAGCTAGGCTGTCTTTCTCGTCTTGACATTGTAAACCAATCCACTAATGGCAAACTAGTCAATAACGTACATAAAACAGGAATAGTATTTCTGTTACTGACAAAGCTCTCAAATAGGTTGCACTGAAGTTGATATGATTGATTTGGATAAGAATTTTTGATACTGTATTCATTCTGAATTGAATGAATTTTCTAGTAGATTATGAAGTGCCTACTCTATACCAGCTATTGGACTAGCTATTGAGAGCACAGTAGTGAATTAAGCAAGACAGTTCTTCCTAGACTAGGCTGGAAGTCTATTCTAGAAAAGAGTTTTTCACACAGTAATTGCTTGTGCCCTGGTTTTTAAGAAGGAAAAGATTAGGATGCCTTAAAATTAGCTAACAAGCCAACCTAGCCTACTTGGTGTACAAGCTTACCCTCAAAGTCTGCACTCTTCTAAATGAAATACAAATAAATCCAAATTTCTGGGGTTACACAAAGAATTGCCAAGGGATGTGCCACAAAGTTATTTTGAAGGGAATTCATCTCCAGAACATCACGTTCCATATGTATTCTTGCATAAAATTGCCTGATAATTCACAGTAGCACCTCTTTCACTTTATAGAGGGAAATTGCATTATGATGTATTGGATGCAACATGGACTTAGGTGCCAAACAAGGGCATAGTAGGAAATATTAGTTTGAAAAAATCAAGGCCACTTAAGCTCAGAGATCTTCTCCTGCCTGTCTTACAGTATTGCTGATAAGTTTGAAGCTTAATCCAAGTTCATATACTCTTAATTCAGAGCAGCCAACATATAGTATATGATAATATGCATATCAGATCAGATCAGATCAGTCGCTCAGTCATGTCCGACTCTTTGTGACCCCATGAATTGCAGCACGCCAGGCCTCCCTGTCCATCACCAACTCCTGGAGTTCACCCAGACTCACGTCCATCAAGTCAGTGATGTCATCCAGCCATCTCATCCTCTGTCATCCCCTTCTCCTCTTGCCCCCAATTCCTCCCAGCATCAGAATCTTTTCCAATGAGTCCACTCTTCACATGAGGTGGCCAAAGTACTGGAGTTTCAGCTTTAGCATCATTCCTTCCAAAGAAATCCCAGGGCTGGTCTCCTTCAGAATGGACTGGTTGGATCTCCTTGCAGTCCAAGGGACTCTCAAGAGTCTTCTCCAACACCACAGTTCAAAAACATCAATTCTTCGGCTCTCAGCCTTCTTCACAGTCCAACTCTCACATCCATACATGACCACAGGAAAAACCATAGCCTTGACTAGACGAACCTTTGTTGGCAAAGTAATGTCTCTGCTTTTGAATATGCTATCTAGTATACAACATATACACAACATATAGTAGTGATACAAAAATAAAAATGAAAGTGTTAGTCTGTTAGTCACTCAGTCACGTCTGACTCTTTGCAACCCCATGGCCTGTAGCCTGCCAAGCTCCTCTGTCCATGGAATTTTCCAGACAAGAATACTGGAGTGGGTTGCCATTCCATTCTCCAGGAGATCTTCCAGGGATAGAACCCAGATCTCCAAAATTGTAGGCAGATTCTTTACCATCTGAGCCACCAGGGAAACCCCATTAGTGATACAAATTAGATGTAATTGGAATGTTTTGCAGAACTGTCATGGGCTTCCCAGGTAGCGCTAGTGGTAAAGAACCCACCTGCCAATGCAGGAGATGTAAGAGATGTGGTTTCGATCCCTGGGTTGGGAAGATCTCCTGAAGGAGGAAATGGCAACCACTCCAGTATTTGTGCCTAGGAAATCCGTTGGTCAGAGGGGCCTTGCAGCTATAGCCCATAGGATCACAAAGCGTTGGACAGGACTGAAAAGACTTAGCATGAAGCATGTAAAACTATCGTATTTTGAAGATGCATTTGATAAAACCCAAGGGTAAATTTTTTTGTCTTTTTAATATATTTGATATACATGATTGCCTCCCCAAAGGAGTTTTCCTTTTTTATTACGGACCATTTTTAAAAGCCATATTGAATTTGTTACAATATTGCTTCTTTTTTGTTTTGTTTTTTTGGCTGCAAGGGATTGAACCCACAACCCCTGCATTGGAAGACAAAGTCTTAACCAATGAACCACCACAGCAGTCCTTATGAAAAAGAATATTTTCTTTCATCAAATGATGCCATAATTTATTCCAGTTATCCTATTTGATATTTATAATATCTACTATTTCTCCCTCCTATTAACAAATAAACTTCTTTAAACTTAGAAAAAATACATGTCAACTTAAATCACTCAGGATGTTTCTCTGGTCTTTTAAGGAAATTGTGACCAAAAAAAAAAAAAAAAATGATAACTACTACCCACTGTTTCTCAGGTTATGATCTGATAAATAATTCGATTTTAATAATCACCAGAGGGGCTAATTTAAAAATAAATTCCTGGATCCTACCACACACCTGTTTAATCAGAATTTCTAGGGGGAAAGGACTGGGAACCTTATGGTTCAATGTGCATCCAGTTCTTCATTATCCACATTGTTTGGCAATTGATATTCAGATAGTGATCTTTTTAAGGGACTTATACCCCATCCAAATTCAGGGACAACAAAGTGCTTTATAAAATCATAAGAATATAGAGTCTCTTGATAGAGAACACCCAGAGCCTGACATGGCACCCAGCATGTAATAGATTGAAAGTGATTGAATACAGGTCTATATTAATACCTCCTTATAAAATATTCAGTTCAGTTCAGTTCAGTCGCTCAGTCGTGTCCTGCTCTTTGTGACCCCATGAACTGCAGCATGCCAGGCCTCCCTGTCCATCACGAACTCCCGGAGTTCACCCAAACTCATGTCCATCGAGTCGGTGATGCCACCCAGCCATCTCATCTTCTCTCATCCCCTTCTCCTCCTGCCCCCAATCCCTTCCAGCATCAGAGTCTTTTCCAATGAGTCAACTCTTCGCATGAGGTGGCCCAAGTATTGGAGTTTCAGCTTTAGCATCAGTCCTTCCAAAGAACACCTAGGACTGATCTCCTTTAGAATGGACTGGTTGGATCTCCTTGCAGTCCAAGGGACTCTCAAGATTGTAAAGTTAAAAAATAAAATAAAAAAAAATAAAAGAATAAAATAACAAACAAACAAAAAAGAGTCTTCTCCAACACCACAGTTCAAAAGCATCAATTCTTCGGCACTCAGCCTTCTTCACAGTCCAATTTTCACATCCATACATGATCACTGTAAAAACCATAGCCTTGACTAGACGGACCTTTAGACGATTTAATATAAAATTTTAAAGATGTACTCCATGGTTAACTTCTTCCAAAGACTATTTACCTTTTCATCCGAATGTAATTTACAAATGGAATCATAGGTAGTAAAGACATAGCAGGGAGCCTTCCAGATTCCACTGCTGTGATCTTCAAATGAACGAGCCCTACGGATTATTACACCTTCTGAAAAGTTCTTAATTAAGGAAGCCAGGAGTGTGCAGAGTAACAGCCTATGTGTTAACCTTGTTGACATGGCGTAGAAATCCCATATAGATATCTCATACAAAAGAATGAAAATGTTGTTTTAGTTCCTAAATGGCAATTTCCAAGTAATTGTACTTCTAATGGAAATTGCCGCCATGGATGTCTGTTCAAAGGCTTTGGTTGACAAAGGAAAGATTTGAAAATCTCAGACTTTCTTGATCTCTGGTTGTTGCTTTCATTAATTAGGTGAATATGACAGCTCTCTTTTACCCTAATAGCCCCCCTGGAGGAAATAACATTTTTGTTTGTTTAAACAGTACTTAATGACTACTCTAAAATTAGAGTTTAAAACCTTTAATTCTGGAGTGCAAAAAGCTCTATGTCCTTGACTCTGATGTTTTTCATGAATATTAATTTCTAAGCCAAGTCATGACTTAAGGTATTTGGTCATTTCAGGTTTTAATCATTTCCTTTGGGATTATTTTCCTATTAGGTAAGATTTATTTCCACTGTTCCAGACCCTTTCTCTGTTGGTCACAGAAAAATATTGGTTTCCACAGGATAGCTATCATGTTCTTTAAAACTGATTCAGTGCTGATATCTAATCATCAAATATCAGGCCATAGATATTCAGATTGTTTATCATTATTTAACTTTTAAATTATTTAAACAGTATATACACAGCCATACACAGATGCTTAAACACATATACTTTTTAAAATAAATGCAGTTCAATTGGAACATTGTTCTCTTTTGTTTGTTTGAAAGTTCAACAAGATTTATTGAACACCTACTAAGCATCAGACCTACAGTTTTGTCTGATGATATAGAGAAAGAAAAATGGATAAGAACATATTTCCTGAAGATACCACAGTCAATCAAGGAAAATGAACTCATGAGGGATTATCTGTATACTAAATGGCAAATTCTGTTCAAGATCTGGTAACAAAGTGTTACTGCAATGGGGAAGTTTCAAGGATGGATCCACAAAGTGGTGCACTGAGGCAACAGGAAATGGCTTTTTATTGATAGATAAATAGAAAGGACATTTTATATCACACAGTGGAAGTAGCACAATGCCAGCCATGATGATTTGGGAAGAGGTGCTCTGAGAAGGGAAGAACAACAGATGTATGTAGCTGGAATGAGGAGTGCACGATGGTGCGTGGGCAGATACAGAAGAACCTAGAAAGGAAGCTTGTGGGCAGATACGAGAACTGTCTGTGAATGGAATACCAGGCTCAGGAGTTTCATTTTTTTCTTAAGAGATGAAGACAGTAATCCAGGATGGCCTATATGCCATGGAGAAAGTTTTTTCTGGATATTATATCATCCAGGCAATTATTTAACTGTTCTTTGAGAGCTCAACTCGGGTCAGATGATGGCTCAGAATCAAAGCCAAGTCTTTGTCCTCAAGAATTTTATAGTATTTTGAAGAATAAAATTAATTAAGTTAGCAAATTAATGTCTAATATGAGAAAAGTTATGGGAGAGGAAAGAACAGAGTGTAATGGGTATATAGATGAGGCATGTAATTTTGAATAAAAATCAGGAAAGTCTTAATGATTTAAGTGTTGAGTTCTGTGCTGTGCTGTGCTAAGTCACTTCAGTTGTGTCCAACTCTTTGTGACCCCATGGACTATAGCGTGCCAAGTTCCTCTGTCTATGGGATTCTCCAGGCAAGAATACTGGAGTGGGTTGCTATGCCCTCCTCCAGGGGAATCTTCCCAACCCAGGGATGGAGCCCACATCTCTTATGTCTCCTGCATTCGCAAGTGGATTCTTTACTGCCAGCGCCACCTGGAAAGCCTGTTGAGTTCTGATACAGGAATAAAATTTAGATAGATGAAAAGGAGGTTTTGGAGTGCGTGGGAAAATCATATAAAGCTAGAGTCATTATACATGCCTTCTGATTGTCTAGGACTATATAGCAAAGTGCCTATACTTTGTGTTGTTGTAAGATGCAACTATGAAAGATACCAGTTCATGGAAAAGTGAAAGTGAAAGTTGTTCAGTCATGTCCGACTCTTTGCAACCCCATGGACTACACAGTCCATGGAATTCTCCAGGCCAGAATACTGGAGTGGGTAGCCTTTTCCTTCTCCAGGGGACCTTCCCAACCCAGGGATCGAACCCAGGTCTCCTGCATTCCAGGTAGATTCTTTACCAGCTGGGCCACCAGGGAAGCCCAAGAATACTGGGGTAGGTTGCATATCCCTTCTCCATTGGATCTTCCTGACCCAGGAATCAAACGAGGGTCTCCTGCATTACAGGCAGATTCTTTACCAACTGAGCTATCAGTTCATGGACTTGGTGCAAAACTAAAGAGGTAAAAACATTTTACTAAAAGATGCAGGGACCCAGTGAAGGATTTTAAGCAGATGAATGACAATATCAGATTTGAGTTTTAGGGAGGTCATTTGACAACTATGTGCAAGGAAGTTAACTGGAGGGTTTAGAGCACCACCTAACTACAGGGTTGTCTTATATTGGGCATCCTAAAAAGTAGGCCCCAAGGAAGCATTACTAGAGAAATCGAGAGAAGGAAGTCAATAAAATTTTGTTATAAAGTTAGTTACTCTTTGAACAACTGGATGTTACATCCACTGGAAGACTCAAGAAAACACAGATTTGCCCTCAAGAGTTATCACTCACAAGGGAAGGGGAAGATGGGTTATTTATCCACCAGCTCTCTATCTGTTCCTTACTGAGGGCTTCTTCTAGAAGTTTTAGCTCTCTTGCATTGCTGGCTTGTCAGTCATGGAAACTTAGCTTGGTCCCAAGTCCACACAAAAGCCCTCAGATGGAAGGTTTCAAATGTGGATAGGAAGTAGCCTTTATATGGCTACTTATATGGCTATATATTTGGTCAGGGATCTGGCATCATGGGCTAGATGGGAAGTGTTGAGGACCTTCACTCATGATAGTGAGACTCCAGAGGAGATCAGGAGAGCTACTTGGCCATCACTTTCATATGATTTGACTGTGGATTTAATGTTAGGGATGAATCAGCAAGGATGATTTCCCAGAAAGTAGATAGATACTGAAGATGTTGTAAAATGTGTTTCTTTTTTAACAACCAAAAGGTTTTACTGTATGTGTGAAACCAATATTGAAGCTTCTTTATAATTGTATCTATTTCAAAAAAAGGATTATGTTATAGCACTATACACACTGACGAGGAACAAGAAGACATGGAGTAGTTATTGATGTTCAAAAATTTAAAGGTGAAGCTTGGATGATACTCTTAATATCTCAGAGTCTCTCGTGAAAAAAAAATGAGGTAAATATCAAAGCATCTTTTTATAGGCAACAAGAAACAAAGTGCATGTAAACCTCGTACAGAATTTTTGAGGGGACATATGTATACCTGTGGCTGATTCATGTTTATGTATGGCAGAAACCAACACAATATTGTTAAGCAATTAGCCTCCAAATAAAAATAAATTTTATAAATAAAATAGAAGTCACATCAAGTATTTTAGCCCTTGGACCTAGCAAGCTGTTTGTTTTTTAATTTTTTTATTGAAGTATAGTTGATTTACAACTTTGTGTTAGTTTCATGTGTATAGCAAAGTGATTCAGTTGTGTGTGTGTGTATCTATTCTCTTTCAGATTCTTTTCTGTTATATGTCACTGCAAGATATTGGTATAGGTCCCTGTTCTATAAATAGCTTTTGTTGTTTATTTTATATATAAGAGTATGTATCTGTTAATCCCAAACTCCTAATTTATCCCTCTTGCCTATGTCCTTTTGGTAACCGTAAAATTGTTTTCTATGTCTGTGAGACTTTCTGTTTTGTAAATAAATTCATCTGTATTATTTTTTAGATTCTTCAAATAAATGATATCATATGATATTTATCTTTCTCTGACTTACTTCACTTAGTATGATAGGACCATCCATGTTGCTACAGATCAAATTGTTCATTTTCAATGAATGAGTGACTCTAGTTAAAGAAGTTACATTTCTCCCATACCTGTATTTGAATGGTTGTCATTAAGTGATGTTGTGTTGTATAGTTATAGTTGCTATGTTGTGTTTGACTCTTTTGTGACCCCATGGACTGTAGCCCACCAGGCTCCTCTGTCCATGGGATTTTCCAGGCAAGAATACTGGAGTGGGTTGCCATTTCCTTCTCCAGGGGAATCTTCCTGACCCAGGAGTTGAACCCACTTCTGCATCTCTTTACCACTGAGCCACCAGGGAAGCCTGCCTTTAAGCAATAGTGCTTTGCTAAAATATCTGTACTTAGTATAAATTTCATATACTCTTTCTTTCTCTACCAAACAAGTGTCTCTTATAACCTTTCAGTCAAATAAATTAATGACTCTACATGCATATTTTAAGAAAAATAGACTTAGAGAGATAAAAGTATATTTTCACTTCTACCCCAGTAAACTTCCTCTTTATCTGTGCTAAAAAGAAATTTCCATAGGACATATTTATGAGACATTTGATTGTAACAAAATCCTCAGGTCATTGGAACTAAGTGTTGAGTTAGATCTCCACCTCCTCCAGTATGTGTATTAATTATCTAATGGGAAATAACCTTTATTCTTGACTTTTTCGAGGAAAGCCTTGAACCACATCTGGGAGTCAGGTTAGCGTTAGATCTCTTCCTCGTTCTCTCTACTTGAGAGGGGACTTATTTTTCTGGTTTTAAAGAAAAAAATTGTGATTCCTACAGAAATATACACAGGGCCAGCACTGCTGCTTTATCAGTCGAGATGAGGTTTCTCTTCCCACTTTCTCTTTCCTTTCTGGCTTTTGAAGTTCAAGCTTATATAAGAATTAATTTAAATGAATTTATTTCACAATATATTTCAATTACTTTAGCAAGCTTCTACCAGAGTATTGGGTTACTTTCTTTTTCAAAGAATTCAAGTTGTCTTTTCCAAAATGTGTGCTTAAAATTACTTTGAAAAAGAAGATAATTGGTGTTAGAAGTTTTCTTCAAAAGAATCTAGGTGGTGGTTCGGACATTGGGTAAGGATATAGATGAAATTAAATCAGCAACGTGTTGATAATTGTTGAAACTAGGTGATGGTATATGCAAGTTATTTAGATACCTTTATTTTTGCATATATTTGAAATTTTCCATAATTTTAAAAATTAAGAACACAAAAAATTTAAATGGTTGTCACAGTCTTGTTTACATAGCTATCATTCACCTCTTTTGTGTATCAGTGCTTCCCAGGTGGTGCTAGTGGTAAAGAACCTGCCTGCTGATGCAGGAGACATGAGAGATGAGGGTTCGATCCTTGGGTTGGGAAGATCCCCTGGAGGAGGGCATGACAACCCACTCTGGTATTCTTGACTGGAGAATCCCATGGACAGAGGAGTCTGCCAAGCTACAGTCCATGGGGTCATGAAGAGTCAGACATGACTGAAGTGACTTAGCACACATGCATGCCCTGATCATCTCCCCTTTGATCACCCATAAGCACTTTCCAGTCAATGACCAGGGTATTTTCCCTAAAACTCTCTTTTACTCCTCCCCCTATTTTCTTCCTCCCTGACTCCAGTCAATGTCATTACCATCCACTCATTCATCTCTTCATCCCTCTATCCATTATTAAATTGAATAAACATTTATTGAATACCCATTATGTGGCTAACACTGGGCTAATTATTGAAGAATCTAAGACCAGCAAAAACTGGTCCTTTGTCCTTAAAGGCTTTACAGAACACAGGCCAAGAAATATCAGTATAATCAGAACCTGTTATACAGAGTGAAGTAAGTCAGAGAAAAACAAATATCGTATATTAATGCATATACATGGAATCTAGGAAAATGGTACTGATGAACCTGTTTGCAAGGCAGGAATAGAGACTCAGACCTAGGGAACAAATTTATGGACCCAGCAGGGGCAGAAAAAGGTGAGATGAATTGAGAGAGTAGCCCTGAAATATGTATACTGCTGCTGCTGCTGCTGCTGCTAACTCTCTTCAGTTGTGTCCAACTCTGTGCGACCCCAGAGATGGCAGCCCACCAGGCTCCCCCGTCCCTGGGATTCTCCAGGCAAGAACACTGGAGTGGGTTGCCATTTCCTTCTCCAATGCATGAAAGTGAAAAGTGGAAGTGAAGTCACTCAGTCGTGTCCGACTCATGGCGACCCCATGGACTGCAGCCTACCAGGCTCCTCCATCCATGGGATTTTCCAGGCAAGAGTACGGGAGTGGGTCGCCACTGCCTTCTCCAGAAATATGTATATTACTATATGTAAAATAGATAGCTAGTCGGAAGTTGCTGTATAACACAGGGAGCTCAACCTGGTGTTCTGTGACAAGCTGGAGGGGTGGGATGGAGTGGGAGGTGGGAGGGAGATTCAAGAGGGAGGGGGCATATGTATACCTAGGCTTATTCATGTTGATATATAGCAGAAACCAATACAATATTGTAAACCAATTATCTTCCAACTGAAAATGATTTTTTTTAAAAAATCACATGAAATACATGTAAAATTATAATAATAACAGCTGTTGAAGGGGAAAGGTTATGGGAGAGTATAATCAGGTCTGAGTTTGTAATGATTAAACTGATTAGACCTGCAGACTGAGACAACATAACATAACCCTCAACCAACCCATGGCAGACATGTACCTTGAGTGAGTAATAAGCTTATTATTATTATTATGTCACTATAAGATTTGGGGCTCGTTGGTAGTCCAGCCTATCCTGATGAACATACATTGTGATGTGTCATCCTCCTATGTGTTGAAGACACCAAGGTTGATGACAGAGCTTGATGGGAACAGGAAACCTTGAAACCAGGTACCTAAGCCTCTTTTGAATGTGGCTAGAAAATGAGAGCAGAGAGGGCAAAAGGTTATAGAGCCAACTGGTTTAAATTTTTAAGGAGCAAGATTTTAGATGAGAGTTGTTACTAAGTTATTACTGAAAGTCATAACAGGAAGCAAGGACATCGGCAGCAACTCTTGTCTCTGAAGTGCAGACTGTGAGGAAATGAATAGGCACCACTTGAGGTGACTCCAGGGGGATTATATTCACAGAGGAGAGCCAGATTTTATTGGGTTAATGCCTGAAAGAGAAGGGAAGGCTGTGACTTTAAGGCAGTTATGTGATTATGGAAACATTATACCAGAGAGTATAGAGACTTTGATTTATGAGATAGGTGTAGGCACTGGATATGAATGAATGAATGAAATACAGAACATTACGGAGATGCATGTCTAATAAAGGTACCTGTGTCTTTGGGGAGGGATGCTAGCAGTTTTAACATCAATTTATGAAACTGAAGATGACAAACACGGTGAACTCAATCTGTCTCTTTGAGGACAGTGACTTACTTGATTAAGATGGAGGCACACCTGGAGGCCATTGGATCTGTTTTCTTTAAATATTGGGTTGCTGGTGAACCAGATATTCAGGTCCCCAGGGTCCATTACTACTCTTCAATCTCATCTCTCACTGTCACATGTTTAATTGCTTGTGTGTGTGTGTGTGTGTGTGTGTGTGTGTGTGTGTGTGTGAGCTAAGTCAGCTCAGTCGTGTCCAACTTCTTGCGACCCTATGGACTGTACTTGGCCAGGCTCCTCAGTCCATGAGGTTCTCCAGGCAAGAATACTGGAGTGGGTTGACATTTCCTCATCCAGGGGATCTTCCTGACGGAGGGATGGAACCCATGTCTCCTGCATTGCAGGCAGATTCTTTACCACTGAGCCACCTAGGAAACCCATTTAATTGCTTACAATCCAGCTATTGGAAAATTTTTTCCTCACCATTGATAAAGTAAGGTTTATAAATACAAATATAAACCTGAACTTGTTACTCCCTATCTTAAAATTCCTTCAGTGATGCCTCAACTTTTAAGGATAACACTTAAGACCTGTTAGAGCACAAAGGCTCTTTACCACGTCTCCTATAGCTTCTGCCCTAATAAACCCCCAAGCCACTTACCCCTACATCAGCCACTCAAAACTACAATGCTTTAAGTTTCTTATTTTTTATTTAATTTTTATTGGAGTGTGGCTGCTTTGCGATTATGTTAGTTTCTGCTGTAAGCAAAGTGAATCAGCTATATGTATACATATGTGTCCACTTTTTTGGGATTTCCTTCCCATTTAGGTCACCACAGAGTACTGAATAGAGTTTTTTGAGCTATACAGTATTTTCTCATTAGTTATCTATTTTATTTTTTTTAATTTTATTTTTAAGCTTTACAATATTGTATTGGTTCTGCCATATATCAAAATGAATCCACCACAGGTATACCTGTGTTCCCCATCCTGAACCCTCCTCCCCCCTCCCTCCCCATACCATCCCTCTGGGTCGTCCCAGTGCACCAGCCCCAAGCATCCAGTATTGTGCATCAAATCTGGACTGGCGACTCGTTTCATATATGATATTATACATATTTCAATGCCATTCTCCCAAATCCTGCCACCCTCTCCCTCTCCCACAGAGTCCATAAGACTGTTCTATACGTCAGTGTCTCTTCTGCTGTCTCGTATACAGGGTTATCGTTACCATCTTTCTAAATTCCATATATATGCATTAGTATACTGTAGTGGTGTTTTTCTTTCTGGCTTACTTCACTCTGTATAATAGGCTCCAGTTTCATCCACCTCATTAAAACTGATTCAAATGTATTCTTTTTAATGGCTGAGTAATACTCCATTGTGTATATGTACCATAGCTTTCTTATCCATTCATCTGCTGATGGACATCTAGGTTGCTTCCATGTCCTGGCTATTATAAACAGTGCTGCGATGAACATTGGGGTACACGTGTCTCTTTCAGTTCTGGTTTCCTCCGTGTGTATGCCCAGCAGTGGGATTGCTGGATCATAAGGCAGTTATCTATTTTAGACATAGAGTCAAGTGTGTAGATATGTCAGTCCCAATGTCCCAGTTTCTTAGATCTCATGTTGTTGTGCTAGTATCTGTGCTGTTAAAACTATCTACAGACTTTGTGCAATCCTTTTCATTGAGGTAACACTTCTGGCTATAGTCTGACATAATGACCCTTTGTATGTGTTTTTCTAATGGCCTTTGAAATTACTCAACTATCTGTAAATTTCAGAAACACCTTTCAGATACCGGTCAATCAGCTTATTTCAGTACTTTTCCCCTGAAATTTGGGAAGGCATGATTTTATTTCTTTTGGACTTTTTCAATATTTTATTTATGATCCCTGCTAACATAATCATGGTACATACAAACAGTTTTATGGATTTAAATACAATTAGATGAAATAGGGAGAAGAAGAAAACAAATAAGGATATATGAAAAGCCATTGCAGCAGAGAAAAATCTGTAGAAAACTTCAATGAAGATTTGGAACTAAGAGCTATACACAATCTAAAAGGGAAATATCAGAGTAAAATTTGAGTCATTACGTAGAATTGAAGTAACTGGACACATGGTTGCAGATGTTTATTTTGATAAGTGGAAAGCTTTGTCATCATTTCTACATTTTCTTCATAGTTAGTAACCTTCATAAGTTCTTTGCAAGCACTTATTTCAGTAAATGTAAGATGCCAAATATTGTAAGAGACACAATCAGTATCTGTGCCAATAAATTATGACACAATGCTTTCTATCACAGCGATTGTAAAAGATGTTCCAGTTTCAGAGATGATAAAATGTGAACAAAATGTACATCTTAGAATTGATGCAATCTAGAAATTGATGAAAATAGACAAGTCACTAAATGATTAAGTATGTGGCATTAGAGAACTTCCAGAGGAAATCAAGCCAGGCCATGAGAAATTTTTTAAAAAATAATTTAAAAAAAAATCAGTAAAATGGCTTGGCCAGTATTTGTTTGACAAGGTGTTTTTGAAACCTAAACATGTTAATTATTTCCAAACACATGATAAAGGTTATTATCTTGGACTCTGTGAAGTGAGATGTTAACTTGTAGAAAACTGATAAGTTGTAAATTATTTTTGTCTGGGAGAGATGCACATGAATTCTCTTCAAAAGAAAGTATAGTTTAGTTCAGTTGCTCAGCCGTGTCCGACTCTTTGTGACCCCATGGACTGCAGCATGCCAGGCTTCCCTGTCCATCACCAACTCCCGTGATGATGGGATCCATAAAACTGTTTGTATGTACCATGATTATGTTAGCAGGGATCATAAATAAAATATTGGAAAAGTCCAAAAGAAAGCTTACTCAAATTTATGTCCTTTCTTCTTTCTTCCAAAAGAAAGCTTACTCAAATTTATGTCCTTCGAGTTGGTGATGCCATCCAACCATCTCTTCCTCTGTCATCCCCTTCTCCTCCTGCCTTCAATCTTCCCCAGCATCAGGGTCTTTTCCAATGAGTCAGTTCTTTACATCTGGTGGCCAAAGTATTGGAGCTTCAGCTTCAATATCTGTCCTTCCAATGAATATTCAGGACTGATTTCCTTTAGGATTGACTGGTTTGATCTCCTTGCTGTCCAAGGGACTCGAAAGAGTCTTCTCCAACAAAACAGTTCAAAAGCATCAAATCTTTGGTGCTCAGCTTTCTTTATGGTCCAACACTCACATCCATACATGACTACTGGAAAATCATAGCTTTGACTAGATGACATTTGTCAGTAAAGTAATGTCTCTGCTTTTCAATATGCTGTCTAGGTTTGTCATATCTTTTCTTCCAAGGAGCAAAAATCTTTTAATTTCATGGCTGCACTCACCATCTGCAGTGATTTTGGAACCCAAGAAGATAAATCTGTCACTGTTTCCATTGTTTCCCCATCTATTTGCCATTAAGTGATGGGACCGGATGCCATGATTTGTCTTCTGAATGTTAAGTTTGTTTGTTTGTTTGTTTGTTTTTTTTTTGAATGTTAAGTTTTAAACCAGCATTTTCACTCTCCTCTTTCACTTTCATCAAGAGGACCTTTAGTTCCTCTTTGGTTTCTGGCATAAGGGTGGTGTCATCTACATGTCTGAAGTTATTGATACTTCTCCCGGCAATCTTGATTCCAGTTTCTGCTTCATCCAGTCCAGCATTTCACATGATGTACTCTGCATATAAGTTAAAAATCAAGGTGACAATGTACAGTCTTGATGTACTCCTTTCCCAATTTGGAACCAGTCCACTGTTCCATGTCTGGTTCTAACTGTTGCCTCTTGACCTTCTTATAGATTTCTCAGGAGGCATGTAAGGTGGGCTGGTATTCCCAACTCTTTAAGAATTGTCCACAGTTTGTTGTGATCCACACAGTCAAAGGTTTTGGCGTAGTCAGTAAAGCAGAAGTAGATGTTTTTCTGGAACTCTCTTGCTTTTTCAATGATTGAACGGATGCTGGCAATGGTCTCTGGTTCCTCTGCCTTTTCTAAATACAGCTTGAACATCTGGAAGTTCGCAGTTCACATACTGTTAAAACCTAGCTTGGAGAATTTTGAGCATTACTTTGCTAACATGTGTAAAGAGTGCAATTGTGTGGTATTTTGAACATTCTTTGGCATTGGCTTTCTTTGAGATCAGAATGCAAACTGACCTTTTCCAGTCCTGTGGCCACTGCTGAATTTTCCAAATTTGCTGGTGTATTGAGTGTAGCACTTTAACAGCTTCATCTTTTAGGATTTGAAACAGCTCAGCTGTAATTCCATCACCGCCACTAGCTTTGTTCATAATGGTGCTTCCTAAGGCCCACTTGACTTCACATTCCAGGATGTCTGGCTCTAGGTGAGTGATCACACCATCATGGTTATCTGGGTCGTGAAGATCTTTTTTGTACAATTCTTCTGTGTATTCTTGCCAAGTCTTCTTAATATCTTCTGCCTCTGTTAGGTCCATACCATTTCTGTCCTGTTGTGCTTATCTTTATATGAAATGTACCCTTGGTATCTCTGATTTTCTTGAGGAAATCTCTGGTCTTTCCCATTCTATTGTTTTCCTCTATTTCTTTGCATTGATTACTGAGGAAGGCTTTCTTATCTCTCCTTGCTATTCTTTGGAACTCTGCATTCAGATGGATGCATCTTTCCTTTTCTCCTTTGCCTTTACCTTCTCTTCTTTTCTCAGGTGTCTGTAAGGCCTCCTCAGACAACCTTTTTGCCTTTCTTCTTCTTGGGGGTGGTTTTGATCACTGCCTCTTGTACAATGTTACAAAACTCTGTCCGTGGTTCTTCAGGCACTCTATCAGATCTAATCCCTTGAATCTATCTGTCAGTTCCATGGCATAATCGTAAGGGGTCTGATTTAGGTCATACCTGAATGGTCTAGTGGTTTCCCCTACTTTCTTCAATTTGTCTGAATTTTTCAATTAGGAATTGATGATCTGAGCCACAATCAGCTCCTGGTCTTGTTTTTGCTGACTGTATAGAGCTTCTCCTTCTTTGGCTGCAAAGAATATAATCAATATGATTTTGGTATTGACCATCTGATGATATCCATGTTTAGAGACATCTCGTGTTCTTGGAAGAGGGTATTTGCTATGACCAGTGCGTTCTCTTGGCAAAACTGTTAGGCCTTTGCCTGCTTCATTTTGTACTCCAAGGCCAAACTTTCCTGTTTCTCCAAGTATCTCTTGACTTCCTACTTTTGCATCCCAGTCCCCTATGATGAAAAGGACATCTTTTGTAGGTGTTAGTTCTAGAAGGTCTTGTAGGTCTTCATAGAGCCATCCAACTACATCTTCTTCAGCATTAGTCATTGGGGCATAGAGTTGGATTACTGTGATGTTGAATTGTTTGCCTTGAAAACAAACAGAGATCATTCTGTTGTTTTTGAGATTGTATCCAAGTACTGCATTTTGGACTCTTTTGTTGACTCTGAGAGCTACTCCATTTTTTCTAAGGGATTCTTGCCCACAGTAGTAGATACAATGGTCATCTGAATTAAATTCACCCATTCCTGTCCATTTTAGTTCACTGATTCCTAGAATGTCGATGTTCACTCTTGCCATCTCCTGTTTGACCACTTCCAATTTACCTTGATTCATGGACCTAACATTCCAGTTCCCTATGCATTATTGTTCTTTACAGCATCGGACTTGACTTCCATCCCCAATCATATCCACAACTGGGCATTGTTTTTGTTGTTTTCCTTCTTCAGAAGAAAACCAAACCCCAAAGTTGCAGTTTATCACCCTGTAGTACATTAGCCAGTTTTGTATCTAATTTTGCAATCTTATTCCAGGACTTTTTCCTTTGTCAAAGAGATATTTCACCTGCCAGTTCTTACAAATGGCAAGAAGACTTCATTCAAGACTCACAGAGTAGGGACTAGAGATTGAACATAGTACATTTGTTTTTGTTTTGCTTTGCTTTTCTGGCTGCTTGGCTTGTGAGATCTTAATTCCCTGACCAGGGATTGAACTCATGCCCCCTGCAGTGGACGCCTGGGTTTTTAACCACAGGACCACGAAGGAAGTCCCATTGGGCATTTGTAAACAGCTCTCAGCTAGTGGAAATGTACTGGACAGCATTAAGGGAAGGCTGGTCAGCATGTTAGACCACCTGTGCTAACTGGTACTTATCAAAGTTATACTCCTACTTTTCCACAGAGACTGAGGGACAGGGGTGCTGTCCTTCTTGATGATTACATTTCAGAAGGATTCCTCCCAGGTGCTTGAGAAAGATATTCCTGGCTTGTAGAAGATTTACATCTCAAAAGACAGAACAAGAAGCTACAATTGCAAGGTTTCTCAAAAGCAAGTGTTCTGAGGAAAGGAACTTGGGCAGTGGGAGGTGATCTTCAGGGAAAAAAACCCATCTGATGTTTAGTCAAGCTGAGAGAAAGGTCAAGGCCATTTTCGTCATTTTCACAGATTGTATATCCCAGTCTCTGGTATTTGTTTAGAATGAAATTTGTTATCCTCTGGTTCTCTCCAAACCTTTCACATACGTTCATGGTGTATTTGTATGAGGTTAACGTTGTTTACATTTTTGAAAATTATACTGTGACTTCTTTTCCTCCTGTGATATAGTTGATAGAACAAGCAGAAATCAGACACTGAAATCATAAAAAAAAAGAAAACAAAATAAAAACAAAAATTCTCATTAAAACACGGATTTCGAAAGGGCCAAAAAAAAATCATTTCTGGAATCTGACTAATGAGACAGCATGGGGAAGGTTAATGGAGTAAGGAGAAGAATAAATGGAAATAATTGTGTTTGGAATGTGAACATTAACATAATGGAGAGCAATGAATAAGAAGCATGACAGTGTTAAGTATTTTATGTCATTGTCCCAAGAGATGCTCATTTGAGAGTTCACGCCAAAAAAAAAAAAAAAAAAAAAAAAAAAACCATTTCAAATCCTAGGAAGTGTATGTAATAACAAAATAATGAGGGGGCTCAGAAGAATCAGAGAATAAACAATTTATTACCACCTCTTAAGTAGCTTCCAATCCCCTTCCGAAATTTTCTTTGTAAATTCAAAAGTTAACTTGAATTCGGACTCAGACATAAATGAAGCTTGCAGCATTTCTTTCTTTATTGCCATGAGAAAGATTGATCTTGATCTGTTTAAATCCTTCTAGGCATTCCTATTTATTTAAATTTATAAATGTCCTTTTCTTTGATGTTGCTCTAAGTTTGTTTTTTTCATTGTCTGAGAAAATGAACTGAAAAATCTAATTTCCATTTCCTAAATTACTATTTTTCCCCATGAAATTTCTAGGACTCTCCAGCTGATTGGAGGAAAATAGAGTATGGCAAATTGCCTTCTAGAGGAATACTTCACAATTAGAAATTGCCAAAAATATAGATCAAAGCAGTATATGACAGCTTTAAAGCTAGCTCATGGATGATGATGCATAAAGATTTTTGCTTTAACAGTGTATATCTCATAATTATTTTTACCAAGTCACAATATAAAAGACATTTTGTACATAAAATGTATTCAATAAATGAAGGTTAAATTTTAAAAACAACTACCTGCTTTCTTTCCATTCTAAATGTAATCAGTATGCATCAAGCAGTAAAGAATATGGCAGAGCTATGTATCAGATTCCTGTAATAGTGACATCTCAGGAACAGGCTTCTCAAAGATTGTTTCCAGGACTGGTATTGTCTCTGGTTCAATGACATTAGCAATATCCAATATAACTTGAGAGTCCCTTGGACTGCAAGGAGATTCAACCAGTCCTTCCTAAAGGAGATCATTCCTGGTATTCATTGGAAGGACTGATGTTGAAGCTGAAACTCCAGTACTTTGACCACCTGATGCAAAGAGCTGACTCGTTTGAGAAGACCCTGATGCTGGGAAAAATTGAGGGCAGGAGGAGAAGGGGATGACAGAGGATAAGATGGTTGGATGGCATCACCAACTCAATGGACATGGATTTGAGTAGACTCCGGCAGTTGGTGATGGATAGGGAGGACTGGCGTGCTGCGGTACATAGGGTCGCAAAGAATTGGACACAACTGAGCAACTGAACTGAATATAACTTTGTATAAAAAGGAAAGCATTCTGTTATTTTTATTAATTCAGTAATTAACCAGTAACCACATGTGACTTTTAAACTCTTAAGATGTGACTTTGTTGTTCAGTCACTCAGTCGTATCTTACTCTTTTCGACCCCATGGACTGCAGCACTCCAGGCTTCCCTATCCTTCACCATCTCCTAGAGTTTGCTCAGATTCATGTCCATCGAGTCAATGTTTCCAACCAATCATCTCATCTTCTGACGTCCCCTTCTCCTCCTGCCCTCAATCTTTTCCATCATCAAGGTCTTTTCTAATGACTTGGCTCTTCGCATCAGGTAGCCAAAGTATTGGAGCTTCAGCATCAGTCCTTCCAGTGAATATTCAGGGTTGATTTCCTTTAGGACTGACTGATTTGATCTCTTTGCTGTCCAAGGGACTCTCAGGAGTCTTCTCCAGCACCACAATTTTAAAGTTTCAATTCTTTGGTGCTCAGCCTTTTTTAATGGTCCAGTTATCACATCTGTACATCACTATTGGAAAAACCGTAGCTTTAATTATATAGACCTCTGTCAGCAAAGTAATATCTCTGCTTTTTAATATGCTGTCTAGGTTCGTCATGGTTTTTCTTCCAAGGAGCAAGCATCTCTTAATTTCATGGCTGCAGTCACCATCCACAGTGATTTTGGAGCCCAAGATCAGACTTTGGGCTGATAAAGACAGACTTTAAGGTCTGTCATTGTTTCCACTGTTTCCCCATCTTTTGCCATGAAGTGATGGGACCAGATACCATGATCTTCGTTTTTTGAATGTTGAGCTTTAATCCAGCTTTTTCACTCTCCTCTTTCACCTTCATCAAGAGGCTTTTTAGTTCCTCTTCACTTTCTGCCATTGGTGTCATCTGCATATCTGAGATTACCAGCATTTCTCCTGGCAATCTTGATTCCAGCTTGTGCTTTATCCAGCCCAGCATTTGGCATGATGTACTTTGCATATAAGTTAAATAAGCAAGGTGACAGTATACAGCCTTGACATACTCCTTTCACAATTTGGAACCAGTCCATTATTCCATGTCTTCCCTGATAGCTCAGTTGGTAAAGAATCCACCTGCATTTAGGATGGGGAACACATGTACACACATGGCGGATTCATGTTGATGTATGGCAAAACCAATACAATATTGTAAAGTAAAAAAAATAATAATAATAAAATAAAAAGACTGGAAAAAATAAAAATAAATTTATATTAAAAAATAATCCACCTGCAGTGCAGGAAAACCTGGTTCAATTCCTGGCTCAGAAAGATCCAGTGGAGGAGGGATAGGCTAACCACTCCAGTATTCTTGGGCTTCCCTTGTGGCTAAGCTGGTAAAGATTCCACCTGCAATGCAGGAGACCTGCGTTTGATCCCTGGGTTGGGAAGATCCCCTGGAGAAGGGAAAGGCTACCCACTCCAGTATTCTGGCCTGGAGAATTCCATGGCCTCTATAGTCCATGGGGTCACAAAGAGTCAGACACGACTGAGAGACTTTCACTTTCATTGTTCCATGTCTGGTTTTGGCTGTTGCTTCTTGACCTGCATATAGGTTTCTCAGGAGACAAGAAAGGTGGTCTGGTATTCCCATCTCTTTAACAATTTTCCAGTTTGTTATGACCCACACAGCCAAAGGCTTTAACATAGTCAATGAAGCAGAAATAGATGTTTTTTTTTTTCCTGAAATTCTTTCTTTTTCTAGATGTGACTAGGAAAACAAAAACTAAAATTTTTATTTTATATCATATAAATTAGTCATATATTTCTGATAGCTACTGTACTGAAAAACACAACCTTGTTTGATATAGTCTTTAATAATAAAGAAAAATGTTAAATTTTTTTGTTTAAAAAACAAAATCTTTCTTAAACCCTGCTTCACCTAGTAGCTCCCAAATTTAGTTGAGCAAGGAATTCCTCTTTTACCTCTGAAAAGAACATTGAGACTCATTTCTTTTTAAATCAACAATAAAATGTGATAAAGTATTTAGAGCCATTTACACATTATTCCTTCTTTTATTTGCTCATTCATTTGTATCTTTACTCAGCTAGCATCTCTTGAGCTAGTTGTAATGTGCAGGATTGTGATACAGTCTCATTCTCATTAAACCATCAATAGATTTAAATGTGGGTGTATAATCTTCAGTGTTCTCAACTGAAAGTGAAATTTGCTCAGTCGTGTCTGACTCTTTGTGACCTCATGGACTGTAGCCTGCTAAGCTCCTCTGTCCATGGGATTCCCCAGACAAGAATATTGGAATGGGTTGACATTCCCTTCTTCAGGGGATCTTCCTGACCCACGGATCGAACCCGAATCTCCTACATTGCAGAGAGATCCTTTACTGTCTGACTCACCAGGAAAGTTCACTGCTCTCAAAGTAACTCTCAAATTTTTAACCTGAAAGCAGGAACAGGCCTCTCATCTTTTAGTCTCCAATAGAACAGGCTCCCATGCAGGCACACACACACATGCACACACATTCATACTCACATTCTCCATCTTTTCCCACTTCCAGCAACCTGCCAGCTGATTTCTCCCATGCCCTTCTTTCTTTTCCTAATCTGTTCTCAGAAAAGTAAGAGACATTCTAAAATGTAAATCTCATTAGGACCCTCCCTAGATCAAACTCTTCTAGAGTTATCTCAGTTTCTATCAAGATAAATTCCATAATCTTGGAGCAGTTTTAAATTCCTGTAGGATGTACTGTTGTCCATGTTTATTCCTGAACCCAGAGAACTAAGCATCAGAGAAAGGTGTCTGCGTGCATGCATGCAAAGTCGCTTCAGTCATATCCTACTCTTTGTGACTCACGCACTGTAGCCTGCCAAGCTCCTCTGTCCGTGGGATTCTCCAGGCAAGAATACTGGAGTGGGTTGCCATGCCCTCCTCCAGGGGACCCAGGTATTGAAACCGCATCTCTTATGTCTCCTATATTGGCAGACAGGTTCCTTACCGCTAGTGCCACCTGGGAAGCCCCAGAAAGGTACCTTGCACACAATAAACACACAATAAATGTGAGAATTTATTGTAGGAAATGGTTCTCTGTCCAGGAAGCCTAAAGAGGTGGCACAATATAAAAACAAAAAGTGCAGCAGATGTACCAAAAAGAAAAAAAAGCAAATCCTAGAAATGTGACTAAGAACTCACCATTCCTCACAACACTAATCTAGCCTTCTAACCCTGCCTTCAGCCTACATACTTTGTAGTTTCAAAGCATGAAGTTTCTCCATTCATATCAAAACCTTTCCCTTTTCAGTTCAGTTCAGTTCAGTCACTCAGTCGTGTCCAACTGTTTGCAACCCCATGAACTGCAGCACGCCAGGCCTCCCTGTCCATCACCAACTCCCGGAGTTCACTCAAACTCACGTCCATTGAGTCGGTGATGCCATCCAGCCATCTCATCCTCTGTTGTCCCCTTTTCCTCCTGCCCCCAATCCCTCCCAGCATGAGAGTCTTTTCCAATGAGTCAACTCTTCGCATGAGGTGGCCAAAGTACTGGAGTTTGTCAGGAATGTGTCAGGAAGAATTGATATCAATACTTGAGAAACAGGTCCTATAAAGTTGATTGAAATCTTACAAGCTAATTTTATTTTACTAACAGAGACAATGTAGGATAGTTACCTCAAACTCAAATTTAGTTAAGGGTTTTTTCTTGACTCTGGGAAGTGAGTGCCATGAATTAGTGGCAAATTCCCAAAATAACCACCACTTTGATTAAGCAAAGCTGAGTTGATTACCTGATGCAGTAAAGGAGACTAACATCTTGACAGGTTCTTAATAGATTCTCAGAAGATGGAGTTTGAGGGGAAATATGTATAGATTGGGGTGGGGGTTGGATTCAAGTAGTTTAAAGCAGGTCTTTGAATGCAGAGATCAGAATGAAATTGGGAGAAATCCAAGATATAATATACAAGGATTGGTGGTTGCAGTGAATCAAGAATTTTTAATGAATAAAGAGCACTTAATCAGTGAGAGGTTTCATCCAGTTGAACAGTCCATTGTCCAATAAAGAGTTTCCCCCCCCATAATAACTTATTGTCTTTAGACAAAGCTGGTTGATCACTCTATAGTACAGATAAATGTATTTTCAGGAATTTCCTGAAGCCACCCGTGAAGCTCTTTAGTAGTTTACAGCATTATTTCCTGGGAAAGGATTTCTTGGAACAAAGAGTAAAGTCCTAACATAGGGACATTGATGATTAAACTATCTGGGTAACAACCTCTTTGAGTTTCCTGAGTTGTAAAATGGGGATACCCGTGGTAAATTTTTCTTTTAATTGTTTTGAGAACTCAATGAAGTGACATGAATAAAATCTTTAGCAGGACACCTGTCACTTAACAGATGTACAGTGACTGTAAATTATCTTTTTTAAAATAAGTATTCTTAATGTACAGTTGGTTCATTTATTCACTCATTCTAAGCCAGGAAATTAAAAGATGCTTACTCCTTGGAAGGAAAGTTGTGGCCAACCTAGATAGCATATTCAAAAGCAGAGACATTACTTTGCCAACAAAGGTCTGTCTAGTCAAGGCTATGGTTTTTCCTGTGGTCATGTATGGGTGTGAGAGTTGGACTGTGAAGAAGGCTGAGCACCGAAGAATTGATGCTTTTGAACTGTGGTGTTGGAGAAGACTCTTGAGAGTCCTTTGCACTGCAAGGTGATCCAACCAGTCCATTCTGAAGATCAGTCCTGGGTGTTCTTTGGAAGGACTGATGCTAAAGCTGAAACTCCAATACTTTGGCCCCCTCATGCGAAGAGTTGACTCATTGGAAAAGACTCTGATGCTGGGAGGGATTGGGGGCAGGAGGAGAAGGGGATGACAGAAGATGAGATGGCTGGATGGCATCACCAACTCGATGGACATGAGTTTGAGTGAACTCCGGGAGTTGGTGATGGACAGGGAGGCCTGGCGTGCTGCAATTCATGGGGTCGCAAAGAGTCGGACACGACTGAGCGACTGAACTGAACTGAACTGAAAACATCCACCATGATCCATATGATATGTCCTTTGCTGCATGTTAGAGGCACAGAGATAAAAGGACTGTGTGCTCAAATAACCTTTATACTAATAGACATGTTACCCTGTGACATGGAGCGTGCTCTGGGAAAAATATCAATGACATACCAAGGCAACCCAGTAAATTTAGAAAAGGTAGAAAAACTGTTCTAGTGAAGTTGATGTTTGACCTGAGCCTTGAAGGATGAAGGGTCAAAAGATCATTCCAGGCTAAGGGAAAAGTATGTACAAAGAGTAGGAGTTATTAATTTCCATGCTGGGCTCCAGATATGAGGGGAAAGTGTGGTTCCAGATAATTGTCCAGACAGAGCAGCAGATGAGTCAAGATAATAATGGTATAATAATACAAATCAATATATAATTACAATAATCTGTGTTTTGAATACACATAAGTTGATTCCAACCAGAGGGTCAATTTATATATATATGTATATATTAGGATAAGGAATTGGGCTTCTGCTTACATACTCTAGTGGTTATCAAATAGATTTGTACACTAAGGTCATACAGAAAAACTTTTATAATTGTCCAAGTTGTGCCTAAAACATCCTAGAAATTCTGCTTTCAATGATCTGGAATAAAGCCTTGGAATGTGTTTTTGTGTTTTCTTTGTTTAAAGCTCCCCTAGTGATTCTAATGTCTAGGCAAGGCAGAAAAACTTCCTGCAGTAAGGAGTTAAGTCTGAGACCAATAGGGAAGCCTCATATGAGTCTTTGAAGCAGTAGCCTTATGGTCCATGTGAATAATTCTGTAAACAAGGCATTGAGATGTTTGCTAGTGGAACCATCCCATGATCACTCATTGTAGGAGGTAGTTCTAGCAGCAGAGAGAGAATGAATTGAAAGAGAGTGAGTTTTCAGTCATTCCTGCTTACCTGGATCTTGGTTTTAAAGAAGAAAAGGAAAGAGGTTCTCAGATCTTCCCAGCGATATTGGAATCATAGGCTAAGGTTGAGATGGTGTACATGAGATGAGATGCACTCAAAAGAAAAGAGTAAATGTTGGATTAAACCAAGATGTTGGGATAAAAAATAGAGAGGGAGCTCAGTCAAGGAAAAATCCAAGGGTTGTAGTTATTAGGGGCAGGAGTCGCAGGTATGGGCAAGGAGATAAAGATAGCAAATTCCGAAAGGTTGAGTGAAAGGGCTTCCAAACAAGTCATGAAGACTTCCTCAGGCATTCCTTCGTTCCAGACCCAGAATCCACTGTACAGTACCTTCTCTTCTGAACATCTTTACCAATCTGCTGTCTGTTCTCCTTTGTTGATAACCCCAGTGCCCTTTAGGATGTTCTTTGTGCTCTCTGTTCCAAAATATCTCCTCTACTCTTCTAAGTGTTGTTTTTTGGCTAGAACAGATCTTAGTTTATTTTTCAATCAAGAAATGAGTTATAATAAGCATCCCAGAATCAGAGAAAATGACAGGATTCCTGAACTGTCTCTGATGAACATGAAAAAAGTCAGATGTGGTCAGCTTCATAGGTGACCTCAGGGTCAAGCAAAACATTCCACCTGACCCATTGCCAAAGGTCCTGAGGCACATTATGAAAAATGAAAATTAAAGGCAAAGAGAAAGCTAAAGCATGTGTATTTTGAGTGAGAATAATAACTAGGCAGGATCAATGATGGTGTTATCTATAGGATTAAATCATAATTCTAGGACAAATTCTCTAATCCTTCCCAAATATTTTAGGATCTTGCATCATAATTGCTGAAACCCTAACTCTGGGTTTAGGGGAAGGATTAACATGGCTGCCAGCTTTTTATTGGTGTCAAGAAAAACGCTAGAAAATATGCAAAATGACTGTCAAGAGCAATGGTGTTAACATGACAACAAAAGCAAGTTTGTATTTTTTTTTAATCCCTCAAAGGTCAAGGGACTGTTGTCTTCTAGTAATTCATCTAAGAAATTAACCACCTTTGGCTTTTAAAATCAGACATATGTAGTTCATGAATACTCTCATTTTCTTTTCTTTTGAAGAATATTGTTCATAGGTGATTATTTGTTGGAAAATAGTTTTATACATAATGGTGTGTTTAGAATAGCATCTGCTGATGCACAATAGATAAAAACTGTTGTAGCTGTGACAGCAATTTCAATCAGAAAGGAATACCTTAAAGACTTCATAAAATTCACCACAATTTATGTTTCTGAGTCCATGCTATATATTTATTGATTTGTTTCATTACCTGAGGGATCAGTACTGCATATTTAAGTAAAAGAGGACATGATTGCACATTAAATATAATATGTCTTCTGGGAAGATAGAGAAATCTTTCCATTTTAACAGCATTCATGTTTGTGTGCCTGTATATGTGTGTGTATGTGTAAATTTATTCAATAGTAAAAATACCATCTTCCACTTGCATGATATTTTAAATATTTTTTCAATACATTTCTTACATATTCTCTCTTTTTAGTCCCTCAGTAATCCTGCTCAGTAACAATAATATATGCAATACTCTTAACAAAACCTTTAACATGCGACATATTATTTGAGATAACAAGCTCAGGAAGTAAGAAATGTTATCTTAATTTAAATAATGAGACAATCAGGCTCAAACAGGATAAGACAACTAGCAACCGGCAACAGGCTATTTGAGAAAGAACTTATACTTCAAACTAAGTTTTATTAGGCTTCCCTGGTGGCTCAGCGGTAAAGAATCCACCTGCAATTGTAGGAGACATGGGTTTGATACCTGGTTTGGGAAGATCCCCTGGAAAAGGAAATAGCAACCCACTCCAGTTTTCTTGCCTGGAGAATCTCATGGGCAGAGCCTGGCAGGCAACAGTCCATGGGGTCACAAAAAAGTCAGGAACAACTTAGCAACCAAACAACAGCAATGTCTTATTAACCTAGCACTGTGGTTGATTCAGAGAAAAATTTAATAAATACTTGAATTTTAATTTGTAATTTGTATAGAGATAGCATGTGAATACTGTTAGGAATTTTGGCTTCCTTTGGAAAATGTGGGTTATTATATTCCTGGGAGAGATTTTCTCTGTAGCCAAGTATCATCAGGAAGTTATTAGTTAACTGATTTGAACCATATAAACATTTCACTAATATGGGAAAGTACCCTATAATATAGGATTAAAGAGCCAAGAGACCTGCGTGGTGTGCATTATTTGGAAAGAAGCACAATATTTTAATACAAAATTACTCCTTACAAATTTGATGTGATATTTTCCCTTTGTTTCTGTCAGTATAAGTCAGCCTATCTTTAATCATTATTGGCAGACATAAAAAATAAAAGAGTTATTGAAAAATAATACTAATGGTCTAAGTATGCATAGAGTTCAGTGTTTGTTTTATTTCTCAGAAAGATACCTATAAAACTTGTATAACCAATTGACAGGCTAAAAGAATAACCTCATGTAAATGCAGAATGCAATTACCATTCTCACAAATGTGGTACATGTTGGAAATGTCACTTCAATCAGGGCTAATCATAATATGTCAGGAATAACTGTGATACCATAAGTGATAATGTTATGCTGCTCACTTTGTCTAAATTTGGTGGCAAAATATGCAAAGGAAAATTTTCAAAGAGCCAGTAAAATATGTTCAAGATTTTTCGTACTTTTTGAAAATATTTTCAGGGAAATATTCATCATTATAGAGCAACAATTATTTTGATAACTCAATTGGTCTTATACTAATCTCTTCTTAGAATTTTTGTCATCTGTTAAGTCAGGTTAAAAAGAACAAGTATCAGCTTTTAAGTGATAAGAAAATACTTTGTTGTATTTTTCTATACACATAAATTTAAATATTAGTTTTGAAAGTGTTGCTTATTTCATTTTTCTTTTTAGCAAGTGTGCTTCTTTACTCATTATTGATAACAAGTGAAGTACTTAAAACAACAAACTAAGGAGCTCAGCATGAAGCTCCATGGGTATGTCTCCCCTTCTGCTCTTAGCACAGCATCCTAAGGGTTACCTAGATTAGAAACAATGGAGTTGTTCTTGTTCCCCAACATTCTCAATTTCTTGTTCAGTCAGACACCAAGCTTTGCACATTTTGCCAACTAAGTCTTTTCTTTTTACCCCCCATATCCTCTCTTTCATCCCTAGCACCATACCCTGATTCAAATATTTATTTTTATTTCTTTTTTGGTCTCCTATGGCAGCACACAAAATTTCACATAATTGAACATGACACACACTCTCATTTACAAAAGGATGCCCTTTTTGGATTTGGAATCATGTCATACATTTTAAACCACCTATAAGATGAGTTTATTTCCTCATGAATTCTTACATAATCACACAAACAGTTCAACATCGCTGCTTTATACACATGTGGCCTGTGTAATATGCAATTAGTTTTCTACTGTTGTCATTGTTCAGTGGTATTTTAAATTGTGAAATGTTCTGGTAAAGACCAAGCTACTCTACATTTTTTTAACCCATGCAAAATTAAAGATCATAAATATGCCTTTATATACAAACCAATCACCATAAATAAAGATTAATTTTTTTGTCAGTTTAAAAAAACAGCTGCTATTGGCTTTAACATTTTTCTATTTAGCTTTGTATGGATCAGCTCATAAATATTTGTTGATTCTCCCCCCTCTTCACATAGCATTGAAAATTCCTCCAATTTGACAGATATTTAGGTTAACTTATTAATATTATTGTCACTATTCATATTTGTCTGAACATGGAACAACAGCCTGGTTCCAAATAGGAAAAAGGAGTACATCAAGGCTGTATATTGTCACCCTGCTTATTTAAATGATATGCAGAGTACATCATGAGAAACGCTGGGCTGGAAGAAGCACAAGCTGGAATTAAGATTGCCAGGAGAAATATCAATAACCTCAGATATGCAGATGACATCACCCTTATGGTAGAAAGTGAAGAGGAACTAAAAAGCCTCTTAATGAAAGTGAAAGAGCAGAGTGAAAAAGTTGGCTTAAAGCTCAACATTCAGAAAACTAAGATCATGGCATCTGGTCCCATCACTTCATGGGAAATAGATGGGGAAACAGTGGAAATAGTGATAGACTTTATTTTGGGGGCTCCAAAATCACTGCAGATGGTGACTGCAGCCATGAAATTAAAAGACGTTTACTCCTTGGAAGGAAAGTTATGACCAACCTAGATAGCATATGGAAAAGCAGAGACATTACTTTGCCAACAAAGGGCCATCTAGTCAAGGCTATGGTTTTTCCAGTGGTCATGTATGGATGTGAGAGTTGGACTGTGAAGAAAGCTGAGCACCTCAGAATTGATGCTTTTGAACTGTGGTGTTGGAGAAGACTCTTGGGAGTCCCTTGGACTGCAAGGTGATCCAACCAGTCCATTCTAAAGGAGATCAGTCCTGGGTATTCATTGGAAGGACTGATGCTAAAGCTGAAACTCCAGTGCTTTGGCCACCTCATGCGAAGAGTTGACTCACTGGAAAAGACTCTGATGCTGGGAGGGATTGGGGGCAGGAGGAGAAGGGGACGACAGAGGATGAGATGGCTGGATGGCATCACCGACTCGATGGACATGAGTTTGGGTGAACTCTTGGAGTTGGTGGTGGACAGGGAGGCCTGGCATGCTGCAATTCATGGGGTCGCAAAGAGTCAGACACGACTGAGCGACTGAACTGAACTGATTCATATCAGTCAAGTATTTTGATATACACAATTAAAAAAAATAAAGTATGAATATATATTTCAATCACTTCCCATTTTCAGGGGACGAATGTGCATCTATTAATCGTGTTTGTACTCAGAGTACTTAGAATGGGATCTGTCCCAAAGTAAGCAGTAGGTAAACATTTTTTTTTAATTAATTAAGCTGTCAAAGATCACCCAGAAATTAATTCTGTTGGACAGATGAAATTTTTCACATCTTCATGTTGATACTCCATATTCTTCCTTGTGCAGTTATTCAAAGTTAATTGACAAGAATTGCCACTGTCCTTTTTTCATACTTGTTTTGAATTCTAAGACTATTTTGCCATCTCTATTCTTTTCACTTATGTGAAAAAATAAATATAAAATCAGTTACTGTTTAAATTGGTTGATATATTTCACAAGGGACCATTTCAGCCATTATTTTCTTGATCATTTAAAGATCCATTTGTCTACTTATTTACATGTAAGAGTATTAGTATATATTTGAAAACCTTACATATGTTTCTGTGAAGAAACACCAAAACTGTTCTTTCTCTTTTATGTTATGGAGGTTAAGATAAGAGAAAGTGACACCTGGTTTCATTCAAAGTATTTGGTTAATTCACTGACACTTGCCTTTGAACAATGGATTCTGTATCTCCTTGTCTTATTTCTGATGAATTTGTTTGTGTATAAAGGCATATTTATGACCTTAGATATAGTCAATGATGATATCTCTCTAATATAATATCTCAGTTGTATGCCTTTTTAAGGATTCTCAATTTTTATCTAAAGAAAAAGTTTCCTGTTGAGTTTGAACTTTTACCAAATAGAGGCAAAGTGTTAGCAGCCACTGTACTTTCAGTGTAGGAAAAAGATTGTATATTTTGCACATTGTTTCATTTTTATACTTGCATCTATAATCATGTTATAAATGTATTTTTAATAATACTTGAAAGATTAGTACTATTGGGAATGCATAGTTCTAAAGGGCCATAGACTTCACTATCTCATTAAATGAATGGCCTATAAAAAAGAGTTAATTATTTAATTTGTTTCAACTCTAATACTAACTTATTTGAATAATAACATAGCCACCATTTGTTATACTTTAATAATATGCTTTTTCCTATTCTCACAATGACACTGCAAATAAATGAACTATGATTATTTCCATTGCCCAGCTGAAAATTCAAGGCTCATAGCATTTATATGACTCCCCACTGTTCTATCAGGGCTAGAATCTGTACCAGCTTTGTAGAACTTAAGAACTTATGCTCTTTCTTATATAGCAATCGTTTTTAGTATTTTTCTGCTTCCATATTTCCACATAGCAACACACCCCCATTATTTTACACAAAACTTCTGCAAAAAGAAAAAGTAAAGTTATGTGTATAACCTAAACCTGTTGTCTTTTATATCCTCCTCTCAAACTCTAAAAACCCTGGATGCTCATGAAAATTATGACAGTGTACAGTAGTGGTTGAATGCTCCCTCCAGATTAGAATCTCTAATATTCAGATTTAATTTTCCTGGGTACTAGGATGTTGGTATATTTACAAGTTTCCTTGGTGATTTTAATGGATAGCTGGAGTTGAGAATGAATGCTATATATGCCATCTTCTCAAGGTTTCTCTTCCATTGTATTAAAGTGAAAAAGGCAAATTAAAATTAAAGTTGATCTATATTGTTTACTAACAATGACAGAGGTCAAATAACAAATAGTTCTTAATAATTACATTGGCACTTCATCTTTGAAATATATATCCTTAATATATCCTTTGATTTCCAGTTTTTCACCTATTTCTTTTCGGTTCATTTCATGTAACTCTGGCCTTGGGCAGTTTTCTGTTAGAGGTCATTTCTATTTTTTCTAATTCTTAAACTTTTAACTATGTAACACTATTTATTAGTTACTGTTATGTATAAAATGACTCTTTACTAAAGTGTGGCCGGGGGTAGGAGGATAACTGCTTATGGGTTGGGATTTTTTTTAGAGGGATACATTCTTTATGGATAGAAAAGGAAATGGCAATGCACTCCAGCATTCTTGCTTGGAGAATCCCATGGACAGAGGAGCCTGGTGGGCTACAGTTCATAGGGTCACAAAAAGTCAGACACGGCTGAACCACTAAACAACAACATACTTTGTGGTGATGGTTGCACAACCCTATAAATATATATACTAAAAACCATTTAATTTGCCCTTGAAATGGATGAACGATATGTTGTATGAATTATATCTAAGTGCTGTGGCTTTAAGAATGTATAAGTACATTTGGGTACATATGGGTGAAAGGATTCAAAAAGTACAGATTTCTCCTTCTCTCTCCTTCCCTGTCTCCTCCCTGTTCTGTCCATCTCTCCTCCCCGATCCCCTGCAGTTTCCTTGACTCCAGTAGCGGCATCTCTATTCTGTGTGAAGAAGACAGGTGATTATGTCCTTTCCTGAAAATCTAGGCTTCACCTCCAGGTTCTTGCTACTGAGGTTCCTATATTCTTGTTAGATGTCCACTGGACAGAGCCCAAGTCAATGGCATGTTGATGCTCTCTTCTGTGTGTTCTAACATTGTGCTTGTGTGTGAAGTCACTTCAGTCATGTGTGACTCTTTGTCACGCCATGGACTGTAGCCCACCAGGCTCCTCTGTCCATAGGATTCTCCAGCCAAGAATACTGTAGTAGGTTACCGTGCCCTTCTCCAGGGGATCTTTCCGACCCTGGGATTGAACCTGCATCTCTTACCTCTCCTGCATTGGCAGGCAGGTTCTTTACCACCAGCACCACCTGGGAAGCCTTGTTCCAACATTAAGATGACTATATAATTTATCATCCAAACTGACATACTTTTCTGAATAAAAAGGGAGGCTATTAATAATTAGGGAGAAGGCAATGGCACCCCACTCCAGTACTCTTGCCTGGAAAATCCCATGGATTGAGGAGCCTGGTAGGCTGCAGTCCATGGGGTCGCTAGGAGTCGGACATGACTGAGCAACTTCACTTTCACTTTTCACTTTCATGCATTGGAGAAGGAAATGGCAACTCACTCCAGTGTTCTTGCCTGGAGAATCCCGGGGATGGCGGAGCCTGGTGCGCTGCCATCTATGGGGTCGCACAGAGTCGGACACAACTGAAGTGACTTAGCATCAGCAGCAGCATTAATAATTAAAATGGAATAACACACAGAGAATGGGGCTGTTTTGTGGAGATGTGTCTTATTGACACCCAAGGCATAGTAAAACACTCACATGCTTGTGGCCCCAAAGTTTTTAACACAAGCTCATTTTTCCTGCTGAGGCAACTGCTTTGCCTCACTTGGATATGAGGTAAACTTCCTCTTCCACGTCTCCCAGCTGCTTAGAATACATTCCATAGATTTGGAAGGGGTCCTTGTAAGACCCCTTCAGTTGGCTGGAGACGATGGGTCATAATCGCCAACTCTTCCCCCAGGAGACAGATGACAGCTCTTTCCCAAAAGTATCTGCACCAAATCCTACCTCTGCACTTTTGTAAACCATTTATAATCTGAAAGTCATCAAAGTTTTCCAGAGTGAGGAACAGATGCTTACCAATTTCCTTTAAAAAATCTCTAGTGATTTGTAATTCACACAACTATTTCACATCTGTTGCAAGCTATTGCCTAGTTTCAACTCCAGTGTTAACATCTTGTTTCATGTATATATATACATACATACATATATTTTTTTTGTCATCACAAATGTGAGAGTTATTTTTGAGTAGAATACTAAAAGAGGTTCTTGGCTTAACTGGTTAAGTGTGGCAGAGTCTTTGAAAGCAGAAAACCAAGATTATTAGATTTATGGCTTTAGGAAAATGACTTGGTTTCTTGAAGTCAGAAATTTGTTCCCAGTCAAATGAGGGTAATAACAGTACCTTCCTCTAGGGCTATTATCATGATCATAAGCAATCACATATATAAAGTATTACTATGAGTGATAATAAGATCTGTATTAAACCATTAGTAGAACAAAAAGTGAAAAAGAGTATGGAATGTCACAAGCTATTTTTCAAGATACCATTCTAATGTCTTCAAAAGCAGGAGATGCAATTGAGAATTCCTCAGAGCACAAAATCACAAAACTACCTACATAGATTTGATAGATACACTTGTTTCATAGAGATACTCAATTAATATTGAATGAATGACACTAATTCTTTACTTTATCTTGTAGGTAACTTTACAAAGTATGGTTCAAAAAGTATATGATAGCTACAGATTTTTTGCCTGTTTATAAAAAGATATCTGAATCATATCAGTTATTCTTTTTTAAATAAACTTGACCTTCATATTCAGTTACTTGTATTAAACATATGTATAACCTGTACCATTCTGATTTCTAGCTTTATCTGTAAATACCTTTGTTTCCTTTTGTTTTTAAAGACGTACACACAAATATAAATAGTGTAAAATGTAAAATGCTAACCTCAAATGTACACTTATAAAATGGCTTTGAACATTTTACTGCAATACCTTAATAGATAACTGAGAAGATTTGCCTAAGTTTAAAAGATGTATATGTAAATACTTATATGCATTTTTAATGTTTATCAGAATACTGCCTAGGATAGTTTTTGAAGTATGAAATTCAATTGAACCTTGTCAAGTCTTAAATTTTAAGCTGACTATGGATTATTTTATCTGAAAGCATTTTCAAAGGAGATAAAAGAGCATATCTGTATAAAATGACTTTCTTATTTATAGAGGAAAACAGATTAGTATTCTCTTTAAGTGAAAATCACAGCAGTAAAGGAATATATTACTGTACTGGCTAAAAGAGATGCTTTGCTGTTCATGATCCTTGAGTTCATGGTCATTTGTTTGTGACCTTGGAAAAGTATCTTGATCTCAATTAACTGCCATTTCCTAATCTGAAAAATGGGAGTTATAATAATGATACGTGCAGTATGTATCAAAGGATTTTTTCAGTATTAGATACTAGAAACAAAGTGCTTAAAATAAAAATTATTAACAGATACTAATTGTTATAATGATTATTCATTATATTAGAATTAGTTTTTAAAAACTTTTCTTGAAATACTCCTTTCTCTGGATTCAGCTTTCTAAGAACAAAGAGACCATATCTTGATTCTGTTTTTTGACTTCAGCAATTAGCACGGTTTCTATCGTTGAAGGCTTGAATAAATGACTCATTGAGTGAATGAATAAGTTGCTGGCTGAGTTAATTATAAAGTGCATGAGAGGCATATGAACTTAATTTCTTTAGGAGATGGTTACTTTTAGTATTATACGATAAATAGCATATATATGTATATATGTATATATCTGAGCCAAATGTATTTGAACAATGAATGCTGTATTTATAATGAGTCTAAAAGTGCTAAATTATAGGTTTTGATTCATTATAGTTTCAGGAAGGCTCTGTAGATATTATTAAAAGTTTGCTTCACTGGGTTGTTAAATATTTGCTTTTAATTTCAGACAACAATTGGCTTGAAAGAGAAGCCTGTATATTAGAAATACTGCTTTTTCATACACATCTTTTGTACTATAATTCCCTGAGGGATTAGTGACAGAACTACAACTCAAAATAGTTCAAAAGAATTATCTTGATTCAGTAACTGAATATACGGACGGTAGAACTTTCACTGCCACAAGTGTAGATATAACTGAATCTACAAGTTCAATTGATGTCATCAGTACTTGGTCCCTCTTCTTCTTCCTCCTCTCTTTTCCTGTCTCTGTTTCTCCATCTCTTAAATTATTGTTTCTTCTGTATCCCCAAGTTAGCTTCATTCTAAGTCAGTCTCTATCCTTCTGATGATTGAAATGGCCCCTGATAGCCTCAGGCTTATATGATCCCTGGCGTCCCTCATTTGAGAAAGCTCTGGATTTTTGTTCGCTCTGGTTTTGATTTTGTGCATTGATCATATTCCCATGCCTGAACCTACCCAAGTGGCCAAGGAGACATATAGTACTCTGATTGGCCACTCTTGGATCATACGCTCATCCCCAAGGCCAGGGATAGGCTTGACCCACCTGAGTCACGTGGACTGAGAAATGTGATCCTTTCTCCCAAGCATATACTGATAATATTGTATCTCGCTATGATAATGACCCTTTGAGGAACATTGGACCAGTCTCCTAGTCAGCTTATCATACTGGAAGGATATAGGAAGCAGAACAGTTTAACTCATTTCCATTTTGGCCATGCACTCTTACTCAATTTACAAAGCTTTCTGAGCATCCATTCCCTCACTCTCAACTAAAGATGATATATAAGACTGTGATGAAAACTAAATGATATATTACATCAAGATGAACCTAATCTAGTACTTATAGAGTAAGATAGCAATACACTGATATAGACTCCTTCTGAACATATGTAGAGTCACCCACTTCCAGGGAATAAACCCCTAAAGTCAAAAGCATCTATGTAGCCCTGACTAACAGGTGAGGTGCTTTGCATTACCTGCTGATATCCAGTTAGGAGAGAATGAAGTGTGATAATTTATGGAGTAAAGAAATATATTGATTCTTTTGTTAAAAATATATAGTAAATGAGTCCAGATATAGATGCCCCAAATACTTCATTAGTGTATTTAAAAAAAAAATTAAAAAGACTGCATAAGAGATAAGACAGGACATGTGCTTGAGTAAAATAGACGGAAGGGTAGTATATTGGAGCTGCAAAGAGAGATTAGAATAATGATGACTAAAGGTAAAGTTAAAAGAAATGGAACTGGAAGGACAATGAAAAGCCAGTAGTGGTTTTGAGAAGAAACATTTAGTTGGAACAAAATTAGGGGGGCGCAAAAGATTATTTTGGGAGGTGGAGAATTTTCAGTGACATGAATAAGATAAACTAATGACAGGACTGGAACATAGAATATGTTAATATTCCAATAAAAATAATGAATGCATTGAGAACAGTTTTAGGAGTGAAAAGAAGCTCAAAAATTATAAACGAACTGAAAGACTTTGTACCAATGCACTATGATTGCTATGACTTTTGTTTTTGTTTTTGTTTTAAGGCGGCTTCAGGATAAACTTTCTGGTATGAGGAAGTAGTAGGGGCTTAAACTAAGAAAACTAAGATCATGCCATCTGGTCCCATCATTTCATGGCAAATAGATGGGGAAACAGTGGAAACAGTGACAGACTATTTTTTTGGGCTCCAAAATCACTGCAGATGGTGCCTGCAGCCATGAAATTAAAAGACACTTGCTCCTTGGAAGAAAAGTTATGACCAACCTAGACAGCATAGTAAAAAGCAGAGACATTACTTTGCCAACAGAGGTCCATTTAGTCAAAAATATGGTTTTTCCAATAGTCATGTATGGATGTGAGAGTTGGACTATAAAGAAAGCTAAATGCCGAAGAATTGATGCTTTTGAACTGTGGTGTTGGAAAAGACTCTTGAGAGTCCCTGGACAGCAAGGAGATCCAAACAGTCTATCCTTAAGGAAATTAGTCCTGACTATTCATTGGAAGGACTGATGCTGAAGCTGAAACTCCAATACTTTGGCTACCTGATGTGAAGAACTGACTCATTGGAAAAGACCCTAATACTGGGAAAGACTGAAGGCGGGAGGAGAAGGGGACAACAGAGGATGAGATGGTTGGATGGCATCACTGACTCAATGGACATGAGTTTAAGTAAACTCTGGGAGTTGGTCATGGAGAGGGAGGCCTGGCGTGCTGCAGTCCATGGGGTCCAGAATAAGTCCTTCATTCAGATGCATTGAATGACAACATACTATGTTTCTGGACTCTGCTGGTTATCAGAGATTAAATTGTGAATTGAAAAAAATATGACTTTTGCCCTCATTAATCTTAGATGATAGTGGGATAAACAAGTGTATATTTGAACAGATAATAATAGTGCCGCATTTCCCCTAGTTTTAATTCCATGTAGCAGTAAGAATGCAGAATGAAATGAAGATAGGTGTGATTAGAAGGAGGTCAAGGATGTCACTTTTTTCTAGGGTGAATCATTCCACAAGTACATTTGCATCTGCCTATTAATGATGCATCTGGGCAACTTTCATCACTTCAAAAGTAGGTTATGACCAACCTAGACAGAGACAGAGACAGAGATATATTAAAAAGCAGAGACATTACTTTGCCAACAAAGGTCCATCTAGTCAAGGCTATGGTTTTTCCAGTGGTCACGTATGGATGTGAGAGCTGGACTGTAAAGAAAGATGAGCACTGAAGAATTGATGCTTTGAACTGTGGTGTTGGAGAAGACTCTTGAGAGTTCCTTGAACTTCAAGGAGATCCAACCAGTCTGTCCTAAAGGAAGTCAGTCCTGGGTGTTCATTGGAAGAACTGATGTTGAAGCTGAAACTCCAATACGTTGGCCACCTGATGAGAAGAGCTGATTCATTTCAAAAGACCCTGATGCTGGGAAAGATTGAGGGCAGGAGGAGAAGGGGACGACAGAGGATGAGATGATTGGATGGCATCACTGACGCGATGGACATGGGTTTGGGTGGACTCTGGGAGTTGGTGATGGACAGGGAGGCCTAGCATGCTGTGGTTCATGGGGTCACAAAGAGTCGGGCACAACTGAGCGACTGAACTGAACCGGGCAACTTTGCCTTCACCTTCCTCAGTCCCAACAAAAATGGACATCTGCAGAGGAAAGCTTAGAGAAAGGCAGAAATATATCCCAATATGAAGATTAATTTAGTCCAATGTTCTAATTAAATATCAGTGTTTAAATTGAAAACATGGCTTAATATGTAGACTAGTATCACCTGAATCATCTAATTATGCTATCATGCAGCATAAAATAATGATGGTAACACAAAATTTCTCTTTAAGTTCAAGTAAACATCATTAAAAGAAGCACAAAGCAAGTGGACTCTGTCATGTCAAAAAAGCAGTATAACAGGACATCACAGCTGGATCACAGGTCCCAATATTAACAGAGAATGAAGTCTGCTTTTGAGGGAATAGAATTTCAAAGATTAATGTTGAAAAAGTGCCCTTAGACAGCTCAATGTCATTACTTCTGGAGGTCTCTCTCTTAAGTGCCTGATGAAGAAGGCAGTTCCTAAACCATCTGCCAACAAGTGTTAATTACCTGGGTAATCAAAACAATATACATGTTGATTTCCCCTCTGTATTTGTCATTTAAAATGAAAATAGCTTTAACTTTTGCTGGCTGTTAAAAGATAATACAAGTTCATTGGGAAAATACAGAAAATAAATAGCCAAATGATTAATAATGGAAATGGATTTCAGGTAATTTTTGTTTTTGTCTACTTATTTTCCATATTTTGTTCCCATGAGTCTAACAGGGAGAAGCTGAGATGCAATGAGAGGAGACCAAATGGCTCATGGGAAATGGTGGTGGGACAAAGAAGTTATACAAAGTAAATGATTCCATTTTTTTACTGTACACTAGGAATCCCCCTTATCTTGGGTCTAAGATGAATATTTTTCTTTGCTCCCAAAGACCCATTCTAAAATGGGAGCTACACTCTACTCTTGTGCTTATTAACTGTTATTCCATAGAATCAATGACATAGAAACTCAAGAATCAAATACCTCATTGATTGTATTAAATGCCTAATTTTCTGAAGATATGAAGTAGCATTATCTGATAGATATACAGTGAAAAGCATTCCATGATGAATTTCAGGAGAATGAAACACACCATAAAGTATGAGCCAACCTCATGGTATTATATGAGAAAATATTGATTTTGTTTGGCTTTTAACATCAGAAAATCCATATTTGTATATGTGTCTCTGTGTGTATAATAATCATTTAGTTAAGGGCTTAAACTTTCCCAACAAACATACATGAGAAACCCTTTTTAATTAAGCTTCCATTCTTGCCCTTCATTAGTCTCTCTCTAACACACACACATGCAGGTAGGAGAGCAAGAGAGGAAATTCTGCATTAGGGACACTTCAAAAGTAGGTTAATGCAAATGAACAAGATGCCAAATGCAGTATGAAAATTGACATTTATTAGCATACTTTGCATGAATTGCAAATTTTTCAAAGCTTTGCTATACATATGAAAATATTCCATTTTATGCCCATGTTTTCATTATTCAGTAACATGTATTACTTTTTGTTGTTCCCAAATGTAAGTTGTAAATCTGCTCAAAAAGTTTCACTGATGTGGAATTTCACTTAGTCTTTTATGATTGACCTGATCATTTCATTTCAGCCAGAAGAGTAATTCAATGGAAATGAGTAAGAATAAATAGAAATAGAAGGTCATATATCTTTGAAATTAAAAAATAATAAAATTAATTATTCATTTTTACTGGCTTATTTTTGGCCACACTCAAGTCCATATTTTCAGCTCTGGAGTTAAATCTTATCCCCATAAATATGAAATATATTTTATGTGCACAGAAAAGGAAAAATTTAAAGCCCCATTCTCCTATTTACTCATCTAGGTATTCCTTTTACATAGACATCTGCCTTGATTCATTTTCCCTTTTTAAAAAGTATTTATAGGAAATTCCCTAGCGGTCCAGTGATTAGGACTCCATTCTTTCACTGCCGTCACTTGGGTTCAATCGCTGGTCGGGGAGCTAAGATCCTGGAAGCTTCACAGCATGGCCAAAAAAAAAAAAAACAGTATTTATAATTTCCATGTATTTTATGTAGACAAGTAAAACACAAATCCATTTCTACTGTAAAAAAAAAATATTTCTGCAAATCCATTTCTAATGTGTAAAAAAAATAAAATGAATTTAAAAAATAAAATACACATAGAATGTTATTAGTTTCCCTTTGCCAGTAATCATCTCTGTTCTCTAACATCTCCAGAACACAAGTCAGATTCTTTTTTTACTGAAAGTGTATGAATTATTTTGCAGATCATCTTTGTTTTGCTATGTCAATGCATATAAGTTTACCTCATTTGTTTTAAGTCATGAGGAATATTTCACAGTTAGAGCACACAAAAATTTTATTAAGTCATTTCCTGCTGGTAGATATTTAGGATTGTCCAAATGTTATACCATTACAAATAATACTTGAGTTATAATCTATGATTATGCTTGACTGTGTACAGATAATCAAGTATTTCTCTAGGTAGATACTAGGAAGTGGAACAGATAGTCATAGGGTACAAGCATCTTTTATATTAATAAATACTGCAAAATTGCCCTCTAAAAGTCAGTATCAATTTACTTTCCCACCAGCAGGTTGTAAGAGTTCATAGGCCCCTATCATTTAGAAGCAATGAAAAGAAAAAATACTATTGACGTTTTGTTTTAATATGCATTTCTGTGATTTCTGGTGAGTTCAGGTTTCCATATACTTAGCTGGCTCTTTTTCTCTTCTTTGAAATGCCTCTTTATAGCCTTGTTCTTTTAAATCCTTTGTATATTTTAGACATTGCAGATACTTTCTTAGAGTGTGTTGTTTTATCTTTTTTACTTTGCTTAGGTTGTTAACAATTTTTTAATTTTATAAGTGTTTAATTTATAATCAATCTTATTTTTCATGGTCTCCATCCACCCTCATTGTTGTGTGTTATTTAACAAAACTTTCCAGCCTTATCAATCCCAATATCAGTATCTAAACTCTGGTACATGTATACCTTTAAAAAAAAGCATTTTAATGTATAATTCAACTATGATTTATTATTGCGTGAATGGTGTACAGTAGAAACTGATGTATCTATGAATATGTGTCTGTCATAATGTATGAGAATTTCTTTGAAACATTAATTAATGTTAGGAATCAGAGTCCAAAAACTATGGAATATTAACTCAATTATGTGGATAATTGTTGTTGTTGTGTCACTAAATCCTGTCCAACTCTTTAAGACCTCATGGACTCCAGGCTCCTCTGTCCTCCACTAACTCCTGGAGTTTGCTCAGATTCGTGTCCATTGAGTCGGTGATACAATCCTCTGCTGCCTCCTTCTCCTTCTGCCCTCAGTCTTTTCCAGCATCAGGGTCTTTTCCAGTGAGTCAGCTCTTCAAATCAGATGGCTGAAGTATTGGAGCTTCAGCAACATCTTTCCAATGAATATTCAGGGTTGATTTCCTTTAGAATTAACTGGTTTGATCTCCTTGCAGTCCAAGGAATTCTCAAGAGTCTTCTCCAGCACCACAGTTCAGAAGTATCAATTCTTCAGAGTTCTTCTTTATGGTCCAACTCTTACATCCATATATAACTACTGGAAAAACAATAACTTTGACTATACAGACCTTTGTTGACAAAGTGATGGGTCTGCTTTTTAATATCCTGTCTAAATTTGTCATAGTTTTCCTTCCAAGGAGCAAGCGTCTTTTTATTTCATGGCTGCAGTCACCATTTCAGTGATTTTGGAGCCAAGAAAATAAAATGTGCCACTGCTTCCACTTTTCCACTTCTATGTGCTGTGCAGTGATGGAACTGAATGCCATGATCTTAGTTTTTTGAATGTTGAGTATCAAGCCAGCTTTTTCACTCTCCTTTTTCACCCTCATCAAGGGGCTCTTTAGTTTCTCTTCACTTTTTGCCATTAGACTGGTATAATCTGTATCTCTGAGGTTGTTGATATTTCTCCCAGCAATCTCGATTCCAGCTTTTGATTCATCCAGCCTGGCATAGCATTATGTACTTTGCATATAAGTTAAATAAGTAGGGTGACAATATACAGTCTTGTTGTACTCCTTTCCCAGTTTTAAACCAATCAGTTGTCCCATGTCCAGTTCTAACTGTTGCTTCTTGACCTGCATACAGGTTTCTCAGAGGCAGATTAGGTGGTCTGGTATTCCCATCTCTTTCAGAATTTTCCAATTTGTTGTGATCCACAAAGTCAAAGAATTTAGTATAGTCAATGAAGCAGAAGGAGATGTTTTTCTGAAACTCCATGGATAATTAGCAACTTTTGTATTTCTTTTCTCTGTGCTTTTAATGTTTCCTCTAAAATAAGAATGCTACTTCCTGGCTATTTAGGTTATCATCAAAATATATTCCTTCTTGTTTACTGAAGACAATTTAGTTATTCCATTTAAACCCCAAAAGGCTCCAGTGAAGAACAGATTCATTTCTTCTCTCTTCTGTAGGTGTCAGGATCCTTATCCAGTGTAGTAAGTATTAAAGTAACATCTACCTCTTTCCCTTATAAGGACCCTGGTGATTAGATTAGATCTACTTAGACAATTCTGGCTCATCTCATGATTCTTAATTTTATCACATTGGCAAAGTCCATTTTGCCATGTAAGGTAATATATTCACAAGTTCTGGAGATTCATATGTGGACATTTTTGGGGAACCCCTGCTCTGTTCTCTACAGTGCTCATCAATGTTCAACTCATTTGTAGGAATTTGTGGATGGGGAAGGGAGACAGTAATAGAGTTGCAGGAATTGGGAGGATGTTTAAGGTGCCTTCAGCTGAGCTTGAGTCTGTGCTCTCAGGGGCACAGGGCACTTTCACTTAAAAAGGTATGTGGCTAAGCAGGCAACATAAAAGATACCTTTAGCATCATTCCTCAATAGACAGGTTGAAGGAGTTAAGATAGGAAATTGCATGTTAAAATTAAATGAGTCATATTTCATAAAACAGAACAATGTGTGAGCAAAGTAAGCATTATAAATTGATGTAGAAATACATATAGATATAGTATATATATTGAATATGTACTATATAGTAAATAAAACTCAAAAAATGTTCACAAGGAAAGGAGTTTTAAGTACACAGTTGATTTGCAAATGTCATATATTCTTTTGACCAAAACAGCTGATAAGTTTTGTGAATTACTTTCCTTGGGATATATTAAACGCCCACTATTGACTGTCAGGAGAAAATATACCTTGCCAGGTTTTTCCACTGGTGGAGATGATTATGTATGTGTTATTCACTGTCAAATTTTTATGAGAATACCAAGTTAAAATCAAAAGTGAAATGTACATAGTAGAAAATGGCAGTATTAATTGGTCTATCTCATATTACTTATTGAACACTTACAATGTACCAGATTCTACAATTATGAGTTACAGTCCTTTTGCTTGAGGTTTTTGAAGTATAATAAGGTGAATTCTTCTGGATATGTAGATAATTATAATATAAAGTGGATTACATGGTAGCCTAAATAACATGTAAACAAAGAGCTGTAAAAGATTATGAAGGAGAGTAATTACAATGTAAAGATGTCTTAGAGTAAGTACTGTTTGAAATGAGTTTTTACTACAAAGGTGAAAAAGAGACAGGGACACTCCAGGCAAGGAATTAATGTTACCTAAGTTAGATAGAATATAAAGGATGTAAAATCAAAAGCTTTGGCAGAGATAGAGTCTGTTGCACCTATGATCACAGTGGGAGCAAGAATGGAAAGGTTCAGGGTAGCTTTTAGATCATATTCCAATTGTGAGGGTGTTGTACTTAATTCCGTAGGAGGTAATGAATTTTGAAGAGGGAGATGTGTCATCCAGCCTCCTTTTGAGAAAAATTGATTTGGCTGTCATGCATTAGATGAATGGAGGTAAGATCAGAGGGAGGGATAATAGTTAACAGCTCATTACCAAATGACTTAAGTGAGAGATAGTGGCAGCTTTGACTAGAATAGTGGGAAAGAACTGGAAACGAGGGGATGGATGGGAGAGACATTGTATAAAGCAGAATCCATATGATTTAGCAACTGATTTAGGAGGAAAAGGGAGGGGCCCATAATGACTGGTTGGTTGCCTGCTTGGATGACTAGGATAATGTGGTATCAGAAGCTGTTTAGTCATTCAGTTTTGTCCAACTCTTTGGGACCCTTTGAACTGTAGCCCACCAGGCTCCTAGGTCCATGGGATTTTCCAGGCAAGAATACTGGAGTGGGTTGCCATTTCCTCCTCCAGGGGATCTTCCAGACCCAGGGACTGAACCTGAGTCTTCTGTGTCTCCTTCATTGCAGGCATACTCTTCACTCACTGAGCCATTGCAAAAGGCCGAAAATGGGGCATATGATATATTCTGGTCTGTAACTGACTGGATATAAAATACTACAAGAAATTTGAGAATGACCATTTCAAACAAGTATTTGAAAATGAGGTTGGATGTTCAAGTGAGAGTTACAGACAAGAGATTTAGGAGTTTTAGTCTAAAATAATCTCAGGATGGCGGAGAAGGGACTTTGTAGCTCAGTTAGTCCTAGGAGCTCTTCTCACGTGCCTTTTCCCCATATCTGCCAAATGGCTGTCTATCCTATATTCAAACTTGGGGTCCATGACATCCTAAAACAGCATTTCTGTTTCCACCATTCAGTTAGAAATTCCTTCTTTACTGTGAGCTCTTCAAAGTCCCTTCTTTTTGAGCCAAGTTTTGTATCCTGAGACCCTACACTGGAGCCATTGCAGCTCTTCATTCAGTCTCACAAAAGTTCTTCTGCTATTTGAAGAAAGCTGTAACATCCCTGTTAAGGCTACTTTTCCAGTAAAGCAGGGCATGTGAATGATGCTCAGAGACAATGTAATATCTTTATGCCTTCTTTGGCTGTGATCCTTGCTAATTTTCCAAGATATCAATAAACTTAGGGAAAGCAGAAAACATAATTTGACTGGGTTCCAAACTCAATAAGTCTAACATTTAAAACTGAATTTTAAAAACCCCTAATGGGACACAAGGTGAAGGGGGAGGAAGGATGTAGAGGTGGGAGAAATGGAGAGAGTAAAATGGAAACACATACACTACTATATGTAAACTAGATAGTCAATGGGAATCTGCTGTATGACTCAGGGAACTCAAACTGGGGCTCTGTAACAACCTAGAGGGTTGGGATGGGATGGGAGGTAGGAGGGAGGTTCAAGAAGAAGGAGACATACATATACCTATGGCTGATTCATGTTGATGTATGGTAGAAACCAGAAATATTGTAAAGCAATTATCCTTCAGTTAAAAATAAATAAATAAATCCCTAATGGGAATCATTAGGGTTTCCCTATAGACAGATTCCTAGGGACACATGTATGCTTCTATTACATCTCCCACTACTTACATTCCTGTATTCTTATACTTCTTATATTCCTGTGAGAAGGAATATAAGGCTTCCCTGATAGCTCAGTTGGTAAAGAATCCACCTGCAATACAGGAGACCCTAGTTTGATTCCTGGGTTGGGAAGATCTGCAGGAGAAAGGGATAGACTGACTACCCACTCCAGTATTCTTGGGCTTCTCTTGTAGCTCAGCTGGTAAAGCATCTGCCTGCAATGCAGGAGACCTGGGTATGATCCCTGGGTTGGGAAGATCCCTTGGAGAAGGGAAAGGCTACGTACCCACTCCAGTATTCTGGCCTAGATAATTCCATGGACTATACAGTCCATGGGGTTGCAAAGATTCTGACACGACTGAGTGACTCATTCATTTATTCTTATACTTCTTATATTCCTATATAAGCTAAACAGTTCTAGTTCTCACAGTGATTCATATGAAGTAGTTTCCAATAACATCACTCTTCTTTGGTCTAACTACCATGGAGAAGACTAAGACTAGCCCCTCCCTCCATCTAAATATTGTTAATTAAAAAGAAATATTCGGGGAGGGAGGAGGGTTCAGGATGGGGAACACGTGGATACCTGTGGCGGATTCATGTTGATACATGGCAAAACCAATACAATATTGTAAAGTTAAAAAATAAAATAAAGGAAAAAAGATAAAAAAAGAAAAAGAAATATGTTGTTGAAATCAGTTTGGTTACATCCCCCAGCTGGCTTATAGTCAGCATGCTGCCACTGGTGCCTGTTCATCTCTGCAGCTGGCTGTGTAACCAAGTGGAGGCTCTTCCCTTAACTGATGATGCATTTTGCTTTGTTGTAGCTAATGTTGCTCTAACAGACATGATCCTTTAGACCCTAAATTGATCATATTTATCAGGTTTGCCTTTCGCAATGTGAAATGGTAAACAATGTATGTTTATTATAGAATCCTTTTACCTAGCGGAGTTCTTCCAGTTTGATAGTAAGTTGTCAAAGTCTGGGAGGGAATTTGGTGGTCGGGGCGGGGCGGGAGAGGGGCGCTGGGTTGGGGGGATGTCATTAAAGTAGTATAGATATAAAATGTGCTTTGTAACATGGTATTGACTGGAAACGTATATGGCCACAAGCGTTGATTCCTGAAAAAATTGCCCAGTCAGTAACATGTTAAAATAAGATGATACTGCTCTTTTAATCTGAATTTATTCTCATATAAAATAATACTATGTTTAGTTAAGAGCCTGAGCTCATAAATCAGCAGACCTGAGTTCAAATCCTGTTCTGTCATTTTCCATTTATTTCTCCTCTAAATCTATTTTCTTAAGTGTGAAAGGAGGATATGAATTTCTTCTTTCTAGGATATTGTGAAGGTTGAGGAGATGATGTGAATAAAATACTTAGAACCTTGTTTGGTACATAATAAGTGCTTATTATTTTTCTCTGCAAGTTTGATTATAGTAAAACAAAAATCAGTTTATGCTATTTACATTAAATTTCATATTGAAATAAAAGGTATAATACTTGGGTAGAAACATGTAACATATATGGTGAGCATCAGTTTTGTTTTTGACTTTTCCTAAAAGTAGATTTTGATTTGCTCTATCTTCTTCCTATGCTTTATATAAGCAGCAAAACATTCATTTTAAGGATGAGCAAGGCTAAGGATACAGTCTATAAATATGTGGCCTTGATGTCTTTACATCTGTGCTTTTACCAAAGCTGACCTAGCATCATCTGTGACCTTCGAGAACCTTCCTATTTATAAAGAGTATTCCATTACCCATTTGTCATGGCTAACCCTGAGTAAAGAACGACGTTGGGCAGATGGTGGGTACTCCCCTAATCCACTGACTGCCGACTGCCTCCCCTCTACCACTGTGTATGTTTCATTTCTGTCCTCTCATCAGCTGTATTTAATGTTATATTTAACCTACCCCTTGATATTTAAATTTTATTTAATATATTTTATTTATCTTTTAGAAGTTCTAGGAGTTGCCTTATTTCAAATTGATTAGGTAATTTTTATACAGATATAGATATTAGGTAATTTTTATACAGATATATATATAAGTATATATCCACCTATAGGCTTTATGCTTATCTTTCATTTCTTCGTTTTAAAATTGCTGGCTGGTAACTTTAAATCTGTAGTGTTTCACTACAGAGAGTAGAGAGAGAGCTGCTCTTTATTCTTTCTAATGAATAGAATAGAAAGGCTCTTTATTCCCTTTTGTGCTTAGTTGGTTTTTGTTTGTTCATGTTTTCAATGAGCTGATCATTTTCCTTGGAATATTATTTGTTGGGGGGGGGGATTCTTTGAGGCCTAGTATGAAGGGGAACTCTTCTGGAAAGGATTTCCATTTGCCTTCACAAGTGCCTAAAGTGTGATCCTGATCCCCCTGGGATCACTGTAAATTAAATGAAATTCATGGCTTGAGGTTTGGGGGGAACTATGTAAGTCATATAAATGTGTGCTATAAATCTACCTTAAGGATGTGTAACAGGTTGGAGAGGGTCAAGCTTAGTTATGTTTCATCATTTTTTTAAATGATGTAGCCCTTAGCTTTACTGGATGGAGGTTTTCTCCAGTTTGAGATTTGACCAAATCCCCTATCCCTATGCTTTCAGGCCTGTGCCACCGTTAAACCGATCCTATGGTGACTGAACTTCGTAGGTTTAGTAAAAGCCCTCAGGAAAATGTCTTCAGTGGGTCACTTAATTCTTTGAGCTCAGGTTTTACTTAGATTTGGCCTACAAATCTATTTCATTTTGAGAAAAAAAAATCAGTATTTTTCCTCATTTTCAGTGGAAGGATTGGTTCAGATGACCTAGTTTGTCATATTACTAGAAACAGAACTTACCCACTGTTTACTTATATAGGAATTTTCTCAACCAAATTGTATATTTAAAATTTCGGATTTCTTGGACATAATTCTTATTCTCTGACCTTCCTTCTCTACTGTCATCTTTACTTCTAATCTCCATTTTAGCTTAATTTTACCATTGGGACAATTTCTATCAACCTTAAGCACCTTGAAATAGTTACTCTCATTAACATGATAGGGATTTTACCAAAAAATGGATGTGAGAGTTGGACTATAAAGAAAGCTGAGCACTGAAGAATTGATGCTTTTAAACTGTGGTGTTGGAGAAGACTCTTTTTTTTAAACCATTTATCATTTATTTATTATTATTATTATTTTTTACTTTACAATATTGTATTGGTTTTGCCATACATGAAGAGTCCCTTGGACTGCAAGGAGATCCAACCAGTCCATCCTAAAGGAAATCGGTCCTGAATATTCATTGGAAGGACTGAGGCTGAAGCTGAAACTCCAATACTTTGGCCACCTGATGCAAAGAACTGACTCTTTGGAAAAGACCCTGATGCTGGGAAAGATTGAAGGCGGGAGGTAAAGGGGACGACAATGGTTGAGATGGTTGGATGACATCACTGACTCAATGGACATGAGTTTGAGTAAACTCCCAGAGTTGGTGATGGGCAGGGAAGCCTGGCGTGCTACAGTCCATGGGGTCACAAAGAGTTGGACACAACTGAGCAACTGAACTGAACTTACAAAAAAATACGATCTAAAAAAAAACCTTCTGGATGATTTGGTTGTGTGATTTAAGAATGACTGCATGACTTTGAAGAAAGAGTCAGGACTTGGAAAACTGGGTGAAATAAAATGATGTAGTGAGAAACTCATAGGTAGAAAGAGAGCACTATTGAGATGATTGACCATACTATTTAGATTGTCAGGGAATTAAATGAAGCCAGGGAGGTGTTACGGAATATAAACTGATTAAAAGAGGTAAGACAGGAAGGAATGATGGAGGAAGTAAAAGCACAGGAGCCCATGTTAATCTTGGAGAATTCTAACCTGTATTCAAATTTTTATAAACTCAATAAATGAATATATAACTGTTGACCACATAAATTAGGGCTATTAGGTAGTCTTTTCTTAGAACTAATTATCAGATATTATCCATAGTAAGGGATTTTTTTACCCCAAAAGAATATACTTGGTCATTTACTCATGTAACTAATACCTTGAGATGGTAGAAAAATAGAAAGTTTCTAAAATAGAAAGTGAAGTCAAACAGAGAAAGAAAAATATCATATGATATCATTTATATGGAAATTCTAAACTTAAAAAATGATGAAAATGGACTTATTTACAAAACAGAAATAGACTCACAGAGAATGAACTTTATAGTTACCAGGGGGGAGGATAGGGGAAGGGTAGTTAGGGAGTTTCGGAGAAGGCAATGGCACCCCACTCCAGTACTCTTGCCTGGAAAATCCCATGGACGGAGGGGCCTGGTAGGCTGCAGTCCATGGGGTCGCTAGGAGTCGGACACGACGGAGCAGCTTCACTTTCACTTTTCACTTTCATGCATTGGAGAAGGAAATGGCAACCCACTCCAGTGTTCTTGCCTGGAGAATCCCAGGGACGGGGGAGCCTGGTGGGCTGCCATCTATGGGGTCGCACAGAGTTGGACACGACCGAAGCGACTTAGAAGCAGCAGCAGCAGTTAGGGAGTTTGGGATTGACATGTACACACTGCAGTATTTTAAATGGATAACCAACAAGGATCTACTGTATGGCACATGGAACTCTGCTCAATATTCTGTAACAATCTAATTGGGAATATAACTTGAAAAAGAATAGATATATGTATATGTTAAAAGAAACAAAACAAGAAAGTAAGACATCTGATATTTTATGATTCTTTTTTCATCTGGAGATAATAGAAAGAATTGGAGAAAATCTGAGAATCTGAAAGTCTCACTGTGTTATTTTCCTACCAGATTTTATTCCCCTGCTATGCTTTCTCATTTGTAACAGTTTAATGTACTACAGTTGAAAGGAGAGTATAATATGTGATTATATTGTGGAGTATAATACATGAAAAAACATATATAGATAATACTTTATCTCTAAATTTTGAAGTGCTTAAATGTTTAAATTTGCTTGACTAAGCAACTTATTGAGCTGTTTCTGTCTCTGGCGCTATGCTGTTTTGCATGTATTTTCCTCTTGAATCCTCAGAAAATCCTAAGAGCTAGAAATTTCTATTGCTATTTTATAAGTGGAAATAAGACTCATAGAAAATTAGTAACATGTAACTTTATTGTTCATGAGATTCTTCCACTTATATTTAGTTTCATGTACATTTTAACTGTGATCCTCATATCAATCCTATGAGTTAGGTCAGATATTATTACTTACTTTATACAAGAGGACAAAAAGACTCAAAGGAGTGAGACTTGCCGAACCAAGCAGCACACTGATATAGATGGGCGCTCAGTCTCAGTGCTTCTAATTAACAATGTATTAACTGTGCCATGGTGCCAACACTTCTTTGACAGATAAGTGATGATGATGATAACTTTAATGATTGTACAGAGCTTGGGATTTAGAAAACCATTACTGATCAACAGTAACTTCATTTAATAATTTGTATATCTTATGTCTAATGCTATGAGAAGAACCCAAGGGAGTTGCACAATGTGTGAAGAATTCTAAGAAGACTGTAAGAAGTAGACAATATAATCATAAATAACAATCTATATCCCAACAATTTATTTAGCTTTGTCAGATATATGTTTTAAAAAGTATTCTTTGTTATGTGCTCCAATGATTACAACCAGGAAATATTTGTAACATAAAACTATCACTCCAAGATAATTTTTTATTTCTTTTCAGATGTCAAAAATATCATGTTTGTAAATGTAGATATGATGATCAAAATCAAAAGGAGTGTTCAAGATAATACCATTAAGCTAATTGGCTAGAATTGGTTTTGCTTTGTTTATTTTAGATTCTTACTGCAGGTATGTCATGGAGTCACAGAATCAGTGGGAAAAAACCATATCTGTTAGCTATTAATAATTCTGACATTAAAAGGTCATATCAATGTATTTCAACTCTGGAATTTTAAAAATGTTTATAGTATAATACATTAAAGAGTTTGAATGTGCTTAGTCGCTCAGTCTTGTCAGACTCTTTGGGACCCCATGGACTGTAGCCCACTGGGCTCCTTTGTCCATGGGGATTCTCCAGGCAAGAATACTGAAGTAGATTGCCATGCCCTCCTCCAGGGGCTCTTCCCAAGCCAAGGATCGAACCCAGGTCTCCCACGTTGCAGGCAGGTGCTTTAAATTTGAGCCACCAGGGAAGCCCAAGAATACTGGAGTGGGTAGCCTATTCCTCCATGGGATCTTCCCAACCCCAAAATCAAACCAGGGCCTCCTGCATTGCAGGCAGATTCTATACCAGCTGAGCTACCTGGGAAGCCCTAATAAATGTTAGAGATTGGACTTAAAGCCCATGAACCTTACCTTAGCGCTATACTGTAAACCCTTAAATACTCCCAACAGGAGATAAGTGTTTCCACAATTTAAGGTCGGGTAAATTGGCCAACTGCATGTCTTGGTATCATGCTAAAACTGCAAATTTTTAGAGTCACTTAAATGTTTCTTGGCCATATAAGTCTTGGGTTACAGATGGAGTAGTCAGGAAATAATTATAGGAGTGAAAATTAAGATAAAGCTTAAAAAAATTAAGATAAAGCTCAGATTAATTATAGCTCACATATTTCACCCTTTTATATTTTTGCTTCCTTTTGGGGCATAAATACAAATTTAATATTTTTAACATTTCTGTCAAAACATTTCATAATGCTCATTTTTATTTTTACATTAATTTTCATTGGGGTAGAGTTGCTTTATAATATTTTGTTAGTTTATACTGTACTAACTGAATTCATTAACTGATTCACTAAGTGAATCAGCTATAAGTATACATATATCCCCTCTTTTTTGAATTTTCTTCCCATTTATGTCACCACAGAGCAATGAGTAGAGTTCCCTGAACTATACAACAGATTCTCATTAGTTATCTATTTTATACATAGTATCAATAGTGTATATATTTCAATCTCCCAATTCATCCCACTGCCCCCTTTTATCTATACAGTTGTTCTCTATGTCTGTGTCTCCATTATGGTTTTGCAAATAAGATCATTTATACCATTTTTCTAGATTCCACATATATGCATTAATATATATTTATCTCTGACCTACTTCACAGTCTCTAGGTCCATCCACACCTCTACAAATGACCCAATTTCATTCCTTTTTATGACTAATATCCCATTGTATGTATGTACTACATCTTCTTTATCCATTCCTCTGTTGATAGACATTTAGGTTGATTCTGTGGCATGGCTACTGTAAATGGTGCTGCAATATTGTAAATAGTGCCCCTGCTTCATGACTTCTTACATCCCATTGGCCCAAGCAAGTCACATGGTAGACTCAGACTCAGTGGAGGTTACATGTCAAAGTATATGGGTACAGGCAGGAGTGAAGAACTGGGACTATTAAGAACTGGACATGCTTTACTAATTGAATCTAATAAAGTATATAACCTTCTGATTCTCTAATTAGAACTGAATCCTAAAAGACACACACATACACACACACTGTTCATTTTCTGCTTATCTTGTGCTTTTTGCTAATATGATTCATTAGCTAAAATATTCATTTCTGTAGAGTCTGAGGAAAAGAATAGCAGACTTTAAAATAGAAATATCACATAGTATGGACTGTGTACTCAGGATACAAGACAAATATCTACATGTTTATCAAGTAAAATTTGTGTGTATGGACGTTTACAAGCATACCTTGCAAGAAAAGCACATTTAAAAAATAAAAATAAAAATGAGCTGATCATTCTAAAAAACATTCCAGTTGCCTGTTATAATGAAATTGTGCTAAGTGTCACTCTTAAAGCAATGGAAATGGTATTTGCATATCAGTTTAATTGCTTTGGATTAAACATTGAAAGATGAGAGCCAAGAGAGCTTATTAAGCTGAAATGAGGGCAAGTGATAAAAAAGTGATATTATGTCAACACTACGTCTGGATGTCTTTTACTATTTCCAGTTTAAAACCTAATTTGCAGCGTTTCTTAAAATTATCACTGAATGCCATAGAGTCTTGAAATATAATATCAAAAATTAGAAAGTTAATGCATGAATTGTGCTTGATCAATACAATTTGAAAGCTAAGCTTGAGTTTTCTCTAGTTTATTTATATTTATTTGTTCTTAATGTACTAGACTGTAAGCATTTGAAAGAGATTGTCTCATTTATAGCTGCCTTTAGGGATTTTCAGAGAAGGCAATGGCATCTCACTCCAGTACTCTTGCCTGGAAAATCCCATGGATGGATGAGCCTGGTAGGCCACAGTCCATGGGGTCGCCAAAAGTCGGACACGACTAAGCGACTTCACTTTCACTTTCATGCATTGGAGAAGGAAATGGCAACCCACTCCAGTGTTCTCGCCTGAAGAACCCCAGGGACGGGGGAGCCTGGTGGGCTGCCATCTACGGGGTCACACAGAGTCAGACACGACTGAAGCAACTTAGCAGCAGCAGCTTAGGGCTTTTGGTCTATCTGGTTATAGGTGGTCAGTAAATATTTGTAAATGAATGAATGCGAAGTATGACATCCCCATCATAGTTACAGCTGTGAAGCATTTTAGGTGAAGGGTTGGGCACTGCTGGTTTCCACTGGTGCCTGCAGCTGTACCCACAGGCTCTCTTTCGCTCTGAAACAGTGTGTGTTCTCTGGCCAGCTCCCTCTTTGTATAAGGGAACCATCAGTCATTAAAGTCCTCATCCATCTACACTGAAGCAGGCTATGTGGAGTGGGGCATGTGTTAGACAACTTAATTTGCAATTTATAGGGTCTCCTGTAGCGATGTTTGGTTTGGGGCTTAGATAAGCAACTACCATTTGTTGGCTGTGTCCACAGCATCAGAAAATGATGTCACAGCATTTGATAAATCAACAATAATGCCGATCTCATTCATTTGCATTGGAGAATTAGTACCACTTCCAGGTGGCCCCCATTCCTCATCAGAGTGATTTCACATTTGCCAGATAGCCTATCTTGTTATATCATCTAAAACATATCCTCTGAATTTGTGAGAATAACTCCTCCATTTCAATCATTCTGGATAATTTACTTATGGAATATCTAAGGGTTAGTATTAGTTGTTCAGTTGTGTCTGACTCTTTGCAATGCCGTGGACTACCGGACTCCTCTGTCCATGGGATTCTCCAGGCAAGAATACTGGAGTGGGTTGTGATTCCCTTCTCCAGGGTATCTTCCCAACCCATGGATTGAACCTGGGTTTCCTGCATTGCAGGCAGATTCTTTACCACCTGAGCCACTGGGGAAGCCACGAGGTTCCCCTAAAGCCCCTGAAAATGAAGCATTTTATATGCCACAACTGTTGTATTGTTGTTGTTTTAAATTTTTATTCATGGCAAAAAAAAGCACACAAAACATTACATTTGCCATCTTAATCATTTTTAAGAATACAGTTCAGCAATATTAGGTATATTCACACAATTTCTGTAACATTTTCATCTTGCAAAACTGAAAGTCTACTCACTAAACCACTCCCCATTTTTCCCACCATATCTAAGTTCTATCATCCCAAACATAGCATTCCAATCTAATAACACTCCATCAGACTGTTATCACATGACAAAAACATGGAAACAAAGACAGGAGAACATTATCTTATTTGCATACATTGGTATATGCCTGGAATTTAAAACTTCTAATAAATGAGGTGGTTTGAAATAAAAAGGAGTATCTTACTGATCAGTCATCTTCTTGCTCCTTAGTAGCCTTGGAATTTTATAAAAAGAAACTTTTATGTTATGTATGTCAGAATGACCTAGGACTGAACTGTGAATTCAGGAATTTTTTGGTTCAAAGTGAAGAAAACAAACAAGAGCTGTATTTAATTTTCTTATTTCTCATCATTATATTAACCTCTGCTTAAAGTTAAATTACTTTTAAATAGAAATAATACTCATTTAGTATTCTTTTAATGTTTTAAAGACACTTGTGACATTAAACACAGAGTTAGAGAATATGTTTATAATTATATAAATAGTAAAATTTTAACCATTTAAGTAAAAACACTAATATTCTATAAATATAAATGCAAAAATCATAAAATCTATGTTTGAAACAATTAATATGGCACACTGGAAGCACCAGTAGTTAAGTACTGCCAAAACCACAGATGTGAATGGAGAAGTGGTGAGAGATGGGGAAGAGATACAGGACAAATCCAGGTTAAAAAAAGATTAGCCAAACAATATAGTCTGAATTTGATTCTACAGAATAAGCAGATAGAGGAAGTATATTAAGCAAAAGAGTGTGACATGGTCAGAAATGTCACAGATGAAAATATTTTATCATTAATTCATTTGCTAGTCCCAGGACTTAATGAGGGTGGGTGATTGTTCAGCTATTAAGAAGGAATCCTGAGAATTTCTCTAGGAATCCTTCAGAGTTAGAGTGGAAGGAGTTTGAGATGAGAAGGGTATGCAGATAGATTTTGTATTTTTTAAATTATTTTAAATTACTTGGTGATTAATTCAGTTACTTGGTGAATTATTCTAACACCAAATAGTAAAGACTATAATACCATCAACAAAAAGATGAATGTCACCATATTTGGACATGTTAAATGAAAGATGGTTACCAGTCATCTAAGGGAATGCTTCAAATAGCAAATATCATTACAATAAAATTAAGTCTTTCAACAAAAGTAACTATTTACAAAATATTTTTTCTGATATTTTCAAATATTTCATTCTTTTCCAGCAAACTTCAATTCCAGAAAATCAGGAAGATGACATTTTTGAGTGATATAAATCTTTACATTCACATATAAGATATTTTAAAAGTATTTTCCACATGAATGCATTTACTCAAGTTTTTTGGAGGGAGGACGTTTGAACTAGTCATTTAATTTCTTACATTGGTATCCTAAAATATATTGTTTAGGAGCTATAGAGATTTTTTTTTTTAAATTAGCTAGCATGTGTATTAAGAGATATCTTCATATTAAAATTATTCATTCTTACCCCGTTGTCATTTCCTTCAACAGCTCATCTAAACTTACCATTTTTTATTCACCCATCCCTTATAAGTCAAGAAACTTTTACCCTTTCTCTCTTGTGATCATTATCTTATCTGATAGGGACAAAATAATTGAGACAGAATAGAGGAGCAAGATGAATGGCAGATAGCAGGTGCATTTGTATATTATGAAGTGTTTGCAAAATAATAAGCACCACATGAATAATGCATTTGAAGAATATTGTCTGGCAAATGATATTGGGTCATATATCCAAATCGTCCTTCAATTACTGAAGAATGAAGTACAAATGCCTAATGCATCCAGTTTGATCAGACAGAGAAAGAATTCACCATGTGGTGCATCTACTTAGAGTAAAAATGCCACGGTTTTTTAAGACAGGACTAAAATCTTTGTATTTATATCGACAATTTGAAAATGTAAGCAGTATGTAATAATAAATATGTCTTGTGTTGTTCTTAAAAAGATTCTGAAGTAATGCAAGTCAGGACTTTGGAGGGGTTGGTGTGCTCTCCGTTTGACCTTTTGACTGGCTTGCTGTCTGCTCACCAGGTGGCTGTGGCTGAGCTGCTGGGGCCACTACTGTTGCCACAGCCACTGGGTGCTGCAAGATTCTGAACTGTACAGGCCGAGGCTGTGGGTGCAGCTGCAAGGTGGAGGCGAGCTGAACTCTGTGCTGAGGGAGGCTTGGCCGGGGGCCTCTCTGGGCAGAGCCCACCTGAGACAACACAACTGCCTGGGGCTGCAGAACCATGGCTTGCTGAGCAGATAAGGCCATTTGACTGCCTGAACCTTCTACAGGATCCTGTGGCACTGACTGTGGAGGATGTGAAGTTGTGGGCTGTTGAAGTTGTGGCTGTGGCATCAGCTGGTAGAGCCACTGCTGTGTCGGCTGCTGCAGCTGCTCCTGGGCCTGCTGGGGGTTCAAAATGAGTGAGCCTGGTGAAAGCTGGAGTAGAGTGAAGGGCATGAGACTGGGAGTATTTTTAACAAGTTGAACACCTCCTTGAGAAGAAACTGGTAGTGCGGTAGTCTGCACATTTGGTGGCTGAGCTCCTGCAGGCAGGGGGCCGGGCTTGATCCCTGTGGGCTGGCTATCTGGCTTGATCCTTGTTGGCAGGAGGCCGGGTGTGATCCCTGTGGGCTGGCTGTCCGGCTGGATCCCTGTGGGCAGGGTGCCTGGCTGGATTCCTGTGGGCAGGGTGTCTGGCTGGATCCCTGGGGATAGGACCCTGGGGCTGATCCCTGTGGGCAGAGTGTCTGGCTTGATCCCTGCAGGCAAGGGGCCAGGTGAGATCCCTGTAGGCAGGGGGCTGGGCAAGATCCCTGTGAGCAGGGTGTTCGGCTGGATCCCTGTAGACAGAAGCACAGGCTTGATCCCCATGGGCAGGAGCTTGGGCTTGATCTCCCTGGGCAGGAGCCTGGACTTGATCCCTGTGGTCAAGGGGCCGAGCTTGATCCCTGTGGTCAGGGGGTCGAGCTTGATTCCTGTGGGGAGGTGGCCAGGCTTGATCTCCATCGGCAGAGGGCTGGGCTTGATCCCTATGGGCTGGAGGCAAGGCTTGATCCCTGCTGGTTGGTGTTCAAGCTTGGTCCCTGTGGGCAGGGGGCGAGGCTTGATCTCTCTGAGCTGGGGGCCAGGCCTGATCTCTGTTGGTTGGTGGTCAGGCTTCATCCCTGTGGGCAGGGTTCCAGGCCTGATCCCTATGGGCAGGGGGCCAGGCTTGATCCCTATGGGCTGGGGGCCAGGCTTGATCCCTATGGGCTGGGGGCCAGGCCTGATCTTGGTTGGTTGGTGGTCAGGCTTCATCCCTGTGGGCAGGGTTCCAGGCTTGATCCCTATGGGCTGGGGGCCAGGCTTGATCCTTATGGGCTGGGTGCCAGGCCCAATCTCTGTTGGTTCGTGGTCAGGCTTCATCCCTGTGGGCAGAGTTCCAGGCTTGATCCGTATGAGCTGGGGGCCAGGCCTGATCCCTATGGGCTGCGGGCCAGGCCTAATCCCTATGGGCTGCGGGCCAGGCTTGATCCCTATGGGCCGGGGACCAGGCTTGATCCCTATGGGCCCGGTGCCAGGCTTGATCCCTATGGGCTGGGTGCCAGGCCCGATCTCTGTTGGTTGGTGGTCGGGCTTCATCCCTGTGGGCAGGGTTCCAGGCTTGATCCCTATGGTCAGGGGTCCAGGCTTGATCCCTTCAGGCTGGGGGCTAGGCCTGATCCGTATGGGCTGGAGGCCAGACTTGATCCCTGTTGTTTGGTAATCAAGCTTCATCCCTGTGGGCAGGGGGCCAGGCTTGATCCCTATGGGCTGGGGGCCAGGCCTGATCCCTGTTGGTTGGTAGTCAAGCTTCATCCCTGTGGGCAGGGTTCCAGGCTTGATCTCTATAGGCTGGGGGCCAGGCTTGATCCCTACAGGCTGGGGGCCAGGCCTGATCCGTATGGGCTGGAGGCCAGACTTGATCGCTGTGGTTTGGTAGTCAAGCTTCATCCCTGTGGGCAGGGTTCCAGGCTTGATCCCTATGGTCAGGGGGCCAGGCTTGAGCCCTATGGGCTGGGGATCAGGCCTGATCCCTATGGGCTGGAGGCCAGACTTGATCCCTGTTGTTTGGTAATCAAGCTTCATCCCTGTGGGCAGGGGGCCAGGCTTGATCCCTATGGGCTGGGGGCCAAGCTTGATCCCTGTTGGTTGGTAATCAAGCTTCATCCCTGTGGGCAGGGGGCCAGGCTTGATCTCTATGGGCTGGGGGCCAGGCTTCATCCCTGTGGGTTGGGGGCCAGGCCTGACCTCTATGGGCTGGGGGCCAGGCTTGACCCCTGTTGGTTGGTGGTCAAGCTTCATCCCTGTGGGCAGGGGACCAAGATTGATACCTGTGGGCAAGAGTCTGGACTTGTTGCCTATGGGCAGGGGATCCAGCTTGATCCCTGTGGGCAGGGGTCTAGGCTTGATCCTTCTGGGCTGGAGGCCAGTCTTGATCGTTATGGGCTGGAGACCAGGCTTGATCCTTATGGGCTGGGGGCCAGGCTTGATCCCTATGGGCTGAGGGCCAGACTTGATCCCTGTTGTTTGGTAGTCAAGCTTAATCCCTCTAGGCAGGAGTTCAGGCTTCATCCCTGTGGGCAGGGGGCCAGGCTTCATCCCTGTGGGCAGGGGGCCAGGCTTCATCCCTGTGGGCAGGGGGCCAGGCTTCATCCCTGTGGGCTGGGAGTCAGGCTGGATCCCTATGGGCAGGGGGCCAGGCTTGACCCCTGTTGGTTGGTGGTCAAGCTTCATCCCTGTGGCCAGGGGACCAAGACTGATACCTGTGGGCAGGAGGCTAAGCTTGATCCCTCTAGGAAAGGGGCCTACCGTGATTCCTGCAGGAGCTGTAGTAGAGTCCTGCACTGGCTTAGAGCTGCTCCCTAAGGCCAGGCCTCCTCCACCAGGCTGCACCTCTTTGGTGATATTCAGACCAGAGGATGTGGCTGACGCTTCAGTCCTTTGTGATGAGCCCACAGTGGACAGGGCCATGGCAGGAAATGAGCTAACTTGACTCACCTCCATAGAAGATTCCTGGGAAAGACTTGGTAGCTTAGGAGCAGAGGCAGGAGATGGAAATTTATGAGAGCTGCTTGCCTGCTGAGAAGTGAAACTGTCACCCCAGGAGCTCTTTCCTGGGTTCAAGGGAAGTCTGATGGGTGAAGGTGGATGTTTGGCTCCCTTGCCCAACACTGAAGACTGAACCGACCCGTTCTTAGGCTGTTCTGGTTCTTTCCCTGGAAAAGGCTGCCTGAAACTAGCTGAGTCATCAGAAGACTGAACTGACCCAATCTTAGGCTGTTCTAGTTCTTTCCCTGGAGGAGGTTGCCTAAGATCAGCTGAGTCACCAGAAGACTGAACCGACCCAGTCATAGGCTGTTCTAGTTCTTTCCCTGGAGAAGGTGGCCAGACATCAGCCAAGTAACCAGAGCTGTATGACATCTGCACTGGATATTGGGTGCTCTTCTGGGATGATTCCTCAGATGGACTGACCATCCTCACATCATCAGTCTCTGGCCCAGACAGGAAATTACAGGGATGGTCATCTGTGAAGGAATGGTAGGGAGACATCTGTCTCTCATATACGACTTTTCTTTTTTTTTTATGGGGCATGCTTTTTCCAGAGATAAGTGGATCATTAAGTGGATGCATGAGCATCTGCTTTGTTGCCGGGGAATGACTGCTGTCTTCATATCCAAATATAGAATCTTCTCCTACTTCATAAGTTGGCCAGACTGTTGGTTGTAAGTCATCATATTTGAAAGACTTAGTATGTTTCTCCACATCCACTTCAGAAGGCACAGCCAAATCACAGGGTCTCTGTTTCCACGTATCTACACACTTGCCTGCTTTCAAAGTTTTGAGGTCATACTGCTTATCTGTTTTACTTTCTTGACTTTTTGCTAAAGAAGGCAGGGCTGTTAGCTCAGGAGGAAGTGGGCTGGGAGGAAAATCCTGCTGCCGATTCAGAGAGGCTGTAGAAAATCTCTTCAAATTCCTTTTCATGGGACGAGTGTTCAGTTTTTGTTTGTTATAGAGCAGTCTGTTTTCAGTGCAAGCTACTGATACAAAAGGGTCTAAACACAGTGGTTCAGCTGTAGCTAAGATCAGTTGGCTCTCAAGCAAAAGTTTGTCCTCCTGAGTCCAGTTGTGGTGATCGCTGGCTATGGCCTCTACATCGCAGGCTAACGTCTGCATGGTGGGACGTAAGAGAATATGTCTGCTTTGGTAACTCGGAGGCTCCCCTTCACTGAACTGCCTGTAGTTCCGTATTTCCGCTATGACACACCCCTCATGAAAAACGTTAACCAGAGACTTCTCTAGGAGATTCATCAGAACAGGAGGTAATTCTTGAGCATCTAAGTATTCGAGCAATTCCCCTTCTTCATAAGGCAGTTGAATGCTCTCTGTAAATGATTCATTTTCCCCCTTGAGCATCAGCGAATAGCCCCGCTTTCCTGGGTACAGGTTAACCACCAAACAGGGCAACGATTCTCTCCTAAGGAGCTTCTCTAATAGGTTCACGTTGCTTCTTAATTCCTCCGCAACCTCAGGCTCTTTTTCACTTTCTTCTACATAAATGTCATAAAGTTTTTCATGGAGAGACATCTCCCCACTCGAGTTTTTTCTTTTCGGAGGTCTTTGTTGGGCACTTTCAATGACAGACTCTGCAAGATCCAAAGCTCTTTCTAGAGATTGTTCCATTGTAGTACAAGAGGGGGGCCGAAAGGAAGAGAAAATGGACGTGTCCTGACAAACAGGGTAAAAATCGTCTTTAATATCAATGTGTAGATCTGAAAACCACCCCTCCCGAACTTCACAGTGGGACCACCAGCCTAACTTTAGTACGCCAAGAAACTTGCCTCCACGGAAGTGTTACACAAAATTCTTGTGAGTTTCTGAAAATATTTCTATCTATAGGGGTTATGGCCTTTGTGCTAGGCCTGGCCTCACCTTTCCGTCATCTCCTCAGGCGCAGCCGGAAGTCCTTGATGTCAGGGACACAGGGACTTCCGGCGCTGACGTGCTCCTCAACAGCCTCTGCATTCGGCCCGCCTCCGTGGCGGCAGTGGGCTGGCTATTGAACTGCACTTCCGGTTCTCCTGCCTGTACTTCCGAGGCGAGTTGGGCCAGACTTCCCTATCCAGTCTGTGCGGCTTTTCAGTTCAGTTCAGTCGCTCAGTCGTGTCCGACTCTTTGCGACCCCTTGAATCGCAGCACGCCAGGCTTCCGTGTCCATCACCAACTCCTGGAGTTTACTCAAACTCATGTCCCTCGAGTCGGTGATGCCATCCAGCCATCACATCCTCTGTCGTCCCCTTCTCCTCCTGTCCCCAATCCCTCCCAGCATCAGAGTCTTTTCCAGTGAGTCAACTCTGCGCATGAGGTGGCCAAAGTATTGGAGTTTTAGCTTTAGCATCAGTCCTTCCATGAACACTCAGGACTGATCTCCTTTAGAATGGACTAGTTGGCTTTTTAAGGTGATAGCAAAAAAACTTTTTTTTTTAAGGAACTGAGGCAGTGTTATTCCTTTTTTAATGTGTAAAGTCATAGCTTTTATTTCAGCAAACTTATCTAGAATTATTTTCTTAGAATCTTTCTTCTGTTTCTTTGATTTGCTTTTTTCCCCTTTAAGGATTTCAGTTATAAGTACACTGGATAATCTCTTCCTGCCTTTTCTATCTTGTTCTTTCTAAAACTTTTTGTTTTATTTCCTTCTTTCTTTTCTATCCTTTAGATCTTTTAGGGTATCCTTGATGACCCTTTGTTAATTGTGGTTATACCTCTTCTCCCTAGGGAACTCCATATTGCTGCCATGACAAATTGCCATGAACTTGGTGGTTCATGCCATGAACACCCCTGTTTTGTTTGTTTGTTTCCTCATAGTTCTGCAAGTCAGAACACAGAGCAGTCTCAGTTTAGGGTCTTATAAGTCCAAAATCAAATTTTCCTGTGCTAGGCTCTTAACTGGAGGATCTGGGGAGGAAACCACTTACCTGTAAGCTCATTCAAGTAGTTGGCCACATTCAGATTTTTGTGGTTATAGGATTATGATTAAATTCCTTTTTTTTTTTTTTTCTGATTTCTGTCAGGATCCACTCCCAGCTCCTAAAAGTTGATCACATTCTTTGCAAGTGCCTTCCTCCATCCTCAAGCCAGTGATGACATGTTGAATCCTTTTTATGCTTCATGCACCTTTGACTTCCTCTTCTACCACCATCTGGAGAAAATTCTATGCTTTTAAGGGCCCATGTGTATAATCCAGGGTAATACTCCCTATTTTAAGTCATAGTGCCATATAATATACTATAATCACAGGAGTGTTAACTCATTATTTTCACATGTTCTGAGAATTCAAGTAGACCATCTTTCACTGGCCATTTTAGAAATTCTGCCTGTCATAGGTACTTTGTAATTCAATCTTTATTTATTCTGTTTCTACTAAGTTTGATTAGCTCCTGTTTCATAATTCATGTTGTTCTTTTGTCTTTAAAGTTTAAAAAAAAGTTTATGATTTCAATTCTGCAATGCTTATTTAAATATACGATTCCTGTTGGAGTGTCAAGTTAAAATTTTCCTCAGTTTTGTGCAAATGTGAATGTGTATGTTTGCATATGTGTTCTGCAGTGGTTTTATCTGCTGAATTAATTCTCATTGTTTACTTTTTTTTGTTCCTCCTGAACCAGGACTAGAAGATACTTTGAAGTGGGTAGGTTAGGGGATTGCATGGCTTATTTTGATTTCATATTTTAAGGTCACCTTTTTTTTCCTGTCATTATGACATATTGATTTTATTATTATTAACGTTGGTTGTTGTGGTGGTATTTTTCAACAAATTGTACATTTTTTATAAGTCTGATTTCTTCTGATTCTTAGTCACAGCCTTCATTCATTCATTAGAGTCCTTTATCTTCAGTCAGTTCCTTTTTTCCCCTCAGTCTTTGAAGGACATGTTTCCTCTTAAAGGTACCTCACTCTTCCTAAGAAGGGATGACCACCTCTGGTGCTATACTTTTTCTGTACTCCTTTCTTCTGATTTCCCAGTAACCAGCACTCTAATATACCTGGTCTCAAATCATATCTCAGTATTTCCCATCTCAGAGTTTGACCTCAGAAGTCTCCTACAAATTGATAAAAATAAGACCATTAATCCAGTAGAAAAAAAAATCAAGATGACAGTTCACAAAATAAGGGATACAAATGCTATTTAAGTATATGAAAAATATTCAACCTCAACAATTAATAAAATTGCAAGTTAAGACAAAAATAAATAAAAGACCATGTTTTAACCTATTAGATTACCAGAGATGAAAGCAATTCATAGCTTACCATGTTAGTTAATGGTATGAGAAAACTGGCACTCTCAAACATTGTTGTTGAGGGTGTTAATTGGTCCAATTCCTGTGGATAACAAAGAACCTAGTAACAGGATTTGCCCTGAGGATTGGCTTCAGGGTGTCTGGGGCTCATCAGTGGGGATTTTTTCACCATTGGCATGTACTTATTAAAAATTGACTTTTCAATTTTTTAAAAAAAGTGCAGCATTTACCCTATTACTTTGTATACCACTAACACATAACTGTGATCCATCAGTGGGGCAGCAATATTTCATCCTGAATATCACTCAACAACATGATAGTACTCAAGAGGAAATGAATAACAAGGACAAAAGCCCAGGGAAATTCTGTATTTAAGGGAAAATGAGAGAATGAACCAAGATACAAAAGGAAAACCAGGAAAATAATAAAAACTCAAGATAAATGGACATAAATAAAATTAAATTGTAATATGCTCCAGCCAGATAACAGTTGAAAGTCAGGTTACTGATAATCCTACTAACAGTATTTTCTGAGAAATATTGGTGAGAAAAATCAGACGATGGTAGGAAAAGAGATGAGCCTGGGTTGAGAAAGTGAGGAGAGTAGTTAACACTCCCACTGAAAGATTTTTATTGGTGAAGGGAAAGAGGTAAGTCATAGGTAGATATAGAGGACACACACAGGCACATGAATATACAATATCTCTCTGTAAAATCTCTCAGTATTGCACCAGTGGATCAAGTAAATATTACATGCATAATGATATTATCAATAATACTATTTTGGAATTTGGGGAAAGGATGTAAGCCCTCTTGTAGACTTTTATTCAACAAATGACAAACTAACATACCCAGAGCCACAATTCAAAGTAATAATTTGTTTATCTTGTGTGCTTTATACATTATTGACATGAAGTGAAATGAAGTTGCTCAGTTGTGTCTGACTCTTTGCAACCCCATGGACTGTAGCCTACCAGGCTCCTGCATCCATGGGATTTTCCAGGCAAGAATCCTGGAGTAGGTTGCCATTTGCTTTATACTTTATTGACATGATAAATGGTAAATAAAAACACCAGTAACTGCACAGTCAAATTATGCCACGATACTTTGTACAATTTGGACTCCAAATAAATCCATGTTAGTAAAGAATACAAGAAGCCAGAACTAATGTAATAACTTTTTAAATTAGTCACCAAGGTGGTCAATTACCATCGTATTTAATAGACTAGTGAACAGAAGGGTTTTGAGAGTGGGAATGATTACAATGCTGTTGCATAGATTGTAGCTTTGAGAAAGCACTCAAGGAAAAGATATTTGGTTAATCATTATGATACTCTTCATGTATGTATGAGAAATTATTTGGGAAAACCCTGCATCCTGATAAGGCTAAATATAACGTGGATGAATTCTTCCCTTCCATAAGAGTTCTCTCTCCCTTTGTTTTCTTGCTATTATCATAATGGACTTTTAAGGAAAGAAACTGATTTTGTGATTGGAAATCATGTATACAGTAGAGCTATTTTCAGTACTTTGTAATAGTTGTTTCATGCACGAAGAACATGAGAAATAATCTGAAAGTATTGATAGAAATGTATTGTGACAGCAGACTGTTACACGGTCTCTTTTGTAATTATTCCATCTCTCCTCTGGCTTGGGATAAATGTTTTTCATATACCCATACTGTTGAATACTGAATTTCAAAATGTCTGTTCTAAGTTAACATCCACAAATATTCAACTATCCAGTTCTAGAATCTCCTTGGTGACTCATCCATCTCAAACCAGGAGAGCACAGCTAATAAGAAGCCCTCATTCATGGTATTTTCTTCCTTCCTTCCTTTCTTTCTCTCCCTGATGCTACATCTAGGGTTGTCTTCACATCAACGGCAGTTCTTTCTGGCAATGATATGAGATGAGTTTAACTGAATTTCCAAATATATGAGACTTCACTCCTGGAAAGGGTGTTCTGTTTATATTGAGCCTTTCTATAAAAATGAAAAGTTGAATCTGAAGAACAGCAATGGTAGATGGTTATATATGCAGTAGGATAAGGAGATTAAATATAAAGAACTATATGATTTATCTCTTTTATGAAGTGCTGCTGAAAAAGAGATTAAGCTTTTAAAAGTGGTGACCTTGATATAAATTCCCTGTTTAACCAGTGGTGAGAATACTATGAATAATGAAGGGGATGTGGAACACCGCCAGGCCTATGCGTGAAGATTCAGAGATGCAGTAGGTTGACAATCTAAAAGGTTAAACCTTCAGAGCAGAAAATGGTAACAGCAATAAGACATACTATGTAATGGTTTGCTCATTACAAAGTGTTTTTATATCAGGATGTTGTTCACTTCTCACAACAACTCTATGAGTTTAAGTATCCTCACAATTTTATCATCAGTTAACTGAAGTTCAGGGAAGGACAAGTTATTTATCCATGATCACAACAGCTTGTTAGTGGATTTCTTTGCCCTCGCAAATGTCCTCTTCTTTAGTATTCATTATCACATTTTGATAAAGATGCAACCCACTTATATTTTGTTTTTAACACTTTTAATCATATCTCTAATATCACTCCATGACATTGCATTCTGCCAACCTGAGTGTATTTTATTCCTACCTTCTTTGTTGACAAGAATCCATAGTACAGTTGTCACAGTCTAACCATGTTTATATTTATAAGGAAATATAAATCATGAGCTCATTTTCTTTTCCCTGAAAATGGCCTATTTTCACCAAGTAAAGTTATTAGATTTCTGATATTTAAACCATTTGTTCTTTTAGGGAATTGTAGGTGATTCAGATTAATGGCTCTTCTTTCAGGTCAGAAAAATGTAAAAATTGCAGTTGACTGGAATTGATACTAAAATTGCCTTAAAAGTATTGAAAAGAAACCAACTGTGAAATGTGCATAAATTATACAGAGTAAAAAAGTCTCTTCTCAAAAACATCTAATTCTGCTTTTAAATTAAATTAACTCACAGTTTAATTCTCTCCCCCGCCCCTTTGTTTTAGATACACAAAGGAAAGGCTTTCCTCATAGATAGGAAAATGCAAAAGCACCCTTATTTATTAAATGGGCCATGTTTAGAGATGTTATATGTAATATTTGCAAATATGTAATTTGTTTACCTCTTTATTTTACCTCCTGGGTGACTTTTAGCAATTTATGTGTAATGTAGATTAAACAGTCATATATTTGTTTCCTAAACTACTATATTAGCCAAGATCTAGTCAGTTAAAGCAAGTTCATTCTAAGCAGTTCAGTAGGGATAATTTAATGTGGGAAATGGGTTATAAATATGTGAGAAGTGCTAAAATGGTGGGACATAGGCAATCCAGGGATTAGCAACCACCCCTATATATGAAGGGAAGAAGAGAGGAAGGAATCGGTGTTATCAGACCCAGAAGCTGAAACAACACATCCTTTCTTGAAAAAAATCCAACCTGAAAGTCAGTTGTCATGAGAGCCTGGGACATGGGGAACGTATTTATGGGACAAAGTGGTAAACAAGATGAATAAGACTCCCTTTCTTGTGGAAGAGAAAATAAAAATAAAGTCAGGAAAAATATAAATTAGTGATCATTGATAGGATAAATATAATACAGAGTGGTATACTAAAGAATTATAAGCCTTTATTGTTTTCATGGATTATTTTTGTATTAATTTGGTTTTATTCAATATTGCATTGAGGTAATATTTACCTTAATTTTTGAGTTTTTGGCACCCCTCACTTGCATCACAGGCTTCCCTGGTGGCTCAGTGGTAAAGAATCTGAAGAGACACAGGTTTGATCCATGAGTGGGAAAGGTCCCCTGGAGAAGGAAATGCCAACCCATCCAGTATTCTTGCCTGGAGAATCCCATGGAAAGAGGAGCCTGGAGGGCTACAGTCCGTGGGGTTGCAAAGAGTCAGATATGACTTAGTGACTAAACAGCAAAAACACTGACATCACACTAGTTCCATTGGGACAAAACTAACATTTCAAGGGATTTCTAGTTATTTTGCTTGAGCAACTAGATAAATGTTGTGTCTGTCAGTGATAGAGGGGAGACTACTGCTGCTGCTGCTAAGTCACTTCAGTCGTGTCCGACTCTGTGCGACCCCATACACGGCAGTCTACCAGGCTCCCCCGTCCCTGGGATTCTTCAGGCAAGAACACTGGAGCAGGTTGCCATTTCCTTCTCCAATGCATGAAAGTGAAAAGTGAAAGTGAAGTCGCTCAGTCGCATCCGACTCTTAGCAACCCCATGGACTGCAGCCTACCAGGCTCCTCCGTCCATGGGATTTTCCAGGCAAGAGTACTGGAGTGGGGTGCCATTGCCTTCTCCGAGAGGGGGGGGGGGGGACTAGGGTAAGAATAGATTTGAGGGTAGAAGTAAGGATTTATTTATGAGTCATATTAGATCTAAACTAATTTTTTGATTTCAGTTAAGTATGATAAACAACTAGGCATATAAATCTAAATTTCAGATAGAGGTCAGAGCTTTAACCTCTGAGCCACCAGGGAAGCCCAGAGATATGCATATAGGAGACAAAAACATAGAGGTGGTATCTGAAGTGAAAGGGATAAATGAGATTACGTCGAGGGAGATTAAATGAGATAATACATATAAAGATTTTTTTTTAAATAGTAGCTTTGTCGAGATGTAATTCATATATTATATTTTTCCCATACAAAGTATAAAATTTAAATTTTTATTGGGGTAAAATGCACTTAACATAAAATTTACCATTTTGACCATTGTTAGTTGTACAATTTAGTGACATTAATTACATTCATACTGTTGCTCAATCATCACCACTATTTCTAGATATTTTTCATCATCCCAAATAGAAACTCTGTACCCATTAAACAGTAATCCCCCATCCCTTCCTCTCTCCCCAGCCTTATCTCTAGCAGTTTGCCTATCCTGTGTACATTATGTAAGTGGAGTCATAGGATATTTGTCCTTTTGTGTCTTGACTTATTTCACTTAACATAATGTTTTCAAGCTTCATCCATGTTGTAACATGTATCAGAATTTCATTCTTTTACAGTCCAAATATCCTGTTGTATGTCTATACCATGCTTTGCTTATTCCTTCATCTTTTGGTGGACATTTACACTTCTGGGCTATCATGAATAATGCTGTTATGAACATTATTGTACAAGTATCTGTTTATGTTTCTGTTTTCAGTTCTTTTAGGTATATGACTAGGAGTGAAATTGCTGGATCGTATGGTAATTCTGTGTTTAACTTTTTGAAGAACTGCCAAGCTGGTTTTCCACAGCAGCTGCACCATTTTCCATTCCCACAAGCAATGCACAAGAGTTCCAACTTCTCCATATCTTCGCCAAACTTGTTTTCCTTTTTCTTTAAAAAAAAAAAAAAAGATATCTTAATGGGTGTGAATTAGTATTTCATAAAGTTTTTTGCCCTAGCATTTTCTCTCAGTAGAGTATAAGTGCCATAGGACCAAGCACTTGTTTATTCACTGCTTTATCCCCAGTTGGGCCAAGCACATAGTCTTCATTCAGTAAATATTGACTGACTGAATGAATTTGAAATGTTCAATGAATGATATTTAATTAGCTCCTGTAGCAAATGATAGTTAATATATTCATTCCTGTATTATGTGAGTGTCTCCTACTGGGCTTAATAGTTTTGTTTTGTTTCTATGAATTGGCCTGCCTTTGCTATGAAAAGTTTAAGAGGCAATATGCCAAAATTTACTTAGAATGAAACTATCTCAAACCATAACAAGAGAAAAGGAAGTAAAAGACTTGAGACATTAGAAAGTGACGAAAAAGCAAGCAAGACCTCACTTGTTATCTTCAAATTGGAGCTGTGAACAGGTAAATTCAGGGAGGTCCCTGCAATCCCTTCTTCAGAAAGTAATTGTAGTTCCATATCCATTTCCCCCAAGCTTTTCTTGAGTGAGGAGTAGTTTTCCCAGATACAGATACACTGTCTGTCTTCTTTGTGTATGCAGAAGTTGAGCCACTTTTAAATATGTTACGTTCCAAGTCACTCTTTACATGAAACTCTTGACTGTGCATTTTGGTAAACATTGTATCTTCAAAATAACACCAGTCTCCAGAGTCTGGAAATATGCACCTCTTGTCAATTTTATGGAATAGATTCAGTTTTTGTGTTTTACATGTAGTTAAATATATGATATAAATGCCCATTATAATTTAGTTTATCTACCATTTTCACAGTTAATTTTGCTTATCACTTGTATTTTTATCTTGAAGTCAAGGAAAGCCAAGCTATTGTTAGGAAATTTTGACCCGGAAAGTGAAAATAAATAAAGCATATGACCATTATTATATTCATAAAATACTTAGAGAAGTATTAGTAGGAAAAAAATCACTGATTATAGCAACTATTTGGTAACATTGTCCAGATTTGGTTTACATACAGTAGGGGGAAGGGAGAAGGCAATGGCACCCCATTCCAGTACTCCTGCCTGGAAAATCCCATGGACGGGGGAGCCTGGTAGGCTGCAGTCCATGGGGTCGCTAAGAGTCGGATGCGACTGAGCGACTTCACTTTCACTTTTCACTTTCATGCATTGAAGGAGGAAATGGCAACCCGCTCCAGTGTTCTTGCCTGGAGAATCCCAGGGACGGGGGAGCCTGGTGGGCTGCCATCTATGGGGTCTCACAGAGTCGGACACGACTGAAGCGACTTAGCAGCAGCAGCAGGGGGAAAGTATGGCTTTAAATTTCAAAACATTAGGCTAACTCTGAAAAATCTATTTGTACATGGGTAAAATTTCAGCAGACTCTGGTAGTTCTCTGTCTTCTTTAAAGATCAGTATAGATTTTGTTTTACTCTATTGAAATTTTCCCTGGAATTTTCATCATAAAATGAGGGGTGGGTTGCAGGATTAGCCGAGTGTGTGAATCCTAAATCACCTCTTTTCCACAGCAGTCTCGGAGCAAGATTTAATAGTACAAGAGTTATTAGAGTCACTTTAGAAAAACCTCCCTGTGTGATGGTTGGAGAGAAAAAAAGTGATTTGCAACTGACCCAAATGTGGCTCAAACATTTATGCTCCCCTTCTCTCATCTTTCCCTTATCTTTCAAATCAAGAAGTCTACTATGCTAAAAAGGTCTGTTGTAGGCATGGTGGGAGGAGATTAACCAGGTTAGGGTTCATTGCTAGGAAATCTTTACAGCTGTGTTGCAGTTTTTGCCTGGCTTGCAAGAGACATTTTCTTGGCACATCCACATTCTTGACATGTGCTATGTCAAAGAAGCATACAGAGAAAGGAAGTAAAAAGTATTGGGTTGGCAAAAAGTTCAATCACGTTTTTCTGTACCAGCTTATTCAAAAACCCAAATGAACTTTTTGGCCAGCCCAAAAGTATGGTGGGATATAGGTGAGGATTGTTTAGAGGGCTTAAGCAAAAAGCAGTGTAAATCAGATCTTTGTAGCCATGAACTAATAGTTCATTCATTCATTTAACAAATGTTTATTCAGAGTGCCTATTATATGCCTGGCACTGTACAAGACACTCAGGGATATCATTAGGTTTCTTAAGTCCTTATTCTAAATCAGCCATCACTGAACAAATTCCTATAATGTATTATTCTCCATATGTCAGGAGAAACTGGACTGTTTAGAAAAGTAGAAGAGTTTAAGAGATTTTTTTTTGAAAAGTCCCTGAATCATTTAAAACTTAAGCATAGAATAACCACAGGACTCAACATTTCTACTCCTAGATACACACACAAAAGTATTACAAGAAGTATGTAATGCATGTGTGCTAAGTTGAGTCCAACTCTTTGTGACCCCATGGACTGTAGCCCATCAGTGCATGGACTTTTCTAGGCAGGAATACTGGAGTGGGTTACCATGCCGTCCTCCAGGGAAACCTTTACCACCCAGGGATGGAATCTGAGTCTCTTGTGTTTTCTGCATTGGCAGGCAGATTCTTTACCACTGCACCACCTGGGAATCCCAAGACACATGCAAACAAATACTTGTAGATGAATGTTCATAGCAGCACTATTTTTAATAATCAAAATATGGAAGCAGGAAACTAAATATATCCATCCAATAGGCTATTGTTCAGACAAAAAGAAAAGGAATGAGTTACAAATACATATCACAATGTGAATGAACCTTGAACACATGATGCTAAGTGAAAAAGAAAAAGTCTCAGACACAAAAGTCCACATGTTATATGATTTCTTTTCTATGAAATATTCCAACTAAGCAAATCCATAAGGACAAAAATCTGATTAGTGGCTGTCGGGAGCTACGGGGCTGGAGAAATGGAGAGTGATTGCTAATGGGTCTGAGTTTCATTTTGGAGTGATGATAATGTCTTGGAACAAGATAGAGGTGATGGCCGCACAACATTATGAATGTGCTAAACGATGCTTCACTGTGCACTTGCAAATGGTTAATATTATGTTGTGTGAATTTTGAAAAAATATATGCCTTTAAGAATTCAGCCAGCATAGAGCTAACTCTCTTAATTTACCTATTACAAGAAGAATATCTATTAACAGAGGAGGCAGCAAAATAAGGGAAAACAGGTAATTATAAATTGTGATTGTTATGAAGAAAATAAACAGAGACAATCTGGATAGTGATAGAGAGGTCAGTCATAGCTTCTCTGAAGAAATTTGAAATTTACATGACCCTGAGCATACTTCCTGAGCCTCAGTTTCCTTTGGTGACATGTTTTGTATGTGTGTGTGTCTGTTTTAAATCTGTCTCTTTTTCTTCAGAAGAGGTCTAGAGGGAGACCTCAGGGTCTATAGTAATGAAGTTTCAAAGTTCTCCTGCCCCAGTAATAACTCAGGGGGAGAAATACTAGACTAGAATTTCATACAAGTCCTCTTCACATCTAGTATTCCAGGAATACCAGGCTAGAAAGATTAAAATGATAAGATTATGTTATTTGCTTTCCATCAAAAAAGAGGGAGATAATTGTTTTAAATGTATAGTTAGCAGAAGATTGTAGATGAAGTTCAACTTACCAGTTGCATTTAGGAAAAAGAATTTCAAACAAGAAGGTACTAAGCTGGTACTTTTAAGTGAAGTGAAGTCACTCAGTCGTGTCCGACTCTTTGCAACCCCATGGACAGTAGCCAACCAGGCTCCTCCGTCCATGGGATTTTCCAGGCGAGAATACTGGAGTGGGTTGCCATTTCCTTCTCCAGGGGATCTTCCCGACCCAGGGATCAAACCTGGGTCTCCCACATTGTAGGCAGACCCTTTATCATCTGAGCCACCAGGGAAGTCGCTTAAGCTGGTACTTTTAGGTCTTATCAATTGCTCCATGTTCTTATTCTTGTCCTTTTACAAGAGCTGATTTCAATCACAATTAAATCAATAGGTCCTCCAGAGCTCTTCTGAAAAGAAAACCTAATGCAAACAAATTTCACATTTTTCGTAAGTCACTGTAAGCATAGGGTGTGCTGAGAAAGATGAGATAGAGGGGCCACATGCATAGCTTCAGGCATCACTGTAAGGACTGATAAAAAGAAATACAGATAGAAAAATTATAAGGCTTTAAGATTAGAAATGAATTATCAATGTATATTTAAGCCTTAACAAACTGTAAGATGTTCCTGCCACAGTCTAACGCTGACGTTTTTGATTCCCAACATCCGTTTTCACAATAAGTGGTTAAACACTACAGTCGAATCTATAGTTTAAGAAGCCACCTTTGAAACAGTTGAGCTCTGCTCCATTCTGTAGTAACTGAACTTTCAGATTTTCCACACCTCTGTGCTGTTTTTCAGTCCCCAAACGTTTGTAGTGCTTCAAAAATACTCTCTGCTTTTGTTTTTACAAAAAAAAAAAAAAAAAATTATGTACCAAAGATTATGACTTGAAAAAGAAGAATGTTAAACCATATAAAACATAGAAGCCTAAAACAACTTAATCCTTTAAAAATATCGATCAAATCCCCATCTCTTTCAGCACTTCATAAAGTGGGAAGAGATTTCTGAACATTATGGAAATATTATTATTTCCCCTAGGGACCAGGAAATTAACATAATATACAGGTCAAGTGTTCAGTGACGCCTCCATAGAGGACATATTTAACAATCGTGTTGCTGGTAATTCTGTTGGAGTGGAGAGAGACACTGAATACCATACATTATCATGCATAGGGGGTGTGATTATAGAATAATTGAATCTGTGCTACCATTAGGTATGGAATAACATGACTTTTATTATACTCTATAGCTAATCAGGTAATATACAAAATTTCTCTTCCCACATATGTTTTTCTTTCTTACCTCCTGCCTGCACTACCCAGATTTTCACACCTCGATCTGTAGCTGTGTAATACTGTCATCCTTTGAAAGATAAATTTAAAAATCTCTGGTCTCTTCCTTGCACGCCAATTCAGACTCTTGCTATTTCAAAGTAGCACACTGCTAAGGAGCCTGTGGAGAAATTTAGTACATTGTACTGACTTCCAGTGACTGTACTTACAGAAAGTATTTTAATTCTATTTTCTGTGTCATAGATTTACTTCTTGATTATGTCCAGAAATGTTTGTTAATCCCTAGTACTTGCTCTGTATTTAGGCTAGCTTTCTTTTTCCCTTATAAACACCACCCTAAGTCAGTCCTATCCAAAGCTGTTCCTTTTACAAGTATGTATATACATGTAGAAAGTGTATAGTAGAAAGAGTTGATGAAACCATGATATTTATTTAATTCCTGCTGCTTGCACCCTTTTATTCCTTTTTAGATGTTTGAGAGTTTTAAGGACCTAACTTTTCAAAGAAACTCAAGTTAAAGCACCTTCTGCCTTTCTCCCATAGGCATCTATTCTAGAATGTAAAATAATATAAAATCGGGGCTAAAAGTAGGTAGTTTTCTTTTGTTTTAAACAGTGTATATATAGTTTATGTGCGCTAACCCAGCACTACTTATCTTCAGTAGTGTACAGAAGAGACCAATGAATTAGAAGTTAGGAGATATGAGTTCCAATCCCATTTCTGCCACCAGTTAGTAGAACTTGGACGAATCATTGACTTACTTGAAGTTTTGGGTTCCTTTGCTGTAACCTCAGGAGGTTGAAAGAAATAACTCTATCTGTGTTGTTTGTACAGTACGTTTTGTGCACTTGTGTATCCTGCAGGGTTGCCCTTGCTAGAACAAAGTAGGTTTTAAAAACATTTCACATTAATATTTCTTCACTGGAAATGATGAATATTAACTCTCAATTATGAACAACCATTTTGTCCACATACATGTAATATCCTGTCTCTCTACCCATTTGACAAACATTGGAACCAGCAGTCATGATTTAATTTTTGCCTACATTGCAGCTCATCTGATAAAACAATAGAAGCTGAGTTGATATGTGCTCATGATTTTTACTGTAAATCCTGGCTGAGCACTCTTTTCCCATTTACCCCCTTCCACCATATCTCCCTGAGTACAGTGACCCACAGTGCCATAGCAGTCATACTGCAGATTTAATGATGACGGATGGGACTCTTTACTTTGAGAGTGTGTCACTCCCCTCAGGGGGTCATATGTTTATTAATGTGTCACAAGTTGCTTGCTTCCTGTTAGCTCTTCTCAGTAAATAGGACTGTAGCATTCATTGGATGCTGCTTTATTTTTAGCTTTTAAAACCACCTGCTGATGAACAGAAACAGTAAACAAGTATTAAAACATCGCAAGTAATTTGAAAATAGTGCTATCCTGGGGAGTCTGGAATTTCAGACATTACCAGACGGTAGTAAATCAACAATCGCCTCACAAACCTGGGAATAAAAGACAGGAAAATAAGAATATCTAAGTTTGTTCATCTGGAGCCACATTGTGAAAATTAGGGTTCAGTTTCATTTATAAGAGAGCAAGACAGGGTGACTGAGGTGAGGAGTTTTATTTTTTATAAACTTTCCTCATTCTTGTCTAGCCCAAACACATATCCCAGAAGACAAAATAAGGACTTATCTGTATTCTTATGCTTCACACTAATTAAACACCGAGGAACTGAAGGTATCATCATGGTGATGCTGTCTATCTAACCTACCTTCTAAACAAACACTGTTTAGCCCTACTGCAAAATAGAAATATAAAGGAAGTAGGAAAAGGGAATCCAGTACAGATAATAAGCTCTAATACTCATTAAAAGACTGAAACTGTATTTTAAGGCTTCCCTGGTGGCTCAGACCATAAAGAATCGGCCTGCAATGCAGGAGACTCAGGTCCCATCCCTGGGTCAGGAAGATCCCCTGGAGAAGGAAATGGCTACCCACTCCAGTATCTTGCCTGGGAAATCCCATGGACAGAGGAGCCTGGCGGGCTACAGCCCATGGGGTCTCAAAGAGTCAGACATGACTGAACGACTGAGGCCCACACTGGCTTTATAACAAGACCATGTTTTAACATGCTTGATTCTCACAGCAGCCTATAAGGTCTTTTGTATTATTTTCTCCTTGTATAAATGATGAAATGGAAGCCTAAGGTGAAGTAACTTTCCCTGTTTTCAAAAGTAATGAGTGATTGGGCTGAAATCTGAACCTCTGCAGTTGGGCTTTAGTGATCTTACTGTTGACCCAATGGCCTTGTATTTGATACAAGGAGATGTGGGAAAACCGACAACAAAGTAAGTCTGAGGAGAAAGAAGACCTAAGACTCTTGAATTTAAAAGATTAATGTGGAAGGTTCAAAATCAGAATTCACTGATTTACTTCTTAGAAAAGTCTGTTCTTTAAGAATTCTACCATGTTCTACAAATATCAGTATGTTTCTAAGCCTCAAATGTTTTAAGACAGTTGAATGTATCCTAAAATAGTTAATAATTTAGTAAATTATTTTTTCTTAAAAAGAATTATCTTAAAAGGAGCCTGAGAAGAGCATGCTTTAGTCTGTACTGGAGTGAAATTAATAAATAATGCATGAGCAATATTGCTGGCAGACCCAAAGAGGATTTTTTTCCCTCTTGGGTGTGAAGCTCAAGCTAAAATTTAACATGCTTTCTTTGCTCTCAAAGCTTTTTCTTTTTCAATATCTTCCATGTTGAAAGATTGATGCTACCTTTCATATACTCATCTGAGAAAACTTCTTTATCATCTTATATGTCTCTCTTTCCCTTGCTCCTTCACTATCACATTGATTCTATATCTTAAATATATTTTAAACATGATCCCTCCTTTTTACCTCAATGGACATTGCCATTGTTGGAGTTGCCATTTTTTTTCCTGAGTAAATACAATTGCTTCCTAATTTGTGTCATGTACTTAGTCCTCCTTCCAATCCGGTTCAATTCATTTTTTCACTACAATCAGAAAAATCTTTCCAAAATCCAAATGTCACCATTTCCCAGCATAAAGTCCAAAGTCTTTATGGTGACTTTACAGGACTTTCAACCTGGCTTCTGCACACCTCTCCAGTTCCAATCCCTGCTATTCTTTATCACTACCTTATAATTCAGTCACACCAAATTATTTGCATTTCTTCAAACATGCCAAGTTGTTCCATGCCTTCAAGCCTTTGTGCATAATATTCCTTGAAATAGCCTTTCTTAAAATTACTAATACTTTAAAGTTATTCATACTTTAAGATAATCATATATGACAGTTTATCAAGTCTTCTTTCTTTCTTTGGCACTCCTGTGGTGGTACCTGCCACCTTTGTAGTATTTATCACGTTGAATTTCAGCTGTTTACTTGTGTATCACTTCTAGATTGTGAGGGATTGGGGCAGGGAATATGTCTCATCATTCTAGAAAAATCCCTGAGCACCTTCTCTGAGGACGTTTTTCAGGCTACTAATTGACTGTTTAATAGCTAATGGTTTCACGTATTAAGTATTGTAGATATACTTGTAGACTACATATTATATGAAGCTAGAGAAATCTAAATTCTATTTTTTTGTGGAAGTTTTCTCTGCTACCCGATATAAAGCTGAATAACTAACAGTAATGGTAAACTCTGTTTTGTTCCTTTACTCTCAAACTTCTCACACCAGATGCATGGGGTTTTTCCCACATGACATCATTCTTCAACCAGCTGGATGTCTTTTTACCATTCAGTTCAGTTCTGGCACTATCTTCCTGGACTTAGTGTCAGGCCTCACAGGTTAAGGGCTCAGTCCTGGGAGAGGCCAGTTGCAAGTCCACAAATTACCTACACTTCTGACTGACCAGCTGTCAATCAGAGGTTTGCAGAACGCACTCAGATTCTGTCATTTGCTAGAATGGGTCATAGAACTCAGAAAGTCAGTTTATTGCTATTGCTGATTTATTGCAAAGTGTATTTCAAAGGATACAAATGAACAGCCAGATGAAAGAGGTGTGTAGGGCAAGGCATGAGGGAAGAGGCACAGAGCTTGCACAAGCTCTCCAGGCCTGCCACTGACCCAGCCCTGCCTTGTGTTCACTGAAGCTGAAGCTCATCAAACCTTTTGCTTTAAGAGTTTTTAAAGCGCTCAGTCTCCAATGCCTATCCCCTTCCTGTCAGTGGGTGGGGCTGAAAGGCCTAACTCTGATCTCTTGGTCTGTCTTGCTCCACTCAAAGTCAGCTCTTAACACAAACCCAAATGTGATCAAAAGGGACCCCTTATAAATAATACTCAGGAAAAATCATTCAAGAAATTTAAGAGTTTTAGAAGATCTATGCCAGGAAAAATACCAAGTATGTTCTCTATTATACCACAGCAAATCTGGCTATCTTCTGGTCATTCTCAGTGTGTCATATTAGCATGAGAAGAAAAAAAAGCAGGAATCTAAATCAAGTTGCTGCTTAAACAACAAAGCATCTTGACTGAATAAGGAGGAGGACTTGGGGGCTGTGGTCCATGTACGTCAGTGCAAAGCAGAGAGGAATCAGCATCACTGAATACCTGTGTGTGTTAATCAGTCGTGCCCAACTCTTTGTGACCCCATGGACTTCCGCCAGGTACCTCTGTCCATGGAATTCTCCAAGCAAGAATACTGGAGTGGGTAGCCATTGCCTTCTCCTGATTGAACACCTAGGACAGGCCAAACAGGTTTTAATTTAGTATCACATTCAATACTTGGAAAAGTGTTGTCTCTGCACACCACTTGAGAGTTTCAGAGGTGTTTGGTGAGTTGCCTCAAGTTGTAAATATAACAGTAAGATTCAAGTCCAGGACTTTGATGGCCATATATATGCCATCAAGCACTTACCAAAAGAGTTCTCTTAAGAAAACCTTAAGTCTGATGTCTAATTCTTCTCTTTATTCTCACTGCCTGGCACAATGACTGACACGTTATTAGTGTTCATTGACTGTCCAGAAGCTAAATTAGCAAACAGAAATGGTGCAATTTACAAGAAAACTTCCTTTGGTCCGACTTTTTCAAAGAGATCTCTGAACACAATTTCTATTTTAATGCATTACATTATAAACCTAATCTCGGATCCAGCAAAGAATAAATTGATGTGCTGATTTAATCAACTGATTCTGTAGAATTTGTCTAACAGGATGGTGTTGTCCTTACATAATATATCAGTATGTTTCTCCCGTCTCACAACCTGGACTGCAGTCCAAGTGGGTATGAGTCTGTAAAGACAGATTGTAACAGAGCAATACTTTTATCCAAGACTGTTTACTGCCCATAGTCATTGAAAATGTCTCCTCTTAGCAGACAACCAGTAAGTACTTTATGACTTGAGCAGCCTTATTCCTGTCGTTCCATTATGATTAATAGACCAGTTACATTTTCCTATTTCTTTGTTCAGTTTACCAATCTTATTTTATTTTTAATTAATTTTTATTTAGGAAAATACATCCTCAAGGCATGCATGCCTTCAGGGCATGCCGACCCAAAAGACAGGAAGAGAAGAGAGGCCCCTGGCCCAATTTTGGCTTCTCTTTTTATGTTTTTTCTCCTCCCCCTGGGCCTGCCCTATGTAAATTGGGCTAGCCAGGACTGCTGTTTGTTCTACCTGAGGTCCTCACTCAGGTTCTCAGAGCTTCCTTTGTTCTATTTTCATGGGCTTTTCCCTTCCTTATCTTTTAGCCACCACCATTCTGGACTCCTTTTTCCTATTCTAACTACCTAACAAAATGAAAGTATAAAGTTCCTTGTAGATAAAGCAGGAAAAAGTGTGATTATGATAAAATATAAAGTGTATGTCTTTAAAACGTTTTTTTTCTGAAAAACTTAGGGTGATAGATGAATAAAAACAAAGTTACAAACAGTATGTGTTAGTTTCTTTTTATCATGAGGGTATGCAACTACATCTCATGCAGTGTAAATTATTTCCCTAATGACCAATGAATGCCTGACTCCCTGGTGGCTCAGCAGTAAAGAACCCAACTGCAAAGCAGGAGACTTGGGTTCTATCCCTGGGTGGGGAAGATCCCTTGGAGAAAGAAATGGCAGCCCACTCCAGTACTCTTGTCTGGAAAATCCCATGGACAGAGGAGCCTGGTGGCCTACAGTCCATAGAGTCTCAAAAGAGTTGGACATGACTGAGTGAATAACAACAATTTTTATTGGAATATAGTTGATTTACAGTGTTGTGTTAGTTCCTGCTATACAACAAAGTGAATCAGTTATACATATACATATATCCACTCTTTTTTAGATCCCTTTCTCATAAAGTCAGTACAGAGTATTGAGTAGAGTTCCTTGTGCTATATGGTAAGTCCTTATTAGTTATCTATTTTATATATCATAGTGTGAATATATGTTAATCCCAGTTTCCCAATTTATCCCTCTTTGGTAACCATAAGCTTGTTTTCTATAGCTGTGACTCTATTTCTGTTTTGTAAATAAGTTAATTTTTACTATTCTTTTTTATATTACACATATAAGCAATACCATATGGTATTTCTCTTTCTTTGTCTGACTTACTTTACCCAGTAGGACAATCTCTAGGTTCATCCATGTCGCTGCAAATGGCATTATTTCATGTGTATTTATGGCTGAGTATGAGTTTACTGATTTTAGCATAATTATACCCAAACTTGATTTCTTTCTTGACCTAAATATTTTTATTACTTTTATTTTTCTAGATAACAAAAATCTCTATTGAACATTTTTTCAAACCAAACCTGTATATATTATAAAACTTTCTTCCCAGCATATGAAAAATATATAAGTGGTTTAACAGAACCAAGCATTGTTTAGCTGACAGATAAGAGCCCTGTGGAATAAGCCATGATACCATACATTAATTAATCAATAGAGTTTTTATCCTTCTTTCCCTTTTTGACTGAAGTAAATGTACTCCCTTGGCATCGGTTGCTATTTGTTCACACCAGGCCACCATATTTATTCTGCTTTGTTACAGAAACTCCACTTACTGTATGAAAGTATCCATCTCACTGACAGTAGGCGAAAATGACACTGGACTCTGCTACAATTCCAAGATGAAGTACTTTGATAAAGCTGAACTTAGCAAAAGCAAGGAAATTGCCTGCCGTGACATAGAAGACTTTTTGCTACCAAGCAGAGAACCTGAAATCCTGTGGTATAAGGTATGGACTATGAATGATTTTATTGCTCATAAATAGATTCATGTGTATCTTATAGGGTAAGTTGGATAAAAAAAACTAATGGGTGTTCTGTAGTTCAGTTCTGCCTTTATAAAATACTACAGCAAGTTGTGCTGGTCATTGTAAGTTTTAAAACGAGTGACTTTGAAAATCCTAGTCAATGTTTATATGGTAGTCCACTGTAGTAAGCTATTGTGTGAATGTTTAGATATAATTTATGCTGATAATCACTTCAATTCTATTATAATCTGTGTTGATAATTTCAAGAACTGAAATATGTCAAGCATTCATTTTAAAGCACTCATATAAGCAGTCTAAAATATCCCCAAACAGCAGAGAAAGGATTGACTTGCTTCTGTGGTAAAATTGTATACCAGTTTACTGAAATATTCTGTTTAATGGAAGTACCTATGTGCATATTCTAATCCTTTTCATATAAAAGTATGCATATTTTTGAAAACCTGATGAAAATGTATAACATTATAAAAATAGTGTTAGATTAACTTTTTTTCCCCCAAAAACCAAAAGAAAATTTAGCCTTAAACAGAATAAGCAGACACTGTTCTTCCTGTCACATCATTGAGTGAACTTCAGGACTTGAACATATTCTTTAACTATTTATATCATAAAAGATAGTTTTGTTATTGAACATACTCAAGAAAATACAGTATACAGGCTGTGAACATTTGTCTGGAATATTTTATCCATGGTTTAAAGATTCCTAGTATAAACTTTGTTTTGTCCAACTAACTAGAAATAGGAATGTAGGAAGCTGGATCTTTTACTAACTAGATTCACAAATATCAGTATACAGAATGTGAGTCCTCAGGACTGATAGCTTTTGAATTCCAAACTTGTTAGAAATGAAACAGGAAATACATCTTTCAGTTCAGTTCAGTTCAGTCGCTCAGTCGTGTCTGACTTTTTTGCAACCCCATGAACCGCAGCACTCCAGGCCTCCCTGTCCATCACCAACTCCCGGAGCTTACCCAAACTCATGTCCATTGAGTCGGTGATGCCATCCAACCTTCTCATCCTCTGTCGTCCCCTTTTCCTGCCCTCAATCTTTCCCAGCACCAGGGTCTTTTCAAATGAGTCAGCTCTTCTCATCAGGTGGCCAAAGTATTGGAATTTCAGCTTCAGCTTCAGTCCTTCCAATGAACACCCAGGACTGATCTCCTTTAGGATGGACTGGTTGGATCTCCTTGCAGTCCAAGGGACTCTCAAGAGTCTTCTCCAACACCACAGATCAAAAGCATCAATTCTTTGGCGCTCAGCTTTCTTTATAGTCCAACTCTCACATCCATACATGACTATTGGAAAAACCATAGCCTTGACTAGACAGACCTTTGTTGACAAAGTAATGTCTCTGCTTTTTAATATGCTATCTGGGTTGGTCATAACTTTTCTTCCAATTTCATGGCTGCAATCACCATCTGCAGTGATTTTTGGAGCCCCCCAAAATAAAGTCAGCCCACTGTTTCCACTGTTTCCTCATCTATTTGCCATGAAGTGATGGGACCGGATGCCATGATCTTAGTTTTCTGAATGTTGAGCTTTAAACCAACTTTTCCACTCTCCTCTTTCACTTTAATCAAGAAGCTCTTTAGTTCCTCTTCACTTTCTGCCATAAGGGTGGTTTCATCTGCATATCTGAGGGTATTGATATTTCTCCTGGTAATCTTGATTCCAGCTTGTGCTTCTTCCAGCCCAGCGTTTCTCATGATGTACTCTGCATATAAGTTAAATAAGCAGGGTGACAATATACAGCCTTGACGTACTCCTTTTCCTATTTGGAACCAGTCTGTTGTTCCATGTCCAGTTCTAACTGTTGCTTCCTGACCTGCATACAGGTTTCTCAAGAGGCAGATCAGGTGGTCTGGTATTCCCATCTCTTTCAGATTTTCCACAGTTTATTGTGATCCACACAGTCAAAGGCTTTGGCATAGTCAATAAAGCAGAAATAGATGTTTTTCTGGAACTCTGTTGCTTTTTTGATGATCCAACGTTTTGGATGTTGGCAATTTGATCTCTTGTTCCTCTGCCTTTTCTAAAGCCAGCTTGAACATCTGGAAGTTCATGGTTCACATATTGCTGAAGCCTGACTTGGAGAATTTTGAGCATTACTTTACTAGCATGTGAGATGAGTGCAATTGTGTGGTAGTTTGAGCATTCTTTGGCATTGCCTTTCTTTGCGATTGGAATGAAAACTGATGCATGTTTAGTAATCTTTAAAGGATTTTCCAATATTAGCAATGCCCTTCTCCAAATGACTTACTTTCATTCTTGATTATAAACAATGGAGGATTCAGAACATCAAGGGAACTGTTGAAATAGTTTTTTACTTTTCCCTGGATTTCTGTCTTGGACAATGTTAAATAGCCTTAAAATTAGCCCCATTATTTTTGTTCCTGTGCACATGAGCTTTGTATTTTATGTCTTAATTGTATGAATATTTCTAATCCTGATTTTCTAAAATTTGCTTGCTTTCCGTTGGAAAATTCTAAGCAAGCCCTGATTATTTCCTCAAAAAAGAAGGGATATTAGGAGAGTTTGACCCAGGTCTTCAATTGCAAATATTTTTCATGTGTACATTCAACTCCTAGATACGCAATTCCTTTGTTGTTTGCTAAGACATTCATCCTGGAGCAGGAAATGGCAATCCACTCCAGTAGTCTTGCCTGGAAAATTCCATGGGCAGAAGAGCCTAGCAGACTACAGTCCATGGGGTTGCAAAGAGTCGGACACGACTGAGTACACACTTGCACGCACAAGAAGGTGATCTTAAGAGTTACACACTTTTTCTCATTTTTTGCAAATAGTAGCTCAGAATTTGCTGAAATATTAGAGACTACACACACGTGCACACACACTCCCCACACAGAGTCTTACACTCAATTTTTTAAATGACTAGCCTCATATAGGTCCTTTAGTTATGTTTCCACCATCTCCTCAGTCATTGTGACCTTAAGCTAGATAGACCATAACTAGTGAAGTGATGGGTGAAGATGCAGTATATCTGGAATTTTAAAAAGTCTTCAGATTATTTGTCCACAGTCAAGGGAACATATATGGCAAACATTTAGTGTATAATTCATGTAAACATAACCATTTATACAACTAATATGAAGATATTAAATGTGTAGTTTGCACTGAAATAGCCAGATAATTGTGCCCCAATTACACACAGGCATTGAGATACATACTCAAAATAATGATCTGTATAAATTTGTTTTGCCAATAAATTTTTTAAAAGATATGACTTCTGGATAATGTTAAAAGTTTTAAAGCTATTTTATCCTCATTCCGTTGATTTTTAATTTGGCTAGAGAAAATGAACTCGTGTTTCTCAAAAACAGAAATCTCCTGAGCCAACATCATTATAATCCAAAACTTGAAGCAGAGACCATAATTTGATATTAACAATGAAAATTGGTATTATGGAACTATAAAGATCTTACATAAAAATCATGGCCATTTCTTCCATGAATTGCAGAATATGTATGCTATGGAAAGATCAAATTATTTCTATATGTGGCATTAAAAGATTTAAAATATTGAATTAAAGCATTTTTCTCCATAGAGTTAGTTTTTTTTTTTACTTTCCACTAAAAAATTCATTTTATGTTTTATGTTATTAGTATCAAGGTAGTTAATTTCATAAAAATCAAACATAAAATATTTTCTTCTAAAAGTGATGTCAAAAGTAATCTTAATAAATGTTCCTTTTATTATATCTAATACATCAACATGTAACTATCTGATTTAGAGACACTAATCGTATGCATTAATAAAGTGAATCTTGAGTACTTTTTTCCAAATTGAGAACCTGATTTCCTGGAAATATGGAAAAGGTTTGAAAATCTTTAGCATTAATTCCAAACTCTTCAGCATTTTTAAAATATAACTTTAGAAGTTTTAGTTTAGTCATTTTAAATATTTTATTTTTAAGTCACTGTATGTACTATAAAAATTTTATATTCTTCATGTAGGAATGTAGGACAAAAACATGGAGGCCAAGTATAGTATTCAAAAGAGATACCCTGCTTATAAGAGAAGTCAGAGAAGATGACATTGGAAATTATACATGTGAGTTAAAATATGGAGGCTTTGTTGTGAGAAGAACTACTGAACTAACTGTTACAGGTAAGCTAGTCTTCAGTATTTCACTTGCAAATAATGAAACTAACATTTTAAGTTTCACTTTTGTGCTTCATATTGATTTTTTCAAATCTTTGCAGTGAAAGAACCACTTAACAAAATGCTAAGTGTATTCCTATAGGTGAAATTTATTCCTTCTTGTTTTCAAATCATATTGCCCTGAAATGCATTTGAAAGGTTAAAGAAAATAGGCTTAGGGGATTATAGAAATGTTAGGTTTTGAAAGTACTTGAAATAATGAGTATACAATTTCAGAAAATTATGCTTATATTTTGTAGTGGTGTCATTTTTGGAAACATTTCCTAGAGTGTTGAAATGGAATATATGAAATTTACCTTGATCTTCCTGTCTTGTTGCAAATTCGAAAAATTACTTTTTTACTCTGTGAACTTGACACATGTTCTCATGAACTTGAATATAACAAAATATCACGTGCAATGTTTGAATAATTCTGTGAGATGCATTGCATGGTCTCATTCCTGTATCTGGTTACTAAGGTGGAAAGGCATGAGGGCAAGATTCAGGACAGTGTGTAATCACAGACCTACAACTCACTAGTCACGTGAATATTTTAATCACTATAACCTTCAGAATATCAGTTTCCTCATGTATAAAATGGTGATGATAAAGTTTGCCTTGTTTATTTCATAGGATTTTTGCAAGAATTGAATGAGATAAGCTAATATGTATGAAATCAATTAGCAAGATACAGAATTACATATAAATATGCATCATTTTTGTCATTTTAAGTGATATATTCTTAAATAATTTATTCATCCCTCATTTTATGTTCTTGTGTACTTCTCTCAAAGTGGTTCCAACAGATAAAGTGGGGGGATCAAAATCAATCCTTCAGTCAGTTAAAAATTCATTATTCTTATCTTATTAAGAGAGATTCTTAATAAGTGGTATCTCTGCTTTTTAATATGCTGTCTGGGTTTGTCATGGCTTTCCTTCCAAGGAGCAAGCGTCTTTTTTATTTCATGGCAGCAGTCACCATCCACAGTGATTTTGTAGCCCAAGAAAATACTATCTGTCATTGCTTCCAGTTTTTTCCCTTCTGTTTGCCCTGAAGTAATGGGACCAGATGCCATGGTTGTAGTTTTTTGAATGTTGAGTTTTAACCCAACTTTTTCACTCTCGTCTTTCATCTTCATCAAGAAGCTCTTTAGTTCCTCTTTGCTTTCTGCTGTTTAGAGTGGAATTGTCTGCATATCTGCGGCTGTCAGTATTTCCCCCAGCAATCTTGATCCCAGCTTTTGATTCATCCAGGCCAGCGTTTCTCATGATGTACTCTGCATATAAGTTAAATAAGCAGGGTGACGATATACAGCCTTGACCTACTCCTTTCCCAATTTGGAACCACTCTGTTGTTCCATGTCTGATTCTAACTGTTGCTTCTTGACCTGCATACAGGTTTCTCAGGAGGCAAGTAAGATGGTCTAGTATTCCCATCTCTTTAAGAATTTTCCAGTTTGTTGTGATCCACACAGTCAAAGGCTTTGGCATAGTCAATGAAGCAGAAGTAAATGTTTTTCTGGAATTCCCTTTATTTCTCTGTGATCCAACGGATGTTGGCAATTTTGCTGTATGGTTCCTGTGCCTTTTCTGCACCCAGCTGTACATCTGGAAGTTCTTGGTTCACATACTGCTGAAGCCTAGCTTGGAGGATTTTAAGCATTACTTTGCTAGCATGTGAAATGAGCGCAAATGTGAAATAGTTCAAACATTCTTTGGTATTGCGCATCTTTGGGATTGAAATGAAAACTGACCTTTTCCAGTCCTGTGGCCACTGTTGAGTTTTCCAAATTTGCTGGCATATTGAATGCAGCACTTTCACTGCATCATCTTTTAGGATTTGAAATCGCTCAACTGGAATTCCATCACCTCCACTAGCTTTGTTTGTAGTGATGCTTCCTAAGGCCCACTTGACTTCACATTCCAGGATGTCTGGCTCTAGGTGAGTGACACACCATCATGGTTGTCTGGGTCATTAAGGCCTTTTTTGTATAGTTCTTCTGTGTTTTCTTGCCACCTCTTCTTAATCTCTTCTGCTTCTGATAGGTCCTTGTCATTTCTGTCCTTTATCATGTCCATCCTTGCATGAAATATTCCATTGACATCTCCAATTTTCTTGAAGAGATCTTTAGTCTCTCATTCTATTGTTTTCCTCTGTTTCTTTGCATTGTTTACTTAAGAATGTTTTCTTACCTTTCCTTGCTATTTTCTGGTACTCTGAATTCATTGGGGTATATCTTTCCCTTTCTCCCTTACCTTTCACTTCTTTCTTCTCTCAGTTATTTTTAAAGGCTCTTCAGACAACCTCTTTGCCTTTTTGCATTTCTTTTCCTTTAGGATAGTTTTGGTCATTGCCTCCTGTACAGTTATGAATCTCCATCCATACATAATTTTTCAGACATTCTGTCTACCAGGTCAAATCTCTTGAATCTATTAATTACCTCCACTATATAATCATAAGGGATTTGATTTAGGTCATACCTGAATAGCATAGTGGTTTCCCTACTTTCTTCAGTTTGAGCCTGAATTTTGCAATAAGAAGTTCATGATCTAAGCCACAGTTGGCTCCAGATCTTGTTTCTGCTGACTGTATAGAGCTTCTTCTTCGGCTCCAAAGAAAATATAATCAGTCTGATTTCAGTATTGACCGTCTGGTGATATACATGTATAGAGTCATCTCTTGTGTTGTTGGAAGAGGGTGTTTGCTATGACCAGTGTGTTCTGTTGACAAAACCTTGCTAACCTTTGTCCTGCTTCATTTTATACTCCGAGGCCAAACTTGCTGTTATTCCAGCTATCTCTTGACTTCCTACTTTTGCATTCCACTCCCCTGTGATGAAAAGACATCTTGTTTTGGTGTTAGTTCTAAAAAGTCTTATAGTCTTCCTCAAACTGTTCAACTTCAGCTTCTTCAGCATTAGTGGTTGGGGCATAGACTTGGATTACTTGATATTGAATGGTTTGCCTTGGAAATGAATCAAGATCATTCTGTCATTTTTGAGATTGCACACAAGTACTGCATTTTGTACTCTTTCACTGACTATGAGGGCTACTCCATTTCTTCTGAAGGATTCTTGCCCACAGTGGTAGATATAATGGTCATCTGAATTAAATTTGCCCATTCCCATCCATTTTACTTCACTGATTCCTAAGATTTTGATGTTCACACTTGTCATCTCCTGTTTGACCACATCCAATTTACCAGCCCTGGGATTTCTTTGGAAGGAATGATGCTAAAGCTGAAACTCCAGTACTTTGGCCACCTCATGTCAAGAGTTGACTCATTGGAGAAGACTCTGATGCTGGGAGGGATTGGGGGCAGGAGGAGAAGGGGACGACAGAGGATGAGAATGGCTGGATGGCATTGCTGACTCGATGGACGTGAGTCTGAGTGAACTCCGGGAGTTGGTGATGGACAGGGAAGCCTGGCATGCTGCGATTCATGGAGTCTCAAAGGGTCGGACATGACTGAGCGACTGAACTGAACTGACTGAACTCAATTTACCTTGATTCATGGACCTAACTTCCCAGGTTCCTGTGCAGTATTATTCTTAACAGCTTCAAACTTCCTGTATATGAAAAGTATTTTGTGGCAGTCACATTCATCTTATAATAATCTTTAAATCTTGAAATTTTGATTAGTTTAATTTAAAAACAAAATTTGATATCATGAAATTCATTTGATGGCTGTAAGTATTCTGAGTGAAAGGAAATTTAGTTAAATCATATACTCTTTGGTGATGCCTTTGAGAAATATTAGACCCAGAAGATAACTGACAGTAGCAATACATGTTATGTTTAAATAGTAACCACACATTTAATTGTGTAGTATGTACCTATGATGTACACACGTATGATTTGCACTCACTTGGTTTTCAGTTTTGTTGTGTTAATAGGCTTTTGTATAGAAAATTAAAATTTACCCCTTTATCACTTTACCTCCCTGTTTAATGGAACAGTGAAAAATACAGCTATCTATACTTGGATTTTCTCTACAATAAATATTGAATATATTATTTTTTCTTTTTTTTTTTTAATAGTTAAGGCTTTTATTTATTTATTTATTTTATATCTGAAATTAAAATGGTATTTTTTTTCTCTTTTTTTTTCTTTAATAGAAAATTATTTAATTAGTATACATGTGTTCCCCATCCTGAACCCTCCTCCCTCCTCCCTCCCCACACCATCCCTCTGGGTCATCCCAGTGCACCAGCCCCAAGCATCCAGCATCGTGCATTGAACCTGGACTGGCATCTCGTTTCATAATGTATACTGAAGTAGCTTTTCAAGGAGTTAAGTACTGAGACAAAGAAATCTAAAAGTATAATGAAAAATACCTATTCTGAAAAGAGAATAGAATGACTTTCTAGTCTTTATTCTTTGGGATGTGAAACTAATCTTCAGTAAACATATCTTTCCTCTTTCTAGAAACACTTGGTTACTGAAACACTGTCTAGTAAGAGGAGACTGGGAACAGTCTCCTAGAGATTGGAAACTGGATCCCAAAGAGTAAAATGATATAAATGAGTCTATTTTGTACGATTAATAATAGAATTATGAGGGGGGCTCAGGATGGGGAACACGTATACCCCATGGTGGATGCATGTTGATGTATGGCAAAACCAATACAATATTGTAAAGTAAAAAATAATAATAATAATAAAAAAAGAAAAAAAATAATAGAATTGTTTTCTCCTAAATGCTAACCAGGGCTATTATATTTTTGTGCATTCATTTTGCCAAAAATATATCCTTTTCTTCATGGAAAAAGGAGGAATAATTATTTCTTGATATCCAAGAGAAAGTTACAGCTTCAATGAAAATTTCCATCCAACTGATTATTATCATTACCTCTAACTTAGGTAGATCTACGTGTGAAATTGATTTGGGAAAATACAATATAAAGCAAAATTAAATTGTATATGAAATTTTGGTTGAATCTTAGAACTGCATATTCCAGAATCAAAGTAATATATTAAAATACATTTTAGAGTTTAATAAGAAGTCTATTGATAGGGTATACTTATCCATGACATTATTTCAAATAGTATTACTCTATAGCCCATTTAGGATTCCCTGGTGGCTCAGTGGTAAAGAATCTGCCTGCAATGCAGGAGACTCAGGTTCGATCCCTGGGTCAGGAAGATCCCCTGAAGAAGAGCATAGCTACCCACTCCAGTATTCTTGCCTGGAGAATTCCATGGACAGAAGAGCCTGGTGGGCTACAGTCTGTGGGTTGCAAGGAGTTGGACAAAACTGAGCAACTGTCACTTTTCACTTTATAGCTCATTTACTTTACCTGTGGCCAAATTGAAAAGTAATTCTTAGAACCCGGGTTAAACTCTCAATATAGTAACAAAGGTCAGCATTTCTCTGCATGATAATTAATCACTATTTTGTATCTTGGTTTTATGTACATCATGATCATATTTTAGTTAATGTAAATCTTACACAAAGCATGGTATCATTTAATTTTAGTGGATCTGCCTTAGATGATATCACGTATTTTGAAGTGTGTTAGAATGTTTCTTTAAAATAAAACCAAAGAGTCCTATATGTAAAGAGAAAAGGAAACATGGGGATAAGTAAAGTGGCATTGTACAGGTCATACTGTAAGCTTTTATGGGAGTTTTTTTTAATTGAAAGTATATGGGTCTACTAACTGAAGTAGTAGTTTAAGAGAACAGATCACAGTAAATGAAATGATAAACCTACTTGACACTTTTGGTATACTTTAAACATTTTTGAGAAATTAAATATAATATGTTTTGGCATCGTCTGTAGCCTCCAGCTGCTTCTCTATGCCTCAGCCACACTATTTCACTGTTCTCCTCCAGATATCCTCCTTCTGAACCCTTACTCCTGGAGTGCTCCTCGGGAAAGCCTTTTCTTCCATGTTGCCACAGAGCTGACACTTACTCTTTCTTTGAGGCACAGCTAAAACCTTCCCTCTGTTCTGAGGTGTAAAGTTCTTCATGACTCCATAGCATTTTTAGAATCGCTATTGCAGCTCTTACCACATTGCATTATAACTATTTGTTGACACTCCTCGATTTTCACAAGAACATGAGTTTTTCAGAGCCAAGGGCAATGTCTCTTTTTTCCTAAATGTTTTACTTTAGAATAGTTTTACATTTACAAAAAATAAAAATAAAAAATAGGGAGAAATCCCATACACCCCACACCCAGTTTTATCCTCCTATTAACATCTAACATAAGTATGGCACACTTGTTACAATTGATGAATTAATGTTTCTGTATGATTATTAAGTCTATATTTTATTCAGATTTCCTTAATTTTTACCTAATGTCCTTTTTCTGTCCCAGCATCCCATTTAGGATAGCACATCGCTTTTAGTTGTTTTGTCTCCTTAGGTTCTTTTTAGCTGTTACTATTTCTGACTTTCCTTGTTTTTATAATGTTGATCATTTTAATGAGCACTTATTTTATAAAATGTCCTTCAATTGTGATTTGCTTGATTTTTTATGTTTAAATTTGAGTTATATATTCCTGGAAGACCACAAATGTAAAATCACAATATATCATACCATCAACATGGCTTCATTGTTGATGTTGACATTCATTGATGTTGATGTTGACATTGGTAGCGTTAGTCACTTGCTGGTCAGACTTGGCCACTATAGACTTACTCTTTTTTCTCTGCTTTCACTACTCTACCCTTTGGAAGGAAGTAACTATCTGTAGTCTACACTTAAGGAGTTATGCACCTACCTCTTTGAAGTCAGAGTATATACTTCAATTATTTGAAATTCTTCAGGAGGCATATATCTATTTTCTGACATTTATCTACTTATTCCATCATTTTATATATCAGTATGGACTCATGGATGTTACTTTTATACTTTGGTTTGTATCCACCGTCACCATTGTTGCTCGAATTGTTCCAACTTTGGCCCTTTGGAGCTCTTTTAGTTGTGTGTGTGTGTGTGTGTGTGTGTATACACATTTTTGCTCTTGTGTGTGTTTGAGTATTTCTTTATTTTCGAATCCTACAAGATGCTCCAGGATCATCCTGGGCATTTCATGCCCCAGTCCTACAATCAACAATTTCTTCCAAAGAGCCCTTTTTCTTTCTCTTGGAGAATGGTACTAGAAACTAAGATCTGGGCAGTGGGAGTACTCTTTGCTAAAGGAGTATAGTTGCTTTTAAGACCTCTCAATTGATAGAGCAAGGACATAGGTGTATACTAACCCAGGCATAAACATACCTAGAAATAGTTCTATATGTAACCATCCATATCTATATTGAACTAAATATGAGTTCATACTTATGTCGCTAATCCATTACCACAGAGATCATTCTAGCCTCTTCTTTTGGTTTATCTGTAACCTCCCTGTCCAATAGTGAGAAATCTGGTTACCACCAACTGCTATCTGTTTACTTGTTTACTTACAATATAGGTGTGTGATGGGATTAAAATGGCTGACCTGTATTCCTGTTAGGAGCAACTTTATAGCTTCAAGTGCATTGCCTATATACAGTTTCTTTTCACTTTAGTCTTATGGACTCCACTCATTTCCCAAGTTACTTAGGTCAGCACCTTTCCCTCCCATCCCCTTCAGTGAGCTTATAATAGAGTTAGATTGTTTTATCACATTCTGCATTCCATCCTTGGATCTTCCATTCTCCTAAATAATGTCTTTAAAATTTTACAAACATTAAAGTTTGTAGGGGAGGAAGAAGAATTCTCTGTTTACTCTTCAGAGTTCTTGGCTGAGGTCCCCTATAATAAAAGGCAGGTTAACAAGAGAAAAACAAACATGTTTATTAAAATGTACATGTACCTGGAAGATACCTGGGAAACTTATTACCTTGCCAAGATGGCCAAAGCCACCTCCTCAAATATCATCTTTGGCTAAAGACAAAAGAAAGGTTTTTCAATTCAAAGGGGAGAAAGGCCAATTGTGGGAGGTTTACCAGGAAAAGCACAGCAAACCAGGGTGAGTCTAAATCTAAATGCCTTCTCCATTGGTAAGAGTTGCTGAAGATTTAGTCATTTTTCTCTTCCTGGTATAGAGAAGTCACCCTTACATAAATGAAGATTTTCTTTATAAGTGTAAATTCCTCTTACGATAGGATAACTCTTGTTTTGTTTTCAGAGCTTCTCTTATTTCTATAGTTTCTTAAAAAAAAAAAAAACTCAAAATAATCTTTATTCTAAAGGGGCATATTCTGGGGTGGCACTTTCTGCTCCCCTTTATTCCCATCTTTGAGACTTCCCCATTAAGTTTTACAATCTAGAAGCTGAGTTGGTAGATGGCCTCATATCTCAATGAATGATTCTTACTCCTAAGAATAGGTTATCTTAGTTAAAGAAATGTGTGTTATTTCAGGACACAGTTTTGCACATGAGCTCCCAAAGTTAAGTCTTTATGGTGCAAGCAATCAGGGGTTTATTAACAGGCATTTCTATGCAGGAGACAGGTTCGATCCCTGAGTCTCGATCCCCTGGGGCAAGAAACAGCAATCCATTCCAGTATTCTTGCCTGGAGAATCCCATGGACAGAGGAGCCTGGTGGGCTACAGTCCATAGGGTTGCAAGAAGTCAGACACAATTGAGTGACTGAGCACATAGACACATAGAAACATAAGAAAAAAAAAAAAAAAGTGATTCAAGCAGAATATAAGCCCAGTTTCTGAGTCATGAGGGCAGCTGGTTAAGAATATTTCTTGATATTAGGCTCGAAGAATCTTTTTTGTTTTATTTGTAAAATGTAACTAACAAAATTTACCATGTTAGCCATTTTTAGATATACATTTCACTGGCATTAAAGTGCATTAACATTGTGTGCAATGATCGCCACCATCAACCTTAGAACTTTTTCATCTTTCCAAACTGAAACTCTGTATCCTTTAAACAGTAACTCCATTAGTCCCTGGAAACCACCCCTCTATTTTCTGTGACCATAAATTAGACCATTTTAGGTACCTCAAATAAGTGGAATTATACAGTATTTGTCTTTTTGTGTATGTTTTATTTCACTTAGCATAGTGTCTTTAGGGTTCATTCACGATAGCTCATTTCTTTCTGTCACTGAGTAATATTCCATTGTGTGGCTGTACCATAGTTTTTCCATTCATGTTTTGAATGATGCATCTTGGATACTTTCAGTTTTTGAACATTATGAATAAAGCTACTATGTACGTTATTGTGGAGGTTTTTCTGTTGATGGGAGTTTCAAATTAGTTTAAAAAATACCCAGGGATATAATTTCTAGAGTATATGGTAAGATTATATTCAGCTTTGTGAGAAGTTGCCAAACTCTTCTAAAGTAGGTATACTGTTTTGCCTTTCCATCAACAATGAATGAAGAATTCTAGTGTTCTCCATCCATCTACCAATTTTGTTGCTTGGATTTTAGCATTCCAGTAGTTCTGTAGTGGTATCTCACTGTGTTTTAATTGCCAATTCCCTAATTATAAATTATTTTGACCGTCTTTTTATATGCTATTAGTGTTTTGTGTATCTTCTGTGATCTTATGTCTGTTCAGATATATAGCTCCCTTTTCAAATGGAATGTTTGCTTTTCCATTGCTCAGGTTTAAGAATTCTTTGCGTACTTTTGAATTCTTTGTATTCTTAAAGAATTTATGAATTCTTTATAGCTCTTTTATCAGATCTGTGTTTTCTAAGTTTTTTCTCCCATCCTGTAGCTTTTCTTTTGATTTTTCTTAACAATAACTTTCACAGAGCAGAGATTTAGGGGTTTTATTTTAAAGTTCTTTTTTTCCCCTAAGACTTAGACTTAATTCTATAAATTTCTTCTAAACATTGCTTTTGCTGTGTCCCACAAATTTGGTAAGTTGTGTTTTCATATGTTCAAACATTTTTAAATTGATTTACTTTTTAATTGAAGGTTAATTGCTTTATAGAATTAAATGAATCAGCCTCAACATGAATCTGGAGAAGGAAATGGCAATCCACTCCAGTGCTCTTGCCTGGAAAATCCCATGGACAGAGGAGCCTGGTAGGCTACAGTCCACGGGGTTGCAAAGAGTCAGACATGGCTAAGTGAGTTCACTTTCACTTTCTTTCAATATGAATCAGCCATAGGTATACATGTATATTTAAAATTTCTCTTGCAAAGTATTCTTTAACCAGTGTGTTAGAAATGTGTTAATTTCTAGACATTTGGTGATTTTCCCAGCTGCTTTTCTCTTACTGATTTCTAGTTTATTTTCAGGGCGATCTGAGTACATACTTTGTGTGATTTCTATTTTTTAAGAATTGCTAAAGTGTCTTTAATGACCCAGAATGTGATCTTTCATGGTGAATGTCCTATGAGAGCCTGAGAGAAATGTATATTTTGCTGTTATTAGATGGAGAATTCTACAAATGTCAATTAAATCAAGTTTACTTATTGTATTGCTCAAATCAACCGTATCCTTACTGATTTTCTGCTTGCTGGATATTTCAATTAGTGAAAATAAAGTGTTGAAATCTCCAAAAATAGTGGTCAATTTTTCCATTTATCCTTTCAATTCCATATGTTTTTGCCTCATAACTTGGATGTTCCTGTTGTTAGGTGCTTAGAGTTATTATGCTTGGGTGTTGTTAGATGCTTAGGTGTTTAGGGTTATTATGTCTTCTTAGAGAATTGATCTCTTTGTCATTATGTAATATCCCTCTTTATTCACATTTTCCTTGTTCTGAAGTCAGCTTTGTCTGAAATCAATATACCTAGCTTTCTTTTGATTAGTATTAGCATGATATATCTTTCTCTATCCCTTCACTTTTAACTCTTTAAAAAAATTTTTTTAAAGTGGGTTTCTTTTCTTTAAAATAGTTAGATCTTAATTTTTTATCCACTTTTACTTTCATTATATTTTAACTGATGTGGTTAGACCACTTATAGTAATTACTGAGGGCCTTCCCTGGTGGCCCAGTGCTTAGGACTCTGTACTTCCACTGCAGTGGCTCAGATTCTATCCCTGGTCAGGAAACTAAGATCCTACAAGCTGTGCAGCGCAGCAAAAAGTAGTAATAATAATTTTTTAAGTTTAAAAAAGTAATGATTGAATCATTAGACTAGTATGTCTGTCAATGTTTTCATTTGATTGAACTTATTCTTTGTTTTCCTCTCTTCTGCTTTCTCTGGTTGTATAGTTCCACTTTGCCTCTCCTTTCTTATTACAAATTTTACTTCTTTTTTAAAAAATTTGGTGTTTGTCCTGGATGTTTCAATACTTTTTAAAAACCAATCTCAGTTCTTCTCTCTCATTCCTTATGACATTGCTGTTATTCATTTCACTTATCTGTATGTTGTAATCATCCAATAAATTATTTTCTTTAATTTTTACATTAAAATTTTTTTTAGATTGTATTTATTTATTTTCAGACACAGTTTGTGAGATCCCCAACCAGGGATCAAACCCATGTCCCCTGCAGTGGAAGCACAGAATCATCCAATAAATATTAATTACTACTTTAGACAAGTAGTGGTCTTTTAGATCAATTTATAATAAGATAAATAAAATATTTTATTTTACCCTCATTTGCTTCTTCTCTAACACTCTTATCTTCTTTATGTTGATCCATGTTTCTGAATCACTTATACTGACATTTCTTGCAGTGAATTTCTGGTGGTGATAAATTCCCTGTTTTTGTTTGTTCAAGAATGCCTTTAGTTTTTACCAGTTTAAATGTTTCACTCCACTCTCTTCTTTCTTGTATGTTTTTTGACAAGAGCTTCGCTCTGATTCTTACCCTTGTTCCTCTATAGATATCATTTTTCCTGCTTTTCCCAGATATTCTATTTGTGGTTGCAGTTTGAATATTTCTAGATGTTGTGATTTTGTTATTTATCCTACTTGGTGTTTTCTGAGCTTCAACGGTTTTTTATTTGGTGTCTGTCATTAATTTTGGAAATTTCTTGGCCATTATTATTGCAGATATTTCTTTTAGTCTGTTTTTTCTTTCTTCTCGCTGTACTACTTCCTTCTCCTGCCTTTTGAAATTATCCCACAGTTCTTGTATGTTCTGTTTCATTTTTGTCATTCTTTGTTCTTTTTGCATTTTGGTTTATGAAATTTCTATTGTTCTGTCTTCAGGATAACTCAGTCTTTCTTTGGCTGTGTCCAATATACTTATAGGCCCATCAAAGACAGCCTTCATTTCTGTCAAGGTGTTTTAATTCCTAGCATGTCCTTTAGATTCCTGCTGAGAATTTCAATTTCTGTGCTTGAATTATCCATCTGTTTTTGCACATTATCTTTTTTCCATTAGAACACTTATGATATTAAACATAAATATTTTAAATTCTCTGTGGATAATGTCAGTATGTGTGTCATATCTAAGTTTGGTTCTGTTGGTTGCTGACAGAGTTTCTCACTCCAACGTCTTCTCCAAATAAACAGATCTCCACTGTGACTCTCTGTATTCACCCGTGTTTCCAAATTTTGGAGTGGTGGTTTGCCCTGAAACATCAGTCAGTTCTCTTAGAGGTCTAAGAAAAGCTTTTGGTTTTCAGGTTGTTCTTGTAACAGTGGGGATGGTGGCTTCTAAACCATTTACTCATGGAAGCTGAAACCAAAAGTAGGAGTGTTATTTCCATCTTGGGGTGAAAATCTAGCATGTCTGCCCCATAGTAGTCACTAAACAGATGTACATTCTTAAATATATCGATTGAGTATCTTGGACAGATTCCACGTTAAGTCAGTTGCTTTTAAATTGTGTATACAATTGAGCAACATGATTACCTTGTCACCCCAAAAGCGTAACAAATGGAGGCGTAACTCCCTCAATCTAGATCCCATGCTCCACTTTTGCTAACACTATGGGATATTACATCAACCTTTTTTATTACCTACATTATATTATTACTTTGTAGTGAGCTTTAAGTCAAATGACATTATATTCCATATATTAATTGTTAAGTGCTTACCTGTGGTTGAACTTATAGGTACAAATATAGAACTGAATTTTCCTATTAAGATTGCTTAATGTTCATTTTTAACATGTTTTCCAGTTTATCAAGTATTTTTCTATTCTAGATTCTTTATTCTACCAGAACAACTTCTGTTTCTGGACATGTGTGAAGAGATTTTTATCAGAAGATATCACTGTTTTGATTGAAATCATTGTTTAAAGTATTCTATGCAAGAAGTCCTATATAAAGCTGTGTAGCATTCTTTTACACTCCTCTTTTCTGTTTCTTCTTTCCCCATTAATGTATTATTCACCTCTCTTTAGGTACAGTTTGTTTTTTTTTAATACTACTAAGACAACCATGGGCTTCCCTGGTTGCTCACTGGTAAAGAATCTGCCTGCCAGTACACGAGATACAGGTTTGATCCCTGGATCAGCAAGATCCCTGGAATAGGAAATGGCTACCCACTCTAGTATTCTTGCCTAGGAAATCCCATGGAAAGAGGAACCTGGCGTGCTACAGTCCATGGGGTCACAAAGAGTTGGACATGCCTGAAGTGACTTAGCACACACACAAACAGGCAGAGTCCATTCCTCTTCCCCTTGAATCTGGACTGGCTTATTTTGGTAAATGTATTGCAACAGAACTCACAACATGTCAGTTCCTAGCCTAGGCCTCAGGAGACCTTGAGTATTCTTGCCTGCGAAATTCCATGGACAGAGGAGTCTGGTGGTCTATATTCCAGGGGGTTTCAAAAGAGTCAGACATGATAGTGACTAAACAGCAAGAAATCCATGACCCAGCCCATATTTCTTCACTTGTTTCTTTTCACTTAATAGTCAAATACAAAACAAAGTACATAAAATATAAATATGTAGTTGCTTAGCATATTATCACATGAACCCACCTAGGTGAAGAAATTGAACAGTACAGGCATCACAGAAGTTCTCTGCCTACCGTTCTGAATATAAATTCCTTCTCTGCTACTGATTATGTTAATACCATCAGGAATTTTATGTTATTTGCTTTCTTGTCTTTTTTTTTACGTTATGCTTACTGATAGTGTATACACAATAACTAAGCAATATAACTAGCATTTTTGCCTGTTTTTAAAACTTATAAGTTTGAACCCACACATTGTGTATTCTGTTGTGTCTGGCTTTTTCAGCTCCGGTATTTGCTTTTAAAATTCATTTATGTTATTCCACTTATCAGCAATTTGTTTATTACTTTTATCCTATAATATTCTATTATGTGGATATCTCACAGTTTGTTTTCAGACCATTTTAATTGTGTTGACTTTTTGCTAATGTGTGTAATATTGCCATTAACCATCTTGCAAGCACACACACAAACACATATTTTTCCTTGTACATACAGGTAGGAATTTCTGGAGGATTTTTACCTAGGAGTGGATTTGTTTATTCACAGTACGTGTATTTTCAAATTAGATATTGTTTCAGCTGCTTTGGGTCATGGGCCTTACCCCAACCAATTGGACTCAGATGAGGAGTAGTAATCCAAAGGAAATTTGAGGTACCAAGAGATGGTGAAAAATATTCTAGAGAATATAAACAACAGATACTCATTACTTCTAAACATGGTGATGTCTTGGAGATTATAAAATGTGTTTTGATATTCACAAAATTATGTTATGGATTATTTAACAATTTTCTGTACTTTATTTATTGCTAAATAACAATGTGAAAATTCAAGTTTGTATTGTTATACATTTTCATATCCTAGGGTTCCTTATACGAAACTCTAATTCACACTCTATATCCTTAACCCTAGCCCTCTGCCAGATTATTTGTGGGAGTATGGATATAGGGAAAACATATCTAGAGGTGGTCTGTAAAGGACCAAGTAATTCCAAAATGATTTAGATGAACTTGACTATACACTGTGACCCATGTAGACAAAAGTACAGACATTATTAGTTTATGGTACATGTTTTTGAATTTGTTTAGGTCTAAGAACAAAATACACCCTATATAAATTTTTCCAGAAGTAAAGATTAAATTATGTAATATTCCCTTTTATCTGTTAATACTTATTTTTCCTTCTGGTTGAAACATTTTTCTTTAGTTTTCAAAAGAAACATTCAAAACAAAATAATAATATTTCCATCATAAAATTTTGAATGAATCAGACAAGTTGAAAGCCATTTAATTTCTAGGGCTAGATCATAAAGTTATGAGAAGAAAGTGGATTGTGAAAATGTTATGTCAGGAAAATTTTTTTCTCAATACAATGTAAGAATCAGCAAGAATAGTAAGGAAGTGAGGAAAAGAAAATTGACTTGAAAAAAAAAAACAACAACAAAATGAGTGAGGTGATTGCTACAAGGATGTGATGATTTTAGTAGCATTTCTATAGTTAGTATGACATTTTTAACAGAGTTAATGTAGCAATATATTTAAAATACTTTCCAGTCAACCATAGGCTGAATTTATGTTCTCAAAAGGTACATCTTCCTCCTGTTTATATGGATGAGGAAGCTGAGGCAAAGAAAGGTTAAGTGGCTTTATCAAGGTCACAAAGCATCATGGTGACAAATTTAGGAATAAAATTTAATTTCCTGAACTTCAGTTTATGATTTACCACACTGGATAATTAATAGTAGGGCATCGTACTTTTCATATGAGCTCTACTGATCACTATGAAAGATTTATCTCTTAGGTTCAGCTGAAACACATTTTACTATGAGACCTTTAATTCTTCTGCCACTGATGTAATTACATGGTGTATTTGTGGTCTAGCCTGGGGGTGTCGTGATTACTTTTATTGTTTTTTCTATTTCTTTAAAAAATGGTGCCTTTCATCTCCCCTTTAAAAAACTATTTTTGTTGAAATATATCATAGACTTCAGTGTGCTTTGCTAACTGTAACTTAACAAGAATTGATGAAATTGATGCTAGGCACACGTTTCCAGACTTTGCGTGTTTGGTAGTGTGCTAGAATTAATGCCAATAACAACCATCATGTATATTATTTTTGATAAAATGGAGATATTACAGTCTTAGCTTAAGTAAATGTCATATTTTACAACTGAAAGATCATGTGTAAAATTGAAACTTTTGATAGTAAAGAGATTAAAGCTGATCAATATAGTAAAACTGAGTTTAATCATTTTGGCTGTCTAATCTTAATTTGGAGTTCAGTACCTAAAGTAAAAGATGTCTCTTATGAGTGATTTCTAATGTTAAATCTCCTGACACCAAATACCTTAAATTATTGTTTAATCTTTCAATATATTGAGTTATCTAAAACATATTAATCAAGCCATGTTTGATTAATGTCATTTAATGTCAAGATGTGATAACTTTGAATTAAAAGCATGATGGTTTTACTCTTAGACAAAAAAGTGTACATTTTAGATTATATCAATAGCAAAGTTGGGATGTGCCATTTCTAGCCATAGTGAAACAAAGCATTATTCATTTAGATGATTTCCATCAATATAAGCAATGATAATAAGTTTTAGTAATGACACTAGTTAATACTTACTATTGGTTCTGTGCCAGGATCTGTTCTAAGTTCTTATTTTAATGACTCATCTAATCCACACAACCCTTTAAAACACCTTTCAAGTACTTGTTAAAAAGTACCTGATTTTCTTCTGGATTTTGTAAATTGACCTTAAAAATAATCCACTTTTCATTGTCTACCTCATATGATGCTTTGAATTTAAAAAGTAACAGATAGCCATTTTGAAAATGTGGTTGACTGGGTACCCTCCTTCCCTGTTTGGAAACACCTAGAAATGCTGTATTAAATAGAATCAGTTCAGTTCAGTTCAGTTCAGTCGCTCAGTCGTGTCCGACTCTTTGCGACCCCATGAATCGCAGCACACCAGGCCTCCCTGTCCATCACCAACTCCCGGAGTTCACTCAGAGTCATGTCCATCGAGTCAGTGATGCCATCCAGCCGTCTCATCCTCTGTCGTCCCTTTCTCCTCCTGCCCCCAATCCCTCCCAGAATCAGAGTCTTTTCCAATGAGTCAACTCTTCGCACATGAGGTGGCCAAAGTACTGGAGTTTCAGCTTCAGCATCAGTCCTTCCAAAGGAATCCCAGGGCTGATCTCCTTCAGAATGGACTGGTTGGATCTTCTTGTAGTCCAAAGGACTCTAGAATAGATGGGCCTTTTAAATGATTAGCTGAGCTTGCAAGCAACTTTGTTGTTGTTATTGTTTTGTTTTAATCTCAGGGGCCAAAAGTAAAGAAGGAATTAAAACCTAGAGCAATTCAGTGAGCCTGAGTTTGAGGCCACCTTGGGGTTGGGGATGGTGGTGGTGGAAGCAGCTAAGTGTTGAGATTGTAATTATCAGCAACCAAGTGCTTTTGTTTTGTTAGTTGCATTAGGACTTGGACTTGGACCCTCAAAGGGCGAGGAGTTAGAACGGAAGTTCCCATCTAAACCAAGGTTTCTGAATGGGTTGCCATGAAACTGAAAAGGAAAATAAATACGACCACTGGCACAGGAAAAAGACAGCCAGTTTGCCTGTCCTGGTATTAGCTCTTCATTAATTTAAAACAAGCAAAAAAAATGTATCCTATTAACCCATAGCCTTGTGTGTTTGGGCATTTGAGTTTATACCACCTGCCTGGCCTGAAAGTCATTGATCAAAAAAATTTACATAAAATGGTGCCAGGCTGGTGCTATCCAAAACCAGTATAAAGCAGAGTATCTAGAGGGATAGAACCTCAACACACAGTACATAATATTCCCGTGGATGAAACCCCACTGAGGGTTGCAAGAAGAAAATGAACATGATTGGCCACAAAAAGTATCTGAGGACAAAATACAAAGTAGGCTGGGACCCCCATTTTATGAGATTTAAACATTCTGTTGATGACAAGACACAACACACTGAGTTGAGATAAAAGGCAAGAACTCTTTATTACTTACAGATCCAACTGAGAGAAGGCTGCTTGGCAGGAGCAAACAAGGTTGTACCCGGAGATGGGATAATAGCAAGCTCCAGCTGTGGGGAGTAGCCGATGTATGACAGACAGAGTGGGGCTAGCTAGATTTTGAGGGCTCCCTGCTGATTGGCTAATTTGATTAATTTCACCAACTCAGGGACATCGGTGCTGTCCCTAGTCCTGACTGTGTGCCTTCCAGGGTGAGAGCCAAATAAGGGAAGTGCTTGAAGTATTAATACATTAATCAAATGCTTGAGAAGGGGAACTGACTGATCTCCATCCAGGGCCTTAAGTGGGCCTGGGTCAACACAGCCAAAACTGTATTATGCCCCTAAGAATGTTAGGTACTAGAATCCATAGATACAGGCTATAAAATGCTTATGCTCAAAATGATGAGTGATATCCCTTTTTTAAATTTATTTTTAATTGAAGGATAGTTGCTTTATAATATTGTGTTAGTTTCTGCTGTAGAGCAACATGAATCAGCCATAAATATACACATATCCCTTCCCTCTTCCCATCCCCCCCTACCCAGTTCATCACAGAGCACCAAGCTGAGCTCCCTATGCTATACAGCAGCTTCCCACCAGCTATTTTACACATTGGTAGCACGTATATTTCAAGCTATGACGAGTGATATTTTAAAAATCTAAATGCATGCTGCTATTTTTCGTGCTGTGCAAACACATACATCTTAAGAAGAGCACTTGCTCAGCTCTACTCCTAACCTCAGACCTCTGTGCCTTTTTGATTCCATTAAATTTTCTGGCCTTGATTTTGGTATTACCTTGTTGTCTGACAGTTTATCAGCAAGACCTAGCCTTGAATTTCTTGTTGCTTTTGATAGCATTGGATTTCTCAGTGCTTTTAATGTTTCCATTGATAGTCCCACCACTGCAATCCCATGAACTGCTTCTTTCTTAGAAACGGTTCATTATCCCTATCACAAGTCATCTTCCTTTCCTGACCCAGGTGTTAGAGCTATATTGCTCCTAGTCTTGCAGACCACTAACCAGACTCATCCCTCCCTCCTTGTTAGAGAATAGCTACTTTTTCCAGTGACTGCTAGTTTTATGGCAGGCACTGTGCAAAATGATTTATAGGTGTTATTATCTACATTTTACCAAGGAGGAACCTCAAAGTACATTGTGAGCAGGAATTTATAATTCTCAGAATAAATCATCATCATCATTTCTAATGAAGTTCCATTCTTTTATTTGCACCCTACTGCTTCCAATTCTCTTACAATCATTCCAGCAAACTCAAATGTGAAAATGGAAGAGCTGTCCAATAAATACGGTTTGATAGAATGATTAGTTAATTAGAGAAATGGGTAAGTGTCTGTTAACCATGCTGTCCAGTACAGTAGACGTTAGCAACATGTGTCACTTGAAATGTGACTCGACTGGATTGAAATGTGCTGCAGTATAAAACATCAGCTAGATTTCAAAGATTCAATATCACAAAATAATGCAAAATGTCTCATAATTTTTTGTATTGAAGTGATGGTATTTGATAATATAAAATATATCACTCAATTAATTTTACCTACTTTTCACTTTTTAAAATGTAGCTACTAGAAAGTTTTTATATTTTGTATGTGATTTACATTATATTTTTATTTGGACAGTGCTTCTCTAGAAAATGACTGTGATCTCAGTCTTGAAAAGTGTAAGAGAAAGACACAGGACCCAGAGCCTTGGGTGTAGTTTGATGGGTGATTCTGTCATGCCTGTGCTAAAAGACTTTGTCCATGTCACCTGACTTGACTAGGTATTGTCTTAACATTGAGACTGTTTATACCCACTCACCATGCTCTAGTGAGGAGTACACTATCTCATGCACATGAAAACAGGCTATAGAAAAATGTACAAACGGAAGTGCACAGTGTGCACTGTCGTGATTTGGTCTGATCTGTGAATCTTTACCTTGGTTTGTTATTAATTAATGGAATGTTAATATTTCTAATATTAACCAAGTCTTTCAAAGGCCACTGATAATACAAATCATTGATTAATATTCATTGTTCACCAACGGTTTATATGTGGGAAGACATCTCAAAAAATCTTATCTCTAATGTAGTCTATTAACAAGTGAAGTCTAATGTTTAAAAGTGGTGTAAATAATGAATGAATGTATGCATTTCTGTTTTTGATCTGATTATATATACATGTTTATACATTTATATGCAAATATATATATATATATATATATATATAAAACTTGACTTTTTACCAGCACACTTTTTTTTTTTTTTTTTTTTTACAAAACCAGTTTTTCTTTATGGTCACATTTCAAAAACCTATTTGAGTATGTTTCTACTTACATGAGATATCAACAATAAGTAAATTCATAGAGACAGAGAGTAGAATAGTGATTCCCGTGTCTGGGAGAGGGCAGAAAGGTGAGGTATTGTTTAGGAGGTTCAGTTTGGGATAATGAAAACATAAATGCACAAAATGTCACCAAATTGCATACTTAAAAATGATTAAAATAATAAATTTTATATCCTGTGTAGTTTACTACAAAAAAGTCCAGTTTAATATACATGACTATCCTTAACATTTTGGAGTATATTCTAAGCTTAGCATATCACATATTTTTGTAAAAAAGAACATGCTTTCCCTACTTCATGTTGGCTCTGTTGTTTGACAAGCATTGATTTTTCCATAAAACTTATGAAACTCTAGCCATTATGTTGGCACTTTATATTAACTGCTTTTAGTTTCGATGTCATCAAAATTAATTGAGGACTCAACATTGCACCAGTTTCAGCGCAGAAGCTCTGGAATGGAAAGGTTAGTAGGATGAGCTTAAGGAAACCTCTGTTTCCCAACATCCTCCATCATCTCCATCTCATTAAATCTGAGACTGAAAATGAACTCTAGGATTAGGCTTCCCTGGTGAGGATAGATAACTGCCTACCTAACAGTAAAACTTTTAGGCATAAAATGTAACATAGTAGGATCTAGACTCTTGATGAATGATTCCAGCATATTTTATGGTAATTAAGTCTTTGAGCCCCATGAATAAAGATGACTGTAACCTCAGACCTAAATTGAATGTAGCACTTCACTTCATGCAAACTCTTTAAAACATGAAGATTAAACTTGAAATATAATGTCAACAGTAACACTTGCTTAAAACGTATGTGATATTGGATAAGATAAATAGTTCAGTAAATTAATTAGATATTTTAGTGTGATAACACCTATATTTTCATAAACACATGTATATACATATATATTTTTTATTTTGTGAGTTAGAGAATTATCAGACTTCTTTTATTTTATATATATTTTATATATGGCTCCTGTATTCCTAATTTTATTGTTGCTACTTAGTTGCAAGAAATTTATTACTTGGTATAAATAAAACCAAGTTGATTTGTTTAAGCAGTAGGTTACTACTGGACTTAATGATATTATATCATTCCAATATTAGTTTGAATAAATTCCTATTATCTTATTTTTCAAAATGAACAATAATACCTAAAGTCTACAGTTGAATCATTGCAAAAGCAGTATGATCATGCTGCTGCTTCACTATGGGGTTTTTTTTTTGTTAATAACTGAACTCTGTCAGCTTAATGTATTTAGGACTAAGGAAAAAATTAAAACCACAAGCCAATTTCCTATCGTACTCACTTTGTGTATTACTCTTAATTGAGTCCCATGTTTATTTATTTTATTTCCTAGACATTAAATTATGAAAGACAGTAAGAACTTGTAGAGAACTATGGGGGGGAGGACACTAATGATTAGAGATGGAGAAAATAGTAAAGGTTAAATGGACTGAGAATATTATTATAATTATTTGGATTTTAAAAAAACATATGATGTGATACAATACGATGCTAAGAACTGGGACAATTCAGAATAATAGAGAGACTAGCATTTAGTGCATTAAAAATATAAGTAAAGATTCCATCACGATTTAGAATATTTAAAAAAATTGTCTACTCTATACTTGGCAGTATGTTTACTTTCCCTGGATTTCATCTTCATCTCAAGGGAGGACATTAAATTTATAGCTCTATGAGGTTAATATTTGACACTGGTTCCTGAAAAATTCATTACTCAATACTGGGAGAGATTGCTGGTATTGTCCTCTTTGCTGGTTTCTAAAATATGATAGATCCCCACCTGAGATAGGATTAAGCATAGACAAGCTGGCAGAAGGTCACTGGGAGTCTAGTGATTTTGCATTATGTTAATTTTTTTACTCATATTTTTCAAAGATATTTTATAGTTGAAAAAACAGGAAGCAGTTAAGAAAATCAAAATATTAGGTTTTGATATGACATTTTCATAATTACATAATAAGATATGTAAATGATGGATGTTATTTTCAAAAGGTTTTGACTGCTTGAAAGAGCTTTTATTATTTTTGTACTATGACAAAACCCACTAAGTATGTTCTAGGGTTTTTGCTTGTCTTTCCTGTAGTGTTGAAGGCTCTTTCTTGATGATGAAATCAAAAGGTAACTCTTAACTTGCAATTGATGCAGATATTGTGTAATACATATTTAGAAGAATTTTTCAAACTATCTTTGAGAAAACTGCATGGAAATGGAGTCAGTTTTACTCGTGTCAAAATATATGGCTCCTACATCATAAGAGGATTTAATGTTTTCATTTCTTAAAATGCTTGACCAAAGCTTTTAGTCATTATGTTAGCATCTGTTGTTCCATCTGGAGGACTGAAAAACTCCAATGAATTGTAAATGGACAGTTCAACATGAATATGCAAATTGAAGCCATTTTCTGAAATCTACGTAAGATGTAAAGTAGTAGCTTACTCTGTGCCTTAACTTGAAGGTCTTACTATATATTTCTTAGTCATCTGTTAAATTTAGCAATGAGTTTCACTCTGATATATCAATCAGGACTTCCTGGAATATAAGCAGCATCCATGGTTCATGATGATTATTATAGACTTTATCTCATGTGATACAGTGTGATGTGTTTACCAGGGAAATTTTCTTAAGTGCAAACTAAACAGTTAAGAGGTATTTTAAATATGAAAGCATTGTCTGTAGTCACGGCTTTGTTCTGGTGTCAGCAAAAGAATCTTTGGAACTTTTAATGGGCAATTATTGTTAATGTTCCATTAGATAATTATGTTCTGTTTACATACTGCCATTTTTTGAAGAACACATTTCCTTTCTTCACTAAATCTAGAAACATACCCTAAATACAAACATAAATGCTTCTCTTTCTCTCCTATGACTAATTCTCAAAGTCTTTTCTGTAAGTCTCGTAATTTCTAATCTTTGTTCAAAATTTTTGGTTTTCAGTATTTCACTTATGATAACAAAGCACATGCTGAGCTTTTTTTAAAATTGAGGCTTGTTCTGTCAAATTAGGGATGAAAGAAAGATACTGAAACATATGTCATCTTTTTTAAAGGAAAAATACATTTTAAACTTTTTAAGGAAAATTATGGCTTCTGGATGTCATGAGCATGTCATGTTTCTTCTATGTATCAACTTTTATGAATCCCTGATTAAAAATATAATTTGAAGACAGAATGTATCTAATTAGATATTGTTGCTATGGTATTATTGAGCTAGTTAATGATACAGCCCTTTCAGAATAATGAAGTTGTTAACAGTTGTCAGCATCAAACTTGAAGAAAGGGGGTGAAGTAGCAGAGATGTGGAAAATATCACATACTATTAAAACAGTATGTTATGAGGGCAGCGAAAAGGTCATAAGCTATTTACTATTCACTCATTGGTTGTGACATTGCTAAAATTAGATTAAAGCAAAAAATCTGAGTACCAGTATAATGAAATAGTTCTGTTGATGTTTTCCATTTGGGGTACATAATCAGATCATTTTTTGTTGATCTAATTTCTCTCTGAGTTAAATAAACTCAATAGTGTTGACCTGCCTTTTCATGTGTTTATTTTTCTCATTCAACAAAATCATTCAGTAAACATTTTGTAAGAAATAGAATTATATACAGAACAACAATTGTATACTTAAGCAAGCTACTTACATAATTGTATAAATGAATGTGACTTATAGTTACAGGATCTGTCTTTATTGTTTCAGGTGGAGTTTAGTTATATACGCTTTCACATTTGTTCTGTACAAAGTATAGAGTGGAAGTAACATAACAAAGGGTTGTTAACTTTGATAATAGTTACGTCTTGATGGCAGACAACAAAGGACTGAAACCCAGGAAAGAGAGGGAGTTTCAAGAACAGGTAATAGGTATGAGATATATGTAGGAGGCAGGACAAAAGAATTAGATGATTCAGTGCATGTGAGCATTGATGGAGTGGGGCTGAATTCTTGTTTGGAAAATTTGAATTTTGAGAGATTTCAAGATGAGCCTGTTTAAGAAGAGTACATTAATTAAATTTTTTTTGTTTTTTTGACTGCAGGCAACGAATGACTTACCAAGGACATGTGTTATATTTTCTAACAAGAATTTAGAAGTAGGATAGGCCCAGGGTCGGTTATTCAGCATCTAAAATGATACTATCAGAGCCACTTTTTCTTTTATCTTCCCTCTCTGCCATTGTGAGCAAGTGACCTCTCAGACTAGCTTCCCAAGATGGCATCATATGAAAGCCCTGGTGTCTACAGACAGAAAGATCGCCCCTAGTTGTATCCCTTGGATAAGAGCAAGGACAACTTTCCCCAAAGCTCCAAAAGTAAATTTCTACCCACATCCAATTATCCAAAATTTCCCATGAATAGACCAATCGCTAGAAAGGGGGCCAAGATCACTCAAGTTGAACAATTTTAGGCCATTCAGGATTCAACCCTGGGGCTTAGAAGGATCTCCACTTCCCCCTGAGTCACATGAAAACTTGGAGTAGGGTGAACAGTATCAGGGTATCAAGGATAGCAAGGAAGCAGGAGTGAGGGGTAGATTTGGGATAGGCCACTGGATTGTGTACCCAAGAAGTGACAGTTAAAGTTTGGTAATGTTGAGTATGGGATGTCTGTGGGTTATCTATTAGAGAGTCCAGTAGACCATTGGAAATATGGGCGGCCTGGAAGATATTAAATATTTGGGATCTCTACACAGATGGTACTTGAATGGGATTATCCCAGGACAGTATTTAGAGTACAATGTGAAGTGTACAAAGGGCAAAATACTATAAGGATAATGAAGATATTAAGAGAAGGTGATTTTCCAAAGAGATGGAGTAAGAGCCAGAGACACTATTTATGTGTGTGTATGTGTATGTGAGAGAGAGAAAGAGAGAGATACAATTAAATTCTGAAATACAAATTTGTTATTGGCCAAATTTTCCTACCTCAGAGAAGTTCACCTTGGCCCCTGCATTTCTAATTGATAAGAATCCTCTTATCACAAATTGTTTCTTACTTTAGTTTAGAAACATATGTAATGATATATCTTTCTTATCATTCAAATAATCTCTAGGCTTTGATGCCAATTAATTAAATTCACTCCAAGAATGTGTTTTTGATCTATGCTACTTTTTTCCCCCCTAGTTATGGCATCTGGAATCCTAGAGCTTAATGACAGAGTATTTTAACAATGCCCCATGAATAGTGGTTAAGTCTTCCACATCACTGTAGCTGTTTGAGTCATAGTTATCAATACAGGTGAAGATCCCCAATGTAAACATACCAAGTGTACCCATTGGAGTCTAAGATGTTTTCATATGTGTTTCTGCACTTTGCCAAATGGTTCCCAAGTGGGTAGGTGTGGCTGAGAAGCACCTTCTTACCCAGGAATTGTATCTCCCAGCCCCTACTGCTTCTAGGCCATTGACTAGTTTTCACCAGTGAATACAAAGGAAAGGAAGAGGGGTCACTTCTGAGCCAGAATGGTGAGGCATTGAGTCCTCTTTCTTTCTGCCTTTTCTCCCTCATGAACTGCTGGATGCAGACAATGCCAAGGCCTCAGAGGAGGGAAGGAGCCCAGGTCTTTAAATCCCATCATGGGGGAAAGCTGATCCCTGACAGGAAAGACTCTCCTTGCATACTTTTGTGAGTGAGAAATGAGCATCAGTTAAGTTAAAACAATGCAGTCGTGAAGTTTACTCTTTCTGCAGCTAGCTTTACCTAGCCTTACTGCAAGCAGTGCACTTAGGCAGATTTTGCTAACACAGAGTAGAGAGATATTTATTGTCAAGTCACCAAAGACCTTAAAGGGAAACTACTGTGCTGCACACCTCCCAGCCTCCTGTCTGACTGCCTCTCTCTACGCTGTTTCTCTAAGCTACTATACACACCCACAGGACCTCTGCGTGTTCAAAGTCCACCTGTCTTTCAAAGGCCAGCTCACAAACTCATACCTCCAATCAACCAGTGCAGCCTCCTATATCAGGACAGCCTCTTCTTCCCTAGAGGTCAAGTTGCTTCCACATTTTGTTTCCTGGGTGTTGATCTGATTGTTTGAATATACGGACACTTTCACAGTGGCCTCCAAGTTACTTAAAATAAGACTTTGTCTTATTTATTTGGGTTTTATCAGTAATCTCACATTATTTAACACATAGTAGAAGATGGTTAATGAGCACTTTTTGAATTATTGAATACATAGAAGCTGAATTAGGTGTGTATTTTAGGAGTGTATTATATTGTAAATAGCTCAGCTAAATGTGCTTTTAGTCTTAATCAAAAACCCCTTAGATAAATAATGATTTCAGGGCTTTCAGCTTATTCACAAAATAATTTAGAATGTACATCTTTTGTTGAAAAGCCGTTGTATATTCATGATTCTCAGATTAATATGCAATAATCCTAATGAGCTATAACAGCTGTTATTTCTTCATGATGATTCTAATGATATGATTTTCTTTTAAAGTCATCACAAAATATTTTCTTCATAAAGGGTCAGCTGAAGTGTTTTTAGAAACATTGCGTAGTCTGACCATTCATAAAGCACATAGCAAAATATTTTAAAGTTAGAATATTCAAACAAGTACTATAATGTAAAAAATAAGTAAGAATAGCAAGGCACCTTGGAAAACTAATGCTAACACACAGAGGAAAAAAAAAGAGACATACAGAATGAATGAGCAAATGAATGAATAAAAGAACGAGGGTGGAACAGGAGGAGACGATGTGAAGGAGACAAATGAAAGGGAAAAAAAAATCCCTGGTCTTCTTGAGGAGGGTGTGTTTCCTAAGCATTGATCTGAGAGAGGGGGATGAGTGGTGGAGTGGCAATTGTCATCATGCCGTCCGTTTGCAGTATTATCTGTAACAGGACAGTGCTAGAAACAAGGCATATGTCAAAAAAATGATAAGAATTTTAAATTATAAATTATGTGAGGCAATAACATATAGTAGAAAGAATCTGGGTTAGACTGAGATGACTTCAGTTATGATCCTGTTTCCAACACTAGGGAACTCTATGGTTCCTTCCAGAGCTAAAACTTACTAATGCAATAAAATGTTTATAAGTTTACACTGTTCTGATTTTAGCAAGTTTCTTGAATGGCATATTTCTTCATAGTGTGGGGGAGAGCAGAAAGCTATTCTTGAGAGAGAAAAATCTCCAAAAGACATTAAACCAACATTCATTCTTTCAAGAAATGCTTACTAAATACCTGGATTCCAATCTAAACCAGGATTTTTCCCCCAAAAGAGTTCTATGGGCAAGTTAACCATTAGAGTTAATTTATGTTATACACATAAAATCGTGATGAGAGAGAAATTATTAATATATTTTGGCACCTTTTAGCATGTCACAGGCTTTCAATAAAAGCTTGTTTCCATCTTCTGGTATATAAAACAACAGCAAAATGCTAAATAAAAGCAGTGATAGGTTAGCTGCGTGTCTGTTCTGGTCCCAAAGGGTTATTTCACATCGCAATTTGTCAATCATTTTTCATTACTGTGATACAAACCATGGTAAAATTATATTTTTAAAAAAATTATAGGAGAGAAAAAAATAATGAATATGGTTAACTTTGACCGTAATGATTATATACATTGGGTGTTCTCCATTAAATGAGCATCTCTTTAATTCAGTGAGAAGAAAAGAGAATTTTGATGATGATGATAAGTAGCATTTACTGAATGCCTACTATATGTACCATTCTAAGAATTTTGCATATATTATCCAATTTAAATTGTATATTAAGCAACTAGGGAAAGAAAGAACAAGTAAAACACAAAGTTAGTAGAAGAAAAGAAATCATAAAGGTCAGAGCAAAAATAAATGAAATAGAAATGAATAAAACAGTAGCAAATATCAGTGACACTAAAAGCTGGTTCTTTAAGAAGTGACAAACCTTTAGCCAGACTTAATTAGAAAAAAAAAAAGGGAGAGGACTCAAATCAATAAAATTATTGATAGAAACAAGAAAGGAGAAATTACAACTGACACTGCAGAAATAGAAAGAAAGGATCATAAGAGACTACTGCAAGCAAATATATGCCAGATCCAGAAAGCCCAGAGAGTTCCAATGAGAGAGAGAATCCAAAAGACCTACCCTGAGATACGTAATTAAATTGTCAAAAGTTAAAGTCAGGTAAGAGAAAAACAACTTGATACATACAAAGGAATCCTCATAAGACTATCAACAGATTTTTTAGCAAAAACACTTCAGGACAGAAGGGAGTACCATGATATATTCAAAGAGCTGCAAGAGAAAAACTTCCAGCAAGGTTGTCCTTCAGAATTAAAGGCATGATCAAGAGTTTTCCATTAAAAGACAACCCACGGAATGGGAGAAAATATTTGCAACTGAAGGGACTAACAAGGGATTAATCTCCAAAATATACGGACAGCTCATGCAGCTCTATGTCAAAAAAACAAACAATGTAATCAAAAAGTGGGCAGAAGATAATAGATGTTTCTCCAAAGAAGACATCTAGATGGCAGAAAAGCACATGAAAAGATGCTCAACATCTAATTATAAGAGAAATGCAAATCAAAACTACAATGAGGTATTACCTCACCCTAGTCAGAATGGCGATCATCAAAGAGTCTATGAAAGATAAATGCTGGAGAGGGTGTGGTGAAAAAGGAACCCTCCTACACTGTTGATGGAAATGTAAATTTGTACAGCCACTATGGAGTACAGTATGGAGGGTCCTTAGAAGCTGAAACATATAATGCTACCATATGATCCAACAATCCCACTTCTGGGTGTATATCTGGAGAAAACAATACTTCAAAAAGATACATGCACCCCAGTGTTCATTGCAGCACTATTTACAATAGTCAAGACACGGAAGCAACCTAAATGTCCTTTGATTGAGAAATGAGTAAAGAAGATGCAGTACATACACACAATAGAATGTTACTCAAGCATAAAAAGGAATGAAATTGTGCCATTTGCAGAGTTGTGGATGGGCCTAGAGACTGTCATACAGAGTGAAGTAAATTAGAGAAAAACAAATATCAACTAATATCCCTTATATGTGGAATCTAGAAAAATGATACAGATGAACATATTTGCAAAGCAGAAATAGAGACGTAGATATTAAGAATGAATATATGGATATGGGGGTCGGGGGAAGGTGGTGGGATGAATTGGAAGATTGGGATTGACATATATACAGTACTAAGTATAAAATATATAACTAATGAGAACCCACTGTATAGCATTGGGATCTCCACTCAGTGCTCTGTAGTGGCCTAATTGGGAAGGAAATCCAAAAAGAGGGGATATATGTATATATATAGCTGATTCACTTTGCTGTACAGAAGAAACTAGCACAATATTGTAAAGTAACTGTACTCCAATGAAAAATTAATAAAAATAGCAAACAACATTGTAAATCAACTGTATTCCAATAAAATCAATTAAAAAAATTATATAATAGATGACATAATAGCTTAACGTGTCCTATTTATTGACCACATCTTACTACCTACTACAACTTGATAGACTCTATTGATGTACTAAATCCATTCTTTATTCACTTTACAAAAACTAAGTTCCATGTACTGTATACTATGTTAGGCACACTATGATAAACTGAAGAATGAATTAGTCAAAAATGTCCTGGCATAGTTATCATTAAGCAGAAGAGATAAATTATGCATGTAATCAGATGCAAAATGAGAAGTGCAACATAAAAGACAGTCGTAAAGGGTGGTGGGAATCTGGAATGGTCATGGAAGATTTCCTGCATAAGTGGAATTTTAAGTCCTTCTTCAAAGGGAGCAAGAATGTGGACATGGGGTGTCAAAGTTGAAAAAAAATGAGCTTGATAAAGCTTTTTTTGGATGGATTATTGCGAAGAGGGAGACTATTGCAATAGGAGGAGGGAGATTGTTTCTATAGGGATTATTCTGAATATAAGATCTACCAATCTCTCATAGGTTAAGCAAAAAGAGTTTTTCTTTTATAGTGAGGAGAAACAAGGCTGGAAAGAACAAGGCATGAGGAAATGGGATGAACAGGAGAGGTATCATGGGACTGTAGATTAGAGAATGTTTTACCCTGAATCAGTCTAGTCTGTGGACAGGCTATTGAGGAAGGGCTGCATGCTCACTCAAGCTGAGGGGAGGACAAAGCTTGGGGGCCTGATGGAAGGAGAGAATCTTAACCAAAGTATGCTTAGCAAGCACTGTGTTCTGGTTGATCAGTGGGTACAATAGTAGAGCTGATCATTTATGAGGCAAAGAGTGGGAATTGAGAGGTCTGACCTTATTATAGGTGATCAAAGGTGCATATGTGAGTCTTACCTAAGTCACATGGGAAAGAATGGTTTCTTGCAGTAGGCTGTTTTCTGGAACACAAAAGGACGGGGGATTTTTTTAACCTCTACTGTTTTCCAAGATCTTAGGATTTGGTAGAGTTCAACATTGTCAGGGGTGTGGGGAGAAAACATCAGTGAGAACCCCCTAATGAAGAGATGTGTATAGGAAAGGATTCCTTTAGCTAGGAGGTAAAGATTATGAAGGAGTGCCCTAATTAGTAATAATAGTTTTCTGAGTGCTAGGCACTGTTCCAAGTACCTTATGTCTGTCAATTCATTTAATTCTTACAACCACCTGATGATACAGGCACGATTATCCTCCTCTTTTATATCCAAAGAATTTGAATCCCCCAGAAGATAAGTAACTTGCTCACACCACTAGTAAGAAATACAGCTGGGACTCTAACTCATGAAGCCCATGTCTCCCAACAGCTGGTCCAACCTCTTTTAATTACTTAGAACTATTCCTTTAACCCAAAGCCAGATGGGATGAAACTGCTTGAACAAAGAGGACATGCATTGATTTTCCACCTTCCCAAAAGAAAAATGGACTCCAGCAAATACTTATGGAAGTAGTAGTATACAGAAAAAGGACAGAAAACCACACAATCTGACTTTGGATGTGGTGTACTGCTAATAGCAGCAGCCAGCAGGGGTTGCCAAAAGAGAATGATTATCAGCAGGAAAGGCTCTGGATGCAGGGAAAGAAAAAAAAAAAAAAAAAACCTAAACCAGTCAGGACAGAGGGCCCACTGGTTTTTCTGATTTTTGTTTATGTGTGAATGGAGGTAGGGGTGGAGATCAGGGTCAGCCTTAACACAGTCATCTTTGTAGGCCCAGGTTTCCAGGCTTTCTTTGGCTATGAGCAAGATTATGGCAGATCTGGAGGTTTGGGAGATAGGTGAAAAATGCCTGCTGTTTTAGTCCTTGGAAGCATCTCTCAGCTATACTGAAAGGCATCCCCCAGGTATAGTGGTTAAGACTCTGTGCTTCCAATATCCAGGGGAACAGATTCTATGCCTGGTCAGGGAATAAGATCCCACATACTGCTCAGTGTGGCCAAAAGACTTAAATAAATCAACAAACAAACAGGCCTTGGAGTTTTATACTCTGGTAAGTTTGTGGTTTGTAGATAAATCAAGTATAATTTAAAGATTTGCAACAGCAACTGTAGGACATTGTGAAAATTATACTGAAGACTAAAATCTTAAATACTTTAAATATAAAATATTAAACCAACTTCATCTAGAAGTTCCACTGTGTCTTCTATTATAGCTGTGACTTATGTCTGTTGCTGCCTGGAAGTTGAGGAGAAAAGATAAAACAGTGGCCTTTATCTCCAGCCCATAGTAAATGATCACACAAATGACTAGTGATATTTGCTTTGCTGGAGAACAGTGTCTTTCTATTCTAGAACATAAGATGATTAAAAACAATTTAAGACTGCTTAAGGACTATACTGGTTTCCTCAAACATACAGAGGAAATCAGTATAGTCCTGAAAGAACTATGATACCATTTATGCAACCTGAGACGTGAAGAAATTGGATCCTGTTTGCTGAGATTAGGGCATCTTTCTGCTGCCACCTTGCATGCCTCAAAACCATTCTCCATGTCCTGAAAACCAGATGCTCAAAAACCATCAGTGACTCACTCCATATTACTCAAAGGATAGTCTCAAATCCTTAGTTGTTTTGTCAAACTATCAGTCATTAGTCCCCACTCAGACTCCTTACCATCATCCATCTCTCTTTGCCTTATTACATTTTAACTTACCCAAACTGAACTTTGACGACCACATCCCATCTGCCCAGATCACTGTCCAACCTCATCATAAACATTTACTTGATTAACTCCATTGCATTCTTCAGATCTAATTTACTGCTACACAGTGAAGTCTCCTAAAGTGAAGTTGCTCAGTCATGTCCGACTCTTTGCCACCCCATGGACTGTAGCCCACTAAGCTCCTCTGTCCATGGGATTTTCCAGGTAAGAGTAGTGGAGTGGGTTGCCATTTCCTTCTCCAGGGGATCTTCCTGACCCAGGGATTGAACCTGGGTCTCCCACATTGCAGGCATGCTTTACCATCTGAGCCACCAGGGAAGTGTCTCCTTAGCCCTCAAATTAATGGCTTCTCCTTTTGTGCTTTCCTAGTGTCAAGGCACATCTATTTCATACACTTTTATACTCATATATTTCAAGCAGCCTTTCTCAAACCAGCGTGCGTAGGAATTACACAGAGATCTTGTGAAAAACCATAGCTGTGACTAGACAGACCCTTGTTGGCAAAATAATGCCCCTGCTTTTTAATATGCTGTCTAGCTTGGTCATAACTTTTCTTCCCAGGAGTAAGCGTCTTTCAATTTCATGGCTGCAATCACCATCTGCAGTGATTTTGGAGCCCAAAAAATAAAGTCTATCACTGTTTCCACTATTTCCCCATCTATTTGCCATGAAGTGATGGGACAAGATGCCATGATCTTAGTTTTCTGAATGTTAAGCTTTAAGCCAACTTTTTCACTCTCCTCTTTCACTTTCATCAAGAGGCTTTTTAGTTCCTCTTCACTTTCTGCCATAAGGGTGGTGTCATCTGCATATCTGAGATTATTGCTATTTCTCCCGGCAATCTTGATTCCAGCTTGTGCTTCTTCCAGCCCAGCGTTTCTCATGATGTACTCTGCATATAAGTTAAATAAGCAGGGTGACAATATACAGCCTTGACGTACTCCTTTTCCTATTTGGAACCAGTCTGTTGTTCCATGTCCAGTTCTAACTGTTGCTTCATGACCCACATACAGGTTTCTCAAGAGGCAGGTCAGGTGGTCTGGTATTCCCATCTCTTTCAGAATTTTCAAGAGTTTGTTGTGGTCCACACAATCAAAGGCTTTGGCATAGTCAATAAAGCAGAAGTAGATACAGAAAGCTATTATCTGGATGGTCCTCGGAAATGGAAATGAACATTGTATCAGTCTTTTGTTTCCACAGGTATTTGTCTTACAGTGTCTAAGAAGAGACTTGATCTTGTCTTTAGCCTATAAAAAAAAAAATATGTTTCAGTGAATACATGCCTAGGTACTAGGAGTAGAGAAGACACGTGACCCTTTTATTCCAAATGTTTATATTTGCATGGACAGTGAAAATGGAAATATGAAAATAACGCAAACTCCCTGTGGTCCCCTTTCTACCCATATTCACAGCCCTGTCTAAAATATTACAAGTAAACAGAATCTTAGAGAACAAGTGCTATAATAGAACAGTCACTGCATCCAAGGAGGAGATAGTAGAAACATTTCATCAAAGAATAATTTTGCTACTAGGTCAACAAGCTTTTAGTGTTAGAGGCAGTGCTCTTCTCCATTAGGCTTAACTGTATTTCTGAGCAGACAAAACATCAAGTAAAACTTTTTTGGGGGGAGAAAATGTGTCGTGAGAAACCTGTGGTTTTGAGAAATCACAGGGTGAATTTTATAACAAGCCTTTATTAGATTTCAAGTTTCTTTACCATCCAAAGGCACAATATAAACATATAAGGAAGAGGGTTATTTACTGTGGATTTCCATGTAAAATATGTTGTATGACTTAGCCTGCTCTATGTATGTATGTATAGATATAGTTGATTTATCATATATATGTATATATATGTATGTATAGATATAGTTGATATATCATATATATCAGATCAGATCAGTCGCTCAGTCATGTCCGACTCTTTGCGACCCCATGAATCGCAGCACGCCAGGCCTCCCTGTCCATCACCAACTCCCAGAGTTCACTCAGACTCACGTCCATCAAGTCAGTGATGCCATCCAGCCATTTCATCCTCTGTCGTCCCCTTCTCCTCCTGCCCCCAATCCCTCCCAGCATCAGAGTCTTTTCCAATAGTTGTATGTATGTATGTGTGTATATATATATATATATATATATATATATATATACACATACATATCAATAGAAAGAGGTATAGAGAGAGATAGACACAGAGAGAGAAGAGAGAGGGAGGGATAGAAAGGGATAGATGTGATGTGGTCTATATCTACATGACATGTAAAATGTGTGTTTATATATATATATATAGTATGTATTTTTATCCATATGTATGCCTTTCATGTATATGTGCATGGGTATGTGTTTGTGTATCAGTCTATATTTTCATTTTCTGGTGGCTAAGATGTTAAATCAAAAGAGAAAGTTTGTAATGTGTAGATCTATCTACTAACAAGATGTTAGATATACTATAAATTTCATACTAAAAGCACCTTCCCCACCCCTTCAGATAAGAGAATGGAGCAATTATACTAGGGTGTGAATTCTAGCAAATTAAAAGAAATATCTGCATGATCCGCATTTCTAATTATCTGACTGAATACTGTTAATAATGCTCTGGAAGCCATAAGCACAGCAGTAGCACTTAATTATAAGGCACTCTTACAATTTATAATGCAATGCATTTTTTCGCTGCCTTCAAGAACACATTGGCAGCAGAGCCTACCATAATGAACTGTCCTAAAGCCTCAAAATGCTGTTTTCAGCAATTTTGCATTTGAGTATTCACATTGTAACATGTGGGAAGTCTGACTTCAACGTGCTCCACCATAGTAATTCTTACTTCAAAATATTAACATGTTCCTTTTTTCGATGAAAGACCACAGAGTGTTGAAAACAAATAGCTATAGTGAGCTAGCAACTAGGTAGAACCCCAAGATTCTTCAGGATGTGCTGCTGATGATTTTGTCCAACAGATTTCTTTTTCCTGCAACACATATGTTAAAAGTACTACATCCTCCCTGCATGGTTCTCAGTGATGAACACACTAGCCCATAATTATTGGCACACAGTTATTCAGTTACCCACTTGAAATCAAGAAAATATATCACTTCTTTTCTTTTGATATTTTGGTTCATATCATTCAAGTATATAGAGCACTAATAAAGTTATAATTTACACATTTGATGATTAAATAGGAGAAAATCTCTTAAATACTCTCAAGTTCTCTGTGATTTTCTTCCCTTTACCAATATTACTCCCATTTTCCTTCTCCTTTTACCTTAATTCAAAAGAGTAGCAGAGGGTTTGGTAGATGAAAAAGTTAAGTCTTCCTAGTAAGGAATATTATGCTTAATACTACCGCAGTAAATCATCATTCAGTGGGAATCAGAAGGAGTCCTTAAATGTGCATACAGTGCTATTTTTTAAAGCTTTAAAGTATTTTACTCCAATTTTTAATTCACCAGTATATACCACATTGCTCTTTATAAATTATAGGAAATTTTTACAACTCATTTCTCTTTTAAATTTCAAAGGCGAGCTTAACTGCTCTTTTTTGGAGTCAATTGTTAGCCCTAGGATAACAATTAAAAAATAATTTTAGTAAACCATAAAATAACCTAGGGGTCTCATAAATGAAAGCAGTTTACAGAGTGCTTATTGACTAAGGCAGACTTAATGTTCCCTCAGTTCCACTAACTTGAGACATTTCTTCATGACTACAGGCCCCTGACGTCCAGGTTCTTAGAACACTCACTTTAGAAAACCTGAATTTGCACATTCTTTTGTACCTCTTTGAGATGTAAATCATTTTCCAGACTCTTGTCAGTTTTACATCTCAGAAATATCTTTCTCAAAGTCCTGAGAGCCATTACTTTGAAATGTAATCCTGGAAGACAGGGCTTCTCTCTCCCAGGCTCTGTGGGAGCATAGGAGACTAACTTAAAGAGAGAAGTTAGGATTAGCAGACACAGATGGCCTAATCACATGACCCACCCTTCCCTCAAGGTCCCCCAGTACTTTTTCACTAGCTCATGCTAGTGCTTAAGACTTCTTTGTCTTTTTTTAAAAAATCTATCGGAATATAGTTGATTTACAATGTTGCATTTCAGTTGTATAGCAAAATGAGTCAGTTATATATATATCTCCTTTTTTTTCCTTTAGATTCTCTTCCCATAGAGACCATTACCTTCCTTTTGTTTCCATGGAATTGCATTCTGTCTCTCTCCCCTTTTGCAATTGTCTTTCATAAAGTCTTCCTTGCCTTTATAATTCTGTTTGGTGCAATTTTTCTGTGACACTATTTAGACCTCAAGTTTAACTGTAAAGGAGTCTGAATCAATGTACATAGATTTTTAAAGGGTTTTCATGAACATTCTAAGGCATAGCAATGACTTATCTATCTGTAATCACTGTCTTAGCCTTTTAAGCCATGCCACATTTTTTTGTCTAGTTTTATCATTCATGATAGAAATTGTCCTAAAATGTAGTAAGAAGCCTTCTATTTTTCTCAGATAAAGAAAACTTTGCTTCTCAAACTGAAATAGTTGTGTGTGTTTTGTGTATGTGTGTGGGGAATGTTGGTGATTAAACAAAAGTGCACATATAGAAAAGTTAAACACCAAAAACCATAGATGAAAAGTGTCGTCTTACTGTTCTAAAAATCTAATAATCTATAATCTAATGCCCTCTAAGGAGCATTTTAAGATTTTCTTTCTTACTCACCCCACCCCCCACTATGAGGTTTCAATACCATGTGTCTGCTTATGTACTCTGACCCTTTGGAGTGCTATAAACTATTGTAATAACTAATACTTGTTTGCCCCTCAGTAACCAAATTTTACATCCATGGGACGATATTACACATTGAAAATGCATGGGTTAAAGCACGGAGTAAAAAATCACCTAATAGTCTACATCACTACTTATATTTAGACATAAATCTTTTCAGGTATCTTGCTAACAGTGTTTTATATTTTTCTTTCATCTGTTCTTATGCTTTAATATATCCATATTGATATAAATAGACATCAACCTTTTCAAGTGAAAGTGATAGCCACTCAATTGTCTCTGAGTCTTTGCAACCCTGTGGACTGTAGCCTTCCAGGCTCCTCTGTCCATGAGATTTTCCAAGCAAGAATAGTGGAGTAGGTAGCCATTTCATTCTCCAGGGAATTGTCCCAACCTGGGATCGAACCTGGGTCTCCTACATTGCAGGCAGATTCTTAAATCAATTTTCTGTGACATGCATTCTTTTTTCTTCTGTTTTGTATTTCTTATAATGCTATGGTGAATATCATATCTGTGCATTTGATATGATATTTTTAGAAATAATTTCTGGACAAAAAGCTATGTCAATTTTATTTAATAAAACCTTCACATTATTTTTATTTTTTTAATTTATTTATTTTAATTGGGAGCTAATTACTTTACAATATTGTATTGATTTTGCTTTACCAATTTAAATTTCTTCATATTCTGCATGAGGAATCCTATTTACAATACTCAGTATTATCTATTTTTTAAATCTTTGCTCAACTTATAGGCACAGAGTGAACCCTCAGTATTGTTTTAATTTTTTATTATTTAATAAGCATTTGGGTTGTATTTTTAAAAGAATATTAACTATTTGCATTTTCTACAAAGATTTCCTTGATCTTGAACTTTCAGCCATTTTCCTACTTTTTTCTTTTTTTGTTCCTCCTTGAACACATTCTTTAAAATATAATCATCATGTATAATAATTCACTCTATAGTACAGTGGTCCTTGTGGGAACTTTATATGACTCCATGCCCTTTCATATCACAAATTATTTTGCTTCCTTCTAAATTTATTCTATGTATAAATGAAGTTTCTGATAACTCTAGGTGTACTGGTGTGTGTGAGCCTACTATTCACATATGATTCTTAAAATAAAGTTCATAATAATTTTATGCAGACATATTTAGAAAAACTTTTAAGACAACTGCAGATCCTTCATTATCACAGGAAGACAATTCTCTTTTATAGTTAAGAATGCTCTCATTCTAATATAATTTTTCATACTGAAATTTTTAAACTTCTCAATTCCCTTCACTCCTCAACCACTTTTTCTCTATACAATTTGAACTGACATATTTAATCTCTTTTAATCTTCATTTCTTTTTTTAAAAGTGTCATTAGACTAAGAAAAGTATAGATTTTTTTTTTTTTTCTGTGAAGTACCACCTTAAAAAGAGATTTTTTTTTTTTTTTTTATTAAGCACCTTCTACCTAACAGTCACAGATGCTGGTATTAAGGCAGTAAAGGAAACAGGCCAAAATTTAAAAAAATAAAGTAGACTTTATAAATAATTTATTTATAAATTTTTATTTATAAATAAATAAAAAAGAGATTTTATGGAAATATAAATATCAAGAAGATAACAAGGAGACTCTGAACATATCAGATTAATGTATACATTGCTCTGGCTCCAGTTAGGCATATTCCAATTATTTTTAAGTGCTGATCATTTGAAGCAATACCTGTTTTCATAGTTGGCACATTATTTTATGTTGTCTATTGCTTATTTCTCCACATTTTAAAATAATGTTGTTTCATATATGATATTATACATGTTTCAATGCCATTCTCCCAAATCATCCAACCCTCTCCCTCTCCCACAGAGTCCAAAAGACTGTTCTACACATCTGTGTCTCTTTTGCTATCTCACATACAGGGTTATCGTTACCATCTTTCTAAATTCCATATATATGCGTTAATATACTGTATTGGTATATTTCTTTCTGGCTTACTTCACTCTGTATAATAGGCTCCAGTTTCATCCACCTTATTCGAACTGATTCAAGTGTATTCTTTTTGATGGCTGAGTAATACTCCATTGTGTATATGTACCACAGCTTTCTTATCCATTCATCTGCTGATGGACATCTAGATTGCTTCCATGTCCTGGCTATTGTAAACAGTGCTGCGATGAACATTGGGGTACATGTGTCTCTTTCAATTCTGGTTTCCTCGATACGAATCACCAGTCCAGGTTTGATGCAGGATACAGGATGCTTGGGGCTGGTGCACTGGGATAACCCAGAGGGATGGTATGGGGAGGGTGGTGGGAGGGGGGTTCAGGATGGGGAACACATGTACACCCATGGCAGATTCATGTTGATGTATGGCAAAACCAATACAATATTATAAAGTAATTAGCCTCCAATTAAAATAAATAAATTTATATTTAAAATAATGTTGTTTATTTATTTACTTTTGACTGTGCTGGGTCTTTGTTGCTGTGGGCTTTTCTCTAGTTGTGGCAGGTGGGAGCCACTCTCTAGTTGAGATGCACAGGCTTCTCACTGCAGTGGCTTCTCTTATGTGTGGAGCACAGTCTCTAGGGCTCACAAGCATCAGTAGCTGCAGCATATGGGCTGAATAGTTGGAGTTTCCAGGCTGCAGAGCAGAGGCTCAAGTTGCGGCTCATGGGCTTAGTTGCTCCTCAACATGTGGGATCTTACTGGATCAGGGATCAAACCTGTGTTTCCTGAACTGGCAGAATTCTTTACCACTGAGTCACCAGGGAACCCCCTCTCCTCTTTATTCATAAGAATTGTTATTGATACCGTTTAATGCTTTGCTCATGTAAATTCCAATGTTTCCTCCATATTTTTGTTTATAATAATCCATATCTTAAGATAAAATTGATGGCTAATAATTATGCTTTGGTTTTGATGACTTTTTAAAATAACCAGCTACGTAATTTTGGAGTATTTTGTTAAGTGCTAAAGAAATGGAATACTGTTACATTCTACAACACGGGAGAATCTTAAAAAAATTATACTAAGTAAAATAAGCAAGTCACAAAAGAAAATCTATTATATGATTCTATTTGTATGAAATATCCAGGACAGGCAGGTTCATAGAGACAGAAAGGAGGTTCCATGAAATAAGAGGGGGGTATTGGGAAGTACTCATTAACTAGTGTTTAAATATGTGTATTAGGTCCATAAATGCATTTTTACTGGATGATTTTATAGATTTTATTATCTTCACTGCTGCTGCTACTGCTGCTAAGTCGCTTCAGTCATGTCTGACCCTGTGCGACCCCATAGACGGCAGCCCACCAGGCTCCCCTGTCCCTGAGATTCTCCAGGCAAGAACACTGGAGTGGGTTGCCATTTCCTTCTCCAATGCAAGAAAGTGAAAAGTGAAAGTGAAGTCGCTTAGTCGTGTCCGACTCTTAGCGACTCCATGGACTGCAGCCCACCAGGCTCCTCCGTCCATGGGATTTTTCTAGGCAAGAGTACTGGAGTGGGGTGCCAATTATCTTCACAGTGCTGTGCAATCATCACCATTGTCTAATTTTAGAACATTTTTTTTAAGCCCATGCTTCTTAATTCCTTCCTCCCTCCATTTCATGGCAACTAGTAATCTGCTTTCTGTATCTATGGATTTGAGTGTTCTGGACATTTTATTCAAATAGAATCATACAACAGGTGGTCTTTTGTGACTGGCTTCTTTTCATTTAACATAATGATTTTAAGGTTCATCCATGTTGTAACATGTGAGAGTGCTCCATTTCTTTTTATGGCTAAATTATATTCCATTGCAAGAACTCCATTTTGTTATGGTGCATAATTATGTTTATATATTGCTGAATTATGTTAACTAATAATTTGTTAAAGATTTTTGTGTATCTGTTCATAAAGAATAGTTGGTATCCGATGACCCTACATGCAGGGCGGCAAAGGAGACACAGATATAAAGAACAGACTTTTGGACTAAGTGGGAGAAGATGAGGGTGGGATGATTTGAGAGAATAGCACTGAAACATGTACATTACCATATGTAAAACAGATGCAAGTTCCATGCATGAAGCAGGGCACCCAAAGCCAGTGCTCTGGGACCAGCCAGAGGGATGGAATGGGGAGGGAAGTGGGAGGGGTTTCAGGATGGGGGGGACACATGTACATCTGTGGCTGATTCATGTTGATGTATGGCAAAAACCATCACAGTATTATAAAGTAATTATCCTCCAATTTAAATTAATTGATTAATTTAAAAAAAGGATAGTTGGTATCATGTTAATACTAGCCACATGAAAGGAATGGAAAGCATTCTGCCTTCTATTTTTTGGAAGATATTGTGTTGAACTGGTACTAATGCTTCTTTAAATATTTGGTAGAATTCTCTAGTGAAATCATCTGGACATGGAGATTTCTTTTTTTAAGAGAATTTTAATTATGAATTCCATTTCCTTAATAGTTATAAGGCTATTCAACTGATCGATTTCTTATTAAGTTATTGTATCAGTTTGTGTTTTTTGAGAAATTGGTCTGTTTCATCTAAGTTGCCAAATTAATATGTATAGAATTGTTCATAGTGTTCCCTTATTATCCTTTTGATGTTCACACGGTCTTGGTGATAGTGATTGTTTCATTTTTGATATAATAACTTATGTTGTCTCTGTTTTTTTCTTCATCAGTCTTGCTAGAAGTTTGACAATCTGATGGAGCTTTTCACAGAACAAGTTCATTATTTCATTGACTTTTTCCTCTTACTTTTCTATTTCTATTTTAGTTTATTTATTGCCCTTGTCTTTTATTGTGTCCTTCATTCAGCTTGCCTCGAGTTCATTTTGATCCTCTTTTTTTGTACTCTTGAGGTGAAATCTTAATTATTGGTTTGAGATTTAACCTCTTTTCTAACTCATGCATTTAGTACTATCACATTTAATCTTAGCACTCAGTTCAGTTCAGTTCAGTTACTCAGTCATGTCCGACTCCCTGTGACCCAATGAATCCCAGCACGCCAGGCCTCCCTGTCCATCACCAACTCCCGGAGTTCACTCAGACTCAGGTCCATCAAGTTGGTGATGCCATCCAGCCATCTCATCCTCTGTCGTCCCCTTCTCCTCCTGCCCCCAATCCCTCCCAGCATCAGAGTCTTTTCCAATGAGTCAACTCTTCGCATGAGGTGGCCAAAGTACTGGAGTTTCAGCTTTAGCATCATTCCTTCCAGAGAAATCCCAGGGCTGATCTCCTTCAGAATGGACCAGTTGGATCTCCTTGCAGTCCAAGGGACTCTCAAGAGTCTTCTCCAACACCACAGTTCAAAAGCATCAATTTTTCAGGGCTCAGCTTTCTTCACAGTCCAACTCTCACATCCATACATGACCACTGGAAAAACCATAGCCTTGACTATGTTGGCAAAGTAATGTCTCTGCTTTTGAATATGCTATCTAGGTTGGTCATAACTTTCCTTCCAAGGAGTAAGTGTCTTTTAATTTCATGGCTGCAATCACCATCTGCAGTGATTTTAGAGCCCCATAAAATACAGTCTGACACTGTTTCCCCATCTATTTCCCATGAAGTGATGGGACCAGATGCCATGATCTTCATTTTCTGAATGTTGAGCTTTAAGCCAACTTTTTCACTCTCCTCTTTCACTTTCATCAAGAGGCTTTTTAGTCCCTCTTCACTTTCTGCCATAAGGGTGGTGTCATCTGCATATCTGAGGTTATTGATATTTTTCCTGAAAATCTTGATTCCAGCTTGTGCTTCTTCCAGCCCAGTGTTTCTCATGATGTACTCTGCATAGAAGTTAAATAAGCAGGGTGACAATATACAGCCTTGACGTACTCCTTTTCCTATTTGGAACCAGTCTGTTGTTCCATGTCCAGTTCTAACTGTTGCTTCCTGACCTGCATATATTATTATTAGATACTATTAACTGATGGTTTTATGTCAAGTCAGAAGATTTGGATGTCTTATTCCTGAAGAATCTAACCCCGTATATAATTGATGGTTAGTAGGAGTTTGTTGAGTTGCATAAACTTTTTATATCATTTTCCTCCTTTCTGCTACCTCATCAACCTTTCCTGTCATCTGCTAAAATTTCCAGGGGAAAAGCAAGCAGCTAACAATGTGACCCACCATGAGATCTGACTAGGTAGGGTACAGTGATAATGCTGCATAACAGACCACCCAAAAGCTCAGAGTTTGCAATGCTAACAATTTATTTCATGGTCAAGGGTGTACACTTTGGTCGTATTTTGACTGATCTTGTCTGTTCTTGCCTGAGCTTTACTGAACTATGCTGGACTTCAGGTTTAGGGTTAGATTCAAGTCTCTTCCACGTGGGTTTAATTTTTGAATCTATGCTGCAGGAGCAATAGCTGTCTGGAACATGTTCTTTTCGTGACAAAGGGTGGAAGCTCCCGGGGAACTGGCAGAAACATGGAATATTTCTTTAAAGCTCAGCTTGTAATATTCACAGTGTGACTTCCACTGCCCATTGTTCCTTTGGTCAAGGGAAGTCGTCCATTGTTCCACTGGTCAAAGGAAGTCATAACAATATCAAATGCTAATGTGTTGGAAATACACACTCTACCTTTTTCAGTGGCAGACACCTCAAAATCACATGGGTTTTGAGGCATAGAGGTAATTTTATTACAGTGAGGATTTGAAGAATTGAAACTAATGATCCAGTTCACCTCTGACTTACTTTCTGAATCTCTTCTACTTTGTACTCTACACAAGGGTCAGCAAAATGAAAATTAACCCTCCACATGAAAAAGATCCTTATTTGACTTAAAAACTGTAAAGGATATTTTCCTTAACATAAAATTAAGTTCTATGCATTATGGTTTGGAGAATTTGAAGAAATAACTAATGAGAAAGTGGTTTAGAATATACTTCATACTGCATCAACAACAGTGTATTTTTAAACCCAGCCTATTTCCTCTGACTCTTTTGGTCTTCAACTGTACGTAAGCATTTGATTGGGAGGATTGGGGTGGGGGGAATCCTTTGTAACCCTCCACAGCTAAGCTAAATAGACAGACTTAAAATAGGATTCAGTTGTATTAATTTGACATGGTATGTGAGTGTGTGTGTATGTGATTGTGTGTGTGTGTGACTGTGTGTGTATGTAAGTGTGTGTATGTGTGTGAGTGTGTGTGTGTGTTTGTGAGTGTATGGAAATGTTTGCACTTGCCATTTATTTTTATCAAACATTTTCTAGGAATCAGAAATCTATAGACTGATACCTCTCAGATAGCCGTCACCCAATCCTATAGGATGATAATTGTCCAGGATTTTTCAGGTCACTATTTGAATTTTATTTGAAGAGTCTCAATAGTCATGAAAAATACAACAACAACAAAACCCTGGAGAAAGAATTCTTATTTTAAATCCAGAACAGGCATGTACTACTGCGTATTTCATATACTCACAGGACAACAGAGAACTTTCCTTACCTGCAGAGAATAAAGGAAATGGTTCCTCAGAGTCAATTCAGAATAGTAATTGGTTACAGTTGAGGTAGTGGTTTTAATGACATGGACACTTGTTCCCCAAGAATTGATTTGGGACCACCAAGACATTAACACAGACTATTAAGCACAGAAAGAACCAGTGGTGACTTTCAATCACTTCTTGTCAGATTGATTTGAACTAAAACCACTAACCCGGAAGACAGGCACCACCTCATTATCAGTTTTCTTAGGTCAATATCAAGCAAAATAAAAATAAAGAGCCATATATGAAAAGTATTTGTGTTCATAGGCATTCATATGAATGACATTTGTAACACAATCATTAGAACAAAATAAAAGTAGCTGAATTAAAATTCAATTAGAACCTTTTTAATATTTGTCAAATAGAAAGGAGCAAACTTCACTGAAAAAATGGAGACAATGTAGAACATGTTTATTGCTATATGAATTTTGTCAGTTGGAGGGCAGGGAATATAGTAGAAGTATTGGCAGCAAATAAACTTTTAAGTTATTAGTTTTTTCTTCTAGTTTTCCCTTCCATAATTACTTCCAATTTCTTTTTTTTTAATATAAATTTATTTATTTTAATTGGAGGCTAATTACTTTACAATATTGTATTGGTTTTGCCATACATCAACATGAATCTGCCACGGGTATACACGTGTTCCCCATCCTGAACCCCCCTCCCACCTCCCTCCCCATCCCATCCCTCTGGGTCATCCCAGTGCACCAGCCCCAAGCATCCAGTATCATGCATAGAACTTGGACTGGCGATTCATTTCATATATGATATTATACATGTTTCAATGCCATTCTCCCAAATCATCCCACCCTCTCCCACAGAGTCCAAAAGACTGTTCAATACATCTGTGTCTCTTTTGCTCTCTCACATACAGGGTTATCATTACCATCTTTCTAAATTCCATATATATGTATTAGTATACTGTATTGGTGTTTTTCTTTCTGACTTACTTCACTCTGTATAATAGGCTCCAGTTTCATCCACCTCATTAGAACTGATTTAAATGTATTCTTTTTAATGGCTGAGTAATACTCCATTGTGTATATGTACCACACCTCATGTGAAGAGTTGACTCATTGGAAAAGACTCTGATGCTGGGAGGGATTGGGGGCAGGAGGAGAAGGGGATGACAGAGGATGAGATGGCTGGATGGCATCACTGACTCGATGGACGTGAGTCTGAGTGAACTCCGGGAGTTGGTGATGGACAGGGAGGCCTGGCATGCTGCGATTCATGGGGTCGCAAAGAGTCGGACACAACTGAGTGACTGAACTGAACTGAACTGAACCACAGCTTTCTTATCCATCCATCTGCTGATGGACATCTAGGTTGCTGCCATGTCCTGGCTATTATAAACAGTGCTGTGATGAACATTGGGGTACATGTGTCTCTTTCAATTCTGGTTTCCTTGGTGTGTGTGCCCAGCATTGGGATTGCTGGGTCATATGGCATTTCTATTTCCAGTTTTTTAAGGAATCTCCACACTGTTCTCCATAGGGGCTGTACTAGTTTGCATTCCCACCAACAGTGTAAGAGGGTTTCCTTTTCTCCACACCCTCTCCAGCATTTATTGCTTGTAGACTTTTGGATAGCAGCCATTCTGACTGGCATGAAATGGTACCTCATTGTGGTTTTGATTTGCATTTCTCTGATAATGAGTGATGGTGAGCATCTTTTCATGTGTTTGTTAGCCATCTGTATGTCTTCTTTGGAGAAATGTCTGTTTAGTTCTTTGGCCCATTTTTTGATTGGGTCATTTATTTTTCTGGAATTGAGCTGTAGGAGTTGCTTGTATATTTTTGAGATTAGTTGTTTGTCAGCTGCTTCATTTGCTATTATTTTCTCCCATTCTGAAGGCTCTCTTTTCACCTTGCTTATAGTTTCCTTTGTTGTGCAAAAGCTTTTATTTTAATTAGGTCCCATTTGTTTATTTTTGCTTTTATTTCCAGTATTCTGGGAGGTGGGTCATAGAGGATCCTGCTGTGATGTATGTCGGAGAGTGTTTTACCTATGTTCTCCTTTAAGAGTTTTATAGTTTCTGGTCTTACGTTTAGATCTTTAATCCATTTTGAGTTTATTTTTGTGTATGGTGTTAGAAAGTGTTCTAGTTTCATTCTTTTACAAGTGGTTGACCAGTTTTCCCAGCACCACTTGTTAAAGAGATTGTCTTTAATCCATTGTATATTCTTGCCTCCTTTGTCAAAGACAAGGTGTCCATAGGTGAGTGGATTTATCTCTGGGCTTTCTATTTTGTTCCATTGATCTATATTTCTGTCTTTGTGCCAGTACCATACTGTCTTGATGACTGTGGCTTTTAGTAGAGCCTGAAGTCAGGCAGGTTGATTCCTCCAGTTCCATTCTTCTTTCTCAAGATTGCTTTGGCTCTTCGAGGTTTTTTGTGTTTCCATACAAATCCAATTTCTTGTAATATTGCAATAAACAATATGTAAGTAGGTCAGCACTGTATATGTGTCTGCAGTTGCTACGGTTGATATATTCTTCTCCAGGGATGTCTCTGTCATGACTCTTCTCTTTTCCCATCTTCTATCATTGTTGATTTGTCTCCTTCCTTTTTTTCTTCCCTTATCTGCTTTTATAACTTTAACAGTGATGCTGCATATACTGCACCAGCCTCTCTTCCGAGGAACCCATTCCATATATCCAGCTACATCCTGGAAGTGTTCACTAGCACCTATATCCATGTTACCTCAACATCTCCTCTCCCTCTTTTCCCATCCTTTGTCTGCTCTCCGCTTCCTTCAAGTTAAACAAAAAAATTTAACTCATTATTTCTTAATTTACTAGTTAGCTAATTCTGCAACCTATGTCAATATCTCCATTATCTTAGATTCTTGCCTATTCTTTAACTCCACATCTCCTTTATTACTGGAAGACAAATTGGCATGTATTTCCAGATGTGCCTCTGGTTCTCAGTGTTAATGCTTTATTTGTTAATTATGTTAGTAGTCTTAATTCACATCTGCTTCATAGTTTCACTGATCTCACTTGCTTCAAATTCTTACTAACCAATGTCTAGGTCAAAAAATGGTAAGCACATGACACATGCTCCTTAGCAGGCATTTCATTTGACCCTGACATTCTTTCTTGTTATTCCAAGACATGGCTTCAAAATGCATGTATCAGAAAGTCAAAATCAGAACAGTATCACTGGCGCAGTAGGAAATCTCTCTGCAATCTTGACCTAAATTATTATATTACAATGTAAAACCCTCTTCTGCGGATATTTCTACTCTGAATATGTTGTACAAACTTCCTTCAGATAAATCTGCCTAAAGCGTACTTTTCGTTGTGTCATTTTACCATTCCACATGAATGTGATCATTGACTATGTACACTGGTAAGTGGAAATGTTTGAGAAGTCCTGATTAAGAAGTTTACGTGATTACTACTTCATAATTTTGTGTCTCTGAACTCATTGGTGCTAGTTTGGGAGGGTCTCCCGAGATCTACTGGGAGGAATAGCTCTTCAATGTACAGCAGAATCCACCTTCTCCTATTTGGGGTAGAAATTTTCTCAACTCTGGTTCCTCAGACAAATGATCCCACCTGCTCAATTGTATCAGCAAAATTCTCACATCTTCTAGTTAGCTGATGGCACTGATCATGTTAGTATGAAAAAGGAGACATTCTTTCCCTTATCCAATTTTTTATGTGAATTGGATTTCACTGAAAAAAAAATAAGATAAAAATGTGCTTAGTCTAGTCTTTTATATATTTTCAACACCTTTATTTTGAAATAATCGTAACTTAGAAAAATTTTCTGGAAACAGCACTTAAAGTTCCTGTGTATCCTTTGTCCACCTTCCCCCAATTTAACAACTTGTATAATCATAGTACAATGACTGAAATTATGAAATTATCATTGATCAATAGTATTAACTAATCTACAGATTTGTTTTGCAAAGTGTAATGTTTAAATATCAGTATGTTGGCTATATTTATCTAAATTCGTTTCACTTAAATACCGCACTTAGACATAGTGATTCATCTTAATATTGATAAGTAAAATAATAAAAGGTCTAAAATAATGTTTTCACTTGGTACCCATTTTCAAATTTTTTTATTACATGTTAAGTGAAAGTCACTCAGTCATGTCCAACTCTTTGTGACCCCACAGACTATACAGTCCATGGAATTCTCCAGGCCAGAATACTGGAGTGTGTAGGCTTTCCCTTCTCCAGGGGATCTTCCCAACCTAGGGATCAAACCCAGGTCTCCCGCATTGCAGGTAAATTCTTTACCAGCTGAACCACCAGAGAAGCCCAAGAATACTGGAGTGGGTAGCCTATCCCTTCTCTAGCAGATCTTCCCGACCCAGGAATCGGACTGGAGTTTCCTACATTGCAGGCAGATTCTTTACTAACTGAACTATCTTACATGTTAGCTTTTAGTTATATTATTAATATTTATCTTAGTTAACTATTTGGATTGCAAACAGCAACCTTCATGTTTGATATGGGCATGGGTCTTTGTTCTTTACAACCTAAACACTAAGAATCTTTAGCAGAATCTTATAGAGGTCTGTACACAGGAACTAGATTCTCAGTCAAAGTGGAACTGGGGACTAGAAATTAATTAGGAACCAAAATATGCACACGTTCTCTCTCTTGCTCGCTCTCCCTCTCCTTCTCCCACTCAGTGGTCACAAGTTGTCCTATTTAGTACTCAGTAGGATTTTTCAATCTTTTAGTATGTCATTGTGTTCTCTCTTGTTCAGACCTTTTTCTATTCTAACAAATGGCCCCATAATGGCCACTGTAGTCAAAGTGAATCATTTTTCAGCTCTGTTATTCACCATAGACTGGAAACTCCCTTTGTTGACTCTTTATTCAAATCCAAAAGAGGGCTTTGTTGAATCCAACTTGTTCCCGAAGCAGCAAGAGAGTCCATGCCCTGATACAAAAATAATAATCATTTCTGTTCTTGTGTCAGTTTTGCTGATGTCTCATTGACCAAAACAAATTACATGACCAAACCCAGATTCAAAGAATGGAGTAGATTTTACCTCATGTTAGAAGTTACAACAGCACATTGAAAAGAGATATCATGCAGAGATAGAAGAATGTATAACCTGTTTACCATACTAACATAAGAAATAGAAGTGTTTTCTATAGAATAGTAAGTATTAAGGGCTTTCCTGGTGGCTTCAGATAATAAAGAATTTGCCTGCAATGCAGGAGACTCGGGTTCAATCCCTGGGTTGGTAAGATCCCCCTGGAGAAGAGAATGCTACCAACTCTACTATTCTTTCCTGGAGAATTCCATGGACAGAGGAGCCTAATGGAATCCAGTCCATGGGGTCACAAAGAACTGGGCACAATTGAGGAACTAACACTTAACAATTAAGTACAGAAGGGGATGTGAGCAAATGTTTCCCCAGTCAGGTTTGTGAATGGGCAGCTCCAGAATATACTTCATACAGTGACGTCAGCAGGGTGCTGTACTTCATTTATATTGATGTGGTCCATTTTGCTCATAATTATAATATTCTCAATAACAGAGTCATGAAATAGTTTGAGGAAAGTATATTAGTGAAAAGTGCATATTGTGTGTACAGTCAATCCTTTGATTGTTATCTAAGATCAAATAGCAATGACTGGAAACCATGTCCCCTGATGGCTATTCTGTAGCATAGATAAGTTAAAGATGTGGTGCCCTTCCTGGTTTAAAAGAACCCACATTGGGAGGGGAAAAAAAAAACAAAAGAGGAAACCATTATCACAGTGAACACTAATTGGGAACAGTACTGGAAAAAAAAGAGAAGTTATTAAAACTTTCCTTTCATTATAGTGACCCTTAAGTGTTGAAGATAAATTACACTTATTGGTTTTGCTAGAATGTTGTACTGGTACTGCCTGTATTGTGTTTTTTCTGTGGGTAATAGAAGCAATAAATTCCCAACAGTTAATGTATTGCTGTGTAAATATAGACAGTTCATTTGTACCTAGTCCTGTGAACCTTTCTCTTCTGAAATACTCCTCAGATATAAATATTAGAATTGGACATATTCATGAAACAGAGTTAACTATGAGATCAACAGGATGCCATACTTCTTTCTGTGCACTAATAGACAAACATTGGTTCTGAAAGGCTTAATAGACTTTGAAAAAGTGACACTCCATTCTCCACTTTGCTTTAGAGTCACTCTTGTGGGAAGAAGGGAACCCATGAGTGAGCAGAAAATCAATTGCTGACTTTCTGGAACAGGTTTTACCTACCAGTAGGACACCATTATCTCTTTTGGAACCCTGCTGGCTTAGCCATTAGCTCCCTTTTCACCAAAAGGGTCAGCTCTTTGCTGCTTGTGAGTCAGAGGTTTTATACATTATACAGAAATGCCCTTGTTTTTAAAAATGGAATTGCATCTAGAAATGTGTTGGTATTCCTCAGAGGTAGCTATTATCCAAGAAAATCTACAGTGAAGTAGACTATTATTGACCTCTGCCTGGCCCATTATCCGGCTATATTCAGAGTTTCGTCTGTATAGAATTATTGCAGTACTGTCAAGTGCTAAAAATAGCTGTTTAAGTTCATTTGAATCAGATGCTTTAGTCCTTTAGTTATTCTCTGTCCTAGTTCAGACATATGGGCCCTGAAAACACGTGGCCTAAAGGTTTAGATTTCTGAGTTTAAAAGGAACAATGAGCCTTTGATTTAAAAAGGGAAAATGATTCTTTACCATGATATAATTCTTTTAATGAAGTTGCTGTTTTTCAAGTATCATTTATTAATTCCAAAATCAATTTGAAAACCGCTTAAATATCTTTTAATAATTTCAGTATACTAATAGAAAATTGTTTCAACTGAGAGAAAGTTGAGCTAGAAATAAATATCACTTGAGTGAATATTGCCTTGAGTTTGAAATAATAGTTGAAAGCACCATAGTTATCCAAAATTTATTACACAGTACCAAATGATTCTCAAGATCTTTTGCCTTGTATATCTTTTTAATTATAAAAATCTCTTTGAAATTTGTGACTCCTTAAAGCAAAGGCATATTGTGAAAAACAAAAAAAGCAATGTGGTTAAATATTTGAAGAATTGTGAAACATTAAAATCCTCCCTGTTGAGTGGGAACTTCATTTGATCACATCTGTGAAAGTTGTGTTATGTATTCTGAGGCCTAAATTGAGGTATATGAGACAATGCTTAGATTATTCTTCTTAAAAGCTAATAAAGACATTTTAGTGGGAAAAAGATTAACATATACTATATTAATTAATCACCTAAAGTGAGAGCCAGTTATAGTTCTTATATTTCCTAAATCGTGATTAACCCATATTATAGCCAATGTAGATGGAGGCTGGTAGGCTGCAGTCCATGGGGTCACGAAGAGTCGGACACGACTGAGGGATTTCACCTTGACTTTTCACTTTCATGAACTGGAGAAGGAAACGGCAACCCACTCCAGTGTTCTTGCCTGGAGAATCCCAGGGACGGCAGAGCCTGGTGGGCTGCCGTCTATGGGGTTGCACAGAGTCAGACATGACTGGGGCGACTTAGCAGCAGCAGCAGCCTGATAACTGAGGGACAATACATGCCTTAATTTCAGGTAGCTGTTTTCTTCCTGTAAGGTAATACTTAGAAGGAATGCTTCTTTGGAGTTAACGCACCTGACAATCCCCAGCAGTAAACATATTAATCATCATTTAGCAACATTCAAGTAGTCATACACATAGTACACCTGGGGAGAAACCAGTTATATTTTCAGAATACAGCCATCTTCACAAGTGAGAATGCTGTTTCATCTGGAATGGTCTCAGAACATTAAAACCAGTGTTAGGCTGAAGCCAACTTGTGCCTCACAAGGAACTGACTGACAAATTGTCCAAATCACCCCTTACATTGTGAAACTGTTGCTATACATGCACCAGCACACCACTGAATTTTCTAGGGTTTTTCCCAATGTTATTGAAAAATAATTGGTATACAAGCTTAAGCCTTATAGCATGGTGGTTCGAATCACGTATGTTGTGAAATGATTGCCACAGTAGTTTCAGCTACCATCCAACTTCTCACACAGATAGAATAACAAGAAAAGAGAAAAGAAACAAAAAAAAATCCTCACGGTGATGAGAAATCTTAGAATTTACTTTCGTAACTTTTTAATATGTCGTGCAGTGCTGTTAGCTATAGTCATATATATCGTTTTAAAATAAGTAGATTCTCTATATGATTTGGAATGAATATTCATCTTTTATTTTTCTTACTGTGGACTTTCAGTTTAAGTTAGCAGGATCAATGAAGCACTTAAAATAGTCTTTAAACTTGAAGACCATGATACATCTGTACTTATCATATTTGTTATTACATCAGACTGCCTGGCCTAGTCCTCATCTATGTTCATGAGGTTTGATTGCCTAGTGCATGTGAAAACCCTCTCAATTCCCCAAATAGATGCTTCATCTTGACTATAAAAGCCGAATTTCTACCTGATTAGTTTTCATTGTGAAGCTGCCTTTCACAGTTTCATATTGAGGCAATTATGTGAAACACATATTTTAAAAGGAATGTTTCATTAATTGCCTTCTGAAAGGAATCAAAATAATGTACTTCCTCAAAACAAGGACATGATTCTCAGTGTTTATGCATGAAGTTTATAATTGTATATATATATATTTTATAACTATCCTAGAAGCACTTTTCACAATAAGATGTTTTTGTAATTATCCATCTAGAGTAATTTGGCATTTGAAGCATTGATATTAAAGGCTGGACAATGACCATAGGTTACAGAGCTTTGCTTTAGCATTACTTGTTTTACTGCAGAATTCAATGAAAGGCAGGTATCTTGTCTCATGGACTTTACTACAGCAGTTATGAACAAGAGCTCTTATAACATTTTGTCACTTAAAATGTCCATACTTAGAATAGTTTAACACAGAAAAGCTCTTCCTTTAAGCTCCAATAATGCAATTCTGCAATTCGGTTATAGGAGGTATCATCTGGCGATAAAACTGTTGACTTTCTCATCTCTTACCTACTCAGTGATAGAAAGCATATATATATATATATATATATATATATCTCATTGTATATATTGTTATATTCTGGAGTCACTCAATATCCATTGCACAATAAATGAATGATGACTAAGAGCAAATGTTGGTGGTGTAAATAATAAGTCCATTCATTAATGAAAGACATTGATGGGACTTCCATGAGCACTGAGTTTATATATATAAAGTATAGCAGAGTGGTCTGGGCAGAAAAGACTTTATGAGCAAGGTTTCTGAGGTGTAACTAATGCATTTGAAGTTCAGTAGTGGGACAGGTTGGTTGAAGCCAAGGTTCACAGAAGTTAATTCTGGAGGTTGAGTGGAGAGTCGGAGTAAAACCAGGTCATGAGAAACATTGAGAGTTTATCCTGTTGGTTATGGGGAACCACTGAAATTTTGCTTAAACACTTAATTTTAGAAAGATTTCTCTGAAATAAACTGTGACAGGGGTGAAATTGAAGTCGGAGAAAAGTGAAAGCCTGAACTATTAAACTATTAGTGCCGTGAAATTCAATGTTATTTAAATGTGTTCCCATTCTCCCTGCAAAAATCTATAAATAATCTTAAGGCAAAATTATTCTCAAATATTAAATTGTTTTAGACCTTTTTCTAGGAAAACAATACTTCTAAATTCTATGTCCATATTATGGAGACTGAGTGTAGCAAAGATTCTCAGTTTTATCACCAGCCAGTACAAATCTATTGATTGGACTAGTCAAAAATGTGAAGAATTAGAGTCAAAATAATTTTAAATATATGTTAATATTTACTGAGACTCATGGACAAACAAAATACAGAAGCAAGAGTCATGGAAGCGAAAGCAAAAAAAAAGAAGAAAACTATGCAGTGGGTAGTTGAGAAATTAAAAATAATTAAATTATTATTTCACTTCTCAGAGGGAATTAGTTAACATTTGCCAAGCAGTACTATATACTAGGTATAGAATTTTTCATTTGCAGTTGTTTCAGCTCAGGCTGTTACAACTAATGTAGTATGTATATACCACTTCTTCTTTATCCATTTATCCATTGATGGACACAGAGTGTTTCTTTATCTTGGCTCTTATGAATACTGCAAAAAATATGAGAATGCAGATATCTTTTTGATTACCTGATACCTCCAACTTCTCACCAACACTTGCTGTCTATCTTCTTGATAACAGTCATTTTTAAAATTTTATTTTATTTTTAATTAGAGGATAGTTACTTTACAAAATTGTGATTGATTTTGTCATACATCAACATGGCATTGAGACAAATATATTACCATGTGGAAAATAAAGAATCAGTGGGAAGTTGCTGTATGGTGCAGGGTACTCAAGGCTAGTGCTCTGTGACAACCTAGAGAGATGGGATGGGGAGAGAGGTTCAAGAGGGAGGGATACGTATTGATGGTAGCCATTCTAACAGGAGATATATATGTGTGTGTGTGTATATCATGTACACATACACAATGGACTATTTATTCCCCCACAAGAAAAAGGAAATCTTGCAATTTGTGACAACATGGATAGACCTTGAGGGCATTATGCTTGTGAGGTAAGCCAGAGAAGGAAAAATATTGTAAAATACCACTTATATATGGAAATTAAACCTAACTGGCAGAAATAGAGAGTAGAATGTTCATTACCAGAGGCTAGGGGAATTAGGGAGATGTTCAAAGATACAAACTTGCAACTACAAGATGAATAATTTCTGGAGATTTAATATAGATATAATATGATATAATATAGTGATTATAGTCAACGATACTGTATTATATACCTGAAAGTTGCTAAGAGACTAGGTTTTAAATGTTCTAACTGCAAAAAAGAAGTAATAATTAAGTGATGTGTTAGAGATGTTAGCTAAAGCTATGGTGGTAATCATTGCAATATGTAAATATATCAACATATTGTGAACTTTAAACTTACATAGTACCATATGTAAATTTTAGCTAAGAAGAACTACAAATGAAAAATTCCATAGGAAGGGTGCTTTAAACAACAAACATTTATTTCTCATCATTCTGGAGTCTGGGATGTTCACCATCAAGGTGCTGGCAGATTTTGGTTCCTAGTGCAAAGCACCCACACTTCCTGACATGATGCGCCCTCACATGTCAGAGAGGGAGAACTCTGATGTTTCTTCCTCTTTTAATAAGGACCCTAATCTCATCGTGAGGGCCCTGTCTTCATGACTTCATCTAAACCTAATAATCTCCCAAAGGCTCCACCTCCAAATACCATCACATGATGGGTAAAGACTTCATCAGATGAACTTTGGGAAGTTGGGGACACAAACTGTATCTGGACAGTCAAAACACATCTTGCTAAATCTAAATTGGGCTCTGTGTGAGGTGCTAGTAGTAATGTGTCCCTTTCATCCCAGAATCTCTCCTTAATAGTGAAGAAACATTTTGCAGTGTCGACTAATAAACAAAGCTTGTTTTAAACAAGACTAATTTATGTGTACAACACACATGCACACATACAGAATATAAGGAATAAAGTAATCTTATCTCATAAGACACTGTAGTTATATACCAGTGTTCTTCCTACTGAAAATAAGAGCATATTTAGTTGACTCAAAGGAAAAAAAAGAGGAATGAAATAACAAGGAAATGAAAGGAGAAAAGAGCCGGTAGAAGAAAGCTATATTAAGGGAGTTCTCTTGACAGCTGGTATGCTTCTTAGCTTTCCAATTTCTACTTCCTTGACAATAGCAGCAATTTTATTATCATAACCTTAATGACTTGGGAAATGCAAACTGGTTAGAAAGTGTCAAGGTAGGAAGGAGATTTTCCAAATTTCAGGCTTTCTAATGAGGGCTTCACTTGACAAATCTAAGTCCTTTTAGCATAATGGGAAGATATGTTATCAATTAGGAACACTTAGCTAATGTTGGAGTAAAAAATTTCAATACTTTACCATCTAGTAAGTGCTGAAATGGCTGCAGTGTGTTTAGAGGATACGATGGGTTTTAAAGACACCAGGACAGGAGACACACACATATAAACATGCATGTATTTTCAAGTATCTATTATAATAGAGGGGTGGGCAAACTTTTTCTGCAAAAGGGTAGAGTAAATATTTTAAGCTTTGCAAGCCAAGTGGTCTCTGTCACAACTACTCATCTCTGCTGTTGAGACATGAAACCAACCACAGACAATATGTAATCAAATGATCATGGCTGTGTTCCAGTAAAGCTTAATTTATAAAAATAAGGAAGGAGCTAGATTTTTCCCATAAGCCAGTTTGCTGACCCTGATCTAAATTTTTTTATATATGAAATTTTATTAATTTTTGAAATTTATATGAAATTATAATGGATGTACATGTAACTTTAAGCCTCAAATAGCTAAATATATATCAAATTATTCAAATTTTTAAGAAATATTGAACATTTCTATATTTTATACTTTTTGCAGAAGTTATTTTATATTAATATTTAATTCAAGGGAAAATCATTAAAATGAAGTGGCATCTTCATTTTCAAAATCTCCTTAAATATATTCATGCTTGTCAGTGCCTTAAATAGAATCTGTGAACAATTCTCATAAAAGAGCTCCTAAATTATGTCAAATCAACTTGTAAAATAATCTCTGAATGTTTATTTACCACTTTTTATATAAGATTAAGGTTCCAATATTTGAGAATAATAGCAAATTACATGCTAATCGCTTGGTATTTTTCTTAAAAGAATCATAATGGCATTTGGTACACATGTATACGTGTGGTCAATTCATGTTGATATATGGCAAAAACCATCACAATATTGTAACATAATTATCCTCCAGTCAAAATAATTAATTGAAAAAAAGAAGAAACTCTAAAAAAAAAAAATAATCGGTAAGAAACAGTCAAGTTCAAAGGAGGTAAATGCAAAAAGATGGGGAAATTTTGTTTAGATATAAAATGGAAAACAGAGGAGCCTGAAAGGCCACAGTCCATGGGGTCGCAAAGAATCAGACACGACTGAGTGACTAACACTGGACTGGATGCCTAATAGGAAAAAAGAACTAGTAGACGTTTTTAAAATATTTTAATCATAGTTTTATAGTGATCTGGGATATAGAATGAATTAATGTCTAAGGAGTCATTTGTTCTTATTTAAGAATTTGAACTGATGTCTACCTCTGCTTAAGTCTGTCTGCCTGTCTCTCTGTCTAGAGAGACAGAGACAAAGGCAGAGACATTGCTGTTATGTATTTGTGAAAACAGTGCTCCCACATTTATATCAGTACTCATTTTGCTTGTCATTATTCAGAACAAAAGGGTATTTGGTGCCTGAACAGAAAAAGAAAATTAATTTAAAATTAGAGTGGAAAGTAAACTTAGTAAATATGATATTTTCCATCAGTTCTGTAATTTATTTTAATAAGGAAAGAATACAAGTTTCAATGCAGTATTGTTCTAAGGCTTACTATGCATATCAGGATATGGATTAATGTTTCTGAAAAGAGAAATACTTGTCATGGAAAAAGGTATGTAGTTAATGAAAGTCAAGGTGACAAAATAAGAACTATCAAGTAATTACAAATAACCTAGGTGTTTTGAAACCAGGATAACAAACTGATCTCATCAAGTGTCTGAAAACTCCATCTCTAAAAGAGTGAAGCTATCATATAAATAAAGTGTCATTACTTTTACTATTTTAAATCTTAAACTGTAGGAAACGTGTAATTTGCTTCACTTAAGAAGTTGTCTCTCTTCTCCAATTACATCTGTCGGTTTCAGATGAATTTTCCAGAGCTGATTCTTACTAAGGTTTAGGCAGTAAAATGTTGGGATAGAAAATGCGCCCCCTCCAGTGCAGTCACTCATGTGTAGGAAGTATACTACAACAAGCCACTGGGAAAACATCCCTCTGGAATGGCAGTTTCCTTGAAGCTAGTGCCAGGGGATATGCATGCATGCTCAGTTGTGTCTGACTCTGTGACCCCATGGACTGTAGCCCTCCAGGCTTCTCCGTCCATGGAATTTCCCAGGCAAGAATATTGGAGTGGGTTGCCATTTCCTTCTCCAGGGAATCTTCTGGACCCAAGGACCGAACCTGCATCTTCCTGCATTGGCATGCAGATTCTTTGCCGCTGAGCCACCTGGGAAGCCCACCAGGGATTGTACCTATCTTTTATTTAATTATCTCAAAGACAATTAATAGGGCTGGGCAAGATTTTTGTGACTTATCAAGCAATTCCAGAAATTTTAGTTAGCAATATCAAACATGGATAGTCTAGCTTTCTTAACATTTCGTTTGAAGATGCTTTAGGGTAGGGACCATTTTCTCCAAGGTCCATAAGGGATTTTTGTTTGTTTCATTCTCAGCTGTATCATAAGCTCCTACAACAGTCCTGAGCCCAGGATAGATGCTGGATAAATATTTTTGAAAGTAACAAGCTTTACATTGCCAGCAAAAACTTAGGATGAACCCATTCTAACAAGTGCCTATTAAATTAAGTGGAAATAACAATTACAAATAAAGAACTACCATGCCACTCCCCACAGTGGGTCTGCAAATTTACCCTTATAAAGCTGTGGAATTTGTCCCTTTGAGAGTTTACACAGATTCTTTTTTTCCCTACATAATGAGAAGCTGGATACAATATAAATGCTATAAGGGCTTCCCTGGTGGCTCAGAGGTTAAAGCATCTGCCTGGAATGTGGGAGACCCAGGTTCGATCCCTGGGTTGGGAAGATCCCCTGGAGAAGGAAATGGCAACCCACTCCAGTACTCTTGCTTGGAGAATCCCATGGAGGGAGGAGCTTGGTAGGCTACAGTCCATGGGGTCACAAAGATGAATGGATAAGAAAACCGTGGTATATATACACAATGGAGTATTACTCAGCCATCAAAAAGAATATATTTGAATCAGTTCGAATGAGGTGGATGAAACTGGAGCCTATTATACAGAGTGAAGTAAGTCCGACGCATATATATTGGAATTTAGAAAGATGGTAACAATAATCCTGTATATGAGACAGCAAAAGAGACACTGATGTATAGAACAGTCTTTTGGACTCTGTGGGAGAGGGAGAGGGTGGGATGATTTGGGAGAATGGCATTGAACCATGTATAATATCATATATGAAATGAGTCGCCAGTACAGGTTCGATGCATGATGCTGGATGCTTGGGGCTGGTGCACTGAGATGATCTAGAGGGATGGTACGGGGAGGGAGGAGGGAGGAGGGTTCAGGATGGGGAACACGTGTATACCTGTGGTGGATTCATGTTGATATATGGCAAAACCAATACAATATTGTAAAGTTAAAAAATAAAGACAAAAGAAATCAATAGAAAAATAAATCAATGAAACAAAACAAAAAAAGAATGGTTTACCCTGCCTGCATATAGTCTTTATTACTATTACTTTAAAGAGAGGAGATAAAAGATACTTTTAGTTCACATGCCTATATGTCAAGTAAAATATACTTTTGATTTACAGATATGTGACCTTTTGCTTATACTCTAAGAAGTCATTGATTAGGGGGAAAAAATCCAAGAAACATAAATAATTGGATTTTTAGGTTATCGTGTTTTGTAGTCTAGTTTCAACGTTAGTAGTTACCAAGGCAACAATTCTTATTAATTACGGCAGCCACAGAATTACATGGGGATAAATATTAGGATTGTTGACTTCAAAATGACTATAAGATCATCCTCAGTAGCAGATCACAATGCAGTAGTTCTCAGCCCTGACTGTAAGGGAGAATCACCTGGGGGAGCTTTTAGAAAATTTTATCCTCAGACCCAGATCCTAGCTTAAGAGAGTCCACAGTGGTACCTGAACACCTGTATTTTTTTAAAAAAAGCAGCTCACGTGATTCTTTTGTGCAGTTGTGGCTGAGAAGTTTTAGTGGTCTTCAAATTGTTTCTCTCAAATAACTCTAAAGGAATTTGGAAAAACTGTGTAATCTTTCACATTTTAAATATAAAACATTTCATCATGTACTTAAAGAGCTGCAAAGAACATAAGCTCCTTTGTATCATATATATGCTATAAATACATTCTTGTTGAAAGTTAGAAGCTGGATATCTTACTCATTTGATTTATGGAAAATGTCCTAAAATAAGATAATCTGAGATAGAGAACTTTTCCCAAAGTTTGTTTCTCAGATAAAATACGGGTCTATTCCTTTTAATATTTCTTTAAGAGATGCTCTTAATGAAATCTTTCAAAGGACCAATGCATTCTCTAATAATTCCTTTGTTTGATGTCCCAGAGGGTTTCTCTCCTTGGAGCAATACCCATTTTGAATTAATTTTTGTAAATGGTGTGTAAGATAGGGGTCAAGTTTCATTCCTTGGCATGAGAATATCCAATTTTCCCAACACAATTTATTGACGAGATTATCTTCCCCCACTGCGTATTCTTGGCTCCCTTGTCAAATATTAATCGACCATATCATAGCTCAGTTGGTAAAGAATCTGTCTGCAATGCAGGAGACTCGGGTATGATTCCTGGGTCGGGAAGATCCCCTGGAGAAGGAAATGGCAATACACTCCAGTACTTTTGCCTGGAGAATCCCATGGACAGAGGAGCCTGGTGGGCTACAGTCCATGGGGTTTCAAGAGTCAGACATGACTTAGCAACTAAACCACAACCATATATACATGGGTTTATTTCTGTGAACTTTCTGTTTTAAATTCAGAGGAGGATGATTAGGAAAGATGAAAGGCTGATCACAGGCATATTATCAGATCAATTTTAGATATATTCCAAAGGCAAAGATCTGGACATGGATTCCCTTAAATATATCTATGTTTGTGTACTTCCTGAAACCTTCACATTGTAGTATGTCTACCCAGGTTGGAAAGTAGCAGCATTAGAGATAGAGCTGGTAGTATGGTGAACATACTTTTGGATAGGCATGAGAATTAGCCTGTCCCTCACTGAATCTCACAGTTGGCCACCAAGTGGATTGGTAGTTGGGAATGGTGAGCATTTTTTAATTAGAACAGGGGTGTTTGGCACATGTCAGAAAAAGATAGGTTAAAACTGAACAGTTCAGTTCAGTTCAGTCGTTCAGTCGTGTCCAACTCTTTGCAACCCCATGAACCGCAGCACGCCAGGCCTCCCTTTCCATCACCAACTCCCGGAGTCTACCCAAACTCATGTCCATCGAGTCGGTGATGCCATCCAACTATCTCATCCTCTGTCGTCCCCTTCTCCTCCTGCCTCAATCTTTCCCAGCATCAGAGTCTTTTCAAATGAGTCAGCTCTTCACATCAAGTGGCCAAAGTATTGGAGTTTCAGCTTCAACATCAGTCCTTCCAATGAACACCCAGGACTGATCTCCTTTAGGATGGACTGGTTGGCTCGTTGTAGTCCAAGGGACTCTCAAGAATCTTCTCCAAAACTGAACAGACAGGCATCAAAGTATACATTCATACCAACAGAAGGATAATAAACCAGGAAAGTAACTAGGAAAAAATTCTGAAGTGTAGGAGAAAATAGGAGAATTAAGAGGTGAAGTTGTTCAGTAATCAGCAAAACCACGGGGAATGAAAGATTATGATAAACAGGGCTAGAAAATCATTGAAAGATGCCATCACCAAATTGGTGAGAATATGTAAGGCTCCCTTCTCTCTTACTCAACAATCTTTCATGTTTCCCCTTTAAAGCAACAATAACCTGTCATGCATAGTAAATGAATACCTGCAGGCAAAAGCAGGAAATGGATAATTCCATCTTTTTGGTGTGAAAGAGGAAGGCAGCAACAGAGAGGGAGATCCTGACATCTAAATTATGGTGAATGCTCAGAAAATTTACTTCTGTTCAATGAAAAGCCATAAAATCCAACTATAGATGGCATTGACCAGAGATACAGACCCACAGCTAATGACATTTTTTACATATCTCTTTTCTCTGCAATATTTTTAAATAAAAGATTTTATAGACTTTCCCTTTTTGATAAATTTTCTTGATTCCTGTTTTCATCCAAACAGAATCCCAACCGTTATCTCTTGAATGACTAAAAGTATTTCTTAAGCTTTGAGTGCTACTTAAATATTGCAGGAGAACATTTTTTTATCTCACATTATAATAAAGACTTCAATGATTTTTCTAAAAGGAAAAGAAGCAGAGTGATAATTTTTAATTATTTAAAAGTGTGGAGACAGAAGAACTTTTACCTTGAAAGACTTTACTCTTGAGCATCAGATAAATATAAAAGTCCCATGGTATTTGGAGGAGCATATTTAAAATTGACCCTACCCCAGAAATCTGGATAAGGGTTAATATAAATAAAATATAGCACAATATTAATTTACTTAAGTGTTTATGCAGTGTTATCACAAATGCAAAATGTGAGTTCACACTTGAGTCCCTTATATTTTCATATTGCACAGCATTTGTCTTTTTAATTAAGAAAAAAAACACATTTCTATTGCATTGCCATGGGGTTCTTCATTTAATTTCCTATTTAAAAGTAACTTCATTTCTCCTTTTAATTTAATTAAAAACGTGAAAATTATGAGAGAAAAAATGTTAAAGAAAATCCTGAGTCATCACTCTTTCCCTCTCTAATTATTCACGTCATTGATGACTGTGTGTCTAGAACAAAACACTGATACCCCTCACTGGGTGATAATGAGCCTTTGCAAAATTTTAGATCAGACATGAAATGAAATGTATTTAGCCCTTTAAAAGCATTGGAACACTGGAAATTGGAATTTACTTGTTTTGTGAAAATTAATAGAAAACATATGTATACTTATGGCAGATTCATGTTGATAAACAGCAGAAGCCATCTCAATATTGTAAAGTATTTATCTTCCAATTAAAAATAAAATTAAAAAAGAAAACAAACAACCAAGGTATTTCTTTCCTTTCTGACCAGTTTTTTAAAATTATGGAAACAAAATTTCCTATGTACAGAAGCCCACAGTTACCCTACCCCCAAAGGAAGAAAGAAAATGTTTTCTTATAAACCTGGAGTTAATATATGTTACAACATCTACTTTAAGTGGATTTTGGTCAAAATATTTTATTACAGTTTTTTGAAGTGGCACATCTTGCTTTTCAGAAGCTCAGCTTTAGGAAATGAAAGAGCTAAATGGTATTTGGTTTCTCATCATTGCCCAAGTCAGGGCAAATTTGCTGGGGCAGGAATGCAGGGAGACGGGGTGCTAGTAGTCATGGCTAATACCTAGAAAATTTATATTGATGCTATTCAGTTGGGTGGCGTGCGATTGAATATGCTCTAAGACTTTTGGTTAAAGGAAAGTTGTTTACTGGGAAGTGTTCCACCAGAAATTTGCCCAAGTCATAGAACAGAAAAATGGAGAAATGAATCATTCATTTGTTTAAAAAAATAAATATGTATTGAGCCACTACCAAATGCTGTCAGCTGTACTAGGTGTGGAGGATACAGTAGCAACAACAACCAAATACAGTCCAGTCATGGCAGCAGAGATTGCAAGGGGGCCTGTCTCTTACAGAAGTCTCCAATGTTTCTAAAGCTTTAATACCACCTACTTTTTATTGACCTTTTATTGTCTTGTTTTGATTAGTTAAGGAGAACGAAAGAACATTTACACATGTGCATATTTTGATCATTATTTACATAGAGTAAACTATTTTCTAATAACACTGGAAAGTACATTGAAAAAATTGATTTATGGAAGAATCTTGAGCCCAAATCATTCCATTAAAATAAAATTTTATTATGCAATTTATGCCAGTTTTTATATGCCTCTGTTCTGAAAAGTTCAGTCATGCGCCATAAATATTTTATTGTAGTAAGTTAAGTAACATATTTGAATAATTAATTCAACACCCTGAAGTATGGATTACTGCCAGATCAATAGAAGAATGTGTACAAAAGGGATTGTACTACTTGAGTAGTCAGATTACACACACATACATACACACTGTGTTCAAATGGATCCTTGGACCATATCAAATAACATTGAATTAAGCACTAGTTGGTGATTATATGATGGTGATATTATATTACAAAAATCTGTATTTTATATATTTTCTTTAATTAGGACAATTAGTTATAAAACATTGGTATTTCCCTGATCAACATCATCTAGATCCTGGGTCAGAAAACTTTTAATATGAAAGGCCACATAGTAAATGTGTTTGACTTTGTGAGCCATGCTGTCTCTATCAAAACTACTCAACTTCAAGCCACGGCAGCATGAAAGTTGATGCAGACAACAAGCAGGATGAGCAGGGCTGGATTCCAATAAGACACAATGAGACTGATTTGGCCTGTGGGCCACAGTTTGTTCACCACTGATCTAGACAGCAGAAAAGTTGAAAGGAGGAAAGTACGGTTTCCATTTCAGGAGACTGAAAAGTGTTTCATTGAAGAGGGAGCATTTGGGACAAGCTTGAAGGCTGGGAGGATTTTGGTGAGCTGAGATTGTGATTTCTAGTGGAAGGAATGTGCAGAGTATGAGACGCAGAATTGTCATGAATACCAAGTGGTCTATTACGGAAGAAATGTAGACTCTATATAAGGAATAACTCTATAGAGAAGTTCAAATGTAGATTCGCTCATTTTTGACAGTGTTCAGTGTTACTATGAGGAATTTATACCTAATTTGATATGCAGTAGCAAGTTATTAACTATTTTATATTACAAAGGGATCTTTATAGAAAACAAACTTGAAGATAGTCCATCTACAAATGGTATACAGAGTGCATTAGAGAAGTGAAGGACTGTGCACAAAAGGACACATTAGAAGACTATCATAATAGCTTCAAAGGGAGATAATGAGGGCCCTGCTTATTGGGGCAAGACAGTTTGGAAATAAGAGCTGTTAAAGTGAACTGTAACATTTTAATGATTAACAACTGGGAATTTAAATTACTCCCAAGCTTTAGTGCCACTATATGCAGCAGTCCTGTTTCTGCTCAGTTCCTATTTCTAGAAAAGTTCTCAATGAAACATCTGTCTTCTTTGAATCCTGTCCTCTGGCTAAGCCATCTCCTAGAGACAAAAACTTGCCTAGATTCCCGAGGTCCACTGTTTCCAGACCTTGTAGTCTTGTAAGTTGCCTCTATAAACTTTCAAGTTGGTCAAGTCAACTCCCCTGACATGAGTTTGTAACTCCCTACCCAGACCCTATTGCATCTCGGGCCTTGTAGATTTCTGTCTCAACTCTCGTTGTTGGTGGTGGTCGGTTGCTCAGCTGTGTCCGGCTCTTTGTGACTCCATGGACTGTAGCACACCAGGATTCCCTGACCTTCACTATCTCCCAAATCTCATTAGAAACATTCATATTTGGAGGGCAGTGTTGTAATGACCCATCATATGGATTCATGACCACCAAGCCTGTGGTTGGGCAAATTCTCCCCACGGCTACTGTGTCCCACTCTGTCAAATACATGCCATGTCCCATTTCTGTTTACTCTTTTCTCCTCTGAAAAATCACCCATACCACAGACCTGAATCCTGAGATATGCCATTCTTTAGCTCTTTTTTCTTAAACTAAAGAGTAAGAATTATAGACATTTGATGTATCCCCACCTATATATATACTAAATCAAGTGTGTGACTTATCAAAAACTATTACAGAGAATTAGAATTTATATTTAACATAATTTACAGCTGATACTGTCTGGTCACTGATCCATCAAACCAGTTGCCAGACATGAATAACTCTTTGCATACCAGCTAGAAATATCAGTCTTGCCTGTGAAAAATAGAATAAATCTTTATAAAAAATACTAGAGATAAGAGATGAAACTATAAATGTCTAGAAAAAAACATAGCAGATAATCTCTGTGACCTTGGGAGAGACCAAAAGTTCTTTTCATACTAAAAGCGTGAACATTATAATAAAATATTAATAAATTAAATTTCATGCACATTAAACTCTTTTGTTCTTCAAAAGATATCTTTAAGGCAATGAAAAACTAAGGTACAGACTTGAAAAAAGTATGTGCAAATTATATATAAGATAAATGACTTTTATCTCAGTTCAGTTCAGTTCAGTCACTCAGTCGTGTCCAACTCTTTGCAACCCCATGAATCGCAGCACACCAGGCCTCCCTGTACATCACCAACTCCCGGTGTTCACTCAGACTCACATCCATCGAGTCAGTGATGCCATCCAGCCATCTCATCCTCTGTCGTCCCCTTTTCCTCCTGCCCCCAATCCCTCCCAGCATCAGAGTCTTTTCCAATGAGTCAACTCTTCGCATGAGGTGGCCAAAGTACTGGAGTTTCAGCTTTAGCATCATTCCTTCCAAAGAAATCCCAGGGCTGATCTCCTTCAGAATGGACTGGTTGAATCTCCTTGCAGTCCAAGGGATTCTCAAGAGTCTTCTCCAACACCACAGTTCAAAAGCATCAATTCTTCAGGGCTCAGCTTTCTTCACAGTCCAACTCTCACATCCATACATGACCACTGGAAAAACCATAGCCTTGACTAGACGGACCTTTGTTGGCAAAGTAATGTCTCTGCTTTTGAATATGCTATCTAGGTTGGTCATAACTTTCCTTCCAAGGAGTAAGCATCTTTTAATTTCATGGCTGCAATCACCATCTGCAGTGATTTTGGAGCCCCCAAAAATAAAGTCTGACACTATTTCCACTGTTTCCCCATCTATCTGCCATGAAGTGATGGGACCAGACGCCATGATCTTCATTTTCTGAATGTTGAGCTTTAAGCCAACTTTTTCACTCTCCTCTTTCACTTTCATCAAGAGGCTTTTTAGTTCCTCTTCACTTTCTGCCATAAGGGTGGTGTCTTCTGCATATCTGAGGTTATTGCTATTTCTCCTGGCAATCTTGATTCCAGCTTGTGCTTCTTCCAGTCCAGCGTTTCTCATGATGTACTCGGCATATAAGTTAAACAAACAGGGTGACAATATACAGCCTTGACGTACTCCTTTCCCTATTTGGAACCAGTCTGTTGTTCCATGTCCAGTTCTAACTGTTGCTTCCTGACCTACATATAGGTTTCTCAAGAGGCAGGTCAGGTGGTCTGGTATTCCCATCTCTTTCAGAATTTTCCACAGTTTATTGTGATCCACACAGTCAAAGGCTTTGGCATATCAATAAAGCAGAAATAGATGTTTTTCTGGAACTCTCTTGCTTTTTCCATCATCCAGCGGATGTTGGCAATTTGATCTTTGGTTCCTCTGCCTTTTCTAAAACCAGCTTGAACACCCAGAAGTTCACGGTTCACATATTGCTGAAGCCTGGCTTGGAGAATTTTGAGCATTACTAGCATGTAAGATGAGTGCAATTGAACATAGAAAATGTATGCAGCTTGATAATAAGAATACACAACATAAAAATAGGCAAAATATCCGAACAGTCACTTCGCTAGTGAAGATCTACCAATGGCCAATAAGCACATGAAAAGATATTCAACAGCATTAGTCATTAGGGAAATACAAATTAAAATCATATTGAAATATCACATCACGCCCACTACAGTGGCTAGCATCCAAAACAGTGACAGCACTAAGTATGGGCAAATTGATAGAGAAGCTAATGTCCTCATACATTGCTGGCACAAATGTAAACCAGCAGGAGACATAAGAGATGCAGGTTCGATCCCTGGGTCGGGAAGACTGCCTGGAGGAGAGCATGACAAACCACTCCAATATTCTTGCCTGGAGAATCGTATGGACAGAGGAGCATGCTGGGCTACAGTCTATAGGGTCACACCGAGTCAGACATGACTGAATTGACTTAGCACACACCAGCACACACACATAGCCACTTTGAAATGTACATTTATTATAAAACTCAGCAGCTCCACACTTAGATATCCACTCAAGATACATGGAAACATGTCTATACGAACACTGGTACTTAATTGTTCAGACTTAAATTATTCAGAGCAGCCACAAACTGTAGATTCTTTATACTTTCATTAACTAGTGAGTGAATAAATGAAATACAGTATAAGTACACAATAGAATGATACTCCATAAAAAAGTATAAACTGCTGATACATGTCTTAACATAAATGAATCTTCAAGAAGATAATGCTGAGTTGAAATAATCCAGTCACAAAAGACTACATATTGTATAATTTTGTTTATATAAAATATTCAGAAAAGAAAAAACTAAAACAGCAGAGACCAACCAGATCAATGGGTGCCTCTGGCCCAGGGGTAGGAGCGGAGATTGGCTACAAGTGGGTATGAGGAAACTTTCTGGGGTGATGGAAGTGTTCTAAAATTGGGTTATGGTAATGGCTGCCTAGATGTATAACTTTACTAAAACTCATTGAACTGAACGCTTAAAATGGTGAATTTTACTGTATGTAAATCACACCTCAGAAATGCTGTCCAGAAGCTATAGACTGTTGTTATTGGAAGATATATTTTAGTTTAAAAGACAATTTTTGTATTAAAAAAAAAGCTGTTGATAAAACTTCATCACAAAGATTTTTAGAATATCTCAAATATAAAATAGTGCATGTAAGTGCATTATAAGAGAGTTAGTGCATATAAGTAAGGCATCTTTTTTGTAGGCGTGCATATTGCAAAATTGTATAGTTCTGTTTATGACCCACAAAATGAAACTTTTTATAGAGAAACTATATTCATAGTTTTGAAGGGAAAAACAGCTCAGTGAAATAAAATATTGCTTGGGGAATTCTTTCTTACTGCTTGTCACCAAGCATTCTCACTAGCTTATAAGTTATAATTGCTCTGTGATAAAGGCATGTGCATTTCCTTCTCTCTTATAAAAATTTTAATGAGAACTTGAAGTGAACTCTCACTGAACCTATTTTCATTCCAAAATCTGCCGATTTTAATCTTATGATCCTCCTGAGACCCAGCACTGTGGTCTGTGACAGCATGAGTACTTCATAATTATTCCTCCTGTTTGGAGAAAACACCATGAAGCATCCATCATTCCCTCTGTCTCTGCTGCCTCCAGGGAGCCACAGCCTCTAGCAAGGTCAGTAATTGCAGTTTGGGTTGACAGTTCCAGGCCAAGTGAAGCACACCCAACTGGTGAAGTCCAGCCACGATGGGTACTGACTGCCTTCCCTTCAGTTTCTATCCTCCCGGTTAGTTTGGCCTCAAAATTCTTCCTTAGCTATGTGATATATGGCCTTGAATCATCTCACAGGAGATTCCCCAGAACAGAGAAAATGAATTGTTTCTCTACAGCCATGTGTATGTGTGTCTGTTGGTATTTGGGGCACAATTGATCTAACAGTCCTAGGATAAATCAAAGGTCTTTCCCGTGAGTATCACGAGAAGATCGCGTTGGAGCTTGACATTTAATATTAAGTTTGGCATTTCACTTCATTGTAGATGACCTGCATAAAATAAAATATTCAGCCATGTGGATTAAGATGGTGTTTTGGAAATAGACGTGTTTCATTTTGGTAATGTTAAAAATTTTAACTACCATAGTGGCCTGTGCATAGAAAAATAGGTGTTTTAGAGGCAATTCAAATAATTAAAATGTATCTACCATTTTATTTCTTAACAAATGCATAGAGAGATTCACACAAGAAATAATAAAGGAATACCACATGCTTTATGAAAAGGAATATATTAGCAGCCATTTAGCCTTCATAATGCATACAATATTGGTTGATGTAGATTTAGGAAAAAGATAATTTTTTATGTGAAATACTGGTGAATTCCAGAAAAAAGGAACGCCTTTAAAAGTGATATAGTTGAACTTTCTAACTTCTCATTTTGTGCTTTACTCATTTGAGTACATATGAAAATACTTGCAGAAACAAACCCAATTAGGGACAGTCTATGGCTGCCTAGAGATCCTACAATATCTTTAGGTTTCAAATAAGTCAGGATTTGAAGTTTTTCTTTTTGGACCTCTGTTTCTGGGCTTAATTGGAGCTATAAAAATGGACTTGCTTGAGAATAACTTAACTACTCATTGTGGAGGAAATTTTAATTGAATTTAATGAAAGGCTTAAATTAAATATTAGTATAGTTATAATCATTACTCCAAAATTATTTGACATACCTTCCATCAAGATGTGGAGTCTGAGCAGGCTTGTGGTTGCTCTAATCAATAATAATAACACTATATAACTTCTAAGGCTACTTTATAAAAGGCTATTTAGTTTCTACCTGGTTCTCTTGGGATGTGTACTCTGGGGAAACCAATTACCATGTATAAAACTACCCTGAGACTACCATTTGGGGAGGCCACAAGTGGCCACTGCATTTCACAGCACCAGCCAACAGCCAGCACCAAGTACCAGTCCTGTGAGTGAGTCACCTTGGATATCCAGCCCAATCCAGCCCTTGAATAACTGCAACCCCACCTGGTGATTGACAGCAGTCCCATGAGACGAGAGGTGCTGAGGGACAGCTGCCCAGCCAATTTCTTCCCAAATTCTTGTCCCACGAAATGTTGATAATTTAATTTATTTGTAATGGTAAAACTGCTTTTACTCTCTAATTTTGATATTTTTTATATACTTATTTTCTATGTTCTTCATGCCTCATGTTCAAATAATAATTGAATTTATATTATGGACCCATGTTCAACCCATTTACCATGACACTTAAAAATGCCCCAATCATAGTCTTTGTCTTAGAAGAACTAAATTGTTAGTGGAGTAGATACAGGATCACCAAGTATCAAAATTCTGGCACATCCCATTCACATGATATTCTGTGTAAATGGTGCCTCCTTGGGTTGTGAACTGGGATGTTACTGGGAAGATAAGATAAAGAGCTATTTTAGCAGTAAGCATTATTTTATTGGTAATGTCTCAGGGATTGCTGCATAAGAGCGGCAAGGAATACTACAAAATTGTATGTTTTCAAACTTCTTTACTTTGTTGACAAAAAAGAATAAAAATCTAGTTAAAATATAAAAGTAACTAGGAATATATTTTTAATTTTGAAATTTAGAAAAATCAGAATTTTATATTCCCTGGTGGCTCAACAGTTAGGAATCTGCCTGCCAGTGCAGGAGACACAGGAGATGTACGTTCGATCCCTGGGTCAGGAAGATTCTCCTAGAGGAGGGCATGGCAACCCACTCCAATATTCTTGCCTGGAGAATCCCAGGGACTGAGGAACGTGGTGGGCTACAGTCCATAGGGTTGCAAAGAGTCAGACACGACTGAAATGACTGAGCACGCTCACACACACTATATGCAAAAATTTGTAAATGTTTATGATGCTCTTCTAATACTTCTAGACACTTCACTCTCATGAGAATATGCCAGGTTGACTGACTAAATATAAAAGTTCCATCCTTGACTGTACATCGGAATCACCTGGGGACTTTAACAACCAGTTAATGTCTGGGTTCTGTCCAGAAGGAATCAAATTTAATGGGCCTGGGGTGCACCCTGAACTTTGGGACTTTTAATAGTTGCCAGTCTATTCTAACAGGCAACCACAAATAAGAACCACTGATATGTTTCTTGTTTTAATTCAATAATTCTCATTCTTAACTGCTTATTATATCATCTGTGGAACTCTAAAACTATCAATACTTGGTCGCATTTCCAAATATTCTGGTTTGATTGTTCTGGGGTTGGGCCTGCTTTTTGTGTGATTGTGATTGAACTTCTACCAACATGTTCATCCTGGGCTTGTAGATGAATGTTTATCTCTCTATACACACATTTCTCAGACAGTTACCATCTCATTACTAATAGGGCACAGCTAGGATTGCCAGATTTTGCAAAGAAAAATACCAGGGTATTATGCCTGAATAAATGATTTAAGATAAATGATGAATACTGGTTTTAGTATGTCTGATGAAATATTTGGCAGACACTTGTAATAAAATAATATCCTCTTTAAAAAATCTAGAATTCAGTATTATCTGGGAACCTGTATTTTATATGGCAGCTGTAACACAGGTTTTAGGCAAGAGACAGAAGCAGACCCGAACAACACATTAGGTGATGTATGATCACATTGGATTTAATTCATTCTCAGGGACAGAGTTAGAATACTCTCACTGTCCCCTAACAGCCACGGTGTAATCATTCTATCCCATAATACTATTTCTAGTTATCATCATCTGTAGCCTGTTCTTTATTGAGCAGAAGCAATGGACAAATGTAGGAGAAAAAGGGGAAAGAACTAAAACCTCCTCCCGCCACGAGTATTAAGTCTATTGGCAGCAAAAACAGGATAAGGTGAAACGATGAGAATGCACTTTATGACTAAACCCCAAAACATACAAATAAACAGACTATACCTTGTGAGTTTCAATTGCTAGTACTTGGACAATTTCTGAAACATTTTTTTTTTAAATTATAGAAGATAGAAAAAGATTAGTGCCAAAATTCTGATCTCTGGCAGAACTTCAGAGCCTTGGAGGCCACTGTGAAGCTCAAAGATTCTCTGTCCCATTTACAATGACAGCATTTCCCTCAGAGTTACAGCACTTGCCGGCAAATACCGTCTCACATTTGCCAAGGGTTTGCATTTCCCATGCTCATTTTATCACTTGTTCTTCTCAGCAATGCTGCAAGGCAGGCAGGTCAATTATTATAACATCCACTCTATAAATAAGGAGAATATGACTCAGATTGCCTTGTCCTAGAGTAGTAGTGGGCTTCCCTGATGGCTTAGATGGTAAAGAATCTGCCTGCATTGCAGGAGATGCAGGTTGTATCCCTGGGTTGGGAAGATCCCCTGGAGAAGGGAATGGCTACCCACTCCAGTATTCTTGCCTGGAGAATTCCATGGACAGAAGAGCCTGGTGGGCTACAGTCCATGGGGTCGCAAAGAGTCAGACACGACTGAACAACTAACACCTTCACTTAATCCAGAGCTGTTTTCCTCCAAGTGTGGTCCCCAGACAAGCAACCTCTGCATCACCTGAGAACTTGTTAGAGATGCAGCTTCTCAGGTCTCACTCCAGACTTCCTGACTCAGAAACTCTGGGGTCCATCCAGCAATTTGTGTTTAACAAGCCTTCCAGGTGATTCTCTTCTACATTCAAGCTTCAGAACCTCTGCCCTGGAGGATGTAGTTAATAAGTGGGCTAGTAAGAAACAGAAAATTTCAATCCATATCCCTTGAGGATATTGGTAGTAGGATTTGCATGATTTTACATGGTCTCCAGGTTCAAGAGGGAGAGGATACACACACACACACACAAACACAGAGTTATGGCTGATTTGTGTTGTTGTACAGAAGAAGTTAATAAAACACTGTGAAGTAGTTATCCTCCAATTAAAAAAGAAAAAGAAATATATGAATTTAAGGAGGGCCGGATCTAAACCTAAATGTTTATAAGCACATTTATTTGATTATGTCCAAATTCATTGATTTATAGAAAGATTCCTAACAGCTTTTCATTTACTTCAGGATAAAGTTCAAATTTCACCTGAATAAAATTTCCTTCAACATTTAATATCTGCCTGCCCTTTATGCATTGGCCAAGATCCTAACTTGAAACATTACTGTTAAAATATTTACTTGTTGAATTTCTAGTTTCTCTTTCCCCACTGATTTTTAAAATCTATGAGGTCAACTGTGGTGTCACACTACCTGGGCACATCAAAGTAGGCAATAAATCTTTCAAATAAATTAATGAACACTAGAATGGAAGAATGTGTCCCACATGTGAGGGTTTCCATTGGCAAGACTTGCCTTACCAGAAGTATCCTATCCTAGAAAAGTCCATTGCTTGGGCACCATGGAAATGCTCATTCTCTGTTTGATAAGATCTCAGCCAATGGGAAGAAAAATGGTTGACTGCATCAATTTACCCAAAGGGATATATGTTAGTGTTTAAGTGTTTAAGAGGAAGATTTTATATTGTTTACAATAGGAAAAAACTGGAATTAAGGGTTTGATACTTTTGTAACATGGTAATTTTTAGATATATTAAGTGAAATTAGGTTCTGCATAAAAGTGTTTATGAAGTAATCTCTTCATTTATAAGATGGGAGCAATAATAAGTAAACACATCTCACAGAGTTGCAATAGCAAGTTAAGTAGACTTTCTTGTTAAGAGCCCAAGGACAATCCATGGCACAGTCAGATATACTTAAGATTATTAATGTTGTTGTTAACATCATTATCATATCTGGATGAAGAAATTACAAGCAGCCTCCTTGTTTTTTCCTAAATTATGACACTTTACCAAAAATATGTGTTGAGTTTGTTGTCAGATACAAACAGTTTAAAAAGGAAAGCTACTTGATTCAAAGAAAGTCCTAACCCTAGGAAATTTTTGAGGTTGTCCATTTTACTCGTTTTCTACTTCCTCACTTTTCAAAACTCCCAAGGTTGCCCTTGTCTGCCTCATTCTTGATGTGCCTACTTGACTGGCTGTGAACTAGCTCTTACTAAATCCTTTCCCAAAGATGAGGTTAGTTATCAGCTTTCTCAAGGATTATCATTTTCATAAGGATGCTCTAGGAAGAAGACATCCCAAGCAGCTGTTTATTACCTGGAAGGTACCATAGAGTCTCCTTAGTTCATTCCTCTCGTTGTTCACATGAAGAAGCTCAATTTGCAAAAGGTGAAATTTGTGCAATAAAATACTAGAAGTGTATGGACTAGAACTAGAATTTCTTAATTCCTTAGCCTTTCATACTCTTAAGAATAATTATGAGCAGTTTATGAAGAGTGTTTGAAATCTCATCATGGAAACTGTTCATCCTGCTGTCTCTATTTTGACTTATGGTGGAATTTTGTGTTTATGAGAGAAGTAATGTTTCAGAGACCTGTTTTCTGACCAAGGGAAAGTGTTGATTACTTTTCCCTTCAAAGTAGGAAAAAATAATATGCAAAAGTTTAAGGAAAAATGCAAACTGACCTCTTAGCCAAGTGTCTATATTAATGTGTTCAGTCAGGGGGTTAAGATACTTCTGTAATTCTCAAATATTAATTCATTGTTTATTCTACCAACAAAGATACAATACTGACTGCAGTATGTTTTAGGGAAAATATTTCTCATAGGCATGGCAGCCACTTCTTTACTCTGCTGTCTTGGCTCATCACAGTGACCTTTAATTCATTTTCTCTTGTCTGCTTTGCAGACATTATGAAACCACTATATGGTGTCTATTGAGCTAAAGTCAATTAATCACAGGGTGACTTTTAAAATCAAGATTAATAATAGGCTATTTCATAGCCAGAATACTTGATTAAGATGGGCACATTTGTGGTTCCCCTCAAGTTCAGAAATAATTTAGTCAAATTCCAATATCTCAGATAACTTTTTCTCTTGTATAATTTGCCTAACATGAACTGCTCAGATAAATGGACTTTCCTAAACTCCCACCAGGGGTTCCCAGAAATGTTTTACAAAATCGCTCCTCTTGGCTACTGGTTACCTCTAGATAGCAGCATCTTTGTAAGCCACAAAGCACTGGCATCTCCCCAAAAAAGGTGGGTGAAGGAAGAGAAAAATAAGAGAAAGTCTGTCTGAAAAGATAACAGCATCTGTCATCAACATTGTACACATCTCAGCCATGGCCTTGTGGTGGTGGGAGAAAAGTGGTTCTCTTTTTCTCTCTGTTTTTGGGCCAAATTTTCACTTCCTGTCCGCCTGAATCCGCTCATGTCCTTGGTGGGAGGGTGTTGGTTTATTAGTAGATCTAAAGCATTTCATATTCATATTCTGCTTAACAATATGATGCTACACCTTAGCAGTTTAGCAAAATGGCAATTCTGTTTGTTTAATAAGCCATATAATGTGCTGCATCATCAATTTGATTTTGCTGGGTAAACTAAGAGAGCCAGTCCGCACTGATGAAGTTGAATTTTACAGGTCATTGCACCATCCTGTATGAAAGAAATCCAGGACACCCCATGTACATATACATTGTAGCTAGGGGCTGAATACATTTCGTGCAACCTTTCATTTTCTGTTATAAGGGAAAAAATATGAAGCCCCGTACAGCTCCTATAGAAATCAGTGTTAAAATTCTGTTGCTACATTTCTATTGCTCGTATGGACCCTTTCCTAGCATTTCTACCCTAAACACAACTGCCTCTAAATTACCAATATATGCCTGAATAGATGACAATTTCCAAACTCGACTTGGAAAACACAGTGCTAATCCTGATGTAATAAAGTTGAAGTACAAGGAGTTGTTAATGGGGTCAAATATATTCTGCTCTCTACTCTCTTGAGAGCTTATGAGAACCACATCCTAATATCCTTGCTTTATTGAAGAGGACTATTTTATTTGCTACTAATCAGAAGATGGATGCCATATCTCAGCTCCCTGAATGATTGGTTTTTCTCAATCTAGTGAAAACATAGGGTAGATTTCTCCTATAACACTAATACAGTTAATGATAGGAAGACCACAGAATGAAGACTATAAAGCTAATTTTCACTGTAAGAAAATAGTTGACTTTAGCTCTTTAAGGCAAAATTGTTGCCTTGTTGCTGAGTTGGAATTAATATCTATTTTACCTCTCAAATGTGGTATCATCTGAGTTTCACTGAAGCATCTAAGAACATACTAGTTGGATGAGGTGCAGTCTTCCCAATTACACGTTTGTCCTGTGGGTCCCTCTCTTTGGGAAGATATACCCATGTAGGACTCTTTCCCATTCCTGCTTTAGTCATGTGAAAGAGAATACTTCTTGTTGCATGTTACTTCATCAGCATCTTGCTGAGATGTGTCTCACCCTCACAAGTCCCCAAGTTCATTTATTGGTTAGATTTCATACGCTGCTTTGAATTTTACATTAGTGATTCAGTAAAGGCTTTTTATTCCTACCTTATCAGAGCCCCTTCATGGTTGTAAATCATATAGTGATGTAAAAAAAAAAAAAGAATAATGGAAAAAAGAATTTTGATTCATATAACCTATTTTCCAACAATTATTGAAATGTGACAGGTGATACCTCAATAGCATATACCTCTCCAACCACAACCTAATATCTGTCATTTCCTTTATAACCAAACACCAGTCTTATAAAAACAGAGATATAATTCATATACCAGAAGCTATCATTTTAAAGTGTACAGTTGAGTGATTTTTAGTGTATTCATTATTGTGCAGATAATTACCCCTAATTCCAGAATATTTTATCACCCCAAAAGAAATCTTTTACCCATTAACAGTCATTTCCTATTCTCCTTCCTACCCAGCCCAAGGCAACCACTTATATTTCTGTTTCTGTGGATTTCCCGATTCTGAATATTTCATATAAGTGAGTTTATATAATATGTGGCTCTTAATGTCTGACTTTTTCCCTTTTATGACTGAATACTATTCTGTTGCATAGATATACCTCATTTCATTTATACATTCATCAATTGATGAAAACTTACATTGTTTCAGCCTGGAGGCTATTATGAATAAGGCTGCATAACCATCCATCTTGATAGACTTGTCTATATACACTGTCATCTTTTAATTTCCCAGTCATTCCTCCACCTGCTTCATTTGATTTTTCTCCAAGCACTCACCTAAAGACTCTCTCTCCGGTATCACTAGCAATGGCTATGCTAGCAAATCTCAACCACTTTTTAGTATAGCTTGTCCTGACTCACAGCTGCAGTTGACACTGTAGACAGTGTCTCTTCTACCTTTGACATTTGTGACACCACATTTTTATGCTTTTCCTACTCTGAGGACAGCTGTTTCATTTCTGTCTTTGAAAACTGAACTTCTCTTCTTGGCCATTAAAGTACGATTTGTTCAAGACTAGATCCTGGCCACCTTTTCTTTTCGTTCAAAAGTCTCTTCCTAGGCAAAGTGATCTCCACCTGTGCTTTGAACAGTCATCTGTGAACTTTCAACAGTCATCTATGAATCATCTACAAATCTGTGTGTAGAAGTTAAATTTCAGGGTAAGACATCTATGTGTTCACTGGTGTACTGGAGTATTTTAAAGATACCTTAATCTAGTCAAAGCTAAACTCATCTTCTTTAAACAAGAATCGTCTTTTCTTTTTTTTAATTTATTTTCTGAATGGAATGACTTTCCTTATCACCCAGCTTAGGAAAGCACAAAATAAAGTATCTTCCTGAAGGTTCATGTTGGAGTGGTTAACAGCTTTGGAGACTGACTGTCTGGGCTTAGTTTCAAGGTCTGTACATACTCCCTGTGTGAACTTGGAGATGTCACAACCATCCTGTGCATATTGCCTCCTTAGTAAGACGAGTAATCCTCAGAGTGGTTGAGATGATTACACTAGTTAAAATTTTAGTGAAGACTTTAGAACCATGCCTGACATGAAATCAGAACTTTAAATGTTCACTCTTTTCCCTCTGACTCATCTCCCATTTCTAGTACTTTATTTCCTAAGTAGTTCTCAAATTCCTCAGCTCACCTCTATTTCTACCACCTTGTAACAAACTCCTATTACGACTCAGATTCATTGATGTCGTCTAAACTGGTTACCACACTTTGGCTAAAATCACCTTTTTAAAGCCCACACTACTATATATAAAATAGATAACTAATAAGGACCTACTGTATAGGACAGGGAATTCTACAGAACACTCTGTAATGGCCTGTATGAGTAAAGTGAAGTCGCTCAGTCGTGTCCGACTCTTTGTGACCCCATGGACTATAGCCCACCAGGCTCCTCCATCCATGGAATTTTCTAGGGAAGAGTACTGGAGTGGGTTGCCACTTCCTTCTCCAGGGGATCTTCCCAACCCATGGATCGAACCCGGGTCTCTTGCACTGTGGGCAGATGCTTTACTGTCTGAGCCACCAGGGAATCATCTTTAAAAAAGAAAGTGTGGATACATATGTATAACTGATTCACTTCGCTGTACACCTGAAACTAACAAAGCATTGCCAATCAACTGTACTCCAATAAAAATTTTAATATATGAATTTGAGACTGGAGGGGGGCAAATCCACCCATAACATCTGATTGGTGCCCCACCAACCTCTCCAGGCACAAATATGCTTCATGTTCTCTAAGATTTTCTCCCTGTCACCCATAAATGAGCCTTACTTAAATGGGGCACAATATTCCCACCTTTCTAGAACTCTTTCTGGAAGAGTTTCCAGAAAGAAACTCAATTGGAAACGTAGTTCCTCAATTGGAAACATTCTTCATTCCATCTTCCCCATCCCCAAGCCATTTTTCCTGACTTATTCCTTTCATCATTCAGACTTGAAGTCAGTGAATTCCCTCATCTCCTAGGCTGGGTCACTTGGATATTGAATTTATCAAAGAATGCAACCTCTAAAGCATTTATATTGATTTTTAATGGTACATAAGTTTTGTGTCTTTTTTCCCCCCAGTCATGCCTATTTCACCCTGAATAGTTTGCTTTACCCTTTGTACTGTAAGTCCTTTTAAACATACAGTGGGAACTGAATCAGTATTTCTTAAATATAAACATAACTATAGTATTGTCATTTTAACAAATCAATATCCATGCTATTTATTACACACAGTCTCTTTTTACTCATTCCCTCTAATAACATTCCATGCACCTTGAAATCCTTTCACTTGACTGCATCTTTTGCTTGAGGAAGGATTTGAGAAAGGACACATTTTTATCAGATGCTCTATTCCCAACACAGAGAAGTTGATTGAAAGATTCTTCTTTGTTACATACTCGTAATATTTAACTGATTATTACATTAAAGGTGATTTCCAAAAATAACAAAGTCAAGCCCTTTGTTTCTATCCCTCAAATCTTAAAACAGATGGTTAATTGCTAGTATGTGTATATTTGTGTATACATTTTGACTTCCTCAGAGACATGTACAATGCAGTCTCTAATAATGCAATTGAATGTGAAATTTGAAACTGAAGTCGAAGCCAAAGTTGGAATCCCATCTCCTATACTACTCCAGCTGTGGAGCAGATTGCCTGTGAACTAAATAGCATTTACCTTGTAGCGTTATTGTAAAGATTAAATGAGCTAATACTTTTGTAATTATCATGTGGTAAGCACCAGATAAGTGTTACCTAGTAGAAGAATGAGGAGAGGATTAGTAGGAGTAGTAATATTTATAAAGTAGTGTCTCTTCCCCTAGAATGACGTGTTTTTCCCTTCTGTATCCTCACAAGAAAGAGATCTCTTTCAGTCATCTTTGCATCCTCAGGACTTGGCACAGAGTAGGTACTCAATAAAGAGTTAGTTCTATTATCTGGTTTTTAGTTGTGTATGCTTGTTATACCAGCGGCTGTCTGTACTTTACTGCAGGTCTGGAAAAGACATTACACTTTAATTGGGGTGTTGGTTTGTCATCAAGACAAATCCTTTGAATATATGCCTATTTGAGATAAGTAATGCAGGATGTTAATTAGTACTCCAATACAGTTGATGTATATTTTATAACCTGAGGTACTCCTGCTTTTTAGCATCTATGTGTGAATTAACATTTAGAGATATGAGTAATTGTTTTAATGAGAATTTCACCTCTACACCACTCCACTTTCACTTCATTGTGAATGCAGTTAGGTTTGCCATAGCCTTCTCCCTGTGAACCTGTAGATAAGGCATGGAAAAAATTATTACTTTTCCTATAATCCTTCTGCTGAAATATGATAGGAAAGCACCAATGAATTTAGGATCGTTAATGTTCTCTCTGAACTGGAACTCTTTAAATCATAAAATAGCACATAATATATTTTTATTAAAATGTTGACATTATTTCAAAATGTGTGTTTTAGAGCAAGTTTTATACAAGTTCTTACAACATATGGATATATTCTTCATTTCGTCTTTCAATTAATGTGATGACAAAGACTGTTTATTTCTGCTATGGATGTGTTGTTTTCCTGCCATTAGTTTTCCTGCATGTTGCCTGCAATAATTTATCACACATTCTGAAGTGGTGTTCTACATAAATATTTAAGTTTGTGCAAAAGTAATTGTGGTTTTGCATTGTTGAACTTTGCTATTTGATATCAGAATGCATTCTTAAGTAAATGTTGTTATACATCATTTTTAATGTACATTTCTTGCTTTATGTTATTTTGCTAATGACTTATTACTTGCTGTTTATTTTATATATGTTTTAGACTAGGGAAATGATGTTAGACAAAAAACAAATTAAAACAGTTTTCTTATTCAAGTTCAAAACGGGTCATAAAGCAGCGGAAACAACTCGCAACAGGAACAACACATTTAGCCCAGGAACTGCTAGTAAACGTACAGTGCAGTGATGGTTCAAGAAGTTTTGCAAAGGAGATGAGAGCCGTGAAGATGAGGCACTCAGTAGCCGGCCATCGGAATTTGATGACAAATTGAGATGAATCATCAAAACTGATCCTCTTACAGCTATACAAGAAGTTGCAAAAGAACATCAACATCAACCATTCTACCCTCATTTGGCATTTGAAGCAAATTGGAAAGGTAAAAAAGCTTGATTAGTGGGTGCCTCATGCATTGGAGAAGGAAATGGCAACCCACTCCAGTACTCTTGCCTGGAAAATCCCATGGATGGAGGAGCCTGGTAGGCTGCAGTCCATGGGGTCGCTAAGAGTCGGATTCGACTGAGCATCTTCACTTTCACTTTTCACTTTCATGCACTGGAGAGGGAATGGCAACCCACTCCAGTGTTCTTGCCTGGAGAATCCCAGGGACGGGGGAGCCTGGTGGGCTGCCGTCTATGGGGTCGCACAGAGTCGGACACGACTGAAGCGACTTAGCAGCAGCAGCATGAGCTGACCACAAATCAAAAAAAAAAAAAAAATCGTCATTTTGAAGTGTGGTCTTCTCTTATTCTATGTAACACCACCATTTCTCAGTCATATTGTGATGTGCTCTGAAGAGTGGATTTTATATGGCAACTGGCAATAACAGCTCAGTGGTTGGACTCCAAAGCACTTCCCAAAGCCAAACTTGCACCAAAAGAAGGTCATGGTCACTGTTTGGTGGTCTGCTGCCTGTCTGATCCACTACATCTTTCTGAATTCTGGTGAGACCATTACATCTGAGAAGTATGCTCAGCAGATTGATGAGATACACCTAAAACTGCAGTGCCTGCAGCCGCCATTGGTCAACAGAAAGGGCCCAATTCTTCTGCATGGCAACGCTCAACCACATGTCACACAACCAATGCTTCAAAAGTTGAATGCCTTGGGCTACAAAGTTTTGCCTCATCCACTATATGCCTGACCTCTCATCAAACAACTACCACTTCTTCAAGCCTCTCGACAACTTTTTTTGCAAGGAAACCGCTTCCACAACCAGCAGGAGGCAGAAAATGCTTTCCCAAAGTTCATCAAATCCTGAAGCACCGATTCTTACGCTAGAGGAATAAACAGTAAAAAAAAAAAAAAAAATTCTCACTGGCAAAAGAAATGTGTTGATTGTAATGATTCCTATTTTGATTAATAAAGATGTGATTAGCCTAGTTATAATGATTTAAGTTTCAGGGTCCAAAACTGCAATTACTTCATCACCAACTTAATAGTTTCCTTTAAGTTTTTCCTTCAATATACCTCTGATGATGTTTACCTACATATCAGAATTTTTCTTTTGGAAACTTAGCATGACTACATTTTAGTTTCTTTAGAATGAAAGAATATTAACAGATAGATTTAAAGAATAAATTTTTTAGAGTTTCTCTCCTCAAAAATTGGAGCTCTTTAGGGCTCATAATGGCATCTTTGTCTTGATGTAGCAGCCAAGGCAGAGCAGAACATAAAACCAACACTAAGGTCATTACCTGATCCAGATGGATGAACTATCTCTCTGACTGAAGATCAGAAACTAAACAAGATTTCTCAAGGCACCCACAAGTTCTGTGACTGTGTGACTTTTTGGCTATTGAGCATAACAGGACACAAGAGGACCATGTTGTTAGAAATCATATAGAAGGAAAAATTAGCTTACATAAAAGGCAAAAGCAGTATTTGGATCTGAAGTTCGATAGTTAGTGGTGATGGCTAAGGGTATCTTGTGAATAGCATCACCCCATCTTTGCTAAGATAATCCTAGGCATTTTCCTCTCTGTATTTCTATCATAAATTAGTGCTGCTATTAACACACTTACTATGTTATATTATTGCCACGTTTTTACATGAGTTTATTGTAGGTAATCATTCTTTATCTGTTCTATGCAGGACCTAGCAGAGTATCTGGTACCATGCATATCAATACTCATTAGATTAGTGAGCTAACAAATTAAGTGTCTTACCACATCAATAACAAACAATAAGCCCAGAACAATCATTTTGTTCAAAACATTTGATGTCTTAACATTAACTGATTTTTGTAGTCTATTGTAAGTTCCGAGAGGTCAAGGGCTATATTAAACCACATCTTTGAAATTAACTCTGTACTTGAACAGAGCAGGCACTCAAAACTACTTTTTGAAAGAAGCAAACTAATTCTTACAATAATAGCTTTCATTTATACAGCACCTACTATGTGCCACCCAATGTTCTAGGCACTCCATTAGTTTTTTTTGTTTGTTTGTTTGTTTTTAACTTATGCCTTTAAGTAATACACAATATGGATTCTACATGATATAGATCAGCTGTGCTTTCACAGAAGCTATGATTCATTCATAAAATGGAGAAAAAAGGACTGATCTCCTAGGATGTTTTGTGATGATTAAGTGAGGCAATGCTTGCAGCATACGTGACCTAGACTGGCAGAGCAGATTTGCTTAAGATATTTTAGCTATTATGACTATTATTGCTACAACTATCATCTCTTCCAACAGTGGATAAGTTAGGCTGTAAATTTAGAGGGCTTAAATAGAGAAATCTAATGAAGTCTGTGCAATCAGCAAGATGATAGGTGTACATTTTGGCCCCTCATTTCCACACCTTCTACTTCATAAGGAAGCACCATTTTCCAAGATTTCCTGTCAAATGGCACTTACCTAGCTCTTGGTATATGTATATACTGCAGATCTGAGTAGACTGAAAACAGCAAAAATGGTAATAGGTAACACTTCTTTTTAAAAATATTTATTCATTAATTTGGCTGTGCTGGGTCTTAGTTGTAGCATGCAGGAACTTTAGGTGCAACATGTGGGATCCAGTTCCACAGCCAGGGTTTAAACCTGGATGCCCTGCATTGGGAACGTGGAGTCTTAATAGCTAACACTCCTTTAGTGATTCTCTCTGCCTGGGACAGTATCTTCTGTCCACACCCTTCACTCTCTGTCTGCCCTCCCCTTAATTAGTTTCATGCTACCAGACATTCTAAATATTTAAGTGGTGAATTCCTTTATTCTCTGCTTCCTCCTCACCCCTTGTAGACTATAAAATCTGAGGACAGGAGATCATTTGATTTCCTCACTTAATGTATTCTCAGCATCAGCCCTTAGTGTAGAGTATCTTTTACATGAACAAAAGAATATGAGTATTCTTCATACTCATCACAAAGGATCAGTTCATTCATTCATCATAGCTGTTGAAAAATGTTTAAAACAGTAAACTTTCACAACCTTCTCAAAGGATTATATCAATGCAGTTCAGTTCAGTTCAGTTGCTCAGTCATGTCTAACTCTTTGCAACCCCATGGACTGCAACACGCCAGGCCTCCCTGTCCATCACCAACTCCCAGAGTTTACTCAAACTCATGTCCATTGAGTCAGTGATGCCATCCAACCATCTCATCCTCTGTCGTCCCCTTCTCCTCCCACCTTCAATCTTTCCCAGCATCAGGGTCTTTTCCAATGAGTCAGTTCTTTGCATCAAGTGGCCAAAGTATTGAAGTTTCAGCTTCAGCATCAGTCCTTCCAATGAATATTCAGGACTGATTTCCTTTAGGATGGACTGGCTGGATCTCCTTGCTGTCCAAAGGACTCTCAAGAGTCTTCTCCAACACCACACTTCCAAAGCATCAATTCTTCAGCACTCAGCTTACTTTATAGTCCAACTCTCACATCCATACATGACTAATGGAAAAACCATAGCTTTGACTAGGTGGGCCTTTTTTGGCAAGTAATGTCCCTGCTTTTTAATATGCTGACTAGGTTGATCATAACTTTCCTTCCAAGGAGTAAGGGTCTTTTAATTTCATGGCTGCAATCACCATCTGCTGAGAGAGTCATTTCCTAGGCAGGTTGATAAGGAGTCTAGGGGTCCCCAAAGAGAGAGGGGTCTGGAATTCTCAAGGAGGAAGAAAGGACAAACTTTTTTTCTTTCTCCACATTCCTTAGGATTATATAACAATAATGTATCCTGCCTGAGGACAGTCTCTGGATTAAGGACAGTCTTTGGATTAAACCTTCTGGCTAATTCTGTTATCTTAAAATGTAAATTATGGGAGTAGGTCTAATGAGGTCTTTACAACCTCCAGACATTCTTTGGATTCATTAGAGAGTATATAACTTCATTGTCAACACTAGCAAGCGGGTACTCTTTCTGCCCCCTTCTGATGCCTATGTCAGAAGCTTTCTCTATCTCCTTTATACTTTAATAAAACTTTACTACACAAAAGCTCTGAGCGATCAAGCCTCGTCTCTGGCCCCGGATTGAATTCTTCTCCTCCGGGGGCCAAGAATCCCGGTGTATTCGCGTGATTCAACAACAACCTTTCAGTCAGTGATGCCATCCAACCATCTCATCCTCTGTCGTCCCCTTCTCCTCCCACCTTCAATCTTTCCCAGCATCAGGGTCTTTTCCAATGAGTCAGTTCTTTGCATCAAGTGGCCAAAGTATTGAAGTTTCAGCTTCAGCATCAGTCCTTCCAATGAATATTCAGGACTGATTTCCTTTAGGATGGACTGGCTGGATCTCCTTGCTGTCCAAAGGACTCTCAAGAGTCTTCTCCAACACCACACTTCCAAAGCATCAATTCTTCAGCACTCAGCTTACTTTATAGTCCAACTCTCACATCCATACATGACTAATGGAAAAACCATAGCTTTGACTAGGTGGGCCTTTTTTGGCAAGTAATGTCCCTGCTTTTTAATATGCTGACTAGGTTGATCATAACTTTCCTTCCAAGGAGTAAGGGTCTTTTAATTTCATGGCTGCAATCACCATCTGCTGTGATTTTGGAGTCCTTCCCCCCCAAAAAAATAAAGTCTGTCACTATTTCCACTGTTTCCCCATCTATTTGCCATGAAGTGATGGGACCGGATGCCATGATCTTAGTTTTCTGAATGTTGAGCTTTAAGCCAACTTTTTCACTCTCCTCTTTCACTTTCATCAAGAGGCTCTTAGTTCTTCTTCACTTTCTGCCATAAGGGTGGGTTCATCTGCATATCTGAGGTTATTGATATTTCTCCTGGCAATCTTGATTCCAGCTTGTGTTTCTTCCAGCCCAGCGTTTCTCATGATGTAGTCTGCATATAAGTTAAATAAGCAGGGTGACAATGTACAGCCTTGACGTACTCCTTTTCCTATTTGGAACCAGTCTGTTGTTCCATGTTCAGTTCTAACTGTTGCTTCCTGACCTGCATACAGATTTCTCAAGAGGCAGGTCAGGTGGTCTGGTATTCCCATCTCTTTCAGAGTTTTCCACAGTTGTGATCCACACAGTCAAAGGCTTTGACATTTGACTAGAAGTAGATGTTTTTCTGGAACTCTCTTGCTTTTTTGATGATCCAGCGGATGTTGGCAATTTGATCTCTGATTCCTCTGCCTTTTCTAAATCCAGCTTGAACATCTGGAAGTTCACGGTTCATGTACTGTTGAAGCCTGGCTTGGAGAATTTTGAGCATTATTTTGCTAGCGTGTGAGATGAGTGCAATTGTGCCATAGTTTGAGCATTCTTTCTCATATCCTTTCTTTGGGATTAGAGTGACAACTGACCTTTTCCAGTCCTGTGGCCACTGTTGAGTTTTCTAGACTTGCTGGCATATTGAGTGCAGCACTTTCACAGCATCATCTTTCAGGATTTGAAATAGCTCAACTGGAATTCCATCATCTCCACTAGCTTTGTTCGTAGTGATGCTTCCTGAGGCCCACTTGACTTCACATTCCAGGATGTCTAGCTCTAGGTGTGTGATCAGACTATTGTGATTATCTGAGTTGTGAAGATCTGTTTTGTATAGTTCTTCTGTGTATTCTTGCCACCTCTTCTTAATATCTTCTGCTTCTGTGAGGTCCATACCATTTCTGTCCCAGGCACAGGGATTATATGGCTTATGACAATTTAAAATGCATATAAACTTTGATTTGATTTTTTCCAATTTCAAATCCAAAGGAAAAAAGCATAGAGAGTGGAAGATTAATGCACAATTTTAGTCATTCCAGCATTGTATTCAATGGATAAAATTGTCAACAATCTAGATTATGTTTAAAGAGTTAATGTTCATTTATTCTACAGAATATTATATATCAGTATTGGAAAGAATGGAGTAGGTCTCTGTATTTTTTAAAATTCCCATTCATAGGGGAAAGATAAACTGAATCCTAGATAGCATATTGAAAAGCAGAGACATTACTTTTCCAACAAAGGTTCGTCTAGTCAAGGCTATAGTTTTTCCTGTGGTCATGTATGGATGTGAGAGTTGGACTGTTAACAAGGCTGAGCGCTGAAGAATTGATGCTTTTGAACTGTGGTGTTGGAGAAGACTCTTGAGAGTCCCTTGGACTGCAAGGAGATCCAACCAGTCCATTCTGAAGGAGATCAGCCCTGGGATTTCTTTGGAAGGAATGATGCTAAAGCTGAAACTCCAGTACTTTGGCCACCTCATGCGAAGAGTTGACTCATTGGAAAAGACTCTGATGCTGGGAGGGATTGGGGGCAGGAGGAGAAGGGGACGACAGAGGATGAGATGGCTGGATGGCATCACTGACTTGATGAATGTGAGTCTGGGTGAACTCCAGGAGTTGGTGATGGATGGGGAGGCCTGGTGTGCTGCGATTCACGGGGTCGCAGAGAGTCGGACACGACTGAGCGACTGAACTGAACTGAACTGAAACTGAATCCATCCCTCCTTTTTTAAATTGGGGTATAGTTGCTTTACAGTGTTGTACAACCAAGTGAATTATCTATAATTCGTACATACATATCCCCTCCCACTTGAGCCTGCCTCCCACCCCACCCTCATCCCACCCATCTAAGTCAATGTAGAACACCAAGCTGAGCTTCCTGCACTAAACAGCAAGATTCTTACAATGGTTTGTTGTTGTTGTTAAAAATATAAGCTGAAAAAATATTGTGTATAGAATAATTCCTTCCCCTATAGGCTCATATTATTCTCTCTTCCCTGTTTTCACTTTTGCCGTATTATTTTCCTCACATCTAGTTTCAGGTGCTCGTGGGTGACCACTGTTGTCCATTCATCCCACTAGTCACAACTCCATTGCTCTTTCAGTTCATAAAGTAGTTTTATTTTCTGTTCTATAGGTTCTGTTTGACCCACCTCTTCCATCCCTCTTGTTTGGCTTCAAGCCAGCCACTTGGCAGAAGCCAATCTCTCTTTGCCCTCCCACTCTTCCCTGGTCACTAACAAATATTCAGGGACCTTTTCTTGTCCAGATCCAGTGGCTGCATTCTTTCTGACCTGGAAGGTCCATTTAGTACTGTGGGCCCCAATATTTACTTTTTGGGGAGTAATAAATTAGTTTGCTGAACTGACGGTTTATTGACTATATGTATCTGTGTATGCCTATGCATATATATATATATATATATGTGTGTGTGTGTGTATATATGTATGTAAATATGTATACATATGTATGTATATATGTATATACATATATGTGTATATATACATATATGTATATACATATACATGTATGCTGCTGCTTCTAAGTCGCTTCAGTCACGTCTGACTCTATGCGACCCCATAGACAGCAGCCCACCAGGCTCCCCCGTCCCTGGGATTCTCCAGGCAAGAACACTGGAGTGGGTTGCCATTTCCTCCTCCAGTGCATGAAAGTGAAAAGTGAAAATGAAGATGCTCCGTCGTGTCCGACTCTTCGCGACCCCATGGACTGCAGCCCACCAGGCTCCTCCATCCATGGGATTTTCGAGGCAAGAGTACTGGAGTGGGTTGCCATTACCTTCTAGAGTTACACTATTACAATCATTGATAATATATTGAACTATACATTTGATCAGCTGCTTCAATTCTAGTCATCATTTGCGTTGAAGGCTTAGTCATATACTTGTAATACAAGAAATAATAATCTTGTGTAACAAGCAAAATACAAATGGTATAGTTAATAACATTAGTGGAATTAAAAGTAAATATTTTAGTCATGAGCCTCCCACACCAGTTTTTTTTAAAGATTGTCAAGACTAGGGAATGGGTCACTTAGAGCAGAAATCTTAGTTTTCATGTGGTTCAAATGTGTGTGTGTGTATATATATATATGAATATATGTGCACAAATATAGTATATTATAATATATGGTATGTATATTACAAATAAAATCTCTGGGTCTGAAATATCATTTATTACCAAAGAAATGTGTCAGTCTAGCCTGACGTACTCCTTTTAATATTCTTCTATGTCTGTTCTCTTCATTAAAGGAATAAAATTATTTGAAAAGAAAGGTTAAATTTATCTCTTTATATCACTTAATGTAATATTTGTGTTGGCACTTTTGCCTTTGGTGGAGATAATTTCTAATATGCATAATTAAAATTTCAGCCTTTGCAGAACTATTTATTTTGGGGGAGGGGGTAAAATGTTTTAATAAAGGTAACCCCTATTTTGTGTGTGTAATAGTAAACATAAATAAGTAAATTACAAAAAATAAGTTAAGTCTTATCATTTTACCACAATACCAATGAATAGTTTGATATATATTGTTTTCCTTTATTCCTTCTATCCTCTAGTGGAATTTCAGTATTTTACTACTTGATGTTTTTTAACAGTACATAATAGCTACTGTAACAAACATAAGAGTTTGCTATTAAATATACTTCCATACTATCATTTTATGACTAAACAAAAACACCATCTTTATCTTAATGTTTTTACTTGTTCCAGTAGATTTCTTAGTTATATTTTCTTTATTGCAAAAGTAAATATTAATAACATCAGTCCTCCAAACAAATTATACTTAGTGATTCTATTTTATACATGATCTACTTTGAGATTTTGTTGATGCTGTATTTTTAGGTATTTGATGATATATAACACAGTATTCAGGAATCAGCCAATCATGTGACTTTCTTTTTTTACATTCTCTGCTTCTTTTGGCTAAAGTAAATACATCTTTAGCAACTAGATAAAATGATAGTCATTTGTCAGTTAATGCTGACCTTTGAAGTTTAGTATAGAAATTCTTTTGACAAATGGGATGTATATGCCAAAGCTTTTGCATTAGTTGCATCAGCATGATAAATTTAGTCAGTACACTTCTTTCAAAAATAACTCTTATAGGCCAACTAACCTTCAATCATTTCAGAAAAGCAGTAACATATTATAGTCCAAGGTACTAGCAATCCAAGCATCCATCCCTTATTCCAGTAACTGAGAGAGTGCGTCAAGAACTTCGGCAGCCACCCACATTTGAAGATCAAAGCCATAAGACATTCTAAGCTCAGAGAGCCAATAACAGTTGCCTGCTTAGCTCAAATAGAGGTGTCAGTCTGAAGAATCTGCTGTAGGCCCTATCAGTTCTGTGCAACCAGATTCCGGGAGGAAGACTGTGAGAGATTTGGGGGACTTTGGGTAGATGTGATGGTGATAAAGAGAGGCCATTCCATTTTCATCCCACTTTTCATGTGAGAAACTAAGCAGTGCTTTCTGAGCAGAGCAGTTAATTGGCTGGCTTGTTCCTGCTTCCTTGAAGTCAGCCATCATTTAAGAAGGGCTGTGTCCCTAATATGAGAAGCTCCAGCTACATGGTGAGTTCCTGGAAGAAGAGACATCATGGGGACAGAGACAGGCCAAGAAGCACCTAGGCCACAGACTTGTATGTAAAGTGGGCACCTTAGAGGGAATCCTTCTGGTGAGCTGCTCTAGCTAATACCACAGATAAGAGATGAATCACCCAGCAGAGAGCTTCCTAGATTCCAAACCCACAAAATTGTGAGCAAAATAAAATGAGTTGTTTTATGTCAGTAAATCTTGGATTACGTTTTCACATGAAAATGGATAGCTGAATTAAAACATACTTGTGAATCATTCTATCATGTCATCTAATATTGTCAGGCAGATTTTTCTCATAAAAGCCTTGAGCTTCTGGGACACAGAGCTTCTGGGACACAAGAGAAGGAGGAGGAACGGGTAGATATGTTTACCTGTATAGACTTCTTTTACAAAAAGTTAAACAGGAACTTGTCTAATATTTATATTTTTTAAATTTTTAAAAAAATTTTCCCTGTTATGAAAATAACATGATCAATATGGAAAACTTAGAAATAAACATGAACAAAAACTGAAATGAAAATTAGTTTTAAATTGCTACCTGTGTTTTCCATTCATTATTTACCACTGTTAATGTGGATTAAACCTTTAAGGCATTTTTTTTTTCAATATAGGTGACTATATCTGATTATACCTATGTGTTTAGCAGGGGCAATATCACATAACAGTTGAAGACCAAGGCTTTGGAACCAAATTGTTCAAACCCCAGTATCTTCTCCTCTACTATACCTTATTGGCTTTGTGACCTTGGCCAAATTTCTTAACGTCTCTGTGCCCTATTACATATTATACATATAGGTATGATACTAGTATCTACCAGTCACAGAGCTACCTCAATTATGAGGATGTTTCACCATTTAGATTTATACTTTCTAAAGAACTTGGAATATGCCTGGCATGTAGCATGTACAAAATTAGCATTTGAGAGTATAATAGTTACATTTGAAAAGAAAAACCAAATCATAGAATATATAGCATTTTGAAACATCCTTACTTCACTTAATAATATAGAATAAGTATTATTCACTAATAAATACATATTTTGTGGCATCAATTTTTAAAAGCTGTGTAAAATTTTATTATATAGACATAATTTAGTTCCCTATATTCAGACATTTATATCATTCCACTTTTGCTTAAAGTACATTTTAACTTTTATTATGTGAGTTTTTAAACAAAGGTAGGTCAACTTGTATAGTGAACCCTCATGTACCCATTCAGTTCAGTTCAGTTCAGTCGCTCAGTCTTGTCCGACTCTTTGTAACCCCATGAATCGCAGCACGCCAGGCCTCCCTGTCCATCACCAACTCCCAGAGTTTACCCAGACTCATGTCCATCGAGTCAGTGATGCCATCCAGACATCTCATCCTCTGTCATCTCCTTCTCCTCCTGCCCCCAATCCCTCCCAGCATCAGGGTCTCACATGAGGTGGCCAAAGTATTGGAGTTTCAGCTTCAGCATCAGTCCTTCCAGTGAACACCCAGAACTGATCTCTTACCCAGATACAATAATTAGCAACACATGGACATCCTTATAGTTCACTTTAAATACTCATTTTAAATCATCAACTCTGATAAAACTAAAATGATAGCTGTGTCCTAAGTATAGGAGCCTCCATATCTTAAGGAAATGCTATTAATTATTTGTGTTTACATTAGAAAGACACACTTAAGAGCCTCAAGATACTAGCTTTTATCTGATTCCAAACATAAAATGGTCAGTTCCCCTTATTCAGCTCCAGTGCACAGCCTTCATTATATCTTGTTTCCTCTGATATATCGAAGAAGAAAATGGAATAATTTAAAAGATGCCAGTGGGATAAAACACTATATTCCTAAATTTAGTGACATTTTCAGAGCTATTTTAACCAGTGTAATTGAAATCCTCTTGTTCTCCACTGACATATTTTAGAAGTTCATATGTTTAGAGTCTGAAATTTCATTCCAAAAATGATAGAAAGCCTCTTGAACTCAGTGGAGAGTTACTGAGCTGAATTATGATGGGCAAAGGCTTCAGTGAGCTTAGGGAAGCCTATATGCTCTTCCACATGGATTAATTTCACAATCTCTCCTAGACAGTATGGTGTGTAGGTAGCTAGTGTGAAAAATATCATGTCATCGACTTCCATGTGCTACCACATTACAGTTGAAGCCGTAAATTCTGAGATGCTATTTTCCAGGCAAATATGTTTCTTTGGAATTATAGTGGTATGTTCAGTAGCACACAGAAAGAAGTTAAAATTATGGGAGGGAAATAAGTTCCCCTAGTCATACTACAACTGTGAAGCTGTAATAAACGGTTATTAATGTAGAAATAGCTGGTATTTGTTTTTATAACACATAATATAAACATTTAATATTGTTGTGAGCATTACATGAAACCATTTACTAAAAATATTTTTTGAGCACCTATATTGTGATAGGCACTGTTCTAGCTGAGGATAAAAGAGGGACATCTCATTCCTCCAGAATCTTGCTTTCCATAGAGAAAGACAGATACACGATAAATAGGTGAACAAATAATCATATCAGTAAATCTACTTTCTACCCTAAAACACATTAAAAATTAACTTTTGCAGATCCCCAATGGTTCTTGTGATCAGTGAATGCTTTTACCAACTGCCACTAGAACCCTCCAGCATCGTGCAGTGTCTCTCTGATTCTGTTTCATCATCTAAAAATACATAAACAGAAAAACAATAGCTTTTTGTCAAAGAGACCCATTTCTCTCTTATGCCATCCAGAGTACTGAATCAAGAGCTGCTTGACTGGGAAGAGGGGGGTATGAAGAAGCTGGAAAATCAACACATAAGATCTTGGAAGGCATTAAAAGCATGAAGTTCCTACTAACTGTGTGGAAGATGACATCAAGATTACCTATGAACTACCAGGGACACCTTGCCCATAAATCCGCTCTGCTGGCTCGTGTATAACACATAATTCTGTATGCCTCACTCACATACATACCCCATCCTTTGGTCAGTTCTGGATGCACAGCCAGATGAAAAGCAGCAAGAACAAGGTTTAACAGACACTTAATGAGCATGCACAGAAAGCAGGGCCAAATGAGCCAGGGAGAAACAACAGGTTTGAAATTTACCACCATCTTTGGGAAAACAAAAAGAAGACCTGGCCTGCTGTGTTACAGGATCAGGAGAAGGCATATAAGATGAAGAATTCTGTCACAAGAGGGAGTAAGTAGCATGGAGCATATATATCCATTGGTGGTCTGAGAAAGCCTCAGAATCAGTAGGAGGGATGATGGGAAGATAGCAATGGAAAACTTCAAGTAAATGAAAAATCAAGGCAACATGACACCACCAAATGATCACAATAATCTTCTAGTACGTGTTCCCCAAGATATGGAGATCTAGGATTTACCTGGTAAAGAATTCAAAGGAAGATTTTAAGGAAACTTGGTGAGCTACAATAAAACACAGAAGGATAATTTAGCAAAATTAGGAGAACAATACATGAACAAAATGGGAACTTTAACAAAAACATAAAAATAATTTTAAAAGAACCAAACAGAAATGCTGACAGATAAATGACTGAAATTTAAAACATAATAATGAGCATCATAAGCAGAATGGATCAAGCAGAAGAAACAATCTACAAGTTAAAGACAGAAACTTTCAAATTATCCAGTCAGAGGAGAACTAGGAAAAAAGAATGAAAATGAGTGAAAGGAATCTACCTGATCTATTAGAATATGATCAAAAGAAACAATTTATATAGTATTGAAGTTCCAAGAGAAGAGAGGGAGAAGGGGGACACAAAACCTATGTAAAGGAGTGATGGATGGAGAACTTCCCAAATCTGGAGAGAGATTTAAATATCTAAGTTCATGAAGCTCATAGGTCACCAGACAGGTTCAACTTGAAGATATCTTCTCCAACACACTATAATAATAAACTGTCAAAAATCAAAGACAAAGAGAGAATCTTTTTTTTTAACCATTTATCATTTATTTATTATTATTATTTTTACTTTACAATATTGTATTGTTTTTGCCATACATCAACATGAATCCACCACGGGTGTACACATGTTCCACAACCTGAACCCCCCTCCCACCTCTTCCCCATACCTTCCCTCTGGGTCGTCCCAGTGCACCAGCCCCAAACATCCTGTATCCTGCATCGAACCTGGACTGGCAATTCGTTTCTTATATGATATTATACGTGATTCAATGCCATTCTCCCAAATCATCCCACCCTCTCCCGCTCCCACAGAGTCCAAAAGACTGTTCTATACATCTGTGTCTCTTTTGCTCTCTCGCATACAGAGTTATCGTTACCGCCTTTCTAAATTCCATATATATGCGTTCATATACTGTATTGGTGTTTTTCTTTCTGGCTTACTTCACTCTGTATAATAGGCTCCAGTTTCATCCACCTCATTATAATTGATTTAAATGTATTCTTTTTAATCACTGAGTAATACTCCATTGTGTATATGTACCACTGCTTTCTTATCCATTCATCTGCTGATGGACATCTAGGTTGCTTCCATGTCCTGGCTATTGTAAACAGTTCTGCAGTGAACATTGGGGTACACGTGTCTCTTTCAATTCTGGTTTCCTCGGTGTGTATGCCCAGCAGTGGGATTGCTGGGTCATATGGCAGTTCTATTTCCAGTTTTTTAAGAAATCCCCACACTTTTCTCCATAGTGGCTGTACTAGTTTGCATTCCCACCAACAGTGTAAGAAGGTTCCCTTTTCTCCACACCCTCTCCAGCATTTATTGCTTGTAGACTTTTGGATCACAGCCATTCTGACTGGCGTGAAATGGTACCTCATTGTGGTTTTGATTTGCATTTCTCTGATAATGAATGATGTTGAGCATCTTTTCATGTGTTTGTTAGCCATCTGTATGTCTTCTTTGGAGAAATGTCTATTTAGTTCTTTGGCCCATTTTTTGATTGGGTTGTTTATTTTTCTGGAATTGAGCTGCAGGAGTTAAAGCAGCAAAAGAGCTTGTAACTTACATGGGAACCTCCGTGAGACGATCAGTGGATTTCTCATTAGAAACCATCCAGGCCAGGAGAGATTGGGATGATATATTCAAAGTGCTGAAGAAAAAATAAAAATGCCAACCAAGAATATTCTTTTGAGCAATGTTATCCTTCAGAAATTAAGGAGATAAAAACTTTCCCAAACAAGAAAAGAGCTAAGAGGCTCCTTTACCACCACACTTGCCTCAAAAGAAATGCCAAAAGGGGGTTTTCAAGCTGTTTACTGCAGCATTATTCATAGTAGTCAAGATGTTATTAGTGGATAAGTAAGATGTGGGGTATGTGTATGTGTGTGTGCATGAAATTATTATTCCGTGAGAAAGAAGGAAATTCTGTCATTTTCAACAACAGAGATCTGAGAGCATTATGCTAAGTAAAGTAAGTCAGACAGAGAAAGACAAGTACTGTCTGATATCACTTTTGTGTAGAATTTTAAAAAACATAACTTGTAGAAACAGAATAGAATGGTGGTCTCTGGGGCTGGAGAGTGGAGGCAATTGAGAGATGCTGATCAAAGGGCACAAACATAAAGTGCGTACATTCTGGGGATCTGATGTACAGTATGATGATTGTAGTTTGCAATACTATATTATATATGGGGAAGTTGCTAAAAGGGTAGATTGTAAATATTCTCATCACACATGCAATATCAATTAAGTGAGGTGATGGAAATGTTCACTAACCTTATTGTAATCATTTTGTAATATAAGTACGTAAAATCAACATGTTGTATGCCTTAAGCTTACACAATCTGATATGCTAATTATATCTCTGTAAAGCTAGAAAAAAAGAAGAGCAAAGGATATCCTGTGTAACTTAGAAAAAGGAGCTTCTTTTCCTGGGAAGATGAATTTCATTGAGTGAGATATGACTGGATTTCCACTCCCATCACCCTTTGGCTAGATCTCTTGTGCAGAGCATGGCTTACCCACCTGATACTGAATGTGGTCTAGTCCATTTCATCTATCTAGTATCTTCTTTCTCTAATGGCATTTTACCCATTGTTCTCTAGCTTCTCTTTTTAAAACTGTTTATTTTTTCTTTCATATATAGTATTCCCAAGGGTTTCCTGGTTTATTTTCAAGGATGTATAGATAGAATCCAAGTCCTTAACTAGGTCTACATCTGTATTGCACAATTCAGTAGAGAAAGACACCACTGAATCACATAGCCCAACTCCATACCAGAGCATATGCTTTACTGATATAGGTACACATAGAAACAATGGCATCCAAAGCAGAATTAAGTTCTTACCAGTTTGCTTGGACAACTCTAACATGCTAACCAATGGAAAAAAGGGTTCTGAGAAATCTAAACTTAACAAAAATTTTAAAAATTTATTATTTTACCATTAACCCGTCTTTTAGTGCTCTTCTAAAATTACAAATATGGTGTTTATTTTATATTGACCCAGTGTACCAGTACTACAATCATTTTATCTTCTTTAAAGAGTAATTTACAAAAAAAATGTATAATTTTAATTTTCAATTCTCCTAATGACATCACTATCATTATATTTATAAGGGGATTTATCATCTATTATTTTAAAATATTCTGATAAATTTGTGGGTTTTATATCTGCTACTATAATTTCATAATTAGAATAGCACATGAGACAGTGGTTGTACAGATACTTATTAGAATAGGCTTAAGAGTATGCAAGAGAAGAGATGATTTCACTGGCCTTTGGTTTTCTCACAGAAAAGTTACTTCCTTGAAGATCTGTACAGCGAAGAGTAGAGCATTTGGCCGGATAATGCTATCCTCTTCAATGTCATTATCATTCAAGACCTTCCCTGGCCCCTAAGGTTAAAGAAGTTCAAAGATCACCTTATTTAATTCTCTGCATAGTACTCATTAATCTCTGATATTCTGGGGGTGATTTACTATTATTTAACTTTTTTTTTTTTTTTTTTTGCTATCTTAATTTCAAGAGAGTAAGAGACTTCTATTATTTGTTAATTGATGTATTTCAAATGTCTGAAAAAGTTCCAGGTATGTTATATAGAGTCACAGTAAAAATTTTGGACAAGAAACTAGTGTTGGCAAGAATATGGAGGAAAGGGAACCCTCGTGCACTGTTAGTGGGAATGTAAATTGGTGCAGCCACTATGGAAGACAGTATGGAGGCACCTCAAAAAAAAAAAAAAAAAAACACGACCATTGTTGTTCACTCACTCAGTCGTGTCCGACTCTTTGTGAGCCCGTGGACTGCAGCACGCCAGGCTTCCCTGTCCTTCACCATCTCCCAGAGCTTACTCAAACTTACGTCCATTGAGTCAGTGATGCCATCCAACCATCTCGTCCTCTGTCATCCCCTTCTCCTCCTGTCTTTTATCTTCCCCAGCATATGATCAAAGAACTACCATATGATCCAGCAATTCCATTAGTGGGTATTTATCCAAAGAAAACAAAAACACTAATTCTGAAAGATATATGTAAGCACTATGTCCATTATAGCATTATTTACAATAGACAAGATATGGAAGCAACCTAAGTGTGTATCCACATATTGATAAAGAAGGTGTGACATATAGATAGACACATATATACACATATACATACATACATACATAATACACATACACACATACATAAATATACAATGGAATATTACTTAGTCATAAAAAAGAATGAAATCTTTCCATTTGCAACAACGTGGACCTGGAGGGTACTATGCTAAGTGAAATTAGCCAGTCAGAGAAGAACAAATGCCATATGATTTCTCTTATACATGCAATCTAAAAAGCAAAATAAACAAACCAAACAAAATAGGAGCAGATTCTTAGGCACAGAAAGTAAACTAGTGGTTGCCATAGGGGATGGGGGTTGGGAGACAGATGAAGTAAGTAAAGGAGATTAAGAGGTACAGACTTCCAACTATCAGATAAGTAAGTCCAGAGGATATGATATACACATAGAGAATATAGTCAATAATATCATAACAACTTTGGTGAGGAGTGGTAACTGGTCTTACTGCAGTGTACATCTCATATTGTATAAAAATATTGAATCACTATCTTACACTTGAAACTAATAATATTTTATGTTAATTATACCTCAATTTATAATTGTTGAAAAAGTGAACAAATATATTTTTAAATGTCTTAAAAATAATATTTGAAAAAATGGAAGCAGCTCCACAAATATTTTGAGTAATGTAACTAGTTTGATTTTGTATTTCAAAATTTAATGTAAGCAAGACTTCGTTCTTTTTCTTTTCTAATATTTTCCTTTTGTTACTCTACAGCATGCCAAAATTTCCTTAGTAAAGGGAATTTTTTAACCTTTCATTCTTCCTAAAAGTAGTAAACATTTACCTACATACACACAGAGGTGTTTGTGAGTAACAGATTTCTACCCAGGTATGTGTGTATTATGTATTTTTTATAGCTATAGAAGGAATGATGCCAAAGCTGAAACTCCAGTACTTTGGCCACTTATGCGAAGAATTGACTCATTGGAAAAGACTCTGATGCTGGGAGGGATTGGGGGCTAGAGGAGAAGGGGACGACAGAGGATGAGATGGCTGGATGGCATCACTGACTCGATAGACATGAGTCTGAGTGAACTCCAGGAGTTGGTGATGGGCAGGGAGGCCTGGCGTGCTGCAATTCATGGGGTCGCAAAGAGTCGGACATGACTGAGCAACTGATCTGATCTGATAGTTGTTTATGAATGTGTTTCTCACCACTTATAGTCATTTTATGTCCTTATCATTATCGTCATTGTTTATAGATAAATATGTGGTAATTGTGTCTCCATCATTAAGTTGCAAATTCCTTTTGGGCAGCAAGCATCTTCTAATGAAGAAATTAAAGAAGTCAGAACCATTAAATTAAAAACGATGCTTTCAAGAACACTTTTGAATGTTCACCTCAGTGTTCTAATTAAATTATAATTTCAGTATACATATCTGCTTATCTGGACGCCTTTAGCAATTTGAAATGACTTACTGAGTATTCTAACTCATCCCATATTGAATGGAAGCATATAAAAATTGTCTGCTATTCAAATGTGCTTTCAGAAGCTATAAATAGAATACTGCTTGCTGCCAAAGGTGAATTAATTGTGATAAAGCTATTTTGATAAAAGTTATTCCTCACTTAAGTGAAACATGAAGTAGCTGATTTATTTCTACAGCAGCTATGTTAAAAGCTTAGTATTCAGTAACAAACTTCTACTTCAATATATGTCACCATAATTTTTTTTAGAAAAATAGAAAAGCCCTTGCATTTGATTAGCTTCAAATGATGCTTCATTGATGAGTGGAAATAATTCAACAAAAGAACCTAATTGTGTAGAACAAGTAAATATTATACATACAGTACTCATTTGCCTACAATTACACAGGTAATGTCTGTATTTAGTTTCTTAATTTCTCATTATAAGACAATTGCATCTCATCTAGCAGTGTTTAATTGCATTGTTTCTATTGCTAGAATAATAGCACATTCCTTTTTTTAAGATGTTGGATGACAAATAAATTTAGATTGTAATCACTTGTTATTCCTTCTCTAAGCAAAACCACTCAAAAGTTTCAGTTGCAATGAAAAAACTTATTTCCTACTAATGATGACCAAATGGGAGCACTCTAGAAAAGATTGTATCTTGTCTCACATCCCCTTCAATTACAGTCATAACCATTATCTTAATAAGTCTAGTTGGCTAATAACATTACTGTTTTCTAGAAGTGTCACTCTGGAACCTTATAGGGGCTTCTCTGATGGTTCAGATGGTAAAGAATCTGCCAGCAATGCAGGAGCCTCTGTTTTGCTCCCTGGGTCGGGAAGATCCCCTGGAGAAGGGGATGACTACCCACTTTTGCCTCGAGAATTCCACGAACAGAGGACCTCAGTGAGTTATAGCCTATGGGGTCACAAAGAGTCGGACATGGCTGAATAACTAACTCTTTGTAGGGCTTCTCTGGTGCCTCAGTTGGTAAAGAATATACCTGCAATGCAGGAGACCAGGGTTTGATCCCTGGGTCAGGAAGTTTTCCTGGAGAAGGAAATGGTAACCCACTCCAGTATTCTTGCCTGGAGAATCCCATGGATAGAGGAGCCTAGTGGGCTACAGTCCATGGGGTCTCAGAGTTGAACACAACTTAGTGACTAAACCAACAGAACTTTATAGTGTTTCATCTCACATCTGAAACCCCTATAATAATCTTTCTTTCTTTTCCCAACCTTATATGTCTGCATTGGTGAATGTTAGGAGTAACACATGTGTCTGATTCATAGTTTCTTACCCTAGTTCTCATTCAGACCTTAATATAAATTCTACTGAGACAAGAATGTTAGATAAGATGATCACATAGTTTCTGAGTTATCGTTTAACAGTAGATTAAGTCTTGCTGCTGCTGCTGCTAAGTCGCTTCAGTCGTGTCCGACTCTGTGCAACCCCATAGACGGCAGCCCACCAGGCTCCTCTGTCCCTGGGATTCTCCAGGCAAGAACACTGGAGTGGGTTGCCATTTCCTTCTCCAGTGCATGAAAGTGAAAGGGGAAAGTGAAGTCGCTCAGTCGTGCCCGACTCTTAGCGACCCCATGGACTGCAGCCTACCAGGCTCCTCCATCCGTGGGATTTTCCAGGCAAGAGTACTGGAGTGGGGTGCCATCGCCTTCTCCGAGATTAAGTCTTACTCACAGCTAATATTTACACGTGCTTTTCCCAATTTATTTCCTGAATAATTCACCTTCTCCTAATGTTTTGTGAGATGTCATTATTTTTATTACTGCCATAACAAATTACCACAAACTTAGTGGCTTAAGGAAGACAAATTTATTATCTTACAGTTCTGTGGGTCAGAATTATGACATGGGTCTTTATATGGTATGATCAAGATTTTGGGAAGGCTTCATTTTCTTCTGGTATCTCAGGGGAGAATGTTTTCTTACCTTTTCCAATTTTAAGAGACTGCCCAGATTCCTCGGCTTATGGCTTTTCTCTCCATATTTAAAGCCAGCAATGGTCAGTCACGTTCTTCTCACATCACATCACTTGACCCTTCTCCTATCATCACATTTCTCTCTGCTGCGAGAAAAGCTTCTTTACATTTAGGGTCTCATGTGATTACATTGGGCCCACCTAGGTAACCCAGGATAACCTTGCCTTCTTAAAGTCAGTAAACCTTAATCACATCTGAAAGTCTCGTTTACCATGTAAGGCAACACATTCACGGGTTTCAGGGATGAGTGCATGCATATCTGTGGATATTTTTGGAGGAGCTGATATTCTGCCCACTATATACAGTCTCTTACTAATCATTGTATCTAATGCAGCTGAGTGCTTCCTGTGGATGACATGCTGCATTTCATAAAATATGACATTTGGCTTATGAAGCCAAGCATTGCGATCATTACTAATTAATTCTGGAAAAAGTTTGAACACAGACTTCATTTTCAGCCCCAGCTTTCTCTTGTTCTTTTCTCATTTATTTATTTTTTTAATAAGAATGGATGATAGAGTAATTTTTTTTTTTCTTTTTGCAGTATTGCAATGCAACATTGAAGAAATTGCCAATTTTGTTGATGAGCAGAGAAAGGCTGAGAGTCCAGTTAAATTTGTATCCATTTAGGAGCAAGAGCTCAGCTTTTTCATACTGGGGGATTCTCCATTTTCAGCCCAAGAATTATGGGAGAATTGGTTTTATCTGGTGAGAAAGAAGTCCCAATCTCTATGCAGCTCTTGCTAACTAATATTGTAGATAACACTGATATTGCATAAGGGCACTTTTACAAATTTCTATCATTTGATTTGTTTAATAGTCATAGTAATTACGAATATTAATTCACATTTAATACTCACATGTTGCTTGGATAGATAATTAAAGTGTAAGTCGGGCTGATTTATTCTGGCATTCTTTAATGAATGACACCCTTAATAGCTGTACCTTTTAGGAATATCTCTACTTTATTTTGCAGTATTTTACCCACCTCTCACTTTCTTCATTGCTTTGTGCATTTGGTTAAATAAATCAGGATACAAAGTATGCAGTTTACTTTTTAACCATTTTGATAATTCGCTCAGAGGAAAAATTGGTCAGCGCTTGTTGAATAAACAGCGTTTGTATGTGAACTTATAAGTTAAAAATCAATTTCCAAAAATATAGCAAAATGTTGGATATTCCCTTATATTTTAGACAATCCATTTTGAAATGTGTGTTATTAGGTTCAATCAGTTCTCATATAGTTACCTTTGTCAAAAAAGACTGTGCCAAGTTGTACTGTTAAAATTAAGCATGTTATTTACCTTTTTTTTCCTAAAGCTGTTTTGTGCGACTATTTCTGTATAAGGTAAATGTAATGAGGTTCCTGAATTTGTTCCTCTCAACATCTAATCTAACTAGTGCCTTAAGGAGGGTAACTGCTTGTATTGTGTCTCTTTACTGAAATCCCTTTAGACAGGCTTAAGATAGGCATATGACTCTAAACCAACTAAATGCAGAAACTTTAACTTTACTTCTTTCATCCTTAGAAAAACGAGCGTCATTTTGTTGATTAACTTTCATTTAAATGCTTATTTTATACTGTATTTGGACTGTGCTTCATTAAGCCTCAATTTCCATTTAAGTTTGTTTGTGTCTTATTGCTTAAGTTCCTGTGTCTCAGTTCGCTAATGAAATGTTTTCTAACCTGTGACAATTCAAAAGAGCTCAAAGACCGATTTAAAAGTACATTTCAGGTTTCTAAAAGAAAAATTCAGGTCTTCTGGGGTTATGGTACACTGCCAACCATAAACACCATTCTTACCACAAGCTATAGTCTTTGAAGTCTTTTGATTTCCAGTTTCCATATGTTAGAACTACAGATATGATAATGACATCAATTGCAAGTGCCTTATTATTTCTCTTTGTATTCTGTTTCAGTGATTGTTCTTTGTGACTTGATCTCGAGACATCTCCAAATTCATTTTGAAAATATAACTAAGCTGTGCTTCCCTTGTAGCTCAGTCAGTAAATAATCTGCCTGCAAGGCCGGAGACCCAGGTTCAGTTCCTTGGTTGGGATGATCCCCTGGAGAAGGAAATGGCAACCCACTCCGGTATTCTTGCCTGGGAAATCCCATGGACAGAGGAGCCTGGCAGGCTACAGTCCATGGGTTCGCAAAAGTCAGACACAATTTAACAACTAAACCACAACCACCATTTGTAGAAAATGAATATTAAGTGGTATTATATACATATACACACATATTTAGGTAAAATAAGAGGAGAGTGCACAGGTACAGAAAAAATATTTATTGCTACTGCTGTTGTTATTTCAAAAGATATGTAGGTTCAGGTTATAGAGTAGTTTGGGGAAAAGACAGTAGAAATAAGGACACAGAAGACAGTAGAGTTTGTCAGTCTTGTGTCTCTATCTCCTACTCCCATATCTAGGTTCATGGGACTTTACATTGAATCACCTTTCCAGCTCAGGGTTCCAGTCCCAGCCAAAGTTACTTTCTCCACCACTTATGCCCAAATCTCTCTTACTTAAACTCTAAATAGAGATTGTAGTGCCTTAGAGGTGAGGTATTGCAAGCCAATAACTCAGTGGTCACTAGTCCCTATTTCTGCTACTTTTGCCTTGTTTATAGACTACAGTTCTTCTTAGTTCTGATCTAGAGCCCTACATTAGATGTCTCTTCTTGTGATATATTCTTATTTTTTTCCCTGCAGTCCCTATCTAGGTAGATCTGAAGATTGCCAACTGTCGAACATCTAAGTAAACTTAGCAACTGAACCGACCCCACCCTAATCTTTACTATATTTAACTTTTATAGATACTGTCTTTTAATATATCATATACATCATAGATAACAAGTTTCATTATATTTATTGCTAACATAAATAACAGTCCACTCAAAATTTCTGGATTTACCATTTACCTGTATATAAGGTACTTCCTACATGAGAATATTAAAATTTTCTGAACTAAAAAGTGTGTTTTTCTCATTACAATCTCCATAATTTGATAAAATTAAATCACATAGTTTAATTTAAGACTTAACACTCATTCATTTTAGTAGAAATATCTCCACTTTTATGCATTCATTCATGAAAATTTTGAGAAAAATGCCAAATGAGGTTTTCACTACTAACCATTGAAAGAAGGAAGCACTAGTATAAATTCCTCATCCTCCAAAAGCTTACAATTTGTTGGGTGAAACAGACTGGCCATAAACAGCATTCATGAATTCCCAGTGATTGGAAATACACATAATACTCCATTTGGAAGTGACATCTAGTTGTGAACTTCTCTGGGGGTAAAGTGGATAGGAGTCCGTCTGCCTGTGCAGGGGACATGGGTTCGATTCCTGGTCCAGGAAGATACCATATGCTCCAGAGCAGCTAAGCCCAGGCACCTGGAACCTGTGCGCCTAGAGCCTGTGCTCTGCAACAGGAGAAGCCACCACAGTGAGAAGCCTGTGCACTGCAAGGAAGAGTAGCTCCCACTCACCACTAGAGAAAGCCCATGCACAGCAGTGAAGACCCACCACAGCCAAAAAGAAAAGTAAAATCTGGTTGTAATAAGCTTTGGGAAATATTTATACTTTTAAACAGCAGAGCCTTCAATATTCCAGGTATGCAGACTCATGGGACATGAGAGACAACATAATACTGATAATGTGAGTCATTTTGATGAGTTCTCCATGTTTAAAGCTAAACTAAGTACATTTATAGTGAAGTCCTTAGTTTCAAGTTTTTTTTCATATGTTTTGGGAAAACCTTGGAGGCTTTTAAGTTATTTACAATTGATATGTCAGTTAAATGTAGAATTTCCTCTACTTTGATCACTGTTTAATGTAGGATTTTGTGTATGCAATAAAAGACCATTTAAACTGGATGTTTCTTAACATTTCTTATTAACAACAGATATTTTGTCATTTACTCTTTCAGAATTATGCGATTCTCACTCTTAGATTCCCTCATGCCTCTATTGACCTGTCACAGTAACATAATTCCCTATGCCCCATTTTTTAAGAGTTATCCATATGTTGAATAATATCTTTCCTCAAATATAGAATATTTTATTTTTCTACTTAGTCTTCATCTGGTTTCCCTTTGAAACCTGGTCTTTATCAAGACACAGGTTCCAATGAGTTGCTAACGCAATTTCTAAACTTGTTTTGTTTTAAACAATAACTCTACCTTTAGTTTTTAAAAACTTTGATTGGAGTATAGTTGATTTGCAATGTTGTGTCAGTTTCGGGTGCACAGCATATACACATTCTCTTTCAGATTCATTTCCTGTATAGGCCATTACACAATATTGAGTATAGTTGCCTGTGCTGTTCAGTCCTTGTGGGTTATCTATTTTATGTATAGTAGTGTGTGTATGTTAATCCCAAGCTCCTAATTTATCCATTCCCCACACTTTTCTCCTTTGGTAACTATAAGTTTGTTTTGGAATCTGTGAGTCTGTTTCTATTTTGTAAATAAGTTCACTTATCATATGATATCACTCATTATGGCATATATTTTTTAAAATGATATAAATGAACATATTTGCAATACTCTATTTTTGTTACCATAATTTTATTTTGTTGTACTCATGATTTCCAATATTCATTGATCACACATTGGAGTTTATAGTTTTCCCTTTCATAGATACTCTTTAATGTAATCTTGTATCTCATCAATTATTTCATACACCTTTCAGTGTCTTACTACTAGAAACCACAACTGAGCAATTTATTGAAGCATTTTTTTTCTTTTTCATATTCAGAATGTGAAGTTGTCTTTTTAAGCAATAACATCTTTCTATAGTTTTGGTAATGGCACTGAAGTGAATAGAAAACAATGTGGAAAGTATATTAAGAAATAGTTTAGGCATACATCATCAAATATAGACTAGTACTAGAATAACACCAACATTTGGCAAAGCATCTTTTGAGGTTCATATTGGCTTTTCCTGTTTGTCTACTTTTGTCTTGTTTAATTTTTTTTCACTCCTAAGTTTGTAGACATTTCTAGTTCAGCTCATGTTATATCCATTCAACAATTTCAACATCTTTAAAGCACCATTTAAGTTTATTTTGCTCATTAAGAGTTGCTACTTCCTTACACTTTATGAGACATTTGAGGGAATAATAGGTGTTGACAGTAATTAATATTCTTGCATGTAGCAGCTACATAGCAATTATTTATTTTTTAGAGAATTATTTTCACCATTAGTTTGTTAAAAATATTTCTTTCTGTGATTTTTTTTCAGGATTGTCAGTTTTCTAACATTAATATAGCTTTAATTCATGTGTAAGCTGAATTCATTTCAGTGTCTATTTATGCATCCTTTTGTTTTTCTTCATTTTGCTTATGTTACTTTCCATATGAAAAATACATAACTGTCTCTTTGACTAATTTCCTTCTGAATAAAAGCTGTGTCATTCTTTACCAACTCTGGGGGAAGATGTAATCACTTAAGAAAATACATTATGCCATTACTTGCATTGTATTTTAAAATCACTTTTATTTTTACGCTATCTTAAATGCTAATTGGTTCATCTTAAATTTGATGAGCCTCCATAGTTTAATAGTTGCCAGAACCAAATGTTTAATTAATCAAGAATACAGCTAACAACTGTCAGAGTTTTCTGACATGGGCTTTTTCTAAAACTTCTTAAAATAAGAAAGACAGACAGACAGACACTAAAATAGTTACTGAGAAGTCACTGGAAAATTTCTTACTAGCTACTTGGCAGGCAAATAAGGTTGCTCTTGCCAAAGGCACTAACCATGCTGACATGTTCAATCAAGAAACAGTCATTTGTATCAATAAAGATTGAGTTCCTCTCTTATTTCCCCTTTGACAGTCATGATTTTTCTGTCAGTCCATGTCTCCTTTACTTCAAAATATGAGGCTCCCTCAATCCCTTTTTCTGGCATACCCAAGTTCCATCCTGCTGTGCTCTGAGTGGCTGCAAACAGTGGGGGCGGGGGGTGCAATTCCTGTGACGGCTTTGCAGTTTACCTTGTCTATTACATTCACTAGCACTTAATTCACTTCTACTTCATTTATTTTGTTGTCCTCTCATTTTTCCCTTATTTTCCTTTCTTTCTTTACTTTCATCTTTATTTCATTTCTTTTTTTATGCCATTATTTAAACGTAGTCCACTCATTTTGTCATTCTTAATGAATTCACTCATTTTTTGTCCATTTCTTTAGTTTTGATCATTTAAAAAATTAGTCCAGGTGAAATATGCCATAGGTTAGACACAAAAATATTGAATACTTCACAAAATGCTATTTCTGTTGATTAACACTAAAGATCCTGTCCCATAAATTTTGGAATAATTATTCTATTACCTAGCCATATCATACTTCATTCTGGATATGTATAAGTTGCATATTTAGGCATTAAGAATATCATTCAATGACAGATATTATCTTGAGAAAACCTTTTTTGTTGAGAAGAAAAACTGTAAATTTTATGGAATATACATCAAAGAAATTATAATTAAACAGTTGAGAAGTGGTAAATTCAATGAGAATTCAAAAATTAGTAAGAATCAAATCACAAGTGTTCCTTATTGACTAAAGCAGCAAGTGATTTTAGGATACAAAAATATTAGTGCAGTAATTTTATTATTTTGTAAAGTGTTATTCTAAATAAGAATTACTAAAGATAACATCTGAGGTCCCCAAGATAGCAGGTTTGAAAATTATCACTGCTAGTTGAATTTTATGTGATATAAATGCGTAACTATATAAATGCTGCTGCTGCTGCTGCTAAGTCGCTTCAGTCGTGTCCGACTCTGTGCGACCCCATAGACGGTAGCCCACCAGGCTCCCCCGTCCCTGGGATTATCCAGGCAAGAACACTGGAGTGGGTTGCCATTTCCTTCTCCAATGCATGAAAGTGAGAAGTGAAAGTGAAGTCGCTCAGTCGTGTCTGACTCCTAGCAACCCCATGGACTGCAGCCCACCAGGCTCCTCCATCCATGGGATTTTCCAGGCAAGAGTACTGGAGTGGGGTGCCATTGCCTTCTCCGAACTATATAAATAGGGCATATTAAAAAGCAGAGACATTACTTTGCCAACAAAGGTCCATCTAGTCAAGGCTATGGTTTTTCCAGTGGTCATGTATGGAGTAAGAGTTGGACTGTGAAGAAAGCTGAGTGCCGAAGAACTGATGCTTTTGAACTGTGGTGTTGGAGAAGACTCTTGAGAGTTCCTTGGACTGCAAGGAGATCCAACAAGTCCATTCTAAAGGAGATCAGTCCTGGGTGTTCTTTGGAAGGACTGATGCTAAAGCTGAAAGTCCAATACTTTGGCCACCTCATGTGAAGAGTTGACTCTTTGGAAAAGACTCTGATGCTGGGAAGGATTGGGGGCAGGAGGAGAAGGGGACAACAGAGGATGAGATGGCTGGATGGCATCACCAACTCGATGGACATGAGTTTGGGTGAACTCTGGGAGTTGGTGATGGACAGGGAGACCTGGCGTGCTGCAATTCATGGAGTCACAAAGAGTCGGACACAACTGAGCGACTGACCTGAACTGAACTGATTGAATCTGGGAGAATTTGGTTTTGCCTTGTGTGTTGGCCAGTGTGATGGCATGTTTAATCAAGAAAAAGACATTTATATCAAAGAATTGTGCTTAGTAGTGAAAGCCACACCTTCATGGATCAGAGCCTTGTCATGGCAGAGGGACTTGTGTAACTCAATGAAGCTATGAGCCATACTGTGCAGGGCCACCTAAGACGAATGGATCCTAGTGAAGGGTTCTGACAAAACATAGTCCACTGGAGGAGAGAATGGCAAACCACTCCAGTATTCTTGCTATAAGAACCACATGAACAGGATGGAATGACAGAAAGATATGACACTGGAAGATGAGTGCCCCAGGTCAGAAGGTGTCCAATATGCTACTGGGGAAGAGTGGAGGGCAGTTACAAATAGCTCCAGAAAGAATGAAGCAGCTGGGCCAAAGTGGAAACAACAGAGTTGTGGATATGTCTGATGGTGAAAGTCCAATGCTGTAAAGAACAGTGTTGCATAGGAACCTGGAATCTTGGGTCCATAAGTCAAGGTAAATTGGATGTGATCACATAGGAGATGACGAGAGTAAACACTGACATCTTAGGAATCAGTGAACTAAAATGGACGGCAGTGGGTGAATTTAGTTCAGATGACCATTATCTCAACTACTATGGGCAAAAATCCCTTGGAAGAAATGGAGTAGTCCTCATAGTCAACAAAAGAGTCCCAAATGCAGTACTTAGGTGCAATCTCAAAAATGATAAAATGGTCCGGCTCGTTTCCAAGGCAAACAACATCACAGCAATCCAAGTCTATGCCCCCAACTACTAATGCCAAAGAAACTGAAGTTGACCTATGAAGATCTACAAAACCTTCCAGAACTAACACCAAAAAAAGATGTCCTTTTCATCATAGGGGATTGCAATGCAAAAATAGGAAATCAAAAGATATCTGGAGTAACAGGCCAGTTTGACTGTGGTGTACAAAATGAAGCAGAGCAAAGGCTAGCAGAGTTTTATCAAGAGAATACACTCATCATAGCAAACACCCCTTTCCACCAACAACATAAGACGACTCTACACATGGACATCACCAGATACTCAGTACCAAAATCAGATTGATTATATTCTTTGCAGCTTAAGATGGAAAATTCTATACAGAGCTAGTGAAGGTGATGGAATTCCAACTAAGCTATTTGAAATCCTAAAAGATAATGCTGTTAAAGTGTTGCATTCAATATGTCAGCAAATTTGGAAAACTCAACAGTGGCCACAGGACTGGAAAGGGTCAGTTTTCATTTCAATCCCAAAGAATGGCAGTGCCAAAGAATGTTCCAACACAGTTGAGTACAGTTGCATTCATTTCACATGCTAGTAAGGTTATACTCAAAATCCTTCAGGCTAGGCTTCAGCAGTGCATGAACCAAGAACTTCTACATGTACAAGCTGGGTTTAGAAAACACAGAGAAACCAAGGATCAAATGACCAACATATGCTGAATCATAGAGAAAGCAAGGGAATTCCAGAAAAATATCTACTTCTGCTTCACTGACTACATTAAAACCTTTTACTATGTGGATCACAGAAAACTGTAGAGAATTCTTAAAGAAATGGAAATATTAGACCACCTTACCTCTCTCCTGAGAAACCTGTATGCGGGTCAAGAAGCAACAGTTAGAACTGGACATGATACAGTGGACTGGTTCCAAACTGGGAAAGGAGTATGTCAAGACTGTATATGGTCACCCTGCTTATTTAATTTCTATGCAGAGTACATTATGTGAAATTCCAGACTGGATGAATCACAAGCAGGAATCAAGATTGCCAGGAGAAACATCAACAGTCTCAGATATGCAGATGATAAGATTCTAATGGCAGAAAGTGAAGAGGAATGGAAGAGCCTCTTGATGAACGTGAAAGAGAAGAATGAAAAAGCTAGCTTGGAATTTAACATTCAAAAAACTAAATTCATGGCATCTGGTCCCATCACTTCCTGGCAAATAGAAGGGAAAAAAGTGGAAACAGTAACAGATTTTATTTTTGTGAGCTCCAAAATCACTGCAGATGGTGACTGCAGCCATGAAATTAAGACGCTTGCTCCTTGGAAAGAAAACGATTACAAACCTAAACAGCATGTTAAAAAGCAAAGACATTGCTTTGCTGACAAAGGTCCCTCTAGTCAAAGCTATGGTTTTTCCAGTAGTTATGTACCGATGTGAGAGTTGGACCATAAAGATGGCTGTGCACTGAAGAATTGATGCTTTCAAGTAAGGGTGCAGGAGAAGACTCTCGAGAGTCCTTGGACGGCAAGGCGCTCAAACCAGTCAATCCTAAAGGAAGTCAACCCTGAATCTTCATTGGAAGGACTGATGCTGCAGCTGAAACTCCAGTACTTTGGCCACCTGATATGAAGAGCTGACTCACTGGAAAGACCCTGATGCTGGGAAAGATTGAAGGCAAAACAAGAATGGGGAGGCAGAGGATGAGATGGTTAGATAGCATCCTTGACTCTGTGGACATGAATTTGAGCAAACTCCACAAGATACTGAAGGACAGTGGAGCCTGGCATGCTGAGTCCATGGGATTGCAAAGAGTCACACACGACTTAGCGCCTGAGCAACAACAAGGTGAAGGCTAGTACAGTCATAGATTCAGTCAAAATATTCAAATGTTCATGGCATACTCTGGCTATTACAAGCTTTAAGGAGGCTTTGTTGCCACCCTTTTTAAAAATTATTCATGAAGTTAAAGTATGGCATGTATATCGGCCTTGTGAATTTGTTGAAAATACTATTTATGTTTTATTTATTTTGGATCCCCTCTTTGAACTATTATTTATTTTCTCTTCTATTACACACACACCAGACGAGATTCATTGTAGGATAAACAGATTTAGGCTGTAGGTCAAATATAAATATGTAGTACAAATAGAAATATATAGGTCAGTCCATTTATCATTCTCCTTTAGCAGTGGAAGCCTTAATGTAATCGATTCTACAATCCTAGTACAAATGTACCTCCAAATATTCTTGTGCTAGGTCTCTGTTTGCTTCCTCCAAGTTAATGTGAAGTGAAAGTGTTAGTTGCTCAGTCATCTCTGACTCTTTGTGACCCCATGACTGTAGTCCACCAGCCTCCTCTGTGCATGGGATTTTCCAGGCAAGAATACTGGAGTAGGTTGCCCATTTCCTTCTCGAGGGGATCTTCCTGAACCAGGAATAGAACCCAGGTCTCCTGCATTGGAGGCAGATTCTTTACAATCTGAGCTATAGGGAAGTAATGTAGCTAGCTTTAAACCCTACATTAAACAAACCAACAACAACTTTAATTCTGCTCTGCCTGTTGGATTATAATCTTGTCATATTTATTATTAAGACAACTACATGTGTTATAGTCATAGAAGGACTTAAAGTATATAACACCCTCAAAAGCTTCCATTCTGTGTAGCAACAATAGTGTGCTCAACAAACCAGGTTATCAGTTGTTAATTTCTCTACTGACAATTTTAAGCCAACGTTTATAGATATGGTATTTGACATAAAAGTAAGCTTTAACTGTGGCTGTTCTAATAATGATAACTGTTCTAATAAATGATAATTTATATTCTTTAAATTTTTATAGAAAAGTTTGTTGAGAATTGTATTATTTGGGAATTTCATTGATTTCTTTTAAGGCTTTGTTTCTGTGGCCAGGAACTATTTGGAGATTAGTCTGTATAAGATCAGTATAAACCTTACACCTTATACCTGGAGAATCTCCAACTTATTTCCTTAGAAATGCTGTAAGATTCAGGAACTCTAAGTATTGTCTTCCCATAGATAACAGTTTTGATGACATGAATCTTTATTCTGCAATCAGTCCCCTTCCTCCATTGTTTATTTTTTAACTTTTTTTTTTTTTTTTTTTTGGCTTTTAAAAAATTGTTATCTGGGTTCTTTCTCTGTCCAGCAGAAAGTGAAAGTGAAAGTGTTAGTTGCTCTGTCCTGTCTGACTCTTTGCAACCCCATAGACTGTAGCCCACCAGGCTCCTCTGTGCACGGAATTCTCCATGCAAGAATATTGGAGTGGGTAGCCATTCTTTTATCCAGGAGATCTTCCCGACCCAGGGGTTGAACCCAAGTCTCCTGCATTGCAGGCAGCTTCTTTACTGTCTGAGTCATATAATTGTTATCTAACACTGCACACGAGGCACATGTAAATAAATGAATTCCTGATCCCAACTCAGATGGACTGAATCCAAGTATCCAACACTATACCCCAGGATTGGGAATCCTTTTTGCAATTTGTGAATTTGAATCTTGCATCACCTACAAGGTTAGAATCATTATAACCTAAGCCATGTTATGGGCTTGCTATCTCTTCAAAGAAGGGTGTCTATTAAAAAGGCTAGCTTAATTCCAATGGTTATGAAATGAAAATATTTTTGTAATGTAATTTCTAAAAGGTGAATCAGTTCAGTTCAGTCCAGTCACTCAGTCATGTCCGGCTCTTTGCAACCCCATGAACCACAGCACACCAGGCTTCCCTGTCCATCACCAACTACCGGAGTCCACCCAAACCCATGTCCATTGAGTCGATGATGCCATCCAACCATCTCATCCTCTGTCGTCCCCTTCTCCTCCTGCACTCAATCTTTCCCAGCATCAGGGTCTTGTCCAGCGAGTCAGCTCTTTGCATCAGGTGGCCAAAGTATTGGAGTTTCAGCTTCAACATCAGTCTTTCCAATGAACACCCAGGACTGATCTCCTTTAGGATGGACTGGTTGGATCTCCTTGCAGTCCAAGGGACTCTCAAGAGTCTTTTCCAACACCACAGTTCAAAAGCATCAATTCTTTGGTGCTCAGCTTTCTTTATAGTCCAACTCTCACATCCATACATGACCACTGGAAAAACCATAGCCGTGACTAGACAGACCTTTGTTGACAAAGTAATGTGTCTGCTTTTTAATACGCTGTCTATGTTGGTCATAACTTTCTTTCCAAGGAGTAAGCATCTTTTAATTTCAGGGCTGCAATCACCATCTGCAGTGATTTTGGAGCCCCCCAAAATAAAGTCAGCCACTGTTTCCACTGTTTTCCCATCTATTTGCCATGAAGTGGTGGGACTGGATGCCATGATCTTAGTTTTCTGAATGTTGAGCTTTAAGCCAACTTTTTCACTCTCCTCTTTCACTTTCATCAAGAGACTCTTTAGTTCTTCTTCACTTTCTGCCATAAGGGTGGTGTCATCTGCATATCTGAGATTATTGATATTTCTCCCGGCAATCTTGATTCCAGCTTGTGCTTCCTCCAGCCCAGCATTTCTCATGATGTAAAGGTGATTGGTTTATATTTATTAGCTATATACAGTATTGCTAAAGCAAAAGCTTGCTGAAGCTAAATTAAGTTCCGTATTTGGTTCTGAGCCTCCTGATAATGAAAGGAAAAAAGGAAGTAGAGTTAATTGTAAATGCAGTATATCATCTATGTTGAATTTTTTAAGTCCTTTAGGACTGTTGACCTCTAATACACTCGAAAGGTCAAGACACCAGAGGTGAGTCCACTCTCATAAGTCCCTTAAAATCAACCAATATGGCATGGAAGAAGTCTTTCCAGAAGGAAAAACTAAAGTAGAATTGGTGGAGGACTGGAGATTTTTATATTAGTATTTCTAGGTACATTCATGTCTTTTGGTAAATTTGTTACATTAATCCCATTCTCTTTTAATATAGGAAACCTGACAACTGGTACCTATGAACTGAGAAAGTAACCTGTACTTCTTTATTTTTGTTAACACGTATTAAGTACTAGCCATTCTACATATACTTTATGCCAGTCACCAGGCTTATCATCCTCATAAAAATGCTGTGGTACAATCCCACTGCTGGGCATACACACTGAGGAAACCAGAAGGGAAAGAGACACGTGTACCCCAATGTTCATCGCAGCACTGTTTATAATAGCCAGGACATGGAAGCTACCTAGATGTCCATCAGCAGATGAATGGATAAGAAAGCTGTGGTACATATACACAATGGAGTATTACTCAGCCATTAAAAAGAATACATTTGAATCAGTTCTAATGAGGTGGATGAAACTGGAGCCTATTATACAGAGTGAAGTAACCCAGAAGGACAAACACCAATACAGTATACTAACGCATATATATGGAATTTAGAAAGATGGTAACGATAACCCTGAAAAAAAAAAAATGCTGTGGTAAGCAAAACAAAGCTGTAGGAAATATATATTAAGAATTTTTTTTTTTTTTAACAGGGAATTGGTTTGTGCAATTTGGAGACCTGGCAAATCTAAAATATATAGAGCAGGCAGTTAAGAAGGGCAGGCTGGAACTCTTGGACATGAACTGAAGCTATAGTACACAGAGAGTGCTATAGAGTAGAGACTCAGAGGAGCCTCAACTCTGCTCTTTAAGGCCTTTTACCTGATTGAATCATGTCCACTCAGATGTCCAGAATAATCTCTCTCAAAGTTAAATGTGGACTTTAATCACATCCACAAAATTCCTTCCAAGTAATACCTATAGGTATAGTGTAGCTACAGTGTCATACGAAACTAACCATCACAGGCGAGTACTTTTATTGTTGTAAATCCCAGATTCAGAAAAAAGACTTCAAAAAAGTTGAATTGCTACAAGTAGTAAGTGATGAAACGTGATTTAAACCCAAGCCTGTCTTAGAGCCTGTATTGTAAAACGCAGATGCTAAACAGGAAAATTGACATTTGACCATTTACCTGTTAAAGAAATGATTTCTACACACATACAGGGACACACATGTCCACACCCATCCATGGATGCTACCACCACCACCCTTCTACTACTATTCATGTAATAATGATAAAGAGAATATTTAGGACATCTGAATGCACTTTTTATTATTGTGGAGATTGGCTAGCATTTTCATTAAATCAGGTTAATTTTCTTTTTGGAAGTCAGGAAAAATGATCTGTTCATTGTGAATTAAAGAATCTTGGAAATAATTTGACAGTCAATCATCATTTCATAAAACTGAAATAAAATGTCAAGAGTAAACTCTTAAAGTCAATGGGCTCGCTCATAGTAATTACTGTCAGTTTAAACTGAAGAAAACAGAATGTGATTTCTATCATTATTGGAATTAGGTAGTAAGTGAACTACAAATATGAATCTATAAAGTATTGTGTTTAATTGATTGAATTTCTGCATATTGGCTTAATAGATGAGTGGCAGAAATTTGTACAACAGTCACTCTGACACCCTTAGCACATAGAGTAGGCAAAAGCAACTCAGAAAGTATTTATTATTTTATCATTACTGATTGAATTCATGATACATGTTATTCTTTTCTATGTATTCAGAAATGGTATTCTAATCTACTCTAGCTCTGAAATATGTATGTACTTTGAAAAACAGGAGAGGCTAAATGGAGGCCATTCACTCCCCACAGAGTGCTAAGATATAGAAAGACAGAAAGAGAACAAAAAAGAGTACAATCAACAAAAAAACCCTGTGAAATGTGACTTTTGTTCTGAAGTTTTGTGTTTTCCAGAGACACAGTATTTTAGCTTGCTCTAAATCATTTGTGCATACTTTGCTTCACAATTTTACCATTTTACTTTTGTTCAAATATCAGAAAAATTCCCAATTAGACCAGACATGTCTTCAAGTAGCATCCCTGCTTTGGTTGCCTTTTTTGAAAAGTCAGCCTTATATAAAAAGCAAGACATCCTTCCTACAAACGTTCATTTTTTTTTTCCACTAAGTCTTTGCTCAGCATGAGATAATGCCCATAGACTACAGGAAACTTTTCTTTCTAGACCCCAAATTACCATTCAACACTTATATCCTTTTACTTTCCAACACATCTTCTTGTCATACTGGACTATTCATCCTCATCACAATTCTACACATTCCTGGAGCCATACTTCCACTTCCACTGTTGGCTTAATAGTCTCTCTTTTCCACATCAGATATCTGTATCCTGTCCATTTCCAATTTCAAATCTTATGAAATTTCCTCTAGTCTGATCTCTCCTTTCACTAAGTTCAGATAGGAGACTAAATCTGAAAGGAACTTAACAGTAACTCTAGAGCTAGAAAAGAGAAGACTATAAGGCCAATATTTTTGTATTCCTTGAGTCTGTGAATGGCACCAACATGCACTCAGACATCTTGGTAGTCATCTGTAATTTCTTCTTCTTCCTAACTCCTGGGAACTCTTCAGACCCAGTGATAGAAGAGGATTTCCAGGATTGCAGTCTGTCTATTTGTTTTACCTGCTGAGACTCTATGTAATAATTTATTTCAATAAGGGTTTGCATAGTTAAAATAAATCTGAAAGGAGCTTGAAGATAACAGGTATCTGATTCTTGAATCCCTTATTTTATGGTCAAGTCAAATGATCTGTGTCCATGGAAATTATGCTTGAAAACTACTGTCAAAGGGGAACTCATTACTTTCCAATGAGGTACAGTCTTTGAACAATTTTGAAGGTTAGAAAGTTCTTGTATTAAGACTCGCCTCTGTGTAATCATTATCATTTTTCCTTTACTCTCCTATTCCCTGATACTAGTCTCTATAATTTGTGGAGAGCAAGGATAGGTTTTTATTCTCCAATTGCTAGCATGATATTGGCCATGTAAATAGATTTTAAAAATATTCTTAAATACAACCTGTGCTTGAGTTCTTTCACTCTCCTCCCCATTCTTCTCCTTATGAACCATGGTTTGTTTATATGCCCCAGGGGGAATACACAGGTATAGACTTATCTTTATAATCCCTGATGGAATATACTCACTATAACAAAATTATTGTATTTTCCAGAAAGGCAGCCCGTGTTCACATTTGCTAATATTTCATAGCTTCATCACCCTGCTGACAATAATCGTGCTTGTACTCAAAACTAAACTCTACTACTACTGCAGCTGCTACTATTTATTTTTTATCTTTATCCTGAATCATATCTTCCTTACCCTGTTTTTGTACCTTTTGTGTTCTGAGATCCGAATGTACAATATATTTTATTCTTGTTAAATTTATCCTATTATATTAGGTCTCACTCAATCCCCCTCATCAAGATCATTTTGGATTTTTATTCTGTTATCTTCTATTTGGTAATCCATCCAGATTCACATTACGTGGAAATTGCATATTTATTTATTGTATGACTTTATCCATGTCATTGACTTAAGATATTTTGAAGAGAATATGAGAAAGGCTTGAGACCTGCCATTAGAACTTTTTCTCTCTCTATCTCAAATAGATTCACTAGCCTATACTGTTTTACTATAATATTATATACTTATGCTGTATTTCTATATATTACATATATATATATATATATACTCTATTACTATATACTAGTGTATATAGGAATACATCCTTAACTGGTTCCTTTCATGTAAATAAACTGGTGGGGTGAGATTTGTGATAAGAATATAATGAAATGACAGGCCTTATTCAAAATAAAAGGATTGATAATATAAATATAGCACACTTAATACAATCATATAAGACTTTAGGGAGTACATAGCACATGCATATTGAAATGATTAGTTGTCTTTATTATGTATATTCTCTCCTTCTAATTGGTAATTATTTGACTATACTTCCTAAAGTCAAGCAAAAGATTTCAATGGAAATTTTCAAAAATATTATAATTTCATTATAGAATAAAATATATTCCCAAACATATCAGGAGTAGTGTAAAACAATTAATTTAATGCTAAACAATATTCTCAAGACATAAAATGATGTGTACTCTCTAAAATTTGTACGGTAAAACCCCTAAAACTCCTTAGGGATGTTTACTGTTGCTGAGGTTGTTTAATTATTTGTTTTGGAAAAGCTTAAAGATACTTAAACCAGTAAATTTCACAGACAATTATATAAGCTTGTCTATTCATGTTGTTAAATGATCACATAATGCTTAGAACTTGCCATTTGTCACTGATTGTCTCCCTGTGATCAGGTGTTCAGCATTGTCTATTCAAAAGAATAAATGACTCCACAGTTCATGGATCATGAAAATAACTACTCTTTAACTGTCAGAATATAGATAAGCACTCTATCTATAGTAGTAAAACCAAACATTTATGATATCTTTTCAAAACAATCCTTTACTCTTCAAATGATTTGCATCTATTGGAAATTCCATATTGTTTGTCTCACTTAATGACTCATGAAAATGTAACCTAAAAGTAAAAACATTAACATAATAAAATAAATAATGTCATTAAATTACTAGTGATATGGTCCATTTGTGTTAATGGTCTGGATTTCTAGACAAGTAATCATGCCCTCTTGTCTTAATTCTGTTTCAGTTACAAATCTTGCTCTCTAATTTAGCAGAAAATGTCAGTTTAAAAATATTTGTTGTTTTACTTACGACAAAGTAATTGTTTTCACTGAGGTAATTTGGAAAACATAGGAGAAGCATAAAAAGTAAGGAGGAGGACATCCCTGGTGGTCCAGTGGTTATGACTCTGCACTTACACTGCAGGGGGCGCAGGTTCAATCCCTGGTGGGGAACTAAGTAAGATCCCACATGCCCTGTGCCACACCCCCTCCTTCCTAAAAAAAAGGTAAGAGGGAAAATTTGTTACCATCCTATCACCTAAGACTGCTGCTGCTGCTGCTGCTGCTGCTAAGTTGCTTCAGTCGTGTCCAACTCTGTGAGACCCCATAGACGGCAGCCCACCAGGCTCCCCCATCCCTGGGATTCTCCAGGCAAGAACACTGGAGTGGGTTGCCATTTCCTTCTCCAATGCATGAAAGTGAAAAGTGAAAGTGAAGTCGCTCAGTCGTGTCCGACTCTTAGCGACCCCATGGACTGCAGCCCACCAGGCTCCTCAATCCATGGGATTTTCCAGGCAAGAGTACTGGAGTGGGGTGCCATTGCCTTCTCTGTAAGAATGCTCTATATCAGTGTAGTTTCTTTTATAAAATGTAGATTATAATCTTCATACTTCTAGGTAACATTCTTTTCTTTCTCTTAACAATGCATCTGAACACTTCTTTGGCTAGAGCAGAATTTGCTTACCAATCTCCTATTGATGGGTGCTTAAGTTAATTTTAAGCTATTGATAAAGCAAAAACTTGATGTTTCTAAAAATGCCTTTTTAAATGAACGGGTAAAACTCTGAGCCTGGTTCTGTACAAGAAGTATATATTTGTCTTATACACATTCAAAAGAGCCCATCATTTATTCTCCACTTAAAATTGTAGAATTATGTCAATGTTGTAATGAAACAAATAGTTAGCTAGAATAATTTTTAATGCATTCTGATGGAAACTTGGAGATGCCTCTATTAAAACCTAGATTTTGACTTTGAAATTACTGCAATAGTATTGAGTATGTCTAATATTCCTTAACATGCAAGTAGCTTTTTAAAAAAGGATCTAATTAGTTGGTTCATTTATAAAAGCACTGGGTACCTTACCAAAAGAGTCAAATGTCTATTAATATCCTCAATGTAAGAATATATTTTTACTAAATTTCATTAAAAAATAATCAAGTCTTATAAAAACAGTCAAGTTTACCATGGTTCTTTAGTTGAATAATTGTTCCTTAATTTCTGGAAACTTCTTTAAAATGCTACTGAGCTTAACCTGGTTTGACCTAACATTTAGTATATATGTATTTATTTTTCTATTTCTATGGATGTAGGTGATTTTCAGGGTTGTATTGGTCCATAATACTAACACAATTGTAAGCAAACAATTAATTACAAGTGAGAAAATGTTAATGTTCAATCATGTTTTCATTATATAGTAAGAAATATATGTCTGTATAATATTCGATAGGTTCAATTTTGTCATAAAATTATAAAATATAAACCGTCTACTCAAATATATAATATCTGTCCTAGATTTACCTGAATACCAGAAATTAAGTATACTAAAGTAAATAACTTTGGAATTTTTTTCACACATTTTTCATATTTTGTTTTAAATGAGACACATTTGTATCATACATATTTAACTGACAACACAATTATGTGCTGAGTTTTCATTTTTAAAATGTTTTTACCTAAGAAATAAGCATGAAGACACACAAGTTTCACTGCTAAATGCAGTTATATTTATCCAAATGAACATATTTAATAAAAGTACACTGTAACTGATTTTTTAAAATCAAAATTGACTTATAAAACCCAAAGAACTGTAGTGAAATGAGTCAAGTTGGTTGTACTTAACTGAATTTCTTAGTGTCAGGTCCTTGACATTCACTTTTTCTCTTAAAATGTAATACGCTCTTTTGCTTTCTTTATACAAATGCTGTGCATTGTAGTAAAAGCTGTCACCTCAATACAGATAAAGAATCAGTTGCATTTCTAATAATTACATTTTTCATTGAAATATATTGATCCACAGTAACTCTCAGTCAATTTTTCCTGGGTAAAGACATGTATCAAATGAAATAGTAGCAGTGAAATTATTTGGATATGTGTATTACTTTTTAATGAATATCTCTTTTTAAAAATAATTTTTATTGAAGTAAATAATTTTTATTGAAGTATAGTAGATTTGCAATATTGTATTAGTTTAAGGTATACAGCAAAATGAATCAATTATAGTAGATTTGCAATATTGTATTAGCTTAAGGTATACAGCAAAGTGAATCAATTATATATGTATACACTTATATACACTTTTTCAAAAAAACGAATTAATTTATTTTAATTGGAGGCTAATTACTTTACAGTATTGTAGTGGTTTTTGCCATACATTGACATGAATTTAAAATTATTTCCCATGTAGGTTATTACAGAGTATTGAGTAGAATTCCCTGTGGTATACAGTAGATCCTTGTTATCTATTTTATATATAGTAGTGTGCATATGTCAATCACAATATCACAATATCCCTTCCCGCTTCCCCCACCCCCCGGTAATTGTAAGTTTGTTTTTTTTTTTTTTCCTCCATCTGTGAATCTATTTCAGTTGTAAATAAATTCATCTGTACCATTTTGTTTAGATTCCATATATAAGTAATAGTATATGACACTTTTCTTTCTCTGTATTAATTACCTCACTCAGTTTAACAATCTCTAGGTCCATCCATGTTGCTGCAAATGGCATTTTTTTCATTATTTTTATGACTGAGTAGTATTCCATTGTGTACATGTACCACATCTTCTTTATCCATTCCTCTATTGATGGGCATTTAGATTGCTTTTATGTCTTGCCTACTAGTGTGACAATAAATGTTGGGGCACATGTATCTCTTCAAATTATGGTTTTCTCTGACTATGTGCCCAGGAGTGGGATTGCTGGATCATATAGTAGTTCTATTTTTAGGTACTTCCCTACTATTCTCCATAATGGTTATACCAGTTTACATTCCCACCACATGTATGAGGGTTCCCTTTTCTCCACACCCTCTCCAGCATTTATTATTTGCAGATTTTTTAATGATGACCATTCTGACTGATATGAGACAGTACCTCGTTATAGTTTTGATTTGCATTTCTCAAATAATCAGTAATGTTGAGCATCTTTTCATGTGCTTTTGGGGAAAATATGTCTTTCTTGGGGGAAATGAATGTCTTCTTGAATGTCTTCTTGGGGGAAATAAGTATTTAGATCTTATACCCATTTTTTGATTGAGTCATTTGTTTTTTTGACACTGAGCTGTTTTTGATATTGACTTGATACTGTTTTTTTGATATTGATCTCCAAAATATTGTATATTTTGTTGGTTATTGCATTTGCCAGTATTTTCTCCCATTCTATGGGTTGTCTTTTCATTTTGTTTATGGTTTGTTTTGTTTTGTTTTTTGCTGTTAAAAAGTTTAATTAGAATCCATTTGTTTCTTTTTGTTTTTATTTTCATTATTATAGGAGGTGGATCAAAGCTATCTCTGTGATTTATATCGAATAGTATTCTGCCTATGTTTTCCTTTGAGTTTTGTAGTATCTGGCCTTACATTTAGATCCTTAATCCATTTGAAGTTTATTTTTGTGTATGCGGTTAGAGAATGTTCTAATTTAATTCTTTTACATGTAGTTGTCCAGTTTTCCCAGCACCACTTATTGAAAAGACTGTGCTCCATTGTACATTCTTGCCATGGACATACATGTGTGAGTTTCTCTCTGGACTTTCTATACTATTCCATTGATCTGTATTTCTCTTTTTGTGCCAGTACCAAAATGTTTTGATTACTGTAGTATAGTCTGAAGTCAGAGTGTGTGATTCCTCCAGCTCCATTCTTTTTTCTCAAGATTGCTTTGGCTATTCAGGGTCTTTCTGTTTCTGAACAAATTGTAAAATTTTTTGTTCTAATTCTGTGAAAAATGCCCTTGGTAATTAGATATGGATTACATTGAACCTGTAGATTGTTCTGGGTTGTCAAGTCATTTTCACAATATTGATTCTTCCAATCAAAGAACATGATATATCTCTCCATCTTTTTGTATCCTCTGATGTCTTTCCGTTTTCTGAGTACAGATTGTTTGCCTCCTTAGGTAAATCTATTCCTAGGTATTTTATTATTTTTGATGTGATGGTAAAATGGAAGTTTCCTTAATTTTTCTTTCTGATCATTCATTGCTAGTGTATTAGAATGCAAGAGGTTTCTATATCTTAATTTTATATCCTGCAACATTACCAATTTTATGATGAGTTCTAGTAGTTTTCTGGTAACATCTTTAAGATTTTCTATGTCTAGAATCATGGCATCTGTATACAGTGATAGTTTTGCTTCTCCTTTTCCAAGTTGGTCTCTTTTTATTTCTTTTCCTTCTCTGATGACCATGACTAGAACTTCCAAAACTATATTGAATAAAAGTGGCAGAGTGGACATCCTTATCTTGTTCCTCATGTTAGGGGAAATGCTTTCAGTTTTTGAACGTCCATTGTTTTTGAAAAATGGTTTTGTATACTTGCAGACCTTTCCATTGTAAATTTAATAATCCTGTTGTAAACATAATACTAATTTTACTAATATTTAATATAAAATTTAAGTAATTTGGATAACATTTTGGTTAATAAAGTTTTACATTGTGCCACTCACAAGTAAAAGCAGAATGTTCAGTGACTTTGGGTATCATAATGATTGTTTTTGATGAAAAGAATTAGGACACTCATTTTGGCAGGAAATGATATGCAATTCCCTTTGCTCAGAAGTCTGTGTCCTTCTTAAAGTTAAATCACTTAAAAATTATATTCCCCATTTATTTTTATTAAGATATTTGTTTCAAACTAAAGTATAAATGTGTGTGTGTTTTTTTTTTTTTTTTTGATTTCTAAACTGATTGCTGCATAGGGTATTAAAACTCGTGCAGTTATTTTTTTAACATTTTCAGAAACCTTTCTGAAAAATATATTGAGCCAAACATGTGCACATGTATTTTCTTTGGATTCATGAAACAAATATCAAAGCATTTAGAACATAAAATGTAGTCTGAATTTCTGTGGAAATCTTTTTAATGAATTAAGAATTCCCAGGAAAGCTGGAGAATTTTTGTTGTTGTTCTGGTGAAAAACATAGGTTTGGCCTTTGTTACTATATAAAAACCACATACGTGACACAAACCAAGTGATCTTACTGTCTACCTGTAGGAATCTCGCTGTGTTGCTGAAGTACACTTTGAGTGGGTTTGCTTTGGTTTTTTGAAGTGATATCTTTGGCGAAGTTAGTTAAATGAGTTGCAGTCTCCTTCCTTGGCCCTGTCAAAATCAAGAGGGCTAATATGAACAAACCTATTTGAAGTGCCTCACTCCAGTGATCTCTTACTCAACTTCAACTTCCACAGCAAACTGTGGAGATGTTTACTGAATAGAATTTAAGTAAAACTTTTGAAGAGGTGGAGAGAATGAAGCTCTAATATAAAGATATGAAAAAAAAAAAGAGTAGCAAAATAAGCATATGCTTAAACACAGTAATGGCCTACAGAGAAAAAGATATCTTAAATGATGTCAAGGATATTTCATATTAAGGTACTGAGAAAAATTTCTCAATTCAAGGAAAGTCATAGAATTTCCAGCTCAAGAAATTTTCAAGTTATCTCGAAGATGAGTTTTAGGAATAGTTAAATGAATTAATTTAATTTCAGTGGTGCTGTGATTCCCTCACAGCCCTTCTGATTCTAGGAATTTATTAATTACTTCTAGTTGCTTCTGTCAATTTAATTCTACAGTAGGTACAGCAGAAAGTGTAATACAAATCTCCATCATGTACATGTCTAAATTGGACTGTAGGAAATACCTACACAGCTGTTTACATTGTATAAAAGAATGATTGGACTTCCCTGGTGGCTCAGCTGGTAAAGAATCTGCCTGCAATGCAGGAGACCCCAATGCAGGTTCAATTCTTGGGTTGGGAAGATCCCCTGGAGAAGGGGATGGCTACTCACTCCAGTATTCTGGCCTGGAGAATTCCATGGACTGTATAGTCCATGGGTTCATAAAGAGTCAGACACAACTTTCACTTTCAAAAGAATGGTTACTAGAAAATATAACGATATAATTTAACAAATTATGGAAAAATTATATGTTGATATACTGTAATGCCTTTTAATATACCTATTTATACTTTTAAAGAAATGTGAAATATGTTATAAATACAAAATAATGTATGTGCCACATTCAGAAAGTTTTAAAAATAACAAAAATGAACTCCTTTGTATCAGTCATCAGGTTTTGAGAATAGAGCAGTACAATGCCTCACTTGATAAACACCCTGGGGCATGACTGCCTCGATCTCAACTCCCATTTTCCCGTCCGACACAACTAACTTTATGTGTAACTACTGTCCTAAATTTTGTGTTACTCATTCCTTTCCTCTTTAGTTTTAAAATATTGTATATATTAACTAAAAATACGTAGTTTAATTTTCCTAGTTTTGTTATATAAATGTGTTCATTTGAATATATTCATTCTTCAGTGACCTATTTTTTATTTACTGTCTTTCAGATAATGCTATAATGGTGGCAGCATCAATATTTATTTGTTTCTATTGCTGTATAGTATTTAATTGCATCAGTATACCACAATTTAATTAACTGTTTTACTGTTGATGAGCATATGAGCTATTTCAAGGTTTTTTTTTGCTATTAATATTATTATTCATAACAATGCTGCTAAGACTATGTCTATATTTGTCTCTTGGTGTACATATGGAAATATGTCACCAGGGTATGAACTGCCGAGTCTGTGTGCATATTTTGAATTATGTTAGGTAACACTAAATTCTTCTCCATACGTGTTATAACACTTACATACCAGCAAGCATTTTCAGCCACATCTGTAACTGGGCCAATTGCCTTTGTTTGACCTTTTTACTTTGTTATTTTTCTTAAGCCTCTTGATTCAAAGGAGTATATTGCATATTCTGCATGCAATGCCTTTGCTAGTAATACTGCAAATATCTTCTCTTAGTTTGTGACTTATCTTTTTATTCTCTTTGTGTTACCTATAATCAAAATCAGTTTTTAATTTCATTCTACTAAAATTTATTATCCTTTTTCTTTCCAATTTGAACTTTGAAAATATTTTTAAATTTTGTTTCTACTAGAGTGTATAGCTTAAGTTTCATATCAGTAAAATATTTACCAGAATAAGACTATTTATCTAGAATTATAACCTGTACTTTTATAAAAATTGTTAGGGTACACACATATGTAAAATGTGAGATGGCTTCCCCAGTGGCTTGGTGGTAAAGAATCCACCTGCAATGCAGGAGTCGCAGAAGACACAGGTTCAATCCCTGGGTTGGGAAGATCCCCTGGAGGAGCGCTTGGCTACCCTCTCCAGTATTCTTGCCTGGAGAATCCCATGAACAAAGGAGCCTGGCAGGATATAGTCCCTGGGGTCACAAAGAGTCAGACATGACTGAAGTGACTTGGCACACACACACACACACACACACACTCATATAATCTCTCTCTATATATGTATATATGTATACATGTGTATATATGCACGTATATATGTATATATGTACATATATATGTGTATACACACACACACACACACACACACATATATACACACACTTATAAACATACACACACAGCTGACCTTGAATATCGTGGGGAAGGGGCAGTTAGAGTCACTGACCATCTCCAAAGCTTAAACCTTGAGTATAATTTATAGCTGGTCCTTCATGAACATGACTCCCCCACATTCATGGTTCTACATCAGTAGATTCAGCCACTGTGGATCATGTAGTACTATGTTATTTACTTTCAAAAAACTTTGCATATAAGTAGATCCACACACTTCACACCCATGTTGTTCAAGGGTCAACTATACACACACACATAGCAAAGTGTCTTTTAAGGTTTTCAGCTTACGTTTTCATTTATCTGCCTTATGCATGAACTGCCTTTTGCTAACTTTATTACTGTAGCCAGCTCCTGAAAACACTTCTACTTGGCAGAAGGGGTAGTAGCTGTGGATTTTCAATTGTTTGCGTTTTCTCTTTGATAGATACTGTGATTTTTTTCAGCATCATGAGAGAAACTGTGGGATTTCTAACTTTGTGAGATACCATCATGCTCATGATTTATTGTTCTTTGGACAATTGATTCCAACTCAAATGTCCCATGAAATAAAATAATACATTCAGTGCAATTTGTTTTAGTAATTATTGTGTGTAACAATCTTTTGACTGTGCCAATCAAGTTTTACTTTCTAAAAGCTCCTTCCATTAGTGCTAATGTGTTTGGCTCTTTTTTTTTTTTTAAATAAATCCAGTAATCATTGGGCAGTTGGTGAGGAGGAACAGATTAGAAGATTGTTCATTTGTATTTTCAGAGTGATGAAATAGGATGTGTGTCTTTTATAAACTTTTGTTGGTTGGTTTCTAGCAGAGTGTATTTTTGATTGTTAAAATGCTAAAGCACTGACTGTAATTCATCCAGAGAAACAAGGAAGGTTAATTGTGATTGGTTAAACACTCAGTATAGGTTAGACAGTGTTCTGGCCATCTTATCTCAGATTTTCTTTATTCATGCATGCATGCATTCATTCAGTCAACAAATATTTTTGAGCACTTTTCTATGTGTCAGGTTCTGTTATAGGAATTGGAATAAAGCAATGAATTAAAAAGAAAAATAATCTTATCCTCATGGAATTTAGGCAAAAAGTATAATAGATTATTGGCTTAAAGGTATGCAAAAGTTAACAAGTTCTATAAAAAAATAGCATATGGTCCTGCTTCTCATATTTTAATTTACATGTGAATCACCTGGAGATTTTGTTACAATGCAGATTATTACAGTTGTTTTTGAGTGGGAGCCTGAGATTCTGCATTTCTAGCAAGTTCCTGAGTGATGCCAGTGCTGCTAGTTTAGGAACACATTTTGAGTATCTAAGATTGTACAGCAAATGGTGGGTGGAGTGTGGGGATCAAGAGTAGAGAATGAAAGGAAGACTGGCTTCAATTTTATTTTCTTTTATTTTAATTTATTTTGGCCAGGCCACGCAGCACATGGGATCTTGGTTCCCTGACCAGAGATTGAACTTGCGACCCATGTATTGGAAGCACAGTCTTAACCACTAAACTGCCAGGGAAGTCTCTGGTTGCAATTGTAAATATAACGATTAGGATGAGTCTTACCGAAAAGGTGATGATTCAGGAAGGATATGAAGAAGGTGAGAGATTTTAGCCATACACTCAACATATGGAAGTATAGCCAGACAATACAGAGGCCTTAGATGGGAGCATGCTGGCAAAGGAGGCCAGTATGGATGGAACAGAATGAACATGTATAGAAGTGGTAGATCGGATTTGAGAGGCAGTGGATGGGGGCTGAACTTGCAGACCGCTTAGTTCTTTGCCTTTTACTTTGTAAGGAGGACCCATTCTGGAGTTCTGGGCAGGGGAGTGGCGTGTTGTAACTTTTGTCTAAAAGATCACTTTAGCTGCTATAGAGACAATAAGCTGTTGAAGGGCCAGAGTAGAAACAGTGAGACCAGTTAGGCTTCTTCAAAATGTATGCTGACTCAGACAAAGGTTGTAGCAGAAAAGATGATGGGAAGTGGTCATATTTGGAATCCACTTTTAAAGTAGAGGAAGTACTGAGAGGGATTCCCTGGTGGCTCAGATGGTAAAGAGTCTGCCTGCAATGTGGGAGACCTGGGTTCGATCCCTGGGTCAGGAAGATCCCCTGGAGAAGGAAATGGCAACCCACTCCAGTATTCTTGCCTGGAAAATCCCATGGAGGGAGGAGCCTAGCTGGCTGCAGTCCATGGGGTCACAAAGAGTCAGACACAACTCAGCAACTTCACTTTTACTTTTCACGTTCTTTGAAAGTAGAACCAAATGAACTTTTTGACATGCTAGATATAAGCTGTGGAAAAAGAGAAAAGAGTCAAGGATGATGACAAGGTTTGAGCCTAAGTTTTTCGAAGGATGGAGGTATTATCAACTGAAGTGGGACAAAGACTGTGTTTCTAGAAGCACATTAGAATTTCAGTCTGTGTCTCATTGTGTCATTTAGTCCTCCAAGTCGCTAGGTGGAGTCTGGAGGTTGAAATTTGCTGTCTCATAACATTCTCATAATCTTCTGCTGTTAATCCTTTATCCTCATTTTGGAGTTGGGAAAATATGATCAGAGAACTTAACTGACTTCACTGACAAATGGGGGAATGGAAACTCAAGAGCGTATCTGTTTAGATCCAAATGTAACACTCTTCCACGTGCTTTAATAGTAAACCAGTCAGAACTGGTCACTGCAACTGGTTATGCCTTAACTCAGAGCAAGTCGATAGTATTCTTAGGCCGGGAAATAGAGTTGGCTGTTCATCTTTTTAGCTGGCTTGTTTGCTTACTATAGACAGATTTCTTTAGGGCAATACTTGGCAGGTTTCCATGTGTTCTGGAGTGCCATGCTCATGTAAATGTGACTCATGTTTTCCTCTATCACTCTTTTCCTTTACAGCTTACTAGGGGAGAGAATAACATATGGTCTGTGATCTGGGGTTCATAGTGAAGAAATCTGTGCTTTCTCGGTTTTAGAAGGGTAGAGAAGCAGGTGGATAATATTGGAGCTTCCCTATCCTCCAGGGAGATGATTATGAAGAATGTTCTGCATGGTTTCTCTGAGGTCCGACAGCAGAACTGAGCCCCAGTTTCCCAGAGCAGCAACCCACTAATTAATATCATTTATTGACTTTCCTTGGGGCTTCCCTGGTAGCTCAGCTGGTAAAGAATCCACCTGCAATGCAGGAGATCCCGGGTTGATTCCTGGGTCGGGAAGTTCCCCTAGAGAAGGGATAGGCTACCCACTCCAGTTTTTTTGGGCTTCCCTTATGGCTCAGATGGTAAAGAATCTGCCTGCAATTCGGCAGATCTAGGTTCGATCTCTGGGTTGAGAAGACCCCCTGGAGGAGGGCATGGCAACCGACTCCAGTATTCTTGCCTGGAGAATCTCCATGGACAGAGGAGCCTGGTGGGCTACTGTCCGTGGGGTCTCAAAGAGCTTGACGCGACTGAGCGACTCATCACCCACACACATTGACTTTCCTTATATCTATCCCAACCTCATCGTTCCCATTCTTCACTTCTTCTTGGGATCACCTCCCAAATAGACTGTCTGTACCCAGGAACATGTCTCTGGCTAATGTAAGGCAAGTAACTGTGTAAAATGTGCTTAACTGATCTATCCAGAATAGTTATTTCTGATTTCTACTACAGCATCTGGCAAATAGTCTCAAAAAATATTTGCCAGTCACCAAATGGCTCCAACTTTCCTTAATGATCACTAAGCAATAATAGTAGTTGGTGTTATGGTTATTTTAGGCAAATCCATTTTTAATAGAATAAAAATAAATTCCCCTTTTTCACTCCTGCCAATGAGACTGCTGCCAGTCTCATTCTTTTACATATCTTCCCAGAAGCCTTTTTATCAGATTTATGATTTTTAGCTCTATCCATATTATATATTTTCCACATTCCAGTTGATAAAGTTTTCCTATCTTCCCCCCTCTACAGGGTTAGAAACTATTTAGTTCTATTTATTTTTCTAGTGATTTTCTGTAAATCTTTAAGGAACACATGAATATATATTTTTATATGTGACTACAAGTAATGAGCTAATATTTTAACAACGTTACCATTAACACACTTCTCTAGTCTCCCCAAAATATAAGCTATAGCTTACTTTTCCTCCTAGCTACTCTTGTCTACTTCCACGTTTCCTAAAATTTTTGTTTGAAATTGTTCTTAAGCAAAAGAACTCTTTATTATTATTTTCTTCATTGGTTCTTATTTAAATTAATGACTTTTCATTTCTTTCATTTTCTTATTGAATCCATTTCTTTCTTCAAATACATATTTTCTTGTTGGTAAAGTGTCTGCTTTAGTCAGTTGACTAATATAGTTAACCTAGGTCTTAACAGTAGGGTTTTGCCTTGAAGAGGAAAAAAAGGAGACTATGCAAGGCGATTGTGTCTGCATTTCCTTTGCATATGTTGAATGGTCTATGCATTACCCTCTGACAATGGCTTTATGTTGCTGTGATGTTTGCAATGCAATCAGTGGTATAGTATATATATATTTATTTTTATATATATATATATATTTATATTTTAAAAATTGTTGAGAAAATGTACAAACTGCATGTTAAGAGGTGACCCAAAAGAAAGTGTTATCTTAGGCAGTATATTTGGTTTGTTAAAATACACAAAGATTTGCTTGTAATTACTTCCCATATTTCTTATAGCCTCATCAAATATCAGCATAATCAAATACACTGAAATTAATGAAATTAGTTAAATTTTAAAACATAATTTCTTCATGTGTTTAGCTTCAGTGGGTAGATATTATGACTATAATCGTAAATTACTATAGATCGTAAAATTACTGTAAACATAATTTTCAATGTTTGTAGACTGTGGGTCATTTATTTTTCTGGTATTGAGCTGCATGAGCTGCTTGTGTATTTTTGAGATTAATTCTTTGTCAGTTACTTCGTTTTCTATTGTTTGCTCCCATTCTGAATGAAGGCTGTCTTTTCACCTTGCTTATAGTTTCCTTCATTGTGCAGAAGCTTTTAAGTTTAATTAGGTCCCATTTGTTTATTTTTGCTTTTATTTCCATTATCCTGGGAGGTGGGTCAAAGAGGATCTTTCTGTGATTTACGTCACGGAGTGTTTTGCCTATGTTTTCCTCTAGGAGTTTTATGTAACTTTTTATTTTATATTGGAGTAAAGCTGATTAACTGTGTTGTGATAGTTTCAGGTGGACAGCAAAGGGACTCAGCCATACATATACATGTACCCATTCTCCCTCGAACTCTCCTTCCATCGAAACTCATAGAGTCATTTTTAAGTGCTAGGCCAAACTCATTTTCTCCCTGCTCTCTTTGATGCTCATGTGATAGTATACCTAAATTAGTTCTCTAGTTATTAGTTTTATACATCACTTCTACTTCATTATTAATACCTCAGTCCTCCTGTTAGCATTCCTAACAAAGAGTTATTAGAAAATTTCAGTGACTACAATATATATAAAACATATATATATATATTCTTCACACTGCTAGAATTCCACTCTTACACTTTTCAGATCACCTTTACACTCCACTTTGATCCTGCCGCTTTACGTGAGGTCATCCTGGCTCTTAGCTTGTTGCAATTTGCATGGTAGATGAAACCTCTGGTACTTCTAAGACCCCAAAAGTTCAACCCAATTCATCAAATCATAGGCCATGTTTTGGCTCCCCATAACAGTTGAAATTCTCCTATATATTCCTCAAAGCCGAATAATGGGAAAGAAGGGACAATGTACTTTTTTTCTCTTCTCAAGACATCTTTAATCCTTTCTGGTTTCTCTTTCCAATTACCTCATTTACTTTTTTTCTGTGATCTTTCATGTGTTGTCTCTGTGTTATTCCCTCTTGGGGAAGGCAATGGCCAGGCTGGCGGTTTGTTAATATCACCTCTGTCTGATTATAGCTTTGTTACACATGTGCAACAGAACTGCATGTCCTTTAAGAGGCCACTGCAACATTTATCAGTCTTTGTGGATTTTAGACTAATTTGACCATTCATTTAGACTTGAAGTCCACGCCATGGGCAATCCAAAACCACCACCATGACAAATTAATGCTCTGTCACAGGCATTGCTGTTGTCTCTATATCCCAAGACCCTCAGAGCATTGTTAAAACATGGCAATGCTAAATGTTAATTTTTATTGCCCAATGGAGTTAATCACACATATCCATGAAGAGTCAATTTTCAATTAAAGTTCTCTATTCACTATTTATAATTCCTTAAGAGAAACCAGCCATACTGAAAAAGAATCAGAGCCTGTTATAATGCTTACTCTCAATTTTCAAGAGAACCTGTACTTATTGTATTGGATTTCTGGAATCTAGTGTTGTAGAAATATAAATTCCATTGTAAGTGCCATTAAGTCTCCCATCACCAAAATGAACAATGAAGTTTTAACTTCTCACGCACACATATTTAGTAGTTCTCAAAATTTAAGTTTATAGTGCAGGTTCTTGTATTGACAAAGTTTTAGAATCTGGTAAGCTTAGTTCAGAAAATGATGTTTTTTGGGTTTTTTTTTTTTTTTTTATATTGGAGGCTATTTTTAGCTAGTCATTAAAATACCTAATTCATACTAAAGCTTGTTAAAAACAGCCGCTTCTCATGTTTATACTATTATACTACTGGGGCTTCAAAGCCAGTTCTCTAATACACATTCCAATTACTGATTTTTATGTTATATTCTCATTCTATTTTCATCTGAAAGGAATTTATGACTTCATAATATTTTGTTCTGGCATCACGATTAAAACTTTAAGTCCTCTAAAAATTGCATTTTGAGTAACAGTAAAGAGATAATAGGGCTTCCCAGGTGGCTCAGCAGTAAAGAATCCACCTGCCAAGCAGGCAACTCAGGTTTGATCCCTGTATCAGGAAGATCCTCTGGAGGAGCAAATGGCAACCCACACCAGTTTTTTTGCCTGGGAAATTCCATGGACAGAGGAGCCTGGTGGGCTACAGTACATGGGGGTTGCAAAAGAGTCATTCACTACTTAGCGACTGGGCAACAACAACAAAAGAGAACTCATTGTGACCCCATGAACTGTAGCCCCCCAGGCTCCTCTGTCCATGGAATTCTCCAGGCAAGAATACTGGAGTGGGTAACCATTCCTTTCTCCAGGGGATCTTCCCAACCCATGGATTGAAACCAGGTCATCTGCACTGCTGGATGAAGCACAAGCTGCAATCAAGGTTGTGGGGAGAAATATAAATATCTTAAGGTATGCAGATGACACCACCCTTATGGCAGAAAGTGAAGAGCAACTAAGGAGCCTCTTGATGAAAGTGAAAGAGGAGAGTGAAAAAGTTGGCTTAAAGCTCAACATTCAGAAAACGAAGATCATGGCATCCGGTCCCATAACTTCATGGCAGATAGATGGGGAAACAGTGGAAACAGTGACTGGCTTTATTTTCCTGGGCTCCAAAATCACTGAAGATGGTGATTGCAGCCATGAAATTAAAAGACGCTTACTTCTTGGAAGGAAGGTTGTGATCAACCTAGATAGCATATTAAAAAGCAGAGATATTACATTGTCAACAAAGGTCCAGCTAGTCAAGGCTATGTTTTTCCGGTGGTCATGTATGGATGTGAGAGTTGGACTATAAAGAAAGCTGAGCACCAAAGAATGGATGCTTTGGAACTGTGGTGTTGGAGAAGACTCTTGAGAGTCCCTTGGACTGCAAGAAGATCAAACCAGCCAATCCTAAGGAAATAAGTCCTGAATACTCAATGGAAGGACTGAAGTTGAAGCTGAAACTCCAATACTTTGGCCACCTGATGCGAAGAACTTACTCATTTGAAAAAACCCTGATGCTGGGAAAGATTGAAGGCAGGAGGAAAAGGGGATGACAGATGATGAGATGGTTGGATGGCATCACCGACTCAATGGACATGAGTTTAAGCAAGCTCAGGGATTTGGTGATGGACAGGGAGGCCTGGCATGCTGCATTCCATGGGGTCGCAAAGAGTTGGATATGACTGAGTGCACTGAACTGAACTCCTGCACTGCAGGCAGATTCTTCATAGTCTGAGGCACCAAGGAAGCCAATATGGTATATAGTCTTCTGAAAACACAAGTTCAATAATTTCTTTCTTAATGAGACAAGGTTTTAGTAATTCAACATATGATATTTAAAGTTTTTTTCAAACTTTGTTTTACTATTGAATCTGTCTCTCAGTGTTAAATCTAACGAAGAAAATATCTTCCCATATTTCTTCTAGTTTCAAGAACACTATCCACTTTCCCAAGGATTTCATTGTATCTGAAAAAATGTGAGAAGGTATAAACAACTCTGAGGCAAAAGCATTTGAATTTGATTAATGTTCTCAAAATTTAAGAAATGATTCAGGCTAACTTTGAAAATTAAATTAATTTATAAATAGTAAAATGATAAATAAAGCAATTTATTATCACTGAGAATATTAGACCATCTATAATTATGCCTTTTATAAAAACATTAAATGTAGCTTTCATGGATCATACCACTTTTAAGGTGACACTGTCTCCTATGTGTTAGATAGTAAATAAAGATAATCTTGAGAAAGATTAAAGTGCAACAGAGTACATCATGTTTGAAACTAAGTTTTAAATTATGTGACCAACACTTTTATCTTTAGACTGGACCTGAATGTATTTTTCTCAACCATTAGTTAAGTTACATGTATTTCTAACATTCTACTTGTTTTCCTTTGACAGTTTAATTTACTAGCTTCTCTGTTTTGCTCCAACGGTGCATGTTGTAAAGAATAGTTATTCTTTATTTCTTTGGTAAATTTATTTCAAATCTACCTGTGGGAGGAAAATACTCCCTAACATGTCTCTGTTTCTTTCAGCATTTGTTCATATGCTATTTCACCCAGGAATATTGTTTTTTATTTATGTCTCTTATCTAGTTGAAAACAAAGATGAGTCTGCAAATCTAAGAGAACAAAGACACATAAACAATAATACCTTATAACCTATTTTGATGATGAAGTTGCCATTAAAATGTGTAGTTTCCTGAATGTTTCCAAATGTACATTTCAGGACAATGCTGTAAATATATTTTTCTCTCATTTAAGTTTAATTTTTGCATACTTGAAGTATCTGCTCTTATGTGTATTGTCTTTTTTAATTAGAGTATAATTGCTTTACAATGTTGTGTTAGTTTCTGCTGTACAGCAAAGTGACTCAACTCTATGTATACATATATGCCTCCCTCTTGAGCATCCCTCCCCACCCCTACAATGCCACCTGTTTGGGTCATGATAGAACTGCTGAGCTGAGCTCCCTGTGCTCTATAGCAGGTCTCTACTAGCTATTTTATACACAGTAGTGTATATATGTCAATGCTCCTGTTCCCAGTTCATCCCACCCTCTCCTTCCCACCCTGTATCCACAAGTCGAATATTCTTAAAAAATTTCCCAAGTCACACTTATGTAAGCTAAGCAAACCATGCAATAGATTAAAAAAATCATTATTTTACAAGCCCTCTTCATTATATAACAAAAGATGTATTTCTTTGTGTATTTGTGTGTGTGTATATGTATGTATGTTTGTATTTAAGTGTATGTATATGTGTCTGGGGGCTTGCCAGGTGGCTCCAAGGTAAAGATTCCACCTGCAACTCAGGAGATGCAAATGCAATCCCTGAGTCTGGAAGAAGAAGGAAATGACAACCCACTCCAATATTCTTGCCTAGGAAATCCTGTGGACAGAGGAGCCTGACAGGCTATAGTCGCAGAGAGTCAGGCATGACTTAACTAAACCACAATACGTATCTGTATATTTATTAGACACATATTTATGCAACGAGCTGACTCATTTGAAAAGACCCTGATGCTGGGAAAGATAAGGGCAGGAGGAAAAGGGGATGACAGAGGATGAGATGGTTGGATGGTGTCACCGACTCAATGGACATGGATTTGGGTGGACTCTGGGAGTTGGTGATGGACAGGGAGGCCTGGCATGCTGCAGTTCATGGGGTCGCAAAGAGTCAGACACGACTGAGCGACTGAACTGAACTGATTTATTAAATTTATAGAGACATATGTATAATGGATTTTAATCTTTGATATAAATTATATATAATTTCAGTGATACATACATCTGCATGTCAGCTTAAGTATTTTAATCACAAGATTTCTATGTGATTTGTTTCTAAAGTTCACTTTTTTCTGGCCATAGTAAATTTTCTATACTTTGACAAAAGCTTTTGTTTATTATCACTAGAAATACTTTTCTTGGAGTTGGTTGTTAATTAACTGTCATTTTTTTCCATGTTGTAAAAGAAAAATGAAAAGAAGAATACATGAGCAAACTGAATTTCACACACTATTGATTGCTATAGTGTCTTCAGATTTCAAAAATATGTATTGAAATTCTTATCCTATTTAATTTCATCAGAAGCACGACATTAATCTTTGGTTCATTACACTAGAGCACTGTATAGAAACTGTTTAATATTGGATGAGAATATATTAATATAGATTTTAAAGTGGTCATTAAAAGCAGATTTCTGCTTTTCAATTTGTGTATTTTCTATGAAGACTATCATTGTGATTGTAGCTGGCTTTGTGTACATTTACAAAGCTTCCATTTTAAATGTAGAAACAGAAAACTCTGAGAGCAGCAGTGTTTCACCTTTAGCCACTATTATAAATTGACAAATGACCTAATTGCCTTTAGATTTTTTTTAAATAAACAAAGCAAGTAGGACATATGCATTAAATCATTAGGGTCATCTCAAAGAAGCCACACTTCTTGATTTCAGTGATCCATTAGCCCAAATACAATACAATTTCCCCTTTTAAAATTGCTTTCACTGGCTAGTTTATGGACCAGAAAATAAAGATTCATTTCTTTATAGTTAAAACCTCATATCTGGCCAAAAGTTATATTGCCCAGCATACCACTTAAACTCTTATTGAATCTGATTCTCAATGAATTTTGTTTCTAAAGTTCAAAGCAGTTCTTAGAAGAGTGAAGACTTTCAACCACTGAGACTATTGAGAAGGCTGAGCTATAAGATTTAAAAATTCAATAATTACAAATGCCATCACTACTTTTTGTTTCCAAAGAAGGTGAGAGGTAGGCAGCTTTCATCAGAAATCCCCAGAGGTTCTAGGGAATGCACATCCTGTTCAAAAAGTCATTAGAACTAGAGGCAGAGTGCCATGACACAGATTGTGAAGTCCCTAAACTTTAAAACTTATTATAAGAACATAACAGCTCATTCGAACAGATAGATAAACTTTTTGCCTTGCAGGACAGAGGAAGCACTGCAATCCCAAGCTCCAAGCCCCAGCAGGTTTCTCAACTAAACACTGGCGCTTTAGAAATCCCCTGTTACTGTAAATGTGACTTGGGCCATTACGGTGAAACATGAAACTCCATAGGGAGCTTGGAGCTGGAGGAAAAATATAGGTAAAGGAAATGGGATGGAATGGTTGAAACAAGGGTCTGTTTAGACAGTTGGCTGGTGGCTTGTTTCACTGTTAGTCCAGACAGAAAGCCCTGACACCTTAGCTGAGGTTGGTCATTATTTCACTGCCAAGGATCAGCAGGGATGACATACTTTCATGTGCCAGATGTGTTAACATCATCTGTACCACAGATGGTGGAAGTCTGCAATCTGAGCAGGGAAGAGAGTTGAGAGTGTCCCTTTATAAAGCATGTAAGTGCTGCATGTAAAGAAATCTAATAAATAAGAGAAATACTAAAAATAGGTAACTAATGAGAACCTACAGTATAGCACATGAACTCTACTCAGTGGTCTGGGGCAACCTAAATTGAAAGGGAATCCAAAAACAGAGGGGATAGATGTATCATATAGCTGATTCACTTTGCTGTACAGCAGAAACTAATACAACATTGTAAAGAAACTATACTCCAGTAAAAATTAATTTTAAAAAGAAATTTAAAAAGAAATATCAAATAATCTTCACAGAGTGAGGTGAAAGAAAAAATGATATAAATGAGACCAGTGACAAGGGAAAAAAAAAGTTGAATTTGTTTATATATATGCATCATTGTTTGCAATTAAGAGTTCAGTGAACTCTCCATCAATATGTCTTTGTCATATCATTGAGGATTTAAAATATATCTAGAGATAATTCAAAATAAAATATAATTGAATAGACTCCAGTATCACATTTTGAAAATAATCCAATATGACCAAGTAGAATTGCAAGAATGTTTTAATATTGGAAAACCAATTATTATGACTCACCATAGTAATAGGTCCAAGAAAAAAATGTGCATTTACTCCACAGATGCCAAAGAGATAAATCAATTAGAGGCATATAATTTAGAAAAGAAGAAGTAAACTCCAATTTGCAGATGGCGTAATAGTATAGCTGCAAAATTATAGAGAATAAATGTTATTACTAACTCAATCAATAAAATTTTTCAACAAGTTGGCAATATGTAAAATTGACAAGTAAAAATTGATACTCACTATACGCAAAAAATAATAACTAAGAAGAGTTGAAAAATTTTTTAGACTGAACTGAGTTATAAAATCATATTACAAAAACAACAAAAAAGATAAAATAGGAATAAACTTAACAGAAATGTGTGATACCTATAGGAAACTATGGATTCCTTCTGAAAGTCTAGAAAGTAGACTTTAACAAAAAGACCATCCCTTGTTCTTTGACAGGATATCTCAACATCATTAACATGTGTTCTCCCTAAATTATTTTATAGATTTAGTGTTATCTCAATAAAAGTAACAATACTCTGTTCTATGAGCAACACAAATTCAAACTAAGCTTTATATGGAAAAATAGGTGAAAGAAATAGCTGGGAGAGCACTAAAGAGGAAAAGCTATGAGAAGGACTTGCCCTGCAAGGTATTAGAACATGTTATAGTGCCTCAGTAATTAAATTTAATGGCACATGAATAGACAGACCAATGGAACAAAATCAAAAGTCCAAAAATAGACCCAAATACATATGGAATTGTAATATATAATAAAGTTAGCATCTCAAATCACTGAGACAAAGGTGAATTTAATAGTAAATAGCATTCATAAAAAGAAGTAATTAGATTTCTTGCTTAATCCATGCATAAGAATAAACACTAAATAAATCAGGAAGCTAAATGTATAAAATAAATTTATACAAATACTAGAAGAAAATGTTGGAGAATTCCTTTGTATCCTGAGTGTAGGGAAAGACATTCTAATTTTGACTTAAAAAATTCAGATGCCACAAATTTAAACATTAATAAATTTTTGACTATACATGATAGAAAACTTTCACAAGGAAAAATCAAAAGACAAATGAAAATTGGGGAAAAATTATCTAATATATATCACATAGGTTTAGTATTCCTAATATTAAAGAACTTTTACATCTTAAATGGGAAACAAAAGTCCTATTAAAATGCATAAAACATTAACAATTTACCAAAAGTATTAAAATGATCCTTGAAGTGAAAGTCTCTCATTTGTGTCTGACTCTTTGCGACCCCATGGACTATACAGTCCATGAAATTCTCCAGGCCAAAATGCTGGAGTGGGTAGCCTTTCCCTTCTCCAGGGGATCTTCCCAACCCAGGGATCGAACCCAGGTCTCCTGGATTGCAGGCAGATTCTTTACCAGCTGAGCCACCAGGGAAGCCCCAAAATGATCCTCAATCATATGAAAATGATTGCTTTCAGTAACAGTAAGAAAAATGCAAATAAAAACTGTAATGAGGTATTGTTCTCAGCCATCAGATTTGCAAAAATTTGAAAGCTTGGCAATACACTCCGTTCAGGAAGTACTCTCGTACATTGTTGTTAGAATTGCAAAATTGTTCACAACAAAAAGAAGGGAAGTTGGCAATTTCTCATAAAAGTGGATACGTGATTAAACTTTGACTTAGCAGTCTCATTTCTAGGAATTAACCTGAAGATACACCTATAAAACAAACATACATATGCAAAGAGTTCTTCATTGCAGTATTACTTTAAACTGCAAAATATTGGAACCTCCCTAAATAGCCAAACACAGGATATTAGTTGAATAAATTATAGTGCATGCACACAATAAAGCTGTAGGCAGATATAAAATAATGAGGATATATTGATTGACTCTTGTATCAGTAATTTCTAAGGGAAAGAAAGTTTCTCCTGTATGCTGCTTTTGTGTAAAAAAGTAAAGAAGATGAGGAGAGACTGGACATTGCCTTATGCACATATTCCCTGTGTGGTACAATATATCCTTGTAGCTTATTTATTTTTTACCTAGTAGTTTGTACCCCTTAACTCTCTACCCCTATTTTGTCCCTCTTCCTTCCCTGTACCCATTGCTAACCACTAGTTTGTTTTCTGTATCTGTTTCCGTTTTGTTATATTCATTTGTTTTATTTCTTAGACTCCACATATGAGTGATAACATACATTAATTGTCTTTCTCTGACTTATTTCACTAAGCCTAGTAACCTCCAGATCCACCCATGTTTTTGCAGATGGCAAAATTTATTCTTTTTTATGGCTGAGTAGTTGAGAGAGAGATCACACACACACGTGTGTGTGTATGTATCACATCTTCTTTATCAGTTCATCTGTTGATGAACAGTTGAATTGCTTCCACATATTAATTGTCGTAAATAACGCTGCTATGAACATCGGGGTGCATGTATCTTTTCTAATTGCTGTTTTCAGTTTTTCTGAATGTATACCTATGAGTGGAATTGATGGACCATATGGTGGTTCTATTTTTAGTTTTTGAGGAACCTCCATACTGTTTTCCACACTAGCATTCTGACCAACAGTGCACCAGGGTTCTTTTTTCTCCACATTCTTGCCAACATTTATTATCTGTGGTCTTTTTGATCATGGCCATTCTGACAGGTGTGAGGTGGTATTCTCATTGTGTGATTTTTATTTTGCTTTTCTCTGATGATTAGTGGTGTTGAGCATCTTTTCATGTGCCTGTTGTCCATCTTCTTTGGAAAAATGTCTGTTTAGGTCTTCTGCCCATTTTTTTAATTGGATCAGTTGTTTATTGATGTTGAGTTGTATGTGCTATTTTTATATTTTGAGTATTAACCCTCTATCACTCATATGCAAATAATTTCTCCACTTCAACAGATTGTCCTTTTGTTTTATCAATGGCTTCCTTTGCTGTTAAAAAGCTTTTAAGTTTAATTAGATCCAATTTGTTTATTTTTGCATTTGTTTCCTTTGTCTTAGGAGACAGATCCAAAAAAAAATATTGCTACAATTTATGTCAAAGAGTGTTCTGCCTATGTTCTCTTCTAGGAGTTTTATGGTCTTACATTTAGACCTTTGATCCATTTTGAGTTTACTTCTGTTTATGGTATGAGAAAACATTCTAATTCTATTGTTTCATGTAGCTGTCCAGTTTTCCCAGCAACACTTATTGAAAAGACTGTCTTTTCTCCATTATATATTCTTTCCTCTTTTGTCATAAATTAACTGACCATAAGTTTATAGTTTTCTTTCTGCACCTTCTATCCTGTTCTATCGTTCAGTATGTCTATTTTTGTACCACTGTCTTGCTGTTTCAATGACTGTAGCTTTGTAGTGTTATCTGAAGTCAGAGATTGTGATGTCTCCAGCTCTATTCTTTGTTTTCAAGATTATTTTGGCTTTGGGGGTCTTTTGTGTTTACATATAAATTCTAATTTTTTTTGTGAGAAAGGCCATTAATATTTTGATAAGGTTTGCATTGAATCTGTAGATTGTATAGGCTAAGTGGTGACCAGAATTTCTTCTAATTTAGTGTCACTGAATTAATTGTTTGAATTTGGTCCCCCCATAAAAAGGCCCTAGATCCTGGGACAAAGATTCAAGAACAAGTAGTTTATTTGGGAAGGGATACTAGAAAATTAATAGATAAGGGCAGATGAGATAGGGAGGGTTTTGTTATTGTTGTTCAGTCGCTAAGTCATGTCCAACTCTTTGCGACCCCATGGACTGAAGTCCACCAGGCTCCTCTATCCATGGAAGTTCCCAGGAAAGAATACTGGATTGTCATTTCCTTCTCCAGGGGATCTTCCCAACCCATGAATTGAACCCACATCCCCTGCATTACAGGCAGATTCTTTACTACTAAGCCACCTTTGAAGTCCCAAGATAGGAAAGGGAAGGCATCTAATAGAGGGTGTGTTATTGACCAAGTTACCACTGGGGGACTTGAGCTTAATCCCTTTGGGAAACTCTGGACAACAATGTAATACACGTCTGAGAGTTATCCTGCCCAAGGAGGGAAGGGGATGAATTATCTATACCCTGACTCTCAGACTGATTGAAAGCTTCTGGAGCATGTGAATTAATTCTTGGTACTTTCAGACTGCCCCAGTACTCCACCAGATTCCCCTAAGCAACCAGTTACAAGAGCTGATATTTGGGACATAAGACTGCATGTGTGAAAAATGATGAACACCAGGGGGTTAATGGTGAGTGCCTCCGATGAAGTGGAAAGCTGCTGAATCAGTCCCCCTGGTATTTCAGCCAGCACTCCGAGTCACTGCAGCCATAATCATGATGAGGTCTTTACCTTAACTCTGTTTCCAGGGTCTGACAGATCGGAAGTAAATTATTATCTCTTCCATTTACTAGCTCAACAACCTTGGATAAATTATTTGTTCAAAACTTTGGTTTCCTCATCTGTAAAATAGGGACAATAATAGTAAATCATGATAGAATTTCTTTAGGTGTAGCAAAATCTTGCTTTTGAAAGCTTAGTCCTAGAAAATGATTGAAAGTATGACACTGAAACTCACTCAGTTGTGTCCGACTCTTTTGCAACCCCATGGACTATACAGTCCATGGAATTCTCCAGGGCAGAATACTGGAGTGGGTAGCCTTTCCCTTCTCCAGAGGATCTTCCAAACCCAGGGATCAAACCCAGGTTTCCTACATTGCAGGAGGATTCTTTACCAGCTGAGCCACAAGAGAAGTCAGAAAATGATTACTGACTATTAATTTTAATTATTATATTTGTATCCCTTACAGTTGTTATTACTTTTCATTTTTAGTCAGTCTATTAGAGATAATTGTTCTTATCTTGAAGTATAAGGTGCAGCCCAACCTGTTATTAATGTGTATCTTGGCTTCAACAAATGTGAAATTTTTATAACCATTGAAGACTCACGACTATAGGGACTCCTATTTGCCATCTATTCTTGAAAATGACAATCAGTTACTTAGGAAAGTGACATTGGAAAAAAATACAAAGGGAAGTCAGAGAGATTGGAACCAAATAATGAAGCTCAAACACCATCAAAAATATAAGTTGTGAGTGACACATAAAGGGAAGAAAAATAAACATTATGAGGCCTGGACTAGCCATGTGCATTATGCTTTGGATGTATTTATGGAATAGTCATAGTTTAACTGGTTAACTGCATGAGCTAGATTGGACTGGATATAGAAAACCATCTGTTCTTTCTTACACTGTACCTTCAAAACTGCCATCATGTGTTATCCTTTCCCCACCCATGAATGAAACCTCAGGACAATGCTAATCAGAGTGTATTAGTTTCCTAAGGCTGCCACGATGAAACACCCCCACAAGATAGGTGGCTTGCAAGAGTAGAATTTTGTTCTTTCATAGTTCTGGAACCTAGAAGTTCAAGATCAAGGTTTTGACAGACCTTTGTTTTCCCTAAAGTCTCTAGAAGATGATCCTTCCTTGCTTCTTCCTAACTTCTTATACCTACTTCACTATAATGTCTACTTTCATCTTCATATAGTGTTCTCTCTGTGCTTCTGTAGCTTCACAAGGCCATTGTTTAATTACATGTACTAGTCATATTGAGTTAGGGGCTCACCCACTCCATTATGACCTCATCTCAACTTAATTATATCTCAAAAAAACCCTATTTCCAAGTCAGGTCACACTCTGAGGTTGTGGAGGACTTCGCCATATCATTTTGGGGGGAGTATATTTCAACCCATAGCAAATAGATAGTTATAATCTAGCCTCATCAATAATCAAATCCCTATATCTCCTCCATTCTAAAAAGTTTCCCTTCCTATTCAGGACTTCGTTATGCCTGAAAGCCTACATATTGGGCTGAGCATGACCTGAATGGGGCTGACTTTCAAGATTTAATCAGGTAGATAGGGTAAATGTGCTGATGTTGGAAGGAGAGGAGAGAGGAAAGGATGAAGAAACCTCTTCTTTTGACTGGTAGGATTATTTTGGCTCTGGTGTCCCCTGAGGCAGCAGATTCCAAATTCTGATTCTTCTTCTTACTCTCATTAGATTGTTTTTATGCTTCTTCAGAAACTCACTTACCCTGAATTCTAGGTATCTCTCACTTAAAGATTAATTTATATGTACAGTGTCTCTATCACAAACAATCAAATCTTCAGTCCCTTGGTGTCTTATTCTATTTCTCGGTTGGGATCTCTGTACCCTCCAGGCAGTCATCTTGAGTGGAATCTCTCTTGAAATGAACTCAGCATCCTTCCCCAAGTTTGACAGTGGCCCCACAATAAATCTGTGAATCCTTGTCCCAAGAAGCTGGAACTATTTCCTCAGACATAAACTAGTAAAACTCCAGCCTCAGATACTTGCTTTGAATTTTTAAGAGTGAGTTAGATATTAGTCCCTACAGTCATCAGTCTCCAGAGGATATATTTTAAGCTCTCCAAATCAGTTTTCTCTTATGGGGGTTCTCTCACTAAGCTTGTAGTGAAGTGAAGCACCCCTCTTCCTTATACCTTTGGAAGGGGTGGGCAAAGAAAGAGAATGGATTTTCTGTCTTGCAGAATCACAGCATACTAACAATTCCCTCCAAAGAAAGCCACACTGCAGGACATTCTGACTTGCCCAAAGATTTCTTGTGTGTGTGCTAAGTCTCTTCAGATGTGTCCAACTCTTTGTGACCCTATGCACTGTAGCCCGCCAAGCTTCTCTGTCCATGGGATTCTCCAGGCAAGAATACTGGAGTGGGTTGCTGAGTTAAATAGCAGCCTACTCAAAACCTGGAAGAACGTGTTAGAATCTGTCTTTTAATACTTTCTAATATGTATTTTTCTAAAGTGTTCTACTGAAATACAGTTCACACAGCACACCTTTTACCCACTTAAAGTACACAATTCAATCTTTTTTAGTATATTCACAGTGTTTCACAAAGATCAGTTCAGTTCAGTTGCTCAGTCGTGTCCGACTCTGAGACCCCATGGACTGCAACACTCCAGGCTTCCCTGATTCACACAGCACACATTTTACTCACTTAAAGTATACAATTCAATCCTTTTTAGTATACTCAGAGTGTTTTGCAAAGATCACACAACCAAATTTTAGAATAAAAACCCTGTACCCATTAGTTATCATTACCCATTTCTCTCTCCTTCCAGCCCAAAGCAAACACTAGTCTATTTTCTGTCTCTGTAGATTTGCCTATTTGGGACATTTCACATAAATAGAATCAGATAATATGTGGTCTTTTCTGACTGGCTTCTTAGCACAATGTTTTTAATAGTCATACATTAATTTGTAGCATGTGTCAGTATTTTATTTCATTTCCAAATAATATCCCATTGCATGCATGTATCACATTTCATTGATGTGTTCATCAGTTGACAGGTATTTGAGTTGTTTCTACATTTTTACTATAAGTAATGCTGCTATGAAAGTTTGTGTACAGTTTTTATGTGAATACCTATTATCATTTCCTCCTAGGTATATACCTAGGAGTAGAATTTCTCCATTATATGGTAACTTTATGTTTAACACTTGAGGGACTACCAGGCTGTTTAAGTGATTATATCATTTTACATTTTTTTGACTGCCTCTCCATATTCTCACCAGCACTAGTTTTTGTCTGTCTTTTCTATTGTAGCTATTTTAGTGGCTGGGAAGTAATTGTTTCATATTATCTCAGCATATTTTTGTAGATGTTCTATTGCTCTTTCTTTAGGATGACTAAAGAGTTTGTACTTACTATATTTTTTTCTCAGAATTATTAGTCCTCTGCTAAATCTTTAAAATGACAAGAAAAATGGCAATATTTAGCACTCAGTTAAAATGTCAGTTTCCACAGCAATCAGATAAGAAAAAGAAATAAAAGGTCTCCAGCTTGGAAGGAGAGAAGTAAAGCTGTCACTACTTGTAGATAACATGATGCTTTACATAGAAAACTCTAAAGTCTCCACCCAAAAATTACTAAAACTAGTAAATGAATTCAGTGAGGTTATAGGATACAAGGTTAATATACAGAAATCTGTTGTTACTATACAATAATAATCAAATATCAGAAAGAAGAAGTAAAAAACCAATCTTGTGTAAAGTCACACCAAAAAGAATAAAATACCTAGTAATAAACTTGGTAAAAGACCTATACTCTGAAAACTATGAAACATTGATGAAAGAAATTGAAGGTGATGCAGAGAAATGGAAAGCTATCCTGTGTTCTTGGATTGGAAGACATGCTATTTTTTAAATGACCATACTACCCAAAGTAGCCTACAGATGTAATGCAATCCCTATCAAAATACCCATGAAATTTTTCATAAAACTAGAACAAATAATCTTAAAATTCATATGGAACTACAGAAGTCCCCAAAATGCCAAAGCAATTTTGAGGAAAAAAAGAAGCTGGAAAAAGAATCCTCCCAGACAGTATTATATGTCAAAGCTACAGTCATTAAAACAGCATGATACTGATTTGAAAACAGAAACATAGGTCAATGGAACAAAATAGAGTGCCCAGAAATAAAGTCACCCACTTATGGTCAGTTAATCTACAACAAAGGAGGCAAGAGTATATAATGAAGAAAAGATAGTCTATGTAATAAATGATGCTGGGAAAACTGGACAGCTCCGTGTGAAAGAATGAAATTAGAACATTTTCTCACACCATATGCAAAGATAAACTCAGAATGGGTTTATCATATGCAATGGTAAACTCAGAAACCATAAAATTCCTAGAAGAAAACATATATAGAACACTCATCAACATAAATTATAGCAATATTTATCTGGATTCAGCTCCTCAGGCAAAGGAAACAAAGCAAAATAAACAAAGGAGACCTAATTAAACCTAAAAGCTTTTGCACAGCAAAGGAAACTATTGACAAAATGGAAAGAAAGCCTACAGAAAGTATGGAAATATTTGCAAATGATGTGACCAACAAAGAATTGATCTCAAAAATATATAAATACTTCCTACAACTCTATCAGAAAAAAAAAAAAAAAACCCAATCAAAAAATTGGTAGAAGATCTGTGTAGACATTTCTCCAAAAAGACATACAAATGGCTAGTAGGCACATGAAAAAATGTTCAACATCACCAATTATCAGAGAAATAAAAATTAACACAACAGGGTATCACCTTACACCTGTCAGAATGACTGTCATGAAAAAGACTGCAAGTAACAAATGTTGGCAAGGATGTGGAGAAAAGGGAATCCTCTTACACTGTTAGTGAGAATGTAAATTGATGCAGCCACTGTGGAAAACAGTATGGAGGTTCCTCAAAAACCTAAAAGTAAAACCACCGTATTATCCAGCAGTTCCACTGCTGGGTATATATGCAGAAAAAAGCAAAAACACAAATTTGAAAGTACATGCTCCTTGAAGTTCATGGCAGTGTTTACCTAGCCAAGGCATGGAAGCAATTGAAGTGCCCTTAAACTGACAATTGGATTAAGACAATGTGGTATATTTATACAGTGGAATATTTCTTAGCATTAGAAAAGAATAAAATACTGTCATTTGTAGCAACGTGGGTTGGCATAGAAAATATTATGCTAAGTGAAATATGTCAGAGAAAGACATATACTGTATGATATCACTTATTTGTATAGTCTAAAAATTAATATAAATGAATATATATGTAAAACGGAAACGGACTCACAGATATAGAAAGTGAACTTCTGGTTTCCAAAGGAGAAAGGGATGTTTGTAACAAGCATTGTTCTACATATATTTTACATACATTAACTTCCTTGATTCCTATGAGAACATTACTAAATAGATATTATTATTCTCAGTTCTCAGATGAGCAAAAATCTGTAGATGACAAGATTAATCTCTCCTGTTCACAAGTAGGGGGAAGAGAAGATTGAGAGTATATTAAAAATAGCTGATGCATAAAAATCTGCAAAGGTTAAGAGCAATTATTTTGCTTATCTCTGCCCAGATCCTTTCAGGTCTGTTTTGAATATTTTTGTAGTCTGTCCTTTCCCCAGTTTCTGTGCTTTCATGCTCATTATCCAGTTCTTTTTCTAGGATTGTTCTCAGGCTACTACTGGAGTCTATCTCCTTACCTACTCCCAAGTGGGAGAGCTTAAAGACATGGAATTTTCCCTGAAGTTTTAGAAATTTCCTTAGTGATGAAACCCTTTCCTGTCCTGCTTTACTCACTGGCTTGCCCTGAAAGCGTTTATTAATTTTTTAAATGAATCACTTATACACAAATCCTCATCTCAGAGTTGGTTTCTTTGCATGGAGAGGTGTAGAAAAGGAGAATTTTAATGACATATTTGAATAGAACTTGTGTAAGGAAGAAAATTTGCCATCTCAAGCTAAAAAAAAGACAAGAACAATAGCAAATTCTCTTAAACCAGCAGGAATTTACATTAGAATTGTCATGATTTGAAAATGTTAAAATGGACTATTTACCCAGAAAAATCTGTGTACTTGCTTTCTGTGAAGACTTTAAATGTGTATAACCATTTGGGGGGAGTTGGTTTAGATATATTGAAATCCTTCTGGAATAAAATGACTAACTCAGTGTCTTCCAAGAGCCTCTTCAGCTCTGAAAATTGTATAAGAGCACAACATTATCATTAACCTAAGCAGTAAAACCTTTTTGATTATGCATTGTGCTAAGGGCTTTATCAGTTCAGTTCAGTCACTCAGTCGTGTCCATTTCTTTGCAAATCCATGAACTGCAGCACGGCCAGGCCTCCCTGTCCATCACCAACCCCCGAAGTCCACCCAAACCCATGTCCATCGAGTCGATGATACCACCCAACCAACTCATCCTCTGTCGTCCCCTTCTCCTCCTGCCCTCAATCTTTCCCAACATTAGGGTCTTTTCAAAAGAGCTCTTCACAGCAGGTGGCCAAAGTATTGGAGTTTCAGCTTCAACATCAGTCCTTCCAATGAACACCCAGGACTGGTCTCCTTTAGAATGGACTGGTTGGATCTCCTTGCAGTCCAAGGGACTCTCAAGAGTATTCTCCAACACCACAGTTCAAAAGCATCAAGTCTTCTGCACTCAGCTTTCTTTATAGTCCGACTCTCACATCCATACATGACCACTGGAAAAACCATAGCCTTGACTAGACGGACCTTTGTTGACAAAGTAATGTCTCTGCTTTTTAATATGCTATCTAGATTGGTCATAACTTTTATTCCAAGGAGTAAGCATCTTTTAATTTCATGGCTGCAGTCACCATCTGCAGTGATTTTGGAGCCCAGAAAAATAGTCAGCCACTGTTTCCACTGTTTGCCCATCTATCTGCCATGAAGTGATGGGACTGGATGCCATGATCTTAGTTTTCTGAATGTTGAGCTTTAAGCCAACTTTTTCACTCTCCTCTTTCACTTTCATCAAGAGGCTCTTTAGTTCTTCTTCACTTTCTGCCATAAGGGTGGTGTCATCTGTATATCTGAGGTGATTGATATTTTTCCCGGCAATCTTGATTCCAGCTTGTGCTTCCTCCAGCCCAGCGTTTCTCATGATGTACTCTGCATATAAGTTAAATAAGCAGGGTGACAATATACAGCCTTGATGTACTCCTTTTCCTATTTGGAACCAGTCTGTTGTAATGGTTAAATAAATTCAGATTCCATCTTTTAGGAACTTAAGAGAAAAAACTTTGAAAAAGAAATAAAATAAATCTACCATTTATTGTATACTACAAAGTAGCATTGAAATAAATGAGGGTGAAGATCACTTCAAGGGAACATTAATAAATTACAAACATCAGTATTTCAGAAAAGGAATATTTTGAAGTGATATCCATGTTGATTTTACAAGTGAGATATAGGCAAAAAATATATTCATCGCATGTCTACTCCAAATTGATCCATTTTTTAGGAAAAGTAGAAAGCTAAAGGAGAAAAACATTAATGAAAAAATAGCTTTATCATTATTTAATATTAGAGGAAAATATAAGGAAGTACATATGTCAGAAAAATGTGAAGATATGATGCATATATAGGAAGAAATTGTAGCTGTTTGGAAGAGAAGTTTCTGGGGAGTGATTTTATTTTATACTTTATAATTTGGAACAATGTAAGGAAACAATAAAGGCCAAAGATTAAAGGATAAAGAAAGATAATAAAGCTTAAAAGTTCTTCAGTTCAGTTCAGTCGCTCAGTCGTGTCTGACTCTTTGCGACCCCAGGAATCGCAGCACACTAGGCCTCCCTGTCCATCACCAACTCCTGGAGTTCACTCAGACTCACATCCATTGAGTCAGTGATGCCATCCAGCCATCTCCTCCTCTGTCCTCGGAGTAGTAGGACTACTAGATGATAAAGTTGAGGCAATCAAGATCAAACCACAACAAAATGAAATAAAACAACAGTAACAACAAAAAAAAAAAACTCAAATACTAAATATTTGGTAAAAGAATTGAAGAGTTTTCAATACAAATAAACATAAAATTGGAAATAAAAGACCAAATCATTTGTAGAATAGTATGTAAATGTTATAAATTTAGAGAAGTAAGTTAATTAAAAAATGAAACAAAAAGAGGGACAACAAGCTTATTTTCTTGTTTTTCCCACAGGAAAGCAGTCAGTCTGGCTTAAAATTAAAATACTTATTTTAAAATATAATTATACTGAAGCTGACCTTTTAATGTTAATTTTTTTTTTAAAATTCTAAAGCACTTGGATGGATAACTAACAAACTGATAATTATTTTGCTTCTGATTATTTCTTCATTTATTTGCAAATAAAATTGTATCAATTATATGTCATTCAAAATGTATGACCATGCTTAACATAATCCCATTTAATAAAATATTATCTATATATCAGCAAACTACAAGAAATTTCAGAAAAGCAGTTCAGTGTGTTCATGTATAAAAGTAACGAACAGAAAGAATATTTTACCAAAAAGATTGAAGCTCTGATAAAGAGCTGAACAGAAATTCTAGAACAGAATAACTCAATAAATGAGATGAAGGGTGCATTCAAAAGCATTGGAAATAGAGCAGACTCTATGGAAAAGAGAATTAGAGTTTAAAGATGGAAATCCCGAAAATTTCAGGTAAAGAGCACAAACTAAGATTTTTTTAAAAAATGAACAAACTTCACACAAAGTATTCATCTCCATTAGAAAAGGCAACATAGGAATAATGGGTAGCCAAGGAGGAGAAGAGCAGGAGAAGGGAATAGAGAACTTAATGAAATAATATCTGAGAACTTCCCAAATATGGAAAATGAACTGGATATATTAATACAAGTCCACAAAGCTAATAGAATGCCTAGTTATCTCAATGCAGAAAGACCTCTTCAAGACACACTATATTAAAATTGTCAGATGCCAATGGTAAAGAAAGAGTTTTAAAAGCAACCAGGGGGAAAAAAGACAGTATCTTACAAAAGTGCCTTATTAGTCTAACAGCAGATTTCCCAAAAGTAACTCTACAGGTCAGGAGAGAGTAAAATAACATTCTCAAAAAAAATTGAAATATAAAAATGGTCACTCAAGGATATTCTATCCAATAAAGTTATCCTTCATATATGAGGAGAAATATAGGTTTTCCCAGGCAAACAAAAGCTGTGGGAATTCATCACCACTACACCTGCCTTATAAGAAATGTTGAAAGTAGCTCTTATACCTGAAACAAAAAGGCTAAAGAAATTTTCAGTAAGGTGATAAATAGCCGGACAGAATCAGAAAATGACAACTCTATATCAGAATAGAAGGCTAAACACTTAATTATAGCATAAATATTAAAGGGGAAATGGCATTAAAATAACTATAGCTGTTTCAATTTGGTAATGAACTTAAACCGTAGAAAGGAATAATTTGGGAAAACAAAAACCCAAAAGGGTAAATGGAAAAGGATGGAACCTGTATGGCAAATGAAGTACTGCCAGCAGAAAAAAAGACCATTTATCTATGAGATACTTTATATAAACCTCATGATAACCACACACACTCACAGAAGCTGGAGTAGAAACATGAAACATAAAAAAAGAGGAAGCTGAGAAAAACATCATTGAAATCAGCAAAGTAAAATGGCAGATGGAAACACAAGTATAATACAAAGAAACAATAGAGATATAAGCAACCAGAATACAAAAGATGAAATGGCAGTACTACATCCTCATATATCAATAATTATCCTAGATGTAAATAGATTGAATTTACCAGTCAAAAGACACAAGTGGCTGGATGGATTAAAAACCAAGACTCAACTATAGATTGCCTCCAGTAGACTAAGCTCTAAAGAGCAACATAGACTCAAAGTGAAGGAATGGAAGATGATACATCAAATGGCAGCCAAAAGAAAGAGACTGTAGCCCTACTCCTAAGATAAAATAGACTCCAAGCCAAAAAAAGGTAACAAGAAACAAAGAAGGTCATTCTATAATGGTAAAGGGGACAATCCATAAAGAAGACATAACATTTATTAATATATTGGCATCTATAATGGGAGCACCAAAATATATAAAGCTATTACTAACAGATATAAAGTGAAAAAATGACTGCAACGCCCCACTTATATCAATGGATAGATCATCCAGATAGAAAATCAACAAGGAAACAGTCGCCTTAAATTAAACATTAGATCAGATTTACCTAACAGATATATATATGAACATTCCATCTAAAAGCAGCAGAATATCTGTTCTTTTGAAGTACATGTGGAGTATTCTAAAGGATACATCATGTGTTGGAACACAAAATAAGTCTTGTTATGTTCACAACTGTAAATTTGATAATATAGCAAAATATCCAGAGTATAACCTTAAAAGTTTTTTTTTTTTTCAAAATAATTCAGTAGCCTTCTAAATTATCACTATTCTTATACAAATATGTAGTCTTCACTCTATTTTCAACTGGAAAATAATTTTGCATTAGGGTATAATTGCTGACCAGAATCTTAGTAAGCCTATAGAACTGTAGCATAAGAGAATTTAGATTAAAAATACAAAATACATTATTGAAAAGATAATGGTCATAGTGGGGTGAAGTTCAACACAAATCACTACCTTTCTTTTGCAGTATACTTCAAATTTTGTGAACTCCTTTTGCCCTTCAAAGAATGTCTGGAAATTGAATATATTTGCTTTTACTTACAAATGGACAAAAACAAACAATAGTATCTGGTATAGTTTAGAGGCATAGAATATTTACTGGTTTGAATAAGAGCATACATTGGAAAGCATCAGTATCTAAGATAGGCAGGCCAAAAACACTAATTTACAACCATCTAGATGCTTTCATAACTGAATTTATTATAGAGAGAAAGCCTAACCTAGGTCAAATATTCTACATGCTTTTCATTTACCAGTGAAATTAATCCAAGACTGAAACCAAGGATATCATCGTTCGTCATCTGGCCCAAGCTTGCTCTGCTTCATTTGCTTCCACTTCTTGTTTCCCACCAGGTCACTGATTAGCAGACCATGCAGCCCATAATTATTACCTGGGTTGATGAGTATGAGTTTTTAATTTTTAATAGGCATCTACTTTGTAGCAAGCACTTCCAAGTTTATTATCTGAAATATGTATTTAAAAAACCTTATACTTGGACCAATGGGTTTGTGAAGTAACTTATATTCAGATATACTATAGTTTATATTAGTTTATATTAGTTATATTAGCTCTTGAAATGTTTATAAATATATTTTTGTTGATCTTCTCTGATCCATATTAGTTATCTGAGTAAGAGACTTGATAGCCATCCTTCTGTAGCCAGATTTCCATACTTCCTATAGTATTAGATATCCCATAACACTCACTATTTCCTACTAGCATCACAGGAAAATGTTGGATTGTAATTATTCTTGTATACTCATCTTACATTCAGATAAGTTTATGTTATTTCTCCATTGGTTCCTGTCCCAGGAATGCCATTTCTTCTTACCCTTTTCTATCCAGCCAAACTTCAGGATGTACAGTACATGAAGAACTTTCTTGTTCTCAGAATTCCTGTGGAGAGTAACATGCAGCTCAGCATTTCATCATTCTCTAAATGTTTCCTACAAGCTAATTTTATCTCCAAAACCAAATTGTACATTCCCTGAATGTGGTAACATTCCCAAATCTTATTTGTCTAGTACTGCCATAAGCAGTGTGGAGCATATTTGTTACCTGTTTAACAAATAGTTGTATGATTATTTGAGATTAAGACTTAGGCTAGTGATGCGGACCTGCTTTCAGTTAAAAATAAACACAAAGATAAATAAAACATGTAAAATATCATGTAGGAAACGAGTTGCCAGTCCAGGTTCGATGCACGATGCTGGATGCTTGGGGCTGGTGCACTGGGACGGCCCAGAGGGATGGTATGGGGAGGGAGGAGGGTTCGGGATGGGGAACACATGTATACCTGTGGCGGATTCATTTTGATATTTGGCAAAACTAATACAATTATGTAAAGTTTAAAAATAAAATAAAATTAGAAAAAAAAAAAGATAAATAAAACAAAACTTCCCATCTGTTATGCAACACTTCTAGGCTCCTCTCTTGGCTCCCCTGAATTACTTTCACATTTTTTATTTGAATGGCTCCAACCAGAATATACTTAAAAGGAAATCAAGTTGTTGTGCATGTCTATTAGAATGACTCAGGGTAAATAAAGAAATGATAACTCAGATGATAGACTGGAAACCAAGATTCAGGGTTCATATTTCCAAATACAGGTCTATGTACCTTCTGTGATCCAGATAAGTTAGCCACTGGTTAGTGGATCCTATTTGTTTGCCTATAATACCATGCATTTCTTTTTTAGCACTTTTCCCATTAGAGTATATACCTTTCCCTATCATAGCAAGCACCTCTTTTCTGGGCCTACGGGCCCATTATGTAGCCTGGCAACCATCTTCTCTTCACCATAGTATTATCAATGCTGAATCCAAGGCCTAACACTTAGCAGGTGTTTAAAATATGTGTTGGAAGAATGAATGTATGGACTGATGGATAGATGAGAGATGAAATTACTTACTGGGTAGCGAAATAAGATATCCTTTCCTGTGAAAATAAGTGCCCTTTTTTGTTGCATTGTCTGATGCTCTAAGATATTAAGAAAGCAAAAAGGACAGATTAGAGATTAAACCTAATCAAGACTCTCTCCCCATACAAATACACAAATTAGAACATGGAATATGAATAGCTGCTTTAATCATTTCAGGGTGACATTTAATAACTCCTTTAAGCAAAAGATGCCCTTGTAACTAAGATTCAATAGTCATTTAACCTTCTGTTTTTCAATGTTCTCCTGTCTAAAATGACCATAATTTTTTTTTTACCCATTTCATAACTGGATTAAAATGTAGATCTTACTGTATGACCATTTAGACAATAGCCATTCTATACCTTTCTGTGGATCCTGACATATGGTAGAGAGGTCAGGGAAAAGAAATTTATAGTGACAGAGTGGAGTGACAGCAATGGGACAGTAAAGGGAAGACTATGTGAAAAATTCATTCAGGAAATAGGGGCACGATTCTATAGACTCAATGCATATCTCAAAGGAGAGGGAAGTGTCAAAATGATTAATATTAGAATTCAAAATCTATACTGAAAACAGATTTTTAAAAATTGATTCTTTGTTTACATGTCACATATATGGTTATACAATATCATTTGAAAGAATTTTGAGTTTTAGGGTCACATAGGTATTTTGACCTAAATGTCTTCTATATAAGGGCTCAGGGACTTGGCTAATTTTATATTTTTTAACTTGTCACCCAGTCCTTTGTTTTCTCTCTCTGGATGTGCAGAAGGATTCTAAAATCTATTTATGCCAAACATTTCTCTTTCATGGGAATTTGGTTTAAACCAGCTCTGTTGCTATGGTACCTAGGTTTCAGTTAATGGAAAAATACAAAATCAAAATAATACTGAATGTGAAGTATATATGTGTGTGTGTGTGTGTGTATACCCAGTTACGTATTGCTTACATCACATCAATTAAATATGCAAGTGGTCAAAAGTTGCCAAGTATATTAAACAATGTACCTAATTTATTTAGAATTCACACAATAAATACATAATGATACTTATATCTTTCAAATATATATGTGTATCTGTGTCTGTGTGTGTATTTCGTAGAAGAGATGGCTTGATGTGATGGATACAGGGGAATCCCTGATATAATAGCATTTGGGGGTAAAGAGACCAGTGATTGAGTCCCAGTTTAGCCAACTAAAAGCTAGCAAAGCTTGAATAAGTTATTTAGTGCTCTGGATCTATTTTCCCACCAGAAGTGAGTGTTAATAATTAATTACTTATTTTAATTTTAATAAATAATTTAATTTTAATAAAATTCAACAGTGTTTTAATTGTGTAAACCAGTTGGTGGCACTGAGCAGGTTTGCATACTAGTATTTTTTAAATGTGAAGGTTTTATAGAATTTAGTCCAGTGTATATATTGGACTAAATTGTTTTCCCCCTCTTCCAAAACCACATGTTGAAGCCCTAAACACTAGTACCACAGAATGTGGCTGTATTTGGACATAAGGCCTTTCAATAGATAATTATCAATAAGTTAAAATGAGATCATTAGTGTGGGCTCTAAGCCAATCTGACTGATATCCGTACAAGAAGAGATGATTAAAACACAGAGAGGGACACCAGGGGCTCTCACACAGAGAGAAGTCCATGTAAAATCCCATGGAGAAGGCAACCAACTGGCAGCCAAGGAGAGGGGCCTCAGAAGAAACCAAGGCTGCTGACACCTTAATCTTATGTGTCTAGCTTCCAAAATTGTCTGGGGTACACATAGTCCCCAACTTACAATGGTTTGACTTAGAATTTTTTAACTTCAGAATAAGCAATACACATTCAGTAGAAACTGGACTTTGAATTTGGAATTGTGATCTTTTCCTGGACTAATGATAGGCAGCATGACCCCCTCTTGTGTAGCTGGGCAGCATCAGCAAGCACGGTTCTCAATCAGCTATGTGACCACAGGGGTCCACTGCCTGATACAAATGTTCTCTCCTGAGACAATGATTCTATTTTTTATCTTTAGCATGGTCACTCAAAAATTCCATGACATAGGCTTTGTGTTAGATGATTTTGCCCAAATGTAGGCTACTGAAAGTGTTCAGAGCACCTTGAAAGCAGGCTAGGCTCAGCTATCATGTTCAGTAGGTTTGGTATATTAAATGCATTTGTGACTTACCATATTTTCAGTTTATGAGGGGTTTATCAGGATGTATCCCCACCATAAGTCAGAAAAATATCTGTACTTTATTTGGCAGCCCTCACAAACTAATACTCTTTATTTATTAATATCTATCTAAAACAGGTCAAAAATGGTTGTAATAATATAAAAATGATAATAACATGCTGTGTTTTCCTGAGTCTTTTTCTTATTCATTCACTGCCTAAAGTATATAGATTTTTAGTTATTACTTACTTTTTATTGACTAATAACTTATTTGGTACAAAGAACCAGCCTACCAGGCTCCTCTGTCCATGAAATTCTCCAGGCAAGAATACTGGGTGGGTTGCTATTCCCTTCTCCAGAGGATCTTCCTGACCCAGAGATAGAAGCTGAAACCCCCACATTGCAGGTAGATTCTTTACCATCTGAGCCACCATGGAAGCCCCGGTATAAAGAGCACAAATCTTAAATGTATTGGGTTGGCCAAAAAGTTCATTTGGGTTTTGCTGTAACATCCGAACGAACTTTTAGGCCAACCCAATGTATACCGTTGAATTTGTGCGCATATACACATCCGTGTATTCATCACCCATCTAAAGACTTAGAACATTTTCAGTTCCCTAGAGATCTCAGTCATGTTCCTCCAAATCCCCAACCACTCCTCCCTGTCAAAGTAACCACATGTTACTTCTGGCATTGCATATATTTTGAACCTCATATAAATGGAATCACACATTGCTCTTTTGATTCTGCTTTCTTTCACATAACATTGTATGTGTGAAATCCATCCATGTTTCTATATGCTAAATAGTTCATGATTCCCTGTTTTTTTTAATTTATTTTTTATTTTTTTATTTTTTTCCCTGTTTTTAATATTATTCCATTGAGTGAATATATTCCAGTTTTTTTTTTTGTTTTTTTTTTTTAGTGTTGAGCATTTAGGTAGTTGCTTGTTTTTCATAATTACAAATGAAGTTGCTCTGGACATTCTTGTAGCTGTTTTTGGTGGGCCACTGGTTTCTCTTGGATAAGAAGTACATGACAATGCTATAAAATGTCTCCATTTTAATGTTAGTAGCACTATGAACTCAATATTTTTCTATATTTTGAGTACTTCCTTTTATTCTCCCCACTAGAATTTTCTAATATTTTCTGAACCAAGGATGGTTTTGCTCCCTAAGGAATATTTGGCAATATTTTGTCTGGAGATTTTTGGTTATCACAACTCCTGGCATCTAGTGGGTAGGGGCCAGGATTGCTACAATGGCCTACAACATACAAGATAAGTCCCGACAACAAATTGTCCTTTACCAAATGTTAGTAGTGCTTGTTGAGAAGCCCTGTATATTAGATCAATAACATTCAACTTTGTGTTTTCACCTTCTGGATATCAACACCAGTTTTTATTGCTTGACCAACCAGCCTATTCCTTATACTGGATTTTGTTAGGAATTCTAAAAGGTAGTTGTAAATGGAGCATCATCTTCCCCATTCTGTCTGCAGTATCAACTCTCAGCACCTATGTGGCCTGAGTCAAAGGAGCTCAGGCATCAAATGAGCTTGACTTTGACAATAAATATTTCTAGAAAAGAGAAATAGCATGTCTCCACTTTAAGCTTATAATACTGCATTCTATGCAAGAAAAAAATCATATATCTATCTTTATAAATGCCATCGATTGTTTCTACTTAGGCATCCATGCCATGGACTCTTATTCTGTTTCAAAATTTGTACAGAATATTCCTGAAGTCCCTCCTGTCAATATTCCCACTCTCTGGAACTGATCAGTCCATTCTGACCGCCACATGTCATTCATTGTTTTATCAGGCAGCCTCTTCTAACCTTCAGAGTAACTGAAAGTATATTATATTCACTAGCTATCAGAAATACTTAAAATAAAAAAATGAACATTTTCTGTTTCATATATCTGAGACCTCTTCTCCCATATTCCCACCCGTCCTTGCTTCTGGAAACTGAGCTTAAGGGCAGTACCTTAACTTACACTTTTTGCTGATTTTATATCATCTGTCTAGCTTCAGGTCTGACAGAGGGGATTACTTACCTCTCCAAATAGGCATAGAATTTCCACCTCATATGATTGCCTTCATTTATTTCAGTGACATTGAAATGGAAGAATGGTGTTTTGTTGGCTTTGGGCTTTAAACACACAATATGCAATATTTTTGGCTGACAACTCAGTAGTGCCTGACACTAAAAAACTGAAAAGTCATCATTTGCTCTCTTCTCTTTCAAAAATTGAAAACCACTGGTAACTAAGACTACTAAATGTGAATAGAACCCATTTAATACTCTATCACTGCCTCTTAAATTAAAAATTATTACAAATAATTCTGTCTGTGCAGCTCTAACATGTCAAGAGATTTTGGTGGGCGAGTGCTTTTATAACTTAAACTTTAGCTCTCTGGTTCCTTAATTTTAAAACTCATAGTTATTGATATTTAGTGCCTTGGCTCTGTGATGTTCACAGTCTTACTATTAAAGTGTCTCATAGAAAGAAAGACCATCTATTTTTAAGACATACTAATGACTTCCTTGGCAATCAGTAACATAAAAGAGGATAACAATTTTTCAAATGATCCTCAATCTGCAATTCTAGAATCACAGAAAAGCTATGGGACACACTAGATCTGCACTCAAACTCTTGAGAAATATTTTCTTTAAGCTATTAACCATTATTGTAGAGAAATTACTTCTTTGGTCTTTTTAAAGAAAAATATGTTTTTTTCCTTTCATCTTCAGCAGCATTAACTAAGCATTAACTGTGATATATCCTTGGAAAGAAAAGGGTTCTGTGGCTGTGATGGTAAATTTGATATGTCACCTTGACTGGGCTAAGGGTTGCATAGATAGCTGGTAGAACATTAATTCTGGGTGAGTCTGTGAGAGTATCTCTGGAACAGATTAGCATTTGAGTCTGTAGACTGAGGAAGAAAGGTCAGATGTGTAGACTGATGTGACTGAGCATCATCCAGTCCACTGAGGGCCTGAATAGAACAAAGGCAATGCTTGAGCTGAGACCTTCTTCTTCTCTTGCCCTTGGATATCAATGCTTCTGGTTCTCAGACTTTTAGACTTAGATCCAGACTTATATCATCAAACCCTGATTCTCAGCTCCTCAGATTCAGATCTATATCTTTGGTTTCCCAGTTTTCAGGCCTTTGGACTTATACTAACCACCAGATTTCCTGGTCATCCAGCTTGCAGACCACAAATCTTAGGACATCTAGGGCTCCAAAACTATTGGAGTTAATTCTTATAATGAATCTCTTCTTTTATGTGTATTAATATATCCTTTCGGTTCTGTCTATGGAAAGCCCTGACTGCTGCTATGGTGTAAAAAGTTAGTTAAATACTGCATAAAGTTTTCCTCCACCCCTATGATGCCTTAGTTGAACCATGTGGATTTGCATATTAAAAGCTTTCAGTTCAGTCATGTCCGACTCTTTGTGACCCCATGGACTGCGGCACACCTGGCCTCCCTGTCCATCACCAACTCCCGGAGCCTACCCATACTCATCTCCATTGAGATGGTGATGCCATCCAACCATCTCATCGTCTGTCGTCCCCTTCTCCTCCTGCCCTCAATCTTTCCCAGCATCAGGGTGTTTCAAATGAGTCAGTTCTTCACATCAGGTGGCCAAAGTATTGGAGTTTCAGCTTCAACATCAGTCCTTGCAGTGAACACCCAGGACTGATCTCGTTTAGGATGGACTGGTTGGATCTCCTTGCAGTCCAGGGGACTCTCAAGAGTCTTCTCCAACACCACAGTTCAAAAGCATCAATTCTTCAGTGCTCAGCTTTCTTTATAGTCCAACTCTCACATCCATACTTGACCACTGGAAAAATCATAGCCTTTATTAGACGGAAGAGTCATTTTAATCTTTTTTTTTTCTTTTCTCTTCCTTCCTTCTTTCTTTCTTACTATAGCAAAAACATTTAACGTAAGATTGACCCTCTTAACAAAATTTTAAGTGCATAATATAGTATTGTTAACTATAAAAGCACTATGTTGTATAACAGATCTCTAGAATTTATTCATTGTGAATAACTGAAACTTTATTATCATTGAACAGACACTCCTTACTTCCCTCCCTCTTCAGTCCCTGGCTGCCACCATTTTACTATCTGTTCCTATGAGTTTGACTATTTTAGGTAGCTTATATAAGTGGGGCAATGCAGTATGTGTCCTGTGACTGGCTTAGTTGGCTTACCTTGTGTCCTCCGCGTTCATCCATTTGTCACACAGATGTATAGACCAAAGGAAGAGAATAGAGGATCCACAGATAAGCTCAAGCACATTTGGTCACCTAATCTTTGACAGGAGTTCCAAGAATACACAATGGGAAAAGCATAGTTGTTGTTGTTATTGTTGTTGTTGTTTTTTACCACAAATGTGTGGGGAAACTTGGATATCCACATGCAAGGGAATGAAATTGGACCCTTATACTATACACAAAAACCAACTCAAAAAAGATTAATATAAGACCTGAAACTATAAAACTCCTAGAAGAAAAACACAAGGAAAAACCCTTATGACTTTGGTCTTGGAAATAATTTCTTGGTCATGACACCGAAAGGATGAGCAACTAAAACAAAAGTAGATGAGTGGGACTACCTCAAAGTAAAAAGTTTCTACATGGCAAAGGAAAAAACAGAATAAAAAGCAACCTATGGAATGGCAATAAATTTTTGTAAAACATCTGACAAGAGTTTAATATCCAAAATATGTTAGAAACTCATACAGCTCAGTAATAACAATAACTGCCTGATTAAAAATAGGGCCTGAATATACATTTCTCCAAAGAAGCCATACCAATGGCCAACAGATATCTGAAAAATCACAAGTCATTAGGGAAATGCAAATCAGAACCAACCGCAGTGGGATCTCACTTCACACCTTTTAGGATGGCTGTTATTAGAAAAATAAAAGAACAGGTTTTGGTATGGATGTGAAGAAATTGCAACACTTGGACACTGTTAGTAGGTAAAATGGTGCAGCCCCTATGGAAAATAGTGTGGCGGTCCTTAAAAAATTAAATATGCATTATTTTTTTAAGTGCATAAGATTACAGGCTACTTTTTTTCACCTAACATCTAATAATATCTCATGAACTAAATGTTCTATGAAAAACATTTTGAAAAATGACTGTGCAAAGTCAAAGTATCCAGTAATATTTCTCATTCCAGTCGAAATTTAAAAATAATATTCAAAGCCAGCATTTTTATTACATAGAATAAAAGAGTTTAGTGTTTCATAGTACCTTAAAAGATCCCCTAGTAAACCTGCCTCTTAAATCTATGGTTTTAATTATCTAACTGGTAAATCCAAACAGATTCTTCAACATTATCTTCTCTTTATTAAGACCACCCTTACGTTGCTATCTTAAGGATAATTTGCATTTCAACAAAGAACATAAAGTGAATCATTTCCTTAAATAAGACTCTGACAAAGCACACATAATGTGAAACCATAATAATCACTGTTGTGAACTGTGGTCAGTAATTTGGTAGAAAATATTTTTTTTCAACTCTAGAAAGAGGGTGTGATAGACAAGTTATTCTTAAACACAGAATCAAAATCAGTTCCATATTCACAGTCATTATGTGTGACATTCTTCTGAATAAAATTTCAAAATAAATGCTGCAAAATGTTCTGAAAAATAGAACATTATCATTAATCATATTCATGCTCATTTCCTTCTCCATTTTCTAACAAAGATTTTTTTCTGTTTTACCTTTTACAATCTTTGGCTATACTAGAGATACACTTGTTCCGTTTCAAGTCAAGCAACATGGTTAGTTAATTAGTGTTGTGACTTCGGAAAATAAGATCTGAAACAAAACACCTGACCTTCAACCCTAACTTGTTCCTGGCTTATGCAAATGAAGAGAGCAGTTTTACATGTCTTACTTCTCATAAGATGCTTTGAGGTTTATGCTGACAAGGGACATTTAATGTTTGTAAAACTAGTTTTCCTAATCTGATTTGGTTTTAGCTTTTTTTCTCATTGGACAGGTTGTCACTGCTGTCTTTTTCTCTTTGTCTGGAGAGCAGATGGAAGTTGCACAGGTTTAAACTTGCACATAAAAACCAGGTAGAGTTTAAGTTTAGGTGTCTGCATGATTTCAAGAACTAGATTAGAAATTCATCTGTTGACTTAGTCATTAAGTCGTGTCTGACTCTTGCGACCCCATGGACTGTAGCCCACCAGGCTCCTCTGTCCATGGGATTTTCCAGGCAAGAATTCTGAAGTAGGTTGCCATTTTCTTCTCCAGGAATCTTCCTGACCCAATATATCTATGAAATTTTACCCATATCTTAATGTTTGTTTTATGCATTATGACTGTCCCAATATGATATGTTACTATGTAAATATTTTCAAAACTAATATAAATTTTTGTTTAAAAATAGAAATTGCAATTGAGAGAGTAGCACTGACATATATACACTGCTGCTGCTGCTGCTAAGTCGCTTCAGTTGTGTCCGACTATGTGCGACCCCATAGACGGCAGCCCACCAGGCTCCCCCGTCCCTGGGATTCTCCAGGCAAGAACACTGGAGTGGGTTGCCATTTCCTTTTCCAATGCATGAAAGTGAAAAGTGAAAGTGAAGTCGCTCAGTCATGTCTGACACTTAGTGACCCCATGGACTGCAGCCTATCAGGCTCCTCCGTCCATGGGATTTTCCAGGCAAGAGTACTGGAGTGGGGTGCCAGTGCCTTCTCCGCGTATATACACTACCATGTGTAAAACAGATGGCTAGTGGAAAGCTGCTGTATAGCACAGTGCTGTATAGCACTGTATAGCTCAGCTCGGTGCTCTATGAAGACCTAGAGGGGTGTGATGCAGTGGGGTGAGGGGAAGGCTCAAGAGGGAGGGAATATATATATATATACTTACAGTTAATTCACCTTGTGAGAGAGTCAGTTCCTAGGCAGCTTGATAGGGAGTCTAGGGGTCCCCAAGGAGAGAGGGGTCTCGAATTCTCAAGGAGGAAGAAAGGACAAACTTTTTTTCTTTCTCCACATTCCTTAGGATTATATAACAATAACGTATCCTGCCTAAGGACAGTCTTTGGATTCAACCTTCTGTTATCTTAAAATGTTAATTATGGGAGTAGACCTGGTCTTTACAAGGATGTATCTTGCCTGAGGACAGTGTTATCTTAAAATGTAAATTATGGGAGTAGGTCTGATGAGGTCTTTACAACCTCCAGACATTCTTTGGATTATATAACCTCATTGTTAACACTAGCAAGCGGGTACTCTTTCTGCCCCCTTCTGAAGCCTATGTCAGAAGCTTTCTCTATCTCCTTTAAACTTTAATAAAACTTTATTACACAAAAGCTCTGAGCGATCAAGCCTCGTCTCTGGCCCTGGATTGAATTCTTCTCCTCCAGGGGCCAAGAATCCTGGTGTATTCCCGTAATTCAACAACAACCTTTCACTTGTTGTACAGCAGAAACCAAATTGTCAATTTGTAAAGCAATTATCCTCCAAATTTAAAAAAAAGTGCTTTCCTGGTAGCTCAGATGGTAAAGGAGTCACCTACAGTGTGGGAGACCTGGGTTCGATCCCTGAGTTGGGAAGATCCCCTGGAGGACAGCATGGCAACCCACTCAAGTATTCTTGCCTGGAGAATTCCATGGATGGAGGAGCCTAGCGGGCTACAGTCCAAGGGGTCTCAAAGAGTCCAGATGCGACTGAGTGATTAAGCACAGCACAGCATAGCACATGGGGGACAAAAAGAAAAATAAATAAATAGAAATTGTGAAACAAAAGCTTTTATATGAAATCTACTCATCAGCATGAAATGTTCAGTCATTTAGTACCCATTTAATAAATGTATTGATTTTAATGCTTGTATTTTCTCCATTAAATTTCTCGATAATAATCCCCTGTATACAAAATAAATCCACTCATATTATTTTAAGGAAAATAAAATAAAACTCCTTGGAATGAATTGTGTAGCTGAACTTTTGTGATGATTTATTTCAATAGGGATAGAAAAGATTATTACTATGCAGATATGGTGGCAAAGAAGTCCAATGAGAAATAAAGCCTATGGACATTGCTTGTAGTAAACTGGTGGCCCTCAGTCTTCAAGGGGTTTCCAAAATGTTATTTCTAAGTTCTTATTTTCAATAAATCACATCATAGATGAAACTTTTTTAAAATGAATAGGCGTTTATAGCCCTGAAAATCATCTATTGGAATTCTCGGCAGGAAAGTGAAACCAGTAAGTTATTTATTTGTAAGTTTTTCTATGTATATATTGTATAGAGAAATGGGAATATTCTTTTTGATTAGAAAAGTTTTGACGATGGGAAAGTTTTCCTGTAACAGTGGAAAACTCATTTTTGTTATGCATGTATCCTTCTAGGTGGAAATAATGCTTTTTAGGGAATTTAAAATATACTTGGATGAAGGTGCTTTAAAGTTTTTAAGCTCTTTTTATGTTTTAACTTTTGTAATGATGATTGTATAAAGTGAATAGCATTACAACTCTGTTGTTCAGCTAAAGAAAAGTCTTTAAAACTTCCAAGCCTAATGACTTTGAATCATTATTTCCAGAATTATATGTTATATGGTCATTCCTTCTGTCACCTCCAGATATTTCTCCTACCTTAAAGACATTCACTTCAAGCTATATTGTCACAACCTTTTTTAGGTAATATATATCGATGTCTAAAAATTCAAACTAGTAACAACAAATTTGACATATAAAATCCTTCTCAACATACAAAGTTATTATTTTACAACCTCTTTTAGTGCAATACATTTTAGTGCATAAAAAAGTCTCAAATTTAATGTTTAGAATTTTCCTCAATCCAAGTATGGTATATGTATTCCAGATCTCTGCCCAATTTTTTAAAATACTTTTATTTTTGGCTGCGCTGGGTGTGTGTTGCTGTGTGGGTTTTTTCAGTTGCAGCTAGTGAGGGCTACTCCCGAGTTGTGGTGTGCAGGCTTCTCACTGTGGTGGCTTCTCTTGTACAGTTCAGGCTCCAGAGCACATCGGTTTCCGTGGTTGCAGCACATGGGCTTGGTAGTTGTGGATCCCAGTCTCTAGAGCACAGGCTCAGTAATTGAGGTGCACAGGCTTAGTTCCTCCATAGCATGTGGAATCTTCCCAGATCAGGGATTGAACCTGTGTCTCCTGCATTGGCAGGTGGACTCCTCGCCACTGAGCCACCAGGGAAGCGCCTAGATCTCTGCCCTATTAAAAATGAAAAGCCTATTCTCAATACTTTTACTTATAGGCACAAAGCTTTATTTGAAAAATTCATAACTTGCTAATTCTCTAGACTTTCTTTTCTCTTAACTGAATAATACCGTTAAACGTTCTCTGGCATGGAAGTGTAGAATTGGTTGAAGTAGGTCTATATTGAGTGGAAGCCATCTCAACAATCCAGGCAAAAAATGATGATCATTTAGATTCGGAAGTTAGAAAAGGAGAAAAAGATAAGTGGGCAGATTTGAGATATATTTGTTAAATGCTATGGACTGTGTCAGAGAAGGCAATGGCACCCAACTCCAGTCCTCTTGGCTGGAAAATCCCATGGACAGAGGAGGCTGGTGGGCTGCAGTCCATGGGGTCACTAAGAGTCGGACAGGACTGAGCAACTTCACTTTCACTTTTCACTTTCATGCATTGGAGAAGGAAATGGCAACCCACTCCAGTGTTCTTGCCTGGAGAATCCCAGGGACAGAGGAGCCTGGTAGGAGGCCGTCTATGGGGTCATACAGAGTCGGACACGACTGAAGCGACTTAGCAGCAGCAGCATGGACTGTGTATGAAAGGTAATGAAGAAATTGTTATAAGAAAAAAAAAAAAAAAAAAAAAAAACACCTCTCCAAAAATATAGAATGCAATTTGAAAGAGTTTTTTTTTCTGAATGTCAAATGCTGATCTATTGAGAACATGACTAGTGTATAATAGCATCTCAATAAATTTACTTTTATAAATCAATCTATGGAAGGGATCTATAAGAACTGATGTAAATGTCTCTTAATCCCTGGATGTATTAATTTCACTGGCCTTACCTTGTTTCTCCAATTTCACATTTAATTTATTTTTCCAGGGATACACATTATCTTTTATTATATCTGAGTGTGTAGTTCTGGTGATGATTACACTAAATGGGACATCTGTGAATACCTGTGGTGTACATTTAGTTCAGTTGCTCAGTTGTGTCCGACTCTTTGCCACCCCATGGACTGCAGCACTCCAGGCTTCCCTGTCCATCACCATCTCCCCGAGTTCATCTTTCATTGTTCTAACTTTTTGTCTTTTCATGCTGTTCATGGGGTTCTCAAGGCAAGAATACTGAACTGGTTTGCCTTTTCCAGTGGACCACGTTTTGTCAGAATTCTCCACCATGACTCATCCGTCTTGGGTGGCCCTACATGGCATGGCTCATAGTTTTATTAGTTAGACAAGTCTGTGGTCCATGTGATCAGTTTTCTGATGATTGGTTTTCTATGATTGCAGGTTTCATTCTGTCTAGCTTTGATGGATAAGGATAAGAGGTTTATGGAAGCTTCCTGATAGGAGAGACTGACTGAGGGGGAATCTGGGTGGTGTACATGGTTTCACTCAGTTTTAAAAATTAAATTAACTTTTTTTTATTAATACCATGGTTAAATATAAATAACATAAAGTTTACCATTTTAACCATTTTAAGTGTACAATTTTGTGGCATTAAGTACATTCACATTGTCATGTAACAGTTTCACTCATTTTATAAAGTAGAAAATGTTTGCTTTACTGGCTAGTATTTATTAATTTCTTGTAAGGATTCTCTTTCCACTGATATTCAGTAGTGCTTTTAGATGTTTGAATCTGTACTTATTGTATAATTAAATCATTAGCAAACTATTTTAAACTTTAAATTCTGGTATACTAAGTTCATTCACTTAAAAAAATTTTTTTCCTCCTTCCATTTTAATTTGAAAAGTTTCTCTTGACAGAGTCAGTTGATTTTCCTTGGTTGTGTCAAGTCTACTGATGAGTCCATCAAAGACATTCTTCATTTCTGTTACAGTGGTTTGGATTTCTAACATTTCCTTTAAATTCTTTCTTGCAGTTTCTGCCTCTCTGCTTATATTACTCATATGTCATTGAATGTTGTCTACTTTTTCCATTAGAACCCTTAACATATTAATCATAGTTATTGTATATTCCCTCTCTAGTTCTTTCAACATGTGTCATATTTAAGTTTGGTTCTGATGTTTGTTTTGTCTCTTCAGACTATTGTGTCTCGTCTTTTAGCATGACAGACTTTTTACTGAAAGCAGTATGTTTTTGCTTTGGGTCAAAAGAATTGAGGTAACCGGTCTTTCAGTGTGAGGATTTATGTTAATATGACTAGGAGCTGGCCTGCCTCTAATGTTTGCTGACCTTTGTAGGCAAAGTGATGTCTGCTTTTCAGTAAGCTGTTGCCATTCAGCTTCCAGGGGTTCTCAAAATTACCCTTTGATAAGACCATTTAAGTATTAGCTGCTCCAGCAGCTTTATCAGTTCTCAGCTATGATGCTCTGGTCTTGCCTCTCTCTCCAGATTTCAGGGTGGAAGTTTGCTTTGGGATGTCATTTCTTCATGGATCTAAGAAAAATCATTGATTTTCAGTTTGTTCAGTTTGTTTCAAAGACACTTTCTCCTTGGAAGAAAAGCTGTGACCAACCTATACAGCATATTAAAAAGCAGAGACATTACTTTGCCGACCAACGTCTGTGTAGTCAAAGCTATGGTTTTTCCAGTAGTCGTGTGTGGATGTGAGAGTTGGACCATAAAGAAGCTGAGCGCCGAAGAATTGATGGTTTTGAACTGTGGTGTTGGAGAAGACTCTTGAGAGTCCGTTGGACTGCAAGAAGATCAAACCAGTCCATCCTAAAGGAAATCGGTCCTGAATATTCACTGGAAGGACTGATGCTAAACTGAAACTCCAATACTTTGGCCACCTGATTTGAAGAACTGACTCAATATAGAAGACCCTGATGCTGGGAAAGATTGAAGGGTGGAGGAGAAGGGGACAACAGGGAATGAGATGGTTGGATGGCATTGATGGACATGAGTTTGAGCAAGCTGCAAGAGTTGGTGATGGACAGGGAAACCTGGCGTGCTGCAGCCCATGCGATTGCAAAGAGTCAGACATGACTGAGCGACTAAACTGAACTGAACTGAGTTAGTTCAGCTTTGACTTGTAAAGATGGAAGTGTAACTTCTAAACTCTTCACATGTTGAAGCTCTTGGGTGGCCTTTTAAACTACTAATTAGTCCAGTGGGATGTAGTAAAGGTGAAAAAAGATCATCAGACAGCAGAGCCTGGACCACAAATTGGCCATCTAATTCAGCATGTGTGTGTGCTCACTGGTGTCTGACTCTTTGTGACCTCATGAACAGTAGCCCACCAGGCTCCTCTGCTCATTGGATTTTGCAGGCAAATACTGGAGTGGGTTGCCATTTCCTCCTACAGGGGATCTTCCCAACCCAGGGACTGAACCCATGTTTCTTGTGTCTCCTACATTGGCAGGTGGATTCTTTACCACTGGCGCCACCTGGGAATCCCCTAATTCAGAGTAGAGAACAAAAGATCAGTTATCCAAGTGCCTCTGTCACCAAAACAAATATGTCATTTCCTCTTGTAAACTTGGGGGTGAAAGGGTTCAAAATTATAATACATGATTTATATACAAATGAAGGGTCTTTGATTTGAGAGAGTTCAGTGGTCTGCCCCCTCAACATTCTTCATATGATGTCAATGCTGACACCTCTTTAGCTGATTTCTGTGGGGACCGAACCTGTTTTTTTAGTCAAGTAAACAGCCTTCTAAGGTCTTCATTAGAAAGATTATCTAGCCAGTGCCTTAATAACCCACAAGAGAGGTCATACTGTAATATATTCAATATACCCTCTCAGATGGTGGCTGTCTACTCACTCACTCCTTTTACAGTTTTAAGTTCTACCCTAGGATTTGTTTAAGTGTCCTCAAGGCCACAGTTTATAGCCTTATATTCGCTTTGTCCCTCCAACAGGAGTCCCCAACCTCTGGGATCTAATGCTTAATGATCTGAGGTGTTGCTAATGTAATAATAATACCAAAAAAGTGCGTAATAAATATGATGTGCTTGAATCATCATCCCAAAACCACCTCCACCCCCAGTCTGTAGAAAACTTATCTTCCACGAAACCAGGCCCTGGTGCCAGAAAGGGTAGGGACCACTGCACATATATGATGCACAGTGGTGTAGTACCTTGGGCTTTTTTCAAAGGCTGCCTCAAAAATCAATCATGTACATTAGAATTCTCTTTTTACTATAAAACTGAGGTCACTGAGAGCATACCATGTGTATACTTATGTATACAACCACACATACACATTCCTTGTTTAACTGTTCACTGACTCTGTCCATTGTTTTCCATAGTGTTTTTTTTTTCCTCCTCTCCTCTCAAACAGCAATTTTGAATGCTTTCTAAAATACCAGTTGAAATAACCCTTTGCTACAGATGTTAGGAAATCCAGGTGGCCTTGAAAGTCCACCCAGAGGTCACCCCCCTTGTGGCAGTGAGACTGAGAAACTCCCTAAAATGAGTTGCCAGACCACCTGTTACACTTGGATAATTCACAAATAGCTTTTCCCATTGATTCATGCCAGGCATGAACCAAATCCTAAATGAGGCATGTTATATAGCATTTGGATTAAAAATAATGCCATTATAACCATATGCCTGCATTTACAAATGTGCTCTCAGTGTTGTAGCATCATTCCACAGTTTTCACTGCCATATGTATTTGACCTGTAGTGCTCTATGAGCAGTTCTAAATGAGGGGTAAATGTTGTGAGGGAATCATTTCGTAAGTAGCTACAAACTGTGTACAAGTTTGAAGCACCCTGAACCTAAGGCTTCTGGCACCTCACTGGTACACCATTTCAAGCCAAAGAATTAGCTCCCTTCAGCCCAAATTTTGAAAAACAAAAAATGAGCAGAAAAGTTTCTTAGGTTTTGCCTCCATCCTTGTACATGCCCAGTGACATCCTTGTCACACTCTCCCGAAGTCTTGGAAAGATGGCTGGCCATCCCTTCTGTGATAGCTCAGATGTTTCCAAGCTTCAGTATAGTCTTTCTAACCCTTTAAGTTACCTGGGTGCATATGTGTCTTTTTCAGAGCCTTCAATGTCATGATAAGATATTGAGATCAGCTTTATAATGAGTTATTTCTGCATTCCTCGAAGCTCTGGCATTAAGCCTGGCACATAATTGGTATTTGGTGGGGTTATTCAATAAGTAATTGGATGGCCCATAGGTGTGTCACATTTCAGTTTTCCTTAAAGAATAACTATTTAAGAAGAATGAAGAGTGTACGTGTATGTGTGTTGGGGAAGTAACTTGGCCACGCTGACATCTGTAGCAGTGTGTACTGTATAATCAAGGTAAATAAGCCCAGTGCCTTCCGCCCTTCAATCAAAAACCTTGCTTTTCTAGAAAGAAGTAGCAGAACCCAGTGTCTGTATTTATTTCCATGATTTGTTCACCTTCTGCCTCAACCATGGCTTCTCCTCACCTGGTACTTCCTCGGACATTATCTTCCACCCTCATTCTGTGTAGTCATATGGGACAGACTGAAAGGCATAGATGGTTTTCTCTTTATCTCTATGCAGTAACTGTTGGCTAAAAACAAAACCAAAAAATAGTACTTGTGCATTTAATTATGTGTTAATTGCATCTGATGAACTCTTAAGGATCATATTTTAATATCAAAGCTGAAAGTATATTGTGGTTTGAGTGTGTGGTGTGGAAACTACTTGATGAAAGGTATACTTGGTTTAGAAAAAGGGCTGACTTCATTTTAAAAATATGTATTTTTACAAGGAAGTAAACATGGTGTCGCTTAAAGTAGTGCTTTTCAATTCAGTTTGTGCATCAGAATTGTTGAGAAGCTTTTAATTAATACAGACAGATACCTAAATCCAACTCCTAATTCAGGTTCTTTTGGTCTGAAGAAAGCTTAAGCTTTTTATACCACTGACCCTAGATTACCAAGTAATTCATAATCATTCTAAGGAAAACTATTTATCTTTTCAGCCCTTTCTTTTAAATACATAGATAGTAATTTTCCTCAAAGTGGAAAATACTCATGGAAAATCCAAAAGGGATGTGCTCTGCATTAGGGGAGCCTTCTTCATACAAACTAAGTTGGTAGCAAGTAAGTTGCTGGCTGTCTAACTTCTTTTTAGATCTTTGAAAAGATGTTTCTTTTATCAGAAAACCAACCAAATGACAACCAATGAGCAGTGTCTTGAAGAAAGTAAGGGAGCTTTCACCTTCTTTAAAGGCATGGTTTACAGTGCAGCTACTTCTGGGAAAATATCCCAGGGTAAAAGGTACCTATGAGTTTTTGGTTTTTTTCATTTCTTTTCTTTTCTTTTTGAAAGAAGGATTTGATTAAAGAAAGTCATAGATTATTCATTGGATGCCAGACTCCTAAGAAAATCATAGAATGACCTTTCTGGCAGGAAGGAGAGACACAAAAATGATGGGCATTTGGAGATGCTTAGCAGGTCTCTCATTTGAAGCAGAAAGTGATAAACTTGGAAAGAAGGGCAAAATAAAATCATGATCATGGTGAATTGTCAAGAATTAGGTCATTATTAATATATAAGCATTAGTGAAGTGAAGTCACTCAGTCGTGTCCAACTCTTTGCCATCCCATGGACTGTAGTCTACCAGGCTTCTCTGTCCATGGGATTTTCCAGGCAAGAGTACTGGAGTGGGTTGCCATTTCCTTCTCCAGGGGATCTTCCTGACCCAGGGATCAAACCCGGGTCTCCTGCATTGCAGGCAGCCGCTTTACCCTCTGAGCCACCAGGGAAGCCCCATATAAGCATTATTGGGATGCAAATTTAGATAATAAAAGACCAAAAGGTGAGTTTCAAGAGAGTAATTACTCATCCATGAATATTTATGTTTACGTGTTGGCAGAGCGTGTTTGCACCTGTTCATATTGCTGATTTGGGTATTAGAGAGTTAAAGTGCTTACTCCTTGTGGATATTGTTTCCCTTCCCCCCAAGATTGTTTCTATCACCAAACCTCCCAAAGTTTGTGTTACTCTATGAATCTCATTTTGATAGTTAATGGCAATCAGAAAAACAGATGGAAAGGCATTCTTATTGGGAGTGGCAAAGGTAAAGGAGTTGATACGTTTGGAAAGATGGAATAGACAGGCAGAACATGACCATCCCATCAACAGTGCACCACATGATGGGTGAAATGGTGTACGCATCAGGATGTGCTCGGTTACCATGCAGAAGTAAATAACCTTATTTTTAAAATTTTATTTATATTTTTCATAAAACTTTAGAAATATGACCTCATGATAAACATTTTTGGAAATACAGAACTACTTATATAAATCCAAAATAGTATAATTTTATATGTTACATATATACATATGTATATATAGTTTCATATATTACAGAGGTGCTTTCTAAATAAGAACCTACATGGACCTTTATATTTGGGTCATTCAAGTTCTTTCAATTCTGAATAAGTTAATTTTGGTCCCACTAGACTTTCAATAACAGAGTTAAATTAAAGCTGTTATTCAAAGATTTTTTAAAATTTATGTTAATAAAGAGCTCCTCAGAGATCTTATACCTAGTTTTCCAAAAATAGTTCCTATCTTCTTAGTAATCTACAAGTCAGATTTTAGGCAGCAGCTGGTAAGAAGTTTAAGACACTCATTTCCAATTTTTCAGATTGTAAGGTTCTAGTGCTGGTCACTGCAGTTAACATATCCATCACACAGCATTATTTTTTCAAATATAGCTTAGAGATTATCATTAAATGCTGACTTCTGAAAGTTCCTGTTAAATGAAACTTTTTTTGTTTTTGAGATCTCTGAGCAGGAAGAAGGACAGCTCCAAGCTTAACTCCTTATTTTCATCACTTTGCACACAACTCTTAAATTCAAACTGACTACCTTATTTTCAGTCATCAGCTTACTTGCCTGTAGTGCTGACATTGTTGATATAGTCAAAGTAGTGAAACTGGCAATGCTGTATCTAATGCTAAAGTCCTAGGAGCAAAAAAGGGAGGCTGAAATCAAATACTCATATACCTCAGTTTTTGTAAATCATAATATATTTTTTGTTTTGTCTTTTCTTTTACCTTGGAGAAGAGTTTCTTTACTGCTATAGACAATTATACTCATTCAGTATATAGAAAGGTCTTGACCTCTCTTAAATATTCAACTTTTCTTTAAAAAAATTAATCTTTATCTCATCAAGAGTCTATTTTAAACTGATGTGAGCTGATTCATTTAAACTGTGAGGAAAAGGTATTATATCTTTTGGGCCCAGTGGAAAAGTCAGTGTCCAAGAACTTACTGATCGCACCTTCAAAGTGATTCAGCTGACCAGTAAGTGTTGATTTCCACTTTGTGATTTTAAGAGTAAGTGACAATGAAAGGATATTTCAAGACCTCGGGGCAGTGAAAGTAGCAAATAAGCACGATGATCACAAAAGCTTACTAGATTGAGTAAAGAGAAATGCACTGATGTCAAAAAGTTGAAATGTATAATAGGCAAACCGTCTTCTATCACTCTTAATAGCAAAAAAAAAAAAAAAAGAAATTGAGGAAGATGCTATTAAAAGACTCAGAACCTGACTCGAGAAAGACCTGCAAAAACAAACAAAAAAAATTAAGTCCTTGGCTTTAGAGTCAAATAAATAAGTAATTGGATCCAACCTTTTGTGAACTTAAAATGAAAGGGAAAAAAAAAAAAAAAAAGAAAAACTAGGGCAGGGTTGTGTATTCAATGAGATGTTTTGGGCTCTTTGGAGTTCCAAGGAAGCACAGCCACACTTGGATTGATCGTGGTTGGCTTTAAAGACCTGTGGGAACCTGAAGGTGACAGGCAGTCATTTCAGCAACATCCTGGTGAGACTCTAGAAAGTAGCGTGAGTGCATGTATGGTAAAACTGGAGGTGTCACATCATCTCTTCTTAGGGGGCAGAATGCCTTGTTATTTATGTTTCTAGTAAACTCAGCCCACTTGCTCTCCTTCTAGTACCGGTGCCACCGCTGACTTAGTTTTCTCTTCTTTCCTCTCTACTTCACTACTTGCTTGTGAGGCTCGTGGCTTCAGCTTACTGACTGGGTATAGCATGCATTTTCTGCCCCTCAGCTATTTGCTAGCCCTTCTGTTTGCCTCATTTCAAGCTCTCCAAGAGAGATGATTTCCTTGGTCAGTTCAGTTAAGTTCAGTTCAGTTGCTCAGTCATGTCCGACTCTTTGCGACCCCATGGACTGCAGCACGCCAGGCCTCCCTGTCCATCACCGACTCCTGGAGTTCACTCAAACTCACGTCCATCGAGTCAGTGATGCCATCCAACCATCTCATCCTCTGTCATCCCCTTCTCCTCCTGCCTTCAATCTTTTCCAGGATCAGAGTCTTTTTAAATGAGTCAGCTCTTTACATCAGGTGGCCAAACTATTGGAGTTTCAGCTTCAACATCAGTCCTTCCAGTGAACATTCAGGACTGATCTCCTTTAGGATGGACTGACTGGTTGGATCTCTTTGCAGTCCAAGGGACTCTCAAGAGTTTTCTCCAACACCACAGTTAAAAGCATCAATTCTTTGGCACTCAGCTTTATAGTCCAACTCTCAAATCCATACATGGCTACTGGAAAAACCATAGCCTTTGTTGGCAAAGTGATGTCTCTGCTTTTTAATATGCTGTCTAGGTTGGTCATAACTTTCCTTGCAAGGAGTAAGTGTCTTTTAATTTCATGGATGCAGCCACCATCTGCAGTGGTTTTGGAGCCCCCAAAATAAAGGCTGCCACTGTTTCCACTGTTTCCCCATCTATCTGCCATTAAGTGATGAGACCGGATGCCATGATCTTAGTTTTCTGAATGTTGAGCTTTAAGCCAACTTTTTCACTCTCCTCTTTCACTTTCATCAAGAGGCTCTTTAGTTCTTCTTCACTTTCTGCCATAAGGGTGGTGTCATCTGCATACCTGAGGTCATTGATACTTCTCCTGGCAATCTTGATTCCAGCTTGTGCTTCCTCCAGCCCAGTGTTTCTCATGATGTACTCTGCATATATGTTAAATAAGCAGGGTGACAATATACAGCCTTGACGTACTCCTTTTCCTATTTGGAACCAGTCTGTTGTTCCATGTCCAGTTCTAACTGTTGTTTCCTGACCTGCATACAGATTTCTCAAAAGGCAGGTCCAGTGGTCTGGTATTCCATCTCTTTCAGAATGTTCCATGGTTTATTGTGATCCACATAGTCAAAGGCTTTGGCATAGTGTGCTGTTGCTGCTAAGCCGCTTCGGTCGTGTCTGACTCTGTGCGACTCCATAGATGGCAGCCCACTAGGCTCCTCTGTCCCTGGGATTCTCCAGGCAAGAATACTGGAGTGGGTTGCCATTTCCTTCTCCAATGCATTAAAGTGAAAAGTGAAAGTGAAGTCGCTCAGTCATGTCTGACACTTAGCGACCCCATGGACTGCAGCCTATCAGGCTCCTCCGTCCATGGGATTTTCCAGGCAAGAATACTGGAGTGGGTTGCCATTGCCTTCTCTGAGAGAACAGTATAGAGGTAACTTAAAAAACTAAAAATAGAGCTACCATGGTCTGTGCCCAACTCTTTGTGACCCCATGGGCTCCTCTGTCCATGGAATTTTCCAGGCAAGAACACTGGAGCAGGTTGCCTTTTCCTTCTCTTGGCATAGTCAATAAAGTCAGTAGATATTTTTCTGGAACTCTCTTGCTTTTTCAGTGATCCAGTGGATATTGGCAATTTGATCTCTGGTTCCCCTGCCTTTTCTAAATCCAGCTTGAACATCTGGAAATTCACGATTGACATAGTGTTGAAGCCTGGCTTGGAGAATTTTGAGCATTACTTCACTAGCATGTGAGATGAGTGCAATTGTGCAGTAGTTTGAGCATTCCTTGGCATTGCCTTTCTTTGGGATTGGAATGAAAACTAACCTTTTCCAGTCCTGTGGCCACTGCTGAGTTTTCCAAATTTGCTGGCATATTGAGTGCAGCCCTTTCACAGCGTCATCTTTCAGGATTTGAAATAGCTCAACTGGAATTCCATCACCTCCACTAGCTTTGTTCGTAGTGATGCTTCCTAAGGCCCACTTGACTTCACATTCCAGGATGTCTGGCCCTAGGTGAGTGATCACACCATCGTGATTATCTGGGTCATGAGGATCTTTTTTGTACAGTTCTTCCATGTATTCTTGCCACCTCTTCTTAATATCTCCTGCTTCTGTTAGGTCCATACCATTTCTGTCCTTTATTGAGCCCATCTTTGCATCTTTCCTTGGTCAGTTAATCACTATTCAGGACAGGTTATCCATCTTGAACTGGGCTATTATGCAAGACCAGATGTGATGGCCTTTGGCAAATACCCATCTGGAGTCAAATTGCAGTGACCACAGTTTGGGTAAGAAGCTTTCATTTGCTCGTTTAATGCGTATAAATCAAACTCCTCTTTTGTGCCAGGCTGAGTGCAAGATGCTGGGGTTACACCAGTCATCCAATAAGAATTATGAATCTTAATTATTAGTAAGAGAAGAACAACAACTCTGAAATAGATTAAACTAAAATGAACGCACATACAAAGAAACATAGATTTGAAAGGCGCCTCTCAGAATGAGGCTGTTGCCATGACAGTCTCGATGCAGCTCTCCTGGGGGGGAATTTGTAGTCCAGCAGGTGACTTTGTATGACCTGTTCAAGTAGTTTTGGCCAAGATAATTCACATATGTGGAATTTAAATGAGAAAGAAGAATTGAAAGCAAAAAGTGAAAAACATATGTAGTCCGTGTTATTTCCTTGTTGATACCATCAATCAAGTAATAGTTAAGTTGATACCATCAATCAAGTAATAGTTAAATGTCTTTTTGTTGCTGTTGTTCAGTCATTCAGTTGTGTCTGACTCTGCGACCCCATGGACTGCCACCTGCCAGGGTCTCCTGTCCTTCACTGTCTCTCAGTTTGTTCAGTTTCATGTCCACTGAGTTGGTCAGGCTATCTAACCATCTCATCCTCTGTCAACCCCTTCTTCTAATGCCTTCAATCTTTAAATGGCTTTAAGAATAAAGAACCAGAGGTCACTTTAGGTGACATGTTTCTTTATAGTTGATTATGTAGTTTGGGTAGGACCTTGAGAAACATTCCCTCATAAATTGGAAAGTCTTTCATAAGATTATGATGACAACCATAATCTTTTGTTTTTAAATTTTTTCTTGTTAAAGGGAGTGTTGTTGTTGTTGTTTTAACTAAGTTGAAAAAATATATAATGGTAATACATGAGAATGTAGAGAGCTTTCAGGTACTTTTGATTGGTTTATTTTATTACTGATCATTATCATTTATTTCTTTGAAGATATCAAGAGGTGATACTGGATATAAGGGGTACATTAGAGCCTATCAACCCTGTTCCCAGATTTTTTTTTTTTTGAATAGTACATAGAGTTTTTTTTATTATTTTTTATTTTTTTTGCATTGATTGATTTTATTTTTAAACTTTACATAATTGTATTAGTTTTGCCAAATATCAAAATGAATCCGTTGAAAAGTGGTATCCATGGATTCTTACAGTAATGCAGATTGTAGTGTACTGGATTAGTGATATTGTAATACTAACTACTTGATTTAGAATTCTGTTCTGCATATCCAATTTCCCTATAACACTTGGCCTGAAAAAGAAATGAGGACCTCTTTTCTGCTAAACAAGTTTTTTCACTTGGATATAGTTTTAAATATGTATTACATTTTATAAAAAGTTTCTTTTTTTTTTTTTTTGCAAACTTTTGAGATGGGAGCCATGTGGCTCGAATTCCTCCTTTAAAATTTTGTCTTTTATGGTCATTCCTGCATCTTGACCCCCTCTGAAATAATGACCACAGTAATCAGAATTGGCAAGATACTCTGGAAAGTATTTGGTTCAAGATGTTGCCACTTCTGCAAGTTCTGTATGTTTTCCTTATCCCAAAGTCTAAGAGGAGGGGAAAACTTTTGAAAGTTTGAGTGTGTGAAAGGGAGAAACAGAAATGAGAGGGGACAAATAGAGCAAGACAGGAAATGGCTAGAAATTATAAATGTATTCTTTGTTTGCTATTAGAATAGTAGGGCAGTCTCTGGCATTACTTTACAAAACTGTCTTCACCAACAAGTCAGTAAAATATTATCATTATTTTTCTAATAGTAATAATGAATAAAATATAAAAACAGATAAAAGACATATACCAACAAAGTAAACCTCTCTAGACCAAACACAAAAGGCAGAAACAAAATATGCACAGTTTGGCAGGCAGATCTAAGGGCATAGTGTGCTGGGATCAAAACCTGGAAGTAAGAAGTGATGTCCTGGAATTTATATCCTTTTGGTCTATGGAACTAACCGTGCCCCTTGTGAAGGATGTAACTAGGGCTGAGCTCACTGTGCAGACTGGTGAGTGGGATGGAAGCTGATTGACGAGATCTTCCTATTGGCAGAGTCTAACTCTTAGGAGGCTACAATGGAGCAAGCTATGTTTCCTATTATTGCTGTAATAAATTATTACAAACTTAGTGGCTTAAAACAACACAGATATATTATCTCGTATTTTGTAGGTCAGAAATCTAACATGGGTCTCACTGGGCTAGATCAAGGTACCAGTAAGGCTGCATCCCTTCTGGAGGCTTCAGGCGACAATCTGTTTCCTTGCCTTTTCCAGTTTCTAGAAACCACCTGCATTTCTTAGGGGCTTGACCCATGCTTTCATGTTCAAAGTAGTAGCATAGCACAATCATATGTTTTTCACCAACTCTCTGCCTCTGTCATGTCACCTCCTCTGCTCTGTTTCCTCTTACCCTCCTGCATTCCTCTTTTTATTTCTTAAAGAAACAATGGCAGTAATATGACTAAAAATGATACTTGATCATATTTTGTAAAATAATAATAACTTTATCCAAAATGACAACAAATTAAAAGTTTAAAAAGAAAACAGACAGTGAATTGACACTCAAGTTACACAGTTACTTCATATGGAAATGAAATAATGGGTAAATACTAAAATAATTATATTCAGATTGCCTAAGATATAAATGGATAGCAGTTATTCAAAAAGAAGAATTATTAAGAAAACAATAAGAGGCCCTATTAAGAAAACAATAAGAGGCCCTAAAAACACCTAAAAGAATGAACTTAGTGAATAAACTAAATTTTATTATTGGAGAAATTTTGTACAATATATAGAACAGGATCACTATTTTGAATATGCAAATATTTCCTACTTAACAGGAAATAACCTAATTCAACATAGTAAAAATATTTAAGCAGATAAAGAAACCAATAAGCACCGAGGTTTTCTCAGCTTCATTAGTAATCATGAAAATATCAATTAAACAACATACATGTACTGTACCATGTTCTACTGAAGAGACTTAAAATTTTGAATAGTCGTTTTTAAGGTTGATGGCACAGGTACACTTTTATATTGAGTAAATCTAAAACCTTATCACCCTCAAATTTGACCTTTTGGTGTTTCCCCTAGAGAGATACGCATGCACGTGTATCAAAAGACATGCACGATATTGTTTTTTTTTTCATTGATCTTTATAATAGAGAAAAATTGATGACAAAAATAGGCAAAAGCTAACAAAAGAGGAGTAAATAAACATGATGTGGCAAAACATATAATGAAATTAAATGAAATTCTCTAAATTTATCTGTTTCAGCATATGGGGGAATGTAAAATATATTACTGAATTTACATGGGTACGTATTCATATATGTTCATATATATGTGTGTGTTTTAAAAATTACTTGAAAGTTATAAACCAAAGTTTTAATAGTATTTACATCAGTATAGTGGAAGAATGGATCAGCAATGGAAGTGGTGATTGAAGAGAACTTGAGCTTTATGTGTGATCTATTTTGGTTAAAAATATACCTATTTTCATATTAGTTTTTAAAGCACACAAATGAGGGTAAGAGATGTTAATTATTAAATTGCAAAAGTGATTAAATCTGTCAGCTGGCATTATAGGTGCCTCTTATTTTTATTTATTTTTATGTGCTTTTGAAATGTATAAACATATTTTCAGGGTAATTTTACCAGAAGAAATTTTTTTTTTAAAGCTTAACATTAATTTTAGAAAGTACAGAGTCAATATGAAAATTAGTGAGCAGAGGAATTTATACCAAAAGCAGAATAAGGAGACAAAGAGATTCAAAATAGACACATAAGGGAATAATTAGGACACAAGGAACATAGCTTGTGAACTTTCAACATTATTTTATTGTTTTATATTCCTATTTTATAGGAAATGAATAAGAAAGTGGCAGAGGATCAATATTTGAAATGGTAATGTCAGAGAATTTTCCAGAACTGAAAAGTACAGGAGTCCGCTGTTTACGTGTGCACATCAAATGTCCAATAGGACCAAATCCATATCTAGAAACATCAAGTTTAATGAGAACATCTTATTAGCTGCCAGGAACCAAAGGCAGACTACCTACTAGAAACTAAAGGAAGGACAGTTAGAACAACAGCAAACTTGTCACAGCAAGAATTGATGCCAGAAAACAATAGAGGGATTTCATGAAAGCACCAGGGTTAAGATATGTCAGCCTCAAACTCTATGCCTAGCTAAACTATTATTAAGAAGGTAATATCTTCTGGCATTGAAGAACTGAGACCATGTTTTGCCCATAAATTCACCTGAAGGGTGGGAGGCTTCAAAAGCAAGAAGAAAAGTGAAGCCAAGTGACCAGAATGGATTTAAGTAGCAATGCAGGTTTTTGTTTTTTTTTTTTTTTCCTTTCCTCTTCTCTCAAAAAAGATAAAGCTTCTGTTTGAGTCCATCTGATTTCCAGTATTTTTCCTTTAGAATCCAAGTAAAAAAAACTTGTATTCTACTTCTGAAAGTTTATTCTTGATGCAACTTTATGAAAAGTTCAAAATAAGTCAACTGACTATAGTATGTCAATTATTTGATAAAATTGATGTAGTTCATGCCAGTATACAGAAATTGGCAGTCTTTGATTCTAAAGCAGACTGACAGGAAAAAATGTAAAATGACATGTAATGTTACTTTCATTACCAAAGAAGAGCTAGACATTTAAGTTAGTATACAGATACTCTGTTTGTATACAGGGTACTAAGATTTTCTTTCATTTGAAGTTCTTTTTGGCAAGTATCGTCCCTGTTAATAGAAGGCAGGAGAGCTGTGGCATTTTCAAAGGGACTTGTGAGGAAAAAGTAGTGCAGAAAACCAGCAACTGGCTACGTGAGGGTTGTCAATATTTTCATACAAATGCTTATGAAAAGGGAATGAAATCACCCCTAATTCCAACGTAATGTGTCAGATTACTAAAGGAAGTCTGTTGTGTAGTTCATAATAAGCACTAAGTGATTATATGTTGAGCTGTTAATAAAATATATCTATCTGTTCTGACCTATTAAACTTATTTTTAAGATCAAGAGTAATTTATTCATTATTATATTATTCATCTAATATACAATGATGGTGAAGGACAGGGAAGTCTGGTGTGTTGGGGTCCATGGGGTCGCAAACAGTCGGACATGACTGAGTACCTGAACAACAACAGAACAACAGATTCATATGATTATAAGTAAAATTAAATCAAATAAAAGAGAGCCATGCGTGAAAAATGTTATAAACTCAGGATTAAGAGTATACCAGTTGTGTACGCACTTTTTCAGGAACAGTGAACTTTATATTCTTTTGAGAACTTTCAGTTCAGTTCAGTTGCTCACTCGTGTCCCACTCTTTGCGACTCCATGAATTGCAGCATGCCAGGCCTCCCTGTGCATCACCAACTCCCAGAGTCCACCCAAACCCATGTCCATTGAGTCGGTGACACCATCCAACCATCTCATCCTCTGTCATCCCCTTCTCCTCCTGCCCTCAATCTTTCCCAGCATCATGGTCTTATCAAATGAGTCAGCTCTTCGCATCAGGTGGCCAAAGTATTGGAGTTTCAGCTTCAACATCAGTCTTTCCAATGAACATCCAGGACTGATCTCCTTTAGGATGGACTGGTTGGATCTCATATATAATACAGAAGGAGTTGTTAAAACAAATAGTATTTAGGACTAGGCCTCAGTAATGTTTTCAACTGGGATGATTTCATAAATTTAAAAAATAGGATTTGCCATAACTAAATACAGTATAATAGAGACCAAAAGTTTTCCATGCCTTGAGAAACAAGATCTCAATTCAATAGAAAAAGAAAAGAGAGCCAGGAAGGTCTTAAACAGAATATTTATTCAGCCCTGTATCACTTGGTTAAAAAAGAGATGTGGTGGTCCTTGGGAACGTCCATGAAGACAACTGCAGATGACTTTGAGAAACTATCCACTGTAGATTTTGTTGTCACTGAGCCTTGACAGCCACGTTAAATCTTTTCTGGTATACCAAACAGATGAACAATTCTGGTCATCAAAACTGAAAAGAATTGTTTACTATATAATATAGAAATATGCCTTATTTCTCCACTTTCTAGCAGTTTAATGCCTTATATTTTTTAGTTAGGTGATCCCAACCATTGAAGCTTTATCTTACAGAGTTGGGGATGGAGCCATGAATATGAGATATGGTATGTTTTAACAGTATTCAGGTTCTGACTAGAGTTTGACTGAAAAAAAGTACTGAGTTGGTATTTTCTTCTTTGTTGCCTACTCTCTCCATGCACCTCTTAATATGATTATGACTTCAACCTCAGAGAGTCTGAGGAACTTGTCCAAGACCACACGGCTAGAACATGACCCACCTGAGGTGTATAAACAAGGGTCATTTTTCGGGGTGAAAACAGGAAATACTTTACATTTTGAGCATGTTCATAAACAGTTAAAAAATAAAAATTACTATATAACTTCAAAGCCTAATTCTCGCATTTTATCATATTGTCCCATCACTATACCCTTAGTTCAGTGTAAAGAATATACGATGATTAATTTTCTTGTTACTTTGTCATGACCATAAGTACTATGCAAAATAATGACAGATGCCATATTTTTCTATTTTACATGTAATAATAAGAAAACAGATTGTCTAAGGAAAAATCTAGCTACCTTTTAATAACTTATAGTCATGTTAAAATGCCTATCAATATGAGATAAAGGCTTCCTAGGTGGCACTAGCGGTAAAGAACCCACCTGCAATGCAGAAGACACCAGACACAGTTTCCATCTCTGGGTGGGGAAGATCCCCTGGAGGAGGGCATGGCAACCCACTCCAGTATTCTTGCCTGAAGAATTCCATGGATAGGGGAGCCTGTGAACTACCATCCATAGGGTTGCACAGAGTCAGACAGGACTGAAGTGACTTAGCACGCATGCATAAGATAAATGAAAATATATTATTATTTGAATAGTAACATTTGCCTAATTCACATATTCCCAAGAATTTATCAAACTAATGCTTTGGGCTAGAAATTACACAACCAAACACAGGTTTATAATTTAGAACCTAGTGGTCTGGTAAACCCATGTGTGTTATGATGGATATAGGAGGGCATTTAAGTAATGTTTTAATATGATCCATCATATGGAAATGTGTGAAGGCAGTTCCAGTCTTTTGTGAGGACATAGCAATGTCACTGTCATATAGAACAGTGAAATGATTATTATTTTCTCCATCAGACAGACGCATTGCTAATAAAAGATAAACATATTGATATATTGGACCCTAAAACTAATATAGCTAATTATCCAAAACTGTGAGATTTATGTTTCAGAAAGATTTTATAGGTACCCAATTTACAAAATTTATTATCAAATGAATTTTTTAATCAAAGGGATCTACGTAGTGTGTGTGTATCTATCAATCTGTGTTCATGTTCCTTAATTCTAAGTTGGCTTCTAAAACAGGTATAACTAATCTAAATGACAAATGAAACAAAAACATGTCCAATGCATATGAGAAGAATTATTTAATATAGTGGACATTAGATGCTTTCTTAATAATATAGTGGACATTAGATGCTTTCTTAATAAAAGATATAAAGGTGAAAAGGCTCAACAGTTTGACCTTTGCTCTGCTATTACCAACTGGTTAAATACAATTACATTAGTGAGTTTACCTTGATATCTTTTCTGCTGATACATGACTACTAAAAGTAAGAGGGTGTTGAGAATTTGGACACAGTTGTTCAGATTGTTAAGACTTTTATGGTAGCGATACATGATTCCTTACTTCTAGCTCTCAGTTACAAAGAGGACATTAATAAGCATGAAAACATCTACAATTTCTGCTTTGTTCCCTAAATACTAGGCTGATTTAATACTAAGTCTGCCTAAGATCATAGCCTTGAAGCCTCCCCTGACAAATGGTACTGGGTACTAGATTGCACTGAATAAACTGCCCACAAGTAGTTGTGATAAGAGCTTCTAATCTTATACTCGGATTGCTTTATTGTACTTGTATAAATGAAAGCAGGAGAAAATATATGAAAAGGCTTGCATATCTTATTTGTCTTTCGTCCCAAAGATATCTGTAAAATCATTTGTCTAAGCAGTTACTCTTGAGCATACTTTTCGTATTGTGATGCTGATTCGAAGTCCCAAAATATTCCAGAGTTAGAATTTAAAAACTGTACCTGAAGACAGGTATTCTCAAACTAATAAATATATTGAAGCTTGTCACTAATGCCCTTTTATGTAGGCTAGAATACATGAAAATAAGATTAGTTCCTAGTAGTTACTATGTATCCATTAGATCCATCAAGAGACCTGAGAACATTTGATATCAAGGAAAATATAGCACTTTATTTCCAGTTAAATTGCAGTTTTCCTTGTTCTAATAGATGCCTTTCTAATATTGTTTCTTTAATCTGTAGCTGTTGTCTCCTCTTTTATCTTGTATATTTCCCCTTCCATATATAAAGTATATCATGTACAGACATGGGTATAGTGGCAACGTAGAACTCTCCTAATTGCATTTCAGTAGCTGTGTTGTGGCGTTCTGAGTTTCTGAGAGGGTGAGATAAAGAGAATGGATACAAAGAATGGGTTTTTCAGTGCTAAATGATCATAGTATTTATGTCCCTTCTTCCTGTGATGCCACTATATTCTGTAATTCTTGTCTCATAATTCAGAGCCCCTAGAGGTCTTGAAATTAAATGACGCTGCTTTTTGTTATTCAGTTTATTCAATGAATAATTATTCAGCAATATTCAGTATAACTGGGATGACCCAGAGGGATGGTACGGGGAGGGAGGTGGGAGGGGGGTTCAGGATGGGGAACACGTGTACACCCGTGGCGGATTCATGTTTATGTATGGCAAAACCAATACAATATTGTAAAGTAATTAGCCTCCAATTAAAATAAATTTATAATTTAAAAAATTAAAAAATATTCAGTATATATCAAGTACTGTTCTTAATTGTAAAATTTGGCAAGACTCTTTGTTCCTATTTCTCCCCAACTCCAATAAATTTACAAATAAATAATTGTTTTCTAATAGGTCTGTTATTGGAGAAGGCAATGGCACCCCACTCCAGTACTCTTGCCTGGAAAATCCCATGGA